>NC_037328.1:47941819-49191819 GCF_002263795.3 Bos taurus
AATGGCACCCCACTCCAGTACTCTTGCCTGGAAAATCCCATGGATGGAGGAGCCTGGTGGGCTGCAGTTCATGGGGTGGCTAGAGTTGGACACGACTGAGAGACTTCACTTTCATTTCTCACTTTCATGCATTGGAGAAGGAAATGGTGACCCACTCCAGTGTTATTGCCTGGAGAATCCCAGGGACGGGGGAGCCTGGTGGGCTGCCGTCTGTGGGGTCGCACAGAGTCGGACACGACTGAAGTGACTTAGCAGCAACAATGTAAGTACTGCTCTCTGGATTTATCACAGTTACACAGTAATGAATCAAAATGTTTAGAACTGTTTTTGGTGTAAACAAATATCGCATTCCACATTTTCCTATTCTCAAACTCACTCCAGACTATCACATTTTTTTTCAAAAAATTCAAAATTCCATATAAAGTACTGCTGCTGTTGCTGCTAAGTCGCTTCAGTCGTGCCCAACTCTGTGCGACCCCCATAGATGGCAGCCCCACAGGTTCCCCCGTCCCTGGGATTCTCCAGGCAAGAACACTGGAGTGGGTTGCCATTTCCTTCTCCAATGCATGAAAGTGAAAAGTGAAAGTGAAGTCGCTCAGTCGTGTCCGACTCTAGCCATCCCATGAACTGCAGCCCACCAGGCTCCTCTGTCCATGGGGTTTTCCAGGCAAGAGTACTGGAGTGGGGTGCCATTGCATTCTCTGATATAAAGTACTATATTTTATTTATTGATTCATCAACTATAGAAAATATTCATTTACTCTCCAATGTGCAAATAGTGTTTTATCTCATTCCTCTCTCTTCTCTTCTATACAATGTATGAGATTGTATATTTATTTTATTTTTCTATTCTCTTTGAATTATTGTCACTATTATTATCAATTTTTATGTCTTTGTGGTTTTCTGTTTTCAAGGCCAAAATTCTGTTGGTGGAAAAACAAAAATACTTTCTAAGTTTTGACCATAAAATGGCTTAAATTCTTAAATATTTTTTTTTTGTATTAATGTGGGAGAATTACATTTTGTTTGCTAAAAGTCTCTTATGGACTAAATTTTGTTACCCCCAAAATATATGTGTTGAAGCCTTAGTATATACCCTGTTACTATATATGCAAATATTTGCTTATCATTATCATACTGTTGTCATGATTTTCTCCTTAAACTAGGTTCAGCTGCTAAGTCACTTCAGTCGTGTCTGACTCTGTGCGACCCCATAGACGGCAGCCCATCAAGCTCCCCCATCCCTGGGATTCTCCAGGCAAGAACACTGGAGTGGGTTGCCATTTCCTTCTCCAATGCAGGAAAGTGAAAAGTGAAAGTGAAGTCGCTCAGTAGTGTCCGACTCTTAGCGACCCCATGGACTGCAGCCTACCAGGCTCCTCCGTCCATGGGATTTTCCAGGCAAGAGTACTGGAGTGGGGTGCCATCGCCTTCTCCGTAAATTAGGTTCATTAAACCCTAATTCAATAATACTCTTTCTGTGGCCTAATGTCACTGGATCTTATGGAATTTTAGATCTGAAAAGAACTCAGAGATGCAAATACTTGACAAAAGTATAATCAGGAATTTGAAAGTATAGCTCACCCAAATTCTCAAACATTAGACAAATAATGTCAATGTAAATATATTTGAGTTTTAACCAAAGAATCATAACTTGGGTAGTGAAAAATATGTTGTAGAAGAAATTACAAGAGAAAGAGAAACATAATGAAGTAAACAAGTCGTAGACTTGATAACATGCTTTTTCCCTCTTTTTATGGTGTTTTGAATTTTATTTATGGCAACAAAGATAACCCTTACTCTATCCAGAATTTCCATAGGTGCCTTTAGAGTGGTAATTAATTGCCTCTATGGCAAATGAAACCTATACAGGTTAATAATATTGATCACATTTATTTTATTTACTAACATAAGGATTAAAACAACAAAAAGTACCCAAACTAAATTCTCTCTCCCACTGTGAAACTTTCCCAATGAAACCTAAACCAATAAGGAATCAATAGAAGGAAAATCATGCCAGCTGCCTTTATATTCACTATCAATTACTAGCTTCTGTCTATCTATTTTCATGCTTTAAGAATTTTGACATTGCTATCTTAAATAAGTTTTTTTTTTGGGGGGGGTAAGAGCATTAAAATATCTAATAATGAGAAGTATCTTGAATCATTATAACAATACTATTCTGGCAGGCTGACAGGCTTGATTTCACTGTTGCAGTGTAGTGAAGTGCAAACCTTTACAAGACCTGCTTCACCTGAATTCTAGGGCAGGCTTAGGACTGTCTATTTCTGCTGACCTTGGGCAAAGCTTATACATTCTGTGAGACTCATTCAGTTATTTCATCAGAATATTTAGGAGTTTAGCAAACTAAGTCCTGTACTTAATAGAAAGCTTGTAAACTATTATTACCATTTAAATTTTTGTTGGATTAGATCATTTTTACTGTTCTCTATAACTCTATACATCTTATCATTTCCTTAAAGATTGGTGCCAGGATTTCTTACTGATAAACCTAAGAAAGAATAAAAATAATATAGCCTCCTTTATGAGGAACTTTCAGTCTCTTAGACTTCAGAAAATAGTTAATAATGTGTTCAAATTCTATTAAAATGAGCTTTCAGCTCATAATCTTACTCTCCAATTTAGAATATGTAATATTGCTTAATGATGAGGGTGTTTGTATTTCTCTATTAGCATAAAAATAATGATTTTTCATTATAATAAAATATTCTTCTATTGCATATCTATGTCTTATGAATTACTGTACACATATTTTGTGTCAATTATAGACTGCAGAATAAAAGGTAACACTTCAGCCTTCAGGCTGAATCATTTATTTGGAGCTCACTGATGTGTTCTTAATTCAATTTGGAATCTCTCCCCACCCACAGTGTGTGGAGAAAGAGATGCAAACATTTTTCTTCATTGGCAGTGGCTTGAGAATGCATCAACATGACAAATATTTTCCAGGAGAGGGGGGAAAAAAAGGTATACTCTGTGAATAACAATTTCCCTGTCTCTCTCAAAGAAAAAAGAAAGATAATCATAGCAATTTGTATAACATTTCTTTTATTTCAAAAGAGGCTCCAAGCATTTTAGAAATGTTAACGACAAACTGGTTCTGTGGGATTCACACCTTCTCTCACTGAAATGGATTCATGTTTAACAGTGCATGGGGATGACAGGCCTTGAAGAAATCTCTCCTGGATTTATGATCACATCTGTAAGGCTGAAAGGAGAGCACTACTTATTCCAAAGTGCCCATGCTAGGATGTGTATCCATCACATAATCAAAGGCATGGCCTCCCTGCACATGCAAAATGTAACAGATAACATAATATTCACCTCCTCTTGGATAAAAGTATTGATGTGGCATCACATGATACTTTGTGCATCACTGTCTAGTAATGGAAATGTCATTATACCTGTTAATAAGAGCATTAATAGTCATTTAAGAATATTTAATGTTTTCATGTGAATTAACATTATTATTGCCTCTTTTTAAAATGTATTAAATTCAGAATCCCATAATAGTACACCCATAGAATAATCTAAGTGAAAATGAAAGTATTAGTAGCTCAATCATGTCCACCTTTTGCTACCCCATGGACTATAGCCTGCTAGGCTCCTCTGTCTGTGGAATTCTCCAGGCCAGAATACTGGAGTGGGTTGCCATTCCCTTCTCCAGGGGATCTTCCTGACCATGGATTGAACCTGAGCCTCCTGCACTGCAGGCAGATTCTTTACCATCTGAGCTGCCAAGGATATGAATATTTATCTGTTGTTTCTTAATTCCTTTATATACACTATATGGCTGACCTAAACAATGATGATATGCTATAAATTCTAAATAATGTGGAACATCACTTGCACAATTACTAACAGGTTTTGAGACTTTATAAATACAAACATACATACCTACACACATGTGTAATCATATATCTGTGCATATTTAATATATATTAGTGTCACAAGGCTTTGATTTAGACCATGTGCTATTAATTGGGCTTCCCAAGTGGAGCTAGTGGTCAAGAACCCACCTGCCAATGCAGGACACATAAGAGATGTGGGTTTGACCCCTGGGTCAGGAAGATCCCCTGGAGGAAGATTCCTGGAGAATCCCATGAATGGAGGAGCCTGGAGGGCTACAGTCCATAGAGTTGCAAAGACTTGGATATGACTGAAGCAACTTAGCATGCATGCATACTATTATTTATCTTACAGCTACTAATAGTTAAAAAAGGAAAGAAAAAATATATGTAACTATATTCCAGTTTTTACATTCTATCATTATTCATGCTATTTTGGACAAATTTTATTCATTCATATTTTCATTCATCATATCGAAGTCTTACTCATTATATATAGAAAACATTTATTCAGTTAGTTCAGTTCAGTTCAGTTGCTCCATCATGGTCTTCAGGAAGATCATATTCTTCTGGGAGAGATACATATGAAAACAGTAAATAGAGCACCATAAGTATATCAAACAGGCGGCTCATAACTCTGTAATTCAGAAATGAGGCAGGGGTGATTTTATAAAGAAGCCAACATTTGATTTGAGTCTTGAAGACTGAGTAGAGGATGCCAGCCAAAGGAAGCATTTTGTCAGGGTTCTAACTGTAAAATTAAAACAAACTTCTAGCATTGACTGTGGTAAAGATATAACCCCAGCCATATCAATGTCAAGTGAGTAAAAGATAAGTAGTTGTTACGAGTTGCATTGTATCTCTCCAAAAAGTTATGTTGCAATCCAAGTTGCCAGGGCTTCAGAATGTGGCTCTATTTGGAAATAGGATGTTCTTAGAGGTAATCAATTTAAAATGAGGTCATTAAAGTGGGTCCTAAACTATGACTCCTGTCTTTATGAAAAGAGAAAATTTGTACAGAGATAGACATGTGCAGAGGGAGGATGATATGAAAAGATACAAGGAAAATACCATGTAAAGATCAAGACAGAGATTACAGTGATGCTGCATCTACTACCAAAGATTGTCAGCAAGCTATCAGAAGTTAGAGGGAGGCAAGAAACTGATTATCTCTCCCAGCACTCAGAATTCATCACCCTGCCAACACTGTGATCTGGAATGTCTAGCCTCCAAAACTGTGAGCCAGTAAATTTCTGTGGTTCATAGCTATCTAGTTTATGTCAACTGGGTCACAGCAGCCTCAGTTCAGGTCAGTCACTCAGTCGTGTCTGACTCTTTGCGACCCCATGAATTGCAGCATGCCAGGCCTCCCTGTCCATCACCAACTCCCAGAGTTCACTCAGACTCACGTCCGTCGAGTCAGTGATGCCATCCAGTCATCTCATCCTCTGTCGTCCCCTTCTCCTCCTGCTCCCAATCCCTCCCAGAATCAGAGTCTTTTCCAATGAGTCAACTCTTTGCATGAGGTGGCCAAAGTACTGGAGTTTCAGCTTTAGCATCACTCCTTCCAAAGAAATCCCAGGACTGATCTCCTTCAGAATGGACTGGTTGGATCTCCTTGCAGTCCAAGGGACTCTCAAGAGTCTTCTCCAACACCACAGTTCAAAAGCATCAGTTCTTCGGTGCTCAGCCTTCTTCACAGTCCAACTCTCACATCCATACGTGACCACAGGAAAAACCATAGCCTTGACTAGACGGACCTTTGTTGGCAAAGGAATGTCTCTGCTTTTGAATATGCTATCTAGGTTGCTCATAACTTTCCTTCCAAGGAGTAAGCGTCTTTTAATTTCATGGCTGCAGTCACCATCTGCAGTGACTAGCAAACTAGAACAGATGCTTTCCAGTTTCACTTCCTCTTCTTAGATGTGGTTCACCACCCTGCATTATGGAAATGAATGCCTTCTTCCCTACTAGATGTAAGAATTAGAAGTGGCAGGTAGTGTGTCTTATAAATTTATATTT
Organism: Bos taurus; assembly: GCF_002263795.3. Lineage (NCBI taxonomy): Eukaryota > Metazoa > Chordata > Mammalia > Artiodactyla > Bovidae > Bos > Bos taurus. Next base: position 47,947,711 of record NC_037328.1, read on the forward strand.
CTTTGAAGCTATAGCCTATTGTTTTGCACACTACAGAAATGGAATTAATTTGGGCTAAATATATTTTAAAATGGGAAAATACAATGAAGCTATTGAATAAAAGAACTCAGTTTCACCGAGAGGGGAAAGAAAACAAGGATAAATGGATGTGAATAGTCATGGAAAAACAAAATTATTTCCTTCATTTTGTTTAATATATATATACCTACATATATATGCGTATTTTCTAAAAAATCATTAGTATTTATGACTATGAACTTTCAGTGAAAGCAGATATATTTTGCAGAAATACTCTAATGCCATATATTTATGATTTTATGAGAACTTGTTTATTTCATGAATATTAATTATGATTTTAATCTCACTCTATATGAATGCAAGTGAAAATACAGTGTTGATTATTACATTGTTTTGTATTATATCATAATACTGTTTTAGCATCAATGAATCTAGCCTTATTTAGAATACATTAATGTAAGCAGAACCACAAATTAATTTGAAGGTTAGTAGTTAAATATATCAAAACTACAATGCTACAGACTAATTGGCCCTCTATAGTATGAATTGTCTGTATTATTATTATTACTGAGACTTTTATTAGCTCTCTTTTAAGCATACTTATTTGACTGGAAAATTGGTTCAGTACTAATGTATCACCTATTATGTTGTACTTTAAGGAAAGTAATGTCATACTGGTATAGGGCCCTTGTGAATAATAAAGATGGAATATATGATTTCTTATAGGAAGTCTGAGGTGATATAGAAAGTTAATTTTTCTCTTACCGTAAGTAAAAACATTATTGTATGGTGTCTATGATAACAACTGCTTTAGCCAAATTCACTTAAAAAAATAAAAGCAAAATCTACTTAAAACATAGAATTATATGTCTTGAAAGAGATTTTAGAGAACAATTTAAAAACAAATCTTAAGCCATTCAATCAAACAGAATAATTTGTCTAAACTTAATTCCAGGCTATTCCATTTTGACATTATTTAGACACATCTGAAGAAATAGATACATTATAATGCATGATGGTGGAAAGCAGTAGAGGATGAATATTATATGGAGATAATTTTTTGCTGTATGATCCTGTTTTTTTTCTTAGTACAAGATCAAATATTCAGTTACTGTTGTTGAATTTGAAGTTCAAATTGAACATTAGCTGAAAGAAAGGCCTGAATTCATATTGGAAAATCTTTACTCTATTCATATAATTAAGAAAAAGTCATAAAGATCAATTTAATTATTAATAAATCTAATTGTGTAAAATTAAAACAAAAGTAAAAATCCTTTAAACTACTTTTTGCATGAAATAAATTTGGAAGTAAAATAATTTGATTTCTTATTGGAGATAACAAAGGGAAGAAATCAAATTGACTAAGGTTGACTGCTGATTACTTTTTTGGAAATTATTAATATAGTTTCCTGAAAAATGAACATATACTCCACTTAATTGAACATCTAGTCCAAGAGCTGTTATGATACATGACTTGGACATACAAGACAGGTAACTGGGATGTATTCTATACAAATGCAATTATTATAAAACAGGACAAGTCAGTGTATAAATTAGAGCTGACTTATGTACCAATAGTTCATACTTAGGTAGATTAGACTATAAGTGTTTTGGAAGTGTATTCCTCCATTAAATTCTCATAGAACTTCCACCTCTGTAAGGAGGGATGAGTTCCATCCTATATAAGTACATAAAGGTTAACCACACTCACTCTTCTCAAGGATCTTACACACTATGAGGGCTTCCCCCGTGGCTCAGTGGTAAAGAGTTCTCCTGCAATGAAGCAGATGCAGATTTGATCCCTGGGTCAGAAAGATTCCCTGGGGAAGGAAATGGCAACCCACTCCAGTGTTCTTGCCTGGAGAAAGGCCATCCAAAGAGGAGCCTGGGTGGGTTACAGTCCAAGGGGTCACTAAAGAGTTAGACACAACTTAGACTAAATAGCAACAAGCTTTATATGTAGACAAAATTACAAAAGGAAGTGGCAAATTGCATATTTCACAAGAAATGTAGAAGAGTGAAAAAGGAATTTTAAAAAGTAAGAGGTCAATACCGACTGGGATAATGATACAAGTTTCTTAGAAGATACAATAATTATATGTACTATCTGTTTTTATATTTCTTTCAAGTCTGTGCTATGTGACTTTGAGGAAAGTCCCTTCAAAACTGTGGCTTATGGTTTTCTCAAATATCTGAGGTAGTCTGAATGATTTCTGCAATTCCTATTTAGCTCTGAATGTCATATGCTAAATCACCTTCTTTCCAAAGCAGTGAGATATAGACTGTTTACCATCAAAAGGAGGAAGAACATAATGTCATAGTGGGTTCTAGGTATGGAGCCAGGAAAAGGGGAACTCAGAGAGTGCTGACTCCTAGAGACTGTTACAATGTGTAAGGATTAATCCTATCTTTTAGACCAGTATACAGATTTTCAGTGAGATTTTATCTAATTCCCAAATCTGTTATTTTCTCATTTTACTTGACGGATTTTATTAAACAAGTACTGTTTAATAAACTGATGCTCAAATAAACAAAAAAACTGCTATAAATAATCTGACAAAATATAATTCAAGTATAATAGTTTATGTTATTTGGTTTCTATGTTTTATCTGTTAATTTTATTGAGTTTTCAGCTATTATACTTGTAAGCACTTTGAATTATTCTCTTTGTACATGTTTCACAGTGAAATATTTTACCTATCAGTACTCCCAGAGTCACATGCTGATGTGTTAAACAAAATAGGGTAGCTAAAGCTAACTTTTGGTAAAGTTTTTATAAATTCCATTCTTTAGAAGCTAAGATTTAAATCATGGTTTGACACTGAATAATTTATGTCTATAGTTATAAAATTCAGAGTTTAATAAACTGGCTTTGAACAACAAATTATTAATAGTAAATCACTCAGTGTAACACAAACTAATTTTTGCTGTTCAGTTGGTAAGTCGTGTTTGACTCTTTGCAACCCCATGGATTGCAGCATGCCAGGCTTCATTGTCCTTCACTGTTTCCCAGAGTTTGGTCAAATTCATGCTCATTGAGTTGGTAATGCTATCTATCTCATCCTCTGCCAACCCCTTTTCCTTGTGCCTTCATTCTTTCCCAGCATCAGGGTCTATTCTAAAGAGTAGGCTCTTCACATCAGGTGGCCAAAGAATTGGGAGTTTCAGCTTCAGCATCAATCCTTCCAATGAATGTTCAGGGTTGATTTCATTTAAGGAGTGATTGATTGATTTGATTTCCTTGCAGCCCAAAGGATTCTCAAGCATTTTCTCCACAATTCAAAACCATCAATTCTTTAGTGCTCAGCCTCTGTAGTCCAACTCTCACATCCATACATGACCACTGGAAAAACCATAGCTTTGACTATATGGGCCTTCACTAGCAAAGTGATGTCTCTGATTTTTAATATGCTGTCTAGTTTGTCATAGCTTTCCTTCAAGGAGCAAGCATCTTTGAATTTCATGGCTACAGTCACCATCTGCAGTGATTTTGGAGCTGAACAAAATGAAATCTGTCAGTTTGCATTTTTTTTCCCCTTCTATTTGCCATGAAGTAATGGGACTGGATGCCATGATCTTAGTTTTTTGAATGTTGAGTTTCAAGCCAGCTTTTATACTCTTCTCTTTCACTCTCATTGAGAGGCTCTTTAGTTCCTCTTCATTTTATGCCATTATAATGGTATATGATATGTATATATGAGGTTGTTAATATTTCTTCTGACAATTTGATTCCAGCTTGTGATTCATCCAGCCCAGCATTTCACATGATGTACTCTGCATATGAGTTGAATAAGCAGGGTGATGATATAAAACCTTGTACTCCTTTACAAATTTTGAGGCAGTCTGTTATTCCATGTCATTTTAACTGTTGCTGTTTGACCTGCATACAGGTTTCTCAGGAGACAGGTAAGGTGGTCTGGTAATCCCATCTCTTTAAGAGTTTTCTGCAGTTTGTTGTGATCCACACAATCAAAGACTTTAGTGTGACAAGTGAAGCAGAAGTATATATTTTTTGGAATTCCCATGCTTTCACTATGATGCAGCAGATTTTAGCAATTTGATCTCTGGTTTCCTCTTCCTTTCCTGAATCCAGCTTGTACACCTCGAATTTCTTGGTTCACATAATGCTGAAGCCTAGCTGGAAGGATTTTGAGCATAACCTTGCTAGCAAATTAATAAGAAAACTGAAAAACTCAAGTAAAAGCTCAAATTATTTCAAAATTATCTTTTTTATATAATATTTATTTTGTATATGTAAGAAATAGAAACTTGATGTGGCCGGTTTTCAAGACAAAATTGAAGCCTGGACTCTTTAGATAAAGTTAGGATTGGTGAGAGAGATTAGACTGGATCCTAAAGAGATAGGACTCCATCCTTTGCCTGTTCCCTGGTTCTAAACTTGCTAAGGACTTGCAGACCTGACATAGTTCATGTACCTGGAGGTTCCTTAGGCAAACAAGATGTTGGGGGAAGGGATACATTAGCAAGAAAGTCTTTTTTGAAAAATGTGGATGCAAGTTAGGAAGGGAGAAAGAAGGATACTCTATAAGAAAATAATGAAACTTAGGCGACCTCCAGGAAGATTGCACACCCCATAGTATTCAGCAATGAGGAACCAGGGGGAAGGACCTGAGTGTTAGGGAATAAATTGCTGTTGTAACTGCCCTGGGTTTACCTGCCCATCGGACACCTGATCTTGCAAGACTGTCATTAAAAGTTTCACTTTCACTGTGCTTTGTGTCTCAGAGTCCATCCTTTGGTTTTGGGCTGGTGAGCGTGTTTTTCACAGTATATCTATCTATAAGAATTTCTCCTTAGGATAAGTTACTGCTTTCTTAAAAATAAAAAAAAAATCTGTGAATTTTCTCAGCACAATGAAGCCTTGTTATCTAATACCTCCATCTACCTCTAAAAGGGAAAATAAAACAAGAAAATATATCATGAGACCACTACTAACAAGTTTTGTTGGAACATCCAAAATATGAGTATAAAAATAATTTATACATCAACACAGTAATTGCTTTCTCAAGCCAACCTCCTAAAAGTTTCATGTTTAGAAACTACATGATGAGTACTATTTAAATTGAATAAAATGTTGCTTTTCATTATGAACAATTTGAAAAAAACAACAGATGGATATTCCCTAGCCATGAGAGAAAGAACAGATATTTAAATATGAATCATGCTTTATTTGCTATTCAATAGGCACTATTTACTGGAGATAGAGCCTAAGTTACATTAATGTATATATAATAGATTCCCTTTCTGCCTTACAAATGATAAAATGTTTCTACATGCAAACCTATAAAAATGTGCAACACATACACACACAAATCTACCTGTCTTTATGAACTTAAGCTGTAATTATGACTTTATATTTTGTACTAACAACATCAATATGTGTATTTGGGTGTGTAATATCTCATCTTACATTATAATTGGATATTAAGAAAACTACTTTCTTTAAATAGCTATATATCATATTAATTGCATTTTTTTAAGTTACATCTGATTGGGCTAATAAATTTTAATCTTTAGGAGTCACACTAAAAAGTCATGAGATTAAGAATTTTAGGCCTGAGTGAGTTAATTGGGGTTATCTGAGGCAGAGCTGATTATATTTCATAGTAAATTATAATGAGTCTGTCAATAATTTCATGTAGACAAATCCATTTTTTTTTAAAGAGGATCAAAGGAGAAGTGGCAAAGTAGAGAGAAAAAATAAAGGGGGAGAAGAAAAATGTAAACACAACAAACAATCAAGGAGTGGTAGCTTCTTGCCTGCATTCACTGCCCTTGATTCTCTGTTTCTAATTTTGTCCAAATATTTCTTTAACCATCTTTATTCAGTTCAGTTCAGTTGCTCAGCTGTGTCCAACTCTTTGTGACCTCATGGACTGCAGCACGCCAGGCTTCCATGTCCATCACCAAATCCTAGAGTTTACTCAAACTCATGTCCATCAAGTTGGTGATGCCATCCAACCACCTCATCCTCTGTCGTCCCCTTCTCCACCCACCTTCAATCTTTTCCAGCATTGGGGTCTTTTCAAATGAGTCAGTTCTTCGCATCAGGTGGCCAAAGTATTAGTTTCAGCTTCAGCATAAGTCCTTGCAGTGATTATTCAGGACTGATTTCCCTTAGGATGGGCTGGTTGGAAATTCTGCTGTCCAAGGGATTCTCAAGAGTCTTCTCCAACAGCACAGTTCAAAAGCATCAACTCTTCAGTGCTCAGCTTTCTTTATTGTCCAACTCTCACATCCATACATGACTACTGGAAAAACCATAGCTTTGACTAGACGGACTCTTGTTGGCAAAGTAATGTCTCTGCTTTTCAACATGCTGTCCAGGTCTATCATAGCTTTTCATGCAAGGAGCAAGTGTCTTTTAATTTCATGGCTGCGGTCACCATCTGCAGTTATTTTGGAGCCCAAGAAAATACAGTCTGTCACCGTTTCCATTGACTCTCCATCTATTAGTCATGAAGCAATGGGACCAGATGCCATGATCTTAGTTTTTTGAATGTTGAGTTTTAAGCCCGCTTTTTTCACTCTTCTCTTTCACAATCCTCAAGAAGGCCTTTAGTTCCTCTTTGCTTTCTGCCATAAGAATTGTATCATCTGCATTTCTGAGGTTATTGATATTTCTCCCAGCAGTCTTGATTCCAGCTTGTGATTCATCCAGCCTGGCCTTTCATATGATGTACACGGCATATAAGTTAAATAAGCAGGGTGACAATATACAGCCTTGATGTACTCCTTTCCCAATTTGGAACCAGTCTGTTCTTCCATGTTCAGGTCTAACTCTTGCTTTTTGACCTGCATACAGATTTCTCAGGAGGCAGATAAGGTGGTCTGGCATTCCTATCACTTTAAGAGGTTTCCATAGTTTGCTGTGATCCACAAAGTCAAAGGCTTTGGTATAGTCAATAAAGCAGAAGTAGATGTTTTTTCTGGAACTCTCTTGCATTTTCTATGATCCAGTGGATGTTGGCAATTTGATCTCTGGTTCCTCTGCCTTTTCTAAATCCAGCTTTAACATCTGGAAGTTCATGAGTCATGTACTGTTGACACCTGGCTTGAAGAATTTTGAGCATTACTAGCGTGTGAGAAGAGTGCAAGTGTACAGTAGGTTGAACATCCTTTGGTATTGCCTTTCTTTGGGATTGGAATTAAAACTGACCTTTTCCAGTCCTGTGGCCACTGCCAAATTTTCCAAATTTTCCAAATTTGCTGATGTATTGAGTGCAGCTTTTTAACAGCATCATCTTTTAGGATTTGAAATAGCTTAACTGGAATTCCATCACCTCCACTAGCTTTGCTCTAGTGATGCTTCCTAAGGCCCATTTGACTTCACATTCCAGAATGTCTGGCTCTTCGTGAGTGATGACACCATCATGGTTATCTGAGTCATGAAGATATTTTTGTATAATTCTTCTGTGTATTCTTGCCACCTCTTCTTAATATATTCTGCTTCTGTTTGGTCGATACCATTTCTGTCCTTTACTGTGTCCATCTTTGCATGAAGTCTTCCCTTGGTAGCTCTAATTTCCTTGAAGAGATCTCTAGTCTTTCCCATTCTATTGTTTTCCTCTATTTCTTTGCATTCATCACTGAGGAACACTTTTCTTATCTCTCCTTGCTATTCTTTGGAATTCTGCAGTCAAATGGATATACATTCCTTTTCTTCTTTGCCTTTAGCTTGTCTTCTTTTCTCAGCTATTTGTAAGGCCTCCTCAAACAACCATTTTGCCTTTTTCCATTTCTTTTTCTTGGGGATGGTCTTAATCACTGCCTCCTGTACAAAGTCATGAACCTCCGTCCATAGTTCTTCAGGTACTATGTCTATCAGATCTAATCCCTTTAATCTACTGGTCACTTCCACTGTATGATTATAAGGGATTTGATTTAGGTCTTCCTGAATGGTCTAGTAGTGTTCCCTACTTTCTTCAGTTTAAGTCTAACTTTGGCAATAGGGAGTCCATGATCTGAGCCACAGTCAGCTCCCAGTCTTGTTTTTGCTGACTGTATAAAGATTCTCCATCTTCAGCTGCAAAGTATATAATCAATCTGATTTTGGTTTGACCATCTGATGATGTCCATGTGTAGAGTCTTCTCTTGTATTGTTGGAAGAGGGTATTTGCTATGACCAGTGCATTCTCTTGGCAAAACTCCATTAGCCTTTGACCTGCATCTATTTGTACACCAAAGCCAAATTTGCCTGTTACTCCAGGTGTTTCTTTACTTCCTACTTTTGCATTCCAGTCCCCTAAAATGAAAAGGATATCTTTTTTGGGTATTAGTTCCAAAAGGTCTTGTAGGTGTTCATATAACTGTTAAACTTCAGGTCCTTCAGCATTACTGGTCAGGACATAAACTTGGATTACTGTGATATTGAATAGTGTTCCTTGGAAACTAACAGAGATCATTCTGTCATTTTTGAGACTGCATCCAAGTACTGCAACTCAGACTCTTTTGTTGACTATGATGGTCACTCCTACTTCTAAGGGATTCTTGTCCACACTAGTAGATGTAATAGTCATCTGAGTTAAATTCACCCATTTCAGTCCATTTTAATTCACTGATTCCTAAAATATCGATGTTTACTCTTGCCATCTCCGTTTGACCACTTCCCATTTGCCTTGGTTCATGGACCTAACATCCCAGGTTCCAATGTGATATTGTTCTTGACAGCATTGGACTTTACTTCCATTTGCAGTCACACCCACAACTGGGTGTTGTTTTTGCTTTATCTTCATTTCTTCATTCCTTCTGGAGTTATTTCTCCTCTGATCCCCAGTAGCATATTAGGCACCTACCAACCTGGGGAGTTCATCTTTCAGTGTCCTATCTTTTTGCCTTTTCATACTGTTCACGGGGCTCTCAAGGCAAGAATACTGAAGTGGCTTGCCAGTCCCTTCTCCAGTGGGCCATATTTTGTCAAAACTCCCTACCATGACCCATCCATCTTGGGTGACCCTATAGGGCATCACTCATAGTTTCACTGAGTTACACAAGTCTGTGTCCATGTGATTAGTTTGGTTAGTTTTCTGTGATCGTGGTTTTCATTCTGTCTACCCTCTGATGGATACAGATAACAGGCTTATGGAAGATTCCTGAATAAAACTTACATCTTTATTACTATCACCTATTTAATGCATGGTTATTTTTCTTTTTTCATTAAAGAGTTTCCCCTCTTTCACAGTCTACACTTCAAGTTCTATAAATCTGTTAGGTAACTTTGACATGCAAGTGGATACAACATTGCATAATAGCCTCATATCCTGCTTCTACAAATCTGGCAATTTTCACTGCCCTCTTCCTTCAATTTCTTTGACAAAATAACCCTGGGGGTCTATTTTATAATTATTTACTCTTACTGTTTAACTTGCTTTTCTGCATGCTGTTAAATGACATCCTACTGTGCTTATCTCTTCACAGGTGGTTGGGATTTTGTTTTTGGATGCTCTAAACACAGGTACACCAACAGCTCTGTTTCAGCTGAACTTTTAAAACATTAAAAAAAAAATTGTGAATCTTTAGAATAGCAACTTTATAACTACATTTCAATTATCTCTAATTGCTATGTCTGTATTTTCCTATGCCAGCATCACATTGTTATAATTATTGAGAAAAATAAATACTGTCCCTCGAATTTTAATTGTTTTTTAAATTTTCTGGTTATTTTTATACATTTATTCATCCTGATTAGTTTTAGAAAGTTTTGGCATGTTGCAACATTATCTTAAAGAAATTTCAAATGAAATTGCATTTTACCTATATATAGAAAATTTGGAGTAAGTGACATCCCTTAGACAGTGATTCTTCCAATTTAATAATAATATGTTTTTCTATGTATTAAATACTTCATTTATGCTACGCATTTTATTACTTTTATATAGGTTTTGCACTTATTTTCTTAAACTAATTCCTAGACACATACTTGCTGTAGGAAATGTCATATGTTTCCATGTTATATTCTCAAAGGCCTAATTTTTCTTATAGGGTAGAAAAATATTTCTGTATATTTATTTCTAACTACCTTACTAAATTTTCATAATACCTCTAGTAATAAAACATTAGCAATTGCAGCATCTGCAAGGAATACTGTTTTTCTCTTTCAGAAGTAATACCATAATATCTGTGTTTTGATTTAATGTCATATTGATTAGAAATATCAAATAATGTCAATGTCAGCAATCATAATTGAAAATTTATTTTGTTGCTGATAGTAACTGAAATATTTTCAGATATTTACTGTAAAGCAAATATACACTGATTTAATTTTATTCCTTTTATTTGGAATTATTAATGCTTATTTTATTGCTTTTGTTGTTAGTCTTATAAGACAAGTAAATTTTATATTTCATTAAATACTTTTTCAGGAATTACTGAGATGGTTCATTTTTTACTTTGATATCACTGGCTGTGAAATATATTTATAAATTTCCTAAAATTGAACAATCTTTGAATTTCTTAAATATATTTTATAACTTTTGAATATTTTTGTTAGTTTTTATTTTCTAATGTATGTAATATTTCAGTTCAGTTCAGTTCAGTTGCTCAGTCATGCCCGACTCTTTGCGACCCCATGAATTGCAGCATGCCAGGCCTCCCTGTCCATCACCAACTCCCAGAGTTCACTCAGACTCACGTCCATCGAGTCAGTGATGCCATCCAGCCATCTCATCCTCTGTCATCCCCTTCTCCTCCTGCCCCCAATCCCTCCTAGCATCAGAGTCTTTTTCAATGAATCAACTCTTTGCATGAGGTGGCCAAAGTACTGGAGTTTCAGCTTTAGCATCATTCCTTCCAAAGAAATCCCAGGGCTGATCTCCTTCAGAATGGACTGGTTGGATCTCCTTGCAATCCAAGGGACTCTCAAGAGTCTTCTCCAACACCAGAGTTCAAAAGCATCAATTCTTTGGCGCTCAGCCTTCTTTACAGTCCAACTCTCACATCCATACATGACCACAGGAAAAGCTATAGCCTTGACTAGACGAACCGTTGTTGGCAAAGTAATGTCTCTGCTTTTGAATATGCTATCTAGGTTGGTCATAACTTTCCTTCCAAGGAGTAAGCGTCTTTTAATTTCATGACTGTAGTTACCATCTGCAGTGATTTTGGAGCCCCAAAAAATAAAGTCTGACACTGTTTCCACTGTTTCCCCATCTACTTCCCATGAAGTGATGGGACCGGATGCCATGATTTTTGTTTTCTGAATGTTGAGCTTTAAGCCAACTTTTTCACTCTCCACTTTCACTTTCATCAAGAGGCTTTTTAGTTCCTCTTCACTTTCTGCCATAAGTGTGCGCCATTTGCAGCTGCCTGCCATTAGTGCGCTGGTCGCAGCCGCCATGTAATATTTACATCAGTATTAATAAATCATATTTTCTGAGGTATATATTAATAAATCATATTTTCTGTGGTTTCTTTCATTCTATCTTAGAGTCTCAATTTTTTCTATAATCTGTAAATGCATATATAACTTGAGAATTAGTCATTTTAAAAGATTAGTAACTGCATAGCCTAGATATTTTTCTTGTAATAATTCTATAAGAATAATTGGTAAAAACAACTATTGGTATTACATTTCAAGTCTATAATAACTCATACCTAGCCCTCTATCTTTTACTCACTCCAGTTATAATGGCCTTCTTGTTATTTCTTAATATATAAGGTCACTCTATGTTATACTGTCTGCAATTGTGCTTACCTCTACAGGTAAATGTTATCTCTCCCTGTGTTAGAGTAGCTCACTTAACTCACCCTGTTAGGGACCACTGTCTGAAGTCACCTGCCCTGGAGTGAAGTCCTCTCAAAACAGAAATTCTCAATAAGGAACACAAGCTTTTTCCTGCTGTCAAAACAAACAGGAAGAATTTGGGAGGGGCCAAAAAGAAGGATTCTCGGGTGGCACTAGAGGTAAAGAACCCACCTGCCAATGCAGGAGAGGTATGAGATTCTGGTTCAATTCCTGGGTCAGAAATATCTCCTGGAGAAGGGCATGGCAACCCACTTCGGTTTTCATGCCCATGGACAGAGGAGCCTGGTAGGCTATGGTCCATAGGGTCGCAAAGAGTCAGACACACCTGATGCAATTTAGCATGCACAAAAGGAGGAAGGAGAAGCCAATGGATAATACTTTCTGCCAACCTCCCAGAAACCCTTATGCTACAGTCCATGTTGACTGAAAGACATGGGCACCACCAGGAAGGGCCCTGAGTATGACCAAATATGTGCATGAGTAAGACAACTGGCCAGAGACAACCCAGAAAGCTAACTTTACCACAATAAACCCTAAAACTGCAAGCTATGGGGCAAAGCAGTTGTCCTCGTTTCCCTTATTCTGCTGTTCTCTGCTCAAGCACCTCTTTTCAATACATCCTTTTGCTTTGTCAGAACTGTGTCTGCTCTGATAGTGCAGTTATGAGTGTTAGACAAGAGCTCACTCTCAGGACCTTGAAGGGGTCCCTAACCCCAGCAACAACTTCATTCAGAGATCTACTTTAATTTTATAATTTTAAAGGGGCCATTCTTAACCACTATCTAGATATCCTGTCCTTTCTTTTCTTTCAAATCCCCTCATATTCCTTGCATATAGGGACTTTTCATCCATTATAAATCAGTTTAATAGTTTATATTTCTTTGAAAGTAATTCATGCTATTAATATTTACATTTACTAACATTGTGAGTGATCTACAGTATTAAAAGTTTTATATTCTTTCTCAAAGATATATGTAATTGTTATAGCTTTTTTCTTACTACTAATTTAACATTTTATTTTTTAAAATTTTATAATTAAATGTCACATATTATTACTGTTTGTTTTCTATTTTCTTAGTCTTTTGAATTTCATAAATACTAAAATTTGCTATTTCTTTATCAATGTCTTCTTAATTATTTCTTTTTTCCCCCCTGTTTATTTTGATGATTGTTTTTAAGGTATTCAAACTGACTTTTTGTTCCTGTAAGTTGTTCTTTGTTTGAGTCTTTAACATGCAGTTTTCTGTAACAAATGCTTGCATTAGATTATTTGTGATATATAATAATTCTATATGATTACCATTTTCTTTTCAGAATAGTCTATAACATGCCACCGAATCTCCTATTTAACAGAAGATATTTAGAGAGGGTTTTATTTTTAAATTTCCTTGTAGGTTTTATTTTACGTTTATGTTTGAGAATATGGTTGATACTACATCTATATTTTATGGTCTTTCTTAAAGTTTTCTTGAAGTTTATAGAGTATAATTTTCAAAGAAGATAAAAAGCAAATATAAATAAACACTTTTCAGAAATTTTAATGAACATTCATTAGTAAGAGACCCAGGAACATGATAAGATGATTTAAAGCATATTTTTAAAGCTAGGTATATATAGGCAATTTAATAAAGTCATGTTCAGAAAAACATCCTGGCTTAGATATTAAACTTGTTGTTGACTAATGGACCCAAAACCTACAATTACTGTGGTTATTTGCATCTCAACCGTACAAAGTCTACAATTTAAACTGTTCTTGCACATACGCATATTCACCAGGAAAAAAAAAAAAACGTCATGATGGTATCAGTAATTTCTTTTACTTGAGTTTTGCATAATTAACATTCTTGTATGGGGAAATAGCCCCAGCCCAGTAAAAGATTAAGATTTGATCAGATTAGAGAGTGACTATCTTCATGCACACTTTATCACCATGACAAAAACTCTCCCATATGACAGTGAATTACAGCTAAAAATACTGCACAACACAGACCCTAAAGAGGTATTCTTAGAGTAGCTCAAAGGTAGCAGGGGACACAAGAAAAAGGATACACCAAAATTTCTAGTCTCTGGTACCTACAGCTACATAAAATATTTAACATTGTTCAACTCCTAGCCAGATTGGCAAGTTACCTCATATTAAGTGGATATTTATTTGGCATTCCTGATAGCTCAGTTAATAAAGAATCTGCCTGCAATTCAGGAGACCCCAGTTTGATTCCTGGGTCAGGAAGATCTGCTGGAGAAGAGATAGGCTACCCACTCCAGTATTCTTGGGCTCCCCTTGTGGCTCAGCTGGTAAAGAATATTCCCACAATGCGGGAGACCTGGGTTCAATCCCTGGGTTGGGAAGATCCCCTGGAGAAGGGAAAGGCTACCCACTCCAGTATTCTGGCCTGGAGAATTCCATATAGTCCATGGGGTCACAAAGAGTCAGACACGACTGAGTGACTTTCACTTACTTGTCTTCCTATACCAAATAAATGATACATACTTTAAACAAAAAGTACAAAGCTTGCTGACAAGTAAGAAAAATGCAGTCTATAAAGACAAAGTAAGCATCAGCATAAGGCTCAGCTATGCTACAGATGTTGGAATTATCAGACAATGAATTTAAAATAACTTTGATATGTTAATGACTATAATAGTAGACAGCATGCAAGCACAAATGAACAATGAAATTAGAAATATGGAGACTCTAATAAGGATTCAAGAGGAAACACTAGAAATCAAAACACTGTAACAGAAACTTAGACTGCCTTTGATGGGCACAGCTTTATACTGGACACATCAAAGAAAGAATCAGTGAGTCTGAAGATAGACAAATAGTCACTTTCAAACTGAAATACTAAGTGAAAACCGAATGAAAAAAGATAGCAGAGCATCAAAGAACTCTGGTACAATTTCAAATAATGTAACATGTACATAATCTGAATAACTGAAGGAGAAAATATAAAGGGCTAGAGGGAGTATTCACTTTTCACTTTCATGCATTGGAGAAGGAAATGGCAACCCACTCCAGTGTTCTTGCCTGGAGAATCCCAGGGACAGGAAGCCTGGTTGGCTGCCGTCTATGGGGTCACACAGAGTTGGACACGACTGAAGCAACGCAGCAGCAGAGGGAGTATTAGAAGCAATAATGAAAGATAACATTAAAAAATCAATGAAAGGCATGAAAACATAGGTCCAGGAATCTCAGAGAACACCAAGTAGGATGAATGAAAAAGCGCAACTAGTCTTACCAAAGTCAAGCTGTAGTCAAACCAAAGATGATGACAAATCTTGAAAAAAAAAATGCAGAAATAAAACCAATTTACTTATGGAAGAATAATGATAAAAATTACAGTGGCCATCTCAGAAAGAATGTATTAAGAGAAAGGAGTGAACTATTTAAAGTTTTGAAAGAGAAACCCCGCCAATTTATATTCTGCCATATGTATGTGTGTGTGTATATATATATATATATATATATAAGAAATTTGGATATACATAAAGAATAGAATAGTAATAAAGAAGGAATAAATATAAATTATTATACAGGTTTTTTAAATAATCTCTTAATAATTCCAACAGTTTTATGCTTAAATAATAGCAAAGTATTTGATGATTATAGTATATGGATAGTTGAAATAAATAATAATATCACAAGGGATGAGAGTGAGGAATTGGGAGTACTCAATTATAAGGTACCTGTGGTACATATAAGTAATATAGTATTCCTTGGAAGTGGACTTAAATTTTTTAAAAAACACATATTGTAAAATGAAACTATGTATGTCTTAGAATTGCTTAGATTAAAAACAAAACAAAACTGTCAGTCCAGTGTTTGGCAATGATGTGGAAAAACTGAGTCACAGAATCATTGCTGGTGAGGATGTAAAATGATACAGACACTTTGAGAAACATTTTGGTGGTGTCTTAGAAAGCTAAAATTTGTCTTATCCAATTATCCATTAATTGTGCTTCTAGGTTTTACCAAAATACTTGAAACTGTATGTCTACCCCAAAACCTACACATGGATGTTTATAGCAATTTTATTCATAACACCCTCCCCCCAAACGGGGAATACCTAAGCTGTCCTTCAATAGGCAAGTGGATAAACTTGGTATCAAGTTTATCAATGATTTTGCTATGGTTGTTCAGTCGGTAAGTAGTATCCAACTCTTTGGCCACCCCTGGACTGTAGCCCACTAGCTCCTCTGTCTATGTGATTTCCCAGGCAAGAAAATGGGAGTGGGTTGCCATTTCCTACTCCAGGAGTTCTTTCCAACTCAGAGCTCAAACCAGCATTTCCTGCATTGGCAGGTGGATTCTTTACCATAAGCCACCAGGGAAGCCCATGAAATGATAAACTCTTTAATAATTAAAATAAATAAATAACTGAAATGATATATCAAGCTACTCAAAAACATGGTTAAACCACTTGGTAAGTGAAAGCTGCTAGTCAAAAAAGACCAGTGACTGTTTGACTCCATTTATATAATAAGGTGGAAAAAAGCAAAATTTTGGATATATTACACAGATGAGTCATTATGGGTTGAAGCCAGGAGATTAATTCAGTGAGACTATTCTGAATGATACTAAAATTGATTGTAGATACACAAGGGTAAACATTTGTGAAAACTGATAATTTTACAGCAGAAAATATGTGGCTTAATGTATGCAAATTTAAAAAATATTTTTAAAAAGCAGATTTAACAACATAGCTAGCAGACTATCACTAAAAAGTTACTTAGTGCCAGACAAAGTAACTTTAGAAATAACTGAAGCCTAAGAGATTAAAGGCAGCTGTAAACTGGGCTGGGAAGATCCACTGGAAAGGAAACAGCAACCCACTCCAGTATTCTTTCCTGGGAAATCCCATGGACAGAGAAGCCTGGTGGGCTACAGTCCATGGGATTCCAAGAGTCAGACATGACTTAGTGACTAAACCATTACCACTGAACTAAGAGAAGAACTTAAGTTGATAAAACTAGTTCCCATTGGGGTAGAAACTAACAATTATAAAACCTTTATATATTTACACTGGAATTGAAACACTAAAGGAATGGCTGACATATGGAGGGAGTTAGTTTTTCCATCGTTGGAGTAGGAGTTAGTAGATGAGTAAGGAAAGGAGACTGGAAAGAACCATTTGAGTTATGGTTGCAGACATCTTTTTGAAATCATGTTTGAATTAATATAGATACAGATGGAGACTATACACATACAGATGATATAAGTACACATGATTATTATGCATACATATATCTTCTTTTAGCTGAGAGAGCCTAGAAACAGTGACGATCTAGTAGCAATAAGCCTATTTAACGCCTCATTCTTGGTTCTAAAATCATATTCCAACAAGGAAAAAATTCTCTTTGGAGAAATGGCTGATTAAAGGACAAGGGCAGGGAATATACAAGATAAGTCAGGAGAACCTTATTATGCTGAAAATTTAAACACACACACACACAAACAAAAACTACAAACCAACCAACCAATCACAGTGATGAAGGCTATGTCAAAAGGATACAGAAGTGAACCAATACAGCTCTCAATGACCAAAACTGGAACAATTTGAATAACAAAATTGTAGTACGTCATAACTCAAAGGATAATATAAATGTTTATTAATTTATGTAGATACAATATATGATTGAATAAATGAATAATAAATGGTAGACGCTAGACGTATCTCCTATACAGAAAAATACTGAGTGACATAGGGAGATATTCTTTCTCAAGAAATTAGAACATAATTTCCTACCCCTTAAATGTGGGTTACACACATTTTCCTGTGAAGCATACAGTATGGAAGGGGAAAGAAAAAGTATCCTTACAGTGGAGAAACCTAAATCTACCTAAGCCACAGATTAACATAAACAGTGATCTCATGTTGACACTATATGCCCTTGATATGATGTAATGAAAATGACACTTTATGTCTATATTTTTCTCTCACCAAAACACGTGACATCAATCTAATAATGGAAAAAGTATCAAATGATTCCCAGTTGAGGGACATTCAACAAGATAACTGACCACGATTCCTTAAAACTGGTAAGTGAAGTCATTCAGCCGTGTCCGACTCTTTGCGACCCCCGTGGACTGTAGCCCACCAGGCTCCTCCATCCATGGGATTCTCCAGGCAAAAATACTGGATCTTCTGGACCCAGGGATCAAACCCAGGTCTCCCACATTGTGGGCAGACGTTTAATCTCTGAGCCACCAGGGCAGACACAGTTAAAACTGGTAAGGTCATCAAAAACATGAGAAATCTGAGAAATTGTCACAGTCAAGAAGTATCTAAAGAGACAAGGTAACTAAATATATTGTAACATGACATCCTAAATAGGATTCTGGAAAAGAAAAGAGCCTGAGGTGGGGGAAGAAATCTTAATATTGTGTTTAGTTAATTGTACCATGTCAATATCAATTACTTTAACACATATGCCACAGGAATGTAAGATGTTGATAACAGAGCAGAAACTTTGTTTGGGCTTTGAGAACTGTCTGTACTATCTTTATAATTTCTATAAATCTAAATCTATTCTTAAAAAAGTTGACTAAATTTTTAAATGTTATCAATACAAAATACTTTCATTAAAATTAGGCTGGACTGCTAAAAATTTTTCATTATCATGACTGATATTATGTAAAATTGCTCACACAATCACAGAAATAATATTTCCTTTATGACATATTTTCTTTTTATTTTCATGATTTCAACTCAAGAAAAAGAATGATATTTTTTCTTCATAAAACAATCATACTTTATTCATCTTCTTAATCAAATATGTGCCATGTTATTATTTCTACTTATTCATATCTGCTTATTTAACTCTTGAAGTTGGTGATTGTGGATGAGATCTCTTGAAATATTTTCAGAATTAAATAACATAAAGCCCAAACTAACTCCCCAAGTTGTCACAAAATTTACTCATTTCCTGAAATGCTGCTTATGAAGATAAGCACAGTTAGGTATTCAAATCTTAGAAAAATGATGAATTTGTTCAGAGCTTGGGTGAGTTAACTAATTCCTGAACCGTTCACCCAATCTCATGTCCATTGAGTTGGTGATGCCATCCAACCATCTCATCCTCTGTCATCTACTTCCCCTCCTGCCCTCAATCTTTCCCAGCATCAGGGTCTTTTCAAATGAGACAGCTCTTCACATCAGGTGGCCAAAGTATTGGAGTTTCAGCTTCAATATCAGTCCATCCAAAGAACACCCAGGACCCATCTCCTTTAAGATGGACTGATTGGATCTCTTTGCAGTGCAAGGTTCTCTCAAGAGTCTTCTCCAACACCAGAGTTCAAAAGCATCAATTCTTCAGTGCTCAGCTTTCTTTATAGTCCAACTCTCACATCCATACATGACCACTGGAAAAACCATAGCCTTGAGTAGACAGACCTTTGTTGACAAAGTAATATTTCTGCTTTTTAATATGCTATCTAGGTTGGTCATAACTTTCTTTCCAAGGAGTAAGCATCTTTTAATTTCATGGCTGCAATCACCATCTGCAGTGATTTTGGAGCCCAAAAAAATAAAGTCAGCCACTGTTTCCACTGTTTCCCCATCTATTTGCCATGAAGTGATGGGACTGGATGCCATGATCTTAGTTTTCTGAATGTTGAGCTTTAAGCCAACTCTTCCCGTCTGCTCCTTTACTTTCATCAAGAGGCTCTTTAGTTCTTCTTCACTTTCTGCCATAAGGGTGGTGTCATCTGCGTATCTGAGGTTACTGATAATTTCTCCTGACAATCTTGATTCCAGCTTGTGCTTCTTCCAACCTAAATCCCCAAACTCATTCCCAATAGCAAAAAAAAATAATTTTCTAAACTAATACATAAATTCATAATAAAAGATATGAGAAAGTTTAAGCTTTGTGAAAATTTCTCATTTATTAGATATATTTTAGAACAATCTGGAATACATCTAAAGAAATGTGTGCAAGGAAATTCAGAGACAAAATAGAGGAGGCAATTATTTAAATGAAATATAAATCACAATTTTAGTTCTTTTCAGTGGTTAAATACAGATTTTTTTCCCTCTAATTTTCTCCTGCAATCAATTTATTTGAAACTTCCTCCATTCTCCTTGAGATGATAAAAACAAATGATGTTGTATGTTCTACTTGAACATCTGTGATTTCTGGGTCACTCTTTACCCCACTAAACATCAGGCTGTTGTTACGGCACGTTTAATAGTGACTAAGCGTTGCTCTGGTCAGAATTTGTATCCTTATCCTAGATTTGTTTGTGATGCATCATAGCAAATCTCCACTAACTGAACTAACCAACATCATTGCTTCCTTCCCACCACACCTAAGGGAAATATCACTTTATTTCTACATATTTTCAATGCATTTTATATTTCTTATGATATCTTGTCTGACAGAACATTAGTCAGCTTTAAAAAAATTTTCTCATGGATTTGAAAGCCAGAGTTTTGTAATGCACTCAATATTGTGCCTCTAGATCTGGCAACAAGATTAAATCCTGTGAAAAGTTTCTTTGTTCATACTATGGGCAGGCATAGGGATCTATGCAAAATATATGAATAAAATAAAAGGACATGTAGAAATTTAAAATTGAAATTTGAAACAAAAAATATATCACTGACTATATGAATTTCAATGTGATATTTTACAGACTTGTCTATACATATCTCTTTATTTTTCTCACTTTATCAAGATGCAATTAATACAATTATTAAATTTAACTTAATTTAAAATTAAATTATTCATTTTAATTTATTTATTAATTGATATACTTATTAATTTATTAAATACATTAAATTTATTTAAATTAACTTAAAATGTTCAATTAAAATTAATATTTAAAATGAAGCAGGCATCATGAGGATTTGATATACATATATAGAGAGAAAGATTCTAAAATGATTGTGAAGTGAAAGTCACTCAGTTGTGTCTGACTCTGCAACCCCATAGACTGTAGCCTGTCAGGTTCCTTTGTCCATGGAATTCTGCAGTCAAGAATACTGGGGTGGGTAGCTGTTCC
Organism: Bos taurus; assembly: GCF_002263795.3. Lineage (NCBI taxonomy): Eukaryota > Metazoa > Chordata > Mammalia > Artiodactyla > Bovidae > Bos > Bos taurus. Next base: position 47,968,497 of record NC_037328.1, read on the forward strand.
CTTCTCCAGAGGCTCTTCCTGTCCCAGGGATCGAACCCAGGTCTCCCACATTGCGGGCAGATTCTTTACCATCTGAGCCCCAAGAAAGCCCAAGAATACTAGTGTGGGTAGCCTATCCCTTCTCCATGAGATCTTCCCACCCCAGGAACTGAACTGGGGTCTCCTGCATTGCAGGTGTATTCTTTAGCAACTGAGCTACCAGAGAAGCCTCTGAATAACATATATATATATATAGATAGATATAGATATAGAGAGAGATATATACACTATATATATATACTATATATACAATACTCAATAGATCCCCAGAAATTAATTATCTTATAACTGCAAGTTTGTTTACTTATTCATTTGTTTTATCATTTAAATTTTTTGAGTTACTAGTGTCAACTGAAAGTCAGACACAGTTCCTTCCTTTGGGAATGCATAGTCTGGTAGAAGAAACAACTTTGAGAAAAGTAAGCTATATTAATGGTAAACATATAATATTACATGTTGAAAGGGCTGTTCAAGCTCAAGAAAGAGAGTAAGAAAATAAGTGGATAAAAGAGATTATGTTATATAAATTGTATAAACATTTTAGTTATAATTTTAAATTATTTATTGTTCCATAATTTTCTTTCTTTAGAGGTTCTAAATGAAACAGAAATATATCTCTCTTATAGATAATATTGACTCTTTAGTTTAGTCTGGTTACTTATTTAAACTGCTAAATTTAATCTTATTTGTAAAACAGTGTTGAATGATTTATAAACAATATTGAAGCTCTAATATTTTAAACACATGTTCTTAGTTTTGACACATTTTTCTTATCTTAAAGCTAAGAACCTAAAATTTATAATTTCAGATATCTTGTTACTTTATGCCTTGCATAACTCATAAAGTTATGATTGCAAATTAATAATGTTTGCGACAGAGTCAAAATATATTAATACTTAACATTCAAACTGGCATAGATGAAAATTGAAAAATGATGTCTCTTTTAATACTTATACTTACTCTTTTTATGGCTCATGTGCACAAACATGCATTTCACTCTGTGCAGTTTACTTTACCTCATCAGTAACATTTCGATTAAGTATGTTGAGACCAACTTCGTTTTTCTCCAACTTTCATGATGACTGCCCTTCCCCATTCTTTGTATGCTCAACAACCAGACCTGCATAAAAAGGAAAAACTACATCTGGGTATCTTCTGCCAAGAAATGGAGTTTCACATGTAGCAGCTGGCTGAATGCAAGTTTCTGAGCAAATGATTTGTGATTGGATTTGCCTCTCCTTTATGGACTCTACCATTGCTTTCAGTGCCCTGTTCAATATCAGATTATAAAAGCCTGAAAGCAATCACAGGGTGCATTTCAATAAATTGAATTTATGATGAGTGTGAAAGATAATTTGCTGACAGCTTTAAATTGTAAGCACTTCTTTCAATGGTAAATATATCCAAATTGCTGTGTTTTTCTCATAAGAGATTCAGCACCTTGAAACAAAGATTTGCTATAAAACAAGGTCTCCAGCAAACATCTGCTCCCTGTCTTTAAAGCCCTCAGACAGGTGAAATAGGACTCTGGCTGTATAAGCTATATTTTAAAGCACTGGCGTTGGAAAGGAATTCGTTCTTTACATTTGTGTCAGTAAAATGATTAACATTCTTCTTTGAAAAAAAAACAGATCTATTTTCAAATACACTTATCTAACGTACATACTCCAGTCCAATATAAATATAAAATGATATAAATCTGATTAAAATATTTGATGATCCTACTTTTATTCTGCTTAAATATTTGTGTGTTTAATTTTGAGAGAGAATCATCAGGTATTTTTACTAAAAATATGACTACTGCTGCTAAGTTGCTTCAGTCGTGTCTGACTCTGTGCGACCCCATAGACGACAGCCCACCAGGCTGACTACATATTATAAAAGTAGAAGTGTATAGAGAATTTTAGTTCTGAAGGGCTCTATGATTTTCCAAGTGTTCACTTGTCAATATTTGTATAAATGTAGGCCATTAATAGGAGAAGGCAATGGCACCCCACTCCAGTACTCTTGCCTGGAAAATCCCATGGACAGAGGAGCCTGGTAGGCTGCAGTCCACGGGTCACGAAGAGTCAGACACGACTGAGCGACTTCATTTTCACTTTTCACTTTCATGCATTGGAGAAGGAAATGGCAACCCACTCCAGTGTTCTTGCCTGGAGAATCCCAGGGACGGGGGAGCCTAGTGGGCTGCCATGTATGGGGTCGCACAGAGTCGGACACGACTGAAGTGACTTAGCAGCAGCAGCAGCTGGCCATTAATAGAAGATGCTAGGCAAAATAGTATACAGACCAACAAATATGAAAGTGCACACAAGTTACTAGTAAATAATTAGTTACTAGTAACTAGTATCTACTAGTGAATAGATAAATGCATTGAACTATCACTGTATATTCACCAGTTTAACAAAAGCTAAAGTGTGAAATAGAAACCAAAAGAAAAGATGTGGAGAAAAGTGTAACTCTTATGTGCTACTAAGGAAAGCAAAAATTGTTACAACCATTTCTGAAACATTTTAATGTTCTCTATTAAAGGCAAAGATACATGTAAACCCATGACTCAATAATTCCACCCCTAATCATATACCTAAGAGCAACTCTGTTGAATAGGAATATAATGTAAGTCCAAATATAAATTTAAATATCTAATAATTAGGTTCAAAACAAAAATTAATAGGTGATGCACATTTTAATGGACTTCCCAAGTAGTACTAGTGGTAAAGAACCCACCTGCCAATGCAGGAGATGCAGGAGACTCAGGTTCCATCCCTGCATTGGAAAGATCCCATGGAGGAGGGCATGGCAATCTACTCCAGTATTCTTACCTGAAGAATCCCATGGACAGAGGAGACTGGAGGGCTACAGTGCATAAGGTCGCAAAGAGTCGGACATGACTGAAGTGATTTAGCGTGTAAGCACCCATGCACACACATTTTAATAGTGTTGGGTTGGTCAAAAATTTGTTCAGGCTTTTCCGTAACAGTGTACAGATAAACTGAACGAATTTTTTGGCCAACCCACTATTTTTTTATTTAACTCATTATATTTAAAGTATTATTATTTCAACATGTAATCAATTTAAAAACATAAGATATTCTACATTCTTTTTTGGTACTATCTTCAAAATCAGGCATCTATTTTATACTTAGAGCACACCCAAATCTAAAAAAAAAAAAAACTCTTTTGAAGTACTTAATAGCCACATGGCTGGTGTTTACTGCAATGGACATTCAGCCTTAGAAAATGTTTCCATATATACATTGGGAAGCATACAAAAGAATGTTCATGAATGTGAAAGTTGCTGAATCCTGTCTGACTCTTTGCGACCCCATGGACCCTAGCCCACCAGACTCCTCTGTCCATGGGGATTCTCCAGGTCAGAATACTGGATTGGGTTGCCATGTCCTTCTCCAGGAAATCGTTCAACCCTAGGATCGAACCGGGGTCTCCTGCATTGCAGGCAGATTTTTTATCAGCTGAGTTACCAGGAAGCCCAAGAATGTTCATAATGACATTATTTGTCGTCTATATTGGTCAGGACTGAGTCAGTAAAACAGTCCCTGACAGTGACCTGATAAAGAGAGTTTAAAACAGAAAGATATTTAAGTTATTTTGGGAAATGCTGAAAGTGAAGTCGCTCAGTCCAGTCTGAGTCTTTGCAACCCCATGGACTGTAGCCTGCCAGGTGAGGCGTCAATGGGATTCTCCAGGCAAGAATACTGGAGTGGGTTGCCATTTCCTTCTCCAGGGGAGCTTTCCAATCCAGGGATGGAACCAGGGTCTACTGGACTGCAGGCAGACTCTTTAGCGTCTGAGCCACCAGGGGCAGCCCAGGGGCAGCTCATATGGGAAGTGCTGAAAACCCTCCAAATCAAATAAACCATGTGCCAACCAAGAGATAAGCAACAGCAGTAAGCAACTACATCTCTCAGTGTTAACCACTCAGTGTCTGACTCTTAGTGACCCCATAGACTATATAGCCTGCCAGACTCCTCTGTCCATGGGATTCTCCAGGCAAGAAAACTGAAGTGGATAGCTGTTCCCTTCTCTAGGTGATCTTCCGGACCCAGGATCCAGTGCAGGTCTCCTGCATTGCAGGCAGATTCTTTACCGTCTGAGCCACCAGGGAAGCCCACATCACCCAGACTGATAGAATAAAAGAATGTGGTATTCCTTAAAAAAAAAAAAAAAAAAAAGAATGTGGTATTCTTTACAAAATCCAAACTGCTTCGAGTCTCTTATAAAACTTTTAGTTGATCTTTGCCTTCATGTTTCTCCATTTTCAATCCCTGCAAATTCCCAACTCTCTCTATATCAGCCTACCTCATTTCCCAGAATATGTTCTTTTGCTTCTTTGTTTCATATCTTTGTGCCATTGTATATGTAGTTTAAGTCACCTGAAATATTCTTAGTAACATTCCTCCCAATTGATCAAATCACCTTCTGCTTTCTTTAACCTTGCTGCTGCTGCTGCTGCTAAGTCGCTTCAGTCGTGTCCGATTCTGTGCGACCCCATAGACGGCAGCCCAGGAGGCTCCCCACTCCCTGGGATTCTTCAGGCAAGAACACTGGAGTGGGTTGCCATTTCCTTCTCCACTGCATGAAAGTGAAAAGTGAAAGTGAAGTCGCTCAGTCGCGTCTGACTCTTAGCGACCCCATGTACTGCGGGCCACCACGCTCCTCTATCCATGGGATTTTCCAGGCAAGAGTGCTGGAGTGGGGTGCCACTGATGTCTCCTCTTTAACCTTCTTCTTCCCTTTGCTCAGTCGTGTCCGACTCTTTGCGACCCCATGAACAGTAGCCTACCAGGCTCTGCAGTCCATGGGATTTTCTAGGCACGAATACTGAAGTGGGCTGCCATTTCCTTTTCCAGGGGATCTTCCCAACCCAGGTATCGAACCCGGGTCTTCTGCATTGCAGACAGACGCTTTACCGTCTGAGCCACCAGGGTAACCTTGCTGCTAAGACGTTTCAGTCGTGTCCGACTCTGTGTGACCCCAAGAGAAGGCAGCCCACCAGGCTCCCCCGTCCCTGGGATTCTCCAGGTAAGAACACTGGAGTGGGTGCCATTTCCTTCTCCAATGCATGAAAGTGAAAAGTGAAAGTGAAGTCGCTCAGTCATGTCCAACTCGTCGTGACCCCATGGACTGTAACCTACCATGCTCCTCCGTCCATGGGATTTTCCAGGCAAGAGTACTGGAGTGGGTTGCCATTACCTTCTCCAGGGTAACCTTCAGTTCAGTTGTGTAAATGTCTTCAATGAGAATAGTGTACCTATCTTCTTACTCCCTACTTGTCATGCTGGGTTAACCACACTTGTATACAGCCATAGCACCCCTAGGCATACTCTGATTTAAACTTCTCATATCTTTGTAGAAACTTCCCTGGTGGCTCAGACGGTAAAGCATCTGCCTACAATGCGGGAGACCTGGATTAGATCCCTGGGTTGGGAAGATCACCTGGAGAAGGAAATGGAAACGCACTCCAGTACTCTTAGAACATTGGTCTTACTTTCTCCACTGTACCACAAAATATTTGAGAGTATTTCAGTAATATCTGTATTGCCAGCTACTTGCATGTAGCAGGTATGAAAGTAATATTTACAGATGGACTGAATAACAGATAATCAAATTAAAAAAATTGTAACACAAACATGCTTTTCAGTTAAGATGATTAGCTTTCAATATGTTTTCCAAAATTATATTAGTTGCGATGATTTGGACTGTCTATACAATCAGCCATATCATTAGTTGGGACAGAGACAAACTGTAATGAAAACTTTGAAGTGAAGTGAAGTCGCTCCTTTGTGTCCGACTCTTTGCGACCCCATGGACTATAACCTATCAGGTTCCTCTGTCCATGGGAGTTTCCAGGCAAGAGTACTGGAGTGGGTTGCCATTTGTCTATTTAATCTGCAAATTGTGATTTAATTACTTAAACTGTTAATTCTTCATTTAAAATATTTATAACTACATAATTCATCATAGTTAATGGATTTAAAGTAACATAGCATAGGAAGTAGTTTTTACCATCAGGAAAATAATAAAGTAAATATTGAAATTTCCTTGCAGCTATGACAGCAATCTGAACAACAAATAAAAGAATACAAATTCCTCTTTAAAAATTTTAGCCCATTTCCCACAAGCCCCTCTCCTCTTCCGGCGCGGCCGAGGCACCGCCGACGGCTTCCGGGTTTGGGCCTGGCTCCGCGACTGAGGCAGCGGCGGCGGAGTGGGGCACGGGAGGTGGGAGCTGGGCACCGGCATGGACGTTTCGGGGCAGGAGACCGACTGGCGGAGCCCCACCTTCCGGCAGAAGCTGGTCAGCCAAATCGAAAATGCCATGAGGAAGGCTGGCGTGGCCTTTCTTATATTAAAAAAAATAAAATAAAAATAAAAATTTTAGTGAAAGGGTGAAGTTGTTATTTAAACTTTCCTTAACTTTATTTGTTATATGTTACATAAAAATAACTTCTATTGGGAAATATTTATCTCTTTTGTTATACTCAGGAGGACCAGGGAGGAAAGTTTTCAAATAACTCTGAAAGCTTTATGACTAATGTGAAACTTTGGAATCAGACCTGAAAACTGATTGGGTTTTTCTTCTGGAATTAAGTCTAAAAGAGATGCCAAATATAAATAAAATGATTTAAAGACTGAAGGATTATGTGGAAAAGTAACTTTCATATATTTTAATACTCTATTTCCTTGAATATAATTCTCTTTGCTTCCATCTTTAGAATGAAAGAATAATGAATATGTTAATTATTTTTATCAGAAATACTTTGGGAATGTCAATAAAATTAATAAATACAATTGCTTTGGATAGGTTGATACATATTTGTCATTTTCTTGGGATTAAAACAAATGATGTTTTTCTAGCAGCCCTGGGAAAGTGGAGCCATTTGAAAACAATGCTTTTGTAGTATGAGTGTGTGGGCGACTTAGTTCAATTTTGAGCATCTTTAAAAATTCTGATTAGGGACCACAGGTAAAAACATGCATTTATGTAGCAAAAGCAGACACAGAACTTCAAACATTTTCCCATTATTTCCATAAATGTGTAAGTTTGACTTGATAATTCTCTTTTTAAAGTAGGCAGATTTAAAAAATTTGTTTCATCTTTTTTATTTGGCTGTTTCTTTACATCAAAAATACCAGGTGGGTTTCAACACTTTAATTCACTTTTTTTTTTGTTTGTTTTTTGTAGATTTATTTTCTTTAGCAAAACAATGTTTTAAGCAGGTGAAATATCTTTAAAAAAAAAAAAAAAAAAGGTCATCTAGAGTATGTGACTGTAAAGGAAATACATCTAGCCAAAGTCAAGTATCTAGAATAATCCTATCTAGCTAAGATCTTTGAAGTTGTTTGTGTCCTTCATTCTCTATCTTTTCCTTGTTGCTTGTTTTAGTGCTAATTGTTGAGTACTTGTCTTCTTCCTTGAATTTACTCAGAGGAAATTAAAGCTTTTCTTCTTTTTGGCTTAAGAGATTTACCACTCTCTGGAGCAAGAATCACTTCAAGAGATTTCTCCTGGTGCCACATATGACCATGATGGAGCTAAGGATCTAGTCAGATGGGATAACTTGAAAACCTGTGTTCTCCATGGTTTTTATTGTGAAAAGTGATTTTCTACACTTCAAATTTTGTTAATTTGATTTGTGTGGCTAGGATTCCTTTTTAATTTTGATTCTTTAAAAAAAACTTGGCATTTTAAAATATTAAAGTAAGTTTGATTTATTAAGGGATTAATTCTGCTTAGTGTTTTATATGAATAGATTTGAGAAACTTCAACTTTATGAATATTTTAAAAAACTACTTGCAAAATATACTGTTCCCAAATTTTATGTTGGTGTATATAGAAATGTATGTACATAGATGGCCAAGTCCCGGGTCTCCTGCATTGCAGACAAACTACCATCTGAGCCACCAGGGAAGCCCTTCAGTTCAGTTCAGTTCAGTTGCTCAGTCGTGTCCGACTCTTTGCAACCCCATGAATTGCAGCACGCCAGGCCTCCCTGTCCATCACCAACTCCCGGAGTTCACTCAGACTCAACGTCCATCGAGTCAGTGATGCTATCCAGCCATCTCATCCTCTGTCGTCCCCTTCTCCTCTTGCCCCCAATCCCTCCCAGCATCAGAGTCTTTTCCAATGAGTCAACTCTTTGCATGAGGTGGCCAAAGTACTGGAGTTTCAGCTTTAGCATCATTCCTTCCAAAAAAATCCCAGGGCTGATTTCCTTCAGAATGGACTGGTTGGATATCCTTGCAATCCAAGGAACTTCAGCCCTTAAACTTCTTTTAAAAATTTAAATAGAGAGACTGTTCCCAGAATAGAGCTATCACCAGAGCTAGCAAAAAGATTATGGGTTAAGTATGGGAGGGAAGAGACAATAGGCAAGGCCCAGATATCAGGATCCACCCTGTCCAATTGTCTGCAGGGCCCAGAAAATGTTTCTTTACTAAACAATCGCTTTTTCACCTCCCTTTGAAATGCCTCTCTCCCAGTGATTTGGAGTCTTAAGCCACTGCACCCAACATTATCTTTTGTCTTTAACTGAAGATGGCATTTACACTGTTTTCCTGGGTCTTTCCCATCTATCCATACTTGGTTTTCCCCTGTTAACCTGTCTCATGTCAGTTTAGTTCTTAGACCAGCTAGAAAAGCTTAGAAGGACAGAAGAAAATTTCTTCCTCCCAAACATATGAAATTTAAAAGTTTAAGCTCCTTTTCAGTCTTCATGCTGTGCTCTGACTCTTTCATAATAAGGGAAAGTAATAACAGTGACATAGGTAGACAATCAGCACATATGGGACTTACCATGTGTTGGGTAGTGAAAGTGAAAGTCATTCAGTCCTGTCCAACTCTATGGATTTGAGAACCCATGGATTATACAGTCCATGGAATTCTCCAGGCCAGAATACTGGAGTGGGTAGTCTTTCCCTTCTCCAGGGGATCTTCCCAACCCAGGGATCGAAGCCAGGTCTCCTACATTGCAAGTGGATTCTTTACCAGCTGAGCCACCAGAGGAGCCCTAGTGTACATTAAACTTTCTATTCTCACAAGAATAGATGCTTAAAATAAAAGGATATTTCAAACACAACCCATATGAATATATTTCTAGTCTATTACTTTTTATGTTGTCCAACATTTCTACAAGGTACATATATTAAGTTGATTTTTATATTCAGAGAAAAGAAGAAAGGCTATACTATTTGCTGAATGCCTCCTAATAAAAAGTTAGTTTTCTTCTATTTATGTTTTAGACTATATAGATAATAGGAATCCAATTATAATGTCCAAAATTCTCTAAGATTTTAGAAAATTTAAAAATAAAGGAATCAGTGACCAAGGAAATAACTTATAAAATTATGCTCGGGCTCTTAGCAAATACAATGTAATAAAAAAAGACTTTTTATACTTCTTTAGGTCAAAGAGCAAATCATTTTAGCACAAGATTATTTTATTAATATTTTATTTTTACCTCTAAAAATAAATTCTACTGGTATGAATTTCAGATACCATTTTTGCTACATGAAACCAACAACATAATTACTATTAACTTTTTAAAGCATAAAATCAAGTAAATGGAATTAAATAAAAAATGCACCTGTGTGCTTTTTAAAAACAATCTGATTTATCAGGGAACCCAGGACAAGTGACTTATTGGCAAGATGGAAAGAAGGGGAAACACAATAGCTGAATGAATACAAAAATATCAAACTATGGGATTATATATTGCATCATATAAACCTTCTGGACTATGTCTTCAAGCAAAATGTATCTTTGCTCTCAGTTCTGATGGTGCCATGCTACAAAATTTGTAAATTATTCCAAACTTTAAAATTGAAGAAACAATTAAGAGAAGGAGAACATGCTGCCCAAAGAAATAGGCTAATTTTAAAAGCACACTTCATCATTATTATATTTAAATGAGGTTTTCAATCACTTGATTTGACCCTACATGGTGCATAGGAACTGCAGTTGCACAATATGTTTGAATGAGGATTATTATAATTTACTAAGAAGTGCTGCAGGGGATTAGGAAACTTGGAAGGCCGGCACTGCACTTCCATAACAGACATCCCTGCCAGATAATTAACCTTGCTGTTTGTTTAGCATCTATTGAATACTTCATTACTGATTCAGTCAATTATCTCCTGGTAATGACCGCTAAAGAAGGTAGAATTGCTTAATTAAAATTATTTAGACCAAAGAGGAACTTTGATTGGGCCATGCATATTAGAAAGGCTTGATTAATTTTGATGAGATACACAACACATTTAAAGCTTTACTTTATTATTATCAAAATGCCAAATTCATTTTTTTTACCCATCAAAAATAATTTTTCCTTTGCCAAATACATTTAAAAATAAGACAGCAAGGCAGTAGATGAAAAACAGCCTTTTCAATGCTAATTTTAATATAGAGAGGCTTGAAGAATGAAGTAGAACCCTATTTATTTTATAAGATGCAACTGATATAAATTAGAATTACTTATTGCTGGAAGGGATGGTATATATTCAGAAGGACAAACTTAGCACTGTGCATACACACCACTTAAAAGATGCAAATACATTTCATCTTCCGTTTTCTTCATATGTATCCACAGGTGAGTCCCTTAGTCCTTTTTTTGTTCTATGTGGCTACTTGATTTGACCATTGGCCAGATGATACAAGGTGCATAAGTCAAAATACACTGGTTTTAGAACAAAACTCTTTCATTTCAGTACCAGTAGCAGTTTTATCAACTCTATAGTTATCTTCCCTTGAGTAAAGAATGCCTTTTTTTTTCCCCTAAAATGAAGATAGAATTCATTGTTTTGTCCATTTCCAGCTGTAGCTAGAGAAAATAACAGTATTTCATCTTCTTGGCTTCTCAGATATGGATTCCTAAGTGGATTTTTATTAAAGTGCAGTCAACTTTAATAAAACTGCATTTTTTGTTTGTTTTTCTTTTTTTAGTGGGGAGAGAGTTTTTGTTGGTTGGCTTTACATACTGTGCTTCATTTCAAATTTCTCCAGAACTTTAAGAAGATGCTGATAATAATTGTATAAGTTTTTCATAAATAGTTTTATTTTTTTTATTTTTAAACTTTTTATTTTGTGTTTGGGTATAGTCGATTAACAATATTGTGATAGTTTCATGTGAACAGTTAAGGGACTCAGCCATACATATACATGTATCCATTTTCCCCCAAACTCCCCTCCCATCCTGGCTGCCACATAACATTGAGTAGAGTTCCATGTGCTATACAGTAGGTCCTTATTGGTTACCCATTTTAAATATAGTGAAGTCGCTCAGTCGTGTCCGACTCTTTGCAACCCCATGGACAGTAGCCAACCAAGCTCCTCCGTCCATGGGATTTTCCAGGCAAGAATACTGGAGTGGGTTGCCATTGCCTTCTCCAGGGGATCTTCCCGACCCAGGGATCAAACCCGGGTCTTCTGCATTGTAGGCAGACGCTTTACTGCCTGAGCCACCAGGGAAGGCCATTTTAAATATAGCAGTGTGCAAATACATTTATTTTTTAATGAGTCAAAAGTCACTCTTAACTGTATATATTATGCCACAAATAAATGAATTTCTTCCAAAGTTCCCTGAACCTAAGTAGAATTTAGGAAACAAGTGTTCAAAGGTAATGAAAGAGCATCCTAACAGGTCACAGACAATGTGATACAGATTCCTCCATAACATTCTCTCCCTCTGACATCGGAAGGTTCAACCAGCATTTAAGTGTATACTGTGAATACAAGATTGACAAGATACAAGTGCAAGATAATTATACTACTTGAGAGTTAAAACAGACAGGCAGATAACACTTCAACATGAAATCTACATTGTGATCATCACAAACTCTAGATTGTTCTTACTTGAAAATATGCACAACCAAGAGTCAAGAAAAATGTCCTGGGGGAAAATACCATAGTAATGTTTTACTTTAAAAGGCAATTACAGGCAGAGTTTTATTTCCCCTACAAGTAGGAAACTAATAGCACTCTTACATGCTATAATAAAAAAAAATAACAAAAAAGAAACCAGCAAAAATATTTCAAAGTATAGTTCTAAATGAATGCAATCCTCAACATTTTGCAGAATCATATACTAGCTTTTGTCAAAAACTATAGAGAGGAGGGATACACTGGGAAATTAGCATTGATATATACACACTACTGTATATAAAATAGATAACTAATAAGAACCTACTATATATCCCAGGGCATGCTAGTCAGTACTATGTAATGGCCTATATGGGAAAAGAATCTAAAAAAGAGTTGATATATGTGTGTGTGTGTGTATATATATATATATATATATATATATATATATATATATATAACTGATTCACTTTGAAGTACACCTGAACCTAACACAATACTGAAAATGAACTACACTCCAGTAAAATTTTTTAAAAAGATGGGCTTTGATGAGCTAGCAGCGAGGCCCTGTTTGGGCATCAGAATTAGAAATTGGAATTTTCATTAACTTTATCTAAAACAAAAGGTAATGAGATTCTTCAGAAGGCATACAGGAAACAAATGCTTCAAGGGACAATACACTCTACAGTATTATGAGGAAATTATTTTCTACTGGTACAAAGAATAATTGCAATATAAATACCAATGCTTCTTTACTAAAATAAATATATATGAAGTATCCACATATATATGTTCATAAATATATTTTACTCACATACATATGTTCATATATATATATATGAATAGTGATTATTTGCATCCTGCATGTCAGCAGCAAAATCATTTGATGATTTTTTTTTCACATTTCTTGCCTGGAAAATCCTATGGACAGAAGAACCTGGAAGGCTACAGTCCATGGGGTCACAAAGAGTTGAAAATGACTGAAGCAAGTTAGCATGCACATACGCTTCCATATATGGTATGTAGATACACACTAGTAATACATAGACATTGATGCATCTATAGAAGATGACTTGGCTAATCATTTTTCCATTTATATGAGAAAGTTTATTAACATTAATATGCTGCAGAGCTATAATTTTTATTGACTGCATAATATTCCATTTTATATCTGCACTGAAAATCCTGTATCCACTTCTATAATGTTGACCTTTAAGCTTCTTCCATTCTATAAGTAGTATAAACAATATTGTGATAAAATAATTGATGGTATATTTAAAATAGCATTTTGATATTTTAAACATTTTTTTTCAGGTAAGTAACATTAATGAACAAGTTTACTCACTCTTAGAGAGACTAAAATAAAACTGTACTCCTGTACATAATAAATGACACATTTTGGGGAAACAAATTTTGTAATATATTGTTCTGACAATTTACCTTAGGAAAATTATGATATAAAGGTTCAAACTACAATGCAGAAGTTTGTTTATTGCAGTAACATTTATAATATGGCAGATAAATGTATAATGTTTATTTGAATAGAATTAAAAATATTATTTATATTCATAAATTAGAGTTCAAATTTATTTAAAATAATGATGTAAATTTATACTAATTGAATTGGAAAAGCAAAAATGGAAGGTTTAGACCTATATATAATATACGAACTAAAAATATTTATGTGAACGTGACTATATGTGTTTATGTAGATGCATTTTTGTGGTCTGTGCACACAGAGTGGAATTGGGTATTCTCTTGTCTCTGCTTGTCATCTACTAAACAGAATTGCTTATTTATAACTTGTGTTTCCTTATGGCCTTGGAAAACTAGAATTTTCCCTTAGTTGATGCACAAAATCATGTAATTGCCTAAATCCATCTAATAAGGACTGAAAAATCGTACTATATTCTAAGAGCTAAAATGTCAAGTAAGTCCCAAATCATTGAATGCTTATAAGTATGGAGGATGACTACATACCAAGAAATTAGAAAAAAAAAATAGACATTAGAAACCTCAGAATATACTGTTTACAAAAACAACATCGGGTTGAAGATCAGATGAAGAATGTTAATCTATTTTTATTATGAAAGAAAAAAGGAGATAGGGCTTTGTCTGTTTTCCCTACTTTTTAATCCTGTCTATTATTTATTTCCTAAATCTATTTTCATAGTTTTACTTATGTCATTTATTCCTCCAAGAATGTCATACAGTTTCTCAGTTCTCAACAATGGCCGCCTACAGCTTTTTAAATCTTTTCCTGAACACTTTAGCTCTTAGCAATTTTCTGTCCTCCGTTATCTCCTACAATTTGCTCAATTTCATGTTCATTGAGTCAGTGAAGTTACCTAACCATCTCATTCTGTGCCACCCCCTTCTCCCTTTGCCTTCATCAATGTATTTTTCAATGAACTGTCTCTTTGCATCAGGTGGCCAAAGCAACAGTCCTTCTTTTATCTGGACTCCCTTGCTTTCTCCATGATCCAACAAATGTTGGCCATTTGATCTCTGGTTCCTATGCCTCTTCGCAACTCAGCTTATACATGGGGAAGTTCTCAGTTCGTATACTGCTGAAATATACCTAGAAAGATTTTGAGCATAACTTTGCTAGCATGTGAAATGAGCACAAATGTACTGTAATTTGAACATTCTTAAGCATTGCCCTACTTTGCAATCAGAATGAAAATAGACGTTTTCCAGTCCTGTGGCCACAGCTTAATTTTCCAAATTTGCTGATGTATTGAGTGCAACACTTTAACAATATCATCTTTTATGATTTTAAATAGCTCACCTGAGATTCCATCAATTCCAATAGCTTTGTTCATAGTAATGCTTCCTAAGGCTACTAGACTTCACATCACAGGATATCTGGCTCTAGGTGAGTAACCACACCATTGTGATTATCCAGGTCGTTAAAACCTCTTTTTGTATAGTTCTTCTGTGAATTCACGTCACCTCTTCTTAATCTCTTCTGCTTCTGTTAAACCCTTACCCCCTCTGTTAAGCCCTTGCTGTTTCTGTTCTTTGTTGTGCCCATCTTTGCATGCAATATTCCCTTGGTATCTCTAATTTTCTTGAAGAGATCTCTAGTCTTTCCTATCCTATTGTTTTCCTCTATTTCTTTGCATTGTTCATTTAAGAAGGCCTTCTTCTCTCTCCTGCTTTCATTCAGTTGGGTGTATCTTTTCTTTTTCCCTTTCACTTCTCTTCTTTCCTCAGTTATTTGTATAGCCTTCTTAGACAACCACTTTGCCTTCTTGCACTTCTTTTTCTTTTCATTTGGGATGGTTTTGGTCACTGCCTCCTGTAAAATGTTACAAATCTCCATCCATAGTTATTTAGGCACTCTGTCTACCATATCTAATCCCTTGAATCTATTAGTCACCTCCACTGTATCGTCAAAAGACGTTTGATTTAGGTCATATCTGAATGGCCTAGTGGTTTTCCCTACTTCAATTTAAGCCTGAATTTTGCAATAAGGAGCTCATGATTTGAGCCACAGTGGCTCAGATGGTAAAGAATCTGCCTACAATGTGGGGGACCTGAGTTCAATCCCTGGGTTGGGAAGATCCCCTGGAGGAGAGCATGGTAACCCCTCCAGTATTCTTGCCTGGAGAATCCACATGGACAGAGGAATCTGGTGGGCTACAGTCCATGGGTGGCAAAGAGTTGGACATGACTTAGTGACTAAGAACAGCTGAGGTCTTATTTTTGCTGATTATATAGATCTTCTCCATCTTTGGCTGCAAAGAACGCAATCAATCTGATTTCAGTATTGACCATCTCGTGATGTCTATGTGTAGAATCATCTTTTTGGTTATTGGGAAAGGGTGTTTGCTATGACTAGCATATTCTCTTGACAAGACTCTGTTAGCCTTTGCCCTGCTTCATTTATACTGCAAGGTCAAACCTGCCTGTTATTCTGGGGATGTCTTGACTTTCTACTTTTTTCATTCAAGTCCCCTACGATGAAAAGATTTTTTTTTTTTTTTTTATGGTGTTGGCTCTAGAAGGTGTTATAGGTCTTCATAGAGCCATTCAGCTTCAGCTTCTTTGGCATCAGTGGTTGGGTCAAAGACTTGGATTACTGTGACATTGAATGGTTTGCCCTGGAAACAAAGGGAGATCATTTTGCTGTTTTTGAGACTGCACCCAAGTACTACATTTTGGAGTCTTTTATTGATTATGAGGGCTACTCCATTTCTTATCAGGGATTCTTGCCACAGTAGTACATATAATGATAATCTGAATTAAATACACCCATTCCCATCCATTTTAATTCATTAATTCCTAAGATGTCGATGTCTAATCTTGTCATCTCCAGCTTGACCACGTCCAATTTATTTTGATTCATGGATCTAACATTCTTAGGTTCCTATGAAATATTGTTGTTTATAGCATTGGACTTTGCTTTCACCACCAAATACATCCACAGCCATATTAGTTTTGTTATACTTCATTCTTAATGCCAGTAACACTCATCATTATGTACTACAGTGTGTATCAATTTTTGTGTGTATACACATACCTACATATTATTCCTAATAAGATATAAGAAAGCCAATATGTGTAAGAATCAGTAGTCAAGTGCCAACATGATGACTTACTCAAAAAAGTTCTTTACTTAGGGGAAGAATCAAAGTCCATTGCCTAAGTAAGGCATTTTATATATGTGTAGCATATAGAGGTACAGGTTGTGGGCAATAGCAATCTAAGAAATATACTCAAAAAGTTCTTTACTGAGTGGAAGAAGCAAAGTACATTGCCTAATTAAGTCATTTTACATATGTGTAGCACATAGAAGTGCAGGTCGTGGGATAACAACAATCTAGGAAATATAAGTTTGTTTTTATTTTTTATGCCTTCTCTAATGTCTTTTAAATAAATTTGCCTGCAAAATAATACATAATTAACTACATTATCAGTATTAGCTGCAAGAAGAAATCACAGTAAGATAGTTATGAATGCAGATATGTGTTACTTTTTCTCCATGATTCACAGGCACATTACTAATTTCATGAAAACTAAAGTTTTCACTGTAGATACACTATTCGTGATATTTTAAATAAGCTCTCATCATTCAGGGACTGATTTGCAACTGTGTCCTTTTTTTTTCTCTTCCAAATACAATCAACTTAAAATAGAAACTGGAGAGAAAGAAAAATGGATTTAAGTAAATCTATAATTTCTGTATAAAAAATAATAAATACAATGTAAGTCACTTCAAATCTTATTTCCTCCAGAAAAAGGATGTGATCAGAATGTAATGAGCATTGAAATTAATAAATTAAAGTTAAATGTCCATAAGAGAAAAATGTATTTCAATCAGGCTGTAATCATGTTTTCAATATTGTAAATTAATTCCCCAAGTGAATATCTTTCAGTGTGCACAATTTACTATCTATTCTCATATTTTTATCTAAATCTCAGTGTTTCTAAGTTGACTAAACCATCACATTATCAAAAAAAAAATTAACACAAGAGGTGTTCATTAATGTATCCTCTGGAATTCTATCAAGTTTCTTGCTGGTTTTAAATGTTGAAATATCATTAGACTGTGTAATATTTTTTTCAGTGGTGACACAGAACAGATGGAGCCATGTGCAGTGAAGTTTTTGATGGACAATCTAAATAAATTAATATCAACTCATTGAAAAATGAGTAAGGATGATACATAAGGTATACACATTAAACAAAATACTCATTTTTCTTTTACAAAACAATTTAGTATATTGGTGAATTGGTTGGTTATATAGTCAGATTTGATACCATGGTTTTGATTTGTAGATTTATCTTATACCAAATCATAGATAAGCTACTTCCTTCTCTTTGTTCAGTATCCTCACCCAGAAAATTCATGAGAAATAAATTTTTGTATCATAGAGTCATTATGGTTAATAAATTTGGTATTTTTAAACAGCTTTTAGCTCATTATCCACCAAAGAGTATGCACCTTAAACGTAACTATTTTTAGTTATTAAATTAATTCTTTATGCTGTATCTCTTTCATTTTGTTATATTGTGACGTGATGTGATGCAAACAATCATCTTAGACATCAGTTTCAGATGTGCCTATGAGAAATATTTCAATATTGCTATAGATACGTTAACAATTCAGTCATTCAAAACAATGGAAGAAAGTTTCTGGAATGCCAATGGAATGAATGCCAGACAGGACAGTGGACTAATACAGTGAGAAAGTTTAATGTGCTTTATTAAAAGCAAAGAAAGGTAATAAAATGTTAAAAATCCAGTTTGGGGGTCAAAAGTAATCTCACTTGCAAGATTAAAGACTGACTTCTAATTTTGTGAGGTAAAGTGGAAAAGCTCTATGAGCACTGATAAGCTTGTAGTTTGTGAAATTATACTGTTTATCAATTAGATAAAGAAGGAACAGTCTATGCTGGTCTCTGTGTTATTTTAAAAAGAGCACTGGAGAAAATATTATAGTATCTGACCTCTAAATATCTAGCTCTATTAGAAATTGTATGCCCTTGAAAAATTCATCTTGTGGGCCTTAAACTGTTCTAATTAAAAGATTTTGGACATAAAGCAATGACCTAAGTTTCTCCAAATTTAGTGATATTATAACTTAGTGTGGTACTTCTCTAAATGTTGTCAGAGGACAAAGTATAAATATGTATGTGAGGTGGGATTTTCACCTCATACCAACAAAAGTCTGTTACAATAGATATATAGAAGCAAATGAAGTAATCCAGCTGTCTCATATTAAGCTGTTCGTTACATAGGTTTGAAAAAACAGAAAACAATTCTATAATTCCAAAAATTAATTTTTCTTTGAAAATGATAGTTATTTAAAAAAAAATATTATGGGCTTTCCTGTTAGCTGTTATATGATTATGCCATGGGTTTATTTTATTATTGCTGTTCAGTTGCTAAGTCATGTCCAACTGTTTGAGACCCTATGGACTCCAGCACGCCAAGCTTCCTTGTAATTCACTGTCTCCTAGAGTTTGCTCAAATTCATGTCCATTGAGTCAGTGATGCTATCTAATCATCTCATCCTCTGTCATCCACTTCTCCTTTTGCCCTCAATCTTTCCCAACATCAGGGTCTTTTCCAACAAGTCAGCTCTTTGCATTAGGTGGCCCAAATATTAGAGCTTATTATTAAATAAAAATAATTATTATAAACATTTTCTTATTTAAAAATTTTAATATAGTAAGAATTGATAGATATAATTCCTATAAACAGAGTAATTTGGGGCCTTCAAATTATATTTGTCTTTTTGCTGAAAGCTATTAATTACCTTTTGACTTGGTTTTTCCTACTTACTCTTTCCCACAATGGTAATTTATATTCTGAATTATCTTCTGCCTTGCAATAAACTCAATTTGATATTTTGAAATACAGTATTATTTCCAAAAAGGTAAACTCGTTGAAAATTTTCTTTAAATACCAAATACTATAGAATTACATTTGACACTTTACTCAAAGAGGAGTTTCTACTCTCCCTAGAAACACTGAAAATATAAGGTTTTCATGGAGAAAATATGAATTATTTGTTCAGAATATAGCTTGTTATATAAGGGAAAATATCTTACATGTGAATTTTAATAATATTGCTATACTGACTTTTTTCAGATTCTAGCCCCAATATCTAAATATACCCCCAGGAAATAAAAATAACCATGATTATCAATTATTTTTCAGTGATATTTAAAGTTCATTTTATTTTATTTATTTATTTTTTTCAAAAGCCTTGGGAATATGAGCCAATATCATGGACCAATGAGATCTAAGGATGAACAAGGGAGGAGTATCTGTGTAGAGTAATTTCTATTTGATTCTCAGGAAGACTGAGCTCAATTTTTGCAAGTCTTAGCCTGATGAGGCTATATTTCTTCTGCTTCCAATCTATGTAAGTCAACTTGTTTACCTTCTTTCTTTTGTTATTTGTTATTATCAAACGTTTACAATGAAATCTAGTATTGGAAAAATAACAGACTTCTCCTTCTCTACTTATATATTTCAGAAGCCAGGTAGAAAATTAATTATTTCTAAGATACTTTTATCCTAAAATCTAACCACTATGAAGAACTCTGGAGGGTCTGAGATTTTAAGCTTCTTGCAAGATAACCTATTAGCAAACAGTGGTTTCACAGATGCTGGCAGGGGCATGAGACTCCAGGGTCAGGACAGAGGACTTCACTCCTTATGGAACAGTAGGCACCATGAACTTCATGTTCACACCTGATCTCCTTGCCTCCCAAGTCCTAAAGTCTCATGTGATGCAGTCTAGTGGTTGCTATAAGTTGCAGATTTGCATCACATCTGAAGAAATCTGAGTTTGGGGAACTACTGATATTATAAAGGAGCTGTTAACAAAACTCCTCAACATTTAGCTCAGACAGAGACATATCTTTATTCTCCTGGATAACAAATGAATTTGCCTTCTTCTCCCTCTACCCATGGTCCCTATCTTCCAAGGTGGTTTGAAATTCAATCATCCTTGAACAAATACTTCACAAGAAGAGCTGTGAATACCACTGCTCTGTAGACTTGCATAAAGAGGTGAAAATAATCTTCCTCCAATAATATGTATGGCCCCAGGTCAACTATTGCCCTCTTTCATTGGAAATATTTCTACCATTTTTCCCATCCCTCTTCTATGTCATTCCTTGATTCACGTAAAGGCTATACAACTCAGGTTATAAATAAAAGGAACAGTTTGAACTAATGCCCAGGCTGTCCTTCCAAAAAACAGTAACTAACCTGCTATTCAAACTGAAGTCACAATCTTAAAGTCTGCTAGCCAGCCATGGGACCACACTGAAGGCACTCTCAACACATCCCCCAATTTATGTCAGTACTACCTAGAAGGTCCAAATGACTGTAAACAACATTTTGTTTCCAAAGTCCCCACTGTGCCAATGGGATTGCATTTAGTATATGGGAGCCAAGCACTGCTTTGCCTCTCTTTGAAAAATATGAAACTTGCACCTAAAGAGTGGTCATAAGAAAATGTCAAGTGTTGAAGAAACATCACGTCAGCCTTACAAGTCATTCAGATCAGCCTACACTCACTAGCCAAGGTTTTTATGGATGATAGATTTACTCTAGAATTCCTCCTTTCAGACTAACGTGAAGTCTGTGCATATCCTAACACATTCTGAAGTACCTAGATTAATGTCTCAGAGTCAGTGGAAAAGTTAATACAGAATTGTAAGGAAAAACATCTTTTTGTAAGGTAGACTCTGATGGTTTTGAAGGAGACTCTAATGGTTTGCTAAGCTGGGACACTAGAGTGGCATGCTGCTGCTGCTAAGTCACTTCAGTCGTGTCCGACTCTGTGCGACCGCAGAGACGGCAGCCCCCCAGGCTCCACCGTCCCTGGGATTCTCCAGGCAAGAACACTGGAGTGGGTTGCCATTTCCTTCTCCAATGCATGAAAGTGAAAAATGAAATTGAAGTTGCTCAGTCACATGTGACTCTTAGCGACCCCATGGACTGCAGCCTACCGGGCTCCTCCGTCCATGGGATTTTCCAGGCAAGGGTACCAGAGCTAGAGTGGCATAGCTGACATCAAAACTGCAGCTTAGCCTCATCTGCTACATGATCTTCTGTTGACAGTAGCCAAAATTAAATGTTGTGTGAAAAATGAACAAATCTGTCCTAGCCCATCAGTCAGACTTATTAAAGTGGATGACGGACTGCAGTACTCACACAACAATTTCCTGGAAGCTATTGTGGTATGGAAATGTGGGATGGAAATTGTTGCAAGACAATTTTTCAGACTTCTGAGAAGAAATGTTGCAACATTTTCTTCTTGAATGCTTGCCTGTTACTCATGGAAACTTCCTCTTGTTTACTATGACAAGGCAGGATACAGACCTTCCAAACTCCCTTTCTTTGCCTTATAAATGATTAACCAAACTGTTACTGTAGATCCACTGACCAATCTGGACAAAACACCAAACTTGAGCAAGCTTTACTTAATCTTTTTTCATTTCTCCAGGTCTCCAGATTCATAACCTTTTATCCACTCCCAGTCTAAGTAAGCATGCAATTTCTCACTGATGGCCCCTCTTGAGTTTAGACTAATGGCAAGGGAATATATTCTCTGATCAACAGTCTAAATGCCCTCCCCCCCCCCCTTTTCCTATTCTTTATAGCATTGCTTAAGCCTCCCTATGAAAGAAAAGTCCCTTTCTGTCTGACTTCTGAGACACATACAGGCCTTCTACTCAGAATGTTCTCCTTGTTGCAATGACCTTTTAAAACATATTTTATTAGCATCATTTCCCATATTGCAACAATCTTTTTGAATAATATATTTCCGTACTTAAATCCAGATATGTTTTTATTTAAGAAATTTTCTATGCTGTGACTCAAATGACACACCAACCACTCTGCAGACCATGCTGTATTAATTCTGGTTTTTAAGACCCTTCATGTCCTTCCCTAGCTGGGGAAATCCAGACCCACAGTAGTCAGTCATGACTCCTAATATAGTTATCCAAACATGTGTCTGTTGTAGAATCATAAGAAATTATTTAGAACACTCTCTTACACATCTAGTCAAGGCTATGGCTTTTCCAGTAGTCATGTATGGATATGAGAGTTGGACTATAAAGAAAGCTGAGTGCCGAAGAATTGATGCTTTTGAGCTGTGGTATTGGAGAAGACTCTTGAAAGTCCTTTGGACTGCAAGGAGATCCAACCAGTCCATCCTAAAGGAAACCAGTCCTGAATATTAATTGGAAGGACTGATGTTGAAGCTTAAACTCCAATACTTTGGCCACCTGATGTGAAGAACTGACCGATTTGAAAAGACCCTGATGCTGGGAAAGATTGAGGGAGGGCGGGAGGAGAAGAGGATGACAGAGGATGAGATGGTTGGATGGCAACACCGACTCAATGGACATGAGTTTGGGTAAACTCTGGAAGTTGGTGATGGGCAGGGAGGCCTAGCATGCTGAAGTTCATGGGGTCACAAAGAGTTGGACACAACTGAGCGACTGAACTGAATTGAACTTACACTATACACAAAAATTAAGTCAAAATGGCTTAAAGACTAATATAAATCATGACATCATAAAGCTCCAAGTAGAGAGCATAGGCGAAACATTCTCTGACATAAATTGTACCAATATTTTCTAAGGTCAGTCTCCCAAGGCAATAGAAATAAAAGCAAAAAGAAAAAATTTGGACCTAAACAAACCTATAAGCTTTTGTACAGCAGAAGAAACCTTAAACAAAACAAAATGACAAACTGCAAACTCGGAGGAAATATTTGAAAATGATGAGACCAATAGCGCTTAATTTTCAAAATATATAAATAGCTTTATGCAGCTCAATATAAAAATCAAACAGCCCAATCAAAAAATGGGCAGAAGCCCTAAATAGGCATTTTTTTCAAAGAGATAAACAAATAGCAAACAGCCACATGAAAAGACACTCAACAGCACCAATTATTACAGAAATGCAAATCAAAACTACAATGAGGCATCACCTCAATGGGTCAGAATGGTCATCATTAATAAGTCTACAAATAATAAATGCTGGAGGGGCTGTGGAGAAAATGTCCTTCTAATCTGTTGTTGGGTATGTAAATTTGTACAGCCACTATGGTAAACAATATGAAGTTTCTTCAAAAAACTAAACAGAATTACCAAATTATACAGAAATTTCACTCCTGAGCATATAGTTAAAAGAAAACTCTAACTTGAAAAGATACATGTACCTCACTGGTCGCTCAGATGGTAAAGAATCTGCCTACAATGCGGGAGACCTGTGTTTGAACCCTGGGTCAGGAAGACCCCTTGGAGGAGGGCATGGCAACCCACTACAGTATTCTTGCCTGGAGAATCCCTATGGATAGAGGATCCTGGCAAACTACAGTACATGGGGTTGCAGAGAGTCAGACATGACTGAGCAATGAAGCACGGCACAGCATTATTTACAGAAGCACTATTTACAAAAACCAAGACATAGAAGCAGTCTAAATGTCCACTGCCAGCAATGTAAGTATCTAATGGATCAAGATGTGGTGTGTACATATGTATGCATTTATATATACATATATTATATGTATATATTTTATACATATAATGTGTGTGTTCATATGGATCAGATCAGATCAGTCGTTCAGTCGTGTCCAACTCTTTGTGACCCCATGAATCGCAGCACGTCAGGCCTCCCTGTCCATCACCAACTCCCGGAGTTCACTCAGACTCACCTCCATCGAGTCAGTGATGCCATCCAGCCATCTCATCCTCTGTCGTCCCCTTCTCCTCCTGCCCCCAATACCTCCCAGCATCAGAGACTTTTCCAATGAGTCATCTCTTTGCATGATGTGGCAAAGGACTGGAATTTCACCTTTAGCATCATTCCTTCCAAAGAAATCCCAGGGCTAATCTCCTTCAGAATGGACTGGTTGGATCTCCTTGCAGTCCAAGGGACTCTCAAGAGTCTTCTCCAACACCACAGTTCAAAAGCATCAATTCTCCAGTGCTTAGCTTTCTTCACAGTCCAACTCTAGCATCCATACATGACCACAGGAAAAACCATAGCCTTGACCAGACGGACCTTTGTTGGCAAAGCAATGTCTCTGCTTTTCAATATGCTGTCTAGGTTGGTCATAACTTTCCTTCTAAGGAGTAAGCGTCTTTTAATTTCATGGCTGCAGTCACCATCTGAAGTGATTTTGGAGCCCCAAAAAATAAAGTCTGACACAGTTTCCACTCTTTCCCCATCTACTACCCATGAACTGATGGGACCAGATGCCATGATCTTCATTATCTAAATGTTGAGTTTTGAGCCAACTTTCTCACTCTCCTCTTTCACTTTCATCACGAGGCTTTTTAATTCCTCTACACTTTCTGCCATAAGGGTGGTGTCATCTGTATATCTGAGGTTATTGATATTTCTCCCAGCAATCTTGATTCCAGCTTGTGCTTCTTCCAGCCCAGCATTTCTCATGATGTACTGTGCATATAAGTTAAATAAGCAGGGTGACAATATACATCCTTGACGTACTCCTATTCCTATTTGGAACCAGTCCATTGTTCAATGTCCAGTTCTAACTGTTGCTTCCTGACCTGCATACAGATTTCTCAAGAGGCAGGTCAGGTGGTCTGGTATTCCCATCTCTTTCAGAATTTTCCAGTTAATGTGATCCACACGGTCAAAGGCTTTGGCATAGTCAATAAAGCAGAAATAGATGTTTTTCTGGAACTCTCTTGCTTTTTCAATGATCCAGCGGATGTTGGCAGTTTGGTCTCTGGTTCCTCTGCCTTTTCTAAAACCAGTTTGAACATTAGGAAGTTCACGGTTCATGTATTGCTGAAGCCTGGCTTGGAGAATTTTGAGCATTATTTTACCAGCGTGTGAGATGAGTGCAATTGTGCAGTAGTTTGAGCATTCTTTGCCATTGCCTTTCTTTGGGATTGGAATGAAAACTGACCTTTTCCAACCCTGTGGCCACTGCTGAGTTTTCCAAATTTGCTGGCATATTGAATGAAGCACTTTTACAGCATCATCTTTCAGGATTTGAAATAGCTCAACTGGAATTCCATCACCTCCACTACCTGTGTTCATAGTGATGCTTTCTAAGGCTCACTTGACTTCACATTCCAGGATGTCTGGCTCTAGGTGAGTGGTCACACCATCATGATTATCTGGGTCATGAAGATCTTTTTTGTACAGTTCTTCTGTGTATTCCTGCCACCTCTTCTTAGTAATCTTCTGCTTCTGTTAGGTCCATATCATTTCTGTCCTTTATCGAGCCTATCTTTGCATGAAATGTTCCCTTGGTATCTCTAATCTTCTTGAAGAGATCTCTAGTCTTTCCCATTCTGCTGTTTTCCTCTATTTATTTGCCTTGATCACTGAGGAAGGCTTTCTTATCTCTTCTTGCTATTCTTTGGAACTCTACATTCAGATGCTTATATCTTTCCTTTTCTGCTTTGCTTTTTGCTTCTCTTCTTTTCACAGCTATTTGTAAGGCCTCCCCAGACAGCCATTTTGCTTTTTTGCATTTCGTTTCCCTAGGCATGGTCTTGATCGCTGTCTCCTGTACAATGTCGTGAAACTCAGTCCATATACCCACGTTAAAGTGAATACTTCTCAGCCATAAAAAAGAACAAAATAATGCCATTTAGATTATCATACCAAGTGAAATAAGTCAGACAAATGGCATATGGTATTACTTATATGTGAATTTAAAATATGATACAAATGAACTTATTTATGTAACAGAAACAGACTTTTAGATATAGAAAACAACTTATGGTTACCAAAGAGGGAAGGGGGAGATGCAATTTAGGGGTTTGGGATTAGCAGATACAAACTACTATATATAAAATAAACAATAATGTCCTATTGTATAGCACAGGGAACATATACACTATCTTGTAATAAACTATAATGGAATAGAACATGAAAAAATAATATATATATATATATATATATGTATATCACTTTGCTATACACCAGAAACTAATAGAACATTGTAAATTAACTATATTTCAATTTAAAAAATAAAGGAAAAAGTGTATAACATAGTGATTTAAAAAATATATTTTATTTCAGAAAAAAAACAAACAAACAAATTTTTTTTTTTCTTTTTTGCCTTTTGTAAAGCTGCATTTTTTCTTCCTCAGCTCCTTTAACCCAGAATCATGGGGGTAATCTCATCATTCCCCAAACTCCGAGTTGAGATAGGGATACTTTCTGATCTTTTAAGCTAGGGATTATGTGAGAAAATTAACTGAGCAGGGCTCTCTCCTAGTTCCATTAAACACTTATCTTTGATTTAATTATCAAAGGCCATGGGTAACCCTCACTCCCTCCTCTTTTTCTTAGTGACTACAAGCTCCACCATTATGGGACTCATTCAATTCAATATCTCCAAAATGACATTTTATTAGACACAATTCACCATGGATGTGGTGGGATATCTGAACACTCTTCAAACTGCTCATCTAAGACTTCTGTTTTCCCATTACTCTCCCTACTCCCTCCTTGTTTTCCCCATATTCCATCTCCTTTTCAGTTCCCCTGAGTCCTTTGATTTGTTCACCTTTAACAGCTCTGCCTCCTCCTTCCTTCTGTTTGCCTCTGTCAGGCCTCCCCCTCCCCACAATAACCCATGAGTTCCCATTGGTTATGCCAGCTTTGATGCTTCTCTCATTAATAAGGGGCTCTCAGGAATTTCAGAGACACCAAGAGAAGTTACCTGAGGCTGGAAAATATAGCTAGAAACAGATTAGATGTTTTATTTTCCATATAAGATTTTGGTCTTGCTCAAAATTTAGGTCACAGATTTCATAAGATTACACATCAGGAAATGTGTAAATGTGTAAATATTTCCTCCACGAGCATTGGCAGGACTGCTTATTAAGCAGGTGAACCTCAACTGTCCCATCTTCCAGAAACATAATCCTGACAAAACATAAAAGTGAGGTAAAGACAAAAGAAAGCTCTTTTATATGAACCAGTGAATTGAAATTACAGAATTGAAGCTATTAATATAAGCACTTCATTTTTGCCTGTATTTATATATACATATGTTTGTGTTGGCTTCCCAGGTGGCACTAGTGGTAGAGAAGCTGCATGCCAATGCAGGATACATAAGAGACCCAGGCTGGATCTCTGAGTTGGGAAGATCCCTTGGAGGAGGGCTCTGGCAGCCCACTCCAGTATTCTTCTCTGGAGAATCCCCTGGATAGAGGAGCCTGGCGGGCTATATTCCACTGGGTCATGAAGAGTGGAAGAAAATCAAAGTGACTTAGCTTGCATGAAAGCATACATATGTATGTTTGCATATATGCATATGCAGGTTGTGAATGTGTGATATTTACCAATCTTCCATTGGTATTATCAAGTTAGATTATAAAATCTCTTTCAGGGGCTCTATTCTGATATTTTTTATAGAGCTAAACACTTATTACACTTAATATTGCTAAAACTCTCAGAAATTAAACATATCTAACTTTCAATAATTTCAAAAGTATTCTTATACTGACAGAGACTAACCTTGATGCTTTAAGAATTCAAGCTTACATAATGTTGGTAAATTTTAAAAATTCATTGAATATTATTGGTTTAGTAAAATGAGGTATGTCTACTGAATTATCAGTGTTAAATA
Source organism: Bos taurus (assembly GCF_002263795.3). NCBI lineage: Eukaryota > Metazoa > Chordata > Mammalia > Artiodactyla > Bovidae > Bos > Bos taurus. The sequence goes on from NC_037328.1 coordinate 47,996,528, forward strand.
CAACACTAACATACAGTTTTGTTTTAAACCCTAAATTTACTCAGGCCTTAAATATAGGAAATGGTTTACACTTCCCTTGTTTATATGGCTAATGTATTGGCACCCTTTAGCTATTTGCTTAGTCAGTTCTTTAGTGAGTACTTGCACTTCTCCATCCTTCTTCATCAGACAGCAGACAGACTGAAATCACAATGACAAAAAGTGAACCATCTGATCACGTGGACCACAGCCTTGTCTAACTCAATGAAACTATGAGCTATGCCATGTACGGCCACTCAAGACAGAGGGATTATGGTGGAGTGTTCTGACAAAACATGGTCCACTGGAGAGAAGAATGGCAAACCACTTCAGTATTCTTGCTTTGAGAACCCCATGAACAATATGAAAAGGCAAAAGATAGGACACTGAAAGATGAACTCCCCAGGTTGGTAGGTGCCCAATATGCTACTGGAGATCAGTAGAGAAGTAACTCCAGAAAGAATGAAGAGACAGAGCCAAAGCAAAAACAACACCCAGTTGTGGATGTAACTGGTGATGGAGGTAAAGTCTGATGCTGTAAAGAGCAATATTGCATAGGAACCTGGAATGTAAGGTCCATAAATCAAGGCAAATGGGCAGTGGTCAAACTGGAGACGGCAAGAGTGAACATCGATGTTTTAGGAATCAGTGAACTAAAATGGACTGAAATGGGTGAATTTAACTCAGATGACCATTATATGTACTACTGTGGGCAAGAATGCCTTAGAAGAGATGGAGTAGCCATCATAGTCAACAAAAGAGTCCAAAATGCAGTATTTGAATGAAATCTCAAAAACGACAGAATGATCTCTGTTCATTTCCAAGGCAAACCATTCAATATCACAGTAATCCAAGTCTATGCCCCGACCAGTAATGCTGAAGAAGCTGAAGTTGAACAGTTCTATGAAGACCTACAAGACCTTCTAGAACTAACACCCCCAAAAGATGTCCTTTTCATTATAGGGGACTTGAATGCAAAAGTAGGAAGTCAAGAAATACCTGGAATAGCAGACAACTTTGGCCTTGGGACAAAATGAAGAAGGGTAAAGGCTAACAGAGTTTTGCCAAGAGAATGCAGTGGTCATAGCAAACACCTTCTTCCTCAACACAAGAGAAGATCTACACATGGACATCACCAGATGGTCAATACTGAAATGAGATTGATTATATTCTTTGCAGCCAAAGATGTAGAAGCTCTATACAGTCAACAAAAACAAGACTAGGAGCTGACTGTAGCTCAGTTTCTGAACACCTAATTGTCAAATACAGACTTAAATTGAAGAAAGTAGAGAAAACCACTAGACCATTCAGGTATGACCTAAATAAAATCCCTTACGATTATACAGTGGAAGTGTGAAATAGATACAAGGGACTAGATCTGATAGACAGAGTGCCTGAAGATCTATGGTCAGAAGTTCATGACGTTGTACAGGAGGCAGGAATCAAGAACATTGCCAAGAAAAAGAAATGGAAAAAGGTGTAATGGTTGTCTGAGGAGGCCTTACAAATAACTGTGAAAAGAAGAGAAGCTAAAGGCAAAGGAGAAAAGGAAATATATATAACCCATTTGAATGCAGAGTTACAAAGAATAGCAAGGAGAAAAAAGAAAGTTTTCCTCAGTGATTAATGTAAAGAAATAGAGGAAAATAATAGAATGGGAAAGATTAGATATCTCTGCAAAAAATTAGAGATACCAAGGGATCGTTCATTCAAAGATGGACAAAATGAAAGAAAGAAATGTTATGGACCTCACATAAGCAGAAGATATTAAGAAGAGGTGGCAAGAATTATACAAAACCAAGGGAATGGTTCATTCAAAGATGGACAAAATGAAAGAAAGAAAGGTTATGGACCTAACATAAGCAGAAGATATTAAGAAGAGGTGGCAAGAATTATACAAAAAAGAGCTGCAGGACCCAGATACCTATCATGGTGCTATCACTCACCTAGACCCAGATATGCTGGAATGCAAACTCAACTGGGCCTTGGGAAGCATCACTATGAACAAAGCTAGTGGAGGTGATGGAATTCTAGTTCAGCTATTTCAAATCCTAAAAGACAATGCTGTAAAAGTGCTGCACTCAATATGCCAGCCAATTTGGAAAACTCAGCAGTGGCCACAGGACTGGAAAAGGTCAGTTTTCATTCCAACTCTAAAGAAAGACAATGCCAAAGAATGTTCAAACTAATGCGCAATTGCACTCAACTCACTCAACCCATCACTTCATGGCAAATAAATGAAGAAACAGTGGAAACAGTGGCTGACTGTTTTTCTGGGCTCCAAAGTCACTGCAGATGGTAATTGCAGCCATGATATTAAAAGATGCTTGCTGCTTGGAAGGAAAGCTATGACTAACCTAGACAGCATATTAAAAAGCAGACACATAACTTTGCCAACAAAGGTCCGTCTAGTCAAGGCTATGGTTTTTCCAGAGGTCATGTATGGATGTGAGATTTGGACTATAAAGAAAGCCGAGCACCGAAGAATTGATGTTTTTGAACTGTGATGTTGGAGAAGACTCTTGCGCGTCCCTTGGACTGCAAGGAGATCCAACCAGTCCATCCTAAAGAATTATCAGTCCTGGGTGTTCCTTGGAGGGACTGATGTTGAAGCTGAAACTCCAATACTTTGGCCACCTGATGCAGAAAGCTGACAAATTTGAAAAGACCGTAATGCTGGGAGGGATTGGGGGCAGGAGAAGAAGGGAATGACAGAGGATGAGATGGCTGGATGGCATCACCGACTCGATGGATATGAGTTTGGGTGAACTCTGGGAGTTGGTGATGGACAGGGAGGCCAGGTGTGCTGCGATTCATGGGGTCGCAAAGAGTCGGACACAGCTGAGCAACTGAACTGAACTGAACTGAAAGTTATTTAAAAAAAAACTCTATTATTTTATCTTATTAGTAGGTGAAGAAATTAATAACAGAGAAATTGGAAGTCAACCAAAAACATTGTAGACAAGAAAGACATAAAAGAGATGTACAACATCTAAATTTTTGAACATTTTCTATTATTCAATTTTTGATGAATATTGTGAATAATTATTTTATCAAATTTTTATTTTTCTGTAGTATAATCACATATAAAATTGATTAATCAATAGATGATGATTAATAAACCAGTACTTTTTTTTATGTTTGGTTTTCTAGGGACCTTAAAATCTTACATTCATTTTCTAATTGATGAATGTAACATCCTTCCAAAACTTATATGGGTCAATTATTACTCTTCCTATCAGATTTAGGAATGATATCTAAACTATGACAGTTATAAATGCTATACAAAATCATAATGATGCTTTGTATTAGAGTATACATAGTCTTATATCACATTTTAATTACTTTTCATCAACAATAAAATAATTTAAAAGATTATACATATACATATTTGCTAATAAATATATAGGCTGTAATCAAGATCAGAATATTTCTTAGCAATCTCACCTCAACAGTTGTTCAATGACTGTTCTGTTAATATCATAGAAAGAAAGCCCATATGATTCTCAAAACAAAACTGACAAGTCTATCAGCAGCTTATCAGACTGAGAGAAGTCATCTTTCAGTTCAGTTCAGTTCAGTTCAGTCACTCAGTCATGTCCGACTTTGCAACCCCATGAATGGCAGCACGCCAGGCCTCCCTGTCCATCACCAACTCCCAGAGTTCACTCAGACTCACCTCCATCGAGTCAGTGATGCCATACAGCCATCTCATCCTCTGTCATCCCATTTTCCTCCTGCCCCCAATCCCTCCCAGCATCAGAGTCTTTTCCAATGAGTCAACTCTTCGCATGAGGTGGCCAAAGTACTGGAGTTTCAGCTTTAGCATCATTCCTTCCAAAGAAATCCCAGGGCTGATCTCCTTCAAAATGGACTGGTTGGATCTCCTTGCAGTCCAAGGTCGTCTTTAAACTTTCAAATTTCTCATGGGTTGAGAATACCAAATCCAATCTATTGCTTCATGATTTATTTTAGAAAATTGGATTTTTTTTCAATGACTGATTCTCTGAATGCTTACATGGTAGTAGTAAGATTTGCAGCTTCCAAAACCATCATTAAAAATTATAACGCAAAGAAGAAATTATGCCTATATCTACATTCACAACTAACTTGAATGCTTTGAATTATTGTTGTATTATTCACTGTCACTTTTCTAGTCAAAGGTTGCACAGATAGAAATCAAACTACTTTTTTGTCTCTTAAATACATTGGTTGCATTAATTTCAAATGGCCTTCAGACTATTTCTTTGTTGTGATTTTTTATTCCAAGTCATCAAGTGTTATGTGCTTTCCTAAGGAGTAATTTTTACTAAATTGTGATATTAACATAAAATAAAATATGGTATCCTTTAGACTAAAATATTTTCACACATTTATGCAATAGATGGTCAGCTACTATGATTGGCCATGGTTAAACAACTTCAACAAGGTCTCTACTATTATGGAGCTCTCATTTGGTGACTGAGAAAGACTAAAAGTAGATAACTAAATTTTATAAATTTAATTTCATATAACTACTATGACATAAACTATAAATAAGGAGTATTTTGGTGGGTTTGTCTTATAGTTAGGGAACTAGGCATTCAGTCAGTTCAGTCATGTCTGACTCTTTGCAACTCCATGGACTGCGGCACACCAGGCCTCTCTGTCTATCATAAACTCCCAAAGTTTACTCAGACTCTTGTCCATTGTGTCCATGATACCATCCAACCATCTCATCTTCTGTCAGCTCCTTCTCCTGCCCTCAATCTTTCCCAGCATCAAAGTCTTTTCCAATGAGTCAATTCTTCACATCAGGTGGCCAAAATATTGGAGTTTCAGCTTCAACATCAGTCCTTCCAATGAATATCCAGAACTGACTTCCTTTAGGATGGCCTAGTTTGATCTCTTTGCTGTCCAAGGGATTCTCAAGAGTCTTCTCTAATACCACAGTTCAAAAGCATCAATTCTTCAGTGCTCAGCTTTGTTTATAGTCCAACTCTTATATCCATACATGACTACTGGAAAAACCATAGCTTTTACTAGATGGACTTTTGTAGGCAAAGTAATGTCTCTCCTTTTTAATATGCTGTCTCGGTTGATCATATCTTTTCATCTAAGGAGCAAGTGTCTTTTAATTTCATGGCTGCAGTCACCATCTGCAGTGCTTTTGGAGCCCCCCAAAATAAAGTCTGTCACTGTTTCCACTGTTTCCCCACCTATTTGCCATGAACTGATGGGGCCAGATGCCATTATCTTCGTTTTCTGAATGTTGAGTTTTAAGCCAACTTTTTCACTCTCCACTTACACTTTCATCAAGAGGCTCTTTAGTTCTCCTACACTTTCTGCCATAGTTAATAGTTATTCCCATATTTATATTGAACAATTGAAATAATGTTTTCTTATTAAATGAATTGCTCATTGAAACATAATAAAAGTACAAATAATTTAAAACAATTTATAAACTTTAAATATTCCATACTCCAGTATGTGTTTTATTTGATCAACTCATTTAATTATCATAAAATATAACTGAAGTATTTGTACAATGAAGATAATATTTTACAGATGATAAAACTGAAGCACCAAGAGGATAAGCAACTGGTGTGAGACCACACAGCTTGTAAGAATCAGCATTGAGACTTGAACCCAAGTTGTCAAACTCCATAATCTATTCCGTTTATCATGCCTCTCACTAACTCATGAAATTAACAGAATTATGAAAAATGATGTGAAATTGGAGGAAAAAAATACCTTTTTGATAAGGATTTGCTTGAATGGAAATTTCATGGAATATAACTGGTTAGGAGACCACAGTCATGTACCATCCTCACTTTTTAATTCTTTGAAAATTTAACAATTGAGGCATTATGAAACTACCACAATCAGAAAGCAAGAACAGTGATAATGGACCTAGTGACTTGTCTCTTACTCCTGAATTCATTACAGATTTTTAGGTGACATCATGACCGGCACATAATAATTGTCATTAAATTTCACATTAATTCTCAAAGTGAAGGATTCTAATATTCCCTTCTTTTCAATGACATTGGATTCTCTTCACTACCACCGTTAGTTCAATATCATTCCCTTAGACATAAAATTAAAGCAGTGAACTTCAGAAAACCAATGCAGGTATTCTTATCTCTTTCAATGTATCCAAGATTTTATAAACCACATTTGATCAGATAAATTTTAAGAATTTCAAAGTAATCAATTTAGGTTCTTCAGAATGGAGTAATCAATTTAAGTTCTTTCCATACTTTATCCCCTATATTTTCACTTATAAAATCACTTAGATTCATAGATACCATTTCTATCACTGTTTTTTTCCTATCAATTCACATGTAAAACTTGAGACACCAAGATCCTCAAGATTTTCTGATTAAAATCCTGAGCTGGGAACCACAATTTCATTGAGATTCTAATTAAATTAAATAAAAGGAGTTGCTGGGCTTCCCTGGTGTCTCAGTGGGTAAAGAATCCACCAGCAATTCAGGAGACACAGGATACATTTGTTTGATTCTTAGGTTGTGAGATCCCCTGGAAAAGAAAATGGCCACCCACCCCAGTGTTCTTGCCTGAAAAATCTCCTGGTGGGCTACCATCCAAAGAGTTGGACATGACTGATTGACTAATCAAGCATCTTTATAGATTGGAATGGCAAACTTTGAACAAGTCCTGAATCAAGACTTTGTATTTGTCTTTCATACTTTTGACTAAGTACAAGAGAAAGGGTATTACTGACTAGTCAAGGTTAATACATACTAGACAATTGGACTGCTGACAAAATATTTATGAAATATTTATGAAAATATTTATGAAATATTTATGAAAATATTTACATAAATGCAACAGATAAATAAGAACATTAGGACATAATAATTTTCTATATTTTTTAATGGAAATCTTTCCTCATGTAAACACAAAGGAATTTGGTTGTACTTTGGAAGTAAGGAATAATATCAGGACACTGAATCAAGCTCCCAGTACTTCACATTCATGTTAATCATTTGAAAATTCAAAAGTTTATCCTTATAATCATCTTCTTATGGCAAAATAAAATTTCTAAGTAAGATAAAATGGCCTCATCAGAAATCTTCATAGAAAAAATAATTATCCTGAAGTTTTTACTGATGGGCTTCAAGGTCTAACATCAATCTATCATCAAACAGCTATGTAGTTCCTATTCAGAAAGAGATGTTGACTTGTCTCTAATGCTGGATTTCCACCCAAATAGGTAAGATATATATTATTTATTAATATCTCCTAAACAATAAGTTTAGTGATTATAATGGTAGATACCAAAACTCCAAGATAACCAAATCAACTGTTTAAATCCTAATGAGGTGTCTGTTTTCACTAGCAATTCATTACAAACCTTCTCCTCCATGTAGTAATAATCACTTTCCTTCTAGTTATTACTGTGATTTAGTTGCTAAGTTGTAGACACAACTTAGCCTAAGTCTTAGTCTTAGCCTAAGTTGTAGACTCTTTTGTGACCACATGGACTGTAGCCCACCAGTTTCCTCTGTCCATGGGGTTTTCTCATGGTGAATAGTGAAGTAGGTTGTCATTTCCTTCTCTAGGGGATCTTCCTGAGCCGGGGATTGTACCTGCCTCTCCTGCATTAACAAGAAGATTCTTACCACTGAACTGCCAGGGAAGTCCTTCCTTTTAGTAGCCAGTGTAAAACCAAAGCCTAAAATTGAGCTGGTCTGAATTTGAACCACAGAGCATGTCCCATCACTACCTCTCAGTGGAGAGGGGTTTGGTTCATTACTAAACCATGGAAACAACCTTGGATCTCTTGGCTAGTTTGGTCATTCTGGGATAAATCAACAATCTCCCAGTGGATTTACTATGTACATTATACTAGCTGCATCCAAGCAAGAGACTTGTTTTCAAATAGTCTTAAATTTTGAAAGAAAAAAAAAAAATGAATAACTTTAAGATAACTTGAACATTTTAAAGACTGTTATTTTTCCATATGACATTTTCATCACTATTTGTATCTTGAGACGATCTATCACTTTTAAGCTTTTTGGTTTTTTGACTTTGTTAGACTTAGCAACAGCAGAGCAAGCAAAAGTGTATAGAAAAAAGACCTTAGTAATGAAAAGTCTGTTTGAAACAATCAATGGCATTTGGACAACAGAAAACATAGTTCAGAAAATAATCATTACTTGATAATTATAAATCTACAGCAGTGATGAGAGTTTATCAGCTAAACCTAGTAAGTTTAAAATATTGTTTCCCTGTACTGTTTCTTCATGAAAGGTTGTACTATGCTCCCATAGAGCTTGCTTGATTTACTGGGAAAAATAATATGTACTTTTAAAAATGAGTTCTGGGAGCACTGATGGAAAACACTGAGCAAGCACAGAAGGGGTGGTTATAGTTGGCTGTGCAAATAATGTGTTAGAAATCTGTTCCTGTTCTAAAACACAAGTAAAACTTTCCTAACAATACTAAAAATGTTAATTTTTAATATCTTTGTCAATTAAGAGTGCCACCATCATTTTTGCTTTTGAAAATAGTAACATTAACTATTGTAAATTTAGGGCTTCTTTGGTGGCTAGATGGTAAAGAATCCACCTGCAATGCAAGAAACCTGGGTTTGATCCCTGGGTTGGGAAGATCCCCTGGAGGAGGGCATGGCAGCACTCTTGCCTGGAGAAGCCCCATGGACAGAGTAGCCTGGTGGGCTATATTCAATGGAGTCACAAAAAAGTTATATACAACTTAGCAGCCAAGCAACAACAACTTGAAGGAAAGTGATTATTATTATACGGAGGAGAAGGTTTGAAATGAGTTGATGTTAGGTGAAAGCAGACACCTCTGAGTCAGACACGATTGAGCTACTAAGCACAGCAGATTGTAAATTTAATGACCAGTTTTTAAATAATGGTATTTTAAAATGGATTTTGACATAGGAAATTATTTCCCAGAGAAATTATTTACCCTTAAAAAATGAATGCATTTTAAGGGTAAACTTTCAGGTCATATATTCTGTTATAGAATTTGGAAGTTTAGAAATTTGGGCTTAAATATAAAGCTAAGATGACACCACCCTTATGGCAGAAAGTGAAGAAGAACTCAAAAGCCTCTTGAGGAAAGTGAAAGTGGAGAGTGAAAAAGTTGGCTTAAAGCTCAACATTCAGAAAATGAAGATCATGGCATCTGGTCCCACCACTTCATGGGAAATAGATGGGGAAACAGTGGAAACGGTGTCAGACTTTATTTTTCTGGGCTCCAAAATCACTACAGATGGTGACTACAGCCATGAAATTAAAAGACACGTACTCCTTGGAAGGAAAGTTATGACCAACCTAGACAGCATATTCAAAAGCAGAGACATTACTTGGCCAACAAAGGTCCATCTAGTCAAGGCTATGGTTTTTCCTGTATGTATGGATGTGAGAGTTGGACTGTGAAGAAGGCTGAGTACCAAAGAATTGATGCTTTTGAACTGTGGTGTTGGAGAAGACTCTTGAGAGTCCCTTGGACTGCAAGGAGATCCAACCAGTCCATTCTGAAGATCAGCACTGGGATTTCTTTGGAAGGAATGATGCTAAAGCTGAAACTCCTGTACTTTGGCCACCTCATGCAGAGAGTTGACTCAGTGGAAAAGACTCTGATGCTGGGAGGGATTGGGGGCAGGAGGATAAGGGGAAGACAGAGGATGAGATGGCTGGATGGCATCGCTGACTCGATGGAGGTGAATCTGAGTGAACTCCGGGAGTTGGTGATGGACAGGGAGTCCTGGAGTGCTGTGATTCATGGGGTCGCAAAGAGTTGGACACGACTGAGCGACTTATCTGATCTGATCTGATCTGATAAAGCTAAGAAGCTAAGTTCACAAAATAACCCATGAATGAACCTGGCAAACCATTCATATTTGGTTTACCAAAGAAGTTAGTGTGAATTAATAAAATAGTTTCATGGTAGGAAATTTGTGAAATAAAAAGAAAATGTAAAATGTTTAATTTACATAGCAATTTAGCCAAAGTTAATTTAATTTCCCTATATTTTTCAAAATCTGTCATAATTACTAGATAAAAATCATTTGTAAAATATGTAAATAATCAATTTTAAGGGGCTGGTATATTTTTTCTCTTAGCATATTATAATTTTTTTAACTTAGTTATATTTATTTTCTTAACTAGTATTTCCTTCAATCTGCAAGAGCTGGGCTTATAATCATGCCATAGTAGACAATAATAATAGTTTAATCAGAAAACTCAAATTACAATGCATGATTCATGCTGCATGCATGATTTTAAGAGTACTGCAAATCATATTTGTTATCCATCATTATTCATTCTGTGATGGAAGTTTATCAATTCAGTATCTTCTTTATTTTCTTCCTGTTTTCTGAGTTCACTTCTTCTCTTACCTCAAATAGAAGTAATCTTGAATTTTTGAGGTTTTGAAAGAGTTTCAAAATTTGATTTTTTAAATACTTTTCTACTCTCTCAGTAATGTTCCAATTTCAATTAAAAAATCATTGCTTTATTCCTTCTAATATTTTAAAGATGACTTTCTGAAAACTCATATCTTAGAAAATTCTAGTTTAGATTAGGGTGCCAAAGACAGAACTATAATACTCTATGAATGGTTCACAATGCCACAGTGTAAATCTCTTCCCTGACAGAAAAGGGGGTTTTGTTTGATTTCTCTGCAGAGCACAGATTGAAAGTGCAAGAAGAAATTCTATTAATACATATGTCAAAATGCATACATCAGAAACTCAGCCTCTACCTCTTATCCCCTAGTCATGAAAGCAATGTAATAATGTGGATGCAGTATCTTTACATGCATTTTTATGTTTGTATAGCTACGGGTACCTGACTTGGTGCTAAGTACCTTCATTAGTTATTTCACTCAATTCTCCTCAACAGCTCTTTGAGGCATGAGCCTTCACTATCATTTCCCAGAAGCAGAAAAACATTAAGATTAGAAAAAAAAAAAACATTTTCAAAAATTGGAAGTGTAAGAACAGAATTTAAACTCAGATCTGTTTGATTCTTGAGCATTCTATCTGCCGCTCTACAGCCCATAAAAGGAGTCCATTAGGTGAACCCCACTCCACTCTGAGGAGCCGCAAGCATGGCTCTGTTAGGTAGGTAGAATAGGGAAAAGGAGTCCAAAATGGTGGTGGCTAAAAGACAAGGAAGGTCCGAGGATCAGAGTGAAGACTTCAGGCAGAACAAACAGAACAAACAGGACTCCTGGCTAAGCCCAATTTGCATAGGGCAGGCCCAGGTGGAGGAAAAAACATATAAAAGGAGGAGCCAAAGCACTTTCTTGTGGACTCTCTCTCTCTCTCACGTGCATGTGCGCGCTCTCTCTCTCTCTTTCTCTCTCTCTCTTTCTCCCTCCCCATGCACTCCTCCACTCTCTTCTCTTTCAGTCTTGGATTCTCCTGCTATCTTCTAAATAAAATGGAGCTGTAACACTGATTTGCCTAAGAGCTGTAACACGGTTTGTCCAAGACCTGAGAGCTGTGATGCGCCGAGGGCTTTAATGTCCGTTGCTCCAAATCTTTGTTGTGACGAGACAAAGAACCAAGGAACATACACTCGCGTGACAGCTCCAATGCTGATTGACACTGTCTTTGACAAACTGGAGGATGCATATTAATATGAACCAGTAGATACTCTCCAGTAAAAAAAAATAAAAATAAAAAAGATGTAGAACATCATTACTCTGAGAAAATTCAGAGCAAGTTTAGCCATATGTATGAAAGGAAGAAGCGCTCAAACAACTTAATTCTATTTCATATAACATGACTGCATGTGTCTACATTTCTATCTCCACCCACGGTCCTCCTTCTTTATAAAGGTCCATGGCACAAATAGCACTTTATGTTTCTATGCTGTGCCCCCTCAGTAATCTTGGTGGAAAGTATAACTGGTACAGAAGTTTACCGAGTGCAAATAGTGCAGGAAACAAGGCTTTAAGTAGCACTCTATCAGGGAGAGTTTTGTGTGGAAGCAAGCACACTCAATTGACATTTCATCCAGTGATGTTGGAGGTTTGGATCTCAGATAGCTCTGAGAGACTGCTCCAAAGCAGGAGAGGGGGAAAGTCAATATATAAGGTTTTGATGAAGGGGGCATTCAATACCATGAAGCGCTCATTTTACAAAAGGGTTTTTGTTAGTCATGAGGATCTGATGTCATCATGAAGGGATTTAGTGCTTCTCTAAATAAAAGGAGATGCAAGGATTGAGATCATAAAATCTGTTTCTAAAAACATCCAACTATCTAAAGACCCGTCCCACCAGATTCCCTGGAGCACAGAGAGCCTCACTCCACCCTGAACTCCCTCAGGGGTTGTTGAAGGTCAACAGCTATAGTAGTATGGGGTTCAATCTCCTAAAGGCAGATGGCAAATGCCTCTGTGGTTCAGTCGTTGGCAATGCTCTTGGTAAGTGCCAATTTGTAGTTAACAAATGTTATAAGAAAAATGGCCTTAAGCTAAAAGAGATGTTTTCATTAGTTTATGTCCTTTGTATTTACTCATCTCCACCAGTAGGTGACAAGCCCAGATTCTGCTGTTCATTCACCCAGTTTGGTTCTGTCACTGATCTCTTGATTTAAGGCCCAGTTCTAATATGATTACAGTATCATTGCTGTTGATAGAGAACAATAAGGAGGGAAAATTAATGTTTGAACTCAAAGTTAGGACAAAGAAATCAAGGATACCTCACAGTTCAGTCCCTCAGTCGTGTCCAACTCTGCGACCCCATGAATTGCAGCACACCAGGCCTCCCTGTCCATCACCAACTCCTGGAGTTCACTCAAACTCATGTCCATCGAGTTGGTGATGCCATCCAGCCATCTCATCCTCTGTCATCCCCTTCTTCTCCTGCCCCCAATCCCTCCCAGCATCAGAGTCTTTTCCAATGAGTCAACTCTTCGCATGAGGTGGCCAAAGTACTGGAGTTTCAGCTTTAGCATCATTCCTTCCAAAGAACACCCAGGGCTGATCTCCTTCAGAATGGACTGGTTGGATCTCCTTGCAGTCCAAGGGACTCTCAAGAGTCTTCTCCAACATCACAGTTCAAAAGCATCAATTCTTCAGCGCTCAGCTTTCTTCACAGTCCAACTCTCACATCCATACATGACTACTGGAAGAACCATAGCCTTGACAGGACAAACCTTTGTTGGCAAAGTAATGTCTCTACTTTTCAATATGCTATCTAGGTTGGTCATAAATTTCCTTCCAAGGAATAAGCATCTTTTATTTAGTTTTGAATGGATGGTTGTTTTTTAAATATAAATTTATTTATTTTAATTGGAGGTTAATTACTTTACAATATTGTTTTGGCTTTGCCATACATCAACATGAATCCACCACAGGTATACACGTGTTCCCCATCCTGGACCCCCCTCCCTGTGTCTTAATTTCATGGCTGCAATCACATCTGCAGTGATTTTGGAGCCCCCCAAAAATAAAGTCTGACACTGTTTCCACTGTTTCCTCATCTATTTGCCAAGAAGTGATGGGACTGGATGTCATGATCTTCATTTTCTGAATTTTGAGCTTTAACCCAACTTTCTCACTCTCCTCTTTCACTTTCATCAAGAGGCTTTTTAGTTCCTCTTCACTTTCTGCCATAAGTGTGGTATCATCTACATATCTGAGTTTATGGATATTTCTCCCAGCAATCTTGATTCCAGTTTGTGCTTCTTCCAGCCCAGCATTTCTCATTATGTTCTCTGCATATAAGTTAAATAAGCAGGGTGACAGTATATAGCCTTGGCATGCTCCTTTTCCTATTTGGAACCAGTCTGTTGTTCCATGTCCAGTTCTAACTGTTGCTTACTGACCTGCATACAGATTTCTCAAGAGGCAGGTCAGAGGTGGTCTGGTATTCCCATCTCTTGAAGAATTTTCCACAGTTTATTGTGATCCACACAGTCAAAGGCTTTAGCATAGTCAATAAAGCAGAAATAGATGTTTTTCTGGAACTCTCTTGCTTTTTCGATGATCCAGCAGATGTTGGCAATTTGATCTCCGGTTCCTCTGCCTTTTCTAAAACCAGCTTGAACATCTGGAAGTTCACAGTTCACATATTGTTGAAGCCTGGCTTGGAGAATTTTAAGCATTACTACTAGTGTATGAGATGAGTGCAATTGTGTGGTACTTTGAGCATTCTTTGGCATTGTCTTTCTTTGGGATTGGAATGAAAACTGACCTTTTCCAGTCCTGTGGCCACTGCCAAGTTTTTCAAATTTGCTGGCATATTGAGTACAGCATTTTCACAGCATCATCTTTCAGAATTTGAGATAGTTCAACTGGAATTCCATCACCTCCACTAGCTTTGTTCGTAGTGATGCTTTCTAAGGCCCACTTGACTTCACATTCCAGGATGTCTGGCTCTAGGTCAGGGATCACACCATTGTGATTATCTGGGTCGTGAAGATCTTTTTTGTACAGTTCTTCTGTGTATTCTTGCCACCTCTTCTTAATATCCTCTGCTTCTGTTATGTCCATATTATTTCTGTCCTTTATCAAGCCCATTTTTGCATGAAATGTTCCCTTGGTATCTCTAATTTTCTTGAAGAGATCTTTAGTCATTCCCATTCTCTTGTTTTCCTCTATTTCTTTGCATTGATCGCTGAGGAAGGCTTTCTTATCTCTTGCTATTCTTTGGAGCTCTGCATTCAGATGTTTATATTTTTCCTTTTCTCCTTTGGTTTTTGCTTCTCTTCTTTGCACAGCTATTTGTAAGGCCTCCCCAGACACCCATTTTGCTTTTTTGTATTTGTTTTCCTTGGGGATGGTCTTGATCCCTGTCTCCTGTACAATGTCACAAACCTCAGTCCATAGTTCATCAGGCACTCTATCTATCAGGTCTAGTCCCTTAATCTATTTCTCACTTCCACTATATAATCATAAGGGATTTGATTTAGGTCATACCTGAATGGTCTAGTGGTTTTCCCTACTTTCTTCAATTTAAGTCTGAATTTGGCAATAAGGAGTTCATGGTCTGAGCCAGAGTCAGCTCCTGGTGTTGTTTTTGCTGACAGTATAGAGCTTCTCCATCTTTGGCTGCAAAGAATATAATCAATCTGATTTCAGTGTTGACCATCTGGTGATGTCCATGTGTAGGGTCTTCTCTTGTGTTGTTGGAAAAGGGTGTTTGCTATGACCAGTGCATTCACTTGGCAAAACTCTATTAGCCTTTGCCCTGCTTCATTCCATATTCCAAAGCCAAATTTGCCTGTTACTCCAGGTGTTTCTTGACTTCCTACTTTTGCATTCCAGTCCCCTATATAATGAAAGGACATCTTTTTTTGTGTTAGTTCTAAAGGGTCTTGTAGGTTTTCATAGAACCATTGAACTTCAGCTTCTTCAGCATTACTGGTTGGGGAATAGACTTGGATTACTGTGATATTGAATGGTTTGCCTTGGAAACGAACAGAGATCATTCTGTCATTTTTGAGATTGCATCCAAGTACTGCATTTTGGACTCTTTTGTTGACCATGATGGCTACTCCATTTCTTCTGAGGTATTCCTTCCCACAGTAGTAGATATAATGGCCATCTGAGTTAAATTCACCCATTCCAGTCCATTTTAGTTCACTGATGCCTAGAATGTTGATGTTCACTCTTGCCATCTCTTGTTTGACCACTTCCAATTTGCCTTGATTCATGGACCTAACATTCCAGGTTCCTATGCAATATTGCTCTTTACAGCATTGAACTTTGCTTCTATCACCAGTCACATCCACAGCTGGGTATTGTTTTTGCTTTGGCTCCATCCCTTCATTCTTTCTGGAGTTATTTCTCCACTGATCTCCAGTAGCATATTGGGCACTTACTGACCTGGGGAGTTCCTCTTTCAGTGTCCTATCATTTTGCCTTTTCATACTATTCATGGGGTTCTCAAGGTTCATGGGATACCTCACAAGTTATGTCAAATACTACAGGATATTGAATGAGAAAGAAATATGCCAAACAAATTGAGCTTTATATGGAAACCATATGGGGCAGCTGTATATGATGTATATCTCAATCTGTCATAAAAACATGTATTGTCCAAAAACTAGAACCTTTTTATCTCATGTGATATCTTTAAACCTTCCCCAATACCAGTTGCCTGCTTCTGGACTTGGTGATACCCTCAGAGCTTGATTTCCTATTCCAACCATTGCCTTTACATGTGGTAATTATCACCTTCTGGGTATTACTGCCTTGTGGATTTCCTTTTTTCATCTCACTTGCTGGTCTCTATGCCTCCTTTTGACTATTTCCTTCTGAAACTGTGTGAAAATTAGTGAACACATACATATGAATTGGACAAATGTTACATTTCTGAGTGACTCAGAAAGAAACAAATCTTGTTTTCTGCAGAAAATCAAGATTTAAATTACATTCAAAGCTATTATAAATCTGTTAGGTAGTTAGAATAGGAAAAAGGAGTCCATATGGTGGTGGCTAAAAGAAAAAGAAGGGAAAAAAAACCTGCATAGAACAAAGCAAAGTCTAAGGACCAGAGTGAGAACCTCAGGTGAAACAAACAGCCCTCCTGGCTAGCCCAATTTACATAGGGCAGGCTCAGGTGGAGGAGAAACAAAACATAAAAAGAGGAGCCAAAATTGGGCTTCTCTTCTCTTCGCAACTTTTGGGTCAGCCCACCCTCATGCCTCAAGAATGTATTTTCCTTTGCTTTCTAAATAAAACTGAGAATAACACTGGTTTGTCTGTTGCTTCAAATTTTTGCTGCAGCAAGACAGAACCGAGGAAATTACAAACTTCTCAACAAATCTGACTAACAAGCCTCAACAATAATTTAAAATCTAAATTAATATCTACAAATATATAACCGAGACTTATAAAATTTATAATAATTTAAATTAAACACAATATTTAAATTATATTTATATTTAAATTAAACTCATATATTATATAATTTTAATGTGTTAAATATGTAAATATAATTTAAATAAATATATAAAATCTATAAATATAAAACCTGAATTAATACTGCATTTATATTACATAGTAAGTCTTTTTATTTTGCATGTTACCATACTAGTTCACCCTACTAGGTGAAGTAAAAAGCATTGTCCCAGCTTTCAAGTAGCCTGTAACCACCAGAGATGACAGTGACTATCATGAAGAGAGAATAATAACCTGGAGAATAAAAGTCATTACTTCAAGTGTTGTAAGTCAATTTCTAATTAATGTAGCTCATAGGGTTATTATACTGAAGTTCAAAGTATTATGCAACTACATTGGAGGGGTGTGCAGTACAGATGAGTGAACTGGAAGCAGAAACTATTGACAGATTCTCCTCTGATAATTCTAGGCAATCTTTATGGGGAGGTGGGATAAGGTAGTTAGACTGATGCAGCCAAGTATTTCAAGCCTGGGTTATTAACACTATTCTAGGAAAGTAGAATTAGGTAAGTAGATAAACTATTTGAGCTTGTTCAGAGAGACAGATAAAATGGACATGCTGATGAAGGATTTTCTATCAGTAGGAGATTCACTGAGTATTTACACTCATATTAATTAGAACTTGATATAGCTATATTTAGTCCTTGAGTCTAGAGGAAAAGTTACTCTGTTTCAGTCTTATTTGGAAGAGTAGGAGGTTAGTCTGAAGATTTAATTAAGCAAGGAAATTTACAGAATCTGATTGTCTAAAACATAAGGATGAATGGATTTTCTGAATACACTTATTCAACAAATCAATCTGTTTTTGTCTCTGTGAAGCAAACTTTGACCACTGCTTACCTCCAATAACCATTTTCACTCATTTAAAATTATATCTAGTAATTAATTTGGTTATAAGATCTTGCTGGAAAGAATTTCAGACTTCCAAATGTTCAGTCTATTCCTGTTAATTTGCTAATCTCTGAATCTCTCCCTACTTAAAAAAAAAAAAAAGAAAAGAAACTGCAGAGGAGGCATTTAAAATTAGCTTTGTGTGAGGTTCTTTTAGGTAATGTTAAAGAACTGATAGCTATAATTTTTATTCCAGTCTCTGTGAATATGTGTCTATAATATTAGCATAAATAATATTCTACATGGAATAATATTAATAGTTCTAATCGTTTCAAAGTTTGATTGATTCATGCGACTGGCCTATGTGATGTATTGAACATACAGGTAGATTTATATGTGGCCAAAGCAAAAACGGATATTCATTATTGTCATTATCCTTGCCTATATCTCTAGAATACAAATAGAGGGTAGATTACTTATTTCATTTACATGACCCATGATGCTTAGTGGGAATATCAGTCAAGATGCATCTTACTTTTAATGGGTACTGAAATGACCAAAATCAATAGCAAAACTATAAAAGCAGTCATCAGTCTTATATTCTCCTGATAAAAGCTGAAACATTTAAGAATCAGAAGAAGAAAGATAGAGGATTTCTTTTTTTCTGAGAATGTGTCTCTTTAAATTAGAAAATTTTCTATTATTCACTTCAGGACATGTAGGACAGGTCACCCACCCGCCACCTTTTTTGCATGTATTTTTCTTTCTCCTTATGTAATAATAAGAATCATCCAGGTGGTATTTTGTCTTCTTGGATATTGGATATTTTTTCTTGTTTAACCTTGGTGGATAACTATATCCTCTTTTTATGGAAAAGTTTTTAAAAAACTTAAAATATATATCATAATATCAAACATCAACATATTTGCTGATAATGTAGGCTTTTCATATTTAATATGTCATAATTTTGTTGGTTCAAGATGCAATCTTTTGGCACTTATTAATAAAATGCTCACTGTTAGATTATATAATACCATCTAATGATTGCATAGCTTTAAAAATACTTCTTAAAGTATTTTTGACATATATTATTTCACATATTCATGCACTAATGGATTATTGTCCCTAATATAATCACAGGAGAAAGCTGAGCGTAGTCTTTCTAGGCTCATATTTGTGGTAAAGCTTGCCTTGGTATGATGCAGTCCAAGCCACTCCCATCACCTCTGTCACCTTAAACTTATCCTTTATCCGTTTCCTGTATTCTCCTTATTCCTGAATGCTAATATGTGTGTTAGTTGCTCAGTCCTGTCAGACTCTTTGCAACCCCATGAACTGCAGCCCACCAGAACCCTCTGTCCATGGAATTCTTCAGGAAAGAATACCAGAGTAGGTTGCCATTTCCTTCTGTAGGGGATCTTCCCAACCCGTATTGTAGGCAGATTCTTTACCATTTGAGCCACAAGAGAAACTCAAATGCTAATATAATACATGCTAGCTAGAATTTGCTTCAAAGAACTTCGTGTTTGTAATTCTAGGAAAATAAATGAAAAATTAAAATAGCTACTACCGATTCTAAACCCTCAAAAAGGGTGAAGGTATCTTTTTGTAACCTACATTAAGTTGACAATTTGTTGTTGTGTCACTGTCATGTCTGACTCTTTGTGACCCCATGGACTACAGAATACTAGGCTTCCCTGTCCTTCACTATCTCCCTGAATATTCTCAAACTCATGTCCATTGAGTTGGTGATGTCATCCAACCCTCTCATTCTCTGTCATCCCCTTTTCCTGCCTTCAACCTTTCCCAGCATCAGGGTCTTTTCCAGTGAATCTGTGCTTTGCATCAGGTGGCCAAAGTATTGGAGCTTCAGCTTTAGCATCAATATTCCAATGGATATTCAGGGTTGATTTTCTTTCGGATTGACTAGTTTGATCTCTTTGCTGTCCAAGGGACTCTCAAGAGTTGTTTCCAACACCACAGTTGGAAAACATCAACTCTTTGGCACCCAGCCTTCTTTTATGGTCCAGCTCTCACATCCGTATATGATTACTGGAAAAACCATAGCTTTAACTATACAAATCTTTGTTGGAAAAGTAATGTCTTTGCTTTTTAATAGATTTGTCATAGCTTTCCTTCCAAGGAGCAAGCATCTTTTAATTTCATTGCTGCAGTCACCATCTGCAGTGATTTTGGAGCTCAAGAAAAGAAAATCTGTCACTGCTTCCACTTTGTCCCTTTCTATTTGCCATGAAATGATGAGAATGGATGCCATGATCTTAGTTTTTTTGAATATTTAGTTTTAAGACAGCTTTTGTACTCTCTTCTTTTACCTTCATCAGGAGGCTGCTTAGTTCCTCTTCACTTTCTGCCATTAGAATGGTTTCACCTGCATATTTGAGGTTGTTGATATTTCTCCTGGCAATCTTGATTCCAGCTTGTGATCCATCCAACCTAGCATTTTGCATGATGTACTCTGCATAGAAGTTAAGCAGGGTGACAACATACAGTCTTGTCATACTCCATTCCCAGTTTTGAACCAGTCAGTTGCTACATGTCTGGTTCTAACTGTTACTTCTTGACCAGCATACAGGCTTCTCAGAAGACAAGTAAAGTGGTCTATATTCTCATTCCTTTAAGAATTTTTCACAGTTTGTTGTGATACACACAGTCAAAGTCTTTCTAAACCCAGGTTGTACATCTGGAAGTTTTCAGCTCACATATTGCTGAAGCCTGCCTTGAAGGATTTTGAGCATACCTTTACTAGTGTATGAAATGAACACCACTGTATGGTAATTTGAAAATTCTTTGGCATTGCCCTTCTTTGGGATTAGAATGAAAACTGACCTTTTCCAGATTCCTGTGGCCACTGTTGAGTTTTCCAAATTTGCTGACAAATTCGGTGCAGCACTTTAACATCATCATCTTTTAGGATTTTAAATAGTTTAGCTAGGTTTTCATCACCTCCACTAGCTTTGTTCATATTAATGATAGAAAAATATCTTCATTATCACATTGGGTAGTGATAACAACTAAGTTTACACTTGTTTGTTTTGATGAGACGATGCTTGCAGAAGAGTTTAATAGCTAGTATAAAAGTTTGGGCATTATCATCACAATATAATTAGTGTAGAAAATTAATATCTCCATTTTACAGAGGTATCTGGCCCAAAGCCTCATAGCTTCAACAGTTACTCTAGTTCATGTTACAAAGTTAGCCTCATCTGTTTCTAATTAATTTCTAGTTACTCTCCCTGGTCACCAATAATGGAGCATGCTGGTCCTTGATGTGAGAAGAATTCTGAGTAGCATAGAAATGGAAGAAAACTAGTCCATGGATCTTTGTCTATAAAATATCTAAAATTTTATGATTATATTTAATAATGAATTATGTTCATGAATTCCAGGAAAGCTTACATTAAATAATCCATTAACATAACTAATCATAAGAAAGTCCAAATATTGTATACCTGTTTCTATAAATGAGAAAATTCCACATATTTGTTCTGTTATAATAATTCTGTTAGTTACATAGGTTATATTAGCTTTATAAGATGAATTTAAACTGTTATTTTCCCCGGCCTCTTTCTTGAAGCAAAAACATAGATATATCACAAGCAAAAATACATATGCATTAATTATTATATAATTAATAATAATTATTATTATTATTAGTTTTTTCAGATTTTCTAACTTTTTCCATAAGAGCAAACTTTTTTTCCAGATACTTGACCTGCAAAAATTGTCCCAAGCAAATAGTGAGATTCTTTAGTGATTTACTGACTTGCCTTCCTGAGAACAAATTATCCAGAAAGAAAATTCTCAGAGACATGGGTGGTCTTATATATCAGTACTAATAGACTGGGTGATGTTCATCGAA
Source organism: Bos taurus (assembly GCF_002263795.3). Classification (NCBI taxonomy): domain Eukaryota; kingdom Metazoa; phylum Chordata; class Mammalia; order Artiodactyla; family Bovidae; genus Bos; species Bos taurus. The sequence goes on from NC_037328.1 coordinate 48,018,156, forward strand.
GTCATCTCAATTCTTAAGTAACAAACAAATCCTTTAGGTTCTGGACAGATTAAAAAAATCTGTCAATAAGACAAGGTATCTAGAAATACAGAGCAGAAGAAATTCTGAGAACCTGGGGACTATCTCCATAACCAAAGGCAATACAGGAAAAATAAAAACAAAATACCATGTTGGCTGAACAAAACTTAACTCTCCAAATTTGCTGTCAGTCTAGCAGTATATTTCATATACAGTATGTGATATTCACTTCTTCATCTTGTATTCATTCCTCATCACACTACCATCTGCTGTTTGCCTCTTACTAATACAAAATATACATTTTATATTAAACAATAAAATGATCTTGGTTAATTCAAGGACCATTTTTGGAGTTTCAAGCTTATTTGATTTATTTTCAGCATTTATGCTGTGTTTAGTTGCTCAGTGGGGTCCGGCCATTTGAAACCCTTTGGAGTGTAGCCCACCAGGCTTCTTTGTCCACGGGGATCCTCAGGAAAGAATCCTGGAGAGGGTAGCCTATCCATTCTCCAGGGGATCTTCCCGATCCAGGAATCAAACCAAGATGTCCTGCATTGCAGGTGTATTCTTTACCAGCTGAGCTACCAGGGAAGGCCCATCTTCAGCATTTGGCATAATATTTCTATAATTTAGATATTTATCTCAAAATAATGATTTTTTAAAAATTTCATTGTCTTATTTAATTTTGACTATTAAATTGCTGTTAACCATAAAATGTTTTGAACTATTACTTCGTACTTTAATTCTGTTTATTATAATTTCTTACCCTTAAATGACAATTCACTAACAATAGCAGCTACTATTTATTCATTCACTAAGCATTTACTGAATGACTTTCAATTTCTAGATTTGTTGTTTTCAAGCTTAGATCTTATTAGAAACAAATGTTGAACTTTTAAAAAATGCCTAAACTAATCCTGCTTCCCTGGTGGCTCAGATGGTAAAGAATCTGCCTGCCATGTGCAGGCTTAGGTTCGATCCCTCCATTGGGAAGATCCTCTGAAAGAGGGCATGGAAACCCACTCTAGTATTTTTGCCTGGAGAATCCACATGGATTCTGGCTGGCTACAGTCCATGGAGTCGCAAAGATTTGGATAGGACTGAGCAATTAAACACTACACAGCACAAACTAATCCTACAGAAATGCTAAATTAATTGACCTAATATGTACCTTGTTATTATTATTTTTTAAATATTTTGTACGTGATTACATCTAAGACTGAGAGCTACTCCAAGCTTTGGGGTTAGAGACACAAACTAGGTATGGTTTCTTTATTGTAGAAGCTGTATGATCCCTCATCTTGCTCATTTCTCTCATGAAGTGCATAATGAACTGTGTCCATGTAATCTGTTTAATGGATCCTTGGTGCAATAAAATCACATTTTATTTCAGCTCACATAATATGCACTGATATTTGAGGCAAACTCCCATTATAATGAATGGTTCTGCAAAAGAAAAGTCCCATTGATTAAATTGCTTCTATGTCCTGGCATATGTAACCAAATGGCAATGATTTGTTGATCTTGTTATAATATAATTCTGCCATGAATAAACAGGTATTGATATTTATCAGAACAATGGCTTTGGTTTTGTAAAATGTATTCATTTTTTTTCTTCTAACATTTGCAGAATGAATAGTTTTTGCTAAACACAGGACTGTGCACTGGGAAACATTTAAAACAATATGTTTCTTATTCCTCTGTTGAGAACATTTCATAAATGCATATATGTTTATTTGCATTCAATTTTTTACTGAAAAAGAACAAAGAACAGTGAACATATGTATTTATTATTCTGCTTCAACAACTGTCAACATTTCACCATGCTTGCTTCATCTATTCTTCTAGCACATTTTTGTTATTGAAATATTTTAAAATGAATTCAAGACATTTAAACATTTCATCCATAAATATTAGATTACACACCTCAAAAACTGCATTTCATTACATAAACTAAATATTGATATTATTTCTAAAAAACCTAAGATAATTATGTAGTATCACCTATTACCCAATCAGTATACAAATTCCCTAAATAATACACATTTTTAATAGATCATAGTTTTTGAAAGAGAATACAAGAAAGGAAACAAGTTTCCTTTGTCAAAAATGATTGTATCTTTTGTATCACAAGTTTATTTTAGATATTATATAATCTAGAAGGATTTCCTCAATATTTTTATTTTACTTTTATTGACTTGAAGTTGATGAAGTTTTCTTTAAAGGCAATGTTACATTCAGGTAGAATGTGTGTATGCATTTTAATCTCTTATCCCACTAGAATGAACTATTTGTCAAGTCCTTGTTCTTTTTCCTGAGAATTTAATTGATTTGTATAATGATGTTAATGATATAGGGTTTCTAGTATTTTTGCATAGGTACATATAATAAGAAAAACATATTTTTAGAAACTACAAGATCCCACCAATAATTCTAATTCAGATGTAAGATTATAGATATTTTACATACTTAATTTTATATGGTATATTTTTTACGTTGAGAAGGCTCCTAAGAACATGGTTATAATTATTATTTTATATATTCTACAATAAGATGTTTCAAAATAACAAATATTATGTAATAACTATAAAATACTTCTAATAAGATTAGATACTAGAACTTTTTTTTTTTTAAAGAGGATGATACTATTGAATAAAATCTAGTTCCTTTTTTAGTCCTAAGAAAATATCCAACTGGAGAGAAAAATTGAGAATTTGGAATTGGCAAGAAAGAGTACTGTTTGCTTTTCAACAGAAGGCTGGAGCCTCTAAGGACTATTTGATGCCACTGAGATATGCATCTTTGTGTGAGTAGGCTTGTTACTGAACCAAACTGGAATCCACTTGCCTGAGAGCAGTAAAGTCAATCTACTGACACTGGGTTGTGGGAAAGGAAGTGTAGAGTATTCTGCAGGTGCCAAGCAAGCAGTCCAGGCAGCTGATGCTTGAAAGTCCTGAACTTTTGGATAGGTTTCTGGGAACCATTTTTAAAGGCAAGGCAAGGATGGGGAACACATGTATACCTGTGGCGGAGTCATGTTGATATATGGGAAAATGAATACAATATTGTAAAGTTAAAAAATAAAATGAAATAAAAAATAAAGATATTTAGGATTGAATCTAAAAAAAATAAATAAATAAAATAAAGGCAAGGCGAGGAAGGGGAGTTTCCAGGGTATATGATCAGCTCATACACAGTGTTCTGATTGGTTGATGGTGAGGTAACAGGGCAGAGTCATAGGGGTTAACATTAATCCTTAAGCTCCAGCTGGTCTGGGGACTATGTGCTCATGGTCATTAAGTATTAACTTCTTTTTGGTAGGGGCTTTGGTATCTATGGAGAAGGCAATGGCAACTCACTCCAGTGCTCTTGCCTGGAGAATCCCTTGGATGAAGGAGCCTGGTGGGCTGCAGTCCATGGGGTCTCTGGGAGTAGGACACGACTGAGCGACTTCACTTTCCCTTTTCCCTTTCATGCATTGGAGAAGGAAACGGCAACCCATTCCAGTGTTCTTGCCTGGAGAATCCCAGGGATGGGGGAGCCTCGTAGGCTGCTGTCAACAACTCAGAAATGTGCATCAGATAGTTTTATCTATGTACTTTAGAAGGGAACTAAAGATTCTGTGACTGCCATATGGCTGACTTACTGTTTAAATTGCTACCAGTTCTCTTGACCCAACTGCTATTTTTGTCACTATATGTTTACAATGTTTCAATCATTAATTTTTGAGGTAAGATTTTGTGCCTCATGGGAGGCCTAAAATTATAGTTTTCTACATACAAGAGGCAAGCAGAGAACATGAGGTGGGGCAGGGTCTGTCCCAGGAAGATATCACAGGGTCAAACTAGAAATTAACCTATAGAAAATTGACATTGAAAATATTATTGTACATATAAATATAAATTACTTGTGTCCAGTAGAATCCAAGTATTTATTGCTCAATGAATAAATCAGTTTTTAAGTACTGACTTAAATATTTCTTTACTAAATATAGATAAGTGATTCTTTGACTTCTTTAAATTTGTTGTAATATCTTCCAGTTCTCTCATTAATTAATAACATTAAAAATATATCTGTGTAATTCTCCAAAGAAGACATACAGATGGCTAACAAACGCATGAAAAGATGCTCAACATCACTCATTATCAGAGAAATGCAAATCAAAACCACTATGAGGTACCATTTCACGCCAGTCAGAATGGCTGTGATCCAAAAGTCTACAAGCAATAAATGTTGGAGATGGTGTGGAGAAAAGGGAACCCTCTTACACTGTTGGTGGGAATGCAAACTAGAACAGCCACTATGGAGAACAGTGTGGAGATTCCTTAAAAAACTGGAAATAGAACTGCCTTATGATCCAGCAATCCCACTGCTGGGCATACACACTGAGGAAACCAGAAGGGAAAGAGACACGTGTACCCCAATGTTCATCGCAGCACTGTTTATAATAGCCAGGACATGGAAGCAACCTAGATGTCCATCAGCAGATGAATGGATAAGAACGCAGTGGTACATACACACAATGGAGTATTACTCAGCCATTAAAAAGAATACATTTGAATCAGTTCTAATGAGGTGGATGAAACTGGAGCCTATTATACAGAGTGAATTAAGCCAGAAAGAAAAACACCAATACAGTATACTAACGCATATATATGGAATTTAGAAAGATGGTAACAATAACCCTGTATACGAGACAGCAAAAGAGACACTGATGTATGGAACAGTCTTTTGGACTCTGTGGGAGAGGGAGAGGGTGGGAAGATTTGGGAGAATGGCATTGAAATACGTATAATATCATATATGAAATGAGTCGCCAGTCCAGGTTCGATGCACGATACTGGATGCTTGGGGCTGGTGCACTGGGACGACCCAGAGGGATGGTATGGGGAGGGAGGAGGGTGTAGGATGGGGAACACATGTATACCTGTGGCGGATTCATTTTGATATATGGCAAAATCAATACAATATTGTAAAGTTAAATAAAAAAATTTAAAAAAAAACAAATATAAAATATATATGTATATATATATATATATATGTGTGTGTGTGTGTGTGTGTGTATATATCTGTGTAGAGAAGAGGAGGGAGACAGAGGTGACCAGGAGGAAAAAATGGAGAGTCAAAAGGGAAGAGATCAATCAAACCAGTAATCAAATCCCTCTTTTGTAGCACTGTTTACAATACCTAGAACATGGAAGTAACCTAGATGTCAACTGGCATATGAACGGATAAAGAAGTTGTGGTATATATGCATAATGGAATATTACTCAGCTATAAGAAGGAACACATTTGAGTCAGTTCTAATGAGGTAAGTGAAACTGGAGCTTATTATACAGGGTGAAGAAAGTCAGAAAGAGAAAGACAAACACTGTATATGAAGTCATATATATGGAATTTAGAAAGACAGTACCAATGATCCTACACAAAGGGCAGCAAAGGAGACACAGATGTAGAGAACATACTTTTGGACTCAGTGGGAGAAGGTGAGGGTGGAATGATTTGAGAGAATAGCATTGAAACATGTTCATTACCATATGTAAAATAGATGGCCAGTGAAAGTTTGATGCATGCTGCAGGGCACCCAAAGCTGGTTTTCTGGGACAACCCAGAGGGATAGGATGGGGAAGAAGGTGGGAGGGGGTTTCAGGATGGGGGCACACGTGTATACCTGTGAACAACTCATGTTGATGTATGGCAAAAACCATCCCAATATTGTAAAGTAATTATCCTCCAATTAAAATAATTAAATTATTAAACAAAAAAATATCTTTGAGAGCCATGATTTTAACTTCTTTCAAAATCATTTCTTAAAATGCACAGTCAAATGATATTCTTTCCCTTTGTGATTATTCCTTCAACTTGATAAAAAAAAGTTGTGACATTTATTTTAATGACTTTTCAGTTCAAAGGATTACTTCCTTTTAAATTTAATATTTGGATCATTGAAAATGCTTAGATAATTTCAAAGTTACAATCACAAAATAAAAGTCCAGATTCTATAATGACAAAAGAAACTGAATTTTAGATACACTTTTGATGTCAACACTTACCAAAACTGTACAAAATATTTTAAACACATATGATTTCAAGACACCAGTGGGCTACAAATGCATATAAATTGTGCAATCAAGATGAAGGAGAGGAGAGAAAAAAGATAATTTGCCTATTTCATGTGTTATTGAATATATGATAAAAGCTTTAAGTAGACTTAGAGGAGTTGAAATCAAGAAATTTCTGAGAGAAGGATAAATGATAGGTACCAGAAAGTTGGGTTTAGGACCTAACATTAAGGTAAATAGGACCATACATCAGGGGATTCAAAATCCAGAATCAAATCATCATAATCATTTATTTGTTTAACATTATCTGGGATTGTTGATAGACCACAGTGATGACAGAGATGCTTTATATAATCAGATAAACTTACTCAGAGTCTCAAAATATTTTCTTATACACTACACTATTTTTTATAAAATGGCCAACACTCAGTAAAAAAATTAGAGGTATGAAATGGCCAAGACAATGAAAACAAAATCCAGAGGAACAAAAGACATAGTCTTCATAAAAACCCATATACTATAGATGTTAGAAACTTTAAATAACAATATTAATATATTTAAAGGAATAATTATCGGTCAAACATTGTGGATAAGATTGGAAACTATAAAATTCTAAGGTAGGAAATATAATATGAAATACATAATTTAATGGATGGTTTAAACAGGCAGAGCTGAAAAGAAATGAGTAAATAGAAGGTTGGCTTGAAGACAGAAGCAGTGAGAGAAAACAGGATGAAAATATCAAAGGTAACAAAATCCATATGAGATAATGGGCAAAGTTCTATCATGTGAGTCCTAGAAAGAGAGAAGGAAGAGAATGAAGAAGAAACAACATTTTTTAAGGAAAAATACTTTAAATATTCAAATTGTGATAAGAAAATATAAGTAACAGATTTAATAGGAGCTACAAACCACAAGCAGGATAAGTACAAAAATATACCTTGATAAAACTGCAAAACCAAGCAAAAACAATTAGAAGAGTCTTAAAATCATCCAGAGAAAATGAAATGTTAACACTCAAGGAAGTAATAAGATTCACTTAACAGAAAAAACAATAAAAGTCCAAAGTAAATAACAATAAAATGATCAGTATAGAATTCTATACCCAGCATAATCTCTCAAAATATAGAAATAAAAAGGGATTTTTAGCAAAAAAAAAAAATGTTAATTCTTCTTAAAAGAAATGATAAACATATTCAGATGTGTCAAATATAAACGAGAAATGTATTAGGCACTCTGAATTAAAAATGTAGGTTCTCCTTAAAGTTATCAGTATTTTGTTGGCTGTATGTTGAAAGACATAGCAAGCCAAACCAAACATTTATTTTCTCTGATTCTGCTTTCCAGTGTCTCTGTATTGCTCCTCGTTGGCAGCAGGTAACAGGGCACTGGCTGACAGAAGACAAAAGAAAATATTGAATCCTGTACCCAGAATCACATTACTTCATTTGGAGCTTAGAAACAGTATAATTACCACCATGTCCTCAGGTTTAATCCTCATTATATGCCCAGAAAATGTGTAAACATGTGTGTGAAACAAAACATGTATGAAAAACAGTTGCAGTCAAAACAAAAATAAATAGTAGGATTATGATACGTGGGATGATAAACTGTGGCATATTCATACAATTAATTCTTTATAACAATGAAATATAATTAACTAATTATGAATGCAAGGTATAAATGAGTATGACAAAAAACATTAAGTGATAGAAAGCATACAAGTAGTATATACCTTAGGCTTTTATTTGCATAAAATCTGTATAGTATTAAAATTGAAGAGGAGAATGAGTTCCTAAGTTTCTTAGGATTGCCTTGACAAAGTGCTTCACACTGTGGGGGGGGGGGGTTAATTTAAACAAAAAATTCATTCTCTCACAGTTCTAGATATTAGAAGTCTGAAATCCAGGTTGAGGCTCTAAAGGAGACTATAATCTGTGCTTTTTTCTTAGCATCTGGTGGTTGCTGGCAAGTCTTGGTGTACTTGACTTGCAGACACACCACTCCCGTTTCTGTCTCCATCTTCACATGGCATTCTATCCTGTGTGTCTCTGTATCTCTTTTGTCTCTTCTTACAAGGACACTGTACACTGGATTAGGGCACATCCTAGTCCTGTATGATGTCATTTTAAGTAATTATATCTGCAATGACCTTATTTCCAAATAAAGTCATATTCTGAGGTTCTGGTTGAACATGGATTTGGGGGGTGGGGCAGTATTAAATGCAGTATAGGTCATGAGAATTCTTCTAGGGCTACTGTTAATGTTAGATATCTTGACTGGTATGGTACTTTCAGAAGCATATTCAGTTTGTAATTATTATATCAGGCTGTGCATTGTTCCTGTGTGTTTATTTCAATAGTTGGTGGAAGATAGGTGAAAATATGACATATCAATCTCACACGTTAGCAATGATATGAGGCAATAAAAAGGAAAAACCTCTCATACATTCCTGGTGTGGTTATAAATTAAAACAAATTGCAAAACTGTTGGGCATTATCTACCGAAGAGGAAAGTGTCCATGCCATATCCCATAGATATTTTATTCCTAGATGAAAAATGAAAATAATTGTGTGAATATGTGAACCAAAATACTTGTAGAAGAATGTTAATCACAACAGTGCTCATAGTAGCCCAAATATGGCAACATTCAAAGAGAAATTTAGCAATAGAATAGGTAGATAAATCATAATATTTTATGCAATAGAATAATCTACAGTAATTCAAAACACAGTATAAAAAAGGATTTAAGTTCTATTGCACACAACCTGGATGAATCTCACAACCACAGAGTTGACAGAAATAAATCTGGATTCAAAACAATATGTACTTTGTTTTCACTTATAAATCAAAAATAGCTCACCTTACAAAAAGAGAAAAATAAGAAGAGAGATGGATAAAGAGAAGCAAAAAGATAGTGGTGGTCTTGGAGTCACTGGCAATAGAAAGATAGAACCAAAGGAAAGTTATCATATGGGCATCATGGGGCTTCTGTACTGTTCTATTACTGTTCTGGTTTTATACTAGAAGTTGCATACCTGTATATTTTCACTGTATGAAAATGCAAGCCTTATACCAAAGTTTGATTCATTTTCCTCTTTGTACATTATTTTTAATAAGAACTTTTTAAAGTAATAGGAAAAATTATATACCAAGGACATTCACAGAAATATCACTTCCATTACTTTTCTCATTCTTGTTCTGCTTCCACCTTACTTTCAAAGGAAACTTTTTTTTTTTACTATTTTTAACCTTTCTATCACTGTTGCTTGCAAATATTATGTGTATATACACATACACATATATTGCCACTTCTTACACTAAATGTTGCATGCAGTCTACAAAGTTCTATACCTTGAGTCTTTCACTTCACTATAAATCTTTGAGATACATCCATATACTCATTCTACATCACTGCTGCATTATGAGAATGTATTATATTTTATGTGATATGTCTCCTATAGATGGATACCTATGATGTCTGAATAATATGCTATTATAAATATTGTAATGCTTATTTGAATAAATTTTTAATGCCATTTTATATTTTGTGAGTATAACTTTTTAATAGATTCCTACTAAAAGTGGGATTTCTGTGTCAAAGTATTAACATAAATGTATTTTTGTAAGACATTGCCAAATTCTCCTTCAGAGCTAATATATCATTTTACGTTTCCATAAAAAAATATATGAGAAGGAAATGAGAGAGGGAAAAGTAATGGATAAAACAGTTTCTCAGTGAGAGACTTGTTCTTTCACTATTCTTCAGTGCCTAATATAGTACAAAAAGTTTAAGATTTCTTTAGTATGTGTTTACTGAATTAAAAAATGAGGCAACTTTTTGTTTGTTTTGTATTGATATAAACAGAAGGTTTGTTGTTATTTAGTACTAAGAGAATGGTAAAGAGAAATTACTGCTAGGAAAGATAAAAATTTGTCCCAGTAGGTTGGCAGTTAAAGACCAGTCAGCATTTATTAAGGAAAACACCATGTCTTGGAAGTCACTTGAAAAAAAAAAAATCCCGCAAACATATATTGATATCTACTAAATGGCTACCCATTCCAGTATTCTTGCCCAGAGAATCCCATGGACGGAGGAGCCTGGCGGGCTACCGTCTGCGGGGTTGCAAAGAGTCAGACACGACTGAGCGTCTTCACTTCACTAGTGTCTCAGCAAAACAGCTCAAGCTGAGAAACAAGTGAAAAGCCACAGAAAGAAAAACTATCTCTTGGAAAATTTTGCACCCTGGAGGATAAAAAAAACCATTGTATTTTCTAATAAATTAAAAAAAAAAGAAAGAAATCTAAAGATCCTTATTATCCAAAGTCTAAAATTTTGCTAACAAACCTGAATTTCAGAAATAAAATCAGAAATATCATGAAAAGAGGCAATTCCAAGTCCTCAAAAGCAAATTACTATCTCATAGGGCCAGATCCAAATAATCTAAACATTTTAATACTTAGATATTTTGGAGATCCATTCTTTTTTTTTTTTTTTTGGAGATCCATTCTTTTAAAGTTCCCACATATGTTTACATTGTACAAAACCTACCAAAGAAAAAACTGAAAAAATATTGCAAGATTCTTGCAGCTGTTCCCCAATGAGAAAGGAAGATGTTATCTCCAACGGAGCAGGGAGCTAACAGGTCAGTGTACAAACAAAACTTATTTTCTTTCCTTAAGATAAATAATGAGGTCTATGTTACCATAATTTCTAGTTTCCTCAGAATCCAATCTGTAAGTCTGGAGATGGAGGACTTAAATAATGTGAGGACTAGAAAGAAAAAAAAATGCTTGGAGAAAACTGTTTGCATTTTCATAATTGCATAAATGTTTATCACATATAAATAATTTATTGATTTATATCACATGCTAATATTATGTCTGTCTGAATGATGTAATAGTTAAATTTTGAAATGCCTAACAGAGTATAAACTATACTCACCAATACACTAACAAAATTTTCTTCAACAAAAAACTGTATAATATCCTAAAATACGTAGTCATTAACTGTGTCTTACTTGTGTACCTGCATTCACTTAATCATTCAAAGATGTGTATTGATTTCCTCTGAGTATTAAGAATCAGAGGTTGTGAATATATCTTATTTATTATTTCATTACTTATCTGTCCCATTTTTTCACTCATCACTGTTTCAGGGATAAATTACACATAGGCTTTGACAAATTTACGTGGTTAAAACCAGAGAGATTCTTACTTGCGTACTTCTCGGTGTGCTTCTTATTCCTTCGGGGGCTTCTTTGTTACTTCAATGTAGGATGCAAAATGAACATCATTTAGCATTTGTGCATGTGCAATCAGTAGATATACAGATACTGATGTACACAAGGTCTCCTTTGACTAATAGGGGGCAGTGCTAAAGAAGAAATCTCTTCCTAATTCATATTTTTACTAATAGTGTCTGAGATTCATTTCATAATAATCCTGAGATTTCCCATGCAAATTGAACACCAATATTTCACAGGTGTGAACAACTATTCTTGCAGCCTTGTTTTCATTTTCCCTCCTTAACTTTCCAGATCACCAGTGTTGTTCACCCACACTTTGAAGCAAATTGACAACAAACTACATTTAAGCTTTTAGCTTGAATGGTTACCTAGGTGAAGATAATCGGTAATCTTCATATGGAATTCTGAAGCTGTATCATTTACCTGGCAGCAGGGTATAAAGGATGTATGGCTTTGGTAATTCAGAATGATGATCATCATGTACTTGTGGTAACACCAAAATGATTATGAGTCTCACCTGAAACAGTTGAGACAGGTGTAGGGAGAAAATAAGCTGTTGAGTTACAAGGAAGATTTGGCATTTAAAATGAAGATACAAGGATTATATAAGGACTGTGCAATCGTGGGATTTTTATAAACTTCTTTTGAAGCCTTTGGTTCAGTCAGTTCAGTCGCTGAGTCAGGTCTGACTCCTTCTGCCTTCAATCTTTCCCAGCATCAGGGTCTTTCCAATGAGTCAGTTCTTTGCATCAGGTGGCCAAAATATTGGAGTTTCAGCTTCAGCATCAGTCCTTCCAATGAATATTCAGGACTGATTTCCTTTAGGATGGACTGGTTGGATCTCCTTGCAGTCCAAGGGACTCTCAAGAGTCTTCTCCAACACCACAGTTCAGAAGCATCAGTTCTTTGGCGCTCAGCTTGCTTTATAGTCCATCTTTCACATCCATACATGACTACTGGAAAAACCATAGCTTTGACTAGATGGACCTTTGTTGGCTAGGTAATGTCTCTGCTTTTTAACATGCAGTCTAGGTTGGTCATAGCTTTTCTTCCAAGGACCAAGTGTCTTAATTTCATGGCTGAAGTCACCACCTGCAGTGATTTTGCTGCTGCTGCTGCTGTTAAGTCACTTTAGTCGTGTCCGACTCTGTGCAGCCCCTTAGACGGTAGCCCACCAGGCTCACCTGGGATCCCAGGCCCACCTGGGATTCTCCTGGCAAGAACACTGGGGTGGGTAGCCATTTCCTTCTCCAATGCATTAAAGTGAAAAGTGAAAGGGAAGTTGCTCAGTCGTGTCCAACTCTTCACGACCCCATGGACTGCAGCCTACCCGGCTCCTCCACCTATGGGATTTTCCAGGCAAGAGTACTAGAGTGGGTTGCCATTGCCTTCTCCGGCAGTGATTTTGGAGCCCCCCAAAATAAAGTCTGTCACTGTTTCCATTGTCTCCCCATCTATCTGCCATGAAGTGATGGGACCAAATGCCATGATCTTAGTTTTCTGAATGATGAGTTTTAAGCCAACTCTCCTCTTTCACTTTCAAGAGGCTCTTTAGTTCTTCTTTGCTTTCTGTCATACCAGTGGTGTCATCTGCATATGTGAGGTTATTGATACTCCTTCTGACAATCTTGATTCCAGCTTGTGCTTCATCCAGCCCAGCATTTCTCATTATGTACTTTGCATATAAGTTAAATAAGCAGGATGACAATATACAGCCTTGACGTATTCCTTTTCCTATTTGAAACAGTGTGTTATTCCATATCCAGTTCTAACTGTTGCTTCCTGACCTGCATACAGATTTCTCAAGAGGCAGGTCAGGTGGTCTGGTATTCCCATCTCTTTCAGAATTTTCCACACAGTTTGTTGTGATTCACACAGTCAAAGGCTTTGACACAGTCAATAAAGCTGAAGTAGATGTTTTTCTGGAACTATTTTGCTTTTTTGATGATCCATTGGATGTTAGCAATTTGATCTCTTGTTCCTCTGCCTTTTTTAATCCAGCTTGAACATCTGGAAGTTCACAATTCATGTACTGTTGAAGCCTAGCTTGGAGTATTTAAGCATTACTTTACTAGCTTGTGAGATGAGTGCAATTGTGCAGGTAGTTTGAGTATTCTTTGGCATTGCCTTTCTTTGGGACCGGAACGAAAACTGACCTTTTCCAGTCCTGTGGCCACTGCTGAAGCCTTAGAAAACATAAAATAGTAAGCTTTGGTCAGCTATCTAAATAACTCAAGGAAACTCCATACTGTTCCCCAAGATGTCTGAGCCAATTTACATTCCTACCAAAAGTACCCAAATTTCCCTTTATATCACGTCCTCCTGTGCATTTGTTATCTTTTGCTTTAATAATAGCTTCCTTAACAGTTTGAGGTGATATTTTATTATAATTTGCATTTGAATTTCCCTGATTATCATTGATATTGTGAACCTTTGCAACCCTTCATGTTTCTTTTGGCCAAATATATGTCTTTTTTGAGAAACGTCTATTTAGGTATTTGTCCATTTTTCAATCAAATTATTACATTTTTTCCTATTGTGTTGTAGTTCTTTATATATTTTAACCCCTTTGGCAATAAAGTATTAGTTGCTTAGACAGTCTGACTTCTTCTGACCCTATGGAGTATAGCCTGCCAGGCTCCTCTGTTGATAGAGTTCTCCAGGCCAAAAAAAAAAAAAAAAGGAATTACTGGAGTGGGTAGCCATTGTCTTTCCAGGGATCTTCCCAACCCAGGGATCAAATCCAGTGCTCTTAAATTTCAGGTAGATTCTTTACCACCTGAGCCACCAGGGAAGCCCTTTAACCCCTTATCAGATATATAATTTGCAAATATTTTCTCCCATTTTGTTGATTGCCTCTTTAGTCTGTTGCTTTGTTTCTTAGCTTTTAAGTTTGATGTAATTCTACTTTAGTTTAGCTTTCATTTCCTATACTTTGAGTATCATATAAAAAAATATTGTCAAGTTCAAATCTAGGAGCTCTTTTCCTTATGTTTCCTTCTGGCAGTTTTATGTTTAAGGCCTTACATTTAAGTTTGTAGCTTATTTTCAGTTGACTTTTGTATATGGTCTAATATATGTGTTCAGTTGCATTCTTTTAAATGTGGATATCCAATTTCCCTAATGCTATTTATTGAAGAAGGTATTCTTTCCCTATTTTGCATTCCCAGTGCCCTTGTTGAAGAGCAGTTGACTGAATACACATGGATTTATTTCTCTGTTCAGGATTTTAAAATATTTTGGATAGTTCCTTGTTAGTACATATAAACAAAACTTTTTTTTTTTTTTAATGTTGCTCTTGTATTCCATAACTTACTGAATTTGTATACTAGTTCTAACAGTTTCTATCTTTTTTTTCTTTCATAAAGTATTTAGGGTTTCCTTTATATAAGACCATGCTATCTGCAAACAGAGACAATTTAACATGTTTCTTTCTTATTTGTATGCCTCTAATTTCTTTGGTTTTGCCTATTGCTATAAGACTTCCAGTACTAAGTTGAATAAAAGTGGCTGGAGTCAGCATCCCTGTGTTTCCCAGGTTTTGGAAGAAAGTCTTTCAGCTTTTCACCCTTGAGCATGATACTAGCTGTGGGTGTGTCATCAGTTCAGTTTGGTTCAGTTCAATAGCTCAGTCACGTCTGACTCTTTTGTGACCCCATGGGCTGCAGCACGCCAGGCCTCCCTGTCCTTCATAAACTCCCGGAGTTTACTTAAATTCATGTCCACTGAGTCAGTGATGGCATCCTACCATCTCATCCTCTGTCATCCCGTTCTTCTCCCGCCTTCAATCTTTCCCAGCATCAGGGTCTTTCCCAGTGAGTCAGTTCTTCACAACAGGCGGCCTAAGTATTGGAGTTTCAGCTTCAGCATCACTCCTTCCAGTGAAGATTCAGGACTGATTTCCTTTAGGATGGACTGGTTGGATCTCCTTGCAGTCCAAAGGACTCTCAAGAGTCTTCTCCAACACCACAGTTCAAAAGCATCAGTTCTTCAGTGCTCAGCTTCCTTTATCGTCCAACTTCATATCCAAACATGACTAAGGATAACAATAGCCTTAGGCTAGATGGACCTTTTTTTGGCAAAGTAATGTAATATGCTCTTTAATATGCTGTCTAGGTTGGTCATAATTTTTCTTCCAAGGAGCAAACGTCTTTTAATTTCATGTTTGCAGTCACCATATGCAGTGATTTTGGAGCCCCCCAAAATAAAGTCTGTCACTGTTTCCATTGTTTCCCCATCTATTTGCCATGAAGTGATGGGACTGGATGCCATGATCTTAGTTTTCCGAATGATGAGTTTTAAGCAACTTTTCACTCTCCTCTTTCACTTTCATCAAGCGGCTTTTTAGTTCCTCTTCACTTTCTGCCATAAGGGTGGTATCATCTGCGTATCTGAGGTTATTGATGTTTCTCCTGACAATCTTGGTTCCAGCTTGTGCTTCATCCAGCCCAGCATTTCTCATGATATACTCTGCATATAAGTTAAATAAGCAGGGTGACAATATACAGCCTTGACGTACTCCTTTCCCTATTTAGAACCAGTCTGTTGTTCCATGTCCAGTTCTAACTGTTGCCTCCTGATCTGCATACAGATTTCTCAAGAGGCAGGTCAGGTGGTCTGGTATTCCCATCTCTTTCAGAATTTTCCACAGTTTTAATCCACACAGTCAGAGGCTTTGACATAGTCAATAAAGCAGAAATAGATGTTTCATTCGAACTCTCTTGCTTTTTGATAATCCAATGGATGTTAGCAATTTGATCTCTGTTTCCTCTGCCTTTTCTAAATCCAGCTTGAACATCTGGAATTTCATGGTTCATGTACTGTTGTCATACAAGTCTTATATTAAGTTGGGATTCCAAGTAGTTCAGATGATAAAGAATCTGCATGAGTTTGAGCAAGCTCCAGGAGTTGGTGATTGACAGGGAAGCCTGGCTTGCTCCAATTCATGGGGTCACAAAGAGTCGGACACGGCTGACTGACTGAACTGAACTGAATTGAACTGCAATGCAGGAGACGTGGGTCCCATCCCTGGGTTAGGAAGATCCCCTGGAATAGGAAATGGCTACCCACTCTAGTATTCTTGCCTGGAGAATTCCATGAACAGAGGAGCCTTGTGTGCTACAGTCCATGGAGTCACAAAGAGTCAGACATGAATGAGGGACTAACACTGAAGTTGAGGTATATTCTTTCTTTACATGTTTTGTTGAGGGTTTTTATTATGAACAGATACTGAGCTTTATTAAAAATATTTTTCCACCTTCAGAGGTGATCACATAATTTTTATTTTTCCAAGGAACTAAAACCAGGATCAAGGAGAGATATGTGTACCCCTGTGTTTATTGCTGTATTATTTACAGTGACTAAGACACAGAAACAATCTAAATGTCCATTGATGGGTGAATGGTTAAAACATATATAGTATATATTATATATATATGTTTTATATATATATATATATATATATATATATATATATATGTTATGGAATATTATTTAGCCTTAAAAAAGAAGGACATTTGGCAATTTGCAACAACACAGATGGACCTGGAAGGTATTATGTAAAGTAAAATAAGTCACACACAGAAAGAAAAATACTGTCTCATCTCACCTATATGTTGTTGATTTAAAACAAACTGACCACCAGATAATTTTCCAGGAAATATGGATTTATTCTCTCATCTGCCATCTCATCCTCTGCCACCCTATTCTCCTTCTGCTTTTAATCATTCCCAGCATCAGGGTCTTTTCCAGAGAGTCAGCTGTTTGCATCAGATGGACAAAGTACTAGAACTTCAGCTTCAGCATCGATCCTTCCAAAGAGATTTCAGGGTTGATTTCCTTTAAGAATGAATGGTTTGATTTCCTTGCTTTCCAAAGTACTTTTGATAGTCTTCTCCCACACCAGAGTTCAAAAGCACCGAATCCGTAGTACTATACCTTCTTTATTGTTCAGCTTTCACATCTGTACATGATTGCCAGAAAGACCAAAGCTTTGATATATGGACCTTTCTCAGCAAAGTGATGTCTTTGCTGTCTTTGATGTCTTTCCACTGTCTATATTTTTCATAGCTTTCCTGAAAAGAAACAGTTGTCTTCTAGTTTCATGGCTGCACTCATTATCTGCAATGATTATAGAGCCCAAGTAAAGAAAATCTGTCACTACTTCCATTTTTTCCTCTTTTATTTGCCATGAAGTGATGGGAACAGATACCATGATCTTCAGTTCAGTTCAGTTCAGTCGCTCACTCGTGTCCGACTCTTTGCGACCCCATAAATCGAAGCACGCCAGGCCTCCATATCCATCACCATCTCCCGGAGTTCACCCAGACTCACGTCCATCGAGTCAGTGATGCCATCCAGCCATCTCATCCTCTGTCGTCCCCCTCTCCTCCTGCCCCCAATCCCTCCCAGCATCAGAGTCTTTTCCAATGAGTCAACTCTTTGCATGAGGTGGCCAAAGTACTGGAGTTTCAGCTTTAGCATCATACCTTCCAAAGAAATCCCAGGGCTGATCTCCTTCAGAATGGACTGATTGGATCTCCTTGCACTCCAAGGGACTCTCAAGAGTCTTCTCCAACACCACAGTTCAAAAGCATCAATATTTGGTGCTCAGCCTTCTTCACAGTCCAACTCTCACATCCATACATGACTACTGGAAAAACCATAGCCTTGACTAGAGGAACATTTGTTGGCAAAGTAATGTCTCTGCTTTTGAATATGCTATCTAGGTTGGTCATAACTTTCATTCCAAGGAGTAAGTGTCTTTTAATTTCATGGCTGCAGTCACCATCTGCAGTGATTTTGGAGCCCAGAAAAATAAAGTCTGACACTGTTTCCACTGTTTCCCCATCTATTGCCCATGAAGTGATGGGACCGGATGCCATGATCTTTGTTTTCTGAATGTTGAGCTTTAGGCCAACTTTTCACTCTCCTCTTTCACTTTCATCAAGAGGCTTTTTAGTTCCTCTTCACTTTCTGCCATAAGGGTGGTGTCATCTACATATCTGAGGTTATTGATATTTCTCCTGGCAATCTTTATTCCAGCTTGTGTTTCTTTCAGTCCCAGCATTTCTCATGATGTACTCTGCATATAAGTTAAATAAGCAGGGTGACAATATACAGCCTTGATGTACTCCTTTTCCTATTTGGAACCAGTCTGTTGTTCCATGTCCAGTTCTAACTGTTGCTTCCTGCTGCTGCTGCTACTGCTAAGTCGCTTCAGTCGTGTCCGACTCTGTGCGACCCCATAGATAGCAGCCCACCAGGCTCTGCTGTCCCTGGGATTCTCCAGGCAAGAACACTGGAGTGGGTTGCCATTTCCTTTTCCATTGCTTGAAAGTGAAAAGTGAAAGTGAACTTGCTTAGTCCCAACCGACTCTTAGCGACTCCATGGAATGCAGCCCGCCAGGCTCCTCCATCCATGGGATTTTCTAGGCAAGAGTACTGGAGTGGCTTGCCATTGCCTTCTCTGACTTGCATACACATTTCTCAAGAGGCAGATCAGGTGGTCTGGTGTTCCCATCTCTTTCAGAATTTTCCAAAGTTTATTGTGATATACACAGTCAAAGGCTTTGGCATAGTCAATAAAGCAGAAATAGATGTTTTTCTGGAACTCTTTTGCTTTTTCCATGATCCAGCAGATGTTGGCAATTTGATCTCTGGTTCTTCTGCCTTTTCTAAAACCAGCTTGAACATCTGGAAGTTCATGGTTTACATATTGCTGAAGCCTGGCTTGGAGAATTTTGAGCATTACTTTACTAGCGTGTGAGATGAGTGCAATTGTGCAGTAGTTTGAGCATTCTTTGGCATTGCCTTTCTTTGGGATTGGAATGAAAACTGACCTTTTCCAGTCCTGTGGCCACTGCTGAGTTTTCCAAATTTGCTGGCATATTGAGTGCAGCACTTTCATAGCATCATCTTTCAGGATTTGAAATAGCTCAACTGGAATTCCATCACCTCCACTAGCTTTGTTCATAGTGGTGCTTACTAAGGCCCACTTGACTTCACATTCCAGGAAGTCTGGCTCTAGGTGAGTGATCATACCATCGTGATTATCTGGGTTGTGAAGATCTTTTTTGTACAGTTCTTCTGTGTATTCTTGCCATCTCTTCTTAATATCTTCTGCTTCTGTTAGGTCCATACCATTTCTGTCCTTTATGGAGCCCATCTTTGCATGAAATGTTCCCTTGGTATCTCTAATTTGCTTGAAGAGATCTCTAGTCTTTCCCATTCTGTTGTTTTCCTCTACTTCTTTGCACTGATCGCTGAGGCAGGCTTTCTTATCTCTTCTTGCTATTCTTTGGAACTCTGCATTCAGATGCTTATATTTTTCCTTTTCTCCTTAGCTTTTCACTTCTCTTCTTTTCACAGCTATTTGTAAGGCCTCCCCAGACAGCCTTTTTGCTTTTTTTGCATTTCTTTTCCATGGGGATCGTCTTGATCTCAGTCTCCTGTACAATGTCACGAACCTCATTCCATAGTTCATCAGGCACTCTATCTATCAGATCTAGGCCCTTAAATCTATTTCTCACTCCCACTGTATAATCATAATATATTTTCTTTAGGTCATACCTGAATTGTCTAGTGGTTTTCCCTACTTTCTTCAATTTAAGTCTGAATTGGCAATAAGGAGTTCATGATCTGAGCCACAGTCAGCTCCTGGTCTTGTTTTTGCTGACTGTATAGAGCTTCTCCATCTTTGGCTGCAAAGAATATAATCAATCTGATTTTGATGTTGACCATCTGGTGATGCCCATGTATAGAGTCTTCTCTTGTGTTGTTGGAAACCATAAGCTTAGTTTTATTAATATTGAGTTTTAAGCCAGCTTTTTCATTCTCCTCTATCACTGTCAATAAGAGGCTTTTTAATTTCTCTTTGCTTTCTGCCATTAGAGTGGTATCTTCCATATATCTGAGGTTGCTTATTTCTCTTGGCAATCTTGATTCCAGTTTGCAACTTATCCAGCCTGACGTTTTGCATGATGCGCTCTGCGTATAAGCTAAATAAACAGGGTAACAATAAACAGTTTTGTCGTATTCCTCTTTTAATCACAAACCAGTCAGTTGTTCCATATAGGGTTCTAACTGTTGCTTCTTGACCCACATACAGATTTCTCAGGAGACAGGTAAAGTGGTCTGGTAGTCCCATCTCTTAAGTTTCCCAGTTTGTCGTGATCCACACAGTCAAAGGCTTTAGCATACTCAATGGAACAGAGATAGATGTCCTGGAATTCCCTTCTCTCAACATGTAGCAGATGTTGGCAATTTGATCTCTGATTCCTCTGCCTTTTCTAAACCCAGATTGCATATCTGGAAGTTCTCAGTTTGTGATTTGAACATTCTTTTGTACTGCCCTTTTTGGGTATTGGGATGAGGATTGACATTTTCCATTCCTGTGTCCACTCCTGGATTTTCCAAATATACCGACATATTAAGTTCAGTACTTTAATAGCATCATCTTTTAGGATTTTAAATACCTCTGCTGGAATTCCATCATCTCCATTAGCTTTATTGGCAGCAGTGCTTCCTAAGGTGCACTTGATTTCACATGCCAGAACGTCTGGCTCTGAGTAAGAAACTACACAATCATGGTTATCCAGGTCATTAATATCTTTTTTTGTACAGTTCTTCAATATATTCTTTCCATCTCTTCTTAATATCTTCTATTTCTGTTAGGGCCATACCATTTCTGTCTTTTATTATGTCCATCTTTGCATGAAATATTCCCTTGATATTTCTAATTTTCTTGAAGAGACACATAGTCTTTCCCATTCTATTGTTTTCCTCTATTTCTTTGCATTGTTCACTTTATATGACATGATGACTATTTACTATTTATTAAGAAGTGAAGGTGATGGAATTCCAGTTGAGCTATTTCAAATTCCAAAAGATTGTTAAAGTGCTGCACTCAATATGCCAGCAAATTTGGAAAACTCAGCAGTGGCCATGGGACTGGAAAATTTCAGTTCTCATTCCAATCCTAAAGAAAGGCAAGGACAAAGAGTGTTCAAAATACCACACAATTGCACCCATCTCACATATTAGCAAAGCAATGATCAAATCTCCAAGCCAGGCTTTAACAGTACATGAACCATGAACTTCCAGATATTCAAGCTGGATTTAGAAAAGACAGAGGAATGAGAGATCTAATTTCCAACATCGTTGGATCATCAAATAAACAAGAGAATACAAGAAAAAAACATCTACTTCAGCTTTATAGATTATGACAAAGTCTTTGACTGTATAGATCACAAGCTGTGGAAAATTCTTCAAGAGAGGAACACCAGACCACCTTACCTGCCTCTTGAGAAATCTGTATGTAGATCAACAAGCAACAATTAGAACCAGACATGGTATAACAGACTGGTTCTGAATTGGAAAAGGAGTACATCAAGGCTGTGTATTGCCACCCTGCTTATTTAACTTATATGGAGAGCACATCATGTGAAATGCCAGGCTGGATGAAGCACAAGCTGGAATCAAGATTGCTGGGAGAAATATCAATAATCTCAGATATGTAGATGACATCAACCTTATGGCAGAAAGCAAAAAAGAAATAAAGATCATCTTGATGAAAGTAAAAGAGGAGAGTGAAAAAGTTGGCTTAAAACTTAACATTCAAAAAAAGAAGATCATGGCATCTGGTCCCATCACTTCAAGGCAAATAGATGGGGAAACAGTGGAAACAGTGACAGACTTTGTTTTCTTTGGTTCCAAAATCACTGCAGATGGTGTCCACAGCCATGAAATTAAAAGACACTTGCTCCTTGGAAGGAGAGCTATGAAAAACCTAGACAGCATATTAAAAAACAGAGACATTACTTTCCCCACAAAAGTCTGTCTATCAAAGCCATGGTTTTTTCAGTAGTCATGTATGGATGTGACAGTTGGACTATAAAGAATGTTGAGCATGGAAGAATTGGTGCTTTTGAACTATGGTGTTGGAGAAGACTCTTGAGAGTCCCATGGAGATCCAACCAGTCCATCCTAAAGAAAATCAGTCCTGAGTATTCATTGGAAGGACTAATGCTGAGGCTCAATCTCCAGTACTTTGGGCATCTGATGTGAAGAACTGACTCCCTGGAAATGACCCTTATGCTGGGAAAGATTGAAGGCAAGAGGAGAAGGGGATGACAGATGACAAGATGGTTGGATGACATCACTGACTCAATGGACATGAGTTTGAGCCACTCCTGGGAGTTGGTGTTGGACAGGGAAGCCTGATTGCAGTCCATGGGGTCACAAAGAGTCAGACACGACTGAGCAACTGAATTGAAAGTAGAACTTGATCATCATGAAGGTCTTTCTGTTCACAGTCTCCATGTTTAATAAGCTGAGGATGGGTTAGTCTTGCTGTTTTAGAGGTGGCAGATGTGCAACAGGTGGAGAAGTTGGAATGGGAGGCTGGTGTAACTTTAGGGAAATATATAGTAACTTCTGTGTTACATTTTGCTTTGTTTTTCTATGCGGCTTATATATGACACCAATCCTTCTCCCACCATTTCCTTTCATTTCAGTACATGTATCATAGAAGGGTCCATGTCATAAAGTAGGTAAAAAATAGTCTTGAATAATCAGAAATCTTCTGCCACATTTGTACTGCCAATTAGTTTCTGGCACTGTTTCTTTTCCATCTTCCTCATCATTTGGCACTGATTTAGAAGCAGTCATCTCAATTAAACTATCTTCTGTTAATTCCTCTGGTGTGGTGTCCATTCACTCATGGATTCCTCCAAGATGCATATCTTAAAATTTTTCACCACCCCCACCTTTTATTGTTATATCCATAATAGCTTTCATGATTTCCTTTATTAGCTTGTCATAAATCCGATGAAACCTATGAAGTCATGCACAGCATCTGGACGTTTTTTTCTGGCAGGAATTTATTGGTTTGAGGTTGATGTCTTTCATGACTTTTTTTTTTCTAATTTAAATTTATTTATTTTAATTAGAGGCTAATTACTTTACAATATTGTATTGGTTTTGCCATACATCAACATGAATCCACCATGGGTGTACACGTGTTCCCAATCCTGAACCTCCCTCCCACGTCCCTCTCCATACCATCCCTCTGGGTCATCCCAGTGCACCAGCCCCAAGCATCCTGTATCCTGCATTGAACCTGGACTGGAGATTCATTTCTTATATGATATTATACATGTTTCATGGCCTTTTAAATACCAAGATTATATCTTCAATAGTGTGATACTTCCAGACTTCCCTGGTGGCTCAGATGGTAAAGCATCTGCCTACTATGTGGGAGACCCAGGTTCAATCCCTGAGACAGGAACATCTCCTGGAGAAGAAAATGGCAACCGGCTCCAGTATTCTTGCCTGGAAAATCCCATGGATGGAGGAGCCTGATAGGCTACAGTCCATGGGGTCACAAAGAGGCAGGCATGACTGAGCGACTTCACTTTCTTTCTTTCCATATTTTCATGATGGTTCTCTATTGTGGTTCTGTTTCATAATGTTTATAATTGTTTACATAGAGTATCATGTATAATGAGTATAATGAGCCTTAAAAATCCTTATAACTTCCTCTCTATAGGGTGAATTTGAAACATTGTGTTTCTAGGCATAAACATTCTGTCCTTTACATTCACTCCAAAAAACTCACTCCTTAATAATTATCTGCACACAAGCCTTTTACTCAAAGTTTGTTTTTAAGGAAATCTAGCCTAAAGGAATAAATAAAATAGATATGGCCTCTACCCACATTGGGGAAGGAAATTTAAGGAATCCACTTAAATATCTTACCTGAGAAATCCCATGGACAGAGTTGTCAGGGGGGCTACAGTCCATGGGGTCTCAAAGAGTTGGACACAACTTAGCTTTTGGAGGTCTACCAACATTGCCTTTTGTCTAGTTGAGAAAACAAAAAGCTGAAACACAGAAGGATAAGTCAACCATTAAAATAGTGATTATGATTTAAAAGAAATGCTACAAATTAGATGGACAATTCAGGGAAGGCCTGAATTAAAGTGATAGGCCCTTATGAAGTGATATATAAGCTGAAAATTGAGGAATTGTCTGGAGTTAGCTTTATGTAAAGGGCTGGAGCATGAGCTGTTGAGTAACACAGAAAAGGCTGTCTAGCTCAAACAATGACAGCAAGCAGGACACGTGATATGATTGCAGAAAAGGGCAATGGCCAGATAATAGAAAGCATGGTATGCCATATGATAGATATTAAATTTTATTTTGAATTATAGTGGTGCACATTAAAAATAATGAAATAATGCCATTTGTAGCAACATGGATGAACCTAGAGAGTACATTCTGAGTGAAATAAGTCAGACAAAGAAAGAGAAATATTGTATGACACTCCTTATATGTTGAATCTAAAAAGAAATGATACAATTGAACTTACAAAACATAGAGACTCACAGACTTAGAGTATGAACTTATGGTCACTAGGGAGAAGGATGGGGGAAGGGATCGTTAGGGAGTTAGGGATGGACATGTATGCACTGCTATTTTTAAATGGATAACCAACAAGGACTTACTGTATAGCACATGTAACTCTGTTCAATGTTATGTGGCACCCTGGATGGCAGGGGAGTTTAAGGGAGAATGGATATATCTATGTGTATGGCTGTTCACACACTGTGTCCCTTTGCTGTTCACCTGAAAATAGCACAGCAATTTTAATCTTCTATACCCCAAAACAAAATAAAAACTTAAAAAAAATTAAAGATAGGTCCAGTTTGTTAAGGAAAGCTTCAATAAATTCTTAAAACACATTTCAAAAAATAAATACAGTGTGGGAAATCTGAAAGGTTTGGATCAAGAGAGTATATAAAACTGTGTTTGAAGCTGACTATAGCCAGAATTAGAGAAGAGGTTAAGCGGCCTTAAGAAGCATTATTATGAATAAAGTAAAAAAGTTAGTGGAGGTGATGTAATTCCAGGTGAGCTATGTAAAATTCTAAAAGATGGTGCTGTTAAAGTGCTGCAGTCAATATATCAGCAAATTTGGAAAACTTAGCAGTGGCCACAGGACTGGAAAATGTCAATTTTCATTCCAATCCCAAAGAAGAACAATGCCAAATAATATTCAAACTATCATACAACGGTGCTCATTTCACATGCCTGAAAGGTGCTGCTTAAAATCCTACTAGCTAGGTTTCAGCAGTATGTAAATCAAGAATGTCCAGATATACAAGCTGGGTTTCAAAAAGGGAGAAGAACCAGAGGTCAAATTGCCAACCTTCATCGAATCATGAGAAAAGCAAGGACATTCCAGGAAAAAAGAAAATCTACTTCTGCTTCATTGACTATACTAAAGCCTTTGACTTATGTGGATCACAAAAAAACTGTGGAGAATTCTTAAAGAGATGGGAGTACCCAGACCACCTTAACCTGTCTCCTGAAAAACCTGTATGCAGGTCAAGAAGCAATAATTATAATCCTGTATGGAACAACTGACTGGTTCAAAATTGGGCAAGGGGTATGACAAGGTTGTATATTGTCTAACCCTGCTTATTAAACTTATATGTAGAGCACATCATGTAAAATACTGGACTGGATGATCTCAAGCTGGAATCAAGACTGCCAAGAGAAATACCAACAATCTCAGATATGCAGATGATACCACTCTAATGGCAGAAATCTAGATAGCATATTGAAAAGCAGAGACATTACTTTGCCAACAAAGGTCCATCTAGTCAAGGCTATGTTTTTTCCAGTGGTCATGTATGGATGTGAAGTTGGACTGTGAAGAAAGTTGGGCGCCAAAGAATTGATGCTTTTGAACTGTGGTGTTGGAGAAGACGCTTGAGAGTCCCTTGGACTACAAGGAGATCCAACCAGTCCATTCTAAAGGAGATCAGCCCTGGATGTTCTTTGGAAGGAATGATGCTAAAGCTGAAACTCCAGTACTTTGGCCACCTCATGAAAAGAGTTGACTCATTGGAAAAGACTCTGATGCTGGGAGGGATTGGGGGCAGGAGGAAAAGGGGACGACAGAGGATGACATGGCTGGATGGCATCACCAACTCGATGGACGTGAGTTTGAGTGAACTCTGAGAGATGGTGATGGACAGGGAGGCCTGGCGTGCTGTGATTCATGGGGTTGCAAAGAGTCAGACATGACTGAGCGACTGAACTGAATTGAACTGAACTGAACTGAATGGCAGAAAATGAAGAGAAACTAAAGAGCCTCTTGATAAGAGTGAAAAAGGGGAGTGAAAAAGCTGACAATAAACCACATTCAAAAAACTAAGGTTATCACATCTGGTCCCATTACTTTATGACAAATAGATGGTGAAAAAGTGGAAACAGTGTCAGATTTTACTTTCTTGGGCTCCAAAATCACTAAGGATGGTGACTGTAGCCATCAAATTGAAAAATACTTGTTTCTTGGAAGGAAATATATAAGAAAATTAGATAGTATATTAAAAAGCTCAGGTTATCATTTTGCCAAAAATTGTCTGTATAGTCAAAGCTATGGTTTTTCCAGTAGTCATATATGAATGTGAGAGTTGTACCATAAAGAAGGCTGAGCACTGAAAAATTGATGCTTTCAAATTGTGGTGCTGGAGAAGACTCTTGAGAATCCCTTGGACTGCAAGGAGATCAAACCAGTCAGTTCTAAAGGAAATCAACCATGAATATTCATAGGAAGGACTGATGTTGAAGCTGAAACTCCAATAAATTTGGCCACCTGATAGGAAGAGCCAACTCATTGGAAAATCTTTCCCTGATGCTGGCAAAGATTGAAGGCAAAAGGAGAAGGGGGCAGCAGATGATGAGATGGTTGGATCACATCACTGACTCAATGGACATGAATTTGAGCAAACTCTGGCAAATAGTAGAGACCCAACAGCCTCATGTGCTGCAGTCCATGGGGTCTCAAAGAGGCCTGACTTAGCAACTGAACAGCAACAACAAAAGTTCTATTTAAAAAAAACACTTTTAGCATAAAATACTTTTAAAATTGTACCTAAAAACAAAACAATGAATATTATGGATACCATAATTTGACTTATGGAGAAGGCGATGGAACCCCACTCCAGTACTCTTGCCTGGAAAATCCCATGGACGGAGGAGCCTAGTAGGCTGCAGTCCATGTTAACTTAGATATTTATTTTTTCTCTTAATTATTTCTCCCATCTCTTTCTCACATATATCCACATTCTTATTCACTGAATTTTGTCTATATATTTTTCTGTCAAAAATAATTTTACATACATGTACAATATCCCTAAAAAATAATTTTTCTCATGACTTCAGATGCAAAGGGCTTAGTAAAAAAATACTTCTATTCTAAAAAAAAAAAAATATATATATATATATATATATATATGAATCAATTTGAACTCTGAATACAGTTTTTCTAAATTTTGGAAACATGGAATAGGAGTAAAGAAGTCCTGAAGTTAGTTATGCGACATAGTCTATTTTATAAATATTTTCCTAATGGGATTTGACATATTTACCAACAGTTTTTAATGAATATGTATCTGGGTAAATTACATAGACAGGTAGATGAGCTATTTTAAATCAATTTGGCTATCTTAATACAGGTTGCTCCTTGGAAGAAAAGTTATGATCAACCTAGACAGCATATTAAAAAGCAGAGACATTACTTTGCCAACAAGGGTCCGGCTAGTCAAAGCTATGGTTTTTCCAGTAGTCATGTATGGACACGAGAATTGGACTATAAAGAAAGCTGAGCGCCGAAGAATTAATGCTTTTGAACTGTGGTGTTGGAGAAGACTCTTGAGAATCCTTTGGACTGCAAGGAGATCCAACCAGTCCATCCTAAAGGAAATCAGTCCTGAATATTCATTGGAAGGACTGAAGTTGAAGCTGAAACTCCAGTACTTTGGCCATCTGTTTCAAGAACTGACTCATTGGAGAATACCCTGATGCTGGGAAAGATTGAAGGCAGGAGAAGAAGGGGACGACAGACAATGAGATTTTTGGGTGGCATCACTGACTTCATGGACATGAGTTTGAGCAAGCTCTGGGAGTTGGTGTAGGACAGGGAAGCTTGGTGTGCTGCAGTCCATGGGGTTGCAAAGAGTCAGACAGGACTGAGCAACTGAACTGAACTCACTGAAATATGAAAAGGAAATTTAAAATATCATAATTATATCTTGTTTTACACTCTGGTAAGGTTCCATAATATTTGTTTTAAATTTATATATCTTTATTTTTTATTTATTTATTTTATTTTTTAACTTTACAATATTATATTGGTTTTGCCATATATCAACATGAATCTGCCACAGGTATACACGTGTTCCCCATCCTGAACCCTCCTCCCTCCTCCCTCCCCGTACCATCCCTATGGGTCGTCCCAGTGCACCAGCCCCAAGCATCCAGTATCTTCAAAGTTATATATATATAAAAAGAAACTGAGTTGGACACAACTGAGTGACTGAACTCAACATCTAGATCTGCACTATAATAATATGGTTATCAAAATGAGCATGTGGCTTTTTAAATTTAAAATGACTGAAGTTTAATAAAATTAAAAAAAAAAAAAAAAAAACTAGTTTCTCAGTGCCCAGGCCACATTTCAAATTATCTATGATCACATTTGACTTGCAACTATAGTATTGACAGTGCAGATGTAGACTATTTGCATAATCAGAGAAAATACTATTGGAAAGAACTGTTCTTGAACTTTTGTGATAAAATTACTTCCCCAAAAAAGCTTTTCAGAATATTTCTGAACTACTGTGGAGCTGTCTTAAATGTACATTTAAATTCAGTTGATAAAGATCAGATTTCTAAACTGTGCTCGATTGCTCTCAAATTCATATAACATCCTTTCCCTTTTTCACTCTGTAAGTCAGAAAACTGAATTTAGCAGGATCTTTTACCCTTTAGCATGGGGTTAGGTGTGGCCTGAACAAGAAATTTCCTTACTTCATAGCATGTCTTGCAGTGACTGACTCTCCTCCCTACCTCTAGCTTTTACAGTAGGTCCCTCCCTGCAAGGTCTCAGTTCTGTTTAATGAAATAGAGTCTGCCTGCTAAGATTCTAGCTCACATTTCATAGTCCTATCTTCTCTGCCCCGGTAACAGCCCCTCTATCTTTGTTTTTCAACTCTATGTAAATTAGCAGCTTTCTGTTTACAAATCTCTGGAGTAATTTGTCTCTTATGTGTCTCCTCAGCTCTTTAAAAACTTGTCAACCAATTCCCTGTATTAAATCTCCACCCCCCTGCCTTTTTTTTTTTTCTAACTTGTTGAAAAACTGGACTGATCTCTCTTTTATTACTAGATCCTGATTAACACATAGACTAATCTCAATAAGTCACAAATTTTTGCTTTTAATAAGCCATGTGATTTAGAATAAAAATTACATAATGTTCTCAAGACAAAAAACACTGAATGGTAGAAAAATGAGCAGCTTAAAAGAAATCCTATTTTATTTTACTTTATATGTTTTTTGAATAAGAAATGACTTTGAATTACTCTATTCAACAACAACAACAACAATAAAATAACAGTGGTTTTCATATTGAGGTTTTTAAATAGAAGTTATAATAACTCAAATTTCCCAGAAGTCATTTCTGAATTCCTTAGGGGGTCTTTCAGCTAAAGTCTCTTTCAGTGTTACCCTCTGTGAAGAAAAAAAAAAAGAGGTTAAGTACATGAAAAATAAAATGTGTTCTTTTTTTTTTTTTTCCATAAAGAGAGTTCCGAAATTAGTATGTTGCTTTCATGTACTTTCCAATGGCAAAACATTTCAATGTTTTTGTTATTTATTTAAAAAGTCAGTCTAAGATGTAAACTGGGGATAATTACATTCCCTTAACAAAGGAGAAAATTTTCAGAGACATTTAGAACAATGATAAAATTTTGTTTTTATTAAATGAAATGGTTACTGAGAAGTTTTCTAATTATACCAAGGTTTGTTTTGGTTAAAAAACTCAATTAAAGCAAATCACAGAAAAGACTGAAAAATTCTTTTTATTGGCAATCTGTCCCTTATTTTTCTAATATAGTGCTTATTTTCCATAAAATTTTTCTTCCAACATTTTCATATTTTCACAGTCTAATTTCATCCAAAAATATATATTTAGACATTTGAGGACCTTGGGGTGTGCTATACACCCACATGCTCATCCAGAAAAATGAATATGATTTTTTTGGATGTGTTTCCAATTTCCAAGTCTGTCACTATGCATATTGTTGACTTCTGATGTTTTATATAAATATATATACATATGTTGTTTTTAACATTCTCATTACCACTAATCAGTTACTGCTGTACTTCAAAAGTGACATTTACCAAATTTCAGAATCAAGTATACATTTTAAATTGATTTCAAAATCTTCTGAATCCTTATTTTTTGGTTTAAATTTGTTCTGAACCACTAGATTCAATCCTTCTAAATTATATTGCCTCTCATACACGACATTCATAGTAGCTCCATGAGTGGGTCTTTGTGATATTAAATCTGTGTTGTAAAATGTAAAAGCCAGTAAAGGAGTCAGAGGTCTCAGCTTACATCTTGAATCCTTCTTGACCAAACCATTAATGTTACCTCTGTCTTGAAATGAGGCTAGAGCAATAGGTGAATAGTAGAATCCTTTGTACTTTTGAATATCTATGATTAAATACAACAATGACAGAAAAGATTAATTATAAATCCTTAGTTTTGCTAAACACACACACACACATTTTCCTTGAGAAACTCAGGTCAATAATGGTTCATTAGAGCAAGGTGACTGAGATCATGACCTCTGGTTAACCGTGAACTGACTTGATATTCTCATTCTACTACTGACTTAAAATGAGACTTTGAGAAAATATTCTAACTTGTTACTTTACATGTTTAATGGGGATTAAAAAGAGTACTTTATGTATGTCTTCATATATGTCTGTAAGTATATGTGAGGGAGATAAAGGGAAAGATAATTAACTGAATTAAAACATATAAAGCACTCAGAAAAGTACCTGACACAAGTAAATGCTCAAAATTAAATAATTACAATTACTATTATTATTCAATAAATATGAATTTGGATCCTATTATTTGTAGTATATTTTGTCAGTGGCCTTATACAAATGAAAATAAGTTATAGACATTACGCTTATGGAGGAAATGGCAATCCACTCCCATATGCTTGCCTGGAGAATCCCGGGGACAGAGGAGCCTGGTGGGCTGCCATCTATGGGGTTGCAGAGTCGGACATGACTGAAGCAATTTAGCCGCCGCAGCAGCATTACGCTTCAGTTTCAATTTTCACTTAAAGAGGAATATTGTATATATATATCTATATCTATAATATTCAAATATATGTATATATATTTAGAATCTAGTAGTTTATAGAGGTATCAGAATTATAAACATAACAATAGGTCAAGGAAGAGAAGAGATAGTGATGACTTAATGTCAGGTCAATCAATAAAAGAAAATTTTATAGACCAAAGAAGAGCCTAAAGAGAGCTTTGAAGAATAAATAGGCTTTCATAATTAATAAAATAATGAGAAAGACATTTAATATGGAGAAAAAAAGGAGTGTAAAAGAGTACAGCTGACATAGTGCATAGGGTTAGGGAGAGGCTATGGGAAGTTGTGCTGTAAAATCTCTGTTGTGAAATCTAACTCCCAGTAGGTCAACACAGAAAGGGCAGAAATGCACAAGAAGTAGCAGCCTGAACTTTGGGAAATGAGTTCAGTACTAGGAAGAAGCAGATGCAAGAAGCACAGTAAGAGTGGTGAATTTATTTATTCTTTTATCTTTCTATTTTTTATATCAAGATATTTCATTTATTACTTCTGAACATAAATAATGAAGTGATTCAAGTTATTTAGTAATATAATCTTCAAATAGCCAGATGAGTGGAATATCTGAATTAGTAGTAGTCGGCTGGAGTTGAGGGTTACTATCAGGAACCCTGATGAACCAAACCTCCTAATAGTTATACCCTTGTTTAGATACCACCCACAATAACTGGCTTAGCCATAGGACTGGCTTTGGCCTCTGGGATATGGCAATGGAAATCTAGATGTACACAAAAGTCTATTATGTGTTTATACATTAGGGCTTGAGTTCTTGAAATACTCATATTTGAAACCAGAAACTTAAGTTAGCTTTTTAGAAAGCCCACACAAGACTGAAGAAGGTTCCAAACTCTGAGCTACCCTAATCAAGATGTCAGATGTGTAAGTAAAGCTATCTCAGACCTGACTATATGAATTGAACTACATAAAAACTTATGGAATCCTAGATGAACTTTCAGCTGAGACTCTGTCAAAACACAGACTCAAGAGAAATATTAATATGATTGCTTTTTTAGTGACTAACTTCCTGAGTGGTATGTTACAAGTCATAGATAACAGAAACAATGGCAGAAGACTGCCAGATAACTTCTGAACATGCAAAACTTAGGGAGGTGTACAACCTGTTAAAATTCTCCTAAGATTCTAAACAACAAACATGAAATAGGCCCAAGAAAGTAAACCCACCCTGTTACCAAAAAAGGCATCGCATAAATCGTTTAAAATTAAGTCAATGAGGTAAATAAATAATGATAATTATGGAATACGGCTTTAATAAATGGATAACAATGTTGCAATGAAGAGATTTACAAATGACACATTAGCGGGAAAATTTTTCTGCATTTTAAAATGCCTAGTGGGCTTCACATTGTTGAAGATGTGACTTGAACAAGACACTTTCTCTTCACATAAAACTTCATTAAAGTGATAGAGTAATAAAATATCCATAAAAAAAGAATATCAGTAAGCTATTTTTTCCAATGATGGAAGATGACAATTGGTAAGGAAAAGTGACAGATTAAGGAGAGTGAAGAAAACAATTTCTCAGAGAGGCATTCTAAAGTAGAATGAAGCAGATCACCCAGCAGAGCGCCATGAACCTCCAGACCCTGAAGCCACAGGTATCATCCATGACAGATATAAAGTAATAGGCTGAAAATGTAAGTACAAAGTAATGTGATTGCTTTATGAATTATTTTACTTTCCGACCTCCATTTAGTCTTTTTTTTTTTTTTGCTTTTTATTTTTTTATTTAAATTTATTTATTTTAATGGGAGGCTAATTATTTACAATATTGAATTGGTTTTGCTATGCTGCTGCTCAGTCGTGTTTGACTCTGTGCGACCCCATAGATGGCAGCTCAACAGGCTCCCCCGTCCCTGGGATTCTCCAGGCAAGAACACTGGAGTGGGTTGCCATTTCCTTCTCCAATGCATGAAAGTGAAAAATGAAAGTGAAGTCGCTCAGTCATGTCTGACTCTTAGCGACCCCATGACTGCAGCCCACCAGACTCCTCCATCCGTGGGATTTTCCAGGCAAGAGTACTGGAGTGAGGTGCCATTGGTTTTGCTATACATCAACATGAATCTGCCATGGGTGTACACGTGTTCCCAATCCTAAACCCTCATCCCACCACCCTCCCCATACAATCCCTCTGGATCATCCCTGTGTACCAGCCCTAAGCATTCTGTATCCTGCATCGAACCTGGACTGGCAATTCATTTCTTATATGATATTATACATGTTTCAATGCCATTCTCCCAAATCATCCCACCCTCTCTCTCTCCCACAGAGTCCAAAAGACTGGTCTATATATCTGTGTCTCTTTTGCTGTCTCACATACAGGGATATTGTTACTATCTTTCTAAACTCCATATATATGCATTCAGTTCAGTTCAGTTCAGTCACTCAGTTGTGTCTGACTCTGCGACCCCATGAATCGCAGCACGCCAGGCCTCCCTGTCTATCACCAACTCCCGGAGTTCACTCAGATTCACATCCATCGAGTCAGTGATGCCATCCAGCCATCTCATCCTCTGTCGTCCCCTTTTCCTCCAGCCTCCAATCCCTCCCAACCCCCCAAAAATAAGGTCAGGCACTGTTTCCACTGTTGCCCCATCTATTTGCCATGACGTGATAAGACCAAATGCCATGATCTTAGTTTTCAGAATGTTGAGCTTTAAGCCAACTTTTTCACTCTCCACTTTCATTTTCATCAAGAGGCTCTTTAGTTCCTCTTCACTCTCTACCATAAGGGTGGTGTCATCTGCATATCTGAGGTTATCGATATTTCTCCTGGCAATCTTGATTCCAGTTTGTGTTTCTTCCAGTCCAGCGTTTCTCATGATGTACTCTGCATATAAGTTAAAAAAGCAGGGTGACAATATACAGCCTTGACGTACTCCTTTTCCTATTTGGAACCAGTCTGTTGTTCCATGTCCAGTTCTAACTGTTGCTTCCTGATCTGCATACAAATTTCTCAAGAGGCAGGTCAGATGGTCTGGTATTCCCCTCTCTTTCAGAATTTTCCACAGTTTATTGTGATCCACACAGTCAAAGGCTTTGGCATAGTCAATAAAGCAGAAATAGATGTTTTTCTGGAATTCTCTTGCTTTTTCGATGATCCAGTAGATGTTGGCAATTTGATCTCTGGTTCCTCTGCCTTTTCTAAAACCAGCTTGAACATCTGGAAGTTCACGGTTCACATATTGCTGAAGCCTGGCTTGGAGAATTTTGAGCATTACTTTACTAGCATGTGAGATGAGTGCAGTTGTGAGGTAGTATGAGCATTCTTTGGCATTGCCTTTATTTAGGATTGGAGTGAAAACTGACCTTTCCAGTCCTGTGGCCACTGCTGAGTTTTCCAAATTTAATGGCATATTGAGTGCAGCACTTTCACAGCATCATCATTCAGGATTTGGAATAGCTCAACTGGAATTCCATCACCTCCACTAGCTTTGTTCACAGCATCTTAGTGATGCTTTCTAAGGCCCATTTGACTTCACATTCCAGGATGTCTGGCTTGAGGTCAGTGATCATACCATCGTGATTATCTGGGTCGTGAAGATCTTTTTTTGTACAGTTCTTCTGTGTATTCTTGCCACATCTTCTTAATATCATCTGCTTCTGTTAGGTACATACCATTTCTGTCCTTTATCGAGCCCATCTTAGCATTAAATGTTCCCTTGGTATCTCTAATTTGCTTGAAGAGATCTCTAGTCTTTCCCATTCTGTTGTTTTCCTCTACTTCTTTGCAATGATCGCTGAAGAAGGCTTTCTTATCTCTTCTTGCTATTCTTTGGAACTCTGCATTCAGATGCTTATATCTTTCCTTTTCTCCTTTGCTTTTCACTTCTCTTCTTTTCACAGCTATTTGTAAGGCCTCCCCAGACAGCCATTTTGCTTTTTTGCATTTCTTTTCCATGGGATGGTCTTGATCCCTGTCTCCTGTACAATGTCACGAACCTCAGTACGTAGTTCATCAGGCACTCCATCTATCAGATCTAGTCCCTTAAATCTATTTCTCACTTCCACTGTATAATCATAAGGAATTTGATTTAGGTCATACCTGAATGGTCTAGTGGCTTTCCCTACTTTCTTCAATTTAAGTCTACTGTATTGGTGTTTTTCTTTCTGGCTTACTTCACTCTGCATAATCAGCTCCAGTTTCATCCACCTCATTAGAGCTGATTCAAATGCATTCTTTTTAATAGCTGAGTAATACTCCATTGTGTATATGTACTACTGCTTTCTTATCCATTCATCTGCTGATGGACGTCTAGGTTGCTTCCACGTCCTGGCTATTATAAACAGTGCTGCGGTGAATATTGGGGTACACGTGTCTCTTTCAATTCTGGTTTCCTCGGTGTGTATGCCTAGCAGTGGGATTGCTGGGTCATATGGCAGTTCTATTTCCAGTTTTTTAAGGAATCTCCACACTGTTCTCCATAGTGGCTATACAAGTATGCATTCCCACCAACAGTGTAAGAGGGTTCCCTTTTCTCCATACCCTCTCCAGCATTTATTGCTTGTAGACTTTTGGATTGCAGCCATTCTGACTGGCATGAAATGGTACCTCATTGTGGTTTTGATTTGCATTTCTCTGATAATGAGTGATGTTGAGCATCTTTTCATGTGTTTGTTAGCCCTCTGTATGTCTTCTTTGGAGAAATGTCTGTTTAGTTCTTTGGCCCATTTTTTGATTGGGTCATTTATTTTTCAGGAATTGAGCTGCAGGAATTCCTTGTATATTTTTGAGAATAGTTGTTTGTCAGTTGCCCTGCAGAAGATGCCTGGACAAGAAAGCACTGCTCACACTCTGCTGCCTAAGTCATGTGCCAGGGCTACCTCTGTCCACAGAAAGAGTTGTCTCTTTCTAATTTGGCCACAGGCAACTTACAGCTAGAGGTATTCTTCTTTTGAATCATAATTTATGTCTCATATACTGTCCTTAAGTGAATCCTACTATTGAATGGAGATTACAATCACTCCATTATCCTTTTTTTTTAAATATGAAATTATAGAAATTATAGGCAGAAGTTATTGGACTCCATAAGAAGACACAACAAATGCAAGATTTAGAAAATATTAAAAAGAAAAAATAAATTCAAACACATATTTAAATAATATATTTGTATTATATAATTAATATATATTTATACTAAATATAAAAGTTGAAAATATGTTGCTTCCAAAAAAAATAAGAAAATGCCATAATTCAGGCATAAAGAACCAAGAAAAAGCTATTTAAATGTACTAAAGGAAATCCCTGAAAATGCTGCATATTAAATTGTTGGATAAGAGGTGAAATCATTGTTTTTATACTTTTCTAAATTTTGTAGTCTTTCTACAACAATCATGTGTTTATTTTATAATCATAACTTTTTAACGGCCATCATACTTACTGACACTGTACAGCTAAGGATTTGTTGTATTTGTGCATGTTTGTATGCAGCTGTGTTTCTTTGTGTACATCTGGGATTAGTTGTCTGGAGTCCATAATTTGAAAAATGCAATTTTTTGTGTATCTCTTAGACATACAAGTAAAGATGTGAAATAGTTACCTATATTGCATTGAATTTTTTAATACATTTCTGTATTAGAGATAAAATTTTGGAAATCATCTATTTACAGATGGTGAGTAAAGTCATGGAATTGGATGACTTCAGGGAGAATAAGAAGTGAGAAGACATTTCTATATTCTAAAGATACATTCACAAAGTTTAAACATGCACTACAGATTGGGTGCCAAATATTCAAAGTTTCATATAACACCAGAATTTTATGTAAAAAAAAAAATACAGTCTCCAGAGAAAGAATAACAATTTCTTGTTTCTTTTGAAACCCAAGCACAGTGCTTGAATTAAAAAACAAACAAACAAAAAAAGCTGAAATACTTAGAAATATGCACCAGGTACGAATTTGTTGTACTGATACTTAAAAAATTAGTCTTTATAAAAATTACAATTTTTTGAGGACTTTTACCTAACAAATCTTAGGTTTAATCTACATCCTTAGTGTCTAAATGGTCCTTAAAAGGTAAATGATGCTTTACTTACTGCCTCTGTTTTTATTCTGTATTTATGGTAACCTCTATTTTGAAGAATTTAGAATACCATTAAGATGGAATCTAGAACAACCTAATGTTATGTGGTTAGGTTAATATGGGTAAAATGAGAACATTAAGTGGATTTCAGAACAAGAATGTTTCAGAAATTTCAGGACCCTTTGTCAAAGTGAATATACAAAACACTGGAGCTTTTGTTTTGAGGAGCTAGAGGAGAAAACGAATAATAGTTTATAAAATGAAGCATTATAAGTGATAAAAAAAAAAAAAAGACAGCTAATGAGAGCAGACTGGATGGCCCCTTAGCACCATACTCTATATTTTTCTCAAAGTATTTCATTATTTTTCATAAAGAAGAAATTATCTGAAATTACTTTTTGAAAGAAACAACTAAAAAGTATCATCATTTTAAAGCACATTCTTTTTCTTTCTTATTTGTGATTGGGTTCTGCCACAAATATTTTTGAAATACAAAGGACAAAAACAAACTTTCAAATCTTTGTTTTGAGTAATCTATAAGAATTCGAGATTAAGTTGGCACTATGCTGGGATCTCATATACACCTTTAAAGAAAATGCCTTATTCAAGAATTATGACTTTAAGCAAGAATCATGCTCTTGGAAGCTGAAGCGTACATCTCTTCATCCAGTATTCCCTCAAATATCTTCTCCATTGTTCATCAGCATTTCTCCTGGGTTCTTTATGAATGCCACACAAACTTCCATTCTTGCCAGTTATAAATACAGTACTGGGTACTATAATTTATGTATGCAGTTTTTACTCCCTTACTTGACTATAAGCATTTTGGGAAGAAAGTTTAGCTTGCTCCTGGAGTTAAGATACAGTGATAATTACAAGATACTAAAGATATTCTCTATACATGGACATCACCAGATGGTCAACACCGAAATCAGATTGATTATATTCTTTGCAGGCAAAAATGGAGAAGCTCTATACAGTCAGCAAAAACAAGACCAGGAGCTGACTGTGGCTCAGACCATGAACTCCTTATTGCCAAATTCAGATTTAAATTGAAGAAAGTAGGGAAAACCACTAGACCATTCAGGTATGACCTAAATCAAATCCCTTGTGATTATACAGTGGAAGTGAGAAATAGATTTAAGGGCCTAGATCTGATAGATAAGAGTGCCTGATGAACTATGGAATGAGGTTCGAACATGGTACAGGAGACAGGGATCAAGACCATCCTCATGGACAAGAAATGCAAAAAAGCAAAATGGCTGTCTAGGGAGGTCTTACAAATATCTGTGAAAAGAAGAGAAGTGAAAAGCAAAGGAGAAAAGGAAAAATATAAACATCTGAATGCAGAGTTCCAAAGAATAGCAAGAAGAGATAAGAAAGCCTTCTTCAGCAATCAGTGCAAAGAAATAGAGGAAAACAACAGAATGGGAAAGACTAGAGATCTCTTCAAGAAAATCAGAGATAAGAAAGGAACATTTAATGCTAAGATGGGCTTGATAAAGGACAGAAATGGTATGGACCTAACAGAAGCAGAAGATATTAAGAAGAGGTGGCAAGAATACACAGAAGAACTGTACAAAAAAGATCTTCACGACCCAGATAATCACAATGGTGTGATCACTGACCTAGAGCCAGACATCCTGGAATGTGAAGTCAAGTGGGCCTTAGAAAGCATCACTACGAACAAAGCTAGTGGAGGTGATAAAATTCCAGTTGAGCTATTCCAAATCCTGAAAGATGACGCTGTGAAAGTGCTGCACTCAGTATTCCAGTAAATTTGGAAAACTCAGCAGTAGCCACAGGACTGGAAAAGGTCAGTTTTCATTCCAATCCTAAATAAAGGCAATGCCAACGAATGCTCAAAGTACCACACAATTGCACTCATCTCACATGCTAGTAAAGTAATGCTCAAAATTCTCCAAGCCAGGCTTCAGCAATATGTGAACCATGAACTTCCTGATGTTCAAGCTGCTTTTAGAAAAGGCAGAGGAACCAGAGATTAAATTGCCAACATCCGCTGGATCATGGAAAAAGCAAGAGAGTTCCAGAAAAACATCTTTTTCTGCTTTATTGACTATGCTAAAGCCTTTGACTGTGTGGATCACAATAAACTGTGGAAAACTCTGAAAGAGATCGGAATACCAGACCACCTGTATGCAGGTCAGGAAGCAACAGTTAGAACTGGACATGGAACAGCAGACTGGTTCCAAACAGGAAAAGGAGTACATCAAGGCTGTATATTGTCACTCTGTTTATTTAACTTACATTCAGAGTACATCATGAGAAACGCTGGACTGGAAGAAGCACAAGCTGGAATCAAGATTGCTGGGACAAATATCAATAACCTCAGATATGCAGATGACACCGCCCTTATGGTAGAGAGTGAAGAGGAACTAAAGAGCTTCTTGATGAAAGTGAAAGTGGAGAGTGAAAAAGTTGGCTTAAAACTCAACACTCAGAAAATGAAGATCATAGCATCCGGTCCCACCACTTCATGGGAAATAGATGAGGAAACAGTGCAAACAGTGTCAGACTTTATTTTTCTGGGCTCCAAAATCACTGCAGATTGTGACTGCAAACATGAAATTAAAAGACACTTACTCCTTGGAAGGAAAGTTATGACCAACCTAGATAGCATATTCAAAAGCAGAGACATTCCTTTGCCAACAAAGGTTTGTCTAGTCAAGGCTATGGTTTTTCCTGTGGTCATGTATGGTTGTGAGAGTTGGACTGTGAAGAAGGCTGAGTGCCGAAGAATGGGTGCTTTTGAACTGTGGTGTTGGAGAAGACTCTTGAGAGTCCCTTGGACTGCAAGGAGATCCAACCAGTCCATTCTGAAGGAGATCAGCCCTGGGATTTCTTTGGAAGGAATGATGCTAA
Organism: Bos taurus; assembly: GCF_002263795.3. Classification (NCBI taxonomy): domain Eukaryota; kingdom Metazoa; phylum Chordata; class Mammalia; order Artiodactyla; family Bovidae; genus Bos; species Bos taurus. The sequence goes on from NC_037328.1 coordinate 48,058,666, forward strand.
AGCTGAAACTCCAGTACTTTGGCCACCTCATGCGAAGAGTTGACTCATTGGAAAAGACTCTGATGCTGGGAGGGATTGGGGGAAAGAGGAGAAGGGGACGATAGAGGATGAGATGGCTGGATGGCATCACTGACTCGATGGACGTGAGTCTCAGTGAACTCCGGGAGTTGGTGGTGGACAGGAGGCCTGGCGTGCTGCGATTCATGGCGTTGCAAAGAGTCGGACACGACTGAGTGACTGATCTGATCTGAAAGATAAATTTTGGAGAAGGCAGTGGCAACCCACTCCAGTACTCTTGCCTGAAAAATCCCATGGACAGAGGGGCCTGGTGGGCTGCAGTCCATGGGGTCGCTAGGAGTCCGACATGACTGAGCGGCTTCACTTCCACTTTTCACTTTCATGCATTGGAAAAAGTAATGGCAACTCACTCCAGTATTCTTGCCTCGAGGATCCCAGGGATAGGGGACCCTGGTGAGCTGCCGTCTATGGGGTTGCACAGAGTAGTACATGACTGACGGGACTTAGCAGCTTAGCAGCAAAGATATGTTTATTATATGACTAAATGGATAAGAAATGGACATTGTTGAATCATGTAAAGACAACTGTTCTGCTGAAGTCTGTGAAAGAACAGAGGTATTCCAAATGATCTTCTCCCCACTCCTTTACCTGGGACAGAGGAACTAACTCGAGTATAAAAGGACAACAGAATGACAAAGAAATTAAAAAATGACAGAACAGGAGAGTTTAAAAAGGTTTTCAAGTTGACTTATCCTATTATCTAATCTTATGGAGGATCAAGTGTTTTAAGTGACCTCCCAAATTACAGTATTTTTTAGCATAGAATTATGTCTAGTTTTTAGATTCTAAAGTCCATTTTTATATCCCCAACTTCCAAACTTGTTAAACAAAGTGGCTTTTATTATTTTGCCCCTAGGTCTTATGCTTTGAAATACTATTTCTATCAACAAAGTGATTTTTAACTAACAAAGGCTTTTTTGGTTTTTAACTAAAAATAATAACAGCAACAATATTGCTTAATACGACATTTTGTCAGCAGGCAAAATTAGTAAAATGAGTTAATTTATGATTTAAAAAGAAAATACACTGCTAGTTTATAAAATATTTTAAAAATTCCAATTCATTTTAGTTTTTACAAAAATATTAAAGATAGTTCAGACTTATGATTAATTTTGGAAAGCTTAAAAATCCACAAATTTTGAACTGGAATTCTCTCACTGTATTCTAATACTTTGCAAATGTTACTTTCCATCATTTTGCTTTCACCATTGCCGAAAGACTGGTAAGAAAATTTCTTACACAGTGACCTTACATTCTGATGGTGTTTCTATGCCATTTGGTTTTTGAATAGTGTGGAGTTTAAAAGTAATGATATTCAGCGAGAATATCAGTGAAGACTGTTCAGTGAGAATACCCAGTTAATATTCAAATAAATTTTTGTCATGGCAACTGTAATAATTTTCCATTTTAGAACTTGTTCATTTGATGTGAAACAAGAAAAATCATCTTCCTATTCTATTTTTCATAATAAATGAATACAAGATGTGGAAAAATTCAGAAAAGAAGTCACATTTTAATGAAATAAAACATTTTTTTAATGTGTCACAAGGCTGGATTGACTGATGAAATGAGTAAACTGGATGTCATAGGACGAATGTGCAATGTTTAACTTCCATTCTGGCCCCATCCCTCTTTCACATATACCCTATAAGAAATGCCATTACTGTCAAATAAGCAGCAGGAATGGTCTATATATTATGGAATCTCTTGCCTAAAAGTAAAGTCTCTACATTTTTTAGGAAATTAAATTATCCTAGGTTCAGATGATATCAATTAATTAGACACTGGATATGCCAAATAAGTGCCAATCTACAGACACTCTCTCTACACTTTCCATCCCTGATTACCAGATGAAGAAGTACAAGATCCAATAGAGAGAATGATTTATTTTTTTATTTACTTGATTGTCAATCCATCCTCCCTTCACATTTTACAACACTGGGGTGAGGATCATACAGGACAATGTACTGCTAATTAACATAAGCAATTAGCTTAAATCATTAGTTAAACAGAGATTAAATAAGAACTAGAAATGCTACTGTATCTAATGCAGTGGATACTGCTCCAAACTCCCTGCTTCAGGACCTAGGTACTGATTTCCCCATTAGCTTGTTCATTTTGTCTACTAATAGACAAAATTAGTCTACTAGTCTAATAGACTGTAAGTCTATTCTATCTAATAGACTGTATGTCTACATCATAGCTGGATGCTGCTTGAGGAATTACCCTCAACCAAAAATAACTGCCTGTTTTCAATAAGGTTGACATGGGGGTAAACTGTAACTATTCTTTAGATCAACTGGAGACTGTTTGAAGACCATGTGACTTGTTAACTCCCCATGGGATCAATAGTGGTCTATATCACAATTGTAACATAATTCAAGTTGTCCTTCATCCCAACATGGTTTCATCTCCCACTTTTAAGTAGTATTCCTGAGAATAACCTCCAGTAAACTTCAAAAATCTGTATATTAGAGTCATTTTCTGGGAATCTTGACCCAGGCATATCTTAATAGCTACTGTGGTTTTCATTATTAATCGAGCCATTCCTTATGTGACTAAGGATTTCTTTACTATAGTAGAAATGTCTTAATTATCTTCTAAGAGTTTATTCTTGAAGAAATAATTTTCACATATCTTATTTAATGATAAAAATTTTCCTTTGGTCATAAAAAAACAGATGCCAGACCTGAAATAGCTTAAAGAAATAAGAAAATGTATTATAAAGAGAAATGGAAATTAGTTAAAAGTGGGAAACAATGATTGTGAGGACTTAAAATCACCATGTCTTTCCTTTACTGATTCTCTCTGTGAGACTGCTTCAATTTCTCCTCATTAAATTTTTCTTCAAACTATATGGAAGATATTGCTGCCAATAACTCCCATGTAGAAATTTTACAGTCAATTCACTCATAGAGAGAGATGGACATTTCTTTTTAGATTCCCTTATGAATATCACAGAAAAAGGACTCTCATTTCCATGCCTGAGTCAGATTCTCTCCCCTGGAAAGCAATCAGCTATAGTCATGTTTAGCAGACATTTTATTCACGTGGTAACTCTAATAATTATACAGATGGTGTGTGGGACAAAAGAGATTTCAGATTAAGGCAGAAGCAGGCAGGGTGAAACATGAATTAAATAATAGATATTATATCATGGTGTATGCCTTAACGTAAAAAAGAAAAAAGGAAGAAAGGAAAGAAAGACAGACTTTCTTTAGTTCATGGAATTCATCAGGAAAAATCCATAGTAATAGGCAGAAGACTGCAACACTGATCACTTTGTCCTCATAAACTAGATTAGGGCAAAGGGCAATCAGACCCACTGATGAAATTCTTAGTGACCTCATCTTCCATCTTAAAAAGAAACCCTTAATATCACCACCATACATTAAAAGCTGTATTTCACTATATTATTCTAGGAGGAAGATCTTAGTAGTTGTTCTTTCCTGAGGTTATGAAACAATAAGGAGACAAAGCATGCTTAACAATTATTCTGAAACCAAGAGGACATGGATTTTTTATGTCATACTTCAAAGAAAGTGAAAGTGTTAATCGCTCAGTTGTGTATGACATTTTGTGACCCCATGGACTGTAGCCCACCAGGCTCCTCTGCCATGGGATTCTCCAGGCAAGAACACTGGAGTGGGTTGCCGCTCCTTTCTCCAGGGGGTCTTCCCGAACCAGAGATTGAATCCAGGTCTCCTGCACTGCAGGCATATTCTTTTTTTTTTTTTTTTAATTAAATGTTTCAATAACAGCTGTTGGGCAATTGCACCCCTTGTGACTGTCCCTATGACACAGTCATAGGTAGAGGTGGCCTTGCTTGTCTTTCTGCCACTCCTGAAAATGGCGGTTTGGCTGCCTCACTTCACTGAAGGACTTTTTCTCTCTACAATTTGGAGTCTGTGCAGATCATCATGCATTTTGTACTTCTCTTTGAAGATCATCTAAACCAACTCACATAAAACTAGTGATAGAATGGTCTATCAGCTAAAATGCAAATAGGGATACACACTGTAGGAATTGGATGTTATTAAATATTCAGTAAGTAAACTCACTAAACATATATGAATACTAACAAAATAGATGCTAATTTTAACACTGGCATTACTTCATATACTATCCTAAAATTTTCATGAGTGTACATACGAATATATATATATATATATACACACACACACATACACACACACACCTTACTGGATACTCTACAATAATAAAAAGTATATAAACTAGTGTGTATATATATATTAATATATGTGTTGTTGTTCAGTTGCTCAGTCATATCTGACTCCTTGCAACGCCTTGGACTGCAGCATGCCAGGCTCCTCTCTCCTCCACTATCTCCCAGTTTTCTCAAATTCATGTCCATTGAGTCAGTGATGTCATCCAACCATCTCATCCTGTCATCCCCTCCTCCTTCTGCCTTCAACTTTCCCAGCATAACGGTCTTTTCAAATGAGTTGGCTTTTTGCATCATGTGGCCAAAGTATTGGAGTTTCAGCATCAACCCTTCGAATGAATATTCATGGTTAGCACTGTAATTTGAAAGCATCAATTCTTTGGCACTCAGCCTTCTTTTTGGTCCAACTCTCATATCCATACATGACTACTGGAAAAACCCTAGCTTTGACCATACAGACATTTGTTGGAAAAGTGATGTCTTTGCTTTTTGACATGCTGTCTAACTTTGTCATAGCTTTCTTTCCAAGGAGCAGGAGTGTTCTAATTTATGGCTATAGTCACTATCCACAGTGATTTTGGAGACCAAGAAAGTAATATCTGTCACTGTTTCTACTTTTTCCCTTCTATTTGCCATGAAGTAATGGGGCCAGGTGGATCACAATAAACTGTAGAAAATTCTGAAAGAGATGGGAATACCAGACCACCTGATCTGCCTCTTGAAAAATTTGTATGCAGGTCAGGAAGCAACAGTTAGAACTGGGCATGGAACAACAGATTGGTTCCAAATAGGAAAAGGAGTACGTCAAGGCTGTATATTGTCACCCTGCTTATTTAACTTCTATGCAGAGTACATCATGAGAAATGCTGGGCTGGAAGAAGCACACGCTGAAATCGAGGTTGCCGGGAGAAATATCAATAACCTCAGATATGCAGATGACACCACCCTTATGGCAGAAAGTGAAGAGGAACTCAAAGCCTCTTGATGAAAGTGAAAGTGGAGAGTGAAAAGGTTGGCTTAAAGCTCAACATTCAGAAAACGATCATGGCATCCGGTCCCATCACTTCATGGGAAATAGATGGGGAAACAATGGAAACAGTGTCAGACTTTATGTTTTTGGTCTCCAAAATCACTGTAGATGGTGACTGCAGCCGTGAAATTAAAAGACGCTTACTCCTTGGAAGAAAACTTATGACCAACCAGATAGCATATTGAAAAGCAGAGACATTACTTTGCCAAAAAAAGTCCATCTAGTCAAGGCTATGGTTTTTCCAGTGGTCATATATGGATGTGAGAGTTGGACTGTGAAGAAAGCTGAGCACCGAAGAATTGATGCTTTTGAGCTGTGGTGTTGGAGAAGACTCTGAGAGTCCCTTGGACTGCAAGGAGATCCAACCAGTCCATTCTGAAGGAGATCAGCCCTGGGATTTCTTCGGAAGGAATGATGCTAAAGCTGAAACTCCAGTACTTTGGCCACCTCATGCAAAGAGTTGACTCATTGGAAAAGACTCTGATGCTGAGAGGGATTGGGAGCAGGAGAAGAAGGGGATGACAGAGGATGAGATAGCTGGATGGCATCACTGACTCAATGGACATGAGTCTGAGTGAACTCCGGGAGTTGGTGATGGACAGGAGGCCTGGCGTGCTGCGATTCATGGGGTCGCAAAGAGTCGCACAAAACTGAGCAACTGAACTGAACTGAACTGAACTGAATGGGGCCAGATGCCATGTTCTTAGTTTTATGAATGTTGAATTTAAAGGCAGATGTTTTGCTCTCCTCTTTCGCTCTCATCAAGAGGATCCAGCTTCTTTTCACTTTTGCCATTAGAGTGGTATCTGCACACTTGAGGTTGTTGATGTTTCTCCTGGCAGTCTTGATTCTAGCTTATTATACATCCAGCCCAACATTTCAAATTATGTACTCTGCATGTAAGTTAAATAAGCAGGATGATGATATACAGCCTTGTGGAACTCCCTTCCCAATTTAGAACCAGTCACTTGTTCCATGTTCTAATTGTTACTTCTTGACCAGCAGCATACAGGTTTCTTTGGAAAGTGTATATATTTATATATAGACATATATATAAATATATACACATATATATTGGAGAAGGAAATGGTAACCCACTCCAGTACTCTTGTCTGGAGAATCCCATGGATGGAGCAGCCTGGTCGGCTACAGTCCATGGGGTCGCAAAGAGTCGGACACGACTGAGCGACTTCCCTTTCCCTTTATACATATATATAGATGTATAAATATATATATTTGTACATATATATTTATAAATATTTATATATATATTTATTTGTATATTTATAAATATATATAAATATACTCTACTAGATTAATTATATTTTATAATTATATATATTATATGTATGTATTAATTATATATATATATTTAATCTAGTAGAGTAAGGGTAATAATACAGTCTTAAACAAGTATTATAAAATCATGGTGTTTTGCTAACCACACAGCTGAAATGAGATCAAGTATGGGATAAATGGGGATATATATATATAGACATGAATAATGTTCAACACCAAGCCTGCTTAGACTAAAAAAATCATGCAGTATTGTTTTTCCCCAGATCTAGACAAAGTCTTTGGTGGGACACTGACATTTAAGTCCCATTTGTACAATATCACCAAGTGAACTTATTTCCACATGTACTTACTGTGATAGGCTGAAAGTATATATGTTCACTTTCTTAATAGAAAGAGGTACTTGCAAAGGAATTAATAAGGCACATGCGAAGAAAAAAGTCAAATGCTACAGCAGTAATTATAAATAATAAAAATAATAATCCATCAACCCACTCCCTGTCATTAATATGCATCATCTATTAAGAGGTACTCTAGTGGTAATTTTGTATTTCTAAGTAGTATTTAATGACTTTACACAGATCCTACTAACCATATGAAAGATGAGGATATAACTCATATATAACTCTCTTCCACTCTTTCCTCTTTATTTCCAATTAAAAAAAAAACTGCATTATTGTTCTAAATAGGAAAGATTCTCATTATAAATAATTTAAGTAGAAAAAAAAAAAAACAGTCCGGGTTCAATGCATGAGACAGGATGCTCAGGGCTGGTGCACTGGGATGACCCTGAGGGATGGGATGGGGAGGGAGGTTGGAAGGGGATTCAGGATGGGGAACACATGTACACCCATGGCTGATTCACATCAATGTATGGCAAAAGCCACTACAATATTGTAAAGTAGCCTCCAATTAAAATAAACAAATTAATTAAAAAATATATTTCTAATCATGCTGAATCTGATAACACATTCATCAATGTATCATTTTTATATTTTGAAAGAGATGGATAATGAGAAAGGAACAATATACAGATGTGCTCATAGAAAGATGATATCATTCTACTTAAAATTAAAGAAAAACAAACTGTGTTTAAGAAAAAGAAACTGATGATGTTTTTCTTTTAAAAAATTGCCCAAGATGACTATAACTTCATCTCAGAAGATGGATGTTACTTCCCAAACTTTTTTTTTCCAAACTTTGATATATCTTTTTCATTTAAATTTCATTTGTGAAAATTCCATTTTCAATTAAATTTTTCATCTAAAACTCCTTGAAGCAATTTTATGTTTCCTGTAATAGAAGATGGCTCCAGGGCTTGCATGGTGGCTCAGTGGTAAGCAATCCTCTTTCCAGTGCAGGAGACATGGGTTTGATCCCTGATCTGTGAAGATCCCACATGCATGGAGCAATTAAGCCTGTGCTTGTGCTTGTGCTCAGTTGTGTCCAACTCCTTGTGACCCTCTCAGACTGTAGCCCACTAGGCTTTTCTGTCCATGGGTTTTTCCAGGCAAGAATACTAGAGTGGGTTGGCATTTCCTTCTCCAGGAATGAAGTCTGTGTGCCACAACTATTAAGCCTATGCTCTAGAGCCTGTGATCTGCAACAAGAGAAGCCACTGCAATGAGAGCCTGTGCACCACAACTAGAGAGTAAGCATGCTCGCCACAACCAGAGGAAAATCCATTCATCAACGAAGACCCAGTGAGCCAAAAATAAAAGTAAAGTAAACAAAAAAAATTGTATTTTGCTATTTGATTTTTTTTTTAAATCACTTAGGTTTTTTTAACTACAAATTTAGAAAAAAAAATTGGACCTAAATAATATTACTTTTACACCCATTTGACAGTAATTTAAAATTTCAAACTTATAGTTTAGTACTCTAATTTTCATCTTTGGGACCTGGCACCTATTTATTTAAACGCATCTGTTCAAATAGGGGTTAGATGTCCCCATTTAAAAAATTTAAAAAAAATTTAAAATAAAATGCCTTTGTTCTCTATCTGCTAAAGCAGTCTCATTGGCATTTGCTCATATTATTCATTTACAAAGAAAAAATTAGTTGTGAAAATTAAATGAGCAGTTATTTTCATGTGAAAAAGAATTCGAGAAAATACTTTAGTAGCATGATACTTTCTAAACACCTTAAACTTTACATAGTAACAAGAAAATATGTAGCTGTATTGTTAAAATGTCTTTATCATTTTATAGGGCATTTACTAATCAATAACCATATTTGTGAGTGGCCTAACTATGTAGTTCTACCTTTAGGAATATTCTATCATGATCTTTTCTAAAATTGTTTATTCATTGATTAGAGTTTCACATGGATGAGAATATTTCATCTCTTTTAATTATGAAATTTAATTAGCCACTAAATTAGCTATACACAAGCCATGCATCCCTGTTCAACATTTCCACCATCCATCCTTTCATTATTTGCTTGTCATTCCTGAATTTCTAAACTTACCATCAATTTTCTATTAAGACAATTCTCAAAGACTTTCTCTAGTCTATTGTACTCTTTCACCTTCATCTTTCCGTCTCCACTCCTTGTTTGAAGGTCTTTAAACCTAGTCTTTTCTGTTTAGAATACTCCCTTCTTTCAACCTGTTTTACCCAGCTAATTCCAATTCATACTTTGGACTGTTTTTTAAATATATTGCCTAAGAGAAACTCTCCCTGACATCCACTAAACTACAAGCTGAGAACTGTTACACATTCTCAGATTAACTTTCCTTCAAAACAGTTGTCAACATTTGAATAAATAATTTATTTTTATGGTTAGTATTTTCATTCATCTCTGGACTATTACTTTGTCTATCTTAGTGACAGATGAAAGTCTAATGCTAGTACATAGTAGATAAGTCTTGTTCAACATAGAAGGAATCAGTTGGGATAGGGAGTGAGTAAGCCTATAGAAGAGGAATTTGGCAGTAAAGTTCAGGATAAAAGAATGGTTGTAACAATAACCCTGTGTACGAGACAGCAAAAGAGACACTGATGTATAGAACAGTCTTATGGACTCTGTGGGAGAGGGAGAGGGTGGGAAGATTTGGGAGAATGGCATTGAAACATGTAAAATAGCATGTATGAAACGAGATGCCAATCCAGGTTCGATGCACGATACTGGATGCTTGGGGCTAGTGCACTGGGACGACCCAAAGGGATGGTATGGGGAAGGAGGAGGGAGGAGGGTTCAGGATGGGGAACACATGTATACCTGTGGTGGATTCATTTTGATATTTGGCAAAACTAACACAATTATGTAAAGTTTAAAAATAAAATTAAAAAAAAATAAATAAAAGACATATTTGACATAAAAAAAGAGAATGGTTGTAAGTATTATTAATATAAGAAAACATAAAATACATACTGTGAGCATTGTAGGACTGTGTGGAATCAGAAATGGTGTCATTATTTTAGATGTTTATAAGTTGTATGTATGGTAATATTATGACTGTCACACTGTCAATTTTCAGTGCAAATCACATCATTATAATCTTGTAATTAGACCTGTAATCCTGGATTAGACCTTAGAGATTCAGTATAACTTTATAACTTGATAAATAAGGATCCTCAGTCCAGAGAAAATAAATAATTCTCAATTTCTTAATGGATTTGTCAATAAAATAAACAAGCATGGATAATACATTGCTTACAAGATAAGCTGAAAATTGTATTTACAATATATAATGCTGTAATCAAGTGTTAATATTTTCATAAAATGATATAGTGGTAATAGTGCTATTAGAGTTTGTATTTCCAAAACAGATTTGCTTTTAAGTGGGTCTGCTCAAATTAATTTGAATATGTTTTTGGTTCTTGAGGTGAATTAATGTTTTAATATTTACTGTTACTGATTAACAATGACTTTAATGTAAATAATGACTACCTATCACTGACTTGATATACTCATATACATTTGTATTGATTTTTGTTGCCATTTTTCAGTTTAAATAAGTTTGAAAAATTTCATTGTTTCTATTTCAGGATGCAAACTGAGGGGAATATAGAAATAATAAGTATGGAGTATCCTCACATTTTTGAAGAAAATCATGTACAAAAAAGTAAATTACTTGCTATTTGGATGTTTATATGCTGAAATATATTATTTAAATGTGGACTCTCAAGACTATAATGTTTACTACTTTACTTTTCAGAGGCAGTGACCTTTTATTTTTCATATTTGTTGAAATAATAGTAGGACTTGTTTGATGTTTATAGAAGGCAAAATTCTTTGTTTTTTATTCAGTAATAAAGTCTTCTTTTATTGCCTATTCTGTTTCACAATAATAATTATTATAACTTTGAAATCCTCCTGGCATTTTGTAAGTAACAGAACGAATAAAACCATGTCAACTTTTTGTGTTTACTATAAAATTCTAGCACTTGAAAGTTGTTGATGAGGGACTATAAAGCTCAAAGTGTTTGTAATAGGAAAAATACAATCTAACTCTTCAGCAGTATTTCAAACATGACTTAGGACAATAATGACAAAGTTACTAACTACCTCAATAGTAGTTATCCATAAGGAAAATATATATGTAACAATGACTAAAGATATATAAAGCCATTTGGGGTATAATATTCCAAGGAATGTACATTTTCTTCAGCGATGCTGCAGAAGAGATATGTTTATAATTTGTAAGTAAAAAAGGTTACCAGAGTTATTTGTAAATGATTTTGAATTGACAGTTGTCTTAATATACTTTTTTAGTATAAGCCAATCATTTTCAAATTTACTGTAGCTGGATTCAACATAGTTTAAAAGCTCTCCTGGTGATTCTGATAGGAATAGAGCTGAGAACCTCTGATTTAAATGGACATGATTTGTTTGCATTATCTATCATGTTGCTCATACATAGCTGTTGTTCAGTCGCTAAGTTGTATCCAACACTTTGCAACCCCATGGACTGCAGCACATCAGGTTTCCCTGCTCTCTACTGGAATTTGCTCAAACTCATGTCCATTGAGTTGGTGATGCCATCCATCCATCTCATCTTCTGTCACTCCCTTCTTCTCCTTCCCTCAATCTTTCCCAGCACAAGGATCTTTTCTAATGAGCTGGCTCTTTGCATCATGTGGCCAAAGTATTGGAGCTTCAGGTTCAGTATCAGTCCTTCCAATGAATATTCAGGGTTGATTTCCTTTATAAGCTGATAGTAACTATTCATGACTTGAGATCCCCAGGAGGATTTAGTGGTAAAGAAACTGCCTGTCAATGCTAGAGACATAGAAATGAGGGTTCCATCCCTGAGTCAGGAAGATCCCCTAGAGAAGGGCATGGCAACCCACTCCAGTATTCTTGCCTGGAGAATCCCACGGGCAGAGGAGACCTGTTGGCTACAGTCCATAGGGCCAAAAAGAGTTGGACACAACTGAAGTGACTTAGCACGCACATGCAGTCACACACAACTATTCATTATTAATGGCGATGATTGTAACGATTGTAATTTAAGTTTGGTAACATCCTGGGTCATAATGCTTGGTGTGAGGATGTGTTCAGATTGGTCCTGTTTACAATTGTGGTTTCAAGGTGCAAATTTGGCTCTCAAATCCTACTAGTCCCTCTGAATGCAACCATTGGAACAATAAGCAATAGCTAAAATGCAGAGAAATATTTTTTATTAACAACTGTACAAGCACTCCATTTTGCCTTAGTATAGGATCTCTCACATAAGTCTTACGAGGCTCATAATATAGGGTGGGCTGCCGTCTATGGGGTCGCACAGAGTCAGACACGACTGAAGCGACTTAGCAGCAGCAGCAGCAACTTGTCCTTTAACTTCAGGTGACTTGAGTCTAGAGAGCAGATCCCAGTCTTCTTAATTAGATACATGGACAGGATGCATGAATGACTATCCTGGGAGAAAAGTCCTGAGCCTAGAAGTCAGGATAATGTATGAGAGAGAAAGGAGGGAGTGATGCTTCTTTCTTTGAAGAACAATATTATTTGTCCACTATTAAACCTGACACAAAATGTGAGTTGGGCTTTGACTAACTTCTCAAAATTTCCTCCTATCAAGTGAGAACGACTTGTCAGCTCTGCATAAGAGACCAATGAATATTCAAGGCTAACAGTTGGTTAAGCAGAACCTAATCATAGAAAAAGAAGAAATTATCTCACATTTTAGTTCTGCTGCTGCTGCTGCTGCATCACTTCAGTCGTGTCCAACTTTGTGCGACCCCATAGACAGCAGCCCGCCAGGCTCCCCAATCCCTGGGATTCTCCAGGCAAGAACACTGGAGTGGGTTGCCATTTCCTTCTCCAATGCAGGAAAGTGAAAAGTGAAAGTGAAGTCACTCAGTCGTGTCCGACTCTTCTCGACCCCATGGACTGCAGCCCACCAGGCTCCTCTGTCCATGGGATTTTCCAGGCAAGAGTACTGGAGTGGGGTGCCACTGCCTTCTCTGCATTTTAATTCTATTAATGCTTAATTGTTGTAGATTTTTGTTGCTTTGGAGACAATGTCAGAAACAAAAATTATACATATACAGTTTCAAATCCTAACTTTCCCACTGACTAAAATTCACCTTGAATAGAATTTTGATATATCTATTAATCCCCTCTTCCATCCATAAATTGGTTCCAATATTAGTCATAATGCAGGAATTTGATAAGAATCAAATAAGATAAATAGATTTCAAGAAGTGAGTCATACATTATTTATATGCATTAATAATAAAAGTGTTCTATAGTCAAATATGTTTGAGACAAACTATCCTTTCTTCGGTATTTAACATATGTTTTAATAGGCATTGTAAATCTTCAGAGGAGGATGTGGCAGGATTCTTTCCCCAAAATTATTTATGCATATAACTTATTTTCCAAAGAACATCTCAGGGAATTAAAAATTTGTTGAAAAACTTTTGGAAAATAGATATGATAAGTACTGACTAAGAAAGCACTTAATGTAATGAAATTTTTGTATTACATTATTTGTAACAATGAACATTTTGTGTTAACTATACTTTTTACATTATTTAATTGAAATCATTGAAATGGCCACATTTGTGTGGAATATATAAATTATGTGCATTGAATATTTCAGAAGACAGCAGTGGGCAACACAGTTCTTCCAGGAAAGAGCAGTGGGGTATGAGACATAGGGATAAAAGTTCTATTCATCTGAAGGTCTCTTAATCTGAGCTTTGATAAAATTTACAAGAAAGGGGGAAAAAGGGGGCATGGTTTTTCATCCATCAAGGGCTTAGAAACAAGAGTTTTAAGAAAGGCCCATGTTGATGTATGGCAGAAACCAACACAATTTTGTAAAACAATTATCCTTCAATTAAAAATAAATAAATTAAAAAAAAATAACTGTTACAACACAAAAAAGAAAAGACTGGGTTAAAAGTAAGGTAGAATTGAGCACAAAGGAAGGAAGGGAGGGAGAGAAGGATTAAGCAAGGAAGGAATAAAGAAAGGAAGGGAGGAGGTAGGAAAGAAGCTTGTTGGCTCATCTCTGGGATATAGGAGAATGATAATAGGTTATGAAGTAAGCAATTGAGGAGAATCAATAATGCATTCCAGAGCCAATAAATCTCTTTGAAAATTCCCAGAAAATTTTTTCTCTTGAATTGAATGAATCTAGACTCTATTATTCTCTTTATATACACTATTTATTACTGGGAAATTCTTATCAGATCAGATCAGATCAGTCGCTCAGTCATGTCCGACTCTTTGCGACCCCATGAATCGCAGCACGCCTGGCCTCCATGTCCATCACCAACTCCCAGAGTTCACTGAGACTCACGTCCATCGAGTCAGTGATGCCATCCAGCCATCTCGTCCTCTTCGTCGCCTTCTCCTCCTGCCCCCAATCCCTCCCATGATCAGAGTCTTTTCCAATGAGTCAACTCTTCGCATGAGGTGGCTAAAAGTACTGGAGCTTCAGCTTTAGCATCATTCCTTCCAAAAAATTCCCAGGGCTGATCTCCTTCAGAATGGACTGGTTGGATCTCCTTGCAGTCCAAGGGACTCTCAAGAGTCTTCTCCAACACCACAGGTCAAAAGCATCAATTCTTCGGCACTCAGCCTTCTTCACAGTCCAACTCTCACATCCATACATGACCACAGGAAAAACCATAGCCTTGACTAGACGAACCTTTGTTAGCAAAGTAATGTCTCTGCTTTTGATGCCTAGATATGGAGAGAATTGGAGAATACTGTGACTAAAAGGGCTGAAATTGCAAGAAGACCTCTTCCTACTGTGCTTGAGCAGTAACAGTTTTAGGTATAAAAATAATAACACTGATAATAGAAAAAGGACCCTCCATCAAAATGTCCAAGATATGTTTCACGGCTGTCTTATATTCCACCTTCACTGAGAAACAGTTAACATCTTTGTTTCCTTTAGTTCAGTCTGGTTTGGTTCAGTCCCTCATCATGTCTGACTCTGTGACCCCATGAATTGCAGCACGCCAGGCCTCCCTGTCTATCACTAACTCCTGGAGTTCACTCAGACTCACATCCACGGAGTCAGTGATGCCATCCAGCCATCTCATCCTCTGTCGTCCCCTTCTCCTCCTGCCCCCAAATCCCTCCCAGCATCAGGGTCTTTTCCAATGAGTCAACTCTTCGCATGAGGTGGCCAAAGTACTGGAGTTTCAACTTCAGCATCAGTCCTTCCAATGGGCACCCAGGACTGATCTTTAGCATGGACTGGTTGGATCTCCTTGCAGTCCCAGGGACTCTCAAGAGTCTTCTCCAACACCACAGTTCAAAAGCATCAATTCTTCATCACTCAGCTTTCTTCACAGTCCAACTCTCACATCCACACATGACCACTGGAAAAACCATTACTGCTTATTATTTCTCATAAGCTAGGTACCAAAAAGTAGAATGATTCACTAGAACTTACTCATTTCTTAGTTCATCTGTTCTTCCACTTTTATACTAGAATGATAACTTTTTATCACCAAAATATATTATGGAATATTAGAGAGCTAAAAAAAAAAAAAAATCACATGAATGTAAACTCTTATTTTAACCAAAATCTAGGTCAAAGGAAAATAGACAATTGCGATCTGGCTTTAAAAACTGTGTCTTATTGTTATACAGCCCCATCTGCACTCTATTCTACTATGTGCTGCTGAGTGATTTCACAATCCATTTCCCACTCCACTCTGTGTAACTTCAATGAGCATAATTTCAGATCTGTTACAAGTAGAGTGTTTTGATGAATAAAAAGATATTCTAAAGAGGTGGGGAGAGGGAGGAAAACCTATGATCCACTTCAAGGAAAGTATGCCAAATACTATTTCAAATGCTAGTATTTCTCATCCAGAAACCAATGTAAACTAAAATATGCATAACGTTATTCATGTTCCATTTAATAAAGTTTCTTCATTCCACAAGGCAAGACACCCTAGATTTACATTTAGTTTTTCAGTAAGAGAAACTGCAGTATTGTGCAAGAGCAGGAAAAATACGATTTTATATTGTTCTCTTAAAAGTCTATGAGTTGTATTGCTGCTAATTGTCTATTCATCCTCAGGAGTCAGGAACTAGAGCTTCCTGATGTGAAAAGCTATGCATATACCAAGATTAACCTAGGAAATGCTAAAAAAAAAAAAAAAAGTATTGTCCTAGAAAGGAAATTTAAAAGAAATACATGGCTTGTGCATAGGTGAATTTTAAAAATATTCTTAGAAACCCAATTGTATGAATATTTTCTGTATTAACTCAATATAACCTGTATCTCTATATCAAGATTGTTGTCAAAGGAAATGGAAATTCTCACTGTCTGTAATATTTCTCATTGAAAGGAATGGGATTTCCAACAGTGAAATTTGGATTGTATTACTAGGGTCTCTCACCTCAGAATGCTGCTGTTCTACCCACTGCTCCTTGAGAAAAGTGAGGCTTTGTAGAAGGAGGACGTCAAAGGGTGCTCTGTGTCTGGACTCAGTCCTGTGGGACAGCCCCATTTCTTTTCTTCAATCTCACTTCAATTCGCTTGCTTCTTTGAGAATGATCTCTCACTAATGGGATTCTTCTTTAGCGGCAATAAATTTAAAACAGTTTTCGTTAGTCCTGTGTTGAGAGTTCAATTTCATGTCCTGACTCAGAATTAAAGAGTTAGTAGGAGAGAAATCTTTGCTCTGCATTTTCTAACTCCAATAACCTCTTTCCTCATTTCCTCCTGAAATGCAATTAGCTCTTCCAGTTTAATAATCTTGGCTCCTCTTGGTATCTGCCTGCCTAAATATTTTCAATTATGGATCTATTTGTAATGACACCCACTGGTGATATTCTTTGGACAGACCTAGAGGGCACACATTTGCTGACCCATTCCATGAAACTCTTCCTTAAATTTGCTTTTATAATTGCAGGTCCTGTTGCATGAAGTAGCTTCCACAAGGCATTACACATAATGCTTATGATAGTTTTTCACTCATTGCCTCTTCATTTCAAATCCACTTAGCATTGCAAAGCAGGATCTCAACTTGTTGAATGCTTTTCTCTGTTAGCTGTCAAGGTATAAAGCTTTGTCAGTAGTGGGTGACAGAGATAAATACAGGAATCAGAGCTTTTCATTCATGGTTCTAATGTTTTCCTCGCAGGCTCCTGCAGTATATTAGGCTTTGGCAATATCCACTCCCAGCATGTGGATAGTTTCCTAGTGCCTGGCATTGCAGCACGAATAGTTTCTTTAGCAAGTGGTTTCTGTGTGGGAGAGTGGTTTCTCCAGTGCCCTACTCCTGCTGCCAGGCAGCTTCTACCTGCTGTACCCAGTTCCCCCAGACATGCAGTAAGCAGCATCTGGTGACCAGGATTTCATTTCAGCAGTTCCATAGGAGAATGCCTTTGATGTGACATGCATCTAGGTCTTGGGCTTTCCTGATAGCTCAGTTGGTAAAGAATTCACCTGTAATGCAGTAGACCCTGGTTCAATTTCTGGCTTGAGAAGATCCACTGGATAAAGGATAGGCTACCCACTCCACTATTACTGGACTTCCCTTGTGGCTCAGCTGGTATAGAATCCACCTGCAATGCGGGAGACCTGGGTTCGATCCCTGGGTTAGGACAATCCTCTGGAGAAGGGAAAGGCTACCCACTCCAGTATTCTGGCCTGGAGATTTCCATGTACTGTATAGTCCATGGGGTCACAAAGAGATGGACACGACTGAATTACTTTCACTGTTCACTCACTGCTTCTAGGTGCCACAGAAACCTAGAAGGCAAATTTCAAGAAAGTTCCACTGATGCAGCAATTCTGCTGCTTCTCTTCCATCCAGTGAGGAATAGCCATTCATTCATCAACAAGATCGGGATGTCAGCCCTGGAGAAAGGAAGGTCTCTTCTTTAGGTGTCCTATCTTATCTGAATGGGTATTATCTACCTTTTCTATCAGGTATTACATTCTTTAGAGTTCTCAGTTACTTATTCCTAGTCGTGATGGTTAATTTTGTGTGTCAAACTAGCTAGAATATGCTGACCAGTTGTTTGTCAAACACTGTTCTAGACATAGCTATAGAAGTATTTTTGGATACAATTGGCATTTATAATTAGTTGCCTTTAAGCAAAGCAGATTGTTCTCCATAAGGTGGTGGGCCTCACCCAATCAGTTGACAGCTTTAAGGCAAGAAGACAGATGATTCCTAAACAAGAAGAAATTCTGAGTGTTCGGTCTTTGGATTCAAAACTGCAACATAAACTATGACCTGAATATTCAGCCTGCTGGCTTGCCCTATAGATATTGAATTTGGCAGCCTCCACAATCTGATGATCCAATTCCTTAAAACAAATCTTTCATTGTATTCATCTCTATGGCCTATTGATTCTGTTTTCTGGAGAATCATGACTAATACACTAGGCAATCCCTCATTAATCAAATCCTTTCTTAGTGTTAATTATCTCAAATTAAAGCTTCTCTACAATTGTCATTGTGCTTTTTTTTTTTTTTCTCTCCTGATTGGACACAGCTAATCCAATGCTCTTGCAAAATCTACTGACTTGCATATATGACTGCAAAATGAAAGAAGTTTATGGTAATAGAGTTGGGATGACATCATCCAGTATGTGGAGGTATTTCACAAGTTTCTTTTTTGTCTATCCCTGATTATGCCATTCTAGCCCTCTGGTCATCTTGTTTTGAGATAAGGTGGGTAAGTACAGGCAACAGGAAACCAAAGTCATTATCTAAAACAATCATGGTTACACATATACTTTAAACATGGAATTTGAGTTAAGTGGCTATTGGTTTTGCCAAATATCATTTTACTGATTTTTACTGTGAATATATTTGAAACAAAACAGAAAAGATAAAGAATAACAATCATTCTCTAATTACAGACAACATATATTCTAATATTGTAGATAAACAGAATTATCAGAAGTGATAGAGTAAGAAAAACAGCTCATAATTATAAACAAACATAGAAGAGCTTACGATTGGAAACAAAAATGAACAGAAAATGTCTTATTTTTTTCCCAATTTTCAAAGAGGTAATTCTATGGGAAAAGCAACTTAGAGAGTCACCTTATTATTTTCTATCTATATTAATATACCTCCAGTAACCAAATATCTGGGAATCATTTTTTTAATCACCTCTCTTAAGTTGCTGTATCTAATAATTCACCAAGTTTAATACCTGTTAGCACAAAATATTTGAATTTATTTAAAATAAATTCCATTCTCTTTAATTGGTACACATGCTAAATTAACCTTTAAACTATTATCATTAGCTAATGTATTTATGTACAATACCCATGAATTATTAGTATTGGTTAACTATCATTACTGCTTTGGTTTCATAATAGCTTCCTAGATTTTATCATTGCCTCCTTCAGTCCAATCACTTCAACGGATATTTGAAAATATCATTTTCCAATTTTAAACTCATTGATAACAGATTCGAAAATGAAAATTGAAGTATTTAACACAAACTCAAACAAAAGCAAAAATAACATCAAAAACTAACATTTACTGTGCTTTTATCTTAAGCCGTGTACTAAGTACTTGCATAAATCCTAAGTACTCTACATATATTAAATAATTTATATTTCATAGCAGCCCTATGCTTAATATTATGTAGTTTTTATCATCTCCCTCATCTTCATGATGTCATAAATGCACAAAACAGGCAAAAGAAGATTAAAGAATTTGCCCAAATATTCAATGTTACTGTCAGAATTCCAACACAGGCTTACCCCAGAACTGCCACTATTAATTTACATGCTTTATTCAGATTGTTTCTCAGCACAATTCTGCATAGGCACCTAATGCAGCTCTCCCATCTTCCTATGCTCTAACCACACTGGTATTTTAAATATTTCAACAATGTGTAAAACTTCTTTTCCTTTTCAGGCTTTCCCAGATTCTGTTTCATTTTTCTCGTATGCCATTCCTCCCACTGTCCATATGATTATTTATACTTATCCTTCAGGAATAAATTTAAATGTCACTCCTCTGGAAACTTACAGGATCACTGCCCAATCTATAAAAAGATCCTATAAGTTACTCTACAATAGAACCTATAATTTTTAATGTATTGCACTTATGATTAAAAGTATATATTTACATTGCACTTGATCAATTTCTCTCGCCTCAGGTAAAAATGTGTAAGGGTGAGGATGGAATCTGTTTGCACTAAAGGGTTTCCAGTGCTAAGCAATAAACAGTTTATGGATGACTATGAGGTGTGGAGGCAGATCTCTTTATAGGAAGCTAAAGTGTTTCCCATCTGGCAGCTTCTGTTATTTCTGAATACAGGATCTTTTTTCTGTGAAGAATAGAAAAGAGTTGGATATGTGAGAAGCATGATAAAGTTTAATACACTGTTGCATATAAGGTGAAGAATGAATACATGGTGCTAACAATCTGTCTCACAGTATAACTGATTTTGTTTGTTTGTTTGTTTTAACTATCATTCACTTTGGTGAGATGAGAGAAGAAAGCAAGACAGCAGGTATTTGGGTTTAGTCATATCTGGGTTTTGGAAAAACGGTTAAAATGAGAAGACAGAGGTCAAGAAGCAATACTGAACTAGGAGCATTAGAAGTGATCCTGTACCTTAGGGTGGAATGCAAATGTTAAGACCAGCTAATGTTCCAGTCATGTTTGAAACAGTTGTAATTAGAGTGGTTGGGCAAACAAACGAGAAAGAGGAATGTTGTGATAAGAGTAGAACATCTGAGCTCATGGAATCAGTGAGGTTCTATTGGAAGCAGGTGGTTGAAGTCTAATAGAGATGGTTGTTGGAAAGAAAGATGTTGGAGAACTAGAGGCTGGTGTGCATGGCTGAGTGGTCCATGTTGAGGTTGAAACACCCCACGATGAAGAGAGAAGTTGAGATGGTGATAAAAACTATGAGGTAAAATAAACTTTCTGGTTTTACAAAGGGCAGAGGAACCAGAGATCAAATTGCCAGCATCCGCTGGATCATGGAAAAAGGAAGACATTTCCAGAAAAACATCTACTTCTGCTTTATTAACTATGCCAAAGCCTTTGACTGTGTGGATCACAATAAACTGTGGAAAATTCTGAAAGAGATGGGAATACCAGACCACTTGACCTGCCTCTTGAGAAACCTGTATGCAGGTCAGGAAGCAAGAGTTAGAACTGGACATGGAACAACAGAGTGGTTCCAAATAGGAAAAGGAGTACATCAACTCTGTATATTTTCACTTTGCTTATTTAACTTATATGCAGAATACATAATGAGAAACACTGGGCTGGAAGAAGCACAAGCTGGAATCAAGATTGCGGGAAGAAATATCAATAACCTCAGATATGCAGATGACCCCACCCTTATGGCAGAAAGTGAAGAGGAACTAAAAAGCCTCTTGATGAAAGTGAAAGAGAAGAGTGAAAATTTTGGCTTAAAACTCAACATTCAGAAAACTAAGATCATGGCATCTGGTCCCATCACTTCATGGGAAATAGATGGGGAAACAGTGGAAACAGTGTCAGACTTCATTTTCTTGGGCTCCAAAATCACTGCAGATGGTGACTGCAGCCATGAAATTAAAAGATGCTTACTCCTTGGAAGGAAAGTTATGACCAACCTAGACAGCATATTAAAAAGCAGAGACATTACTTTGCCAACAAATGTCCATCTAGTCAAGGCTTTGGTTCTTCCAGTGGTCATGTATGGATGTAAAAGTTGGACTATAAAGAAAACTGAGCACTGAAGAATTGATGCTTTTGAACTGTGATGCTGGAGAAGACTCTTGAGAGTTCCTTGGACTGCAAGGAGATCCAACCAGTCCATCCTAAAGGAGATCATCCTGGGGGTTCATTGGAAAGACTGATGTTGAGTCTGAAACTCCAATAGTTTGGCCACCTCATGAGAAGAGTTGACTCATTTGAAAAGACCCTCACTCTGGGAAATATTGAGGGCAAGAGAAGGGGATGACAGAGGATGAGATGTTGGATGGCATCACTGACTCAATGGACATGGATTTGGGTGGACTCTGGGAGTTGGTGATGGACAGGGATGCCTGCTGTGCTGCAGTACTTGGTGTCACAAAGAATCGGATATGACTAAGCAACTGAACTGAACTGAACTGAACCTCCCACTCTATCAGTATACATATGTTATTTATATATGTATATAATATATATATATTTAATATATGTATATAAAATTAATTGGAGAATGAAATGGCAACCCACTCCAATATTCTTGCCTGGGAAATCGCATTGACAGAGGAGTCTGGCTGGTTAAAGTCTATTCAGCTGCAAATAGTTGGATATGATTTAGTAACTAAACCAACAACATGTATAGTTAATGGAAAAAACAAACATGTTAATTTTGAATATTTCCATATGAGATAAATTTTAGTATAATATATTGATGGTAAAACTAATTTTTTAAAGAATTATTGAAATCCATAAAAAAATTATTTATTTTATCATATTTTCAACACAAATAAAGAAAATAGAGCTGATCATTTGTTTTGAGATAAGATAGCTACCTATACAATAAATTTGTTTGTCTAATATGTCCTTGGAATTAGAGCTATGAGTATGAATAAGATGATTTATTTTTCTTGTACAGCCACTTGGGAAAACAATTTGAGAGATTCTTATGAAGTTAATCAAACATTTGCCATACAAACTAACAATCCCTTTCATAGAAATTTTTCAAACAAACAAAAAAAAAATTATGTTTTTCAAAAGCAGATTATGAATGCTTATAGAGGTTACATTAATGTTTATCTCAAATTAGGAATAACCCAGATGTCTCCTGAAAGGAACCAGAATAAGTAAGGCCAAATACGTCACTTTGGCATCTGGACCATTTTGAGTTGAAGGCAATCAAGAGCCAGGAAACTCAACATAAAAAAAAAAAAAGAAGACAAATTATTTCTACCTTAGCTACCTAAAAGGAATTTAGACAGGGTCCTGGCTCCTTCAGAGTGACAGCTATTACCAGAGATAGTATCATATGAGTGACCTATCCATATGGCAGTGCAACATCTAACTACTAAACATATCTCTTTCTTTTTGTCCTGCAAATTACCTCCCTCCCCTTTGAAGACTTAGGCCTTCAAATCATTTCTTAGCTCAGGAAAGTTTATAAGCCTCAATTGCTCAACTTGCCCTTGTGCCTCATATACTTATGGAGCTACTATGCATACATAATTAAATTTGTTTTTCACCTGTTAAACTTACTTGACAGTCCCTTGGGTAGCAAGGAGATCAAATTGGTCAAGCCTAAAGTAAATCAACCCTGAATATTCATTGGAAGGACTGATGCTGAAACTGAAGTTCCAATACTTTGGGCACCTGATGGGAAGAGCCGATTCATTGGAAAAGACCCTGGGAAAGAACGAAGGCAGGATGGCATCACCGACTCAATGGATATGAGTTTGAGCAAACTCCAGGAGATGATGAAGGACAGGTAAGCCTGGAATGCTGCAGTCCCTTGGGTCACAAAGAATCAGATAGGACTTAGTAACTAATAACAACAACAAATGGCAATTTAATTAATGCACCAACCCAAAGAAACTAGGAGGTTAGAGGAAAAATTTTTGTCTCCTCTACCCGAATTAAGGAAGGATAAACAAATCACTACAGCCACAGGAAAAATTCTACTCAGTAATAAAAAAGTAGCAATCTTAATTTGTATAATAACATGAATAAAATTTAAATGAATTATGCTAAGTATAAGAAGCCAAATTTAGAAAGTTAGATACTGTATGATTGTATTTATATGACATTTTTCAAAGGCAAAACATAGGTATTAGTAGTTTCCATAGGAAGGAGATTCATCCTGGGGATAGGATGAATTATTGAGTATACAGCAGCACACAGAATTTTTAAATTGATGGAAATACTGTGTATATTATGGTAATAATCACAAGCATCAAGTTTGTCAATACTAGCAGAAATACATGCTAAAAGAGAATATTACTGTATATAAATTATGCCTGGATATTTTTTCTCATTCATTTTTATTCTGTATATTAAGCAAAGCACACTGATAATGCTATTTTGAAGAAGCAGTATCACTCCTGATAAGTATTTATGAATAGTTTACAAGATCATCCACTTTAAAAAATGCAGATTGTGCCATGATTTGGTGAATGGAAGGTCTTTATTCTTTCATTTTATACTCGTACACATGTGCATGGCTAGTTACTTCAGTCATGTCCAACTTTTTGTGAACCTGTGGACTGGAGCCTGCCAGGCTCCTCTGTCCGTGGAATTCTCCAGGCAAGAATAATGGAGTGGGATGCCATGCTATCCTCCAGGGCATCTTCGAAATCCAGTGGTCAAACCTAATCCCTTATGTCTCCTACATTGGCAGGCAGATTCTTGACCACTACTGCCACTTGGAAAGCCCTATTTTATACTCAGAAATATTTAATTTCTAGCATGTATATTATGAAAAATAATATAACATATTTATCTATTTGGTGGTATGACATCTAAAAGTTACATTAGATAAAATTATATTTTAACTATGATAGAGGTCGGAGAAGACAATGGCACCCCTCTCCAGTAGTCTTGCCTGGAAAATCCCATGGACGAAGGAGCCTGGTGGGCTGCAGTCCATGCAGTTGCTAAAAGTAGGACACGACTGAGTGACTTCACTTTCACTTTTCACTTTCACGCATTGGAGAAGGAAATGGCAACTCACTCCAGTGTTCTTGCCTGGAGAATCCCAGGGACAGGGGAGCCTGGTGGGCTGCCATCTATGGGGTCGCACAGAGTCAGATACGACTAAAGTGACTTAGCAGTAGCATGATAGAGGTAACTGTTATGTTTGTTAGGTAGTTAAAGTAGGAAAAAGGAGTCCAAATGGTGGTGGCTAAAAGACAAAAGGAAAAGCCCAAGAAAAGGGAATAAAGGAAAAATCATTGGAACCGAGTGAGAACCTCAGGCAAAACAAACAGGCCTCCTTCCTGGCTAGCCCTAATTTGCATAGTGCAGGCTCAGAGGGAGGAAACAAAACATATAAAAAGAGGGAGCCAAAACAGATTGAGGCCTACCCTTTGGGGTCAGCCTGCCCTCATGCCTTGAGAGTGTACTATCCTTTGTCTGCTGAATAAAACTCTCAGCTGTAATCGAGCTGTAACACTGACCCACCATTTCAAATCTTTGTTGTGACGAGATAGAACTGAGGAAATTATAAACTCTCCCAACGTATCTATCCATAGTGTCTAGTCATTCAGGCACTTCAAAAAATATTAAAGAATATTTACAATTAAAACATACTAAGCAATATTAAATTGAAAACCTACTTTAAGATACACAAAAAACCTACTTCTATTTCTATGACTGTAACAAATAACTTTTTAAAATGTTATACAGTCAAAGAATTCTTATCCTCTGCTTTCAATCTTATCCTACAAGAAAAGTATGCAGACAAAAGGTAAAAATCTTTTTGTTGCCATCTCAATTTGCTGCACAGGGTTCACTCATCCTGCATTAAGGGAGTGACACAAATTAAGCATGATTGTGGTATGTTAGTCTTATAATTAGTACTTTCTAAATCTATTCACAGGAGCCAACCACCTAGTGTTCTTAGTCACATCTGATCTACAAAGCAAGAAATTTGCATGTGGTAAATGGCAGCACTTTCCAAAAAGCAGTTAATTACTAAGGGGGAAAAAGCCTCTTGGCATTTATTGTTCATAGCACAAGAGAAAGGTATTAATATGGCTGTAATATGCAATTCCAAAAGAATTTCTTCACTGTTTAACACAGATTAATGCATAAATTCCATTTAGTGTTTCTATATATTTCTGTTAAAGACAAGCACTATTCTTATACAAAACGACAAAATTTTTATGCTGAAAATACAGGTCAGGTAACATTTTGATGTACAAAGAGGCAATCAATGATTTAAAACTACAGATTTGTTATGCTACAGAAAAATAAGAGAATTTCTATGCTGGTTATTAACTGAAAAGTTAGGCTGTCTGTAGTACTTCTGTCTCTAGTCACCTAAGAAGAAATGGTCATCCTGAGGCTCTTAACCTTTGAAAGGAGAGAAAAGGCCATTCCAGAAGCCTAGACAAGCCATCTTTGTGTCAATAGCAGGAATTGAAACAAATGGAAGACTCATCACCAGCCTATTATCTGGGAATAACATCAAGGGCATCAGGCAATCTGTACAAAAGCAAGTAAGGCAACTGTTAGTCCATTGATTTTTGTAAAATTAAAGTGGTAAAAGATAGGAGCATGAATATACACTGTAATTGGAAGAAGTAAGGTCCTCTGTAACAGTAAGTGATATCTTGAGACAAAAATGAAAATTGGATTAATTTTTACTTTCCCAAATCTCAGACGTTGTTTCATATTCATTGCACTATTATCAAGTCAATTTTTTTTTCTTTCCTAATTACTTATTGCTTATTCTCTCCTTCACTGTCTTCTTCTTTTCTGTATCTTTCATTATTCCCAATTCCTTTCCCCACCCAAATCTACATTCTTCAGGAAGTAGTATACTTGGGCAGTTTTTAAGATATGCTACACTCTGAATCTGACTTATGGATAAAATCAAGAACATTATAAATAAATCTTGGCTCCAAATGAAGGATTTACATATTGAGACTAGAGTGGACACAAAGAAAGAAAATGGTAGTAGAGATTGCCAAACCACATGACTGTAGACACTAATCAGCCTTAAAAGGAAGTATCCTTTAAAATCAAGATGCCCTTCCTTCTCTAAAAGGCTTCTTAACAATGAAATTCAACTAAGTAAATTTGAAGACTTATATGCTTTATTAAACAAATCATGAATTGGGCAATATCACATCTAGCACAGAGATAGGAGTTCCAAAGAATTACAGGAAAAGGAAAGGTTTTTAAAGACAGAGGAAGTCATAAAAAAAAAAAAAAAAGATTACTTTTAGGCAATGTCACCTTGTTTTGGGGATTGTTGACTTAAAAAAGATGCACAACATAAGAGTTGGGAGTTAAATTTTATGTGGGGCAAAATGAGGACTGCAGCCCAGGAGACAGCACCTCAGATAGCTCTGAGAAACTGCTCCAAAAAGGTAGTGGGGAAAGGTCAACATATGTGATTTTGGTGAAGGTGAATTGCTCAATGCAACTAAGTAATTATCTTTGTGTTAGTCACAAGTGGCAAATACCACCTTGAAGGGATTTAATGCTTTTCTAGATAAAAAGAGATGCAAGGATTGGGATTGTAAAAACAGTCATTGAAAATATCTAACTATCTAAAGACATGTTTCACTAGTTTCACTGGAGCACAGAGTGCCTCACTCTCCACCCTGAACTCCCTTCAGGGTGTGTTGAAGGTTAACAGCTGCAGAAGCAAAAGAAGAGGGCAGTTGCCTTTGGGGAGGATCAATTTGTAGTTCACAAGATCAAAAGAGTCCATTAGGTGGATTACCTCACTGGTGCTGACAAGAAAATTTTAGACTTACTGGTTAAGAGTACATTCTTGCTGCTGCTGCTGCTAAGTCGCTTCAGTCGTGTCCCACTCTGTGCGACCCCATAGACGGAAGCCCATCAGGCTCCCCTGTCCCTGGGATTCTCCAGGCAAGAACATTGGAGTGGGTTGCCATTTCCTTCTCCAATGCATGAAAGTGAAAAGTGAAAGTGAAGTTGCTCAGTCGTGTCCGAGTCTTAGCGACCCCTTGGACTGACTGCAGCCTACCAGGCTCCTCCAGCCATGGGATTTTCCAGGCAAGAGTACTGGAATGGGTTGCCATTGCCTTCTCCAAGAGTACATTCTTGGCTAAGGGTAAAACTACAATTAGGTTAGGGATTAACTTGATTTAATGACAGGGACTCAGCACTTCAGTTCAGTTCAGTTCAGTTGCTCAGTCATGTCCGACTCTTTGCGACCCCATGAATTGCAGCATGCCAGGCCTTCCTGTCTATACCAACTCCCGGAGATCACTCAAACTCACGTCCATCGAGTCGGTGATGCCATCCAGCCATCTCATCCTCTGTTGTCCCCCTTTCCTCCTGCCCCCAATCCCTCCCAGCATTTGAGTCTTTTCCAATGAGTCAACTCTTCGAATGAGGTGGCCAAAGTACTGCAGTTTCAGCGTTACCATCATTCCTTCCAAAGTACACCTAGGACTGATTTCTTTTGGAATGGACTGGTTGGATCTTGCAGTCCAAGGGATTCTCAAGAGACTTCTCCAACACCCCAGTTCAAAAGCTTCAATTCTTAGGCACTCAGCTTTCTTCACAGTCCAACTCTCACATCCATACATGACTACTGGAAAAATCATAGCCTTGACAAGACAGACCTTTGTAGGCAAAGTAATGTTTATGCTTTTGAATATGCTATCTAGGTTGATCATAACTTTCCTTCCAAGGAGTAAGCGTCTTTTAATTTCATGGCTGTAGTCACCATCTGCAGTGATTTTGGAGCCCAAAAAATAAAGTCTGATACTTTTCTCACTGTTTCCCCATCTATTTTCCATGAAGTGATGGGACCAGATGCCATGATCTTTGTTTTCTGAATGTTGAGCTTTAGGCCAACTTTTTCAATCTCCTCTTTCACTTTCCTCAAGAGACTTTTTAGTTCCTCTTCACTTTCTGCCATAAGGGTGGTGTCATCTAAATATCTGAGATTGTTGATATTTCTCCAGGCAATCTTGATTCCAGATTGTGGTTCATCCAGCCTAGCATTTCTCATGATGTACTCTGCATATATGTTAAATAAGCAGGGTGAAAATATACAGCCTTGACATACACTCCTTTTCCTATTTGGAACCAGTCTGTTGTTCCATGTCCAGTTCTAATTGTTGCTTCTTGACCTGCATATAGATTTCTCAAGAGGCAGGTCTGGTCTGGAATACCAGGTGGAAATTTCCATTTCTTTCAGAATTTTCCACAGTTTTTTGTGATCCAGTCAAAGGCTTTGGCATAGTCAATAAAGCAGAAATAGATGTTTTTTAGGAACTCTCTTGATTTTTCGATGATCCAGCAGATGTTGGCAATTTGATCTCTGGTTCCTCTGCCTTTTCTGAAACCAGCTTGAACATCTGGCAGTTCACGGTTCACGTATTGCTGAAGCCTGGCTTGGAGAATTTTGAGCATTACTTTACTAGCGTGTGAGATGAGTGCAATTGTGTGGTAGTTTGAACATTCTTTGGCATTGGCTTTCTTTGGGATTGGAATGAAAACTGACCTTTCCCAGCCCTGTGGCCACTGCCAAGTTTTTCAAATTTGCTGGCATATTGAGTGCAGCACTTTCACAGCATCATCTTTCAGGATTTGAAATAGCTCAACTGCAATTCCATCACCGCCACTAGCTTTGTTCATAGTGATGCTTTCTAAGGCCCACTTGACTTCACATTCCAGGATGTCTGGCTCTAGGTGAGTGATCACACCATCGTGATTATCTGGGTCATGAAGACCTTTTTTGTACAGTTCTTCTGTGTATTCTTGCCATCTCTTCTTAATATCTTCTGCTTCTGTTAGGTCCATACCATTTCTGTCCTTTATCGAACCTATCTTTGCATGAAATGTTCCCTTGGTATCTCTAATTTTCTTGAAGAGATCTCTAGTCTTTCCCACTCTGTTGTTTTCCTCTATTTCTTTGCACTGATCGCTGAGGAAGGCTTTCTTATCTCTTCTTGCTATTCTTTGGAACTCTGCATTATATCTTTCCTTTTCTCCTTTGCTTTTCACTTCTCTTCTTTTCACAGCTATTTGTAAGGCCTCCCCAGACAGTCATTTTGCTTTTTTTGCATTTCTTTTCCATGGGGATGGTCTTGATCCCTGTTTCCTGTACAATGTCACGAACCTCCATCCATAGTTTATCAGGTATTGTATCTATCAGATCTAGTCCCTTAAATCTATTTCTCATTTCCACTGTATAATCATAAGGCATTTGATTTCAGTCATACCTGAATTTAGGTCTAGTCGTTTTCCCTACTTTCTTCAATTTAAGTGTGAATTTGGCAATAAGGACTTCATGATCTGAGCCACAGTCAGCTCCTCGTCTTGTTTTTGCTGACTGTATATATCTTCTCCATCTTTGTCTGCAAAGAATATAATCAATCTGATTTCGGTGTTGACCATCTGGTGATGTCCATGTATAGAGTCTTCTCTTGAATTGTTGGAAGAGGGTGTTTGCTACGACCAGTGTGTTCTTTGGCAAAACTGTATTAGCTTTTGCCCTTCTTCTTTCCGTATTCCAAGGCCAAATTTGCCTCTTACCTTCAGGTGTTTCTTGACTTCTTACTTTTGCATTCCAGTCCCCTATAATGAAAAGGACATCTTTTTTGGGTGTTAGTTCTAAAAGGTCTTGTAGGTCTTCATAGAACCATTAAACTTCAGCTTCTTCAGTGTTACTGGTTGAGGCATAGACTTGGTACTGTGATATTGAATGGTTTGCCTTGGAAACGAACAGAGATCATTCTGTCGTTTTTGAGATTGCATCCAAGTACTGCATTTCGGACTGTTTTGTTGAGCATGATGGCTACTCCATTTCTTCTAAGGGATTCCTGCCCGCGGTAGTAGATATAACGGTCATCTGAGTTAAATTCACCCATTCCAGTCCATTTTAGTTCGCTGATTCCTAGAATGTTGACGTTCACTCTTGCCATCTCCTGTTTGACCACTTCCAATTTGCCTTTATTCATGGACCTAACATTCCAGGTTCCTATGCAATATTGCTCTTTACAGCATTGGACCTTGCTTATATCACCAGTCACATCCATAACTGGGTATTGTTTTTATATTTTGGGCCTGTTGTTTCTTTTCTTAACGCTTTTTTGTGACAGTGCTTTAAAAGCTTATTTAAATGTAGGAAGAAATATAAAATGTTTAGTTACTAATATTAGTAATATGCCCCCTACTGCTAGCTAGATGTGTTTTTTTTCCTTCCTTTTAACCATGCAATATTTACACATTTTTCTACACTGTAATTTCAGCCAATTTGTAAATAAGAGGAATGGAAACTAGTGCCTGTCTTATTTTCTTTTATTATCTTTGAAACCATTTTAAAACAGAAAGAAATAAAAAGCAAATTCAGAGTAAATGTATTTTCAAGAAGATATATTCAGTTTTTAAAACCTTTATATTTGTAAAATAGGGATAATATCTAACTAAACTGCTACTGAGACTGAGCAGGGACTTGTGGGTCTCCCAGGCATAAAAGCCTTTTCCCTGAGATCCAAAGGGTGGATTCCCTTGATTCCTTGCTAATCAAGGAAGAAACTACCTGAGGTGAGATAAGGGACCAGAGGAACTCATCAAGATTAAGAAACCTGCCCATCGGAGATTAAGAGATTGCAAGACCTGCTAACAATATTAGAGACCCTGTCTTTGAACCACTCTTATAAAACCCTTCATCAAATCCTCTGGGGTTAAAACACATAATTTTTCAAGGCAGAAGCCTGGTGTGTCTCCTCTTGCCAGGCAAAGCAAGTAAATTACTTTTTCTACATCACCCAAAACTCTATTTCCAGGATTTGATTCATCACCGGTGTACAGAGAGGCTAAGTTTTCTGTAACACTGTTACACAGATTAGGGCTTTCCTGGTAGCTCAGCTGGTAATGAATCTGCCTGCAATGGAGGAGACCCTCATTTGGGAAGATCTCCTTGAGAAGGGATAAGCTACTCATGCCAGTATTCTTGGGCTTCCCTGGTGGCTCAGACTGTAATCTGCCTGCATGACGGAGACCTGGCTTCAATCCCTGGGTTGGGGAGATCCCCTGGAGAAGGGCATGGCAACTTAATTCAGTATTCTTGCCTGGAGAATCCCCATGGACAGTGGAGCCTGGTGGGCTGTAGTCAATGGGGTCGCAAAGAGTCAGACAGGACTGAGCGACTAAACACATTTTGTGGATTGCATAGGATTTTTAAACTTTTCCAGATACATAGAAGGTGCCGTACAAATATCAAACACAAATTGATCAATAATAATTACATTTTATAAATGCAATACAAACTTATAGCTATTCAATATATTTTAGACATTTGCATAAGAAACGTTTTGCTACATTTCCAGACAGATTTTCACAATTTCAAGTGTATTTTCTAAGCATTAGAAATACATTTCTTTCAAAATGAGTTAGAAAGTCTAACTTTTTTCCCAATACTGTGAAATACACACACACATATATACAGAATGCAAATTCTGGAGAAAAGTATTTCTTTATATGTCTTTTATAATTACATAAAAAGAGTATGCAAAATGTACAATAAAGGAGACTTCACCTGATTAAAAAATCTAGAAATACTTATATCTCTAAAGTAAAGAACATTTGGAATTCTTTCTTTGTAATATGAATCATCTTGTTTACCTATTGCTTTTTTCCAACACTGAACCAGATATCATGATGGTGTGATCACTGACTTAGAGCCAGACATCCTGGAATATGAAGTCAAGTAGGCCTTAGAAAGCATCACTATGAACAAAGCTAGTGGAGGTGATGGAATTGGAGTTGAGCTATTTCAAATCCTGAAAGATGATGCTGTGAAAGTGCTGCACTCAATATGCCAGCAAATTTGGAAAACTCAGCAGTGGCCACAGGGCTGGAAAAGGTCAGTTTTAAGGAGTGGGGTGCCATTGCCTTCTCCAATCCCAAAGAAAGGCAATGCCAAAGAATGCTCAAACTACCGCACAATTGCACTCATCTCATACACTAGTAAAGTGAGGCTCAAAATTCTCCAAACCAGGCTTCAGCAATACATGAACTGTGAATTTCCAGTTGTTCAAGCTGGTTTTAGAAAAGGCAGAGGAACCAGAGACCAAACTGCCAACATCCGCTGGATCATCAAAAAAGCAAGAGAGTTCCAGAACAATATCTATTTCTGCTTTATTGACTATGCCAAAGCCTTTGTGTGGATCACCATAAACTGTGGAAAATTCTGAAAGAGATGGGAATACCAGACCACCTGACCTGCCTCTTGAGAAATTTCTATGCAGGTCAGGAAGCAAGAGTTAGAACAGGACATGGAACAACAGACTGGTTCCAAATAGGAAAAGGAGTACGTCAAGGCTGTATATTGTCACCCTGCTTATTTAACTTATATGCAGAGTACGTCATGAGAAATGCTGGGCTGGAAGAAGCACACACTGAAATCGAGGTTGCCGGGAGAAATATCAATAACCTCAGATATGCAGATGACACCACCCTTACGGCAGAAAGTGAAGAGGAACTAAAAAGCCTCTTGATGAAAGTGAAAGTGGAGAGTGAAAAATTTGGCTTAAAACTCAACATTCAGAAAACGAAGATCATGGCATCTGGTCCCATCACTTCATGGGAAATAGTTGGGGAAACAGTGGGAACAGTGTCAAACTTTATTTTTTTGGGCTCCAAAATCACTGCAGATGGTGACTACAGCCATGAAATTAAAAGATGCTGACTCCTTGGAAGGAAAGTTATGACCAACCTAGATAGCATATTCAAAAGCATAAACATTACTTTGCCAGCAAAGGTTCATCTAGTCAAGGCTATGGTTCTTCCTGTGGTCATGTATGGATGTGAGAGTTGGACTGTGAAGAAAGCTGAGCACAGAAGAATTAATGCTTTTGAACTGTGGTGTTGGAGAAGACTCTTTAGAGTCCCTTGGACTGCAAGGAGATCCAACCAGTCCATTCTGAAGGAGATCAGCCCTGGGATTTCTTTGGAAGGAATGATGCTGAGGCTGAAACTCCAGTACTTTGGCCACCTCATGAGAAGAGTTGACTCATTGGAAAAGACTCTGATACTGGGAGGGATTGGGGGCAGGAGGAGAAGGGGACGACAGAGGATGAGATGGCTGGATGGCATCACTGACTCGATGGACATGAGTCTGGGTGAACTCTGGGAGTTGGTGATGGACATGGAGGCCAGGCGTGCTGCGATTCATGGGGTCGAAAAGAGTTGGACACGACTGAGCGACTGAACTGAGCTGAACTGAACTGACAGGCTAGTAGCCTGGTGCATGTTGATGTTTTTTTCTTTACTGGTAACCAGTTTCATAATAAATAAATAATTTTTAAGGAGAAATACTTTGTTCTATAATATGTTCAGATTATCTTTTGGGGTTTCTAAAATGAATTCAAATAGTTTATAAGATGGACTGAATGCGTGTGTTAAACTTTGAAAAGTCTAGATCTTATTGGAACTAAAAAATGAAAAGGAAGGAATAGCAAGTTAGAGAAAAATTGTAGAAAAATCAGCTCTTGAATTTGAAACTAAGAAAGAATGGCAATGATATGCTGCTGCTAAGTCGCTTCTGTCGTGTCCAACTCTGTGCGATCCCATAGAAGGCAGCCCACCAGGCTCCTCCATCCCTGGGATTCTCCAGGCAAGAATACTGGAGTGGGTTGCCATTTCCTTCTCCAATAAATGCATGCATGACAAGTCGCTTCAGTTGTGTCTGACGCTATTCGACCCCATGGACAGTAGCCTACCAGGCTCCTCCGTCCACAGGATTCTCCAGGCAAGAACAGGAGTGGATTGCCATTTCCTTCTACATTGCATATAAGGATGACAAATTTTATCGTGTATGTTACCCTAGCGGGTCTGGGACTATGTCAGAGAATACATGCCTCTCCAAGGGCTAAGCCCAATGCCTAAGCTTGATGGTATCATCACTTTATATTTGGCACAAAGAGTGTGATACTTGTGCTGTCCAATCTAGTAGCTACAAGCCATTTGAGTACATAAATGTGACAAATCAAAATAAACACCTTATTTCAAAAACCTAAATTTTTAAAAATGATAAAACCTAGGACATATTGGGTTACAAATAATATATCATTAAAGTGTTTTCACTTGTTCATTTTGGATTTTTGAAAAAGGACTATACCGGACAATTCAAAACTATATGTGCTACTCTGTCTTGGTGCTCACATTATATTTCTAGTGGACAGTTCCTGTATAAAATGGAAAAAAAAAAAAAAAAAAACATAATTGTGATTAGTTCTTGACAGGATAGCAATCAGAAAGTACAGATCAAAGGACGTTGCATTCCAGATAGTTCCAAGATTCCCTAGCGATGAGAAACAAAAAGCAAGGGATACTGGTAAAATAATACCGAGGTATTTGAACATTTCAAACCTCTTATGGGTATTAAAGATTTAGCACAGTAGGCCACAGTATTTTCGAGAATTTAATCTCAATGTCTAATTATCTCAGGACAGATTATGACAAGACACATG
Source organism: Bos taurus (assembly GCF_002263795.3). NCBI lineage: Eukaryota > Metazoa > Chordata > Mammalia > Artiodactyla > Bovidae > Bos > Bos taurus. The sequence goes on from NC_037328.1 coordinate 48,093,813, forward strand.
TATTAAAAACCAGTATGCCATGTTTAATGGAGACAGGAATTTTACCAAGGAGTTAATACAACTTAACATTTAGGACTCTTCCTTTTCAAGTCTTCTTTACTAAGACATAAAAGATGTCTTTTAATTTTGTACTTGTGTATCTTTAGTTATTTAAATATTCTTTTTCTTCAGGAAAATTCTCAATAGTATAAGTTTTAGGATCCACAAAGCCTGTACCAGCCCCTGGTACACCAAGGAGTTGATTGTATACTGCAATCATGCATCCACATTTATGTACCCATAAATATTCACTAAATATGCCTGGGAAAAAGCAGTGACACCATAAACGGTTGACATTGCTCTAATAGAGCATGTTCAGTAGCCAGAGAAGAAAAATAATAGACATGTTATGATTGACTACTAGAGACCACAAACAATGGAAAAAAAATAGTATTATAAATAGAATTTTCCACCCAGGAGATAAGCATACTTCTTTTCCCTGATTGCCTGATGTTTAGAATATACAATTTGACTGCCAAGATACTGCACACAAATAAGACAGTCATTCAGTTTCTCAGAGTAGACCAGATGCTAATCAGAAAAATGAATACTCTGAATGATTTCTATAGTGTGTATATAAACTTGAATATGTGTACACACACATACACATAAAGTATGCATTTTATTATGGGATTATGGATTTTTTGTTTGTTTTCCTCTTTATGCTTTACTATGTTTTCAATTTTTGGAATAAATAGGTATTATATTTTATCAAATAAATACTACTAAAACCCTAAGTTTTCCTTATAATATACAGCAAGTGTTTCTCAAAATCTATCACAAGAGCATCACTGACTGAGAATATTGCTTGCATTTGTATTGGTACCCAGGCAGAATTTAATAGACTGTACTGCAGTTAAAATTTTGCCAGGATTCAACAGTAAGCTTCACATGCACTAATGATTTGCCTGGCCACCTGGGAACAATAGATGCTCAGGAGATGAGAGTGTTGCTCCTCATTTTTTTGTTTCTCTAAGTGACTGTGTAGATAATTTCTTTCTGTTGATCAAACTTTCTCCACATAAGGCTATTTACTTTAAGAAGTGAGCTTTTATAGAAAACAAGGGAGAAAATGCATAATTGCAAAAGCAGATAAGATAATTCAAAAAAGGAGATGAATAATGAGATGTACATTTTTTAAGTATTTTCATTTTATTTAGTAAGTAGAATGAAAGGAAGAAAGATGTAGACTACTGACAGATGCAACAAGAATTGAACACAGGTACCACAGAGCAAAGCATATGGTCCAATTGTATTAGTGATGATAATAAAAGCAAACATCACTTTGGAAATCATTTATATTCATTAGTTAGAATTAATGAATGAGACTAACATGAAAGTAAAAGTCAACTAAAATTATGTTTCCTTGTTTGATTAAAATGATTTTGGGGTGCTGACAGTGAACATCATTTTCTCTATACTTCCAGGTATTTGTATGATATATGACTAAAAATAAAAATACAGTTTTGTTGGAACAGAGCCATGTTCTCCCATTATGAATTATCTTTGGCTACTTTGGGGCTACAAAGTTGAGTAGTTGTGTCTGACAGAGTATATAGCTTGAGTAGACTAAAACATTTACTATTTGTATACATAGACATCACCAGATGGTCAACACCAAAATCAGATTGATTATATTCTTTGCAGACAAAGATGGAGAAGCTATATACAGCCAGCAAAAATACGACCAGGAGCTGACTGTGGCTCAGATCATGAACTCCTTATTACCAATTTAGATTTAAAATGAAGAAAGTAGGGAAAACCACTAGACAATTCAGGTATGACCTAAATCAAATTCCTTATGATTATACAGTGGAAGTGAGAAATAGATTTAAGGGACTAGATCTGATAGATAGAGTGCCTGATGAACTATGGATGGATGTTCATGACATTGTACAGGAGACAGGGATCAAGACCATCCCCTTGGAAAAGAAATACAAAAAAAGCAAAATGACTGTTTGGGGAGGCCTTACAAATAGCTGTGAAAAGAAGAGAAGTGAAAAGCAAAGGAGAAAAGGAAAGATATAAGCATCTGAATGCAGAGTTCCAAAGAATAGCAAGAAGAGATAAGAAAGCCTTCCTCAGCGATCAATGCAAAGAAATAGAGGAAAACAACAGAATGGGAAAGACTAGACATCTCTTCAAGAAAATTAGAGATACCAAGGGAATATTTCATGCAAAGATGGGCTCAATAAAAGACAGAAATGGTATGGACCTAAAAAAAAGCAGAAGATATTAAGAAGAGGTGGCAAGAATACACAGAAGAACTGTACAAAAAAGATCTTCATGACCAAGATAATCACGATGGTGTGATCACTGACCTAGAACCAGACATCCTGGAATGTGAAGTCAAGTGGGCCTTAGAAAGCATCACTACGAACAAAGCTAGTGGTGGTGATGAATTGCAGTTGAGCTATTTCAAATCCTGAAAGATGATGCTGTGAAAGTGCTGCACTCAATATGCCAGCAAATTTGGAAAACTCAGCAGTGGCCACAGGGCTGGGGAAGGTCAGTTTTCATTCCAGTCCCAAAGAAAGGCAATGCCAAAGAATGCTCAAACTGCCGCACAATTGCACTCATCTCACACGCTAGTAAAGTAATGCTCAAAATTCTCCAAGCCAGGCTTCAGTGATATGTGAACTGTGAACTTCCAGATGTTCAAGCTGGTTTTAGAAAAGGCAGAGGAACCAGAGATCAAATTGCCAACATCCGCTGGATCATGGAAAAAGCAAGAGAGTTCCAGAAAAACATCTATTTCTGCTTTATTGACTATGCCAAAGCCTTTGACTGTATGGATTACAATAAACTGTGGAAAATTCTGAAAGAGATGGAAATACCAGACCACCTGACCTTCTTGAGAAACCTGTATGCAGGTCAGGAAGCAACAGTTAGAACTGGACATGGAACAACAGACTGGTTCCAAATAGGAAAAGGAGTACGTCAAGGCTGTATATTGTCACCCTGCTTATTTAACCTTATGCAAAATACATCATGAGGAACACTGGGCTGGATGAAGCACAAGCTGGAATCAAGATTTCCGGGAGAAATGTCAGTAACCTCAGATATGCAGATGACACCACCCTTATGGCAGAAAGTGAAGAGGAACTAAAAAGCCTCTTGAGGAAATTGAAACAGGAGAGTGAAAAAGTTGGCCTAAAGTTCAACATTCAGAAAACGAAGATCACTTCATGGGAAATAATGCGGAATCAGTGGAAACAGGGTCAGACATTATTTTTTGGGGCTCCAAAATAACTGCAGATGGTGACTGCAGCCATGAAATTAAAAGACACTTACTCCTTGGAAGGAAAGTTATGACCAACCTAGATAGCATATTCAAAAGCAGAGACATTCCTTTGCCAGCAAAGGTACATCTATTCAAGGCTATGGTTTTTCCAGTGGTCATGTATGCATGTGAGAGTTGGATTGTGAAGAAAGCTGAGTGCCGAAGAGTTGATGCTTTTGAACGGGGGTGTTGGAGAAGACTCTTGAGAGCCCCTTGGACTGACTATAAGGAGATCCAACCAGTCCATTCTAAAGGAGATCAGCCCTGGGTGTCCTTTGGAAGGACTGATGCTAAAGCTGAAACTCCAATACTCTGGCTACCTCATGCAAAGAGTTGACTCATTGATAAAGACTCTGATGCTGGGAGGGATTGGGGGCAGGAGGAAAAGGGGATGACAGAGGATGAGATGGCTGGATGGCATCACCAACTCAATGGAAATGAGTTTGAGTGAACTCCGGGAGTTGGTGATGGACAGGGAGGCCTGGTGCTGCTGCTGCCAAGTCGTTTCAATCTTGTCTGACTCTGTGCGACCCCATAGACAGCAGCCCACCAGGCTCCTCTGTCCATGGGATTCTCCAGGCAAGAACACTGGAGTGGGTTGTCATTTCCTCCTCCAATGCATGAAAGTGAAAAGTGAAAGTAAAGTCGCTCAGTCGTGTTGGACTCCTAGCGACCCCATGGACTGCAGCCCACCAGGCTCCTCCATCCATGGGATTTTCCAGGCAAGCATACTGGAGTGGGGTGCCATTGCCTTCTCCACAGGGAGGCCTGGCGTTCTGCAATTCATGCGGTTGCAAAGAGTCAGACATGCCTGAGCGTCTGAACTGAACTCATATATTCCTTCACAGAAAATGTTTATTCCCCACCTTTCTCATTCCCCCAGTGCCAGTTACTCCTGGGAACTGAGATCTCTACTGCTGAGGCAAATCCTTAGCTGACAGCCAAAACTGTCTTCTTTTTTTTTTAATTTTTTTTTATTTTTTTTAAATTTTATTTTATTTTTAAACTTTACATAATTGTATTAGTTTTGCCAAACATCAAAATGAATCCGCCACATGTATACATGTGCTCCCCATCCTGAACCCTCCTCCCTCCTCCCTCCCCATACCATCCCTCTGGGTCGTCCCAGTGCACTAGCCCCAAGCATCCAGTATCGTGCATCGAACCTGGATTGGCATCTCGTTTCATACATGCTATTTTACATGTTTCAATGCCATTCTCCCAAATCTTCCCACCCTCTCCCTCTCCCACAGAGTCCATAAGACTGTTCTATACATCAGTGTCTCTTTTGCTGTCTCGTACACTGGGTTATTGTTACCATCTTTCTAAATTCCATATATATGCATTAGTATACTGTATTGGTGTTTTTCCTTCTGGCTTCTTCACTCTGTATAATAGGCTCCAGTTTGATCCACCTCATTAGAACTGATTCAAATGTATTCTTTTTAATGGCTGAGTAATACTCCATTGTGTATATGTACCACAGCTTGCTTATCCATTCATCTGCTGATGGACATCTAGGTTGCTTCCATGTCCTGGCTATTATAAACAGTGCTGTGATGAACATTGGGGTACACGTATCTCTTTCCCTTCTGGTTTCCTCAGTGTGTATGCCCAGCAGTGGGATTGCTGGATCATAAGGCAGTTCTATTTCCAGTTTTTTAAGGAATCTCCACACTGTTCTCCATAGTGGCTATACAAGTATGCATTCCCACCAAGAGTGTAAGAGGGTTCCCTTTTCTCCACATCCTCTCCAGCATTTATTATTTGTAGACTTTTGGATCACAGCCATTCTGACTGGCGTGAAATGGTACCTCATTGTGGTTTTGATTTGCATTTCTCTGATAATGAGTGATGTTGAGCATCTTTTCATGTGTTTGTTAGCCATCTGTATGTCTTCTTTGGAGAAATGTCTAGTTAGTTCTTTGGCCCATTTTTTGATTGGGTCATTTATTTTTCTGGAGTTGAGCTGTAGGAGTTGCTTGTATATTTTTGAGATTAGTTGTTTGTCAGTTGCTTCATTTGCTATTATTTTCTCCCATTCTGAAGGCTGTCTTGTCACCTTGCTAATAGTTTCCTTTGATGTGCAGAAGCTTTTAAGGTTAATTAGGTTCCATTTGTTTATTTTTGCTTTTATTTCCAATATTCTGGGAGGTGGGTCATAGAGGATCCTGCTGTGATGTATGTCAGAGAGTGTTTTGCCTATGTTCTCCTCTAGGAGTTTTATAGTTTCTGGTCTTATGTTTAGATCTTTAATCCATTTTGAGTTTATTTTTGTGTATGGTGTTAGAAAGTGTTCTAGTTTCATTCTTTTACAAGTGGTTGACCAGATTTCCCAGCACCACTTGTTAAAGAGATTGTCTTTAATCCATTGTATATTCTTGCCAACAGAGGGACAAAAAACTGTCTTCTGAACTAATTGGTCAGCTGAAAAGGAAATCTTTCTGTGTTAACATTTGGTGGCAAATCCCTGTATCTACCATATTGCTAATTACAACCAATCACATATTAAATGAAAACTATTTAAAAAGAACATATCAATTTTAAAATACTATCACTTCTGCTGTTGTTTCAACATATTATATGAGCAGAGGTGTTAGGATTCCAGGGAAAAATAACTTTTTTTAAAGTGTCTTCCTTCAAAAAGTTTGGACCTCACTGGCTATGCTTACAATCTCAAAGACATAAATGTCTATTTTATAATTCTGTTGGCCTTAGAGATTTATTGAATGAGTGTTAAATAAGTTCAGTTCAGTTCAGTCCCTCAGTCGTGTCTGACTCTGTGACCCTATGAACTGCAGCATGCAAGGCCTCCCTGTTCATCACCAACTGCTGGAGTCTACCCAAACTCATGTCCATTGAGTCAGTGATGCCATCCAACCATCTCCTCCTCTGTCATCCCCTTCTTCGCCTGCCCTCAATCTTTCCCAGCATCAGTATCTTTTCAAATGAGTCAGCTCTTCGCATTAGGTAGCCAAAGTATTGGGGTTTCAGCTTCAACATCAGTCCTTCCAATGCACACAGAGGACTCATCTTATTTAGGATGGATTAGTTGGATATTCTTGCAGTCCAAGGGTCTCACAATAGTCTTCTCCAAGACCACAATTCAACAGAATTAATTCTTCTGTGCTCAGCTTTCCTTATAGTCCAAATCTCACATCCATACATAACTACTGGAAAAACCATAATTTATAAAAAAAAAAAAAAAAAAAAAGAACTACAATTTTCACTATTCCTGGAGTTTCAGTAAATGAATTTAGGTTTCTCATCAACCATTTAATTATTACACATGATCATGTTGAAGAGAACAAGTGTGTTATATGACTTTTCAAATATCAAATATAGTACTATTGTAAGAATTGGCCTTGTAAACTATTCCTGAGTCCCAAAATGTCACATTGTTTTAGCTTTTTCTCCCTGATTATTGTTCTCTCTTGTTCCCTTAGATACTTTCATGGATTTTACTCTAAAGCTTTTCCCTATAGTAGTCTTTGCTTTTGTCACTATTTTCCTTTAGAAATCAGAGTCAGTTCTCCCTTTCTTCCCCTTAATTGGCATTTTTGGGTATAATTGTAGTACTTTTCATTAATTCTCACCAAATACATGAGCTTGAAAGAGGGTTTTCACTGTTGCTTTATGGAGAATAATATGCAGACTTCTAATAAGTACTGTCCATTTTGAGAATATCTTTGTTCAAGTCCCAATTAGTCCATTTGAAAATTAGCCAAAAAGACCATATCAAATTCAAAGGAACAGTTTGGTATTGGCACAAAGACAGAAATACAGATCAATGGAACAAAATAGAAAGCCCAGAAAAAAATCCACGCACCAAAGGACACCTTATCTTTGACAAAGGAGGCAAGAATATACAATGGAGAAAAGACAATCTCTTTAACAAGTGGTGCTGGGAAATCTGGTCCACCACTTGTAAAAGAATGAAACTAGAACACTTTCTAACACCATTCACAAAAAATAAACTGAAAATGGATTAAAGATCTAAACATAAGACCAGAAACTATAAAACTCCTAGAGGAGAATATAGGCAAAATATTCTCCAACATAAATCACAGCAGGATCCTCTATGACCCACCTCCCAGAATATTGGAAATAAAAGCAAAAATAAACAAATGGGACCTAATTAAAATTAAAAGCTTCTGCACAACAAAGGAAACTATAAGCAAGGTGACAAGACAGCCTTCAGAATGGGAGAAAATAATAGCAAATGAAGCAACTGACAAACAACTAATCTCAAAAATATACAAGCAACTCCTACAGCTCAACTCCAGAAAAATAAATGACCCAATCAAAAAATGGGCCAAAGAACTAACTAGACATTTCTCCAAAGAGGACATACAGATGGCTAACAAATGCATGAAAAGATGCTCAACATCACTCATTATCAGAGAAATGCAAGTCAAAACCACAATGAGGTACCATTTCACACCAGTCAGAATGGCTATGATCCAAAAGTCTACAAGCAATAAATGCTGGAGAGGATGTGGAGAAAAGGGAACCCTCTTACACTGTTGGTGGGAATGCATACTTGTATAGCCACTATGGAGAACAGTGTGGAGATTCCTTAAAAAACTAGAAATAGATCTGCCATGACCCAGCAATCCCACTGCTGGGCATACACACTGAAGAAACCAGAATTGAAAGAGACACGTGTACCCCAATGTTCATTGCAACACTGTTTATAATAGCCAGGACATGGAAGCAACCTAGATGTCCATCAGCAGATGAATGGATAAGAAAGCAGTGGTACATATACACAATGGAGTATTACTCAGCCATTAAAAATAATACATTTGAATCAGTTCTAAGGAAGTGGATGAAACTGGAGCCTATTATACAGAGTGAAGTAAGCCAGAAAGAAAAACACAAATACAGTATATTAACACATATATATGGAATTTAGAAATATGGTAATGATAATGCTGTATGCTAGACAGTAAAAGAGACACAGATGTACAGAACAGTCTTTTGGACTCTTCTGGAGAGGGAGAGGGTGGGATGATTTGGGAGAATGGCAGTGAATCATGTATACTATCATATAAGAAATGAATCACCATTCCAAGTTTGATGCAGAATACAGGATGCTTGGGGCTGTTGCACTGGGATGACCCAGAGGGATGGTATGGGGAAGGAGGTGGGAGGAGGGTTCAGGATGGGGAACACATGTACACCCATGGCAGATTCATGTTGATGTATGGCAAAACCAATACAATATTGTACAGTAATTAACCTCCAATTAAAATAAATAAATTTAAAAAAAGGAACAGTTTAGACTTCAGGTTCTAAGATACAAGAAATTAATTATACCATAAATTTCATTCATAGGATTTATAAGAAGGTAAAGAATCCACCTGTAATGCAGGAGACCAGAGTTAAATTCTGGGGTTAGGAAGATCCCTGGGGAAGGAAATGACTACCCACCCCAGTGTTACTGCCTGGAGAATTCTATGGACAGAGAAGTTTGCAGGCTGCAGTCCAAGGGTTCGCAAAAAGTCAGACATAACTGAGTGACTAATATTTTCACACATTTTTTACATACTTGTATAATTTATTCATTTAATACTTCTTCTACTACTAAAATAAAATACAAAGAATACAGGGGAAAAATAGAATGGGAAAGACTCGAGATCTCTGCAAGAAAATTAGAGATACCAACGGAATATTTCATGCAAAGATGGGCTCAATAAAAGACAGAAATGTACCTAACAGAAGTAGAAGATATTAAGAAGAAGTGGAAGGAAAACAAAGAAGAATTATAGAAAAAAGATCTTCATGACCCAGACAATCACAATGGTGTGATCACTCACCTAGAGCCAGACATCCTGGAATGTGAAGTCAAGCAGGCCTTAGGAAGCATCACTACAAACAAAGCTAGTGGAGGTGATGGAATTCCAGTAGGGCTATTTCAAATCCTGCAAGATGATGCTGTGAAAGTGCTGCACTCAATATGCCAGCAAATTTGGAAAACTCAGCAGTGGCCACGGGACTGGAAAGGTCAGTTTTCATTTCAATCCCAAAGAAAGGCAATGCCAAAGAATGCTCAAACTACCACACAATTGCACTCATCTCACATGCTAGTAAAGTAATGCTCAAAATTCTCCAAGCCAGGCTTCAGCAATATGTGAACCGTGAACTTCCAGATGTTCAAGCTGGTTTTAGAAAAGGCAGAGGAACCAGAGATCAAACTGCCAACATCCGCTGGATCATAGAAAAATCAAGAGAGTTTCAGAAAAATATCTATTTCTGCTTTATTGACTATGCCAAAGCCTTTGACTGTGTGGAAAACTGTGGAAAATTCTGAAAGAGATGGGAATATCAGACCACCTGACCTGCCTCTTGAGAAACCTGTATGCAGGTCAGGAAGCAACAGTTAGAACAAGACATGGAACAACAGACTGGTTCCAAACTGGGAAAGAAGTACGTCAAGGCTGTATATTGTCACCCTGCTTATTTAACTTATATGCAGTGTATATCATGAGAAATGCTGGGCTGGATGAAACACAAGCTGGAATCAAGATTGCCAGGAGAAATATCAATAACCTGAGATATGAGCATGACAACACCCTTATGGCAGAAAGTGAAGAAGAACTAAAGAACCTCTTGATGAAAGTGAAAGAGGAGAGTGAAAAAGTTGGCTTAAAAGTCAACATTCAGAAAACAAAAATCATGGAATCTGGTCCCATCTGCTGCTGCTGCTGCTGCTAAGTCGCTTCAGTCGTGTCCAACTCTGTGTGACCCCATAGATGGCAGCCCACCAGGCTCCTCTGTCCATGGGATTCTCCAGGCAAGAACACTGGAGTGGGTTGCCATTTCCTCCTCCAATGCAAGAAAGTGAAAAGTCAAAGTGAAGCCGCTCAGTTGTGTCAGACTCCTAGCGACCCCATGGACTGCAGCCCACCAGGCTCCTCCATCCATGGGATTTTCCAGGCAAGAGTACTGGAGTGGGGTGCCATTGCCTTCTCCATCTGGTCCCATCACTTCATGGCAAATCAAAGGGGAAACAGTGGAAACAGTGACTGGCTTTATTTTTTTTTTTGGCTCCAGAATCACTGCAAAGGTGATTGCAGCCATGAAATTAAAAGACACTTGCTCCTTGGAAGGAAAGTTATGACTGACCTAGACAGCCTATGAAAAAGCAGATATATTACTTTGTCAACAAAGGTCCATCTAGTCAAGGATATTGTTTTTCCAGTAGTCATGTATGGATGTGAGAGTTGGGAGTATAAAGAAAGCTGAGCACTGAAGAATTGATGCTTTTGAACTGTGTTGTTGGAGAAGACTCTTGAGAGTCCCTTGGACTGCAAGGAGATCCAACCAGTCCATCCTAAAGGATATCAGTCCTGGATGTTCATTGGAAGGACTGATGTTGAAGCTAAGACTCCAATACTTTTGCCACCTGATGTGAAGAGCTGACTCATTTGAAAAGACTCTGATTCTGGGAAAGATTGAGGGCAGGAGTAGAAGGGGATGACAGAGGATGAGATGGTTGGATGGCATTACCGACTCAACGGACATGAGTTTGGGTAAACTCTGGGAGTTGGTGATGGACAGGGAGGCCTGTGTGCTGAGGTTCATGGGGTTTCAAAGAGCCAGACACAACTGAGTGACTGAACTAAACTGAACAGAATTACTAGAGTGTGAAGGCAGTAGTCATACTGACTTGCTTACCACTGTATACCTGAAAATAGTAGGTATTGAGTAAATATATATTGAGTTAAAAATATCTAGAGACAAAGTTTCCTCTCGATTTAACTTATAATATTTGAAGTCTCATAGTTTATGAACTGACCTAAGGAGGATGCTAAAAAAATCAGATTTGATAAAAGAATGTAAAACAAGTATAGCAAGAAAAAAATAGAGAAGAACAAAGCGAAAAAGAAGAGTCTACAGAGGGGGATGATGGGCTAAAAGCCACTTCTACTGCAATTTGCATGTACCTATCACTTGATTTTTACCTTTTAAGAAAACTTAGTTTCCGCTAGTCAGGTAGAATATTTGAGCAAGTTTCAGCATCTGATTTCAAGTGTATAGAACCTTCATTTGACTCACATGACCATGAGTCAATAGTTAAGAAACTTAATGAATATTTAGGATGTACTTGTTGAGCTTCCCTGGTAGCTCAGACGGTTAAGCATCTGCCTACAATGCAGGAGACCTGGCTTCGATCCCTGGGTCAGGAAGATCTCATGGAGAAGGCAATAGTAACCCACTCCAGTACTTTTTCCTGGAAAATCCCATGGACCAAGGAGCCTGGTAGGCTATAGTCCATGGGGTCGCAAAGAGTCAGACACGACTGAGCGACTTCACTTCACTTCACTTCCCTAGAAATATGCTATTTCCCAACATTCCCTAAGAAGCGCAGATAATTACATAAAGGAAAACATTTCACTTCATTACTAGTTGTTCATGAGATTACAGTTGTCCTGAAAGTTCTTTCTTCATTGCTAATATCCACAGGGTATTTTAGAGCAGTACAATCTTCTTTCAGTATCTTTGAAGAATGGTTTTATTGATTGCCTCTAATACCAAAATCTTTGGATGAGCAAGTCCCTTTTAAAAAATGGTAATAGTATTCACATAAAACATACACAGATATCCTTCTCTATAGTTTAGTCATCTCTAGATTACTCATGATACTTAATTCAATGTAAATGCTATGGGACTAGTTATGACTGTAATCTTAATACTATGTAAACAGTGACCTATTGTGAAAGTCACTCAGTTGTGTCCAACTCTTTGTGACCCCATGGACTGTACAGTTCATGGAATTTTCCAGGCCAGAATACTGGAGTGGGTAGATGTTCCCTTCTCCAGGGGATATTCCCAACTGAGGGATCGAATCCAGGTCTCCCATATTGCAGGCAGATTCTTTACTAGCTGAGCCACCAGGGAAGCCCAGGGAAATAGTGGCTAGCCCATGGTAAATTCAAGTTTTGCTTTCGGGAACTTTCTGAATGTTTGATCCCAGTGGGTTGAATCTCTCAGTTAAGTTCAGTTCAGTCACTCAGTTGTGTCCGACTGTTTGTAACACCATGGACTGCAGCACACCAGGCTTCTCTGTCCATCACCAACTCCCAGAGCTTACTCAAATTCATGTCCATTGAGTCAGTGATGCCATCCAACCATCTCATCCTCTGTCATCCCCTTCTCCTCCAGCCTTCAATCTTTCCCAGCATCAGGGTCTTTTCTAATGAGTCAGTTCTTTGCACCAGGTGGCCAAAGTATTGGAGTTTCAGCTTCAGCATCAGTCCTTCCAATAAATATTCAGGACTGATTTCCTTTAGGATGGACTGGTTTGATCTCCTTGCAATCCAAGGTACTCCCAGGAGTCTTCTCCAACACCACAGTTCAAAATCATCAATTCTTTGACCCTCAGCTTTATTTATAAGTCCAACTTTCACATCCATACATGACTACTGGAAAAACCATAGCTTTGAGTAGACGGATCTTTGTTGGCAAAGTAATGTCTCTGCTTTCTAAAATGCTTTCTAGGTTGGTCATAGCTTTTCTTCCAAGAAGCAAGCCTCTTTTAATTTCATGGCTGCAGTCACCATCTGCAGTAATTTTGGATTGGATTTTGATTTTGGTTGAATCTTTACCAGAAGTCTTAAAGTATTTTCTCATTGCAATGTGTAATGATCCTTTTTTAATACATTGCTGAATGTTGTTCATAGATTGACTATACAAATTATTATCTAAAATAGGCATATTGACAATAAAAAGTAATAATATTAATTATCATGGCAGGAAAGCAGGGTGAAAAAGAATTTTTCCTGTCACATTAAGCATGGTGAAACAAATTATTCATGTACCCCTATTATCTTTTACAGTACATGAACTAAAGAAAGTTAATTTAATCTCTCTAAGCTTTGATTTTATAGTTTATAAAACATTCACACTCTTACTGGGGAAGGAAATGGCAACCTACTCCAGTACTCTTGCCTGGAAAATCCCATGGACAGAGGAGCCTGTAGGCTACAATCCGTGGGGTGGCCAAGAGGACAGGACTTCACTTTCACGCATTGGAGAATGAAATGGCAACCCGCTCCAGTATTCTTGCCTGGAGAATCCCAGGGACAGAGGAGCCCTGTGGGCTCTGTTCTATGGGGTCACTCAGAGTTAGACACGACTGAAGCGACTTAGGAGCAGCAGCAGCAGCAGCCCGCTCTTAGAATTGTGTTAATGATTAAATATAATCATGTAAATAATCTTAAGCTTATTAAATGATATTTGTATTTATATTTGTATATATACAAACTATATTATTTGCAATTATTATTTTATTATTTAAAGTGTAAATACTAAGAGAATAGTATTTTGTCTTAGCACTGATACTATGTAACATCATTTCTAGATGACTGGCAATTTACTCTCACTTTTCTTCTAAACTTTTCAAGACAATTAGGTATAACTCTATCTATGAAATAAAAACTATTGTTGTTTTTTTTTTGTAGTGTTCATTCTCTGAAAATTGGTAGCCATTAGTAAAAAGACACAGAGATAGCAATAGCTGGAAGCAGGAAGATGGGATATGGAAAAATAAATTACAGAAAATATCTTGAGAGAATGCTTGTCTATTACCCATTGCACAAATTACTTAATTGTAGATTAGATATTTGAGAAGCAAGTGTACTTCTCTGTATGTCGTCACAAATGTGAAAGAGGGCCCTCATCAGACTATTCTGGTTACCTGATTTCTAACTTTCAGCCTCCAAAACTGTGATAAGTAAGTGTCTGTTGTGTATAGCACATCCAGTCTATGATATTTTCTCATAGTTGTCCAAATGGATGAAGACAATATTATAAATGCAAAAATAAAGAAGAAACAGGAATGGTTCCATATAGTTATTGATGGTACAATTTTTTCTCACAAGTTTCTTGACGAGAATAATATATTACACAATAAAAAGGGTTCCATTGTCAAGTAAATTTGGAAATTTTTCATTAAACAAATATGAAGATGCTAAAATTTATTTATTTTTGTTTGGCTTCTCCCCTATGGTTTCACAGAAACTTTAATATGTGTTATATTTCTAGAGAGATAGAGAGAGCATGGAGATTTTTTCAGAACACATTTTGAAAAATCTGTGTTGAATGTTTTGCTGTGTCCTAAGGAGACAAGTGAGTCATTTACCCAGACTTTGAAACTCCAACTGGGTTCACAAAATCTGGTCACTCAGAATCTGTTCTTCTCTTCACTTTTGTAGATATGGAAAGCCTAATTCCTTCAGTTTTCTATTCTAAAATCTATTAAACTATTCAGCTTTATCCCTTTTACTCCCAATTATACTGAAGTATAATTGACACATGACATTAGTTTCAGGTGTACAGCATCGATGATTTGATTCATGTATATTATTGCAAAACAGTCTAGTTACCACAATAAGTCTAGTTAATATGCATCACCACACATTTTTACTTTTAAACTGTGAGTGAAGACATCTGATCACAATTGATATCTTTCCACAGTGATAATCTACATATTAGAAATAGCATTTAACACATTGGCCAAATTGTGTCATCTACATAATGTAATGCCCAAATAAAGAAACTTTTCAGAGGTACTATTTATTTCTTAAATTTGCATTGCTTTCCATTTTTCCATTCTCTTAAGTTCTCTCTCATCCTGGAAAAATACAAAGGTATGACTGGATGAGATAATGTGTTATGACTCTACAATATCTTTGGTCCTGATTTGCAAATTTTCTTCAGTATTGCAAGAGGAGAAAGCTGGTCTTCACTAGTAATTGCTTAGTAAATAAAGACTTCCTTCCCAGGTATGAACTCTATTCATGCTAATAAAATTGCTCTATTTGGGCAATGAATCAGAATCTTTAAAGTTACTAAAGCATTACTATTAATTTTTGCCTATTCCAAGGTTATTTCCATTATAATAGAGTCTAGCATTTCACAAAGAGTTTTACTTCCTGAGTTATATGCTGTCCAACACTCGTCAAATTCTCAGCAGCACAGGTTGTAAGAATAGATCAAGTTCTTCCTAGATAAAGTGTCTGTGAGCATGCTTCACACAGACAATTTCAATAGTCAGCTATTCTACAGAAATGTTTAAATCTCCCCTGTTGCCCTTTTTAATGTTTGAGGGCCTCACACCTAAAATGGTCTTCCTGCCTTTTAACCTCCCCTCAGACCCAATCTGTACATTGCAGCAAAGTTATAAGCAAATAGCTGATCATGGAATCCTCCCACTTAAACAAAATGGCTATCTGTTATCTACTGAGCAACCATTTATCAAAGGTCTGCTTACCTCCCCCAAATCACCCAGGCTTTTATTTCTTTGGTGTCATTAAGCAAAGAAATAAACTTTTACTCCAAACCCAGCTCAGAAATCTTTGTGGTTTTTTTTTTTCCATTATTTATTCAGCCAAAACTTTTGAGTTCCTATTATTTACATTCACACATTTATTTATTCAGTGAATATTCATTCAATGACCCTTTTGTGC
This sequence comes from Bos taurus, assembly GCF_002263795.3. Lineage (NCBI taxonomy): Eukaryota > Metazoa > Chordata > Mammalia > Artiodactyla > Bovidae > Bos > Bos taurus. The sequence continues at coordinate 48,109,611 of NC_037328.1, forward strand.
CAGGCACTATTGAAAACATTAGGGATATATAAGAAAACAAACCAGCTTCATAGAGTTTAGATTTTAGATTCTACTGGGGATAGTAAGACAATAAGTGAAATATATGTGAAGTACATAATATATTATAAGGTAATAAGTACTGTAGATGAAAGACAAGGAAAGGGGCTAGAGTGTACCGGAAACTGTACAAACGTTGGCTTAATTTTAAGTAACACAGTTAGGATAGACTACTCAAGAAGTTAACATTTCAGCAAATGCTTTCAGGGTCTGGCTGGGCCTGAGAAGGTGAAGCTATATGTGGGCCTTTAGGTGAAAGGCTTCTGGGGCAGAAGGAAGAGCCAGTGCAGAAGTCTTTGGGTGGGAGAAGGCCTGATATGTCTGAAGGACAATAAGTTAGATCATTGTTCCTTGATCAAAATGAATAAGGGAACTTATAAGATTCAAGACATAAGGAAGGTTCAGGTGATATAGTACCTATAAGGCTATTAAAAGATTTGGCTTTTATGCTGAGTGAGGTGGTGAGGTACATCCAACCAGAAGATACAAACCTGGGTATTAGAGCCAGGAGTAAAAAGCTTTTCCAGGTATCTTTCCATCTGATATTTCTAATACTTTGAGTATTAAAGTATAAACTATAAAGCTACCGGGCTTCCCTGGTGGCTCAGAGGATAAAGCATCTGCCTGCAATGCAGGAAACTCAGGTTTGATCCCTGGGTTGGGAAGATCCCCTGGAGAAGGAAATGGCAACCCACTCCAGTGTTCTTGCCTGGAGAATCCCATGGACAGAGGAGCCTGGTGGGCTACAGTCCACGGGGTTGCAAAGAGTCGGACAAGACTGAGCGACTTCACTAATACTTTGAGTACACATTATTTGAAGCTTTCTGTTTCTCAAAACTGGTATCTTAAAAAAGATGCTCTATGCTTGATACACAGTAGGGACTGTGTAAGGAATTTACTGAACAGCTCTACCAGTTAACACATGATTTATTAAGGACAATTTACCTTAATAATTAATATCAAAATATGCCCAAAACTAGATACCTGTAAATCTAATTAGATACCTGTAAATCCACTGGATGATGAAAAATTGTCTGAAGCATTCTAGTTAGTTCATTTTGTCTGCAATATTTCCCTGCTAGATAGCATACTCTGTTAGGACTAATTATACAGCAGTTCCAAAGCAGTTTTCACTGAATTAAATTCCTTCATAATGGTTTGTTATGAAATGTAAGTGATATTTTTGGTTCTAAATTATTCTAACCTCACAAATATGACCAAAACACATTAACTAATATTTTGACCTATAAACACAAAATTGCCAATTTAGAAAACTCAAGGGAATATTCACAAACTAATTTATTTTTTACTTGTCCTATTATAACTAACAGCATATGAGTCTGATACTTGACAGCACAAAAGAAATCTATTTGTAAGTCTGAACATTCTTCATTTCTATGTTTTAATTGAGGAATAAAATGAAAAGAAATAAGAAACATTCCTCCCTCAGGATTGAAAATAATGAAGCATTTAAAATAACATTCAGTAATTAACTTTTGGGTGACCATTTCTGAAGACATGTTTCTAATCATTTTTCATTCATGGACACAGATGTCTTTAGTACCTAACATTTGCACTTGAGTTTCTTATTTGGTTAAATCATATATTTAGCCACAGAGTTCTTAGCCAGAGAATATATAATATGTTCTTATTGATCCTATCAAATTCACACCAATGCAAGAAAATAAGACCAGTTAATGGCACTGAAAGTATTGCAGTGAACAGACTAAATTCTCTTGGTTCATAGAATTTATCTTTTAATTAAGGGATAAAGAATAAATTAAATAAAAACCATAAGTTAATTATACAGAGTGCTAGTTTGTTAGTACATTATCAATTATGAAATTTTATTGTAGGTTCTTCCAGGAATTGTTTGCTTTCATAGGGATAGCTAAAGAGCTGAAAATGGATTTTTTAAATGGCTGAGTCTTTCTTTAGTAGCTCAGAAGTGAAAGTGTTAGTCTCTCAGACATGTCAGTGTCTTTGTGACTCTGTGAACTGCAACCTGCCAGGCTTCTCTGTCCATGGAATTCTCCAGGCAAAAATATCAGAGTGGGTAGCCATTCCCTTCCCTGGGGATCTTTCTGACCCAGTGATCGAATTCGGGTCTCCTGCATTGCAGGCAGATTCTTTACCATCTGAGATGCCAGGAAGCCCTTCCTTAGCCTGAGTCCCCTAAAAATAGAGTCTGAAGCAAAGACTTCTGTATGTTAATCTAGTACAGGGTATAGTCCTTGGGAGCAGGAATGAGAAAGAGTGAAGTAGAGAAGGAGAGAGAGAACAAACATGGGGGTTTATTTCTTAACTGGCTACTTTATGATATCAACAGCACTTGATTTCTCCCTTTTGTAAAGTTATCTTCTAAGAGGCTACTTAAATAACTGCTCCATGGACAGTCCTTCACTGAAAAGTAAGAGGAAAAATGATCCAGAGGCTTCCCTATTTAACTGGCCTAAGTTTTGCTTGGAATTTGTATATGAGTTGGTGTTGACAGGGAAGCCACAGATCTGGAGACAAGAGGCTCATAGAATGAGTGTGCGGCAGGGCTTTGTCACATGTGTGATACACATGTCACATGTGTGTCATGGGTTTGCATGAGGATAGAGGGAAATATATGAAACTAGTCACCAGAAAAACTGAAGCAAGAGACAGGCGAGCCCGTAGTGGTCTGAGTAGGCGCTTAGACAATGCTTGAGATGGCCTTCAACCCTACTTTAGGTAAAGCAGAAAAAGATTTTATATATTTAAGTATCCTATGCAAGTCAAAGTTGCTCAGTCGTGTCCAACTTTTTGCAACCCCATGAACTTCTCCAGGCCAGAATACTGGAGTGGATAGCCTTTCCCTTCTCCAGGGGATCTTCCCAACCCAGGGATCAAACCCAGGCCTCCTGCATTGCAGGCGGATTCTTTACAAGCTAAGCCACATGGGAAGCCCAGTAATAGTGGAATGGGTAGACTATCCCTTCTCCAGCGGATCTTACCAACCCAGGAATTGAACCAGGGTCTCCTGGATTGCAGGTGGATTCTTTACCAATTGAGCTATCAGGGAAGCCCAGACAAGCATCCTGTAAATTGCACCAAACAAAGAATATTTAAAACCATGGATCTGTCTCAGGACTTAATTATTTACAGATGAAGAAACTGAGGTCTAGGAAAATAAAATAACTTGCTATTGGTAAGTCAATGAAAGTCAGTATTGAGTCCTGCTGAGGAGTACATAACTTGGGGTTTACTGACAGAGTATCCTTCATAAGTATCCTCTATTACTTAGATAGGTTCAGTGTCTTCTATAAGACATGTGGATCATATGTAAAAAAGGAATATTAACAGATACCTGATTCTTCAAAAATAAATGAAGTCTCAGGTGTTTTGATTCATATAATTCATATTTTAGTCAATAGGCAAATGAGCATACTAATGTTGGTTGTAATTAAAATTTTCAGATTGAAAGAGTTTATGAATTATGTAGGAAGACCAATATTCATCCTTTTCACCAAAATGAAGTGTTTTATTCTATCCCCAACTAGATGGGAGCTCCCTTTATTACACTTTGCTCATATGCTTATTTGGCCCTTACTTACTGAAAATAGCCATTTTGAAGGTTTTAGCCTTTCTATCAGTTTGTGAGCACCTGTACCCTGGAGGAAAAAGGAACTGGATTTGGCAATATATGATAAAAGAATAAGTCTCTGTACATATATTCATGCTTCCTACTTGAGTAGATTAAGCCACATTGTTTCCCTAAAGCTCATTTTCTTTATATATAATAAATATTTCACTATCTATAATACCCTCAACAGAAAGTTTTTATTCAGATCCCATTAATTAAACTATGGAAAGTATGTGTAATGTACTGTTTAAATACTATTTCAATGATTACTTAGTCTGAAAAACATTCCATATAATGAATGTCTTTTTTATGTAATTATATCAAGACAAAATATTTAAACAATATTTAGAGAGATTAGACATTGACTTATGAAAAGATTGGGTGCATTCAGGGTGATATGACCATAGACTGGAAATTGAGTTCTGGACCAGTTGTTGACTGAAATTTTATCTGGACAAAATGGAATAAAGTCTAAATTTAAAATTCTTGAAATATCTTCAAATAGCTTCCATGGTACAAACATTAAAGCCTCAGTTTAATTTAAGTATATACCATTTTATGTTTTGATAAATTTTCTCAAATGCTTGGCAGAATCAAATAAATACTTTTAAGATAACATGAAATATTTCTTGAATAACTTTGAAAACTCAATAAAACAATTTGATCCTGATGTTAAAATTAAAACGTATGTTTTAAGATTAAATCTTGAATCATTTTGACATACAGGTTATTTATAGTGGATTTTGCAAGCAATCTACTTACTATTAAAATAAAATAACATATATATTCATAAAGTATCTACAAATGTTTCAACATGAAAGTAAATATTATAGCTTGGGGGTGGGGTGGTCATACCAAGAGGCTTGTGGGATCTTTTTTCCCACACCAGGGATTGAACCCAGGGCCAAGGTAGTGAAAGCGCAAAATCTAGCCACTGGATGACCAGGAGATTCCATATATTAACAATCTTAAAATAGATCACCTTTGCCAAATATATTGTACTCCAGATCTGGTTCTTATATAAAATAATATTTTTTTCATGTATTTACTTTTTTATTACCAAATCTGGTGCCTGAATAATTTTTGGTTATATACAATGTGCACGAGTATTCTCATCATTTCTGAAAACAGAGAGGGAGAACTAATATAAACTTGAACATCAATATGTAAGTAGAAGTTTGATGATAACAAAGAGATGACCAAAGCATTTTTGCTTTTAAAACAAAAATTCTCATACAAAAATTTTTGTAAGTCATTGCTGTCCTAAAGGAATCATGAAGTGGAAGGATGGAAGACTTTGTACCATACAGAATCATAATTTAATAGTTGTTTGTCTTTCGATGACATTGCTTAGATTACTTGGTCTCTGAGCCACAATTTCCTAGTTTGTGATATTACATGAACCAGGAAATGTGAACAAGCTTCCTGAACTGGAACACACTGTGCAAAACATAGAATTACATTCAACAAAATTCATACTGCTGGCATAACACATACATTATGATGAAAAGGATCAATAGGTTCCAAGAAACCTCTGAAACAAAAAGTACAAATAGAAAGGCAATAAAGTTATCAAAAGGAAAAAAGAACAACTATTTAAAAATTACAGCCCTAAAGCATTTGGTATAAATGGCACTGCATTTTCTTGATAATGTTTTTAAAATATATATTCTTCTAGACTAAGTAAATGTTTCTTTCCTAATAGCTGATCTGTACTTCAAGGCAAATAAAAGGTCAGTTAGATTATACTTTCTCACTTCTACTTTTTTGTAGGTTTCAGTCATTGGCAACTGATTTTTAGTTGTCATCTGTCAATGAATTAGAAATTACAGAATAAAATAATGGCCTTAAATCTAAACATTTGACAGATGTACTAGACACCAAAGCTTTCATATCTGGTTGTTAGGACAATGTACAAAGAATTGCTAGTTAATAAGTGTCCCCAAAATGATATTTTGATAATTTGGGAAAACCTCATATATCTTTGAAGTATCATCATTCATTTACCTACACATGATTGATTAAACATTCATTAAACATCTACTACCTGAAAAGTATTATTAAACATTGAAAGGAAAGATAAATATAATCAACATCTCATGCCTAAGGAAATTTCTAGTCTAGCATCAAGGACAGAAAAACAGACCCATGACTATAATATTAGGAGATAACTGCCATAAGAGAAATATCATATTAGTTCATTTACCAAAAAAAGTCATAAAAGAAGGTATCTGTAAGTAAATCACAAAATTCTATTCATTACGCTTAAACTTGTCAAAATGGCCTTAAACATATATACATACGTGTGTGTGTGTGTGTGTGTGTGTATATATATATATATATATATAGCCCATAATAGCATTTAATGCCAAAATTAGCTATTGATGACTCTGCTGCTTAGATACCTGAGAATTTTAATAATTATTTATATAGATCGATACAATAATGTTGAGAATTTGAGAGAAGGAAGTGGATTCAAGAATAAACTAAGAAGGCATCAGTTCAGTCCAGTTCAGTCGCTCAGTCATGTCCGACTCTTTGCGACCCCATGAATCGCAGCACGCCAGGCCTCCTTGTCCATAAATATTCATTATTCTCATAGCAATTTATCTCCCACCCCATAACTGAGATGAATATGTTATATGTGTGTGTGTGTGCATGCTTAATACACAGTATGTAAGGACTAAATCCATAAATCAATAAATCCACTAAACCCATAAATCAGTCTTAGCCCATTCCTTTTTGCTTCCTTTTATTTTTGAGTGATGAAGGGTCCTGTCCAGTCTTATCACTTCAGGTGTGCTTTGAAGCCCCCTTTCTAAGTTTCTTATGGAATTTGTTCTTTTGATTATATCCTATATCTTAAATGAAGTATCCACAGACATTTTTTTGTAAAGGGCCAGATGGTGAATGCTTTAGGCTTTGTGACCCATTGGACCTCTGTTGCAGCTATTCAACACTGCGTTGGTGGCATGAAAGCAGCCATAGGCCATATGTAAATTAATTAGTTTGGCTGAATCGCAATAAAACTTCATTTGCAAAAATGGATGGTGATGTGGATTTAACCAGTTGATAGTAGTTAATCACCTACCTTAAATGATAAATTTCTCTTTTACTGGGTTATTTTTATTTTTCTCAGATAAAACAAAGATTTATTTCCAGCCAAATACTGTGTTATTTTTAACTGCCCCCAAATCCATTCTAATATCACCAATCATAAGCTTAAAAAAGGCAAATGTGTTAAAAAAATAACTTCCCTCCAATTTGAAAAACATAGTTTTATAAACACCTTAAAAGTCAAATTTATTTAAAATTGTTGGTCTGTTTGAAGTTCCACATCAGAAATGACAGTAGAGAGAGCAATACTTTTCCATCCCCTTTCATTTCTCAATCCCTCCTTTTCTCATTGAAGGGCACAGATTCACCACTCCTCATACTTAGTAGAGTATGGTTTACTCTCAGGAGAAGCAAGGAGTCTTCTGCAAGTTCTGGGGCATGTATGGGGACATATGACTAGAGATCCAGAGTCCCTGAAATCCAGAGTGTGATGAGAAGGGATAGCGTGATCCATGACTGGACATATCTATCCTCTTGGCTACATGGTGTCTCCTTACACAGTAGGGAAATGTAAGGCCAAGGGAGGGCCAGAGTTGGGACTGCTGAAGCACAGGCCCAGGACAGGGCCTCTCTCTATGGGGTTGAAATATACTAATAAGCCCAAGAGAATATCTGTGTTTCAATTAGAGAAACATATTAATTTTCACCTTCTGCTATGAGTTTAACTCTATATCCCCAAGTTCACAAGTCCTAATCCCCAAAACATGACCTTATTTGGAAATAGAGTCACTATAGATATAATTTGTTAAGATGAGGTTACACTGGAGTAGTGTGGATCCCTAATCTAATCTAACTGGTATACTTGTAAAAAGGGAAAATTGGGGCACAAGTATAGACACAGGGAGAAGTCACGTGAAAATGAAGGCAGAGTTCAGGGTGATTCTCCTACAGGTCAAAGAATGACAAAGAGTGCCAGAAAACTATCAGAGGCTAGACAAGTGTAATGGAATAGGTGTTCATACTCCTCAGAAACAACCAACTCTGATGACACCTTGATTTTGGACTTCTAGCCTCTGGAAGTGGGAGATAATAAATCTGTTGTTTGAGCCATTCAGTTTTCAGTACTTTGTCATGGTGACCCTAGTAAACTAACATATCTTCAAAGAGCCTTTCTTTTTTAATTGGGGGATAATTGCTTTACAATATTGTGCTGGTTTCTGCCATATATCAACATGAAGCCGCCTCAGGTATACATATGTCACCTCCCTCTTGAGTCTCCCTCCCACCTCCCACCCCATTCCACCCCTCTAGGTTGTCACAGAGTATTGGATAGAGCCCCCTGTGTCATACAGCAAATTCCCACTGGCTATCTATTTTATATATTATAATGCATATCTTTCAATTCTACTCTTCCAATTCATCCCACTGTCTCCTCCCCCCACCCCCAACCCCGGGTCCACAAGTCTGCTCTCTATGTCTGCATCTCTATTTCTAAACTACATATAGGTTCATCAGTACCATTTTTCTAGATTCCACATATATGCATTCATATCCGATGCTAGTTTTTCTCTTTCTGACTTACTTCACTCTGTATAACAGGATCTTCCCAACCCAAAGGTCAAATCCAGGTCTCCCACTTTGCAGGCAAATTCTTTACCAGCTGAGCCACAAGGAAGTCCAAGAATACTGGAGTGGGAAGCCTATCCCTTCTCCAGCAAATCTTCCTGACCCAGGAATCAAACCAGGGTCTCCTGCATTGAAGGTGGATTCTTTACCAAATTAACTATCAGGGAAGCCCCTAGGTTCATCCACCTCACTACAACTGACTCAAATTAATTCCTTTTTATCGATTAATATTCCACTGTATATATGTAGCATAATTTCTTTATCCATTCATCTGTTGATGGATGTCTAGGTTGTTTCCATGTCCTGGCTATTGTAAATAGCATTGCGATGAACACTGAGGTACAAGTGTCTTTTAGAATTGTGGATTTCTCAGGGTATATGTCCAGTAGTGTAATTGCTGGGTCATATGGTAGGCTACAGGACTAGGAAAGGTCAGTTTTCATTACAATGCCAAAAAAAGGCAATGATTCATTCAAAGAACAGATTCTGAAGCTCCAATACTTTGGCCACTTAATGCAAAGAGTTGACTCATTGGAAAACACCCGGACCCTGGGAAAGATTGAGAGCAGGAGGAGAAAGGGGTGACAGAGGAAGAGATGATTGGATGGCATCACTGACTCATTGGACATGATTTTGAGCCAACTCCAGGCATAGTGAAGGACAGGCAAGCCTGGTGTGCTGCAGTCTGTGAGTTGCAAAAATGTCAGACACAACTTAGTGACTGAACAACAACATCAATGGTAGTCTTATTCCTATTTTTTAAAGAAATCTCTATACTGTTCTCCACAGTGGCTGTATTAATTTACATTCCCATCACCAGTATGAGAAGGTCCCACTTTTACGTACTATCTCCAGTATTTATTGTTTGTGGATTTTTGTTTGTGGATTTTTTTTTTATATTGGCCTTTCTGTTGTGAGGTGATATCTCATTGTAGTTTTGATTTGCATTTCTCTAAAAATAAGCAATGTTAAGCATTTTTCATGTGTTTTTTAGCTATGTGTATGTCTTCTTCAGATAAATCTCTATTTAAGTCATCTATCCATTTTTTGATTGGGTTGTTTGTTTTCCTGATATTGAGCTGCCTGAACTGCTTATATATTTTAAAGATTAATCCTTTTTCAGTTGCTTAATTTGCAATTATTTTCTCCCATTTTGAGGGTTTCTTTTCATTTTGTTTTTGATTTTCTTTGCTGTGCAAAAGCTTTTAGGTCTAACTAGATCTCATTTTTTAATTTTTGTTTTTATTTCCATTACTCTAGGAGGTGGGTTGTAGAGGATCTTTCTGTAATTTATGTCAAATAGTGTTCCGCTTATGTTTTCCTCTAAGGGTTTTATAGTTTCTGGTCTTACATTTAGGTTTTTAATCCATTTTGAGTATATCTCTGTGTGTCGATAGTGCATGAAGAACTATGGACAGAGGTTTTGTAACATTGTACAGGAGGCAATGATAAAAACCATCACAAAGAAAAAGAAATGCAAGAAGACAAAATGGCTGTCTTAGAGACCTTACAAATACTTGAGAAAAGAAGAGAAATGAAAGACGAAATAGAAAGAGAAAGATACACCTAACTGAATGCAGAGTTACAAAGAAGAGCAAAGAGAAATAAGAAACCTTCTTAAGTGAATAATGCAAAGAAATAAAGAAAAACAATAGTATGGGAAAGACTAGAAATCTCTAAGAAATTAGAGTTACTAAGGTAACATTTCATGCAAAGATGGACACAATAAAGGACAGGTATAGCAAGGACCAAAAAAAGCAGGGGATATTAAGAACAGGTGACAAGAATACACATAAGAACTTTAAAAAAAAAAAAAAAAGTCTTAATGTCTAAGATAATGACCATAGTGTAGTCACAAATCTAGAGACAGACATCCTGGAAAAGAGAGTCAATGGGCCTTAGGAAACATTACTATGATCAAAGTTAGTGGAGGTGATAAACCAGCTAATGTATTTAAAATCCTAAAAAATGATAGTGTTAAATTGCTGCACTCAATATGACAGCAAATTTGGAAAATTCAGTAATAGCCATAGGACTGAAAAAGATCAGTCAAAGAAGGGCAATACCAAAGAATGTTCAAATGACCATACAATTGAACTCACTTCACATGCTAGCATGGTAATACTCAAAGTCCTTCAGGCTAGGATTCAATAGTACATGAATCAAGAACTTCTAGATGTACAAACTGGACTTAAAAGAGGCAGAGGCCCCTGAGATCAAATTGCCAACATCCATTGGATCATAGAAAAAGCCAGAGAATTTAACAAAAACATCGACTTCTGCTTCATTAACTACGTTTAAGCCTTTGACTGTATGGATCACACGAAACTGAAAAATTCTTACAGAGACGGAAGTACCAGACCATTTTACCTGCTTCCTGAGAAACATGTATGCAGGTCAAGAAGAAACAGTTAGAACCAGACATTGAACAATGGACTGGTTCAAAATTGGGAAAGGAGTGAGTCAAGACTGTGTATTGTCACCCTGCTTATTTAACTTATATGCAGAGTACATTATGAAAAACGCTGGGCAGGATGAAGCACAAGCTGGAGTCAAGATTGCCAGGAGAAATATCAACAACCCCAGATATGCAGAAGATAACACCCTAATGCCAAAAAGTGAAGAGGAAATAAAGAGCCTCTTGATGAAGGTGAGAGAGGAGAATGAAAAAGCTAACTTAAAACTCAACATGCAAAAGCTAAGATTATAGCATCTTGTTCCATTACCTCATGGCAAATAGATAGGGATAAAATGAAAACAGTGGCAGGTTTTATTTTCTTGGGCTCCAAAATCACTGTGGATGGTGACTGCAGCAATGAAATTTAAAAAAAAAATTAAAAAAAAGCTTGTTCCTTGGAAGAAAAACTATGAGAAAATTTGACAGCATATTAAAAAAACAGAGATCACTTTTATGAAAAATGTTCGTATAGTCAAAGCTATGATTTTTCCAGTAGTCATGTACGTATGTGAGAGTTGGACCATAAAGAAGGCCGAGCAGTGAAGCATTGATAACTTTCTAACTGTGGTGCTGGAGAAGACTCTTGAGAGTCCTTTGAACAGTAATGAGATCAATCCTAAAGGAAATCAATTCTGAATATTCATTGGTAGGACTGATGTTGAAGCTGAAGCTCCAATACTTTGGCCACCCGATGCAAAGAGCTGACTGATTGGAAAGAACCCTGATGCTGGGAAAAATTTAGGGCAGGAGGTGATGGGGCGATGGATGCTAAGTCAGTTGAATGGCATCACCAACTCAATGGACATAATTTTAAGCAAACTCTGGAAGATAGTGAAGGACAGGGATGCCTGATATGTTGCAGTCCTTGGGATGGCAAAACGTTGTACATGACTTAGCAACTGAACAACAACATGGTTTAGGAACTGTTCTAATTTCATTTGTTTTACACATATTTGTCCAGTTTTTCCAGCACCACTTATTGAAGAGGCTATCTTTTCTAGATTGCATATTCTTGTCTCCTTTGTCAAAGATAAGGTGCCCATAGGAACATGGGTTTATTTCTGGGTTTTCTATCTTGTCCATTGGCCTATATTTTGGATTCTGTGCCTGTCCCACACTGTCTTGATTACTGTAGTTTTGTAGTATAGTCTGAAGTCAGGAAAGTTGAATCCTCAAGCTCCATTTTTCTTTCTCTAGATCGCTTTAGCTATTTGGGGTCTTTCGTGTTTCTGTACACATTGTGAAATTTTTGTTCTAGTTCTTTCTAAAATACCATTTGTAATTTTATAGGGCTAGCATTGATTCTGTTTATTGCTTTGAGAGTATAGTAATTTGCACAGCATTGATTTTTCATGGTATCTCTCTCCAGCCTTTTATGTCATCTTTGATTTCTTTCACCAGTGTCTTACAGTTTTTTTATACAGCTTCACCAACTCAATGGGAGACAGTGAAGGACAGGGAAGTCTGTTGTGCTGCAGTCCATGGGGTCACAAAGAGTCAGACATGACTTAGTGACTCAACAACAAGAATTATATCCTCAAAGAGCTTTTCTTCTCAAGTGTTTCTAACTGGTTACTTTCTGTTTAGTTTTATAAACTAAAATATTATATAATAATGTGTTTTTTTTTTCCCTTTGGGAATATCACAAATTGTAATTATTTCTTATAAACTCATTTGTTAATTATATAGCTATTTCAGAGTTGACTGCCCTATGGGAAACAAATAAAAGTAGAGTAAATTATAGAATGGGCTCTCTAGGTGACACAGGGGTAAAGAATCCACCTCAGTGCAAGAGATTCAGGTTGGATCCCTGGGCCAAGAAGATTCCCCTGGAGGAGTAAATAGCAACCCACTTCAGTATTCTTTCCAGGATAATCCTGTGGACAGAAGGGCCTGGCAGGCTACAGTTCATTGGGTCTCAAAGAGTTGAGCATGACTGAGTGACCAAGCATACACACACACACACACATACACAGGATACTGAATATACATAGTGTTTGGGTAATAATTTGAAGTGAGGTGGTCAGCAGAGTACTCTTTTAAGGAACTGACATCTGAAGAAAGATATGAAAGAGGTGACTTAGTTATCGTTTTTTTTTTTTTTTTTTCCTTCTGAGGGTAAAGGATTCCAAAGCGATGGACACAGAAGTTGAGACCCTATGGTAGGAATCTGCATCTACATTGACAAAACAGCAGGGAAACCAGTGTTGTCAAGGGGACAGAATGAGCAGGAGCGTACTAAGAGATATGCTCAGAGAGGTAATAGGATAGTTGAAGAGAGGCCTGATCATTAAAAAAAAAGAAACAAAAAGGAACATATTGGTGTTGGAGATATCTTAACAATAACTTAAACTTCTTTTATTTTAGAAAGAAAAGTGAGGCCAGAGATATCAAGATGCTCAAAATCACATGGATAATTAGACCCATTACTGGAATCTGTCTGGCAGAACCACACACTCTCTGCTATACCAGTGAGCATGGTTCTTCTAAAGCAGAGGTTCTCAAGTGGAATATTCATCAAAATCACCTATACCACTTGTTAAAACATAGAACGTTCAGCTCCATCTCCATCATTTCTGATTCATTAGTTTTGAGTCCTGAATATCTGAATTTCTAATAAGTTTCCAGGTCATGCTGATACTGATGATCTGGAGACTACATGGTGAGAAAACATACTATGCCAGCAATACAATAAAAATTATACATTGTAATTTCTTAGCAAATTGCATTCAGTGATTTAGATCAATCATAATTTCATGGAAATGCTAAGAATTTCTTTCATGTTCTGTATCATTATAATATACTTTCCTTTCAGGATTGTTTTTCTAGAACTTGTAGCATCTATTTTTCCATCCATCTGGCTTCTTCATTAACTATTTTCCCAACTGCTTGTCTTCAGTTTCCTTTTAGAAAGTTTTTGGATCAGACTTTCGACCCAAGAATTAGAGATGTTTTAAAATTCAATGGAAAATACACGAGGATGGAAGTGTCCAACCATTTTTATTTTCCACAATATAGTACATCATACATCTTTCCCTCAATATTAGACAATATTCATTTCTGTATGGATTTTTATATCATTATGTAAAGCCATAGGAGGAAAACCTCAATAGATTAGATAGGAAAAAAAAAAAAAGAGTCCTGAGAATTAACATCAATGTCAAGAGAGAAAATTATTTCAAACAAATCTAGCCAAATGGTTTTCCCAGGCTCTTAGGCAGTGTCCAATTATCTTGGTTAGACATTTTGGAGGGCTTTTCTGACTTTCTTCCATGAAGAAATCTGGAAAGTCAGAGGTTGAAAAAAAAAAAAGTAATCTGAGTAAATTAAATTTAGAAAATATTTGTCTAAGGGGCAGCCAATATATTAATAAATGCTGTTATTTATACTTCCTAATCATATTTAGAACCTGTGTTTCTGTCTTCCTATACACCTTGCTGCCTTTATAATATTTTTATTAGATATCGCCATGTCTCCCCTATGGCCTCAATTAAGTACTTCTTTGAGAGGCCCAATATGTATACTGTTCTCAATTTGTTTTTGAAAACTGAATATGTTTTCAATCCAGTTGTTTAATTGAGGTCTTTCAGCAGTTCCCTAGAATATAACAGATAAAATCCCAAATTATCAGGCTTTGTGCTGTGATGTGCTTGAAATCTGTTTACCTCTTCAGTTTCAATATTGTCTCTCCCTCCTTGAAATGAAAATTAGTCAATCTGAACTAGTTCTGTATTCCTGAGTATACCATTTGCTGTTTAATACCACAGGCCTTTTGTACAGCTGTTTACCCTCCCTGGAGCACCCTCCCTTTTCTCATCTTCATGGTAAACCCTTATACATCCTTCTGGTAATACTAGGACATCTTGAAAAGCCACTGTTCCACATTTTATAGATCAAAACTAGTCACAATGTTGACTACAAATCTAGGGAGTTACAGAAATAAATCTCAAAACTCTGTATATAAAGAATGCTGTGATTATGAAGAAGAATCTGATTCTGTATTTTTAATAGGATATGTTTTAATAGTCAAAGTGATCAGTAATTTTAATACGATTTTTTTTTAACACGAATACATGAAAAATGTGGGTTGGCTTGGCAGAGAAGTCACCGATGTTCCAAATGTCATGTCAAAAGAAATTATATCAATCTTCTTCCGTATTTGATCCATTTTTATAACAAGTAAAATCTAGTTGTAAAATGCCTCCTTTTAAAATATTCTACTTGTGGAGTGAACAACAACTATTTTTGATGCCAAAAAATTAACAAATAAGCATCTTTTTATAAAATCTACTTTTAATTTAGTTTCTTCAAAAATATTTATCATGATTTTATAGATAGAATTATTCCTGGTGAAGCCTCTTAGACAATATTATTTTGATAGAAAGAAATGCTATAATTTAAATTGAATCTTAACATTCTGCTTCTAATATATAAAAGGGATGATACCACACTTACTCCCCATTTTTGAGATTTTGGCTGAAACTTCCTATTTTGGTTGCAAGAGTTGAAATTAGCTGTCTGAACTTTTTAATTCGATGTGTGAAGTATTCATCTTCCAAAATGCATATACCTTCTTTCTTGAGATATTCATAGCTGTAGTACAAGAGCTTCCTATGGGAGTATGTTTTTATCTAAGCTAACCTAAGTAAACTAAACGGCAGAGTGTTTCTGTGTGCTCTGTACTCAATTTGTTTAGATAGATTTCTAGTCTACTTCCAAAATCAAAGTCATAAATAGCTCATAATGGGAAAATTCAGGTGATTAAGCCTTATCAAATATTTAGGCAATAGCATGTTGATGAACTGCATGCTTTAAGCAAGTTGTTCTAAATCAAAGATTCAAATTTGATTTTGCTGTGATAAGTAGAAATTCTACAAAATTCAATATTGAGACTACATGATCAATTTGAGCAATATTTAGTAGAAGTGATTTTGCATATCATTTTTGAAAATAGATTAGAGCAGAAATATGCAGTCTGTCTTTGCATTTACTGCTATTCAGCATTTCCTGAACACCCACTATAGGCTAAGAAATGTATAATAAAATGAGCATCCACAGCTTTAGTTACATACAAATACAGAACTCAGTGAGATATAGAGAGTTTAAAGAAATATTATTTACAATATTTTTAAAATGTAATTGCATTGTAATTTCGGCACTATTGTCTGTGTGTGTGTGTGTGCATTTTGTACCCTCGATTAAACTCTTTGATGTATGGGTCAGGAAAAGATAATATATGGAACAAAAGATGAGAATAAACATTAAGAAATACATAGGCCAGAGAGAGAATTAAGAATAGATACAAAGACAAATTTTCAATGCATCAACTATCAACAAGGGTTAAAAGCACTGGGTAAATGGGATTCACATGAAACAGGAAGTACTGTAACAGAAGAAAGCCATACAAAGAAACAGTCTGATAAAGCCCAACACATAAGAGACTGTGAGAGAAATAGAATCATAGACAAAATGAAGATGAACAGCCACAGGGAGACAGAAATCAAGGTGACATATTGTCAGTGAATGAAGGCCCTCGAGGTGGATGACAGTAGTTAACAGTGGATTGTATTTATATTAGTCTACTAGTCAAGTTAAATAAAAAGTATTCAGTTTAACAATAGAGAGTTGGTTGATAAATTGATATGGTTTTAGTGGAATCTTTGCCAATAGTGTATTATTAACAAGACGTGTGGGAGACTGAATAACATTGTTATAACTGAGAAAGTGAACTTCATCAAAGAGTTAAGAGATAAAGTAGTAGCAAAATCCAGTGTGAAATAATGGGAAGCTTTCATTTTTGTTTTAAGGTGGGAGAAAATGATCATATTTAAAATCTGAGGGAAAGATTCAGTAGTGACAGATTCCTGAAGAAAGTGTATAATTGAAAATTCAAACACCTTAAAGTGTAAGAAGTGGAGACACTGATGGAGAAGCCAGAGGAATGATGCAAGAAAAGACAAGGATAAAGGAAATTCTGGCACAAGTATAAATAATACTGTTTGGAAGCCTGATACTTTTTATTCACAATGTTGAGAGCAACAGGAGAGTTGGAGGGATAGGAGCTATCATCAAAAATGAAGCACAACTGAAAGGGAAAGAGAAATTACTTAATAATGATGAAGGCTAAGCTAAGAATGAAGACCATGAAATTTTACTGGTGAGAATTTACATCACTATGTGATTGTTTTTGCCAGCTAATATCATGGCAATTATTCCAGTAGCTTTTACCAATAGTATTTTAAAGACAGATATGTGGAGAGTAATACAACTTTAAGTCCAGTTTTCCAGCTGTCTTCATGTATTCTTATCTGCTCTGTCCTAGGTCTTAATTTTGCTAGGCCTTTTATGCCCTATCACCATAGACTACTTAAACTTTCAGATAAGAAAGGCACTTTATTTTTCCAGAGCTTGGTAACTATCTCTTGATACTATCATTGGCAAGGATTATTTTGATTGAAATTCTTCTATCTTTTGCTATAATCTACAGCAGTTATATATGTAACATAATTTAGTTTGGGTTTGTGTGGAAGAATTTACTATTATAATGTGTCATTTGGAACTGAAACATACAACAGTATAGAAGGAGGAGTCATTCATAGGTCGTCTTACAATAGGGAGACAAAACATTATAACAACTCATAGGTTTTTGGACAATACAGAAAAATCTTTAGAATAGTCATAGAATTGTGTGTGTGTGTTTATAAGTGAGATAGAAAACAGGAGAAATTATCTCTCAGCTATAATACATAGCAAATAATTTAATACAATTTTTTCAGTTAAATTTTTTGTTACAGTGAGAAATATTTAAAAAAATTTTTTTGAGAAAAAATAAATGAGTTTGGATTCAAGAAGTGATTACATATTGTTGTTTCAGTGGCTAGGCATAAAACATCAGGCTAAAACAGCATCCACTTATTCTTATATATGGGGAGAATTGTCTGTATATAATACATTTCAGACTATACATGATACCAATAAATAATACCTAAAACAATTCAGATTTAAAATCTTGGAATTATCTATGACTTTTCTAAGTCCTTGAATCTCATATCTAATTTGTCTCCAAATTCTACTTTAACTTCTTTCACAGTTTCACACACTGCTGCCATTCTAATTTGAATCTGAATAACTTCATACTTAAACTTAAAGTAAAAGCTTCTTTTTTTTTTTTTTTTTTTTAGTGGCAGCCCTGCCCAGGGAAGGACGCGGACTGGACACAGAGAGGACTAGCTTCCGCCACGCAGTTAGGACTGCGCTCTGGGCCCGCAAGCTGAAGATCTTCAACTAAAAGCTTCTTGACTAATTTCCTTAGAAGCAGCTCATCTGCCTACCCTCCCTTACGTATAACAATCTGATTAATTGGTTAAAATGCTTGTTCAAACAAAATACTCTTCTGTTTAGAAGACTTGACTATCCATTAGAATATCAAAATTTGAAATGGTGAAGATACTTACAAAATTAAACTCTTTGGCATGTAGAGGAGAAAATTGAGGCCCACAGAAAGGAAGTTAAATTGCTCTTATGTACAAAGGACTCTGAAAAGTAGTATGTATAACTCTGAAAGGTAGACTGCATGTAGTATTGAGTAAAATATAAAAAATCCTTAACCTCACAGAACTTACACAAAAGTGTGGAAAAGAAGAAATAAAGCACATGACTAGAAAATGTGATGGCAAGTTTTGACTACCGTTACAAAAAAATAAATACATTTTTGCAGTGGGAGGGGTCACGGTGTGTGTGCATGTGTGTTGGATGTTGATGTTATTTTAGAAACTGGTCAGCGACAGCCATTCAGAAGAGGTGATTTTTGAGGAAACAACAATGAGACCCTGCAGATAGCTATGAATATTTGGGGAAAGAGCATTTCTGCTGAAAAAATAAAGTACGAGTCCTGAATTAGGGACATGATTTATCTGTTTGAAGAACAGCAAAATGGCCACTGTGCCTAGAGTGGATGAAGTTTTGGTGGGGGGAAGTGGTTGGAGGGAAAGACATTATATCAGAAAAGTAATTGGTTAGAGATTATACAGTTAAATCATTGCAAGGACTTACTTTTATTAATATTTTACATTTGATGGCATGCCAGTGGATGATTTTAAGTAGGTTGGTGACATAATCAGATTTACCTTTCAAATAGGGTAATAGACTGTGAAGAAGGCTGAGGGCCGAAGAATTGATGCTTTTGAATTGTGGTGTTGGAGAAGATTCTTGAGAGTCCCTTGGACTGCAAGGAGATCCAACCAGTCCATTCTGAAGGAGATCAGCCCTGGGATTTCTTTGGAAGGAATGATGCTAAAGCTGAAACTCCAGTACTTTGGCCAACTCTTGCAAAGAGATGACTCATTGGAAAAGATTCTGATGGTGGGAGGGATTGGGGGCAAGAGGAGAAGGGGACGACAGAGGATGAGATGGCTGCATGGCATCACTGACTCAATGGACGTGAGTCTGGGTGAACTCCAGGAGTTGGTGATGGACAGGGAGGCCTGGCATGCTGCGGTTCATGGGGTCACAAAGAATCAGACAGGACTGAGCAACTGAACTGAACTGAACTGAACTGAATAGACTATGACAGGCAAAATGGGAGCTGAGCTGAAAGGTAGTTGTGGTAGCATGGTGGTGCTGAGAAGTGGTTATATTTTGGCTAAACAAATTTTTATTAGACTGTATGTAGAGTATGACAGAGAAAAGTCAAGAGGGAATCCAAGGTTTAGGGCCTTGAGCAAATGGATTTGGAGAAACTGCAGAAGGATCAGGCCTGTGGGAATAATTTAAGATTTTTAATTTTGGCCAAGTTTGAATAAAACATCCATCAAACATCTAAGTGGAAGTATTCAGCAGGTAGTTGGATGATTTGAGAGAAATTAAATTTTGGAACTTTCAGTACATAAGATGTGACAGCAAAACCATTTAGTTGTTTATATCAGGAATCCCACCCCCCCTCCACCCCCATCTGTGGAAAAACTGTCTTCCATGAAACCTGTCCCTGGTGCCAAAATGTTGGGTGCCGTGGGTCTACACAATATCCATTTATTGTTCTACTTTACTAATAGAATGCTTTTATTACCAAGAATAATAATATGCATTTCTAACCTCTTTTGCAGATCAGGGTGTTCAACAGGGTATTCCCATAAATTCTTGGGTGAGACTACCAAGAAGACCCTTTAAGGGAAATAATTTATCCAGCAAGCTATTTCTGTGACTTTTCTTACCTATCTTCTCCCCAGAGAAGAACCAGCAAGAGTAGATCCAGCAGCCTGACTGATTTTAAGGATGGAAAAAAAATATTGTTATTAAAGCCAGAGTCACAGATGCTCTACATTGGTTACTATTAGGCTTTTTTTTTTTTTTTTTAATGTGAGATAAAATTATTCACCTTGCCTAAGCCACTTGTTGTGGTGAACCATAGTTTATGAGAAGTTTAAGCCAGCCACAACACATTTAAAGTCACATGGTTGCATGATATAAACAAGGAGTGGATGTAAGTAAGATCAAAGAAAGCTGAAGACAAGCCTTGATGCACAGCGATATATTCTAACACTGAACACTGAGGTGGAGTAGAGGGAAGTTCAAGGCAAAGAAACCTGATGATTGACTGACATTGAGGACATATTCCACTGAGGACAAAGGAGTGGCAGGAAAGCACTACTTCTTGAAGATCAAGTGCAATTTATATACACATATATATATACACATATCAGTTCAGGCACTCAGTCATGTCCCTCTCTTTGGGATCCCATGGACTGCAGCAGGCCAGGCTTCCCTGTCCATCAGCAACTCCTGGAGCGTGCTCAAACTCATGCCCGTTGAGTCAGTGATGCCATCCAACTATCTCAACCTCTGTCGTCCCCTTCTCCTCATGAAACTTTTAATGAACACACAGATTTTTAAATTTATTATGGTATGGATGTGTCATAAATTATTATATATATATATATATATATGTAATTATCTGTGCTAAGATTATTTTTTAAAATTGACAGATCTCATGAGAAATAAGTGGTCCCAACAGAGACTTTATCTGAGGGACTTATGGACCCCTATTTACAATTTCTAATCTCTGTCTTGTTTGGTTTTGCTTCTTTGTTGTAGTCTCAACAATTTTATAAGTATCAGAAGAGGGATATGACAATTAAAAAAAGAAGAAGAAAAAGAAAAACTGGAAAAGGCAAAGTTAAGATCTTAGTATATATACCATTATTCTTCTTAAATTTCAAATATAGAGATTAGACATTTTCTATGGCATTAAATTTATTACTAAAACATGCTTTTAATGGACACACAGATTTTTTAATTTATTATATGAATGTGTCATAAATTGTATTTAGCTTAAACTAGAATATTTGTAAGAGAAGAAGTGAAGGAAAGAGTGAAGAAGAAAGATATGTGACATGTTGGCCATTCTAAGATCAATGTGTCATACAATTCCTGCTAGAATTCCATGTGCCTTATACATAGTTTATTGAGTTTACAAGAGATCAGCAACTACAAAACTGTGCTAAATGATTTGCTAATTTAGAATACTTATTTATAGGTTTAAATGACTATTTTTCCTATTTTAATAGAACTTAGTACAATGCAAATGCTCATAGAAGAGTCAAATTAACGTTGCCTCTTATTCTATCAAGAAATTTCAGTAGAATATTTTTAGAATTCTGTTCCTCATCTAAAATATACTTATTAGATAAGGCAGAAACTTCATCATTTAGAAAACAAAAATAAACAGGGAGCCTCATGAAGGTGAGAAGGTGATATCATGTAGTCTATGCTTGAGAAGTCTTTCCTACTCACATAGGTCATTTCAGAAAATTAAACCCCATTGCATTATTTTCCCCAAATCCTCCAATCTACAAGTTGGGATACAAACCCAACCTCTTCCCTATATCTTCTCATTAACTAGAGGTAATATTTTTCACTCTATTTTCTGACGTAATATTTTTCACTCTATTTTCTGACCTGCTCTCTTAGCCCATGGTATCACATATTTTCATATTATACTTCACATATCTCTTATCTTTAAACTGTTAAACATATGTAAGTCACATTTGGGGCTTCCCCTGTGGCTCTGTGGCAAAGAATCCTCCTGTAAATGCAGGAGACGTGGGTTTGATCCCAAGGTTGGGAAGATCCCCTCTCCTAGAAAAGGGAATGGCAACCCACTCCAGTATTCTTGCCTGGGAAATCTCATGGACAGAGGAGACTACCAGGCTATTATCCATACGATCGAAAGAGTTGGACACGACTGAGTGACTAAATAACAACAAAAGTCACATTACCACACTGAAGTTTCCTTACTAAAGCATGGCAAGGCTTCATCATTATCATGGGTATGAAAAATTGGGTTTTATCGTCCATATCAGTGTTTTTTGCCTTTTTCATACTGTTCATGGTGTTCTCACAGCAAGAATACGGGGTGGTTTGCTATCCCTTCCTCCAGTGGACCACGTTTTGTCAGAATGCTTCACTATGACCCGTCTGTCTTGGATGGCCCTGCACAGCATGCGCCATGGCTCATAGCTTCATTGAGTTATGCAAACTCCTTCACCACCACAAGGTTATGATCCACCCTGAATATTCAATGGAAGGACTGAAGCGAAAGCTGAAGCTCCAGTATTTTGGCCGCCTGATGTGAAGAGCCAACTCACTGGAAAAGGATCTGATTCTGGGAAAGATTGAAGGCAAAAGGAGAAGGGGGCAGCAGAGGATGATGGTTCGACAGCATCACTGACTCAATGAACAGGAATTTAATCAAACTCCGGGAGACAATGAAGGACAGGGAGCCTGGTATACTGCAGTCCCTGGGGGTCACAAGGAGTCGGACATAGCTAAGCAGCTGAACAACTGTTAGTGTTTTTATTTATTTTCCCCTGCTTATTATTCAGATGTTTATAGGAAAAAACTCCACATAATAACCCATGAAATAATATTTTACTAAGAATCTATAAATTACTCTTTCCAAGTGAAAGAAAGTATCAGCCATTCTCAAAGATTTCTTTTTTTTTTTTTTTTTAAATTCAGTCACTATAAGAGAGACAGACAGAGACAGAGAGGATGGATGGCAAGGGATTAACTCCATACTTTGCCAGGTTTTCTCCGTGAAAAGTCTCTGAAAATCATCATTATGCGATTTTTTTTTTTTGCAAGCAATTCCTAGTTGTGCCTAAATATGCCAGAATATTATTAGAAATTAAATTAAATATTAAATAATTTTGTCATTTTCTGAATAATTTAGTAGCTGATAATATTGTTTTGAAGTACAGAAGCATCTGTTCTTAATCTATCATTAATTTTATTAGTAGAATAATGTACCTTATGGGTTCTTTTTGATAGTTTACATTCTTTGTTTTTGTTTTTTTTTTTTTCCCCTAGGCTTTAGCTCTTCTCTATTAAGAACACTCTAATTGGATGGGTACTTTTTTTTCTCTTTCTTTTTTAAAATAAAAGAACCCTATTTTCTATCATTTGTGTGTGTGTGTGTGTATCTGTATGTGTGTGTGTGTGTGTGTATGTGTATGCATGTGTGTGTGTATAATGCAACAGAAGCTAATTAACACAGGGGATTCACCAAGTAATGTATAAGATATTCCGATGATAAATTTTTGAAATATCTATGTACTCACTGAAAGCAAGTGCGTGCTTTAAACATTAAACCACTTAATGTTATGGAATGTATTTCCTATTTTATGACATGAAAACAGCTTACAAAATGGTATTTTAATAGGGTTACATGTTTGTAGTTAATATGTAGATTTAAAAAAAATCTACCAGGAAGCAATGCTCACTCAAATGTTTTACATAATTTTTAATTTTACACAGTGCAGAAGCACTACTTTGAATTAAAAAAAACTTATTAAATGATACATACAATTAAACATAAAATAATTCAAAGGACCACATAGTTTTGGATCATTTGATTTTAAAAATGACAATCCTTACTATCTCTGAATCTGATCATATGGGTTTGATTTTTTTTAAGTACAGTGCAGAAAATTGAATTCCCAGAGATTAAGGTTGAAATGCATGTGCAGATGGTACAACCCCCAGAGACATTTGTTTCCCTAGGCACCCTTGTGTCTGCTGCCAAGATAGTGTCAAACCAGTATTTTGGAGTAAAGTTTATACATCACTTTCAAATGATGATGTCACATGTGCACTTGGTCTCACTAATACAGCCTCTGACTAATTATATTAAGCTTCAGTGAACCATGGAAATGTTATATACATGAGATGGCACTCTCAAGAGATACACACTGACTTAACATCAGCAATGGATAAACAAGGCCCCAGTCTCAGGACACCATATGGAGTAATGAAATGCTACTTGGGATGTGGTGAAGCAGAGACTGAATTAGGGGTTCATGAAGCATGACTGATTCATCCATGTAGAGACAAATCTTATTTTGAGCCCATATTTTACTTTTCCCTAAGTGTCTGAAAATCAGAGAGTGTGAAAAAATGCTCCTGAGAATTGAAATTCAATGTAGAAAATGGTACAATAAATAAAACTCCATGCAACCCATGGACAATTTTGATCATACAGAGCATTCTTGCTAATGGCTCCAAAGATTTAAGACACAAGCCATGAAAAAAGCACTTTCTAGTAAGGGCCCTTGGCTTTGATATTCCCTTTCCTCCCCAGGCTGACATAGTCCTAATTTACTGATAGTCAGGAATTCATGATGCATAGTTCGACTTTATGTATCAGTCTCTAATTAAACAGGAGGAACTGACTAGGAATAAAAAGGCTTATAAGCCTGATTTTTTACTTTTTCTCTTTGTTGACTGGAAACCTAAAAAGTGTATTTATTTAGTGCTTCATGAAACAAATTAACTTAATAATTTGGAGTTCTGTTTGAAGGTGAATTTATTTCATCATTATAATAGACATATGATAGGTAGTTTTATTGTAAATTTCTGTCCATTTACTTTGAATTTAGTAAGACTCTTCTCTACTGGATGAGGTTCTAAAATACTATCTCTTTTTATTAAGAACTTTTCCAGAAATAAAATACCTTTACTCAAAAATTTGTCATGGTTAGCCTGCCAAGTATCTTGCAATAATGCTGATGCTTATTTACAACAAAAATGCTTAACTGGAGAATATATAAATGCCTGCTCTTATTAACTTGAACACTTTCTTTCAAAAAGTTTATATCTCTGGTATATTCAGGATATTTAAGAAAGCTGACAAAGAGGTTAGATGTTGTTATCACATGAAAAGGATCTATTTTGATTAGGACATTTTGTACACATGTTACAAAATTCAGTCATAGTAATCCCTGAAACTGTATTTTATTGAGCACCTAATAGTACACTGAGCAAATATATAAATATATAACTTCTGTTAATAGAACTCTACCAATGGAGGTATTTTTCTATTGTAAGTTTGAAGTTTGGAGTTTTGCTAGTATTTATTGAGTATTTAAGAGTTTTACAATCTTTGTTGACTTGAATTTACAACATAGTACCTTACAGATAAGAAAATTGAGAATCAGAGGACTTTAATTGTCTTTCCAATGTCACACAGTTAGTAAGTGGTAGAGATGTTAGCCAAATTCTCTATGTCTCATTCATTTTTTTTTTTTTTCCCAGCAATGAGTCTTCCTTTTATGGATTTCCTTCTTCAATATAATTTATGAACATCCTAGCAGAGTGTATGAAGTTGTGAAGAAAAACACACTCTATTTCTGTTTGTGTTGACATACTATGTAGAAGAGTACCTTATACACAATAAGACTTCCCTGAAAGTTAATTAAGTCTAAGGTAACATTATGAATCAGGAATTTATATGATTAATCATTTCCAAGCATACTGAGCATTAGTCACTTAACAGATCCATTGCAAAGGATCATTTTGTTGGGCCTACACAGTCTTTGTACATGAGGCTTGGTGTGTGTGTATGTGTTTGTGTGCGCCCACAAATGTGCATGTATTCACAACTTGAATGAGTTCCAAAGTAATTTCATACAAACATATGCAAATACTGTATTTCCAGGTTTTCTTTGTTAACTCTCAGCCCATCTTTCCCCATGGCAACAATTTGCTATAGATAAGCGGCTGACTTGTTTTCAGAGAACATGTGCTCTCCAGTTCACCACAGTCCCCACTTCTTTTAACCTTTAGGTTACCCTTCTGGTCCTATAGGTAACCGCTTTAGTGATTTTCTGCTGTGCAATTGTTTAAAGCTATGTATTCCCTAAACTGATATAACAGCAGAAATTTTAAAAAAATCCACAATCATGCTGTTTCAATATTATGTTGTGATATGTAATATTTGTATTTAAGGGGCACAATTTTATGTTATACTTGACATTATCATAAAATGGTACGAAATTAACATTAAAGCTGATCTTTTTAATAAGATACTGTGTCCAGATTTCCACAAGAGGTAGGAGAAAAGACAATGCTAGTAGAAAGTCACTTATTTTGAATAAATTATTACTCAGCTTTTACGTGTGTTTGTGTTGAAACAGCAGATGCAGTCTGCTGTAGAGAAGGCTTTTGTGCATGCTGCTGCTGCTGCTAAATCGCTTCAGTCGTGTCCGACGCTGTGCGACCCCATAGACGGCAGCCAACCAGGCTCCTCTGTCCCTGGGATTCTCCAGGCAAGAACACTGGAGTGGGTTGCCATTGCCTTCTCCAATGCATGAAAGTGAAAAGTGAAAGTGAAGTCACTCAGTCGTGTCCCACTCTTCGTGACCCCATGGACTGCAGCCTACCAGGCTCCTCCATCCATGGGATTTTCCAGGCCAGAGTACTGGAGTGGGGTGCCGTCGCCTTCTCCTTTTGTGCATGAGTAGGACACTAAGAATGGCAATGGGATACCACGAGAGGGACAGATATATGCTCGAAAAATGGCAACAGCTGCTCTACCGTTCTCTAAGCCACAGAGCGTACCAGAAGGTGTTTGATTTTTTGCAATATATTTTTATAATGATGGATCTCTGCATATTTAAAGTCCTGATAAATACCATTTCTTAGGCTTGAAGACTCCCTTTTGTTATTTGAGTAAAGATAACTTGCTTTCTAGAACAGAAACTTAACATTAGATAACCTTGTTTCAACTTTTACTTGAAGAGATGACTAAAACACTGTTTCAGTTTTCAAATGAAATTTACTGTCTAAATATTCCAGACACAGAAAACTATTCAAATGTTAACTTAAATATATACAAAGTTTGAGTGACACATTTTAGTAACTGAAATGTTTCAAAATCTCAAATCTTGAAAAAGATCGGAAGGGATTAGTAAGGATTTTATTTTTCTTTGCTCTGTCATCACCTAGATATGCATGAAGACACTGTGCATGTAAAAGCCCATGAAAGCTTCAAATGAAAGGAGGGCTGTTTCATGCGGCTCTGCAAAGTAGCTATACAGAAAAGTATGTTATTTAGCTTTGTTAAATAACATACATTATAGATTGCAGGTTTAGATTTTACATGAAGGCATTCTCTTCTCCAGTGTAGATCTATCTTCATTAGAACTAGCAGGGTGCTTAATTTACTGGAATTGATAAAGATAGTGATAATGATATAATGTAGGAACAAATCTCTTAAAACACACACACACACACACACACACACACAAAACTCTCGTGTTTGCTGTTCAGGTAGCAAAGAAGTTTAACCAAGTTTGGTATTGCTCTAAGAAAAGTCACACATGTAAGTGTTGTAGACTTCTTTCTTTCCTTTGGAACCTCTCTTACCATAATTGAGACAGTTATGTTCATGCACTAGCTAAGCTATGTCAGCTTTCTGGATTTCATCTGCCCATAAATAAATGGTAATAAACATACATTCCTGGTCTAAATCAGATGGCAGAATTCACAGAGCTGGCACAATCCCTTAAAAATTTAGCCTTACAAACTGTATTTTCCATAGTCAATGAATGTAGCCAGTTTTAAAAATATATGTTTTTATTCTGAATCTTGTGATGGCTTCACACACATTTAAGATCATAGATTTAAGACTGAACTGGTGTAAAATTTTTTTTTTTTTTCTTAGAAACTACCTTTGCCTTTTTCTAGTAGTACCCCAGAAGCACAATTAGACATAACCCAGATTTTCCTTGCAATGATTATTAATTCTTTCTTTTTTTTTCAGTTAGAAGCCTGAAGCAAATGCAATGTGCAAAAACTGAAAAAAAAATTATGTGCAGAAAAAATGTAGTGTTTGTAACAGAGAAT
Organism: Bos taurus; assembly: GCF_002263795.3. Lineage (NCBI taxonomy): Eukaryota > Metazoa > Chordata > Mammalia > Artiodactyla > Bovidae > Bos > Bos taurus. The sequence goes on from NC_037328.1 coordinate 48,137,600, forward strand.
TAAAGAAATAAACTCCTTAAACCCTAAAGTTCTAATTGGAGAGCATAGACTGAATTATTATTCCCAAAGTGTCTGTATATCTAGCGTTTTGCACTTAGTAGGTACTCAGTAAACACCTATGAAATGAGTGAAGAAATAAATAAAAAATATATTAAAAAAAAAAGAATATTACTTCTCCATAGATGGAACTACACCATAGAACAGGTTCATTGATTTAAAAATAACAAACATCTTAAGTGTTCTGTTTTGAGTTCTGAGAGGAAAATGATAGAAAATATGATCCATGGCCTCAATATCTTACCTGTAAAAGATGACATAAATACTTGCAAACATTAATACCTCCTCCATAATGATCTACTTAGGAGTTCTGAAAAATAACTGTAGAAATATTACTAGACAGTATACAATTTACTGCCAGTGACTGAGTAATCAGTTCAGGCTGGATTGGTCATGGGAAGCTTTTAAAGAATCAGTAATGGATTACTAGTTTTGAAGAATGGACATAGTAAGTTTAAAAGAAAAGAACAGGGAATGCCATTCTGGTTTAGAGAATGGCATTCGAAAGTGAAATTTTTAAATAAAAAACCAGTTATGTTTTGGAGACTCAACAAATCAGTTTAGGAAATGAGTACTAGTTGATAAAGTGAAGGATAAGAATAGAAACATGGCAGGTTGAACCTTAAGTAAAAGCTTATAGAAACAGTCATTTCTTATATTTGGTTTGGACTTGAAAGCAAAATATACTGAAATGCCATTATAGCACCCAGTCTTTGTACCCAAATTCACTGTATCACTTTGTTCCTTCTCCCTTTCCCTATTATTTTCTAAAATTGTCTATGCTCAATTTTATTTCAAAAGCAGACCCAGAAGCAGAGTATTAGCATTGTACATTCAAGAAAAATAAGAAGATTCCATTATGCTAATGTAATCCAGTCACCATGGGCAAATTCAGTAATATTCTAAGCTATTCTATATACATTAACTTTTCAGTCTTTCCCCTTAAAAAGCACTAATAAAAAAATCAGGATTTTTTTTTTTGATGGGATCTTCTTTGTGTTACATCAAAGATTTGCTTGTATATCAAGAAATATTTAAAGTATTTGCCAACATTTATGTGCTTCTCAAAGGATTCAAAGCCACTAGAATCATCTATTAAAATGAGTCCTAGACAATTCAAGTGGCTTTGAAACTTTGTCATGAATATTCAGAAATTTCTGGCAAATAGCTGATTGTCAGCTATAAGGAATTTCAGTCTTTGTGTATATATATAGATGGGGAAACAGTAGAAACAGTGTCAGACTTTATTTTTCTCAGCTCCAAAATCACTACAGATGGTGACAGTAGCCATGAAATTAAAAGATGCTTATTCCTTGGAAGGAAAGTTATGACCAACCTAGATAGCATATTCAAAAGCAGAGGCATTACTTTGCCAGCAAAGGTTCCTCTAGTCAAGGCTATGGTTTTTCCTGTGGTCATGGATGGATGTGAGAGTTGGACTGTGAAGAAGGCTGAGCACCAAAGAATTGATGCTTTTGAACTGTGGTGTTGGAGAAGACTCTTGAGAGTCCCTTGGACTGCAAGGAGATCCAACCAGTCCATTCTGAAGGAGATCAGCCCTGGGATTTCTTTGGAAGGAATGATGCTAAAACTGGAACTCCAGTACTTTGGCCATCTCATGCGAAGAGTTGACTCATTGGAAAAGACTCCGATGCTGGGAGGGATTGGGGGCAGGAGGAGAAGGGGACAACAGAGGATGAGATGGCTGGATGGCATCACTGACCTGATGGACGTGAGTCTGAGTGAACTCCCGGAGTTGGTGATGGACAGGGAGGCCTGGCGTGCTTCGATTCATGGGGTGGCAAATAGTCAGACAGGACTGAGTGACTGATCTGATCTGATATGTATATAGCCATTATAAAAGTATAATATAATAGATTGTCAGCAGTCCTATATAGATACTACACATTTGCACATAAAAGTGATTGATAAATTGACTGATTTAAAATTTTAGTTAGAATTTTGCCTCAATGAAATTATGATGTAGGTTCAGATGATTGTTGGCATCTGAATTACCAGGTCTTTCCCTAATAGTCCTAGTTCAAGTTTAATCTACTATGGGATCAATCCTGGGCCTTGGCTCTTATTCTAACTCTTGCACTAACTCCTACGTCTGCCAAACGTGTGGTGGTCAACAAGTTATTCCTTCTGCTGAACTAAATCTTTCCTTCTATTATTTCATAGTATTTTGCTTAAACTGCTCTAAATTCCCACTGCTGCTGCTGCTGCTAAGTCACTTCAGTCGTGTCCGACTCTGTGCGACCCCATGGACAGCAGCCCACCAGGCTCCCCCGTCCCTGGGATTCTCCAGGCAAGAACACTGAAGTGGGTTGCCATTTCCTTCTCCAATGCAGGAAAGTGAAAAGGAAAGTGAAGTCGCTCAGTCGTGTCCGACTCTTAGTGACCCCATGGACTTCAGCCTACCAGGCTCCTCCGTCCATGGGATTTTCCAGGCAAGAGTACTGGAGTGGGGTGCCATTGCCTTCTCCGAAAATTCCCACATGTATTTTCATATAGTATGTCCAAAGATTTTGTGTACTGTATTTTCTTATGTTAGGGTTGCTTGTGCAATAATTTTTTTTTTTTTTTGGTCCAAATTAAATTGTGAAATCTCTTTCAGGGAAGAAAACAAGTTTTCTCTGTGTTGTTAAATTTCCAACAATTTGTTTAAAATGACAAAAAATAACAGTTTCTTTAATTTTTCTTAAGCCCTTAACTAACCAGTTAATGTTTTCCTTATTGCTAAGATTTTTATTGTTTTCCTGCATTGCAACAAGTACACTTTGCTACTACTTTGACAATTTGCATATACATATATATTTAATGACTCTCCCATGCTTTAGAATATAAAACTTGTGAGGTCAGAAACCATGTTGTCTTTCCATGCTTGTTCACCTTTTCACATTTAAATCTTGTAAGGCATAACTTCATTCTGTACAGGGCCTCATAAGCTGTTGATTCATTTCAATTAAACATATAAATGTTAAAAAAAATAAAGAAAAAATAACAGAGGTAGACTAAAGTTTTAAAGGGAATGAGGAAGATTAATAAATAGCCAGACAAGTATGAAAGTGAAGTCGCTCAGTCATGTCCGACTGTTTGTGACCCCATGGACTGTAGCCTATCAGGCTCCTCCATCAGTGGGATTTTCCAGGCAAGAGTATTGGAGTGGATTGCCATTTCTTTCTCCAGGGGATCTTCCCGACCCAGGAATCGAAACCAGGTCTCCTGCATTGCAGGTAGACGCTTTACCGTCTGAGCCACCAGACAAATGTGGCAAGTGTTATAATTCAGGTGACACAGCCCAGTACCACACAATTCATAGTACACTTTCCCATCAGTAATTGTGCATTAGAAGGAAAGATGGAAGGGGGGAAAGAAAGAGAAAAGGGGTGGGTTAAAGAAGAGGACTTTCCTTATTTTGGTATTTACAAAGCACAAAATTTTAAATTTACCAACTATATTTTAGTAAGTTATTAGTAGTTTTTGCCCATGATTTTGCCCCAGAAATATGATATTCACATATAAATATTAAAATTTTCATAAAATTTAAGAAATTATTGAATTGGTAGCATGACAATCCCAAGACAACAATCTTCAAGCAAAGTACACCTTTTTTAGTATTATTATAATTAATGTTTTCTCTTAATCCATAGAGAGTATCACATTTTACTTGAAACTACTTCAGGGTAATTTTCAATTCAAATGAACTTTACAAAAATATACATTATTTTGTTTTTTTCCTTATAAAATCCACAGATGCTTGAAAACCTGGTGAAGACATTGTTTATATCTGCAATTGCTTTGTCGCTCTGACAATATAGGTTAGTTTGACAACCATGCATTGTTCATCTACATGGTACCCTCATGCCCAAAATTGCAGAACTTCCATTCAGTAAAAAGACAATGACCAATTCTTAAGGATTTCACTCGATATAAGTTGCTGTTATCTGGTTGTAGTTGCAGATTTCTTTCTTTCTCCTTCTTTGTCTCCTCCTTTTCCTTTCTACTCTCCTCCCTCTCCTGCTCCCTACTCACAACCTTTTATTACTTTATCTTCTCCTTGTAGTTTTGTGTATATCTAATTATCTGGGAAAGTGAGAACTAGATTCCTCTACCAAACATGAGTAGTTTAAGTTTGACAGTCTCATTTGCAGTGAAAGACTGAAGAATTGTAGCAGCTGGTAAATTATTTTACTCAAGAATTTAAAACTTTAGCTATCTAAAGTTTCCTATTGCTACATGTCCTAAGATATTAAAGTGTAAATTATAGGTGACCTAAGAGACACCCTCAGAGAAGGCAATGGTAACCCACTCCAGTACTCTTGTCTGGAAAATCCCATGGACAGAGGAGCCTGGTAGGCTGCAGTCCATGGGGTCGAGAAGAGTCGGACATGACTGAGCAGCTTCCCTTTCACTTTTCACTTTCATTCATTGCAGAAGGAAATGGCAACCCACTCCAGTGTTCTTACCTGGAGAATCCCAGGGACAGAGGAGCCTGGTTGGCTGCCGTCTATGGGGTTGCAGAGAGTTGGACACGACTGAAGCAACTTAGCAGCAGCAGCAGCAGGGAGACCCTATTTACCATCATTTTACAATATGATCTTAGGGAAAGCTCAAATGTGTACTGTGTGTGTATGTATAAATACCCATCTTCTTGATGTGCTCGGATTTATATACAAAATTTTTACTAGCATTAGTGGAAGTTATATACATACATGAATAATTAGTCTCTTCAATTTCAGTTCAGTTCAAGTTTGTTCAGTCGCTCAGTTGTGTCCGACTCTGTGACCAAGTCAACTCCTTCCAGCGCTTTCAGAATTTTCAATCATCATTAATGTTCAGTAAAGACTTAAGCTATGTCTCTACAGTCAAAGGATCTGGAAAATTTACTAGATCCAAAAAATTCAGATATATTTGTTTCATGTTCAGTTCAGTTCAGTTCAGTCACTCAGTCATGTCTGACTCTTTGCGACCCCATGGACTGCAGCATGCCAGACTTCCTGTCCATCACCAACTCCTGGAGCTTGCTCAAACTCATGTCTCATGTTACAACCATGCACGTTCACCATGTGAGGATACAACATGAAGATTAACATTTAGAACGTGTTTCTCACTAGAATTCAATCATGCTGGCACCCAGATTTGGGCTTTCAGATTCCAAAACTATGAGAAATGAATTTCTGTTGTTTATAATCCACCCGGTCTGAGATATTTTGCTATACCAGTGCACATGGACTAAGACAGACCATTTCATAGGTGGTAACCTATGAGCTGTAATCTGTGCTCTAAAGTGAAGTGGCCTGAGTCTTCTAATGCTAGAAGTCAAAACCAAAGAGTAATGTAGGTGGGCACCACAGATGCTGGACTTTTAAGAGCTGTCAGAAATCCTGTCCATGTCTTTCAGTTGAACCAGTTGTGAGACAGTAACCTAAATGAATAAGACAGTATTCTCAAGTTGACACAGAACATAAATTTTATAATGTTTGTTCTCATTAAAGAGGAAATTTTGTACGCTGGGGAAACGTTTTATATATATTTAATGTATATATAATATGTATAAACATATATTATATATAATATAAATTATATATAAATAAATATATAAATAATACAATTATATATAATATAGAAATATATTATATAAAAATATATATAATATAGAAATATATTATATAAATATATATAATATAGAAATTATATATATTATAATATTATATAATATACAGTTTTAACTAGAATATACTTTTATTAGAATAATTTAAATTGTTCTTCAAAGTGTTCTCTGAACTGAACTGAAGTACATTTTTACATACACCTTATGTGTTTTGAGTTCCTGTTTTATCTGTTGCTGCTTCTACTTTGTGAATTCAGAGGAACTCTTCATTTATCCCCCTCTCTTTTCCTCTTTGGTCTGTGTCACTTAGAGCAGAGAAAGTGCCAAAAAGACCTGACTGAGAAGTAGTATAAAAATACGTGTAAGTATTGCAATGCTCTTTCAACAGCTTTTCCTATAGTTTATCCACCTTGGCTACTACTGAAGTCTCTAAAATGTGTCAGTAATTTAAAAATCCACAGCAGCTTGCAGAAACAAATATTCTATCATTCTCTCTTGTTATAATATATACTACAAGTCTTTCCATCATAACTTTACTCAAAGGCCTACTATATATGAACTCAATTTATTATAGTTTGTCACATACATATCCATTCTAAATTATTGTGTAAGCATTCAATGTTTGATGTAATACGAGACTAAGAAATAATGTATCTTGCAATGTATATTATCAAAAGTAGAGAAAAAATAAATAACTTTTTATTAACATTGTGAGAGATAGTGATCATGAGATAGTAAATAGGCAAAATTCTCAGTAAACATTAATCTTTATCACTAATGAAATAATGTAAAATGCTATTATTTTTAATCCCTCAATTTAGCATGCAATCTATGTTTCTATTCTCTTTAAGCATGTATAAGTGATATCTATCTATCTATCTGAACCTTCATGGTTTATCTTTAAAAATAATAATATTAATACAAAAGATAGAGGACCTCTATTGTGTCAGGCACTATTTTAACTACATTAAAACATACTTATAAGAGCTTCATGATATAGATACTATTTTCATTTCCACTGTTTCCTGTTTTGGAAATTAAAGCACAGAAAAATTGAGTTTTTCCCTTCAAATCATGTAGCAAACATGCACCAGATCTAGACCAGATGTCCCAGCTCTGAAATTATTAGGTTGTTGTTCTTAACAGGTTAGTACCACTGACTATTCATCCATCACACAGAAGCTTTATGAAGAACATTAATAACAAATGCTGCCTTTAGCACAAAGAAGAACAAAAATAAGAATTTTATAAATGTAGATCCATCACTATTAAAACTTACAGAAAGAGACTTCATTGTACTTCAGAATAAAATACGTACTTTCTTCATACATACCAAGATTTGAGTATCAGTATCCCAAGTAGCACTAATGGTAAAGAATCCACCTGTCAATTCAGGAGACATAAGAAACACGGGTTCATCCCTGGTTCGGAAGAATGGCCTGGAAAATGGCATGGAAACCCACTCTAGTATTCTTGCCTGGAGAATCCCATGGACAGAAGAACCTGGCAGGCTGCAGTCCACAGGGTCTCAGAAAGACAAACATGACTAAAGTGACTTAAACACAGCACAGCACATAGTTAATAACATGGCAAATATTCTTGAAGCCTCTAATATAACTTAGGCACTCTGGTAGACAGTCTAACTGATATACCTCACTATATTGAAGCACTACTTGAATCCTACAAGTTATTTTTTAACAATCATATTTTATGTGTAAAGAATTAAGGTTCATGGAGATTATTCAAGAATCTTTTAAAGTGACACACCCAGTTAACTATGCCATTGTAATAAAAACCTAGATCTTTCTAACTCCACAGAGACATTTGAGAACTACTGCAATGACAAGGAATAGAGCTGAAGGTCTTATAAGTCTCTCATTAGCCCCACTTCTTATCACAGTAGCCAATTAATGACAAAATGAGACTTCTGTATTTTCCCTAACACAATTTTATTTCTTTTTATGAAATTTATATGTATTTCATTATATATTATATCATGTTTTAATTAGAATGAAAACCATGAAAGAGGGAAGTTTATTTTGTTCAAGGAATATTTATCCATGAATAAGAACTTAAGAAAATTATATTTAGGCAAGAAGTACCTCAGTGTTAACTATGAGTATAGATATTTTAGCACTTGCTTTTTATTTAAAAATAACCTTAGTGCTCTGGCTAATGTCTACTTGGGAAAGAAAACTCTGCTTCATAAGATAAACAAAGTTTTCTTAAAACTAATATTTTATATTAAAATGAATGCATCATAATTAATTAATTAATTATCATATAGTAGAATAAGTGAAGGCATTCTAGTATTTGGAGAACAACTATCAGATGCCCAGAAAGATAAGTCTATTTTGCATTTTCACTTTGCATCTCATAGAAAATGATACAAAAAAAGCACACAATAAGACAACAATCTGCCAATATACACCTGTTATTTAAAAGCCAAGAACTTGGAGATGGACAATACCAATTTTGGAGGTTATACACAAAAATGAGTGTTTTCAAGGAATATAAATAGAGAAAAATGAGGTTCATGGGAGTCACATTAAATAATTAATGATTTAGCAAACTCACCAGTTGACCATAAGTGACTGAGCATGAACAACAGAGAACAATCAAGTCTGGGCCTGAATAGAAAAAAATAGCCTGTCTGACCTGCAGACTAATAAGTAAACAAATGTTGCTGTTTTTATCCACTGAGTTTTGGAGAATCATGTATTACATGGAGTTATTGCTGTAATTAATAACTGATTCACCAGCAAAATATCACTAAAAGTTCTTATCTTCTAAATCTGTCATTAACAGATAAGGTGAATTTAAATGAACTACTTACCTTTTACTTCTTAATTTCTACAATGTCAAAAAAAAGGTATGGAGATTTATTCAGATGACTTCTAAAACCTTTTTTTCTCTTATTTTATGGTTCTAGGAAATTGAGGAACTTGAATTCTAGAATGCAATCTATAAATTAAACCTTTCAAAAAAATAAACTTCCGTCTCTTAAAAATAGTGATTAGAGAAACTATTTCATTACTAACATATTGTGTCTCATTTCTAGCATTTATAAATAAAAGCAATAAAAAATGACTATTGAAGTTGGAAGACATTTGCCAGTAAAAACATTAAAAGACTCTAAAAGTGAATGAGCTGTTTGCCCAGCCAGGGGAAGAACAAAATCAAATTAAAATATTGGAAGTACATTCAACTGCTTATGGATGACAAAAGAAGCATGCAGGCAAGCAAAATCAAAGCCCCTGAAGATTATATAAATATATTTGGCTCTCATAGACAACAAACAAATGTGTAGAATTATAAAAATGATAATGTTGGTATTCTAAAAATATAGTAAAGAGTCATATATGTTTTATAGGAGACAGCATATTAACATAATATCATTCTGGCTCCTGGATAAAAGGAACTCCTATATCTTAAAGAAAGTGAATTATTATGCATATTTATCTGAGTCATATTTTTAAAATTAAATTCACAATACTCGGTAAGTATTGGTATTAAGTGAAAGGGATAGACCAAGAACAAATTATAACAAAGGTAATTGTAACTTCCTCTTACAGACTTTCATTTAAACTAAGTGGCCAAATAGCTATTTTAACAGATAAAATTATTTTAGGGCAGAGATTACTGGGTGATGATTCTACCTCTCCATGATAAGGTTTTTACATTTTTATAAGATTTTATAATATCTTAACCTAAAGGAATAAACACCTATGGGAGAAATCAGTTAAGACTGAAATTTTGGGATAACAGCCACTCTTTCCACACCATGATGAGCCTCATTATGGAGAAACATCTACCTATATGCAGAAAATAATACGAATAGAAACAAAGTTGATTTTGCACTTTAATTATACTGATTGATAAAATAACTTATGAACCTTTTTCCTAATTATTTGCACTTTCTGAGGTCTGGACAATGACTAAGCCATATAATTCTATCTGTTGTTTCTTTTAGCATCTGCACATCACTAATCTACCTTATTGTTTCTTCCAAATCAAACTTTTCTTCCATATTATTTTTAGAGAAGCTAATTGTTCAACTACTCAAGGTGTCTGTGTGTGTGTGCATATATATATATATGTATACATATATATATATATACATATATATATATACATACATATATAACATATAGCACTAGCATATGGGAAATATATAATTATGTAGATTTAAATATATATATATACACACACATATAAAATTTAGAATCAGGAAAAAATTCACAATGCCTTAAACAATAAGCTCATCTTGAGGTCCAAAAGTAGAGCAGACTTCAATCTTCGAATCAGTCAGTGGCCCAACAGTGTTATGATCATGGCTTCATTTGCTGGGAGTCGTCTGCTGGCAAGGCTGGATCCCCTCTGCTCATAAATCAATGGAATGGCAGTGGGACTATTTTGTTTTTTACTCTTTTCCCTGTGATTGGGTTTGGTTCAGGTGTTCAAACATGACTTAAAATTTCAGCCAGGTGGGTAACAAATGGGAATTAAGTTAAGAGGTTTTGAACCTATCACTTTCAAAGGGTTTGGAATTCCTATAATTAGATAAGCTATACAAAAACTCAGGTACTGTGGATGGTATGCTCTTTCCTAACACATATAGACTGCATTTTAAAAAAGTAGATGATTGAACAAAATTGAAGTTTTGTCATGAAGGAGGATGGTGAGCATGGATGATGAGGCAGACAAACAACTGTTGCCATAAAAATATTTATCTTACAGAGTCTGAGGAAAGACAGTATAAGTGTTTTCAAATATTGAAGAATAGCAGCCTGGAAATTTATAACATACAATTAAAATTATATCCCATTTCCAGAGAGATGAGCATGATTATCATACAAAGAAAAATCATGACACTAAACTAAATGATTGTACTAACTGATCTATATTTTTAGGCAAATTAAATTTTGCATGACTTCCTATAAGGATATTTAAGTAAATTGTATATTATTGAAACATTAACTTAAGATTTCTTAAATTCAAGATTAAGATAGACTATCCAGACAAGATAGACATAAATCCATGTGAAATGACTGTTAAATATATGCCTACAAATCAGTGATTACACTGCCAATAACACTTGAATCATTACATATGCCACTCTCAATTATTATCTTTCACTTTAGTTAAATCAATAGATAACTTGTTTACATCACAAGCAAGTGGGATTTATCCAGGTATGCAAGACTAACTCAACATGCAAAAATCAATTAAGTAATCTATCACATCAATAAACTAAAGAAGAAATATAGCATGATGGTATCAATAGATGCAAAATACCTTATCTACTCGTGACAAAATATCTCAGTAAACTAGATGTAGAGAAGTTTCTCAACTTGATAAAGAATATGTACAAAAGACCTATGACTAACGTAATACTTAATGGTGTGAAACTTGAATCTTTTCTACTAAGGTCAGAAACAACATAAGAATGTCCCCTCTCACTACAGCTTTTCAACATTTTACTGAAAGTCCTAGCTAATGCAATAAAAAAAGAAAAAAATAAATAAAGATATATAGATTGCAAAGGAAAAATAAAACCAGCTTTGTTCACAGATGACTTAATCTTCTATGTAGAAAATTTGAAAGAACTGACCAAAAAAGCAAACAAACTTCTGACTCTAATAAGCAATTATAGTAAAATTTTAGGATACAAGGTTAAAACATAGAAATCAATTGTTTTCTTATATAACAAAAAAACAAGTAGAATTTGAAATTAAAAAGACAATATAATTTACATTGGCATACCTAAAATGAATACTTAGATAAACATCTCACAATATATATGCAAGATCTTGATGAGGGAAACTACAATACTCAGATGAACAAAATCAAAGAAGTAAGTAAACAGAGATATATTCCAGGCTTATGAATGAGATCAGATCAGTCGCTCAGTCATGTCCGACATTTGCAACCCCATGAATCACAGCACTCCAGGCCTCCTTGTCCATCACCAACTCCCGGAGTTCATTCAGACTCACATCCATCGAGTCAGTGATGCTATCCAACCATCTCATCCTCTGTCGTCCCCTTCTCCTCCTGTCCCCAATCCCTCCCAGTGTCAGAGTCTTTTCCAATGAGTCAACTCTTCGCATGAGATGGCTAAAGTACTGGAGTTTCAGCTTTAGCATCATTCCTTCCAAAGAAATCCCAGGGCTGATCTCCTTCAGAATGGACTGGTTGGATCTCCTTGCAGTCCAAGGGACTCTCAAGAGTCTTCTCCAACACCACAGTTCAAAAGCATCAATTCTTCGGCGCTCAGCCTTCTTCACAGTCCAACTCTCACATCCATACATGACCACAGGAAAAACCATAGCCTTGACTAGATGAACCTTTGTTGGCAAAGTAATGTCTCTGCTTTGGAATATGCTATCTAGGTTGGTCATAACTTTCCTTCGGAGGAGTAAGTGTCTTTTAATTTCATGGCTGCAGGAACCATGTGTAGTGATTTTGAAGCCCAGAAAAATAAAGTCTGACAGTGTTTCCAGTGTTTCCCCATCTATTTCCCATGAAGTGGTGGGACCGGATGCCATGATCTTCATTTTCTGAATGTTGAGCTTTAAGCCAACTTTTTCACTCTCCAATTTCACTTTCATCAAGAGGCTTTTGAGTTCCTCTTCACTTTCTGCCGTAAGGGTGGTGTCGTCTGCATATCTGAGGTTATTGATATTTCTCCCGGCAATCTTGATTCCAGCTTGTGTTTCTTCCAGTCCAGCGTTTCTCATGATGTACTCTGCATAGAAGTTCAATAAACAGGGTGACAATATACAGCCTTGACGAACTCCTTTTCCTATTTGGAACCAGTCTGTTGTTCCATGTCCAGTTCTGTTGCTTCCTGACCTGCATATAGGTTTCTCAAGAGGCAGATCAGGTGGTCTCGTATTCCCATCTCTTTCAGAATTTTCCACAGTTTATTGTGATCCACACAGTCAAAGGCTCTGGCATAGTCAATAAAGCAGAAGTAGATGTTTTTCTGGAACTCTCTTGCTTTTTCCATGATCCAGCAGATGTTGGCAATTTGATCTCTGGTTCCTCTGCCTTTTCTAAAGCCAGCTTGAACATCAGGAAGTTCATGGTTCACATATTGCTGAAGCATGGCTTGGAGAATTTTGAGCATTACTTTACTAGCGTGTGAGATGAGCGCAATTGTGTGGTAGTTTGAGCATTCTTTGGCATTGCCTTTCTTTGGGATTGGAATGAAAACTGACCTTTTTCAGTCTTGTGGCCACTGGTGACTTTTCCAAATTTGCTGGCATATTGAGTGCAGCACTTTCACAGCATCATCTTTCAGGATTTGGAATAGCTTAACTGGAATTCCATCACCTCCACTAGCTTTGTTCATACTGATAGTTCCTAAGGCCCACTTGACTTCACATTCCAGGATGTCTGGCTCTAGGTCAGTGATCACACCATCGTGATTATCTGGGCCATGAAGATCTTTTTTGTACAGTTCTTCTGTGTATTCTTGCCATCTCTTCTTAATATTTTCTGCTTCTGTTAGGTCCATACCATTTCTGTCCTTTATCGAGCTCATCTTTGCATGAAATGTTCCTTTGGTATCTCTGATTTTCTTGAAGAGATCCCTAGTCTTTCCCATTCTGTTGTTTTCAAAGTCAATATTATTATGATATTTGTTTTTAATATTTGATCTGTAGATTTCCTACAATATCAGTCAAAGTTTCATAAACAAAACAAAAAAGAGAACCCTCAGGATGGGAGAATATATTGCAAATGAAGAAACTGACAAGGGATTAATCTCAAAATATATAAACAGTTTATGCAATTCAATATCAAAAAATAAATTACTCAATTAAAAAATGGGCAGAAAATCTAAATAGACATTTCTTCAAGGAAGGCATACAGATGGCAAAAAAGCACATAAAAGATGCTCAGCATCACTAATTATTAGAGAAATGTAAATCAAAACACCTAAAGCAACTAGAAAAGGAAGAAATGAAGAACCCCAGGGTTAGTAGAAGGAAAGAAATCTTAAAAATTAGAGCAGAAATAAATGCAAAAGAAACAAAAGAGACCATAGCAAAAATCAACAAAACCAAAAGCTGGTTCTTTGAAAGGATAAATAAAATTGACAAACCATTAGCCAGACTCATCAAGAAACAAAGGGAGAAAAATCAAATCAACAAAATTAGAAACGAAAATGGAGAGATCACAACAGACAACACAGAAATACAAAGGATCATAAGAGACTACTATCAACAGTTATATGCCAATAAAATGGACAACGTGGAAGAAATGGACAAATTCTTAGAAAAGTACAACTTTCCAAAACTGGACCAGGAAGAAATAGAAAATCTTAACAGACCCATCACAAGCATGGAAATTGAAACTGTAATCAAAAATCTTCCAGCAAACAAAAGCCCCGGTCCAGACGGCTTCACAGCTGAATTCTACCAAAAATTTAGAGAAGAGCTAACACCTATCCTGCTCAAACTCTTCCAGAAAATTGCAGAGGAAGGTAAACTTCCAAACTCATTCTATGAGGCCACCATCACCCTAATACCAAAACCTGACAAAGATCCCACAAAAAAAGAAAACTACAGGCCAATATCACTGATGAACATAGATGCAAAAATCCTTAACAAAATTCTAGCAATCAGAATCCAACAACACATTAAAAAGATCATACACCATGATCAAGTGGGCTTTATCCCAGGGATGCAAGGATTCTTCAATATCCGCAAATCAATCAATGTAATACACCACATTAACAAATTGAAAAATAAAAACCATATGATTATCTCAATAGATGCAGAGAAAGCCTTTGACAAAATTCAACATCCATTTATGATAAAAACTCTCCAGAAAGCAGGAATAGAAGGAACATACCTCAACATAATAAAAGCTATCTATGACAAACCCACTGCAAACATTATCCTCAATGGTGAAAAATTGAAAGCATTTCCTCTAAAGTCAGGAACAAGACAAGGGTGCCCACTTTCACCATTACTATTCAACATAGTTTTGGAAGTTTTGGCCACAGCAATCAGAGCAGAAAAAGAAATAAAAGGAATCCAAATTGGAAAAGAAGAAGTAAAACTCTCACTATTTGCAGATGACATGATCCTCTACATAGAAAACCCTAAAGAGTCCACCAGAAAATTACTAGAAATAATCAATGACTACAGTAAAGTTGCAGGATATAAAATCAACACACAGAAATCCCTTGCATTCCTATACACTAATAATGAGAAAACAGAAAGAGAAATTAAGGAAACAATTCCATTCACCATTGCAACGGAAAGAATAAAATACTTAGGAATATATCTACCTAAAGAAACTAAAGACCTATATATAGAAAACTATAAAACACTGGTGAAAGAAATCAAAGAGGACACTAATAGATGGAGAAATATACCATGTTCATGGATTGGAAGAATCAATATAGTGAAAATGAGTATACTACCCAAAGCAATTTATAGATTCAACGCAATCCCTATCAAGCTACCAACAGTATTCTTCACAGAGCTAGAACAAATAATTTCACAATTTGTATGGAAATACAAAAAACCTCGAATAGCCAAAGCGATCTTGAGAAAGAAGAATGGAACTGGAGGAATCAACCTGCCTGACTTCAGGCTCTACTACAAAGCCACAGTTATCAAGACAGTATGGTACTGGCACAAAGACAGAAATATTGATCAATGGAATAAAATAGAAAGCCCAGAGATAAATCCACGCACATATGGACACCTTATCTTCGACAAAGGAGGCAAGAATATACAATGGATTAAAGACAATCTCTTTAACAAGTGGTGCTGGGAAATCTGGTCAACCACTTGTAAAAGAATGAAACTGGACCACTTTCTAACACCATACACAAAAATAAACTCAAAATGGATTAAAGATCTAAACGTAAGACCAGAAACTATAAAACTCCTAGAGGAGAACATAGGCAAAACACTCTCCGACATACATCACAGCAGGATCCTCTATGACCCACCTCCCAGAATATTGGAAATAAAAGCAAAAATAAACAAATGGGACCTAATTAACCGTAAAAGCTTCTGCACATCAAAGGAAACTATTAGCAAGGTGAAAAGACAGCCTTCAGAATGGGAGAAAATAATAGCAAATGAAGCAACCGACAAACAACTAATCTCAAAAATATACAAGCAACTCCTACAGCTCAACTCCAGAAAAATAAACGACCCAATCAAAAAATGGGCCAAAGAACTAAATAGACATTTCTCCGAAAAAGACATACAGATGGCTAACAAACACATGAAAAGATGCTCAACATCACTCATTATCAGAGAAATGCAAATCAAAACCACTATGAGGTACCATTTCACACCAGTCAGAATGGCTGCGATCCAAAAGTCTACAAATAATAAATGCTGGAGAGGGTGTGGAGAAAAGGGAACCCTCTTACACTGTTGGTGGGAATGCAAACTAGTACAGCCACTATGGAGAACAGTGTGGAGATTCCTTAAAAAACTGGAAATAGAACTGCCTTATGATCCAGCAACCCCACTGCTGGGCATACACACTGAGGAAACCAGAAGGGAAAGAGACACGTGTACCCCAATGTTCATCGCAGCACTGTTTATAATAGCCAAGACATGGAAGCAACCTAGATGTCCATCAGCAGATGAATGGATAAGAAAGCTGTGGTACATATGCACAATGGAGTATTACTCAGCCATTAAAAAGAATACATTTGAATCAATTCTAATGAGGTGGATGAAACTGGAGCCTATTATACAGAGTGAAGTAAGCCAGAAGGAAAAACATAAATACAGTATTCTAATGCATATATATGGAATTTAGAAAGATGCTAACAATAACCCTGTGTACGAGACAGCAAAAGAGACACTGATGTATAGAACAGTCTTATGGACTCTGTGGGAGAGGGAGAGGGTGGGAAGATTTGGGAGAATGACATTGTAACATGTAAAATATCATGTAAGAAACGAGTTGCCAGTCCAGGTTCGATGCACGATACTGGATGCTTGGGGCTAGTGCACTGGGACGACCCAGAGGGATGGTATGGGGAGGGTGGAGGGAGGAGGGTTCAGGATGGGGAACACATGTATACCTGTGGTGGATTCATTTTGATATTTGGCAGAACTAATACAATTATGTAAAGTTTAAAAATAAAAAAAAAAAAAAAAAAACTATATATAATGAGTTTTCACACTGGTCAGAATGACAATCATCAAAAATCTACAAAGAATAAATACTAGAAAAGGTGTGAAGAAAAGGGAACACTTCTACTTTTTTGGTGGGGATGTAAATTGATATAAGTACTATGGAGAACAGTATAAACGTTCCTTAGAAAACTAAAAATAGAACTGCCATATGACCCAGCAATTTCATTCATAGGCACACAGCAGAGAAAACTATAATTTAAAGATACATGCACTCCAATTGCAGCACTAGTTACAATAGCCAGGACATGTGAGCAACCTAAGAGTCCAATAACATAGGAATGAATATACAAGATGTGGTACAATGAAATATTACTCAGCCAGGAAAAAAGAATGAAATAAGGCTATTTGCAGCAAAATGGATGGAATTAGATGTTGTCATATTGAAGGAATTAAGTCAGATACAGAAATACAAATATTATATCATGATATTGATTATTGTGGAATCTAAAAAAAGGGTACAAATGAACTTTATAAAACAGAAGTAGAATCACAGATGTAGAAAACAAACTAATGGTTACTAGAGGATTTGAGGGGAGGGATAAATTGGGAGACTGGTGTTGAAAACACTTACTACTTTACATATAGTAGATAACTAATAAGAACCTGCTGTATACCACAGGGAACTCAGTACTCTCTAATGGCCTATATGGGAAAAGAATTAAAAAAATTGAATAAACCTATATGCATAACTGATTCACTTTGCTGTATACCTGAAACTAACACAATATTGTAATTACTCCAATAAAATTTTTTAAAAATCTAGCAGGTTGTGGTTATCAACAAATGATTATGAAGCTTATATAAAGAATCAAAGACTCTACCAAATATTAAAGGGGAAACAAGTTGTACTTTAAGACTTGTTATTAAAGCTTCAATAGTCAAGACGATATTGTTTTTTTGACAAAAGAGTTTATTGACAGAATGATGAAACAGAATAAATAGCCCAGCAATTTACCTACACAAATATAGTCAACTGATTTTTGACAAAGGAGTAAAAGTAAAGCAGCAAAATAATCTTTTCAGCAAATGGTTCTGGAACAACTGGACAGTTTTCATTCAAAAAATGAATTCAGATACAGATCTTATGGCCTTCACAAAAAAATAATTTAAAAAGGATCACAGGACCTAAATGTAGAACCCAAAAGTATGACATTTTTAGAAGATAACATAGAAAACCTAGATGACTTTTAGTGTGGCAATAACTTTCCACAAATAGCAACAAAGACACAATCCTTATTTAAAAAAAAATGGTAAGTTAGACTTTATCAAAACTAAAAACTTCTGCCCTGTGAAAGACAACATGAAGAGAATGACAGAGAAGCCACAGATGGGAAAAAAATATTTGCAAAAGACATATTTGAGAAAGGACTATCATACAGAATATATAAAGACGTCTTGAAGTGAAAGTCACTCAGCCGTGTCCAACTCTTTGAGACTCCATGAACTATAGAGTCCATGGAATTCTGCAGATCAGAATACTGGTGTGGGTAGCCTTTCCCTTCTCCAGGGAATCTTCCCAAACCAGGGATTGAACCCAGGTCTCCCGCATTGCAACTTGGCAATAAGAAAACAACCTGATCAAGAAACGGGCCAAAGATCTTAACAGATATCTCAGCAAAAAAGATGTAAGTATAGTACATAAGCATATGCAATGATGTCTTACATCATTTGTCATCAGGAAAATGCAAATTAACAGTGAGTGGAGTGGCCAAGACAGCAGAGTAGAAGACCCAGAGCTCATCTCTCCCTTGGGCATACCAAAATTGCAACTATTTACAGAGCAACTACAGATGAGAAGGACTTCAGGACTAACAGATGAGATCTTTAAGCTGAAGAAATAGAGATGGAACAACAGTGAGTGATATAGGTAGAACGGGCAAAGACACAGTATAGTGCCGACCATATCCCTAGGTGGACAACCCACAAAAGGGAAGATAATTACAATTGCAGATGTTCTAACCAAGGGGTGAGTGGTCCTATCCCACTCACCAGCTCCGTCTTAGGCTCACTAGTTCCATGGTCTTCCACGGGAAGCCACCAGGGAAGCCCACTTGGGAAGATAAGAACCAATAATTTCTGCCTTTGAAGGCCAGTGTGGCTTGCATATGGGAGGCCCAGAGAGCTGTGGAAAATAGAAACGCCACTCATAAAGGGTGTGCACAAAATTTCACATGCTCTGTGAAAGGCCGAGTCGTAAATTGAAAGGAATATGGGTTAGACCAACTTTCTGATCCTACAGAGCATTCTGGAGAGCTAGGAGGCAATTGAAATTCACCCTGGGGACACAGGCACACAGGCACTGGCAGAAGTTGATTCTACCATGAGGACACTGGTGCTGATAAATACCACTTTGGAATCCTCCCTCTAGTGTGTTAGTGCCAGAAACCAGTCCAGTGCATCAACCAGTTGGCACCAGTCCTGGGATGCCACAAGCAAAGCAGCTGGCACAATCCACCAGAAGCCCCAGGATGTGGCCCCACCCATCAGTGGGCCATCACTAGCCCTGGATCCAGGCCTCAGCCATTAGGCAAAGGGCACCAGCCCTGGACACAATCACCTGTGAGCCTGCACTAGCTTCAGGATCTGGCCCCATCTACCAGAGGTGCAATGGCACCCCACTCCAGTACTTTTGCCTAGAAAATCCATGGACGGAGGAGCCTGGTAGGCTGCAGTCCATGGGGTCGCTAGAGTCAGACACGACTGAGCGACTTCACTTTCACTTTTCACTTTCATGCACTGGAGAAGGAAATGGCAACCCACTCCAGTGTTCTTGCCTGGAGAATCCCAGGGACAGGGGAGCCTGGTGGGCTTCTGTCTATGGGGTCGCACAGAGTCGGACATGACTGAAGCGACTTAGCAACAGCATCAGCAACCAGAGGTGCAAAACCAGACTCCAGATCCCCTGGAACTCAGCCCCATTCACCTCCAGGCCAAACAACTCCAGTACCAATCATACAGAATATATACTGTATGTATTATATATATCTACACACACACACACACACACACACATATATATGCACATACTATATGTGTGAAAAGTGAGAACCCTATTAAATCTACATTTTTAAGTTCCCAGGTCTTAGGAATGCAAGCTAACATCTCAGGCTCACCTAGGAAAACAAACAAAAACAAAAAAAAAAAAAAAACAAGATAGATTTGCATATAGATGCTCAGCAAAAACCAAAACTAAACTAACCTTTTTCATTGTACTATACACATTGTGGGGTAAAAAAAACTTTCAATTTTACCATTAAAAATGAAATTTGACAAACTTCATGGCAAATAACTCTGAGAAAAATGAAATGCCATTATAATTATACATCACATGGTAAGAGTCTACTATTAAATAATAACCTGGGAGCAAGCTTTTATGGGAAAGTAAAAGCTGAGAAGCATAGCTGTGCTCAGAGAGGGCATGAGTCTTGTATATCTCAGTTATTGCCAATCATAAATACCTTGTCACAGGTCTTGGCAAATAATATACATTTATCTCTTGTATGTGTGAACATCTGCAAAATTAATGAGTGACTGCAAAAAAAGAAAGAAAAGGCTGGGGGGCAGAGGATGTGGTAAAGCATTTAAAATATTTGATCTGGGTGACTGGAAAAGGTAATACAAGGTTATTTCATTATTTCTGTATCAGAAAAGAGATAATTTGGCTGAAGTTTCCAGTTTCTCAAACTATTCCCATAAATGTCAGAAAATAAAGCTATTCAGGATTCTTAATCTGGACAATATGTTGTGGCATCATGTCACCCCTACTCTCAGATTTATGGACTGTGACAAAAGAACAACAGCAACAGCCATGATAAATCTTACTTAGAAGACAAAAGAGGTTTGAGAAGAGAGGTGGGAGAATAGTTCAGTGGCCCAGTAAATCATAGGATCTTAGTGATTCTTAGGCGCATATATTATAGAAAATAAAGAAAATCCTGTTTAATGTTACCAATCCCTGATGAAAACATTTGCATAGCAAAAAAGTTATCACAAAATTATCCAAATATGACTTTAAAGGTTTGTATTTAGCCTTATAAAGAAAAAAATTATACCAAATAAATACCTAATTTATATTACTGAATTAATTTAAATGGCTCTGCCTTTTAAAATATGTATGTTGCTATATATCCAGTTTATAATAATATTATAAATGCTCAATGTAATCACATATAAATATATCAAGCACTATATGTTTGTTTTTAGAAGTAACTTAGATGTGGCCATTCCACAACTATACTTTAAAACAATCATCACTGTTCACATGGATTATTAAATCTCCTTATTGACACCATTTTTCTTTATTTTTCTCCATACACTCAATTCTCCAGAGAACAGAAAAAGTGAAACTTTTAAAATGTAACTCTTACTATGCATTTCTTGTGAAAAAAAGCATTTAGTGGCTTCCTGATTTATTTAATACAAAATCTAGAATATTGATTGTGACTTAAAAGGTCCTACGTTGTTTCTAAGTTTGGTTATAAAAATTTTATAGCATGTGTTACTAATGAATGTCTTTTAACAACTCAAAATTAGTTTCTCCATAAGATGCAGGGTATAAATTGACTGCTTTCTAAAATACTTATAGTTGTCTCTTAACATTAAAAATTAATTTTTTTCCACGATTAATCTAAATCTTCAAGGCCCCTGTGTAATAAATCAAATCTTCAAAATGCCTTTCTGTATTCCCAGACTTTCTCCATTTTTCCATTGATGGATCTATCTAATCCTTCAAAAATAATAATGCATCCATCTCTAAATCTCTAAACAACTGATTTCTGACAAAGAAATTCTCCAAACCTTTTTTTGATCAAAATTATTCTGATTTTCTTGGTGTATTTTGTCTAGATTAATTTTACAATTTAGAATTAATTTGAAATTTAAAAAATCTTGATTGAATTTAAATTAGATTGATTCATATAAACTTTGAGAATAGACTTAAAAAATTGTTTCATGTTTATAAACAAGTCATATCTTGAATCTTTTTAAATAGTTTTATTAAAATTAATTTCCCATAATTCATGCACTTTTAAAATGCATCTGTTGCTATGGTATATGATATTATTCAGAATTTATTGCTAGTATATTATAAGGGAATTCAATTTTGTATCAGTTCAGTCGCTCAGTCGTGTCTGACTCTTCGAGACCCCATGAATCGCAAACGCCAGGCCTCCCTGTCCATCACCAACTCCCAGAGTTCACCCAGACGCACGTCCACTGAGTCAGTGATGCCATCCAGCCATCTCATCCTCTGCCGTCCCCTTCTCCTCTTGCCCCCAATCCCTCCCAGCATCAGAGTCTTTTCCAATGAGTCAACTCTTTGCATGAGGTGGCCAAAGTACTGGAGTTTCAGCTTTAGCATCATTCCCTCCAAAGAAATCCCAGGGCTGATCTCCTTCAGAATGGACTGGTTGGATCTCCTTGCAGTCCAAGGGACTCTCAAGAGTCTTCTCCAACACCACAGTTCAAAAGCATCAATTCTTTGGCGCTCAGCCTTCTTCACAGTCCAACTCTCACAACCATACATGACCACAGGACAAACCATAGCCTTGACTAGACGGACCTTTGTTGGTAAAGTAATGTCTCTGCTTTTGAATATGCTATCTAGGTTGGTCATAACTTTCCTTCCAAGGAGTAAGCGTCTTTTAATTTCACGGCTGCAGTTACCATCTACAGTGATTTTGGAGCCCCCAAAAATAAAGTCTGACACTGTTTCCACTGTTTCCCCATCTATTTCCCATGAAGTGATGGGACCAGATGCCATGATCTTCTTTTTCTGAATGTTGAGCTTTAAGCCAACTTTTTCACTCTCCTCTTTCACTTTCATCAAGAGGCTTTTCAGTACCTCTTCACTCTCTACCATAAGGGTGGTGTCATCTGCATATCTGAGGTTATTGATATTTCTCCCGGCAATCTTGATTCCAGCTTGTGCTTCTTTCAGTCCAGCGTTTCTCATGATGTACTCTGCATATAAGTTAAATAAGCAGGGTGACAATATACAGCCTTGACGTACTCCTTTTCCTATTTGGAACCAGTCTGTTGTTCCATGTCCAGTTCTAACTGTTGCTTCCTGACCTGCATACAAATTTCTCAAGAGGCAGATCAGGTGGTCTGGTATTCCCATCTCTTGAAGAATTTTCCACAGTTTATTGTGATCCACACAGTCAAAGGCTTTGGCATAGTCAATAAAGCAGAAATAGATGTTTTTCTGGAACTCTCTTGCTTTTTCCATGATCCAGCGGATGTTGGCAATTTGATCTCTGGTTCTTCTGCCTTTTCTAAAACCAGCTTGAACATCAGGAAGTTCACGGTTCACATATGGCTGAAGCCCGGCTTGGAGAATTTTGAGCATTACTTCACTAGTGTGTAAGATAAGTGCAATTGTGCGGTAGGTTGAGCGCTCTTTGGCATTACCTTTCTTTGGGATTGGAATGAAAACTGACCTTTTCCCGTCCTGTGGCCACTGCTGAGTTTTCCAAATTTTCTGGCATATTGAGTGCAACACTTTCACAGCATCATCTTTCAGGATTTGAAAGAGCTCAACTGGAATTCCATCACCTCCACTAGCTTTGTTTGTAGTGATGCTTTCTAAGGCCCACTTGACTTCACACTCCAGGATGTCTGGCTCTAGGTCAGTGATCACACCATTGTGATTATCTGGGTCTTGAAGATCTTTTTTGTACAGTTCTTCTGTGTATTCTTGCCATCTCTTCTTAATATCTTCTGCTTCTGTTAGGTCCATACCATTTCTGTCCTTTATCGAGCCCATCTTTGCATGAAATGTTCCATGTTCCACAAAGCAACAGTACTAACATTTATTACCTTTAACATGTTTATTTATATTGTACATTGTTTCAATGTTAACATTATGTATTATAAATGCCATAGCACTCTTAATGATATTAACAATTATTACTGGTTTTATTGTGATCTCATGTCATGTTCAAATTTTTCCAACTGTGTCAATTTTTTTTTTTTTTAAATGGTTTTTTACAGTTAAGTTCCAAACAAACTTTACATACTCCCTTCCTCTTTACTCTTTGGTTATTGTTTCACTGAAACAAGAAGTAACTTTGCTGTTGCTCTGAATTCTAACATTGTCTACTTGTTACATGGTGTTATATAACTCATCCTTTTATAACTTATGTTTATTGTACACTGGAAGTTAGTTCTTATGTTGCTGTTGTTTTATTCGATAAGTTGTGCCCAACTCTTTTGTGACCCCAAGGACTGGAGCCTGCCAGAAAATTCCATGGACAGAGGAGCCTGGCAGGCTCATTAAGAGTGCTATGGCATTTATAATACATAAATGTTAACACTGAAACAATGTACAATATAAATTGTACCTGCAATATAAATAACTGTTCTAACTGTTGCTTCCTGACCTGCATACAAACAGTTAGAACTGGACATGGAACAACAGACTGGTTCCAAATAGGAAAAGGAGTACGTCATTTCCTCCTCCAGTGGATCTTCCTGATGGAGGGGGCAAACCTGCATCTCTTACATCTCCTTCATTGGCAGGTGGGTTCTTTACCACTAGCACCACCAGGGAAGCCCCTTATAGACCACATAAAAGCTGCATTTTCAGTATGCAATAAAAATTGTATTTCACAAAAAGTACAAGACTTTTGCAACTACCAGCATGGCTGCAGTGATGACTTCACAAATTTCCTTTACTTCTATACAATAGTCCATAACCTGAATTCATTTATCTTCAAGTGCTGGGCAACTAAATCTGAAGACCTCAATCTATGGTACATATCAAGCAATTCAACTTTTTATAGCAATTTTATAACTTTTCTCTGCTTCTTGGGAGCATGTCCAGCATCACTTGTGGCACTGTATGGGTTACAATGCATTATTTCATGTTTAGGGTACTATATTCTATATGATGAAAACTACACGAGAACCAGGAGAGATCATTTTTTCCATGATATTCAATTTACTGAAGAGATGAACTACTCATATGGAGATGACTAGAATCATATGTCCATTTTAAGCTGATACTGGGATTCCCTGTTGGCTCAGATGGTGAAGAGCCCACCTGCAATGCGAGGAGGCCTGGGTTCGATCCCCTGGTCGGGAAGACTGCCTGGAGAAGGAAATAGCAACGCACTCCAGTATTATCTCCTGGATAATCCCATGTACAGAGGAACCTGGCAGACTACAGTCCATGGGGTTGCAAAGAGTTGGACACAACTAAAGCGACTTAGCATGCACGCACAGCAATATTTGAGCTCACTGAAATAACAACAGTAAGTAACTATGAAATTATTACAAGAATAGAGTACATAATAGGGTTAATTTTATGTAGCTATGATGACTACTATTTACATTTCTTTTAACTGCGAATAGTGCCATGCATAGTCTCTGTGACCATAAGTTATGATAAATGGCAATCTTTTATAATAGATTTGTGTATATTTTAATATAGTGAATGATAAAATAGATTAATATCTACATGTATTTTATTCTTTCATGACATAACTTTTTTTTCAGTATTTCTAGCTTATACAGCCTATAAGATTTTTCAAATTGTCAAGTTACCAAAATCTTCTCTAATCTTTTTGGCAAAAAATTGATGTATAAGTGAATCTACACAATTCAAACCCATAGTGTGTAAGAATCAACTATATTCTATCCATTTAAACACAACTTTGAAAAATATTTTAGTAATATGAAAAAAATATTTAATATCTAAGTTTTTCATCTAGCTATAAAAATATGAGTGAAGAGATATTGAGAAGCAATGTCTTTCCAAAGCCTTACATCTATACCTTAAAAGAATAAATAATGGAAAATTTCTGGGAGCAAAACAGAAATAATTAAGAGGCCAGAGGTATATTAAGCACAATGAATCCCAAAATACCAGTCTCTACTTCACCTTTAACAGAAACTTAAATTTAGGAATTAAACCTAAATTGTAAGAAGTTAAATTTTATTTATTCTGTCAAGTATGTTCCATTTAATTTAAAGTACTACTAGGCGATTCCATAAAGTTCCCTTTAGAGTGTTAATCACCACCACAATTTCACTTCTTCAGTACACAAATATAAATATTTAAGTAAAAATGAAAAGTATTCAGCATTTTCTAATATACATAGTGAAGGATCAGTTCAGTTCAGTTCATTCACTCAGTTGTGTCCGACTCTTTGAGACCCCATGGACTGCAGCATGCCAGGCTTCCCTATCTACAACCAACCCTCAGAGCTTGCTCAAACTCATGTCCATTGAGCTGGTGATGTTATCCAGCCACCTCATCTGCCATCCCCTTCTCTTCCCACCTTCAATCTTTCCCAGAATCAGGAACTTTTCCAAGGAGTCAGTTCTTCTCATCAGGTAGCCAAAGTATTGGAGCTTCATCTTCAGCATCAGTTCTTCCAATGAATAGTCAGGATTGATTTCCTGTAGGATGGACTGGTTGGATCTCCTTGCAGTCCAAGGGACTTTGAAGAGTCTTCTCCAACACCACAGTTCAAAAGCATCAATTCTTCGGCACTCAGCTTTATTTATAGTCCAACTCTCACATCCATACATGACTTCTGGAAAAACCATAGCTTTGACTAGACAGACCATATAAGGTTTAAGAAACTGGTAAGTTATTTTCAGAATTCAAGTCTATTGAAAACAGTAAGAGAATCACAGATGAATTCACTATAGGGATCCAGTTAAGATGTAAAACGTTGGACAGTGATGCCAATTGATCTGCGCTAGAGAAGAACAATGCTAAAGATTGAATTTCTTGTAGACTGATTTGAATAAATGATGTTAGATCAGCTTGTGCAATGTGTTTCTGTTCAGAGAAGGAAATGGAACAAGTGTCATATTTTTTCCTGAGATATAATGTGTAATTTCCAAGAGAAATCATGGTGAACATCCTACAAGGAATCAACTGAAATTTCTAAAACAGAAATGCATTGAAAACAGACTGGATTTAGCACCATTTTAGCATTATTTTTCTGAATGTGGAGCTTTAAGCCAACTTTTTCACTCTCCACTTTCACTT
The DNA here is from genome assembly GCF_002263795.3 of Bos taurus. Classification (NCBI taxonomy): domain Eukaryota; kingdom Metazoa; phylum Chordata; class Mammalia; order Artiodactyla; family Bovidae; genus Bos; species Bos taurus. The sequence goes on from NC_037328.1 coordinate 48,164,472, forward strand.
TCATCAAGAGGCTTTTGAGTTCCTCTTCACTTTCTGCCATAAGGGTGGTGTCATCTGCATATCTGAGGTTATTGATATTTCTCCCGGCAGTCTTGATTCCAGCTTGTGTTTCTTCCAGTCCAGCATTTCTCATGATGTACTCTGCATATGTTAAATAAACAGGGTGACAATATACAGCTGTGACGAACTCCTTTTCCTATTTGGAACCAGTCTGTTGTTCCATGTCCAGTTCTAACTGTTGCTTCCTGACCTGCATACAAATTTCTCAAGAGGCAGGTCAGGTGGTCTGCTATTCCCATCTCTTTCAGAATTTTCCACAGTTTATTGTGATCCACACAGTCAAAGGCTTTGGCATAGTCAATAAAGCAGAAATAGATGTTTTTCTGGAACTCTCTTGCTTTTTCCATGATCCAGCAGATGTTGGCAATTTGATCTCTGGTTCCTCTGCCTTTTCTAAAACCAGCTTGAACATCTGGAAGTTCACAGTTCACATATTGCTGAAGCTTGGCTTGGAGAATTTTGAGCATTACCAGCATGTGAGATGAGTGCAATCGTGCGGTAGTTTGAGCATTCTTTGGCATTGCCTTTCTTTGGGATTGGAATGAAAACAGTGTCAGACTTCATTTTTCTGGACTCCAAAATCACTGCAGATGGTGACTGCAGCCATGAAATTAAAAGACGCTTACTCCTTGGAAGGAAAGTTATGACCAACCTAGATAGCATATTCAAAAGCAGAGACATTACTTTGCCAACAAAGGTCCATCTAGTCAAGGCTATGGTTTTTCTTGTGGTCATGTATGGATGTGAGAGTTGGACTGTGAAGAAGGCTGAGCGCCAAAGAATTGATGCTTTTGAACTGTGGTGTTGGAGAAGACTCTTGAGAGTCCCTTGGACTGCAAGGAGATCCAACCAGTCCATTCTGAAGGAGATCAGCCCTGGGATTTCTTTGGAAGGAATGATGCTAAAGCTGAAACTGCAGTACTTTGGCCACCTCATGTGAAGAGTTGACTCATTGGAAAAGAGTCTGACGCTGGGAGGGACTGGGGGCAAGAGGAGAAGGGGACGGCAGAGGATGAGATGGCTGGATGGCATCACTGACTGGATGGACATGAGTCTGGGTGAACTCCAGGAATTGGTGATGGACAGGGAGGCCTGGTGTGCTGTGGTTCATGGGGTCGCAAAGAGTCAGACATGAATGAGCGACTGATCTGATCTGATAGCATTATTTATTTATTGATCTTTACAGTTACTATTTATTTATTAATGTACAATTAGGGTAAAATGAGCAAAAAATAAACAAACATGATAACAATAATAACTAAAAAAAATTGTATAATTGTTATGTGCTAGTCACTGAGGTAAGTTATCCTATGTTGTATTGTACTTTGATGTGTACACTTTCATTATCACAATTTTTCCTATGAGGAATCTGTGACTTAGAAAATTTAAATAAATTATCAATGTCCACAAATTTGAACCTAGATTTTCTGACTCTGGAAGCGTTTCATATCTGCTTATTAATATTTTAAATAACAAATATTGTTTATATAAAATTACAAAGAGTACAGGAATGTTTATCTGAAGATTTTCTATATTCAAATTTTGCTTTTCAGAAATATTAATAATTGAATTTAACACTTTTTTTTAACTCTCCAGTAAGTTAACACATCTATCTATCTATACCCTTACCAAATCAGCATCCTGTTTTATATATCAGTGCACCATTATTTCCCATTCTAAGCTATTGTAATTGTATAACTATTGTGTAGAATGTAAATTGTTAAGATTAAAAAACATATTTAAAAATATAAAGTCCCAGAGCTATACTAAAACATATTTATATATTTTTTTAATTTAGTTTTTTGTTCTTTGTTGGTTCTCTACTTACTTAGTCAAATTTTTATTTATAATTATATTTAATTTATAATTTTTTATTTATTTATTATATTATTTATAATTATATTTAATAGTGATTTTTATTTAGCTGAATTTTGTCATTTGGTAATTTTTTAACCTACTTATTTCTCAGATAAGAGGCTCTTGTATAGTTGAAAATGTCTTTCTCCTACCAATATTAAAAAAAAAAAAAAACGTAAAATTCAAATTGTACTCCATTTTCTCTCCATCCAATCCTATACTTCTCTGTTCCCTGAAAATGAATATTAGTATGAAAAAGGCCAACTTCAGAATGTTATTATACCTGTCAGGTGTTTTTCCTTTTTTGTCTGTTTATGATTAGTCAGTTTCATTTCAATTGAAGTTCAGAACTTTAAAAGATATATCTCAGCATAAATCCTTCTATGTGAATTTTTCTGGTTTTTAACATATCTATTCAATAAGTAATTAATTTGATAATTTTATTCAGTGTAATTTCAGTGATTCTTCTCTTTATTTTCTATCTTAGAATCAGCTACTCTATGTGTGTTGAATTTCTTTGGTATTTCTATGTTGCTTCATGAAATGTAGTGTAGCATAAGGGTTAATCATCTCCACTCTGATAAAGGTGTGAATAGGTTTCAATGGCAGTTCCATAATTTAGTTGCTGTGTAACCACAGGATAATTTACTTAATCTTTTAGCCTCAGTTAATCCACTGATTTTATCATCTGTAATGTGGAAACACCAAGGCAATTTTCCTCTGAAGTATTTGTGATAATTAAATAAGTTGATATGCATAAGGTTCTTATAACAGAGCCAACAAATGGTCATACTACATAGGAGTTGGTCATTATTATTTCCGTTCTTTGTGTCATCATTTTTTTTTTTTCTGTAGTGACTTTTATTCTCTCTTCTTTCTCCCTGTATTCTACTTATTCCTTCAAATATCTTCATACAAATCATTGCTTTTAGTAACCTGTATCCTAATATCAATATTTTACAACTTATATAGTGGTTTATTATTATTTTTAATTTGCTGAGATCTGACAGGACAAAATGATTTTTTTCTATCTATAAAAATCTATAGGAGACTCTAAATTCTTGTTGCTTTTATATTTGCAAAAACAGTCCTTTTTTTAACTAATTTGTTTTAGACTGTTGTTGAAGCATTTGTGTAAATGTTTAAGTAAAGTATTTTTATGTTTCTAGGGCCGAAATTTATAGCTCCTCCATACTTTTAAAATTATTCTTTCCTTTAATATCTCTTTAATATGTGACATTAGCAGCTATGGTGAGGAACAAGGACGCTACAGAAAAACTAAGCCACACCTCCACAACCCTAGTCATCCTATTTTTATAAAGAATTCTCTGAAATTATTTACTATATGAAAAAAACAACTTTACTCAGAAAACTATCTCTATTCAATAAATACAAATAGAATTTTTTCCTTTGTTTCTTCTTTTTGATCATTTGAAAGATTTCAAGTGTAGGAGTTGAGAAAGCCTTGGCTCCATCATATTTTATTTAGTTGTTTAAAGCACTTTGCCTTTTCACAAAACAATACTGAAAAGCAACATTTTCAAATGTTTGAATAGTACAAGTAATAAGAAGGCCTTGATCATTATTTTGGATGTGGTATCATAAGGATCTGTCAATTTTTTTTCAGATAGAAATAAATGGTTTAATCCAGTGCTATGTTTTAATCTGCAATAAGATAAAAACTTATAAATATTTACAGAACAATTAATTTGGAGATTGTCCTATGATGAATCAGGGTACATAAATGTGTATACAGACACACATATGTATGCATACACACACATATGTGTTAATGTAAATGGCAATGTACTTGTTTTTCTCTATCCCTGGTCTCAGGGGCCATCATGTGTGAAATATATATTGGTCTCACAGGAATAGTCTTGAGTATCTGTAATTCTTTTTTTGTTTTAATACATAGTAATATATTGCCAGGATTCTCCAGATAAATAGAAAATAATGTGTATGTATCTATAACTATATCCATATCTGTGTTTATATATTTACTGTTAAAAAAATTTACTCAGGATTATAGAGGGTGGCAAGTACAAAATTAGTGAGGTGGACACTAGGTAGAACTGTTACTGTAGTTTTAGTCCAAAGGTTGGTAGTCTGGAGACCCTGTAGAGCCAATGTTCCAGGTCAAATCTGAAGGTCATGCGGTAAAACCAGGAGTAACCAATGTTGCAGATGCCGTCCAAAGTCAGTCTGCTAAAGAAATCCGTTCTTGCTGGAGGGAAGCCAGTCTTTTAATTGTACTCAGGCACTCAGCTGATTGGAATGAGGCCTACCCATATTATGGAGAACAATCCATACTCCTTAGTGCTTTGCTCAAAAGCTACTGATTTGTATGTTAGCCTAATGTAAAACTTCTCTTAGAGAAATACCCAAAATAACATTTGATAAAATATCTGGGCACCCCATGATCCAGACATGGACACACAAAATTAACCATCACAATCTCAGGGATTGAAATGAATTCTCAGTTAATGAGAGCCCTAATAATTAATTTTGCTGATTTTGAGCAATCATAAGTCAATGAAAGAATGTAAGAGCCAGGACATGGAAGCAACCTAGATGTCCATCAGCAGATGAATGGATAAGAAAGCTGTGGTACATATACACAATGGAGTATTACTCAGCCATTAAAAAGAATACATTTGAATCAGTTCTAATGAGGTGGATGAAACTGGAGCCTATTATACAGAGTGAAGTATGCCAGAAGGAAAAACATAAACACAGTATACTAATGCATATATATGGAATTTAGAAAGTTGGTAACAATAACCCAGTGTACGAGACAGCAAAAGAGACACTGATGTATAGAACAGTCTTATGGACTCTGTGGGAGAGGGAGAGGGTGGGAAGATTTGGGAGAATGACATTGAAACACGTAAAATATCATGTAAGAAACGAGATGCCAGTCCAGGTTCGATGCACGATACTGGATGCTTGGGGCTAGTGCACTGGGACGACCCAGAGGGATGGTATGGGGAGGGAGGAGGGAGGAGGGTGTAGGATGGGGAACACATGTATACCTGTGGTGGATTCATTTTGATATTTGGCAAAACTAATACAATTATATAAAGTTTAAAAATAAAATAAAATTAAAAAACAAAACAAAACAAAACAAAAAAAGAAAAGAGCATTGGTAGAATAGAAAAGATGTTCTATTTAGGTTGGTGCAAAATTAATTGCTGTTTTGTGTTATTGAAATTTGCCATTTGATACTGGAGTATATTCTTAAATAAAAGTTGTTATATTATGCATCCAAAAAAAAAAAAAAAAGAATGTAAGAAAAAATAAAATCCCTTTCTTTCTAAAACATGAGCATACATTCAATGTTTTTTTTAATGAATAAATAAAAATATAAAGTCTGTGTATAGACATCAGCCTATTTACAAATAGTCCTTCTGAAAACTGGCAGTTGCATTCTGCCCATGTAGGAGTAAAATCCATTCCATAAAGAGATAACAACTTATACATAAACATCTTCAAAAAGACATTCCCTTCAATTGCTTAAAAAATTAAGCAACTGAATTTTTTATTCAAAATCAACATGTTCTTTATTAAATTTGTTGTGTTTGACTCACATTTTCCAAATCCAGAATTTGATTAAAAATAAAATTATCATATTTGAAGCCCTGGAGGAAGGTTTTCTTTTATCTTTATATCCCATCTGTTAATTTTCAGACAATTTGGCCAATTTACAAATGAACTAGTTTTGAGATGTATTTTTTTTAACATTATGAAATAAACACACTGCTGATTGTCATTTCTTTCTATCATATCTATGATCTATTACTATTCAATCATCTGTATCAATTGAACTGATGCTGACTTGGCAGCTAAAACACAGCATTCTATTTCCACACGTTGGTACCAGAAATATTTGGATAAAGTCACTTGAAATGTCTTTCATTCAGCTCTTCTGAGGTTCATTTTTCAAACATTCCATTGAGATATTCAGAGAATGAGGTGTTAATAAAACATTGTGATCTTTGTAAACTCTTACATAGTACTGAACACTTGTTTAAGTACTTATCATTTGAATTATATATCAATATATAGTACACTTAATTCTCACAGTTAATCTATGAACTAGGTATGGGTTCATGCGCATTTTAAAGTCTAAGTGAATGAGGTACAGAAGGTTAATTACCATTCCTAAGTTCACTGTGGTAGTAAGAGATGGAACCATGATTCATATACCTGTAGTCTAACTGCTCAGTCTATGGTCTTACTCACTTCAGTTTACTACTTCTACACCAAAGGTACTCATGTAACATTGCTATAAGCTCATATTTGATATTAATAAAGAGCTTAAAGCTCAACATTCAGAAAACGAAGATCATGCCATCTGGTCCCATCACTTCATGGGAAATAGATGGAGAAACAGTGGAAACAGTGTGAGCCTTTATTTTTTGGGGCTCCAAAATCACTGCAGATGGTGACTGCAGCCATGAAATTAAAAGACGCTTACTCCTTGGAAGGAAAGTTATGACCAACCTAGATAGCATATTCAAAAGCAGAGACATTAATTTGACAACAAAGGTTCGTCTAGTCAAGGCTATGGTTTTACCTGTGGTCATGTATGGATATGAAAGTTGGACTGTGAAGAAGGCTGAGCACCGAAGAATTGATGCTTTTGAACTGTGGTGTTGGAGAAGACTCTTGAGAGTCCCTTGGAGTGCAAGGAGATCCAATCAGTCCATTCTGAAGGAGATCAGCCCTGGGATTTCTTTGGAAGGAATGATGCTAAAGCTGAAACTCCAGTACTTTGGCCACCTCATGCGAAGAGTTCACTAATTGGAAAAGACTCTGATGCTGGGAGAGATTGGGGGCAGGAGGAGAAGGGGACGACAGAGGATGAGATGGCTGGATGGCATCACTGACACGATGGACATGAGTCTGAGTGAACTCCGGGAGTTGGTGATGTACAGGGAGGCCTGGTGTGCTGCGATTCATGGGGTCACAAAGAGTCGGACACGACTGAGAGACTGAACTGAACTGAAGTGAACTGAAAGAGCTTGCTTAGTATGGCTTCCTTAGTAGGGCTTCCCTGGTAGCTCAAAGGGTAAGGAATCTTCCAGCAATGCAGGAGACTCGGGCTCAGTCCCTGGGTTGGGAACATCACCTAGAGAAGAGAATGGCTATCCCTCCAGTATTCTTGCCTGGAGAATCCCATGGACAGAGGGGCCTGGCGGGCTACAGTCCATGGGGTTGAATGACAAAGTCAGACATGACCGAGCTACTAACACTTTCATTTTCACTTATTATGGCAAAGATAAAGATACACAAAAATAAAGATGCCTATATGGCAAAAATAAAAATGTATATCCATACATAGCAGGGGAATGCAAAATAGGCCCTGAGAGAAATTACGTTTTAGGCACCATGAGAATGGGAGTGTAATATCATCAAGGGATAGCAAGTGGTAAAATCATGGTAAAATCAGAACATTTGTATATTTTTGACAGAGATGTAAGATAGTGTGAATATTGTTAAAAAACAAAACAAAACAGAAAAACCTGAACAATTTGACCTGCCTATTAAAATTAGATATGCATATACTTTCTGTGTCTGCCTTTGACATCTGACCAGCAATCCCACCCCTAGCTGTTATGGCCTAGAGAAATTTGCATGTGCTGGAATTATTTTCCAATTTTCCCCATCAAACTTCCAGTTTAATAAAATTCAGGAGGAATTTCTTTGGTAGAGGCTGCCAGAAATAGTCATTTCAGAAGTTTCCAGGTGGTATTTTCTGGAAGACAGATTGTGGTTCACTTCTCTAGTATATTCAAAAGACTGCTAACAGCTTTGTTATCTCCTAATGTGTTTGGACATTTGACTTATTCTGGATCCTTGTATCAGGAGCTTTTTCTCTAACTCTGGCCTTCTACTTAACAGTGACACAAATGCTGCCTTTCTAACTCCACTCATGTTCTTTTAAAAATGTCTTCTCTTAACTTTACACCTAAGACAGCCTGTCTACAGGATCAAAAAGCAGTGTGCTCTGTGGTACAAGAATGAGTTTTAAAAATGTTTATTAGATAATACTTAATAATTCTAAGCCATGTGCTCATTAATGAAATCACTTAATGAAATATTTTAAAAGTAACTTTTGTGTGGAAAATTTAAGCATTTTCCAGTAACCTCATTCATGTTTATAGTATTAGTATAAACTAAGTGACAAAATTAAGATAAATAATGAAAGGGATAAAGTATTACAGATAACAAAGTGGGAAATAAGCATCACACTTACTGGATAATATATATAAATGTGTGTGTGTGTGGCTTCCCAATGGCACAACAGAAAGGAATCTGCCTACAATGAAGGAGATGAGGAAATGATCCTTGGGTTGAGAAGATGCCCTGGAAAAGGAAATGGCAACCCATTACATTATTCTTGTCTGGGAAATCCCATAGTTAGTAGGCCTGGTGAGCTACAGTCCAGTGTTGCAGAGTTGGGCACATCTTAGCGACTAAATAGAAAAAAAAAAAAATGTGTGTGTGTGTGTGTGTGTATATACACATAAAATGAAATATTACTCAGCCATTACAAAGGATAAAATAATGCCATTTGCAGCAACATAGATGGAACTAGAGACAATCATACTAACAGAAATAAGATAGAAAGGCAAATACCATAGGAAATTATTTATTTGTGGAATGTAAAATATAACAAAAACATAACTACAAAGCAAAAACAGACTCAGACACAAAGAACAGACTTGTGGTTGCCAAATGGAGAAGGATGAGGAAGAGAAACATTAGAAATTTGGGATTAGCAGATGAAAACTATTATATATAGGATGGATAAACAAGGTCCTACTGTATAACACAGGAACTATGTTCAATATCCTGTGATAAACCATAATGGAAAGTAATACGAAAAATAATCCATAAAACTCCAGAAGAACATCTACTTCTGCTTTATTGACTGCACTGAAGCCTTTGACTATGTAGATCACAACAAACTGTGAGAAATACTTCAGTTCAGTCAGTTCAGTTGCTCAGTCATGTCCGGCTCTTTGCAACCCTGTGAATCGCAGCACGCCAGGCCTCCCTGCCCATCACCAACTACCGGAGTTCACTCAGACTCATGTCCAACAAGTCAGTGATGCCATTCAGCCATCTCATCCTCTGTCGTCCCCTTCTCCTCCTGCCCCCAATCCCTCCCAGCGTCAGAGTCTTTTCCAATTAGTGAACTCTTCACATGAGGTGGCCAAAGTACTGGAGTTTCAGCTTTAGCATCATTCCTTCCAAAGAAATCCCAGGGCTGATCTCCTTCAGAATGGACTGGTTGGATCTCCTTGCAGTCCAAGGGACTCTCCAGAGTCTTCTCCAACACCACAGTTCAAAAGCACCAATTCTTATGCACTCATCTTTCTTCACAGTCCAAATCTCACATCCATACATGACCACAGGAAAAACCATAGCCTTGACTAGACAGACCTTTGTTGGCCAAGTAATGTCTCTGCTTTTCAATATGCTATCTAGGTTGGTCATAACTTTCTTCCAAGGAGTAAGCATCTTTTTAATTTCTTGGCTGCAGTCACCATCTGCAGTGATTTTGGAGCCCCCCAAAATAAAATCTGACACTGTTTCCACTGTTTCCCCATCTATTTCCCATGAAGTGATGGGACCAGATGCCATGATCTTCGTTTTCTGAATGTTGAGCTTTAAGCCAACTTTTTCACTCTCCTCTTTCACTTTCATCAAGAGGCTTTTTAGTTCCTTTTCCCTTTCTGCCATAAGGGTGGTGTCATCTGCATATCTGAGGTTATTGATATTTCTCCCGGCAATCTTGATTCCAGCTTGTGCTTCTTCCAGCCCAGAGTTTCTCATGATGTACTCTGCATATAAGTTAAATAAGCAGGGTGACAATATACAAAAAATATAATCAATCTGATTTTGGTGTTGACCATCTGGTGATGTCCATGTGTAGAGTCTTCTCTTGTGTTGTTGGAAGAGGGTGTTTGCTATGACCAGGGCATTTTCTTGGCAAAACTCTATTAGTCTATGCCCTGCTTCATTCTGTTTCCAAGGCCAAATTTGCCTGTTACTCCAGGTGTTTATGACTTCCTACTTTTGCATTCCAGTCCCCTGTAATGAAAAGGACATCTTTTTTGGGTGTTCATTCTAAAAGGTCTTGTAGGTCTTTATAGAACCATTCAACTTCAGGTTCTTCAGCATTGCTGGTTGGGGCATAGATTTGGATTACTGTGATATTGAATGGTTTGCCTTGGAAACGAACAGAGATCATTCTGTCGTTATTGAGATTGCATCCAAGTACTGCATTTTGGACTCTTTTGTTGACCATGATGGTACTCCGTTTCTTCTAAGGGATTCCTGCCCACATTAGTAGATATAATGGTCATCTGAGTTAAATTCACCCATTCCAGTCCACATTCACTCTTGCCATCACTCAAGCCCCACGGGCATGGCTTAGTTTCATTGAGTTAGACAAGGCTGTGGTCCTAGTGTGATTAGATTGACTAATTTTCTGTGATTATGGTTTCAGTGTGTCTGCCCTCTGATGCCGTCTTGCTACACCTACAGTCTTACTTGGGTTTCTCTTACCTTGGACATGGGGTATCTCTTCACGGCTGCTCCAGCAAAGCACAGCTGCTGCTCCTCACATTGGACAAGGGGTATCTCCTCACCGTCACCCCTCCTGACCTTGAACATGAAATAGCTCCTTTAGGCCCTTCTATGCCCACGCAGCCACCACTCCTTGGGCGTGGGGTTGCTCCTGGGAGACATACTTAAAGAGATAGGAATACCAGATCATCTTACCTGCCTCCTGAGAAACCTATATGCAGGTCAAAAAAGAACAGTTAGAACCAGACATGGAAAAATGGACTATTCAAAACTGGCAGAGGAGTACATCAAGGCTGTATAGCATCACCCTGCTTATTTAAAGTCTGTGCAGAGTACATCATGTGAAATGCCAGGCTGGATGAAGCACAAGCTGGAATCAAGATTGCTGGGAGAAATATCAATAACTTCAGATATGCAAATGACATCACCTTTATGGCAGAAAGTGAAGAGATACTAAAGAGCCTCTTGATGAAGGCAAAATAAGAGAGTGAAGAAGCTGGCTTAAAACTCAGTGTTCAAAAAGTGAATATCATGGCATCCGGTCCCAACACTTAATGGCAAATAGATGGGAAAACAATGTAAACGGTGACAGACTTTATATTTTTGGGCTCCAAAATCACTGCAGATGGTGACTGCAGCCATGAAATTGAAACGCATTTGCTCCATGGAAGCAAAGCTATGACAAACCTAGACAGCATATTAAAAAGCAGAGACATTACTTTGCCAAAAAAAGGTCCGTATGGTCAAAGCTATGGTTTTTCCAGTAGCCATGTGTGGATGTGAGAGTTGGACCAATAAGAAGGCTGAGCTCTGAAGGATTGATGCTTTTGAACTGTGGTGCTGAAGAAGACTCTTGAGAGTCCCTTGGACTGCAAGGAGATCAAATCAGTCAACCCTAAAGGAAATCAGTCCTGAATATTCATTGAAAGGACTGATGCTGAAGCTGAAGCTCCAATACTTTGGCCACTAGATGTGAAGAGTTGACTCATTAGAAAGGACCCTGATAATGGGAGAGACTGAATGCTGGGGAGTTGAAAGGGACGGTAGAAGACAAGATGATTGAATGGCATCACGGACTCAATGGACATGAGTTTGAGCAAGTTCTGGGAGGTGGTGAAGGACAGGGAAGCCTGGTGTGCTGCAGTCCATGGATTCTCAAAGAGTCGGATGTGACTGAGGGTCTGAACAACAACAACGATATTTATAACTGAATCACTTTGCTGTACAGCAGAAATTAACACAACATTGTAAATCAACTATACTTCAATAACATTTATTAAAAAGAAAAAAAATTATTGGCTAAATGAGAACATGATTTATTACAAGGAAGTGTTTGTTTTATATTCAACACATCATATGTTTTGTTTTCCTGGATATAGACTGGTAGTAGGTCAGAGCTTTATTATGTGTCTTCTAGAACTCATGAAAACTTTAAAGTTTTTATAAGTGGGCATAACATACAAGTGACTTAATTATGCCATGTAGTATACATAATTCAGACGTTCAATCTTTCATAATTTAATTTGAAACAAAAACAATACAGGAGAGAATAATTGATGGTAAAGGAAAAGACAGATGTGTGATAAAGTAAGCATGCTAATAGCTAGGTAGTGGATGTATGGGTTATAATTATACAATTATTTTAACTTTTCTGGATGTTTGAAATTTTCATAACAAAATGTTGTAGCAAAAGGGAATACACAGCATTTACAGTGGTTGAAATTGCCTTTGTTCTAACTGGCATCCTGAAAGATAACATGCCTGCAGAGAAGGTCTGAAAGAACAGGCTGCTGACATAAGATGACCTCCTTTCAGGGAGTAGGAGAAAAAACAATAAAAATTAATTTATGTCTCTTATATTCATGATTACCTATAAAGATCACAGATATTACAAGCCATCCTTGAGTATGTACTAGGGTAAAGAAAGTTCAAACAGTTTAAGCAGACTTTACAAACGTAAATGAATGTGGATGAATTCTTTGACCAAAATTTTGACTGAATTTAAGGCTTTGCAGTCATCAGTTAATGCATATTCCATCTATTTTAAAAATTCTTTGCCTGTTTAAAAGATATTTACATTTTATGCTGTCATCTATTGCCCTATAAATCATTCTTGCAAATCACAACAGGGCATTTTGCCTATAGTATATAATTATACTAGGCGGTTCAACTTACATTTTGCCTAAAATCATAAATACACTTATGTATCCTAAAAGTGAAAAAAAGAAATGAAAAGGATCAGAAAGGAATCTACCTAAATAAAGAGAAAAGCACAAGAGTGAGGAAAGGAAGAAAGATAAAAGGAAGAAGGTAAAAGAAATATTAGGTTCTCCCTAGAATGAATGGAAATGGCAAATTTCAGTAATGTTTAGCTGGACTTAATGATTTCATTTTGGGTACATATTCAATTTGAGACTCAAACTCTATGCTGAGTATCTTTATATTTCCTTATCTTTCTTCTCTCACATTTCCCATTAAAATATTTTTTAAAAGTTGATTTTGAATATCATGCAAAATGTTGTATTCTACAATGATAGGTCAAGTTATTTGGCTCCCAGATGATTCTATGTCAGACTGTTCTTGAACATTGTCTCATAACACTTGATCTCTCTCTTTTTGTTACTTTACAAGCTATCAGCTGAATTAACCAGGACTGTTGCAATTGTTCTCTCAGCACAATCAGGACTTTCTCTCCTTGCCTTTTCAACCCCTACTTTAAGAATTACTAGGCACACCTGCATCTTAAAAGTGCAGATTCTCTAAAATCCATGAGGTGTGTGCCTCATGCCATCTCTGATTTCAGCAGTGACCCTGTAACTAGTTATGCAATCACCTCACTAATCACCAATTCTACACTAGAGCAGGTGCATAGATTTTCAATTATCAGTTATCTTTACATGGAAGTATGATGTCATTCTTACGCCACATAGATTCCTAAGTGCCTGACACACGTGCTTCATTCTGCATGAAATACTCTGATACTGTTTCTTCCAGGATCTTATATAAGATCACATGCCCATCTGCTTTATTCTTTCCTCTTAATATGAGGTTTTTCTCTTCTCAGTGATCTCCACTTTCCCTTTCTGGGATCAAAGTTTAGAAGCAAAAAATTATGAAAGTCTGGTTTTCTGATAGATATAAATAGTTGTTTTGTTTTTGTTTAACCTACCAAAGCTCTCTCTACTTACCTTACCAGCAAGGGTCCTTTTTTCCTTTTGTTTCTAAGCAGAATCCACCCATCTTCTCTATGGAGTGACAGTGTATCAAGGTCTTGTTTTAAGGGTAGGAAGACGGTAAAGGAGGAAAAAATGCTGAAGGAAATATATCCAGGGATTTCACGTAAGTATTAATACTACCATTAAATTATTTACATTATGCTATATGCCATTATTTACAAAAATAAAGGCAAACAATTTATGCTGCTGCTGCTAAGTCGCTTCAGTCATGTCCAACTCTGTGCGACCCCATAGACGGCAGCCAACCAGGCTTCCCATCCCTGGGATTCTCTAGGCAAGAACACTGGAGTGGGTTGCCATTTCCTTCTCCAATGCATGAAAGTGAAAAGTGAAAGTGAAGTCGCTCAGTCGTGTCCGATTTGTAGCAACCCCATGGACTGCAGGCTACCAGGTGCCTGAATCCATGGGATTTTCCAGGCAGAAGTACTGGAGTGGGTTGCCACTGCCTTCTCCGAAACAATTTATAAATGTCCTTTAACAAAACTATTATGTGTCAATCTTATTTATTTTCTGCATCTTCACATCAAGAGTGTAGAATGCAGAACATGTCAAATTACCAATAAATAATATACTAATTCAAAAGTAACACAATATTATCTTCCTACATTGCTGACAAAATCCAAAGTCAAATCTATGAATTTTAGTATATCGTTGATCACCGCTTTCTTATCAACAAACAGGGTATACTTTTCATTAAAACACAAACTTACTAAAGTTGCTTATGAGTTTGTTCTACTATTCCGCAATTCTTTCAGGGATATACCCAAGGAAAATGCAGGCCTGTGTGATCAAAGGACATGTACAAATTTGTCTTATCAGCTTTATTCCTGATGTTCAATACTGGAAATAACTCAAATGTGGATGAGTGATAAAAATGGGGTCTACATCACAATCTGAGGGATCTCACAGGTATGCTCAGAGAAAGTAAAATATCTCATTGCTGTGAGAATACATTTATGTGAAGTTCAAAAACATATAAAGCTAATTTATGGTCATAAATAGAAAATGTATTACTTCTAACATGCCAAGGAAAAACATTTACAAGTCTTTTTGTGATGCTAGGTACGTTCCATATCTTGACAAGTAATAGCTACCTGAGTATCTATCTATCCATATAAATTTATCAAAGAATATACTTATCAATTGATAAATTTTGCACACTTCACTATACTAATATTTTATTCCTCCTCTCCAATATATATATGTATTTATGTATGTAAATGCAAGCAATAAGTTTTAAACTGATGTGTTTCTGGAGGAATGGTAAATTACAGAGGATTTCATGATAAAACATTAACCTTCTTCTGGAAAGGGTTAACCAGCATTTAAAGCATAATCATATTAGTGTCTGAATTTATTGCTACTTTCCTCCTTCCCTTTAAATGTTATTAATGCCAAGAGGACTGACATGTAAGTCTAAATAACTCAGAATGTTTAGATAAATTCTTAACCTTACTGTACTTAAGATCAGAGCACATGGAAATTTCAGGGTCTTTAGAGTGGACCTATTTCCTAGAATGATGATCTTTTCACGTTCCAGCTGTGTTAAGCTTGAGCACATCCTTTAACCTCACTGCCTATCCTTTAGTTTTCTTATTTGGAAAATTAAATACTTAAATGAATACTTATAATATCTACTTTACAGGGTTGTTTTGAGTTAAAAGGAAAAATAGATTACATGGACCAAATGATAAAATGCATTACTTAATATGTAGTCAGTTTTCTATTCTTTGTTAAATATCATCCCTGAATATTTTCAGACAGAAGTAAAGTGGTGAGGATAAGAGTGGAAGTGGGGGTGAGTGTGGATAGAATGATAAATAAGACTGAGCTTCTGTTCTTTGTCCATTTACAATCAGTTAGTCATAGTGAAACTAGGACACACATGTCTATAATCAACAATATATTAAAATAATTATTCAATAAGTGATGCAAAGCAGAGGGCTATCAGCATGGAAGTGTTTCTCTTCTTTGGGGCTCAGGAAAGATCATCCAATGGACAAATGCAATTGGGGCCATCTTTTAAATATAATAGATGTTTACACAGGTGCATTAAGAAAACAGCATATAATGTAGAAATGAACAACACCTCTAGGAAGCACACAGTTTACATTTATCATAAATATTTAACACATGTAATGAATATCAGAAAGTAAAGTGGAATATATGCAGGTCACAGGCATATTGTAAAATAACAAGTTTCATGTTATATCATTGGAAAACATATGTCCATACATATTTTGTAAATGAAGTAACACAAATATTATTATCATTTCCCTCCTTCACTACAGAATTTTTAGTAAGGGTGTTACTTACAAATACAGTAAAATATTAATAGCAGTAATGAGAATGAATGTAGGAAAATACAAAATAATCATTTTTTAAAGTCATAAGAATGTAAGCAATTGACCCTCTCAGGATTGCAAGAAAATACCTACATTTTTTCTAAAATAGATTTCTTCATTTCTACATCCAGATCAAGAGCAGTCTCTGGATAGGATCTGGTGAGAAGTACTGACTGCTGCTATAGACAATGAGTTCTCGTGTTGAAACCTAATCTCCAGTGTGATGGTATTTTAAGCTGTGGCTCTTGGGAGATGACTTGGTCATGAGGGCAGAGCCTTCATTAGGGATTAGTGACCTTATGAAAGAGAACATAGAGAGCTCCTTTGTGCCGTCTGCCATGTGGCAGACACATGCCATGAGGACACAGCAAAAGAAGGCCATCTAAGAATCAGGAAGTGGACCCTAACTAGACATCAAATATGCTGAAGCCTTGATCTTGGATTTAGACTGCAGAATCTTGAGAAATAAATGTTTGTTGTTGAAGTCACTCAGTTTATGGTATTTTTTGTTATAAAAACCCATACAAGCTAATATGACTGCTAAAACTAACTTGGAGAAGGCAATGGCAACCCACTCCAGTACTCCTGCCTGGAGAATCCCATGGACGCAGGAGCCTGGTGGGCTGCCGTCTATGGGGTCGCAGAGTTGGACACGACTGAAATGACTTAGCAGCAGTAGCAGCAAAACTAACAGAGACCTACAGCCTGGACTTTTCTTTAGACTGTTGAATATGATTCTCAAATTTCTAGACAGATTCTGTTCAGTAACAAGTTTGTGGGTCCAGACACCTCAAAATGTTGAGACAGATAGCACTTTGCTTTCCCTGGAGTTCCTACAATAATAACAGCATGTTAATTCAGCAATTGAGAACTCCCATCTCTACTCTCCCTGTCTGATCTGCCTTCTTCCTTCTTGCCTCAGACTCTAACTTGTTATCATTAACCATTATCCCTCTCTCTCACCCACTCTCTCCCCAGCACACAAACACGTATTTCAGCAGTGTAACTATTATTTGATATTTGCTCAACATATCTAAAAATACAGTTTAGTCTCAAAAGTTAAACTTAACTTCTTTCTTTAAAGTCAACACATTTATTGACTTTATCAGTGTTTTTCTTCAAATTAGAAATAGTCTCTTAAAATAATGGCTTACTGAGAGAATTTAATAAATGATCAACACTAGAGGTATGAATGTTAGGTGTGAAAGTGTTAGTTGCTCAGTCGTGTCTGACTGTTTGTGACCCCATGGCCCGTAGCCTATCTGGTTCCTCTGTCCATGGAATCCTCCAGGCAAGAATACTGGAGTGAGTAGTCATTCCCTTTTCCAGGGGAATCTTTCTGACCTCAGGATTGAACCCTGGTTTCTAGGCAGATTCTTTACTGTCTGAGCCACCAGAATATGAGTAGTGCTGCTGCAATTCAGCTATTTGTGAACAGTTATTGATTCGCATTTCTCAGTCTGATCTACAAGCAATAACAGCAACTCATTTTCTTTTTTAGAGTCTGAAAAGATATTGCAGGACACTTTGAACATAGGTGATTTGAAACGCCTTATTAACATGGCCACAGGTTAATACTAGGGGGGAAAAAAAAGCAAGAATCATTGACATTGATGATGACAATGTTTTTGTTATTTCTGTTTGTTACCTTAACTTGCACTATACTATCTTCCTGTGTGGATCCAAGTTTTTGAGCCTTGAAATGTATAAAACTGTTGGACTCTCTACAAGTATACAAAATTATAAATACAAAAGTGGGTACATGCCTTGAAAGGGACAGTACAAGAGAGAGATCTTAAAGTTTAAATTTTGTTAGATTCAGAACAAATTCATCCCAGTACTCCAATAAAAATCTGAACAACTCATTTCTGACTACACATAAAATTGTTCTAAGGCTTTCTTATATTTCCTCTGATCAAAAAATTTTGAGAAAACCTGTAAACGAATAATATACTCCATTGTTTGACAGAAGTCTCCTGATCACTAAGAATTTGAGTCTAATATTTTTAAGGTGAAATAATGTGTATTTAATTTTGTAACCTAGACTTATACATATCCATGTCCTTACCATTAATTTTGTTTTATTTTAAAAGTAACTTTTCTACATATTTCAATAATCACAGAATATATTTCCTTTCAAATGACTTTTTACTTATTATTCTTAGTTTCTGTATGACCTCTACTCATTATCATTTATATTGAAAACTGTCACATATTTTGCTTCTCTCTTTTAACACATAGAACATTCTATTTATTTGTCCAATTTCTTGACACATGAACTCTTGACCTTATATAAAACAAGATTCCTAAAGTGATTATTTGGCTTCACTACGTGAGAGAGTCTGGGGAAAAAAAAAAAAAAAAAGACATTCTCTTCTAGTTGGTTTTGAAATTTTGTTTGCTTGCCTCTCTATCTTTTCTATACTCAAAAAATGGCTTCATTCTTTCCCTGAACATTACATCAAATCAACTTCAGGCAAAAGCTTTTTCTGAATTGAAGCTGAACTGGGTTCTTCTACTTGTCTGTATTTTAATATTTTATTCAGAATTGCTCAGAAGAGAGGATTTAGCTAGCTTCCTTTGCCTTTTAGCTTATTATTGATGGTACTTTTTCATTCTTCTTTGTTATCCGAACCATTATTCAAAAGATATGCAAGAAGATCTCACAGCTGGAAACACAGATAGTCTCTCACTTACAAGCTACTAACTTCGCTAATGTGCCCTTTATCATGAATAATATGAAATTCTCACTAAAAATCAATAATGATTGCAACAAAAATAAACCACAGAATCCAGAAAATAGTTATCTTGAGGCACATTGAAGGTCTCCACATGACTTATTTTTTATTCACATATATTTATAAATATATGAAAATGAAAAAATGAAAACCTTAGCAAAAACTGAGAATTTAGTATATACTGGCCAAATATCTTGGCAGTATAACATTTTTTTTTTTTTTTTTGCAATGTTTGGTCTGTTTACTTTTAATAATGCAAAAGTGACATTTAAAATAAATTTTTAAGATGGAATGGTATTTTGTACTAAAAAAATCCTCAATAATCTCACTACCTATGCAAAATCAACAACATTTGTAAAGGTTAAACAGATTTCTTTGGTAAATGTTAAATTACATTGATTTCATTTCAATTTATTTAATGCAATTCACTGAGTAAGTATAATTAAGCATTATTTATTTCACTGAAATGGATAATGGAGAGTCTCTATAATGGAGATCCTCTATCATAAAGGAGATTATTATCTTTTGAGAAAATAACATACAAATCAAAAATAAAATAAAAAATTGAACAATATTTTACAGACTTGAAAAGTACATATTTTTAATCATGTGCTACACAATGTTTTAGAGGACTTCAAATGCCAATAAGAAGGATAATTCAAAGAAACTGATGTAACAAAATTTTGGAATATCTGTGCTAAAACACGAAAGTTATATCTGGTATGAAAATAGATTTTTGGATTCATGTACACACATAGCATACCGATTCTACTTTAATTGAGATATAACTGACATATACCACTGTGTGACTTTAAGGTATATGATCATTTGCTACATTTATACTTTGCAATACAAATTCCACTGTAGCATTAATTAACGTCTCCATCAGGTCACATGATAATTGATTTTTGTGGTGAGAATATTGAAGATATTCTATCAGCAATTTAAGATATATAATAGAGTATTATTAACTATAATCACAGTACCATACGTTAGATATCCAGAACTAATCAATAAACTTACCTTCTAAGAATTTCTTCTTCAGTGTCATAGGTTTGGGCTTGCTGTTTTTTTCATTTACATGTGTTTTTTGAGTTTGTTTGTTTTTTTTGTTTGTTTTTTTTTTTTTTTAGTTTTTGCCTTTCTTTTTTTTTCAGGTTTTATTTATTTATTTTATTTTATTTTATTTTTTAACTTTACAATATTGTATTGGTTTTGCCATATATCAACATGAATCTGCTACAGGTATACACGTGTTCCCTTGGATGGGAGAAATTTTTAAATTTACCTTTTATTTTCTTACTTAATTCACTGGTTG
The DNA here is from genome assembly GCF_002263795.3 of Bos taurus. Classification (NCBI taxonomy): domain Eukaryota; kingdom Metazoa; phylum Chordata; class Mammalia; order Artiodactyla; family Bovidae; genus Bos; species Bos taurus. The sequence goes on from NC_037328.1 coordinate 48,184,630, forward strand.
TTTAAAAGTGTATTGTTAAGTTTTCATGTTTGTAAATTTTAGTTTTTCTCTTAATGTTGATTACTAGTTTTATACCATTGTTTGAAAAAGATTTCAACCTTCTTAAATTAAGACTTTTTAAGACCTATCATCCGATTAATACTTGTGAATATTCTGTGTGCATGTGAAAAGAATGTGTATTCTGATCCTGTTGAATGGGATGTTATCTGTATATCTAATAGGCTCATTTATTGAAGGCAAAATGGGAAGAGGGCAGCAGAAGATAAGGTGATTAGATAGCATCATGGACTCAATGGATATGAATGTGAGCAAACTCCAGGAGACAGAGAAAGACAGGGAAGCCTGGTGTGGTGCAGTCCATGTGGTTGCAAAGAGTCAGACACGAATTAGAGATTGAACAACAATGATTCAAGTATATCTTTTCTTTGTATTTATGTCAGGGTTTCCCAGGTGGCTCTAGTGGTAAAGAACTCGCCTGCCAATAGAGGAGACACAGGTTTGATCTCTGGGTCTGGAAGATCCACTGGAGGAGTACATGGCAACCCACTCCAGTATCCTTGACTGGAGAATATCATGGGCAGAGGAAGCTGGTGGGCTACAGTACTTTGGGTCGCAAGGAGTAGGACACGACTGAACCGACTTAGCATGCATGCATGCACGATGATCTAGCTATTGCTGAAAGTGGGGTACTAAAGTTCTTTACTGTTTTTGTCCTGTTGCCTGTTTCTCCCATCAGATCTGTTTATATTTGCTTAGTATATTTAGGTACTCTGATGTTGGATGCATATATTTAAACATTTTATATCATCTTGAGTTTGTTCCTTTTATCATTACATAAGGATATTTGTTTCTTGTTACCGTTTTTAGCTTAAGGTCTAAATTTTTTTTTTTCTGATATAAGTGAAAGTAACTCACTCTCTTTGGTTTCGACTTGCATGAACAGCCTTTCCATCTCTTCACTTTGACCATATCAGATCAGAAAGATCAGATCAGTCGCTCAGTCGTGTCCGATTCTTTGTGATCCCATGAATCGCAGCACACCAGGCCTCCCTGTCCATCACCAACTCCCGGAGTTCACTCAGACTCACGTCCATCGAGTCGGTGATGCCATCCAGCCATCTCATCCTCTGTCGTCCCCTTCTCCTTCTGCCCCCAATCCCTCCCAGCATCAGAGTCTTTTCCAATGAGTCAACTCTTCGCATGAGGTGGCCAAAGTACTGGAGTTTCAGCTTTAGCATCATTCCTTCCAAAGAAATCACAGAGCTGATCTCCTTCAGAATGGACTGGTTGGATCTCTTTGCAGTCCAAGGGACTCTCAGGAGTCTTCTCCAACACCACAGTTCAAAAGCATCAATTCTTCGGTGCTCAGCCTTCTTCACAGTCCAACTCTCACATCCATACATGACCACTGGAAAAACCATAGCCTTGACTAGACAGACCTTTGTTGGCAAAGTAATGTCTCTGCTTTTGAATATGCTATCTAGGTTAGTCATAACTTTCCTTCCAAGGAATAAGCGTCTATTAATTTCATGGCTGCAATCATCATCTGCAGTGATTTTGGAGCCCCCAAAATAAAGTCTGACACTGTTTCCCCATCTATTTCCCATGAAGTGATGGGACCAGAAGCCATGATCTTCGTTTTCTGAATGTTGAGCTTTAAGCCAACTTTTTCACTCTCCTCTTTCACTTTCATCAAGAGGCTTTTGAGTTCCTCTTCACTTTCTGCCATAAGGGTGGTGTCATCTGCATATCTGAGGTTATTGATATTTCTCCCGGCAATCTTGATTCCAGCTTGTGTTTCTTCCAGTCCAGCGTTTCTCATGATGTACTCTGCATAGAAGTTAAATAAACAGGGTGACAATATACAGCCTTGACAAACTCCTTTTCCTATTTGGAACCAGTCTGTTGTTCCATGTCCAGTTCTAACTGTTGCTTCCTGACCTGCATACAAATTTCTCAAGAGGCAGGTCAGGTGATCTGGTATTCCCATCTCTTTCAGAATTTTCCACAGTTTATTGTGATCCACACAGTCAAAGGCTTTAGCATAGTCCATAAAGCAGAAATAGATGCTTTTCTGGAACTCTCTTGCTTTTTCCATGATCCAGCGGATGTTGGCAATTTGATCTCTGGTTCCTCTGCCTTTTCTAAAACCAGCTTGAACATCAGAAAGTTCACGGTTCACATATTGCTGAAGCCTGGCTTGGAGAATTTTGAGCATTACTTTACTAGCATATGAGATAAGTGCAATTGTGTGGTAGTTTGAGCATTCTTTGGCATTGAGCTTATGGGTGCCCTTAAATATTAAATGACTCTCATGCAGGCAACACATAGCTGAGTCTTCTCTGTTTAATGTACCCACCCAGATGTTTTATGACTTTAGACTGGTGAAATAATGTCATTTATATTTATAGTAATTATCGGTATGTAAGGACTTACTAATGCCATCTCATTAATTGTTTTCTGGCTGTTTTCTAGTTCTAGTATTCCATTTTTCTTCTCTTGCTGCCTAACGTTGTGGGTTGGTGGTGTGCTGTGGTTTCTTTCTCTTTCTCTTTTGTGAATCTAATAGAAGTTTTTGCTTTTTCATTACCATGATGTTTATATAAAACACTGTGTTGATCTAACAGTCTATTTTATACAGATAGTGACTCAACTTTGGACTCATGCAAAAACTACTCCTTGTTTTTCTACCTTATGTTTTTAATGTCACAATTTATATTGTGCATTATTTAAATTATAGTATATTTTAACTCTTTTTTAACTTTTGCACTATAGTTAAGAGATTAACACCCTTTTATATTGTAGAATAGAGTTTTCTGAAACAGACTATACTTTACTATATATTGTGTGTGCTCAGTCAGTCAGTTGTGTTTGACTCTTTGTGACCTCATGGACTGTAGCCTTCGACTCCTTTGTCCATGGGATTTCTCAGGCAAGAGCACTGGAGTGGGTTGCCATTTCCTTCTCCACATTTATTTTTACCAGTATGCTTTATTATTTCATTTGTTTTTAGGTCACTAACTAGTGTCTTTATTTCAGTGTGAAGAACTCCCTTTAGCATTTCTTCTAAAGCAGGACCAGTAGTGGCAAACTCCTTCAGCTTTTGTTCGTCTGGGAAAGATTTTATTTTTTTCTCCTTTCTGAAGCACAACTTTTCCAGATAGAGTATTCTTGGCACCATTTTTTCTTTTTCCCCTCCTTTGAGGACTTTGAACATATTTTTTCACTCTATACTAGCCTCTAAGATTTTTTTACTTTTTTCTGAGCATTCCACTGATAGCTTAATGAGGATTTCTTTGAAGGTTACAAACTTTTTATCTCTTTCTGCTTTAAGATTTTCTCTTTGTCTTTATTTTTGACAATGTTATTATAATTTGTCTTGGAGAAGACCTTTTTTTTTTTTTTTTTAAATAATGAAATAACCCATTGATTTCATTAACTTTCATGCCAAATCTCTGCCCAGGTTTGGGAAATCCTCAGTCATTTGAGGATACAGCAAGAAGGTTGTTATACATAAACTAGTAATATGGCCATCATAAGAAACCAAACCTTGCCAGATCTATTTCTTGGATTTTCAGCCTCTAGAATTCTGAGAGAAGAAAACATCTGCCAAGTCACTCATTCCATGGCATTCTCTTATGACAGCCTAAATTGACTAACCCAAGAGTTCTGCCCAAGGCCAGGGGCGGTGGCCCGGAAGACCAACCCCACATCCAAAGAGCAGTGGCTGTGCGGGCTCAGGAGGGCCTAGAGGATCTATCCCACATTGAAGGTCAGGAAGGGCAGCAGTGAGGAGATACCCCTCGTCCAAGGTAAGGAGCAGCGGCTGTGCTTTGCTGGAGCAGCCGTGAAGAGATACCCCATGGCCAAGGTAAGAGAAACCCAAGTAAGACGGTAGGTGTTGCAGAGGGCATCAGAGGGCAGACTCACTGAAACCATACTCACAGGAAACTAGTCAATCTAATCACACTAGGACCACAGCCTTGTCCAACTCATTGAAACTAAGCCATGCCCATGGGGCAAACCAAGACAGGCGGGTCATGGTGGAGAGATCTGACAGAACGTGGTCCACTGCAGAAGGGACTGGCAAACCACTTCAGTATTCTTGCCTTGAGAACCCCATGAACAGTATGAAAAGGCAAAATGATAGGATACTGAAACAGGAACTCCCCAGGTAAGTAGGTGCCCAATACGCTACTGGAGATCAGTGGAGAAATAATTCCAGAAAGAATGAAGATATGGAGCCAAAGTAAAATCCATACCCAGCTGTGGATGTGACTGGTGATAGAAGCAAGGTCCGATGCTGTAAAGAGCAATATTGCATAGGAACCTGGAATGTCAGGTCCATGAATCAAGGCAAATTGAAAGTGGTCAAACAAGAGATGGCAAGAGTGAATGTTGACATTCTAGGAATCAGCAAACTGAAATGGACTGGATTGGGTGAATTTAACTCAGATGACCATTATACTACTACTGTGGGCAGGAATCCCTCAGAAGAAACGGAGTAGCCATCATGGTCAACAAAAGAGTCTGAAATGCAGTACTTGGATGCAATCTCAATAACGACAGAATGAACTCTATTCGTTTCCAAGTCAAACCATTCAATATCACAGTAATCAAGTCTATGCCCCAGCCAGTAACACTGAAGAAGCTGAAGTTGAATGGTTCTATGAAGACCTACAAGACCTTTTAGAACTAACACCCCCAAAAGATGTCCTTTTCATTATAGGGGACTGGAATGCAAAAGTAGGAAGTCATAAACACTTGGAGTAACAGGCAAATTTGGCCTTGGAATACAGAATGAAGCAGGGCAAAGACTAACAGAGTTTTGCCAAGAAAATGCACTGGTCATAGCAAACACCCTCTTCCAACAACACAAGAGAAGACTCTACACATGGACATCACCAGATGGTCAACACCGAAATCTGATTGATTATATTCTTTGCAGCCAAAGATGGAGAAGCTCTATACAGTCAGCAAAAACAAGACCAGGAGCTGACTGTGGCTCAGATTATGAACTCCTTATTGCCAAATTCAGACTTAAATTGAAGAAAGTAGGGAAAAGCACTAGACCATTCAGGTATGACCTAAATCAAATCACTTACAGTTATACAGTGGAAATGAGACATAGATTAAGGGACTAGATCTGATAGAGTGCCTGATGAACTATGGACTGAGGTTCGTGACATTGTACAGGAGACAGGGATCAAGACTATCCCCATGGAAAAGAAATGCAAGAAAGCAAAATAGCTGTCTGGGGAGGCCTTACAAATAGCTGTGAAAAGAAGAGAAGTGAAAAGCAAAGGAGAAAAGGAAAGATATAAGCATCTGAGTGCAGAGTTCCAAAGAATAGCAAGAAGATAAGAAAGCCTTCCTCAGCGATCAATGCAAAAAAATAGAGGAAAACAACAGAATCGGAAAGACTAGAGATCTCTTCAAAAAAATTAGAGATACCAAGGGAATATTTCATGCAAAGATGAGCTCGATAAAGGACAGAAATGGTATGGACCTAACAGAAGCAGAAGATATTAAGAAGATGTGCAAGAATACACAGAACAACTGTACAAAAAAGATCTTCATGACCCAAATGATCAGGATGATGTGATCACTGACCTAGAGCCAGACATCCTGGAATGTGAAGTCAAGTGGGCCTTAAAAAGCATCGCTACGAACAAAGCTAGTGGCGGTGATGGAATTCCAGTTGAGCTATTTCAAATCCTGAAAGATGATGCTGTGAAAGTGCTGCACTCAATATGCCAGCAAATTTGGAAAACTCAGCAGTGGGCACAGGACTGGAAAAGGTCAGTTTTCATTCCAATCCCAAAGAAAGGCAATGCCAAAGAGTGCTCAAACTACCGCACAATTGCACTCATCTCACATGCTAGTAAAGTAATGCTCAAAATTCTCCAAGCCAGGCTTCAGCAATACGTGACCCGTGAACTTCCAGATGTTCAAGCTGGTTTTAGAAAAGGCAGAGGAACCAGAGATCAAATTGCCAACATCTGCTGGATCATGGAAAAAGCAAGAGAGTTCCAGAAAAGCATCTATTTCTGCTTTATTGACTATGCCAAAGCCTTTGACTGTGTGGATCACAATAAACTGTGGAAAATTCTGAAAGAGATGGGAATAGCAGACCACCTGACCTGCCTCTTGAGAAATCTGTATACAGGTCAGGAAACAACAGTTAGAATTGGACATGGGACAACACACTGGTTCCAAATAGGGAAACGAGTACATCAAGGCTGTATATTGTCACCCTGCTTATTTAACTTCTATGCAGAGTACATCATGAGAAATGCTGGACTGGAAGAAACACAAGCTGGAATCAAGATTGCCGGGAGAAATATCAATAACCTCAAATATGCAGATGACACCACCGTTATGGCAGAAAGTGAAGAGGAACTAAAAAGCCTCTTGAGGAAAGTGAAAGTGGAGAGTGAAAAAGTTGGCTTAAAGCTCAACATTCAGAAAATGAAGATCATGGCTTCTGGTCCCATCACTTCATGGGAAATAGATGGGGAAACAGTGTCAGACTTTATTTTGGGGGCTCCAAAATCACTGCAGATGGTGATTGCAGCCATGAAATTAAAAGACGCTTACTCCTTGGAAGGAAAGTTATGACTAACCTAGATAGCATATTCAAAAGCAGAGACATTACTTTGCCAACAAAGGTCCATCTAGTCAAGGCTATGGTTTTTCCAGTGGTCACGTATGGGTGTGAGAGTTGGACTGTGAAGAAGGCTGAGCGCTAAAGAATTGATGCTTTTGAAGTGTGGTGTTGGAGAAGACTCTTGAGAGTCCCTTGAACTGCAAGGAGATCCAACCAGTCCATTGTGAAGGAGATCAGTCCTGGCATTTCTTTGGAAGGAATGATGCTAAAGCTGAAACTGCAGTACTTTGGCCACCTCATGCGAAGAGTTGACTGACTGTAAAAGACTCTGATGCTGAGAGAGATTACGGGCAGGAGGATGAGGGAATGACAGAGGATGAGATGGCTGGATGGCATCACTGACTCGATGGATGTGAGTCTGAGTGAACTCCGGGAGTTGGTGATGGACAGGGAGGCCTGGTGTGCTGCGATTCATGGGTTCACAAAGAGTCAGACATGACTGAGTGACTGAACTGAACTGAACTGAAGAGTACCAAGAAAACAGCTTAGCTTCTACATGCATTGCGTTTGAATTGTGAAGAAACCCATATTGGTAACATGTGTAAAACGTATTAATGTGACAGAAAAGTCTTTCACTGGTAAGATATATTCAGTTCAGTTCAGTTCAGTTGCTTAGTCATGTTCGACTCTATGTGACCCCATGAACTTCAGCACACCAGGCCTCCCTGTTCATCACCAACTCCCGGAGCCTACCCAAACTCATGTCCATTGAGTTGGTGATGCCATCCGACCATCTCATCCTCTGTTGTCCCCTTCTCCCCCTGCCCCCAATCTTTCCCAGCATCAGGCTCTTTTCAACTGAGTCAGCTCTTTGCATGAGGTGGCCAAAGTATTGAAGTTTCAGCCTCAACATCAGTCCTTTAATGAACACCCAGGACTGATCTCCCTTAGGATGGACTGTTAGGAACTCCTTGCAATCCAAGGGACTCTCAAGAGTCTTCTCCGTCACCACAGTTCAAAAGCATCAATTCTTTGGTTTTCAGCTTTCTTTATAGTCCAACTCTTGCATCCATATGTGACTACTGGAAATACCATAGCCTTGACTAGATGGACTTTTGTTGGCCAAGTAATGTCTCTGCTTTTGAATATGCTTTCTAGGTTGGTCATAACTTTCCTTCTAAGTAGTAAGGGTCTTTTAATTCCATGGCTGCAATCACCATCTGTAGTGATTTTGGAGCCCCCACAAATAAAGTCAGCCACTGTTTCCCCATCTATTTGCCATGAAGTGATGGGACCAGATGCCATGATCTTAGTTTTTTGAATGTTGAGCTTCAAGCCAACTTTTTCACTCTCCTCTTTCACTTTCATCGAGAGGCTCTTTAGTTCCTCTTCACTTTCTGCCATAAGGGTGGTGTCATCTGTATATCTGAGGTAAGATTATCAGTGGCTTCCAAAAATGGCATCATTATATAAAAATTGTATTTATTATTATATATGATATATTACGGTCTTCCCAGATGGCACTAATGATAAAAAACCTACTCACCAATGCAGGAGATGTAAGAAATGCATGTTCAATCCCTGAGTCAGGAAGATCCCTTGGAGAAGGCAATGACAACCCAATCTGATATTCTTGCCTGGGGAATCCAAGACAGAGAAGCCTGGTGGGCTACAGTCCATAGGGTCACAAAGAGTTGGATCAAACTGAAGCAACTTAGCATGCGAGCAGGATAAATTATATATTTTATATAAAATAAAATAGATTTGTTCAGACATTTAGATTATTTGAGCTTATTTTTACTGTGATTTTCTTTTCTTTTTTTTAATATGGGTGATTTCTCAAAAAACAGAATGTATGGATATTGAAGACAGTGCAAATAGGTCATGTAATTACACAAGATTAAGAGCTAGAAAACAGTCCAGCTTAATGTCAGACTACTACAACCTGATTCACTGAAGATATAGAACTGATGATTAATTTTTGTTTGGAAAAAATTAAGACACTTTTCTATTTGAGGCTAATTTTATTTGTGATAAAGTTATGATAAATCATCTAGGGGCCAAAATAATTTTAAAAATCTGCTTCAAGAAACAGTAGAAATCCATGCCAAAATCTGCTCAAATCAGAATTATATTCATATGACTTTCAGATGTTCAGAAAATGACAATATTAATTAAAACCATAGTTTTCATGCTTTGGTCTCTAATTTCAACTTAAATTTTATAATAACATTTTTAGTTTTTAAAAAGCTATCAAGTTCAAGCCTTCATCTTTAAAATAAGCTACTGTATTATTTAGTAGATTTTGTTTGGAGTAAGTTTAGAAATATGAAGATAAAATATTTTTGATCCATTTAAACTATCACTGATTTATTCTTGGCCCCAGTTATATGTATGCAAAGGACAAACAGAAGTCTGGTTAAGGACAGGTATTACCTTTTGCAGTGAGACGGATTCACAAACTTCTTACCTGCCTAACCCCCAACTCATGTTTTACTCATCCAGGGAAGCTGAGTCAATATGAGTCATATCCTATCATCCAGCAAGGTGATTGCAATAAAGCCAGAAGCCTCACCCACGATTAGATAATGTTTTGGGGAAACTTTATTATCCACTGATCCTGCAAAGAATGGCATAGAATGCAGAATAAGAATCCTGGCAGCCTGTGCCATGGCTTCTGAAACAATATGGTAACTCAGGGAAAAATGTATGGTGCTGGGCTGAACTGTGTATGCTTTTTTCCTCTTCTCTCCATATCCACCATTTAAAAAATTTAGGTTAAATTACACTGCAAAGCATATTAAACAAATTTCAAGGAATTTCACTAGTTTGATTTTTAAATTCCAAGACAATGTCAAAGTAGTAATTATATTTTAGTTTGCTTCTTTTCTAAGGAAAACTACATAATTTTCTTTCACCAATATTATACAACCAGAGGTAGCTAAATATACAAAGCAAAATATAAAAACTATATTTGTCCCAACAAGGGAATCAGTTTATTAGCTTTCTTTCAGATCACTTTTCCTAGAATCACATATCATCATTATAAATGAGATAAGAACAGGTAAACTATATATATGTTAAGGATGTCTGAGGAGTATAAATAGTGTGAACCTAGACAGCAGTAGTGACAAAATTTCTACTTTCTTCTGTGATTGAAGAAGAAATGAATGTTATTAATTGTACTTCCCAAGAAAAAAAGACCAGTTAAACAGAAATTATTACAAAAAAACTGATGATCTTCTCAGCAGAGAACAAAATGGCAGAGGAGGAGGCAGATGTGGAGTACATCTCTCCCTACGGATACATCAGGAATACACCTTCAGACATAGAAGTGTATGCAGAACACCAGCTGAGAGCAGACAGAGGTACTTGACCAGTGGAAAAGATTATATAGAACCAAGCAAAACTTGGTAGGGCAAAGGAACTAGGAGGAAAAAACAGGAGTGTTAGTAGGACTAGACCTGCCCCCGGAAGGTGGGGGAACTGAAGCAGGGGTTCGATCCCAATAGCAGGGCAATTGTCTGAGTCAGAGGAGAAACTTTTAAGGCTGAGAATGAAACAGCTGATCTGCGGCAGACTCCTCTAAACAAATAATAAAACAAAAATACAAACTCAATCATCAGCAGACAGGATTACCACCTCACTCAACCTTGCTCATCAGAGGAAATACAAAGAAATAAATAAAAACTCAGCACAAATCTTACCCTATATGAAGCTGACACAAACCAAACCACTGGACCAACCTTCAGTTCAGTTCAGTCGCTCAGTCGTGTCCGACTCTTTGCGACCCCATGAATCGCAGCACGCCAGGCCTCCCTGTCGATCAGTAACTCCTGGAGTTCACCCAAACTCTTGTCCATTGAGTCCGTGATGCCATCCAGCCATTTCATCCTCTGTCGTCCCCTTTTCCTCCTGCCCCCAATCCCTCCCGGCATCAGAGTCTTTTCCAGTGAGTCAACTCTTCGCATGAGGTGGCCAAAGTACTGGAGTTTCAGCATCAGTCCTTCCAAAGAACACCCAGGACTAATCTCCTTTAGAATGGACTGAGTGGATCTCCTTGCAGTCCAAGGGACTCTTAAGAGTCTTCTCCAACACCACAGTTCAAAAGCATCAGTTCTTCAGTGCTCAGCTTTCTTTGTAGTCCAACTCTCTAATTCATATGTGACTACTGGAAAAACTATAGCTTTGACTAGACACCTTTCTTGTCAAAGTAATGTCTCTGCTTTTTAATATGCTGTCTGGGTCGGTCATAGATTTTCTTTCATGGGGCAAGTGTCTTTTAATTTTGTGGCTGCAGTCACAATCTGAAGCTATTTTGGAGCACACGAAAAGAAAGTATCTTAGTGTTTCCATTTTTTCCCCATCTGTTTGCCATGAAGTGATGGTACCGGATACCTTGATGTTAGTTTTCTGAAGGTTGAGCCTTAATTTTTTCACTCTCCTTTTTCACTTTCTTTTCTTTTTTTTTTTCCTTTTTCACTTTCATCAAGAGGCTCTTTAGTTCTTTGCTTTCTGCCATAAGGGTGGTGTCATCTGCATATATGAGGTTATTGATATTTCTCCTGGTAACCTTGACCCCAGCTTGTGGTACATCCATCCTGGTATTTCTTTAGATGTACTCTGCGTAGATGTTAAATAAGCAGGGTTAAAATATACAGCCTTGACATACTCCTTTACCAATTTTTAACCACTATGTTGTTCCATGTCCAGTTCTAATTGTTGCTTCCTGACCTGCATATAGATTTCTCAAGACGCAGATAAAGTGTTCTGGTATTCCCATCTCTTAAAGAATTTTCCACTGTTTGCTATGATCCACACAAAGTCTTTGGCATAGTCAATAAAGCAGAAATAGATGCTTTTCTGGAACTGTCTTGCTTTTTTAATGATCCAAAGGATGTTGGAAATTTGTATCTCTGGTTTCTCTCCCTTTTCTAAATCCAACTTGAACATCTGGAAGTTCGTGGTTCATCTACCATTGAAGCCTCACTTAGAGAATTTTGAGCATTACTGTTAGCGTGTGAGATAAGTGGAATTGTGTGGTAGGTTGAGCATTCTTTGGCATTTCTTTTTCTTTGGGATTGGAATGAACACTGACCTTTTCCAGTCCTGTGGCCACTGTTGAGTTTTCCAAATTTGCTGGCATATTGAGTGCAGCACTTTCACAGCATCATCTTTTAGGACTTGAAATAGTTCAACTGGAATTTCATCACCTCTACTAAGTTTGTTCATAGTGATATTTCCTAAAACTCACTAGGCTTAACATTCCAGGATGTCTGGCTCTAGGTCAGTGATCACACCATCGTGATTATCTGGGTCATGAAGACCTTTTTTTGTACAGTTCTTCTGTGTATTCTTGCCACCTCTTCTTAATATCTTCTGCTTCTCTTAGGTCCCTATCATTTCTGTCTTTATTGTGCCCATCTTTACATGAAATGTTCCCTTGGTATCTCTAATTTTCTTGAAGAGATCTCTAGTTTTTCCCATTATATTGTTTTCCTCTATTTCTTTGCACTGATCACTGAATAAGGCTTTCTTATCTCTCCTTGCTATTCTTTGGAACTCTGCATTCAAATAGGTATATCTTTCCTTTATCCTTTGCCTTTCATGTCTTTTCTTTTCTTAGACATTTGTAAGGCCTCCTCAGAGAACCATTTTGTCTTTTGCATTTATTTTTCTTGGAGATGGTCTTGATCACTGCCTCCTGTGCAATCTCATGAACCTGTGTCTATAATTCTTAGGCACTCTATCAGATCTAATCCCTTGAATCTATTTGTCATTTCCACTGTATAATTGTAATTAATTTGATTTAGGTCATATCTTAGTGGTCTAGTGGTTTTCCCTATTTTCTTCAATTTAAGTCTGAATTTGGCAATAAGGAGTTCATGATCTGAGCCACAGTCAGCTCCCTGTCTTGTTTTTGCTGACTGTATAGAGCTTCTCCATCCGTCATTGCAAAGAATGAAATCAATCTGATTTTGGTATTGACCATCTGGTGATGTCCATATGTAGAGTCTTCTCTTTTGCTGGTGGAAGAGGGTGTTTTCTATGATTTCTTTCCTTCTACTACTTTTTTTTGTTGTTGTTCTTTTTCCAGGTTTTGGAGGTTCTGTATTCCACGTTTTACTTTTTTCTTAAGGTAGAATTGTATTGTTATAAACTTCTCTCTTAGAACCACTTTCACTGCTTCCCATAGGCTTTGAGTTGTTGTGTTTTCATTGTCATTTGTTTCTAGAAACATTTTGATTTCCCTTTTGATTTCTTCAGTAACTTGTTGGTTATTTAAAAACATGTTGTTTAATCTCCACCTGTTTGTGTTTCTTACAGTTTTTTCTTTTTTCTTTTTTTCCTTGTAATTGATATCTAGTCTCATAGTGCTGTGGTCAGAGAAGATGCTTGATATAATTTCAATTTTCTTAAATTTCTTAAATTTCTTATTGTGTTACTGTCAATTTCTTTTATGCTTGTTAGTGTTTGTCTTATGTATTGATGTGCTCCTATGTTGGGTAAATAGATATTTACAACTGTTATGTCTTCCTCTTGGATTGATCTCTTGATCATTATGTAGTGCCCTTCCTTATCTTTCGTAATCTTCTTTATTTTAAGGTCTACTTTGTCTGATATGAGGATTGCTACTCCAGCTTTCTTTTGCTTCCCACTTACATGGAATATATTTTTCCATCCTCTCACTTTCAGTCTATATGTGTCTTGAAGTCTGAAGTGGGTTTCCTGTCACAGCATATATAAGTGTCTTGTTTTTTTTTATCGCTTCAGCCAGTCTGTGTCTTTAGTTGGAGCATTTAGTCCATTTACTTTTAAAGTAATTATTGATATATGTGTTCCTATTGCCATTTTCCTAATTGTTTAGGGTTGATTTTGTAGATCTTTTTTCTTCTGTTGTATATCTTGATTATGGAAGCCCTTTTAAATTTTGTTGCACATCTTGTTTGATGGTACTGAATTCTCTTAACTTTTGCTTGTCTGCAAAGGTTTTATTTCTTCTTCAGTTTTGAATGTGACCTTTGCCAGGTATTGTAGTCTTTGTTGTGTATTTTTCCCTTTCAATACTTTAAATATATCCTGCCATTCTCTTCTGGCCTACAGAGTTTCTGCTGAGAAATCAGCTGTTAGCTTATGGGGTTTCCCTTTTATGTTACTTTTTGCTTCTCTCTTGCCACTTTTAATATTTTTTCTCTGTGTTTAGTCTTTGTTAGTTTGGTTAGTATGTGTCTTGACGTGTTTCTCCTTGGGTTTATCCTGTATGGGACTCTTTGTACCGCTTGACCTTAGTTGAGTCTTTCCTTTTCCATATTGGGGAAATTTTCAAATATAATCTCTTCAAAATTTTTCTCATACCCTTTCCTTTCCTCTTCTTCTTTTGGGACCCCTATAATTTGAATGTTGGTGCATTTGATATAGTCCCAGAGGTCTCTGAGGCTATCCTCAGTTCTTTTCATTCTTTTTATTTTATTCTGCTCTTAAGAAGTTATTTCTACCATTTTATCTTCCAGCTCACTGATTTGTTCTTCTGCTTCAGATAGTCTGCCATTGATTCATTCTAGAGTATTTTTAATTTCAGTAGTTGTGTTGTTTGTCTATATTTATTCTTTAATTCTTCTTAGTCTTTATTAATTGATTCTTGCATTTTCTCCATTTTGTTGTTGTGATTTTTGATCACCTTTACTATCATTATTCTGAATGCTTTTTCAGGTAGTTTGCTTATTTCCTCTTCATTTATTTGGAATTTATGTGTTCCTAATTTGTTCCTTCATTTGTGTAGTGTTTCTCTGCTTTTTCATTATTATTATTATTTTTTAACTTAATGTGTTTCAGGTCTCCTTTACCCAGGCTTCAGGGTTGAATTCTTTCTTCCTTTTGGTTTTTGCCCTCCTAAGGTTTGTCCATTGGTTTGTGTCAGCTTCACATAGGGTGAGATTTGTGCTGAGTTTTTGTTTGTTTGTCCTCTAATAGGCAAGGCTGAATGAGGTGGTAATCCTGTCTGCTGATGATTTGCTTTGTATTTTCATTTTTTTTTTGTTGTTTAGATGAGGCCTCCTGCATGGGGCACTACTGGTGGTTGGGTGATTCTGGGTCTTATATTCAGGTGGTTTCCTTTGTGTAACTTCTCACTATTTAAGATTAGTTCTAGAGTTTGTTCTCTGGTTGTCTAGGGTCTTGGAGTCAGTGCTCCCACTCCAAATACTCAGGGCTTGATCTCTCTCCAAAGACCAGCTTATGTCCAATCTACCAAGAGAAATTTCACCTGAAATGAAAGGACCTTTACTCAAGTTCAAAAAGCAATGCACAAGAACACAATGGAGTAGCAGAAACTCGGTATTGCCTGCCCTGTGGACAGGCCTCCTTGGATTGAAACAGATGGCTACAGGGTCTGTCTTTGGCTTTGGTCAGCAGAACTCTGGTATTTATTAACATTTATTTTTATTTCTATCAGGTACTCAAAACTTACACAATCTCTTCTAACAGAAACAAGACATTTATACAAGTTAGTTTATGGAAATGGACTTGCGCAGAGAGATACAAGTCTTCATAAAAGTGTTTCTATTTTAATATAAAAAAGAAGAGAGTGTTTGACAGAATAACAACAAAAATAATCATGGGATTTCAGAAATTACAAAGGGATAGATGTGGATGACAAATATGCAGGCTCATTTCAAGTCTCCCCTCAGTCTCCTGTGGATATTGCCTCAGCCTAAGAGTATGTCATAACTCAGTGAAGAACGTGGCATAAGTTTTTTGACAGGTTACCAGCAGCACTCCATCCCATTTATTTGGGTCCATGATATAGTCAAAGCTTTGTGATTTTTGATTACTGAGAATAACTTCAACATGGTCATGACCAAGAGGAAATCACTTACGTTGTAATTAATTCTGCTTCAGTACATTCCTTAGGAAATATTGCAACCTGACAGCTGTCCTTCATCCCTAGTTTTCCTGGTCATTATTTACAATGAAGTCAACCAAGCACTGTTGAAACTGAATGTTAGGTACAGGGTCTCCCCTTCCTTTAGCACGAGCTGTTTTATACACAATTGTGAAAATGCTAGATTTGCCTTCAGTGCTTTTCTGCCTTCACAATCATATTTGGTATCTCTCTGTACCCTATACTACCTGTTAGCCACCTTGCTACCTAAAAATAACTGTCAGATAATACAAAATTTAATAAACTAATTCAAGTTCAGGCGTCAATGTTTCAAAATGATTAATAATATATAAATATTTTGAATAATGGTTAATATTTTAACCAAAAGAAATACATCTTGTATATGTCATTACATTCTTTTTTCTGAAACTATATTTAAGCAATAACAACTTTTTGCACATCACTTACATCAGCATTTTCCAACTCCAGTGTGCATTTGGGTTCTATCACTTAGAATAACTTATAAAATACTGATCACAGGGCTCCTCTAGAGACTGATTTGGTACACATGAGAGTAAGGGCTTTGGAGTCTGTGTTTACAAAGAACAGCCAGGATTGAAGGCAGCTGATTAAATCACATCTTTGAACAGCAGCAGCTTAGACTGTATGAATTTAAGAGTGGTGTGGGTGATTTGATTCATTTTCTACAAAGTGATTTGATATGAATTTGCTTTATTGCATATTTGGGTAAATTCAGGAGATTCTGCATGTTGAATTAATGATAAGTAAGATGAGACGATAGTGGATCATCTCATTTCTATGGTGTTACATGTCTGGTCAATGATTTCACCTTCCATCAATGTCCATAGTTTCTCTGTTGAAATAGTTCATTGTCATTATGCTATTGCAGAAAGGTAGATGCCTCTAAACGGCTTAATATATGTTTTTAAAAAAATTTTTTTAACATCAGAATATCAGATTCTCAGATGTGATTTTAGGGAGAAAACATATTGGTAAAAATGCCTATGTATTAATCCTTTAAACTGTAGTTTTATAGTGTTCATTAGAAATAGATTTTCAAATAGTGTTGCATATTTATGTGCTATCCAATCTCTTTATAGAAGATTCACACAGGTATTCACTAGAGATTAATAGGTAGTTAAATTCTGTCTCACCCTCCACGCTCCACCTTCATTCAAGGTCTTGTGGAAATTGTGGTTCATTAGACCACAGCAAGTTTACATGGATGTGTTTATTCTAATCAATGTGTCTGAGAAAAGTCACACACCAAGAAACAGATGGCATCCTGGATTTTAGGCAACCACAGTAGTTTAGGAAATGCTTTATTTAACTTTTGTTATACCTGCTCCTACAAAATCCAAGCAATTTTTTATTGTTTTGATTCTGCTTCACAGTTGAATATTGTTGTATTATTCTTTAAATGTTCAGTTTGTTCTTACTGCTCATCTGTATCATAATCAACTATTTTCTGTAACTAGAGAAATCTCAAAACAGGTGTTTAAAAATGCTGCTATTTTCCATTTGGCTTCCAAAAGGAGAACAATACAAACAATCATTTCCCTCAGCTTTGGCTCTGCACCAGGGAGAAAGTGCCATAACAGAAGCGATCACTCAGAGAGAAAGTAACATGTATTTTCTCTTTTGGGAAAGCTATGGGGGCACTTGAAAGATGACTTGTTTGTGAGACAAGTACTGCAGAAAGGGAATAATCAGAACCCAGCTGTCATTATTATTAGGATAAGGAAAGATCAGGATAAGGAACAGGTGGAAATACATTATGAATTATACATAACATTAAAATACATATGTTTAATGACACCAGTTTTAAGGGGCCATTATATCTTTTCTTTTTTTATATCAGTCTACAGAAGAGGGAAAAACTCAGGTTATCCAGTTATCCCTTGCACTCAACTTTTGCATGAATCTTCAAATACCTGTACTCTTTATTTGATCCCTTCCCAGCTCCAGAATTGCTTTCCTTTTGCTTTCTAATATTCATCCTCAAACTATTTCCTGATAGTTACTTACTTACTTGCTCTAAAATGTTGCTCTCCCTTGAAGCCACTTATATTCCCAGCAGCTCTCTCAAATTCTGCAGTTTTTATTTTTTATTTCCACAACCACAACACAACTGAGTTTAGAAGTAAGGCAGGGGATATCCTTCACTCCTTTCCATGTTTAATTCTCAGCAGTGTGCTAAAACTGTTCTTGCCAAGTACACGTTTGTCTTCGTTTTTTTTTTTTGTCTTCGTTTTTTAAAATTCACTATTATTCTTCATGTTTATGATTAGTTTTCATCTTTATTGAATTTAAAAGTGACATTGGATCCAGTAGACGATTCTCTTCTTGGATTTACTTTCTTCACATTGCATTGAGAAAACCACTATCTCTCCCCTGCCCCCGACCCCCGACTACATCACTAGTGAACCCTTATCAGTTTCTCCTGATGATCTCTTCTCTTTGACATTTGTTGACATCCCATGGGAACTTACAATTATTCCTGGAGTAATGCTCAGCTTCTTTCTCAAACCCTACATTAGTTCATCATGAGATCCTCTTAGCTCTACTCTCAAATATCTCCCAATATGGTCTTCAGCGTCACTTCCCTATTCTCAACTTCTCCTACCCAGATCAGTGCAATAGGTACAGCCTAGGAAGTCTAATTATTTTCACTTTCATCTCTTGAATAAGTTATGGACTGATTTAGAGAGAAATATTAAATTCTTTGATTGTAAAACCTGAGAATAATAGATTCTATATGACAGTCTTAATTTTCAACTTTAATATCAAAGAAGGGCGTAACTGCTGCTTAGGGACAGAGACTGGAGAAAACAACAGATATCTTCTAAAAACTTAGCTGCATCTGAGAAGACCATGTATCTGTTCACAATTATCAGCAGAGAAAAAAGAAAAAAATTAGCTCTACTTCTCTTTCCCTTTCTGATGATAAATTTTAAGATCACTAATTACACAGTAAATTTCTAGCTATCATACCTCATTTTCTGTATTAGCTTGTATTCCATAGTTCCCATATTTAATAGGAGAGACTATTACATTCAAAATACTATAAGTGGCAATGCCTTTAAAATACAGAATTTGGAAACAGTTAGATAATCATAGAACTTGATATTGACTCAATTATAATTCCACCAGAACCATGCTATCAGAAAGGGAGTTATTTTTAAGCTCATAATCTAATCAGTAATGACAGCAGTTTACTATTTTGATGCTATAAAGTAATGTGGATTGCTGTGCTTCACTGTGCTTAGTCATTCAGTCATAAAAGAGTTTTTGCAACCCCATGGACTATAGCCTGCCAGACCCCTCAATCCAATAGGGATTCTCTAGGCAAGAATACTAGAGTAGGTTGCCATGCACTCCTCCAAGGGATTCTTACCTACCCAGGGATAGAACCCAAGTCTCCCACATTGCAGGCGGATTCTTTACCATCTGAGTCACCAGGGAAGCCCAAGAATATGGGAGTGGGTGACCTATTCCTTCTTCAGGGGGAATTCCAGACCCAGGAATTGAACCAGGGTCTCCTGAATTACAGGTAGATTCATTACCAGCTGAGCTATCCGGGAAGCCCAATGTGGATTGCTAGCAAAAACAAGACTGGGAGTTGACTGTGGCTCAGATCCTAACTCTTTATTGCAAAATTCAGACTTAAATAGAAGAAAGTAGGGAAAACCACTAGACCATTCAGGTAGGACCTAAATCAAATCTAATAAAATTATACAGTGGAAGTGACAAAAAGATTCAAGGGATTAGATCTGATAGATAGAATGTCTGAAGAATTATGGACTAAGGTACCTAACATACCCAGAGACTGTGATCTAAATCATCCTCAAGAAGAATAAATGTAGAAAAACAAATGGGTTGTTTGAGGAGACCTTACAAGTAGCTGAGAAAAGAAGGGAAGCAAAAAAGCAAAGGAGGAAAGGAAAGATACATCCATATGAATCAACAAAAAGTGAAGTTGCTCGTGTCTTACTCTTTGTGACCCCATGGACTGTAGCCCACCAGGCTCCTCCATCCATGGAATTTTTTAGGCAAGAGTACTAGAGTAGGTTGCCATTTCCTTCTCCAGGGGATCTTCCTGACCCAAGGATTGAACCTGGGTCTCTCGCACTGTGGGCAGATGCTTACCCTCTGAGCCACCAGGGAATGACAACACCAAAGAATAGCAAGGAAAGATAATAAAGCCTTCCTAAGTGATCAATGTAAAGAAATAGAGGAAAACAACAGAATGGGGAAGACTAGAGCTCTCTTCAAGAAAATTAGAGATACCAAGGGAACATCTCATGCAAAGATGGGCACAGTTAAGGACAGAAACGGTATGGGCCTAAAAGAAGCAGAAGATATTAATAAGAGGTGGCAAGAAGACACAGAACTGTACAAAAAAGATCTTCATGACCTAGGTAACCTTGATGGTCTGATCACTCACCTATAACCAGATATCCTGGAGTGCAAATTCAAGTGGGCCTTAGGAAGGATCACTATGAACTAGGTTGGTGGAGGTGATGGAATTCCAGCTGAGCTATTTCAAATCCTAAAAGATGATGCTGCGAAAGTGTTGAGCCCGATATACCAATGAATTTGGAAAATTCAGCAATGGCCACTGGACTGGAAAAGGTCAGTTTTCTTTCCAATCCCAAAGAAAGGTGATGCCAAAGAATGCTCAAACTACCGCACAATTGCACTCATCTCACATGCTAGCAAAATAATGCTCAAAATTCTCCAACCGGGGCTTCAACAGTAAATGAACCTTGAACTTTCAGATGTTGAAGCTGGATTTAGAAAAGACAGAGGGATTAGGATCAAATTGCTATGATCCATTGAATCATAGTAAAAGCAAGAGTGTTCCAGAAACTTCTGCTTTATTGACTAGGCCAATGCCTTTGACTCTGTGGATCACAACAAACTGTGGATAATTCTTCAAAAAATGGGAATACCAGACCATCTTACCTGCTTCCTGAAAAACATGTATACAGGTCAAGAAGCCACAGTTAGAACCAGACATGGAACAACGGACTAGTTCCAAATTGGGAAAGGAGTACATCAAGGCTGTATATCATCACCCTGCTTATTTAATGTCTATGTAGAGTACATCATGGGAAATGCCAGGCTGGATGAACCACAAGCTGAAATCAAAATTGCTGGGGAAAATATCAATATCCTTTATTGATATTTTTGAAATATCAAGATATGCAGATGATACCATCCTTATGGCAGAAAGCAAAGAGGAAATAAAGAGCCTCTTGATGAAAGTGAATGAGAAGAGGCAAAAAGCTTGCTTAAAACTCAAAATTCAAGAAATGAAAATCATGGCATCTGGTCCCATCACTTCATGGCAAATAGATTTGAAAACAATGGAAACAATGACAGACTTTATTTTGGGGGGCTCAAAAATTACTGCAGATGGTGACTAAAGCCATGCAATCAAAAGATGCTTACTCCTTGAAAGAAAAGCTATGACCAACCTAGACAGCATATTCAAAAGCAGAGATATTACTTTGCCCACAAAGGTCTGTCTAGTCAAATCTATGTTGTCATATAGGGATATGAGAGTTGCACCATATAAAAAGGCTTAGTGCCAAAGAATTCATGTTTTTGAACTGTGGTATTGGAGAAGATTCTAGAGTCCCTTGTACTGCAAGGAGATCAAACCAATCAATCCTAAAGGAAATCAATCGGGAGTGCTCATTGGTGGGACTGATGTTGAAGCTGAAGCTCCAGTTCTTTGGTCATCTGATGCATAGAGCTGACTTATTAGAAAGGACCCTGATGTTGGAGAGATTGAAGGTAATAAAATATTGGATGACAGAGCATGAGATTGTTGGATGGCATCACCAACTAGATGGACATGTTTGAGCAAGCTCCAGGAGTTAGTGATGTAAGGAAGCCTGGTATGCTGCAGTCCATGGGGTTGCAAAGAGTCGGATATGACTGAGCTATAGAACTGAACAGATAATGACTGAAACTCTCTATAGAGCTTATAGACAACACATTGATGATAAATTTTCACTCATTTAAATTTTAACTCCCTGAAATTAAAAGTACTCACAGTTTGGTATGCTTTCCTATATACATTTGTCTCTTCTTGAAAATTAAATACTATAAATGTACAAGCTATGCTTTCTTGAAAATTAAAAATCAAATCATGTTAAACATACCACTATAAAGATTGATTTTTAAAATTTAACAACAAATCATAGATATGTCTCTGATACATCCATAAAGATCTAACCCACTTTTAAAACCTTCTATACTATTTTCCATTATGAATGGATCATATATTATTTAATCATTCCTGTATTACAGAACATTCAGGGTTTTTTTTCAGGCATTTGCACCTTCAAAAAATCTGTTAATAGAGCTTCCCTGGTGGTTCAGTGGTAAAGAATCTGCCTGCCAATGCAGGAGACACAGGTTCAATCCCTGGTCCAGGAATATCCCACATGCCCCAGAGCAGCTAAGCCTGTGTGCCACAACTATTGAAATTGTAGTCTAGAGCCTGGGAGCTGCAACTACTGAGCTCACGTGTTGCACCTATTGAAATCCAAGCATCCTAGATTCAGTGCCGCACAGAACAGAAACCACTGCAATGAGAATATCATGCACCACAACTGGAGAGTTGCCCCTGCTCACGACAACTAGAGAAAAGCCCATACAGCAACAAAGACTCAACACAGCCAAAAATAAATAAGTACAATTTAAAAATAATTCTTTTATAAATATATATAAATATATGAATAGATAAAGTAGATGTATAGAGTAGATAAGATTTAACATTAATATAGATATTTTCTTAGCTTATTATCTGTAACAGCCTCTATTTGAACTTATGCAAAATATTGAATAGATTTTAATGTTCATATTTTCATGGCATTAATTTGACTATAGCTAAACTTTTTCCATTTATAGTATAATTTAATTGTTTAAGCTGAGACCATCAGCAGCATTTTTACTTAAACTTTATTTCTAACAAAATACATTGATAAAATTACCTTAATATAAAAAAAATAGGCAAAAATGTTAACCTGCTATCACTCCCTTGAAAGTGTTTGGTATTTTAATGTGAAATGTCTACTTTGCATTATAGACATCGACACATTTAACTAAAATATAAGTGGCTATTCAGCTGGCAAAGTTCCTAAATAATGTAGTTTTCAAAACAGCAGAAATGAGCAAAGAAAATTTAGTTGAAATTCATTTTAAGCTTTAAATCATTTCTTGAGGACAAGGAAATCAGGATGAAGACAATTTAATCCATGGAAAGTATCTTTAAAACTTTTCTTAAAATCTTACCCACTCAATTTTCTCTACATATTGAAGTTTTTCTCATCAGAGTTCAACAGCCGTACAAAAAGTCTGTTATCCAGTTCATGAAGCTTTTTTCTTTCATATCACATCACTTTTCCTCAAACCCTGTAATTTCTATCCTATTCTGAAGCAAGTTCCCCTCTTTGTTTCTTTTTCCTATTGTTCCTAATCAGTTACACAAAATACCTAAGAATAGGTTGAGGAAGAATACAGATGCTGAGAATACTCACGGTCAATTTTTTTTTTTCCAGTCATATTGATCTTAGAAGTCTTTAGTTGTTAGTCGCATTATTCTGAAGATTTTCTTATGATGGTTGATTTTATTAGAAGGGTGATTTTATATAGGAGGGTGATCACCTCAAAATTGATTCAGTTATTATGTTCAAGTATTTTTAAGTAGAGGGATGTATTAAATTTTCTTACAAATTTAAGAAACATCATAAACATGTTTCTTTAATAAACATATTTCCATAGTCTAATATCAGTAACACAATATATTATAGATATAGAAAATTTTTCAGATGCTTATAGATGGTAGCACATCAATTAATTAGTGCTTTTACTTTATATTTCTATCAAAAATTAACATTTAAATATTATCTATTTATGAATACAGATATGAAAATGTTACTCTTGATGAAAGGTTGGTAAAAAAGTTAAATATTTTCTCTTATATATGACAGATAAAAATGACTAATAAATCTAGAGTCATTTGTTCCAATAAATAGACTAATTAATTGAGATAAGTTTGAAACTAATTAATAATAGGTTAGTAAATCAACAGTTTGAAAATAACTACTTAAACATAATCATATACAATCATGATGCAGCCATTTTATCATTAGATATAAAAGTTATACCTGACCATTATCTTAACATAGTCTGCTCTTTATATATATCATTAATCCTCTGTAAAAAGAATTAAATATTTTTTAAAAGTTAGTAGATGGGCAAATTATAATATTAAATAAGGTTTCAAAAATATTTCAAACTCTTAGATTGGATATAATAAAAGTGATATTATTCTCTTGAGTGTAGGTTCAAATACAATTACAGAACAAAATAAAAACAGATTTTATTCATTTCATTAACTTTTAAGGAAATTTAATTGGTAAATTAGTTATTCAATTAATATTGGTTAATTGGAACTTCTTTGATAAATGAGACAATCTTACAAAAATATTGATCCTGGATGAAATAAAAGATTATTGAATAAGTTATGATTGATGAAGGTGATCCTTCCTTAGAAACTCAATAGTTTTCTGCTCTCAGATAATTCATTTTATTTTAAATGGAACTTTGGGTTTTATGGGTAAAGTATGGAACAAGAATACAGTCAATAAGTCAAAGTATTAGAAAATGCAATTCCATAACTACTTATTGAACATCTGCCTTTAAGGCTCTCTACTAGGCACATCACAATCTTTTGACAAAATGCTAGGTAAAGGAAGGCCTAAACTGAACCTTTTTTAAAAAACAAATTATTTTTAATTGGAGGATAATTGCTTTACAATATTGTATTGGTTTCTGCCATATATCAACATGAATCAGTCACTGGCATACATATGTCCTCTCCCTCTTGAACTGATAATCTTTTAAAATTGTTACTATGCCATCCAAAAAGCACTTTCTTAAAGGAATAACAGGGAATCCAACATGTAGATAATAAAGACAACATTTCTGTGTTTGTTATATATTTGTAAATTTTCTGTTGTTTAACATGGGGAAGCAAATAGTTTTCTTTTCCCATTTTAGGGTCCCTGTCTGGCCTGAAAATTAAACCAGTTAAACAGGAAAATAGCAAAAAAAAAAAAAAAAATCAATATAAATTTTATAGAGTCCCTTGGACTCCAAGGAGATCCAACCAGTCCATTCTGAAGGAAATCAGCCCTGGGATTTCTTTGGAAGGAATGATGCTAAAGCTGAAACTCCAGTACTTTGGCCACCTCATGCGAAGAGTTGACTCATTGGAAAAGACTCTGATGCTGGGAGGGATTGGGGGCAAAAGGAGAAAGGAACGACTTAGGATGAGATGGCTGGATGGCATCACTGACTCGATAGACATGAGTCTGAGTGAACTCTGGGAGTTGGTGATGGACAGGGAGGCCTGGTGTGCTGCGATTCATGGGGTCGCAGAGTCGGACACAACTGAGCGACTGATCCGACCCGACCGGATCCGATCCGATGGGAGGTTTTGGGAAATAAAGACCAAAAGAAACAATAAAACCTGGGTATTTTAATGCTAGGTTTGACAAAGAATGGGCAGTCATGAAGAAATACAATAGGGCAAAGAGTATGAGGTAGGTGAAGTAACCTGGAAAACAGTGCGGGCTGTTTGTTCACTTTTCTCAGTATGCTTCTGTCTCCAGAGATAATGATTCTCCTCTCCCCTGAGTATACAGAGGGCATATATCACATGAGGGCCTTATGGTCTGCTTCAGAAGAGAAAGGCAGAGTGAAAGTTAGAATACCCTTCCTTCTCAGTCTTCCCAGGTTGTCCAGTGCTCCCAATGCAGGAGGCCTGGGTTTGATCCCTAGTCAGGAAACTAGATCCCTCAAGCTGCAACAGTTCACATGCCACAACTAAAGATTCCACATGCTGCAACTAAGACCTGGCACAGCCAAAATAAATAAATATATATATTTTAAAAATAATGGCTTTCCGTCTTCTGCTATTTTTTTTTTCAGATTCTTTCAGCTGAAAATATTCAATATTTCAAGCTGCTATATTTTTGGGTGGTATGTCCAAAATTCCATCACTAGGTACTGGATATGATTCCATCAATGTGACCTAATTTATCCCATAACACTTTGTTGCTTTCTATAAGAAATTCTATCATCAGCCATTTATTCCTTAATATAATTTAGAAAAGCACTGGAGGTGATATGTGGTTGATGTGGCCATTGTGGTTAAGTGGTATTAAGGAGCAACATGAATAAAATACAACCACTAAACCCTGACTGTGGAGGATGGCACGATAGTTCATCTTTGGATTTTATGCCACCTGTCAGCATTTACTTTATTCATTGTAGCTTGTGCTACCCATTAAAGCATCATTAAAATAAATTCTATGAAAAAGCACACTCATCTTTGCCTCTGATTACAAAGAGTGAAGACTGTATTTCAACGCAGATTTTAAATATTTGTATCATAATTGGACACAAGCTGCTCTGAACATCTGCTTGTTATCAAGAACAAGAATGACGTATCTCTTGCTCTAGATTTGTTTAATGGATAAATTCAGAAATGATGCCTACAATATGCTGAGACTTTGAGCCAGACCCTTCATTTTTTACAAGAATGAGTTGCAGGAACTTAAGTGAGAAAAAAGATGCTGCCTCCAGCAGATATAGACAGTTTAATTCCACAAAGTTATTATTCATGAAGAAATTTTTATTTTGAGTCTCTTAGTCTAAGGTATAACATTCTGTAATTAAAATTTTGTTGGCTCAAATACCCAGGTGCATAACCACTCATTATTTATATCTCCTGAATCCATTAAAGTTGTCATTAGTAATAATATATCCTTGTTTATTTTTTATCAATTTCCCCAATATCTCAAGCATTTTTTTGATTAGTTTAATAAGTCATCACTTGTTACTTAAGATGCATACTAGACAAAAATGTTTTTAAAAAACCCTAACTATATATTACACAAAGATTTACTCCATCACCTGATGCTGATTTAGAATTTGTTAAGCAAAACCTTTTCAACTATCAACAAATTAGTTCATTTATTTATTCAAAACATATTGGTTGAACATTTATTATGTATCTGACAAACATGCTTGGCATGAGAGAGTCTGTGCTGAACAAAGAGATATGAACCTGTTTCTATAAGGAAAAGAAAAAAAATTGAATGATCACTAAATGATGTATAACACCATCTGCTATGTATTATGATGGAAAGAGCTCAGTCCTATGAGATTACTGACTTAAACTTGGAGGTCATGAAAGACACCTCTGCATGATTAAAACTTAAGCTGAGTTCTTAAGGATGTTAGAAAAAGAGAAGGAAAAAGACCAGAGGTGGTGTAAGAATTTTTCAGATGCAGAACAACATGGGCAGCAATTATACAGTGGAAGAGAGCTCACCACCCTACAGGAATGAAAAACAGGCTCATGTGGCTGAAGCATGTGGTGCCAAAGGGAGATGTTGTGAGATGAGGGTGGAGAAGTAAATAAGGCCTATATTAAACTATAGTCATGTTGAAGATACAAGTCTTAATTTTTCAAGCCATACAGATTATTGATTTAAAAAGGGATATAATTTTATATTTAAACTTTGATAATATATGCATTTCCCTCATAGTTCAGTTGGTAAAGATTCTGCCTACAGTGCAGGAGTTCACTTCAGTTCAGTCGCTCAGTCGTGTCCAACTCTTTGCGACCCCATGAATCTCAGCATGCCAGGCCTCCCTGTCCATCACCAACTCCTGAAGTTTACTCAAATTCATGTCCATTGAGTCGGTGATGCCATCAATCCATCTCATCCTCTGTCGTCCCCTTCTTCTCTTGCCCCCAATCCCTCCCAGCATCAGGGGCTTTTCCAATGAGTCAACTCTTCGCATGAGGTGGCCAAAGTACTGGAGTTTCAGCTTTAGCATCAGTCCTTCCAATGAACATCCAGGACTGATCTTTAGAATGGACTGGTTGGATCTCCTTGCAGTCCAAGAGACTCTCAAGAGTCTTCTCCAACACCACAGTTTGAAAGCATCAACTCTTTTGTGCTCAGCTATCTTTATAGACCACTCTCACATCCATATATGACTACTGGAAAAACCATAGCCTTGACTAGACAGACCTTTGTTGGCAAGTAATGTCTCTACTTTTTAATATGCTGTCTAGGTTGATCATAACTTTCCTTCCAAGGAGTAAGTGTCTTTTAATGCCATGGCTGCAGTCACCATCTGCAGTGATTTTGGAGCCCCAAAATATAAAGTCAGAGACTTTTTCCACTGTTCCCCATCTATTTGCCATGAAGTGATGGGACTGGATGCCATGATCTTAGTTTTCTGAATGTTGAGCTTTAAGCCAGCTTTTTCCCTCTGCTCCTTCACTTTCATCAAGAGGCTCTTTAGTTCTTCTTCACTTTCTGCCATAACGGTGGTGTCATCTGCATATATGAAGTTATTGATATTTCTCCCAGCAATCTTGATTCCAGCTTGTGCTTCTTCCAGCCCAGCATTTCTCATGATGTACTCTGCATATAAGTTAAATAAGCAGAGTGACAATATACAGCCTTGACATGCTCCTTTTCCTATTAGGAATCAGTCTGTTTTTCCATGTCCACTTCTAACTGTTGCTTCCTGACCTGCATACACATTTCTCAAGAGGCAGATCAGGTTGTCTGTTATTCCCATCTCTTTCAGAATTTTCCACAGTTTATCGTGATCCACATAGTCAAAGGCTTTGGCATAGTCAATAAAACATAAATAGATGTTTTCCTGGAACTCTCTTGCTTTTTTGATGATCCAGCAGATGTTGGCAATTTGATCTCTGGTTCCTCTGCCTTTTCTAAAATGAGCTTGAATATCTGGAAGTTCATGATTCATGTATTGCTGAAGCCTGGCTTGGAGAATTTTGAGCATTCCTTTACTAGCATGTGAGATGAGTGTAATTGTGCAGTAGTTTGAGCATTCTTTGGCATTCCCTTTCTTAGGGACTGGAATGAAACTGACCTTTTCCAGTCCTGTGGCCACTGCTGAGTTTTCCAAATTTGCTGGCATATTGAGTGCAGCACTTTCACAGCATCATCTTTTAGGATTTGAAATAGCTCAATTGAAATTCCATCACTTCCACTAGCTTTGTTCATAGTGATGTCCTAAGTCCCACTTGACTTCACATTCCAGGATGTCTGGCTCTAGGTTAAGAAGCACAGCATTGTGATTATCTGGGTCGTGAAGATGTTTTCCTGTACAGATTTTCTGTGTATACTTGCCTCCTCTTCTTAATAGCTTCTGCTTCTGTTAGGTCCATAGCATTTCTGTCCTTTATTGAGCCCATCTTTGCATGAAATGTTCCCTTGGTATCTCTAATTTTCTTGCAGATATCTCTAGTCTTTCCCATTCTATTGGTTTGTTCTTTTTGTTTGCATTGATCACTGAGGAAGGTTTTCTTATTTCTCCTTGCTATTCTTTGGAACTCTGAATTCAATGGGTATATCTTTCCTTTTCTCCTTTGCTTTTGGCTTCTCTTCTTTTCACAGCTATTTGTAAGGCCTCCTCAGACAGCCATTTTGCTTTTTTGCATTTCTTTTTCTTGGGGATGGTCTTGATCCCAGTCCTCTGTACAACGTAACAAACCTCCATCCATATTTCATTAGGCAGTCTATCAGATCTAATCCCTTGAATCTCTTTGTCATTTCCATTGTATAATCATAAGGGATTTGATTTAGTTCATACCTGATTGGTCTAGTGGTTTTCCCCACTTTCTTCAATTTAAGTCTGAATTTGGCAATAAGGAGTTCATGGTTTGAGCCACAGTCAGCTCCCAGTCTTGTTTTTGCTGACTATGTAGAGCTTCTCCATCTTTGGCTGCAAAGAATATATCATCTTTTGGCTGCAAAGAATATATCATCTTTGGCTGATTTTGGTGTTGACCATCTGGTGACCCCCATGTGTAGCATCTTTTCTTGTGTTGTTGGAAGAGGGTGTTTGCTATGGCCAGTGCATTCTCTTGGCAAAACTCTATTAGCTTTTGCCTTCTTTCATTCTGTACTCCAAGGCCAAATTTGCCTGTTACTCCAGGTGTTTCTCGACTTCCTACTTTTGCATTCCAATAATGAAAAGGACATCTTTTCTGGGTGTTAGTTCTAGAAGGTCTTGTAGGTTTTCACAGAACCCTTCAACTTCAGCTTCTTCAATGTTACTGGTCGGGGCATAGACTTCGATTACCGTTATATTGAATGGCTTGCCTCGGAAATGAAGAGAGATCATTCTGCAGTTTTTGAGATGGCATCCAAGTACTGCATTTCAGACTCTTGTTGACCATGATGGCTACTCCATTTCTTCTAACAGATTCCTGCCCACAATAGTAGATGTAATGGTCATCTGAGTCAAATTTGCCAATTCCAGTCCATCTTATTTCGCTGATTCCTAGAATGTTGACATTCACTCTTGCCATCTCCTGTTTGACCACTTTCAATTTGCCTTGATTCATGGACCTAACATTCCAGGTTCCTATGCAATATTGCTCTTTATAGCATCTGACCTTGCTTCTATCACCAGTCACATCCACAACTGGGTATTGTTTTTGCCTTGTTTCCATCCATTCATTCTTTCTGGAGTTATTTCTCCACTGATCTCCACTAGCGTATTGGGCACCTACCAACCTGGGGAGTTCATTTCTTAGTTTCCTATCTTTTTGCCTTTTTGTACTGTTCATGGGATTCTCCAGGCAAGAATACTGAAGTGGTTTGCCATTCCCTTCTCCAGTGGACCACATTCTCCCAGACCTCTCCACCATGATCCATCCTTTTTGGGTGGCCCCACATGGCATGGCTTATTTCCATTGAGTTACACAAGACTGTGGTCCATGTGATCAAATTGGCTAGTTTTCTTGACTGTGGTTTCAGTCTGTCTGATCTCTGATGCCCTGTCTCAGTCAATTCAGTCAGTCAGTTCAGTCGCTCAATCGTGTCTGACTCTTTGCGACCCCATGAATCGCAGCACGCCAGGCCTCCCTGTCCATCACCAACTCCGTACCTACCGTCTTACTTGGGTTTCTCTGACCTTGGACGTGGGGTATCTCTTCAAGCCTGCTCCAGCAAAGTGCAGCTGCTGCTCCTTACCTTGGACGTGGGGTATCTCCTCACAGCCACTGCTCCTGACCTTGGACATGGGTCATAATCAATCAGGTAAGAACAAAAATGAATGCATGTAAAAGTATTATATTTACCAGTATCTCGCAGATACCAATTATGATGGTTAGACTCATTAGTAAATGGTGGTAAAGTGCTAATACTTGTCCTCTAGAACTATATAACTTTACTTATAATCAAATATCCCATTTCATAGTAATATTCAGACTTTTGCTTCCATCTTGCTGTGGACAGCTACAGAAACAATGTCTTGCTGACGGGAGTGACTCCTGGATCTTCTTGGAACCTATTTAACATATATATAAACACATGAAAAATTCCTTCAAGAAGGCTCTCAGCCTGCCTTTGGATGCTTTTCTTTTCACTATACAATTAGATTTCTCAAATCTCTACTTCATTTAGTGACGTATACTGCCAGGTCCAGATTTCTTGCCAAACAGCTGAGCGATCTGTCAGACTTTCTCCCAGAATCTGTGGTAAGTGTACCCATACTAATGTGTTTGACTTAATTTAAATTTGTGTTTCATTTTACTTGTTCTAACACCACTAAAACTATTTTTATACATAGTTATCAGGTCACTTCCTGTATTAATTCACAACATTTTACAATTACTTTGCTATGTAAGCTTTTATCTCCTGGGTAAGCTTTTCTACTTGTATATTCAGAGTATACTTGAACCTGAATTACTTGAATTTTACTTGAATCTGGGCAAGATTTTCTGCTTTTACGTTTAGAGTACACTTGCCTCCCTGGTGGCTCAGATGGTAAAGAATTTTCCTGCAGTGCGGGAGACCTGGGTTTGATCCCTATATTGAGGAGATTCCTTGGAGAAGGGCACAGCAACCCACTCCAGTTTTCTTGCCTGGAGAATCCCCATGGACAGAGGAGGCTGGTGGGCTGCAGTCTATGGGGTCACAAAGAGTTGGACATGACTGAATGACTAAGCACATGAATATGAAACTAGTTAATTTTTTCTAAAGGAAATGAGAAGTAGTAGAGATTAGCCCTTGGGAAATTTGGAGTCAACTTTCTAAAACAAAATAGCAATTAAATAGAAAAATAAGAACAATAGTAACAATAAAACACTGCATGGAGTGAGGTCTAAGCATGGTAGGAATAAATTTCTTAAACAAAAAATTAGGGATTTTGGCTAATAAGGACAAAATTATTGGAAGGACTAGAGTAGGAGGGTCTTATTTTCAAATTCCATGAATATCTTCCAGAACTGACTCACCACGGAAGCAACTCTGACTACCAGTTTGAATTCTTGAGAAATGTATATATTTAAAAATGCAATACAGAATTTAATCAAAAAGCCATTGCTACCACTCTATCTTTTGATAACCATAAAGCTGGAGAGTAGACACTGAAATGTAGTCACAGAGGATTGTCATGTTAACAAAAATTTTCTTACAAAAAGGAAAAATCAAAGCATGTTCAAAGAACCAAGTAGAAGGCTTCCTCTTTTCATTTACCTCTACTTTTCAAATTCCAGATACATTTATAGATAGAACCACTTAGTAGATAGAACTTAATTTACTCTTTGCGAAAGAATGGAATGATGGCTAAATTACATAATCCAGAGTGTCCACCATATTATACAAGAAAAATCAAAGCATCCTATCAGATAATTGCAATGATAATTAGAAAATGTAGCTATATACACTGGAGAAGGCAATGGCACCTCACTCCAGTACTCTTGCCTGGAAAATCCCACGGACGGATGAGCCTGGTAGGCTGCAGTTCATGGGGTCGCTAAGGGTCGGACACGACTGAGCGACTTCACTTTCACTTTTCATTTGCATGCATTGGAGAAGGAAATGGCAGCTCACTCCAGTGTTCTTGCCTGGAGAATCCCAGGGATGGGGGAGCCTGGTGGGCTGCCGTCTATGGGGTCGCACAGAGTCGGACACGACTGAAGTGACTTAGCAGCAGCAGCTATATACACAGTTGTATGCATGTGTGCTAAGTCACTTCAATCATGTCCAACTCTTTGCATCCCAGTGGACTGTAGGCCACCAGGCTCCTCTGTCCATAGAATTCTCCAGGCAAGAATACTGGGCTGGGTTGTCATGCCCTCCTCCAGGGAATCTTCCTGATCCAGGGATTAATACCAAATCTTCTTCGACTTCTGCATTGAAGGTGGATTCTTTACTGCTGAGCCACTGGGGAAGCCCCACAGAGGTGTAGCCATACATTTATATGAAGACTTTCCAATTTGTAGCCATGTACCATAGTGTCAAAATGGTTTGCTCCTAAAGATATTTCGCATAGATAGAAATAATTTAGGCATAATCATGAAAAACATTCCTTTGATGTATGTCAATAATTTCATTGCTATGTCACTAATGAGAAGACAGATGGATGAGTACTGTGACTTCCACTGGCGGCCTGTTGTGTAACTTGCAATTAAACCTTAATATCATTCTTAGTAGAGTAGTGCTGTGTTTAGTTGTGTCCAACTCTTTGCAATTCCATGAACTGTAGCCCACCAGGCTCCTCTGTCCATGGAATTTCCCAGGCAAGAATACTGGAGAGGGTTGCCATTTCCTTCTCCAGGGGATCTTCCTGACCCGGGGATTTAAACTGTGTCTCTTGTGTCTCCTGAATTGGCAGGCAGATTCTTTACCACTGTGCCACATGGGTGTATTCATATTCCACATTATTGTATGAAAGGGCAGCTGGAAATTCAGTTTTTAAACTGAAATAGTTACAAAGCTGGCCACAAATAAGCTATAATGCATAAATATTTATGATATCTAATATTCTTCTATGCATTTTAGCCAGAATTTTTATTTATTTACTCATCTAGGCATCGTTTTGGATTGGTGACTTCTCCATTTTAATGAGAGAAGAGTTGGCCTTTTATACTTAGTGATGTAAATTGTTTCCTATAAAGTGGAATTTAAGTAGCTAAAACTGACCTCTAGACAAATGTTTCCTACCAAATCTCTTACAGTTCCTAGGTTCTGGTTGTTAGCATCACTTCCTAAAACTTAGCTAGATTGACACAGCTGGAGGGGTAGGTTATTGATTTTTTCTATAAAAGCTGTTGCAGTTTAAGAGATCTCAGGATCTCAAAAAACTGAGATTAACTACTGGTAAAATTAGGAATAATGAAGGTCAGGATTCTGGTCTTGTCTGGTATGAGAAAGGTATTATTAGTAGAGAACTGTTCCCAACATAGCAAAGTGTTATGGGCTCCAGTAATCATCTTTAAGTCCTAAATTCTAGGACCTCAGAATGTGACTGTATCTGGAGAAAGGTCTTTAAAGAAGTAATTAAGTTGAAGTGAAGTCTTGTGTTGGGCCTTGGTCCAGTATGACTCATGTCCTCATAAGAAGAAGAAATTAGGATACAGGTGACAGAAGGAACACTATGTTAAGACATAATGAGCAGCTCATCCATAAGTCAAGGAGAGACGCCTCAGAGAAAACCTTCAATCACCTTGATCTCAGACTTTTAGCCTCCAAAATTGTGAGAAAATATATTTCTATGTTTAATCTACCTAGTCTGTGGTACTTTGTTATAGCAGCTTTAAGACATCTACAAGGGAATGCCAAGTACCTTGGTTAGGATGTGCATGCTTAGTCACTCAATCCTGTCTGACTCTTTGCGACCCAATGGACTGCAGCCCACCAGGCTTCTCTGTCCATGGGGAATCTCCAGGCAAGAATACCAGAGTGGGTTGCATGCCCTCCTCCAGGGGATCTTCTCAATCCAGGGATCGAACCCAGGTCTCCCACATGGCAGGTAGATTCTTTACCAACTGAGCCACCAAGGAAGCCCTGGCTAGGATAGGATTGAATATAATGTTAACAATTTTTTTTTTTAATTATTAGCTGAAAGGGTCTGAAAGAGAAAAATTGAGTGTGTTTTGTTGTTGTTGTTGTTCAGTCCCTAAGTTGTGTTCAACTCTGCAACTCCATGGGCTGCAGCAAGCCAGTCTCTTCTGTCCTCCACTATCTTCTGGAGTTTACTCAAATTCATGTCCATTGAGTCGATGATGCTATCTAATCCTCTCATCCTCTGCCACTCCTGTCTCCTTTTACTTTCAATCTTTCCTAGCATCAAGGCCTTTTCCAATGAGTCCACTCTTCCCATCAAATGGCCAAAGTATTGGACCTTCAGGTTCAGCAAGTCTTTCCAAGTCTTTCTGAAGGTTGATTTCCCTCAGAATTGACTGCTTTTATCTCCTTGCAGTCCAAGTGATGCTCACAAGTCTTCTCCAGCACCACATTTTGAAAGCATCAGTTTTTCAGTGTTCAGTATTCTTTATGGCCCTCCTCTTGCATCTGTACATGACTAATGGAAAAACCATAGCTTTAACATAGCTTTAAGTGTGCTTACTCTGGAACTATTTGCTCAGGAACTATATTTAAAGCACAGTATAGCCTACAGTTACTGAGAGTTCATTCAACATATTATATCACATTTAAGAGAATTTCAACACTATTATCATCATGGTTTCTACTAAGAAGATCTGGATTTACCAATCCACACACACATACTCCGTCACTCACTCACCCTGGCTCATACAAGTAGAGATGGATTGACCTGAAAGCTGTTGATAAAAATGTTAGGCTTCAAGGCTGTCATGTGCTCACATCTTTTCAAGTCACGGTACTTAATTTTGTGTTTATAATTTTACATTACTCCAAGAATTAGAATCCCTATCCCCAAAGTAGTGTGTCCCTCTGTGCATGTGTGTGTGTGTGTTCTGTTGATAAAAACTAGAATGATGACTGGTGTTTACATACTCCCTCTCTAGGTTGTCAGTGGATGACTTCCTAATAGTAAGGACCATACTATATAGTTTCCAAAAAGCCTAACAGTGTATCCGACCTACAACACCATTCTACAAATATTTGTTAGTGAAAGGGAGAAAGGAAAGGAAGACAGCATAATAAAAACAAAAATAAATATATTTTTTTCAAAAATAAAAGTGCTATAGATTTTTGAGTCTAAAAAAAAAAAGGAAGAAAGAAAAGAGTTACAAGAATGCAGCAGCATAAAGTTAAGTTTTAAATGTACTATTTGAGCAAGATGATCTCATTATGAATGGAGATTATATAGTCTCACTTACGACCTTGAGGTTTTAAATTGTTTACTTTTAATAAGCACAAAAATCAATCTACTGAATTTATTTTGTCCAGTTACTATTATTTCATATTTAAATATTAGGCAGATTTCATCGATATACACTTAAAAATAAATTTTTATGTGTCTTTCCAATATGATAGATTTCTTCAGG
Organism: Bos taurus; assembly: GCF_002263795.3. Taxonomy (NCBI): domain Eukaryota; kingdom Metazoa; phylum Chordata; class Mammalia; order Artiodactyla; family Bovidae; genus Bos; species Bos taurus. Next base: position 48,220,546 of record NC_037328.1, read on the forward strand.
AAGGTGTTAGAGATATCCACTAGCTTCAGTGATGCCTGCTTCTGTGTGCACTCTATTTGATTTTGTCATCATTTGAGAAAGCTTCAAAGAGACATAGATCTAAATTCAGGAGATCATTAATGGAAACCAAACCCAGCTTATTGTGTTACAGTCATAAAACTTATGTTCAAATTATAGCTACATCCTTTATAGTTCAACTAATAAGTTAGGTGAGGAGACAACCACATAGTTCAGCCTTGATACAATTCATATTTCCTGGAGCATAATAAAGAATAGACAATGAAATAGGATATCAGCTGCCAAAGTGACTGAAAAAAAAATGACACGTAAGTTTTATATCTGTAGAAGTATCTGTTTTCATTGCCTGATCGCTCTGCAGTTCATGGGGTCACAAAGAGTTGGACATGACTGACAGACTGAACAACAAAATGATTTCTGAAATTAAAGTATTGCATATTTGGATATTTCAAAATGATGTAACCTTAATTTATAAGCACATGGGAACAAGAATCAGAATAAAGAATGGTCATTTATCAATAGTGCTATTGGAGGATGCTGGTATCTTTTTTCTTCCTTCTCTATGTTTTTGATATATAGAGATGATAAGAAGAAAGGAGATGGTCATTAACATATTCATTTACTTTATTAATGTGATTTAGAAGCAATGGTTTAAAATACTGGGGTCATATATATCCTCTTATCTTTTAGCCCCATACTTAGTTTTCAAAAGAAGTTGAACTAGATCATCTCTAATTAACTGTACTAACTGTATTTTATTTTTCAGTAAGGACTTTGCCACCCAAAGGAAACTTCACAGAAAAATTGGGAGGTAATAGGCAATATGATTATCCAACCAATCCCTATATCAGCCTGTAGGGTTGCACTTGGCCTTTGAATGTATGAAAGTGAATTACACACACACTGATACATAAATACACAAACATTACTATTGTCTTTTTTCTAGTTACTGTGCTTTTTTACAACATGATATATAATGGGGAATATTTTGGAGAATCATTAAATTCTCTGTCAGACCTCAATGGTTTAGAGTACCAGAAGTAGAAAAAAAAGGCATGAACTTCCAGGCAGGGGGGCAGGAAGAGAGGGAAGAAGGGAGAGAGAGAGAAAAAGAGAGTGAGAGGAAATCATTATGTCTGCTGGCATTTCACACTGAATAGGGTTGATTACCATAAAAGCAGGGCATCAGTTCAGTTCAGTTGCCCAGTTGTGTCCGACTCTTTGTGACCCCATGAACTGCAGAACGCCAGGCCTCCCTGTCCATCACCAACTCCCAGGGTTTACCCAAACTCATCCACTGAGTCGGTGATGCCATCCAACCATCTCATCTTCTGTTGTCCCCTTCTCTTCCTGCCCTCAGTATTTCCCAGCATCCAGGTCTTTTCAAATGAGTCAGCTCTTCTCATCAGCTGGCCAAAATATTGGAGCTTAAGTTTCAACATCAGTCCTTCCAATGAACACTCAGGACCGATCTCCTTTAGGATGGACTGGTTGGATCTCCCTGCAGTCCAAGGGACGCTCAAGAATCTTTTCCAACACCGCAGTTCAAAAGCATCAATTCTTTGGTGCTCAGCTTTCTTTATAGTCCAACTCTCATATCCATACATGAGTACTGGAAAAACCATAGCCTTGACTAGATGGACCTTTGTTGACAAAGTAATGTCTCTACTTTTTTTTAAATTTTATTTTATTTTTAAACTTTACAATATTGTATTAGTTTTGCCAAATATCAAAATGGATCCGCCACAGGTATACATGTGCCTCTACTTTTTAATATGCTGTCTAGGTTGGTCATAACTTTCTTTCCAAGGAGTAAGAGTCTTTTAAAAGCAGGGCATGCTGCTGCTGCTGCTGCTGCTGCTGCTAAGTTGCTTCAGTCGTGTCCAACTCTGTGTGACCCCATAGATGGCAGCCCACTAGGCTCCTCTGTCCCTGGGACAGGGCAAGAATACTGGAGTGGGTTGCCATTTCCTTCTCCAATGCATGAAAGTGGAAAGTGAAGTCACTCAGTCGTACCCGACTCTTAGTGACCACATGGACTGCAGCCTACCAGGCTTCTCTGTCCATGGGATTTTCCAGACAAGAGTACTGGAGTGGGTTGCTATTGCCTTGGTTCATCAAATCATTCGGAATGTGAAATAATACAAAATGTGAGTCTAAATGGAAGCAAAAGACTTGGAGAGCATTTAAGGATGTTATTCTCTATGAATGTGCAGATTTCTAAACTCTGGGTAAGAAAACACAGGAGGAAAAAGTGTCAAAATGTTTAAGGAATAAAGGTCAACTAAATAAACAGATACAGGCTTCTAGAGATGGACTTTACAAATAAGGTTGAGCGCTGAAGAGTTGATACTTTTTAACTGTAGCTATGGAGAAAACTCCTGAGAGTGCCTTGAACTGCAAGGAGATTAAATCAGTCAATCTTAAAGGAAATTAACACTGAATATTCATTGGAAGGACTGATGCTGATGCTGAAGCTGAAGCTCCAATATCTTGGCCACCTGATGTGAAGAGCCGACTCATTAGAAAGATCCTGATGCGGGGAGAGATTGAAGGCAGGAGGAAAGGGGGATGACACAACCAACTCAATGGACATGAGTTTGAGTGAACTCTGGGAGATGGTGAAGGACAGGGAAGCCTGGTGTGCTGCAGTCTGCTGGACAGAACTGAGTGATTAAACAACAAGCCATTTAACCAGGGCTTCCCTGGTGGGTCAATCTGTAAAGATTTTGTCTGCAATGAAGGAGACTGGGTTAGATCCTGGGTCAGGAAGATCCCCTAGAGAAAGAAATGGCAACCCACTCTAGTATTCTTGCCTGGAGAATCCCACGTAAAGAGGAACCTGGAGGACTACAGTCCATAGGGTCTCAAAGAGTCTGATAAGACTGAAGCAACTTAGCACACATGTAAGCCATTTAATTAAGATAATATTGTCTATAGTCCATACATTAATACAAATGTATAGATTACAAAATCACTCCTTTTGATTAATGAAGGTGCCCACCTCTTTAAACTTTACTTACATGTATTAAGAGCAAAAAATCATTCTGAACATAGCAGCTCCATGTAAGCTGCCATAGTATACAGAAAAAATTACACATTTTCCAAATCACTGCAATTAGACAGTTTCTCAGAAGAATACAACCTAAAATAAACTATGTCTTTGAAAAAGAGAGCACAATTTGAAAAATATTTTAAAATATGTTTTTCATTATCCAAGTGATAAAACATTACAGAATAGTTTAAATTTAATGACAACTTAAATATAATTGTTGAAGAGCATTAAACCATTTATTTTTATTTGAGAAAACTTAATGTAGACAGTGTGAATTAATGCTTATGGACACTAACTCTATTATTAATACTTTAAGGAATTGAAGAATAATGATACTCCCATATAATGCATACTAAATGAAGTTCATCACCTCATCTATTTGTATAAGCCAGTTATTTGAGTTTTATAGTTAACAGAGTATTATTGTCCCCTTATTTTTTTTTTTTTTTACCAGGCTAGAGGGACAATCACAAACAAAGTGTAGACATAAGTCCACTCTATATACTTGAATGCTTTAGCTCTTTGTGAGTCTCTCACATTTATTATGAAAGAGTAAATGAGAGACTCACATATATTCTTTTCACCGAACTTATAAATCTCATCTCTAATTGGATTTGATTCTTTTAGGCTTCTAAATCAGACTGACATAAGTGATTTTTTTCTTAAAAAGTGTGTGCTTTTATAGGGATAATATTCCTAACATGGAATAATTCTTAAAAGATTTTAGAAGAATATGGTATTGGGTCGGAGTTGATGGGTGCCTCCATCCCTGCTAAAACAAAGAAACAAACAAACAACAGGTATGTCCATTTTCTAATATCTGGAACCTGCGAATCTGAATTTGAAAAAGGGACTTTGCAGATGGAAGTAAGTTAAAGATCTTGAGATGAAATCTCACTGGATTTAGGGCCTATCCAGTGACATCTGTCCTAAGACTTTACAAGAAAAAAGTAGAGAGAGATTTTGGACACAAAGACACTGAAGCAAGTCATGTGACAATGGATGCAGAGCTTGAGTTATGCAGCCCCAAGCCAAGGGGCATCTGGAGTCAGTGGAAGTTAGAATAGGCGAGAAAGGGTTTTCCTCTAGAGCCTCTGAGGGAGTATAGCCCTACTGACACCTTGATTCAGACTTCTGACCTCCAAAATTATTAGAAAGTAAGTTTCTGTGGTTTTGCTTAAACTACCTTATTTCTAGTAAATTGTTATAGCAACCCTAGGAAAAATACAAAGGGTATTACTTAAAATGGAAATTTATAAGAAATTATAAATCATTCTTTTTTCCCCAAGATACTTTCAAAAATCATTTGCATATTTGCCCAAATATTGTCTTTTATTTGGGCTAAAATCTACATAATTCAAAGTTCTAGACAAAATTTGGGCATATTACAGAAAACGTAGTTATTTATCTGTTACAAATAATATATGACATTTGTCTTTATATTCTAAAATACTATATTTAAAAAATTGAACAAATGTTCATAGGGCATGCATGATCATATTTTGCACACAAAAATGGATATTTTAAGCCTAACTTAAAATGAGCATTAGACAGTTTCAACCCATGTGTGTAATAACCTGCTTTCGTGCTTCTGAGAAAGCAACTTATACTTAGAGTGTATCAACTCACATCTGTTCCTCTCATAAAATTTTTGCTCTGCTGGAATAGATAGGACTTTCTGAATAAAATTTGCTACATTCTACAAGCAATAGAGATCTCTCATCAATTGTTTCAAGTGGTCAAATTTGATAAAACCAATTATAGCCTGAGCAGTGATGATCATTTCCTACCTAATAAAGCAGATAGAGTAAGTAAACATTACAACTCAAAAACAATTTATAGCATTAGGCATAATCTGTGAGGTTAGAGGCAGGGGACATTTCTAACTTGGAATGATTAAGTATTCAGCTTGAGCCAAGGAATATTATTTATAAAGCCAAAATCAAGCAGCAATGTGAATGTTATGAAAATGGAATCTTTCTTATATTCAGTGTAGTGTTTAATGGTTTCACAGGACTCTACTGGGCAGTACTTCAGTAAAAACACATATTATATTTCATATCAGTTAAAGTATGATTTTTAAAAATAATTGTTTTAAACTTCATAGATTCTTCCACAGGCATCACTTGAGACTAGAAGTTTACTGGTGTCCGCTGAATTGATTTTATTGCTCTGAAATTGGTAAGGATTTTCTCCTAAGGAAATAAAGTTGTGCACATAGCATTGTCCTTATTTTACAGAAATAATATAGACATGTGCATGCTATTGATAATTGAAATATGATGAAGTCAGTTTTCTTGTATCCACTGTCCCTGCATTGCATGCTTCTAGAGTAGTTCTAAGGTTTTGAAAGATACTTGCTTTTGCATAGCTGTTTATGTGGAGTTTTTCTAATATTTCTTTTTTCTTTATTGCTTGAATTTTGCTAGAATATGATCTCTTTTGACCCATTCAATCATTCTGTGAAAGGACATTTTAGAGCAACTATTATTGTAACTCACTTTTTTTTTTTTTTCAAATTTGTCTTTGAAGACTATGAGAAATTTATAAACTGCCTAGCTATATGATGAGATCAAAGTGAGGGCATCTCCACTCTGATGCTCTTTTAAATCCCACTCACGAGAGCATTCTGATGAGATGATAAAGGATGTTTGGACTTTAAACCAGATACTTGTGTAATACTTAGGATTACCTCAAGGAATTTTTGCTAGTTACCTGAATCTGCAGTAATCCGAACCAAATTTTTTTATATATTATACCTTTAGATATCAGTATTTAGATTTTAAAATATACTTAGGATATAGCATTTCTAGTAAATCTGAATATAAGGCCACAAAACTAAAAAAGAAACCAAAAATTAATCATACACTAATGTGGTCAGGATAAGTTAGATTTTGTTGTGGTTAAAACAAACAAACAACAAACACAAACTTAGTGACAGAAAACAACAAAGATTATTTCTCATTCACAAAATAACTGCAAATGCAAATAGACTGTGTGGAAGGGAAGAAGGGTTAGTGGAAATTATTCTTTGTGGTCACCCAGGGATACGGGCTGACTGAAGCTTCATCTCAGCACATACTTCCATGATTGTCATGGCACAGAAAGAAAATAGTTAGAAGCTCTCTATTCTGCGATTAAATACTTTGTCATGGAAGTGCTTTACATTATTTTTATCCCATATTCATTCACCAGAATTCATTGCGTTCATTGCGTGCAAGCTCAGTCGTGTCAGACTCTTTGTGATCTCATAGACTGTAACCTGCCAAGCCCCTCTGTCCATGGGATTTTCCAGGTAAGGATACTGACATCCATTGCCATGTCTTCCTCCAGGGCATATTCCCTACTCAGGGATTGAACCCGCGTCTCCTGCGTCTCCTTCATTGCAAGCGGGTTCTTTATCTGCTGAGCCACTGGAGAGGCTTCACCACAATTAATCACACCTAATTTCAAAAAGGAGGGGGATGCTTCCCTGATAGCTTAGCTGGTAAAGAATCCGCCTGCAGTGTTGGAGATCCCGGTTCCATTCCTGCTTTGGAAAGATCCCCTGGAGGAGGACACGGCAATCCACTCCGGTATTCTTGCCTGGAGAATCCCCATGGACAGAGGAGCTTGGCGGGCTATACAGTCCATAGAGTCACCAAGAGTCAGACACAACTGAGAAACTAAGCACAGCACAGCACAATTTCAAAGGGAGGGAAAAATACAATATTCAGGTGTGCCTGGAAGGGAGTGAAGCCAGATGTTAGTGAGCATGTTTAAATGTGTGTCACAGATGTAAAGGTAGACCTTTAGTTATTTACTTATTTTAAAATTAGGGCTTATCTTTTGGAATATAACTGTGGATGGTTCAAAGTAAGATGCAGGGTTTGAGAAGTGAAAGAAGCTTTGGCATTTTATTGGGTCTATGTAGAAATTCAACGTAGAAATTTCTTAAATCCTCTTCATGAATTATCCTTGAATAATTCCAGTGATGATGTGTTAACTAGTTAACCTGTTAGCTGTTATTCTACTGGACAACTCTATTATTGAAGCCTATTATATTGAAATCTATGAAACTGAAGCTCTCTCTTATCAATCCTCATCCTGCCTTCTGAGCACCATCAGTTCAGTTCAATCGCTCAGTTGTGTCCGACTCTGTGAACCCATGAATTGCAGCACGCCATGCCTTCCTGTCCATCACCAACTCCCGGAGTTTACTCAAACTCATGTCGATTGAGTCAGTGATGCCATCCAATCATCTCATCCTCTGTCGTCCCCTTCTCCTCCCACCTTCAATCTTTCCCAGTATCAGGGTTTGAGCACCATATAACACAACAAATTGACTTGACAACGTCCACAAAACTAGCTGAAGCAGAATTTAAGGAACTGCAGACTATAGGGCTAATTCTTGACCACCAATGACATGTACCCTACAAGGTTACAGCTGGCCCTTAGGATATAATATTTTATTTCTCTACATCATCAGGTGGTCTACACCCCTCATGTTGTTGTTAATTCCACAGAGGAACTCAAAGTTTGAAAATATAATTTATCATATCTTTATACTCTTAAAAATGCAATCCTAAAAACAGAATTAGATACCAATTATAGTCAGTAGGATGGCTATCAAAAAAGATACAAATAGTACTTGTCAATGATGACATGAAGAAATTGGAACCCTTGTGCATTGTTGATAAGACGTATAAAGCTGGTACACCCTTTGTGGAAAACAGTATGGTGGTTGCTCAAAATATTAAACATAGAATTATCTTATGATCCAGCAATTCTACTTCTGGATCTAAACCTAAGATAACATAAAGTGAGAACCTGAACAGATATTTGTACATTCCTGTTCATAGAAACACTACTGGCAATATCTAAAAGGAGAAATCTATTCAAATATCCATCAACAGATGAATGGATAAACAAAATGTGGTATATACACACCAGTGGAATGTTATTTAGCCTTAAAAACACATGAAAATATATATGCTACACTATGGATGAACCTTGAAGACATCATGCTAGTGAAACAAGCCAGAGATCAAAGGACATACATAGGGTTGATTCTACTAATATGAGGTATCTAAATTTGTCTAATTCATTAAAAATGGAAAGTAGAATGTTAGTCACCAGTAGCTGGTGGGCATGGAGAATGGGGAGTTACTATTTGATATGTATAAGGTTTCATTTTGTGAACATAAAAAAGGTTATAAAAATGGATGATGGGGATGGCTGCACACCAGTGTGAATGTACTTAATATCACTAAACTATATACTTAATAGTGGTTAAAATGGTAAACTTTTTGTTAGGTATATATTTTACCACAATATAAAAGGAAAAAAATGCAAGCCTGTTTCATACTTTAAGAACTTTTACAGGCTTAAGGAAATAATTTTCTAAGAGACTTAATCAGATGTGCTTCATTCACACGTGCAAAATATACAGGTAATTAAATAGAGGTCCAAAGAATGTCAGTGTAAAATGAAGATCTGGTAAAAAAATAAAAATATGCTGTTTAATTCTAAGCATTCTTGATCATAATTTAGCCTGTGAAATGGATCACCTATTGCTATACTACTTATAATATGCAAATAGTTGTTTATATAGGATCTGCTCAAATTATACATGGGTTTCTAAATTACCAACACATCAGGAAATGATAGCAAGGATGAGTTTTAGTTATTATATTCCTTACTTAGAGTCCATCAGTCCTGCACTATCTGTTAAATAAGAAGACTCAACCTGACCCTAATTCCAACTAAAAAAATGCCAACAATACTAATACTCCACCAAAATTACTCGGCTCCAATTAATACATTCAGCGTTTCCTCTCTTGACTGAAATGAGCTGCTATTATTTATCTTCTTTCTCCAAACAGTGTATTTTCTTGGTGGTTTATTGCTTTAAGAATTTGGAATCCAAGGAACAAAACAACTTATAATCATTAGTCCATTTAGAGAACTGATGATCCATGTAAACTCCATTTGCCTGCATCTCTGGATTTCACTTTCAAAATCAAGTTCCCTGGTATTTTTGGATCAATACCTGACAATACCTAGGAGATACTGCAGGTTTACTTCCAGACCACCTCAATAAAGAGAATATTGAATAAAGTCAGTCATATAAGTTTCTTTTTAGGGGGAGGTCCCAGTGCAAATAAAGTTATGTTGGCACTATACTGGTTTATTAAATGTGTAAATAGCATTATGTCTTAAAAAATGTACATACTTAATTTAAAAATGCTAAAAATGCTAATCATTGAAGGAGCCTTCAGGAAGTCATAATCTTTTTGCTGGTCTTGTGTCTCTGTCGATGTCTGCTGAAGGTTGGGTGGCTTTGGAAATTTCTAAAAATAAGACAACCATGAAGCTGGCCACATCAATTTACTCTTCTTTTCAGAAACAATTTCTCTGCAGCATTCAATGCTGTTTGACAGCTTTTTACTCACTGTAGAACTTTTTTTTCAAAATTGGAGTCAATCATATCAAACCCTGTTATTGTTTTATAAACTTAACTTATGTAATAGTCTAAATCCTTTGTTGTCATTTCAACAATCTTCACAGGATATTCACCAAAAGTAGATTTCATCTCAAGAAATAGGTATCTTTGCTCATCCATAAGAAATAACTCCTTGTCCATTTAAGGTTTATCAAGAGATTTAAGCAAATCAGTCACATCCTTAGGTTCAACTTCTAATTCTGTTTTTCTGGCTATTTCCATTGTACGCATTTGCAGTTACTTCCTTCACTGAAATCTTGAACCTTTTGAAGTCATCTCTGAGGACTGGAATTGACTTCTTCAAAATTCTTGTCAATGTTGATATTTTGTCCTCTTTCCGTGAATCACAAATGTTCTTAATAGCATCTAGAATAACTAATCCTGTCCAAGTTTTTAATTTACTTTACCTAGATACATCAGAAGAGTCACTATCTATGGTAGCTATGGCTTAAGGAATCTATTTATTAAATAAAAAGACTTGAAAGTCAAAATAAATCCTTGATCTAAGGGCTCCATAATGGATGTTGTTTTTACAGGCATGTTCAATTCAGTTCAGTTCAGTCGCTCAGTCGGATTCAACTCTTTGGACCCTATGGACTGCAGCAACTGCCCATCACCAATTCCCGGAGTTTATTCAAACTCATGTTGATTGAGTCGGTGATGCCATCCAACCATCTCATCCTCTGTCGTCCCCTTCTCCTTCTGCCTTCAATATTTCCCAGCACCAGGGTCTTTTCAAATGAGTCAGTTCTTTGCATCAGGTGGCCAAGGTATTGGAGTTTCAACTTCAGCATCAGTCCTTCCAACGCATATTCAGGACTGATTTCCTTTAGGATGGACTGGTTGGATCTCCAAGGGACTCTCAAGAGTCTTCTCCAACACCACAGTTCAAAATCATCAATTCTTTGGTGCTCAGCTTTCTTTATAGTCCAACTCTCACATCCATACATGACTACTGGAAAAAACATAGCTTTGACTAGATGAAAAGGCATGAGAATAGCATTAATTCATCATACATCTCATCAGACTTCTTGGGTGAACAGATGCATTATCAATGATTGATAAAATTTTGAAAGAAATATTTTCCTGTCTAATTAGTAGATCTGAATAGTAGGCTTAACATATTCAGTAAACTATGTTGTAAACAGATGTGTTGTCATCCAGGCTTTCTTGGTCCATTTACAGAACATAGGAAGAGCTGATTCAGCATAATTCTTGAGGGTTCTAGAAAATCAGTGATTTCCACTTAAAAGTCACCAGTTGCATTTGTGCATTAATTCCTAACAGGAGTCAGTCTTTTTTTTGGAGTTTTGAATCCAGGCATTGACTTCCCCTCTCTAGTTGTGAAAGTCCTAGATGGCATCACCTTTCAAAAGAAGGTTGCTTTGTCTGCATTCAAAATCTGTTGTTTAGCGTAGTAATTAATAATTCATTAATTATTTTAGTTAAATCTTCTGACAACTTGCTGCAGCTTCTACACAGTACTTGCAGCTGCATCTTGCTCTTTGATGTTATAGAGATGGCTTCTCTCCTTAACCTCATGAATCAACTTCTGCTAGCTTCAAATTTTCTTCTGCAATTCTCTCAGCCTTCACAGAGTTGAAGAGTGTTAGGGGGTCTTGCTCAGGATTAGGCTTCAGCTTAAAAGTATGTTTTGTCTATATTGATCTTCTATACAGACCAGTACAACTTTCTCCATGTGAGCAATGAGGGTTTTTTGCTTTCTTATCACTCTTGTGTTCATTAGAGCAGCATGTTAAATTCCCTCAAAAACTTTTCCTTTGCATCCATTGCTTGGTTAACAGTTTGGTACAAGAGGCCTAGGTTTTGACACATCTTGGTTTTTGACATGTCTTCCTCAGTAAGTTTAATCATTTCTAGCTTTTGATATAATAAGAGATGTGTGACTCTTTCACTTTCACACTTAAAAGCCATTGTAGAGCTATTAACTGGCTTAATTTCAGCATTGCTATAGCTCAGGCAATAGTGAAGCCTGAGGAGAGGGAGAGAGATGAGAGAAGGGTCAAGTAGTCAGAACACACACATTTATTCATTAAATTTGCCATGTATACAGGTATGGTGTGGGGTTGGTCCCGTAAAAAAATTAAAATAGTAACATCAAAGATCATTGACCACAGGTCACCATAACAACTATAATCAAAACAAAAAAGCTTCAAGTATTGTGAGAATTACCAGAGTGTGAGATAGAGACACAAAGTGAGCAAGTGCTGCTGGAAAAATGGCACAGACAGACTTGCTGGATGCAGGGTTACCACAAACATCTTTGTAAAAAATGTGATTTCTGCCAAATGCAACAAAGCCAAGTGCAATAAAACAAGGATTTGATTATTGGCAGAAGGTGAACAAATCTTTCCATTCCTAAAAGTAAGTACTTTTAGGTAAGAAAGTACTCCTAGGTAAAGCAATGCTGCTAAAAAAGAAAGCCTAAATCTGCCAAATAAGATGTAAGAATAAAGTGGTAGTATGGAGGGGAGTAAGCAAGGAGAATTTGAAATGAGGACACAATGATTGAGCCAAAATGAAGGGGGAAGGGGCCAAGGATGGTCGGTCTCTTGTGCTGTTAATAAAGAAGTAAGTTCTGAAAAGAAAGATTACAGAGTCAGTATAGGAATTATTAAATAAAGGTGTTTGGAATTAAGGGTTTTTTGCAGGTGAATCACACACAAAATTTTTCTTTATTAGTTCCACCTCTTGAACCTTCAATATTTTATCCTTTCACTTTATTTCCATTATTTTATTCATCTCTTCTTCCTGTCTTCAGTCTTCTCTCTTTTTTTTTTTTTTTTTCCTGAACCCTCCTCCCTCCTCCCTCCCCATACCATCCCTCTGGGTCATCCCAGTGCACCAGCCCCAAGCATCCAGCATCGTGCATTGAACCTGGACTGGCATCTCGTTTCATACATGACATTTCACATGTTTCAATGCCATTCTCCCAAATCTTCCCACCCTCTCCCTCTCCCACAGAGTCCATAAGCCTGTTCTATACATCAGTGTCTCTTTTGCTGTCTCGAGTCTTCTCTTTTTTATTCTCTCTTTTCTTTTGTTCTTTTAAAAATCTCCCTTTTATTTGCTTTTCACTCAACATTTTGCACTACTTTCTCCTTATTCAAATTTAGAGTTAATTCTGTCCTCTACTTTCCACCAACCCTGCTCTGTGACTCACTGATTATATTGTTTCTCTTTCCCTTGTCCTTCCCTCCATCCCTTGTGTTGTATGGTAGCTCTTCACAAACATGGATATTTTTAAATAACACTTTGATTTGAACTTAATGTTTATAACTCAACTGCTTTATAAGTGTAATTTTCAGTTTCACATAAGGAATACATAGTAAACAAACTTGATGATTAGTTTTGTTTGTTGGTTGGTTTATGTGTAACTTCACATTGGCTTGTCTGATGGCTCAGCAGTAAAGAATCTGCCTGACAATGCAGGAGACATGGATTTGATCCCTGGGTCAGGAAGACCCCCTGGAGAAGGAAATGGCAACCCCACTCCAGTATTCTTGCCTAGGAAATCATAAACTAAAAACTGGTGCTCATCAAGGGCATTTGCCATCTGTCTCTGCTGAGACTGAATCCTGTGCTGCTATAGCTATTGACCTTTGACTCTCCCTGAAGACAGTGGAGAAATGAGGTATTTTGTGCTTCAGGGAACTTGGAAGAACAAGTCTTTTCAGATCAGTTCAGTCACTGAGTCATGTCGTGACCCCATGGATTGAAGCATGCCAGGCTTCCCTGTCCATCACCAACTCCCGCAGCTTGCTCAAACTCATGTCCATGGAGTAAGTGATGCCACCCAACCATATCACCGTCTGTTTTCCCCTTCTCCTCTTAGCCTTCAATCTTTCCCAGAATCAGGTTCTTTTCCAATGAGTCAGTTATTTGCATCAGGTGGCAAAAGTATTGGAGCTTCAGCTACAGGGCCAATTCTTCCAATGAATATTCAGGATGATTTCCTTTAGGATTGACTGGTTTGATCTCCTTGCAGTTCAAGGGACTAGCAAGAGTCTTCTCCAACACCACAGTTAAAAGCATCAATTTTTCGGCACTCAGCTTTTTTTATGGTCCAACTCTAACATCCATACATGGCTACTGGAAAAACCATAGCTCCAACTATACAGACCTTTGTAATGAAATGTCTCTGCTTTTTATTATGTTGTCTAGGTCATAGCTTTTTATAGCTTTTCATGTCATAGCTTTTCTTCCAAGGACCAAGCTCTTTTTAATTTCATGGCTGCAGTGATTTTGGAGTCCAATAAAATAAAGTCTGTTACTGATTCCATTGTTTCCCCATCTATTTGCCATGAAGTAATGGGACCAGATTTCATGATCTTAGTTTTCTGAATGTTGGGTTCTAAGCCAGCTTTTTCATTCTCCTCTTTCATTTTCATCAAGAGGCTCTTTAGTTCCTCTTTATTTTCTGGCGAAGGGGTGGTGTCATGTGAGGTTGTTGATATTTCTCTGGGCAATCTTGATTCCAGCTTGTGCTTCATCCAGTCCAGCATTTTTCATGATGAACTCTGTATATAAGTTAAGTAAGCAGTGTGACAATATACAGCCTTGACATACTCCTTTTCCAATTTGGAACTCGTCTGTTGTTCCATGTCTGGTTCTAACCATTGCTTCTTGACCTGCACACAGATTTCTCAGAAGGTAAGGTGAAACAAATCTTTAAATAGTTAGGTGTTTTCAGGAACTGGTTACATGATTCCAATCCTTTCATCTCTTCATATCTTTGTTGTTGTTCAGTCACTCAGTCATGTTTAACTCTTTGAAACACCGTAGACTGCAACATGACAAGCTTCCCTGTCCTTTACCATCTCCTGGAACTTGCTCAAACTCATGTCTATCGAGTTGGTAATGCCATTCAACCATCTTGTCCTCTGTTGTCCCCTTCTCCTCCTGCCTTCAATCTTTCCCAGCATCAGGGCCTTTTCTAATCCCTTCATGATGACATCAGCTCTTCTTAATTAGCAGAAAGTTTTTTATAAAGTAAGTGCTTGATTGCACTGAACTCCCCGTCACCAAATTTTATATATTGACCTTCCCCTACTACCTCGTTAGGACAGTTTCTCAGAGCTATCTGAGGTGCTGTCTCCTATGCTGCAGTCCTCATTTTGGCCGCAACAAAACTTAACTTTCAACTCTCATACTGTGCATCTTTTTTAGTCCAAAAATCCCACTGAAAGAGCTGTCTGGCGGCCTATAGTTCAGGGGGCCTCAAAAGAGTTGGACATGACTTAGCAACTAAACAACAACAACAACCTCACAAGGGGGATTTCATGAAAATTCAGTTTAAACAAATTAATTCTGTATTAGTTTTTGATGGCTGCTATAACAAATTACCATAAAGTTAGCAAATTGAAGCAATCCAAATATATTATCTTACAGTTCTGTAGATTAGAAGTCTGACATTGATCTTACCAGGCTAAAATCCAAGTATCAGCAGGCTACATTCTTTATGGAGGCTCCAGAAGAGAATCCTTTCCTTGCTCATTCATATTTTTGACAAAATTCATTTTCCTGCAGTTTTAGAACTGAGTTTCCCTTTTTCTTGCTGGGGTTCCCAGCTTCTACATGTTATCCTCATTCCATTGCACACAGTACACTTCCTTCATCTTAAGAGCCATTAGTGGTGGTTCAAATCTCTCTCACACCCCAAGTCTATTCTGTCTCTTCCATTATTCTTTCTCTCTGACCTAATTTTCTCCCTTCCTCTTCCGCTTTTAAGGACTCGTGTGATTAAACTGGGCCAGCGAATATAATTCCTGATAACTTCATAACCTTTCTTTAAATATCCCAGGTTTTTCTGCTCTATTTATTTTCATCACAAGTTTAATTTCAAGACAATATATGTAATCATACGCAAAGACTTACAAGAATTGCCAGGCTCTGGAGAACCTTGATTGTGTCACTTAGAATCAAAGAACGAAGAAAAGAGTTTTGAGGAAAAATTGTTGAAGGAAACCAAGATGCCACGAGTCAAGGTTTAGCAAGAATGAGAAAGCATTAAAATTCTAGGACTCTACAATTGTTCCAGATGGACCTATTTCCAGGGCAGGAAAAGAGATCCATATATAGAGAATGGACAAGTGGGAATGACAGGGAGTGGGGGCAGGAGAGTAGGACGAATTGTGAGAATAGGATTGACATATTACATAACCATGTGTAAAATAGCCAGCTAGTGGGAAGCTGCTATAAAGCAGAAAGAGCTCTGTTTGGTGCTCTGTGATGACTGAGAAGGGTGGGTTGGGGCTGGACTGGGAGTGAAATCCAAGAGGGAGGGGATATATGTATAAATATAGCTGATTCACCTCACTGTACAGCAGAAACTAATACAACATTGTAACATGATTATACTCAAAAAAAAAAAAAAAAGCCAAACAAAAACCTAGGCCTAAACAGGAAGCAATAATTATGAAATTGCTGGAAGGGAAGTGCTAATTAACCTAAGTTATATATTGATATTTGTGTTTGTAGTCAAACACAAATGCATTCAGAAATAGGATAACAGCATAGTCAGGGAGTGGAAAAAAGAAATATCTCCACATCTCTCTCCTTCAGCACTCTGATCTTGCCAACCTTTCTCTCTAGGCAGACTTCCTGTGGAAAACTAGAGCTATTGGAAAGTAAGGTAAT
The DNA here is from genome assembly GCF_002263795.3 of Bos taurus. Lineage (NCBI taxonomy): Eukaryota > Metazoa > Chordata > Mammalia > Artiodactyla > Bovidae > Bos > Bos taurus. Next base: position 48,236,763 of record NC_037328.1, read on the forward strand.
GGAAACTATGAAGGTCAAAAACTCCTCTACCCAAGGAATAGTGCAGTATAATAGAGGGTGGAGATTAGATATATGTGAGGGTTGTGGACTAAAAGAAACAAACAAGGTTAACCCCAAGTTGAGGATAGGTTGGCAAACTTTTCTATACATGGCCAAAGGGTAAGTATTTTAGCCTTTGTGGATTACACAGTCTCTGTTGCAATTACTGAACTATGGGTCTATAGAGAAGAAAGTAACTCTAGATAATACATAAACAATGGCTATGGCTGAGTTGCAAAAGAACTTTGTTACAAAAATAGAAGGTTGGGTGGATTTGGCCAGTGGCCACAGTTTGTTGTATTCTTCAGTTGCTAAGTTGTATCCAGCTTTTTGCTACCGCTTGGATTGCAGCACACCAAGCTTCTTGTGCTTCACTATTTCACCGGGTTTGCTCAAACTCATGTCTATTGAGTCAGTCATGCCATCCAACCATCTCATCCTCTGTCACTCCCTTCTGCTCCTGCCCTCAATTTTTCCCAGCAGCAGGGTCTCTTCCACTCAGACTCTTCACCTCAGATGGCCGAAGTATCAGAGCTATGGTTTCAGTATCAGTCCATCCAATGAATATGCAGGGTTGATTTATTTTAAGATTGACTAGTTTGATCTTGCTGTCCAAGAGACTCTCAAGAGTCTTCTTCAGCACCTCATCAATACTTTAGAGAGCATCAGTTCTTCAGTACTAAGCCTTTTTTATCATCCAACTCTCACATCAGTACATGACCACTGGAAAAACCATAGCTTTGACTAGATAGACTTCTGTTGGCACAGTGTTGGCTCTACTTTTTAATTCATAATCCAGGTTTGTTGTAGCCTTTTCTTCTAAGTAGCAAGTATCTTTTAATTTCATGGCTGCAGTCACTGTCTGCAGTGATTTTGGTGCCCAAGAAAAGAAAATTTGCCAAAGAAAATGGATGGCTCCATTTTCTTCCCATTCATTTGCCATGAAGTGATGGGACCAGATGCCATGATCTTAATTTTTTTGAATGTTGAATTTAAGTCAGTTTTTTCACTCTCCTCTTTACGTTCATCAAGAGGCTCTTTAGTTCTTCGCTTTCTGCCATTAGGGTAGTATCATCTGCCTATCTGAGGTTGCTGATATTTCTCCCAGCAATCTTGATTCCAGCTTGTGAGTCATCCAGCCTGGTATTTTGCATGATGTATCCTGCATAGATGTTAAATAAGAAGGGTGAAAATATATAGCCTTGACGTACTCATTTCCCAATTTTGAACCAGTCTGTTGTTCTATGTCAGGTTGTAACTCTTGTTTCTTGACCTACATACAGGTATCTAAGGAGGCAGGTAAAGTAGTCTGGTATTCCTGTCTCTTTAATAATTTTCCACAGTTTGCTGTGATCCACACAAAGTTTTTACCATAGTCAATGAAGTAGAATTTTCTGGAATTCTCTTGCTTTTTCTATGATCCAACGGAAGTTGGCAATTCTATCTCTGGTTTCTCTGCCTTTTCTAAATCCAGTTTGTGCATCTGGAAGTTCTCAGTTCATGTTCCAAGCCTAACTTGGAAGATTTTGAGCATTACCTTGCTAGCATGTGAAATGACCACAATTTTATGGCAGTTTGAACAATTTTTGGCATTGCCCTACTTTGGGATTAGAATTAAAATTGACTTTTTCCAGTCTTATGGCTACTGCTGAGTTTTCCAAATTTTCTGGCATATTGAGTGCAGCATTTTAACAGCATCACCTTTTAGGATTTGAGATAGCTCAGCTAGAATTTCAGCACCTCCACTAGCTTTGTTCACAGTCATGTTTCATAAGGCCCACTTGAATTCACACTCTAGGATGTCTGGCTCTAGGTAAGTGACCACACCACCATGGTTATCCAGGTCATTAAAACTTCTTTGTACAGTTCTTCTGTATATTCATCCACCTCTTCTTAATCTCTTCTGCTTCTGTTAGGTCCTTACCATTTCTGTCCCTTATTGTGCCCATTTTTGCATGAAATTTTCCCTTGTTATCTCTAATTTTCTTGAAGAGATCTCTAGTCTTTCCCATTCTATTGTTTTCTCTATTTCTTTGCATTGTTCACTCATGAAGGCTTTCTAATCTCTCCTTGCTATAGTCGGAGCTCTGTATTCAGTTGGGTATATCTTTCCCTTTCACCTTTGCCATTTGCTTCTCTTCTTTTCTCAGCTATTTGTAAGGTCTTCTGCCTTCTTGAATTTCCTTTTCTTTGGGATGGTTTTAGTCACTAGACTTCCTGTACAATGTACGAACCTCTGTCCATAGTTCTTCAAGTACTCTATCAGATCTAATCCCCTGAATTTATTTGTTTCTTTTACTGTGTAGTCATAGGCATTATATTTAGGTTATAACTGAATGGTCTAAATGTTTTCCCTACTTTCTTCAATTTAAGTCCAAATTTTGCAGTAAGGAGTCCAGAGTTTAAAGACCCCTAAAATAAGGTATCAGGTTTGGAATGGTGGGAAGTGTTAAATCTTTGCTCCACAAATTCATAGCAGGCTGTTTGTTAACATCAGATATCCAATCCATTTACTGTCAACTAAAGAAGACATTTCCCAACATTCTTCATACTGAGAAATGGCTCTGTGGCTAAATCCTACCCAGTAGGGTAGAAGTGATGTTTATAACTTAAACATGGCTTTCTTAAAGAGAAATAATGTGTCATCTGCTTCCTTTCTCCTGTTAGCTTGAATTTGGACCAAGAAAAGGTATAGATGATCCATCATTCAAAATGAAGAGAAAAGCAATGTCCTAGAGTATAGTGGAAAAATAAGGTATAAGAAGCCTGTGTTGTTAGGACCTTGGATCTCCCCTGCTGTCCTATGTTTGGCTATCCTGACTTTAAGAAATTTACATGAATGTGTCTCCTATTTAGGTAACAATTTTTTTCCAAGTCTTGATTTTGCAATTAAGCTTTTGTCATGTGAGTTGTCTCTAAGACTGATTGTCTTATAAAATAAGAGTATTATGGCCATGTAGCTTGTTGTGGAGCCTAAGTAGCCTTGTCAAGCCAACTGGAACATAACAGGCATTCAGTGAAATAGTCTAGGAAAAAATGATATTAAGAATCCTTTATTGTATTAAGCATTATAAGAAATAAGAAGAAGGCAATGGCACCCCACTCCAGTACTCTTGCCTGGAAAATCCTATGGATGGAGGAGCCTGGTGGGCTGCAATCCATGGGGTCGCGAAGAGTCGAACACGACTGAGTGACTTCACTTTCACTTTTCACTTTCATGCATTGGAGAAGGAAATGGCAACCCACTCCAGTGTTCTTGCCTGAAGAATCCTAGGAATGGGGGAGCCTGCTGGGCTGCCATCTATGGGGTCGCACAGAGTTGGACACGACTGAAGCAACTTAGCAGCAGCAGATTATAAGAAATGCAAATTAAATATTGGAGACAATATAACCTAATTTGGGTACATGACTCCATAATTATTCATTATTGTGCCCTCAGAATAGCTGCTTACAAGTTATCTAGAAATCAGACAGTAGGGTATATAATTAGAAAATAAAATTAAATTGTGTATTTTACCAGCTATTCTTCCTTTTCTTCATGATAGGCTTCTGGAAAGCATGCTATAGAGGAGATTATCATAAAGCAAATCACACTCCAACAGAGAAACAACTGAGAGCTTAATCACTGACAAGAACTGTGAATAAAATAATTCATAAATGTGATAAATGCACTTATTTCTTAAAGTATAGTCCAAGATTTGCAAAGGAATGAAACAACTTCTGCAAATCAAAGCCTCCCTAGGCATCAGAAATTTAATCCAGAGTCCCAACCTTGCAAGTGAGAAAACAGACCTACAGAGTTTGATGAGATTGTAAACTTTGTCTGGATATGATCTCCCTTTTAGAGTAAGACAAAAATTCTTTACAAAATGGTTTTCCAAAGGCAGATACAGGTAGAGGAGAAAAGGAGGTACTTGTCCCACAAATTGGTGAGGAAATCTTCTTAGTTATGGAGAGGATTTTGAAGACTTTCCTTATGTTTAGGCTTCCCTGATAGCTCATTTGGTAAAGAATCCACCTGCAATACAGGAGACCCCGGGTTGATTCTTGGGTAGGGAAGATCTCCTGGAGAAGGGATAGGCTACCCATTCCCGTATTCTTGGGCTTCCCTTTTGGCTCAGCTGATAAAGAAACTGCCTGCAATGTGGGAGACCTGGGTTTGATCCCTGGGTTGGGAAGATCCCCTGGAGAAGGGAAAGACTACCCACTCCAGTATCCTGTTCTGGAGAAATCCATGGACTGTATAGTCCATGGGGTTGCTTCCTTATATTTATATTCCTAAATCACTTCCAATTACATCTTCCCTAAACCTATCCATCTCTATTGGTACTAGAATAGTTATATAGATTTTAGAATATTTAAATAGACTATAAATTCTTATATGACTCATCATAGCCTATAAAATTAAATAATGTTTCTTTGTTACTTTTTCCAAGTGCACTATAAGCCACTTCAGATTCATCTCACTATACCTCCTTTTGTTACCACAACATCTGGCTCAATTTGGTAATGCAAACATATGCAATTCTCTAAATATTCTACTTGTTTTTCATGTAACCAAGCTATTGGTGATACATGTATATATACACCATTAACCAAAATGCTTTGACCTCCCATTATTGTCCCAATTCATTTCTATGTACTTTTTAGGACTTAGTTCAGGGATGTTCTTCTGGTTCTCTGTTTTTAAGTAGAACATTAGGTGTCTCTTAGCTATTCTACTATACTGTAAAACCATGTTTTATGATGCATTTTTACTTGGCCCCAGTAATGTCTTTCTTTGGAAGGAATGATGCTAAAGCTGAAACTCCAGTACTTTGGCCACCTCATGCGAAGAGTTGACTCATTGGAAAAGACTCTGATGCTGGGAGGGATTGGGGGCAGGAGGAGAAGGGGATGACAGAAGATGAGATGGCTGGATAGCATCACCGACTCGATGGACATGAGTTTGAGTGAACTCCAGGAGTTGGTGATGGACAGGGAGGCCTGGCATGCTGCAATTCATGGGGTCACAAAGAGTCAGACATGACTGAGCGACTGAACTGAACTGAACTGAACTATTGTCTTTTATCTGGGTGTTCTCAGATAAATAGCAGATGTTCAAACAAAGTTCAAGCCACAACTATAATTAGAGATTTTTAAAAAAAAATCAAGTTTCTTCACTTTCAATCTAGTTTACCTCTCCTTCTTCCATATTGCCTTATTTGAGTTCTATAAATTAAATATAAATGACTTGTCAAGAGAATCTCACTGATTTGCATAAATAATATAGTTCTATGTAATCATAATTCCATGCCTTAAAGAATTTAACACTGGATATAATTAACAATAACTTCATTTGTCTTAGACTTAAGCAGAATCGTGTAATTGGCTTATAGGTGGTTGAGGAAAATTTGACATATATAAATTGAAAAGTTACTTAATAATACATGACCACAATAATAGATGTGAAATGTGTAGAATAAGCCAGTATGTTCTACAGTATGAAAGGAGGAAGAAAAAGCAATAGCCATCATGAATGGAAAGGGCTCAATGGAAAAACATAACCATTGGGCTTAACTGAAAGCTATGTACACTTTCAAAAGGTACCAAGGGGGCAGGATTTTCCAGGAATTTTATTATAAATAGAATGAAAAGGGACTTACTTCCCTGATGGCCCAGTGATTAAGAATTTGCCTGCAGATGTGGGAGACATAGGTTCAATCCCTATTCTGGGAACTAATATCCCACATGCGACAACTGATCCTTAGCGCCACAGCTACTAAGCAAGCATGTCACAACCAATGAAGCTCACACACTCTAGAGTCTGTGCTGTGCTCTAAACCAGAAGGCTGTACACTACAACCAGAGAGTAGCCCTTACTCTCCACATCTAGGGAAAGAACACAGGCTGCAACAAAGATCCAGAATAGACAAATAAAAAGAAAGTAGAAGTTAGAAACAATAAAATCTATTTTTTCAATAGACTTCTCTGAGAAATGTTGAAATCATCATGGTAAATAATCAGCAGTTCAGTTGTTCAGTCGTGTCCAACTCCTTGTGACCTTAAGGACTGAAGTACACCAGGCTTCCCTGCCCATCATCAACTCCCAGAGCTTACTCAAACTCATGTCCATTCAGTCGGTGATGTCATTCAACCATCTCATCCTCTGTCATCCCCTTCTCCTCCGGCCTTCAATCTTTCCCAGCATCAGGGTATTTTCAAATGAGTCAGTTCTTCGCATTAGGGGGCCAAAGTATTCAAGTTTCAGCTTCAACATCAGTCCTTCCAATGAACATTCAGGACAGATTTTTTTTAAAGGATGGACTGGTTGGATTTCCTTGCTATCCAAGGGACTTTCAAGAGTCTTCTCCAACACCACAGTTGAAAAGCATCAATTCTTCAGCACTCAGCTTTCTTTACAGACCAACTCTCATATCCATACGTGACTACTGGAAAAAATAGAGCTTTGACTAGACAGACCATTGTTGTCAAAGTAATGCCTCTGCTTCTGCGTATTCTGTCTAGTTTAGTCATAACTTTTCTTTGAAAGAGCAAGTGTCTTTTAATTTTATGGCTACAGTCACCATCTGCAGTGATTTTGAAGCCCCCCATAATAAAGTCTATCACTGTTTCCATTGTTTCTCCATCTATTTCCCATGATGTGATGGGATCAGATGCCATGATCTTAGTTTTCTGAATGTTGAGCTTTAAGTCAACTTTTTTACTCTCCTCTTTCTCTTTCATCAAGAGACTCTTTAGTTCTTTGCTTTCTGTCATAAAGGTGGTGTCATCTGCAATCTGAGATTATTGATATTTCTCTCAGAAATCTTGATTCCAGCTTGTACTTCATCCGGTCCAGCATTTCTCAAGATGTACTCTGCATATAAGTTAAATAAACAGGGTGATAATATACAGCCTTGACATATTCTTTTCCCGATTTGGAACCAGTCTGTTGTTCCATGTCCAGTTCTCACTGTTGCTTCTTGACCTGCATACAGATTTCTCAGGAGGCAGGTCAGGTGGTCTGGTATTCCCATCTCTAAAGATTTTCCACAGTTTGTTGTGATTCACACTTTATTGACTTTGTCATAGTCAATAAAGCAGAAGTAGATGTTGTTCTGGTAAATTATCATAGTAAATGATTATTGTGATAAATAATGCTGCACTCAATTAATTTATATACACTTACTGATGGTTTCTCTCTGGAACCAGGGTCAGGTTTGCCATTGCAGCATATTTATCAATGTGGCTAACATGGTCTAGGTAAAGACATGAGAAGGTAAATGATATACATATAAATCTCCTTTTATCCCCATCTATTGCATAATTTCTATAAACTCAAACAATTTCTTTGACTCAAATATTCCATTTGTAATAAAAGATAAATAAAGATATTTAATCCCAAGTATGGTAGTTTGTGCTTTTATTCTGTCCAAAAGAAGATCTCAGAGACTTATATTTTGAATATCAATTTTGGGACATATCCCAGCTATTGATGAAGCAATTCATCATAAATCACTGTGGTAATGATACAGATATATTACTAAGCTACATTTATCCATATTTAGTGAACATCTACTATATGCTAGCACTGTGCTTGATTTAAAGGTAATGTGGGCAAGAAATGCAATAAGCTCTGTTTCAACAAATTCATAATCCAGCTAGTTAGAACATATTGATGCAGTGAGCTGGCATAAGTACAAGCTTCCAACTATGCATTTAATTGTCATGCTTTCAGGTGACCCATTAGAATGAGGAAAAATGCTATTGGTCGTAAGATGGCATCTAACTTAGGGACCAGCTGGTTCATTTTAGCAAAAGCTAATTTCAGTTAAGTGCCAGACGGAAATATACTCACATAAGAGACAAACTCCTTGTTTATTTTGGTATGTAATCATTGAAAACCAACCCCAACCATATATATGGTTAAAAATCCAAATCTTCTTTTTGAAGCAATTTAATGCATTAAAATGAATGTTGGACAAGTGACAGGGGGTTAGACGTCTAGTCCTGAGGCTGTCTAGTCCTTGACTCAGTGGGTGATTGGCAGCCATGTATTTACTTTCTTAGAACTTCAGGTTCCTCACTTGCAAATTGATAAGATATTTGCTATATGAACTTTTGCCTTTCTTCTGCTCAACAACTTCATAAACCTTGGGATTTTCATACAAATGTAAATCTGAATGTTCTCCTCTGTTTAGGGATTCTCTTAAAGTATTTGCACCCTTGTTTATCTAACAAAGTAGTGCTTTTATGCTTATATAGCCTGGTTAGTATTGGATTTGTAAACACAGTTGAGGCATTCTGAGATTGCTCTTTCTACACTGCTTATTGAGTAAGATGAGAAAATAGAGAATGATTTAAAAGGTTGAAGAAAATTCAGGGAATATTTTTTAAAAAATGATGGAGTGCCTTGATTCACCAATAATATGATAAGCGACTGGAGGTCAGGGACCTTGGCTTTTACTTCCTCTTATTTGCCATAAGAATGAGTATACTAATGGAAGTAATCAAATTTTAGTAAAGTATGAGCTATTTCATAGGATTAAGAACTATTAAAGATCACCCTTATAAAGGAGCAGAGGTTGAATTCTTAATTAAATACATGTTTGTTTGTTTGTTTATTTTTGGTTTGTTTTTAATAGACACCTACTGCCTGTCTCTAAGGTGCCAGAAGACTGCCATTATGACATCTCTTGTCTTAACAGTTGGAAATACATTCACCAGATCTTTTAGTATATTTCAAAAAGTTGATTTTTAAAGAATGGACCTAAATAGCAAACCTAAGTCACATCTTGCACTAGTTATCATATCTTATTTGTGGGAAACTGTTTGGCAGGGTTTATCTGGAACAGATGCAATCTTTAAGTTGAAAAGTTTTCAATCTCATATAACCAGAAAATGTGTTTGTTGATTCAGCTTTACAAGTTATGTTCACTGTTATCAACTTGCATTTCTGATCATAATGTCTAGAGAGTAAAACCCTGTCATACAATTGTGTCTGTATTCTAAGAAGCTGAGTGTTGAGGTGGAAATTGTACTCAGAGCCTCTAGGGCTCAATTCATTGACAGGAGAAATCCAGTGTAAGGCTGTATGTCACTGTCTTCTTCCCATGTGTGTCTTATAGTCATTGTAAGATTAGAACTAAAACAGTTCCTTATTTCCACAAAATTGTGTGGGATTCAAGCTCAATTTTCAGTAAAATACATGTTAACTTGGAGATTAAAGGAGAATTCAACATGTATTGGAAAAGCATTGTATAGCCTGTCAAACATTTATCTGTTTAAATTCCAAGTGACCCCTTTGTTCTTGAATTTGCCAATCCACATGATGCCATGGTTAAAACTTATAGAGTTCAATTTAAATACTACATTAATGCAACATTAAGGTTGACATTTTTAATCATTAATAGTTCTGAGCCAAATAATTCAGAGTTACCTTTATAGCCACTGCCACCAAGGCAAATTTATACCTCATTTATTTTCTAATAAATTCAGCACAAAAAAATTGAACATATGTGCACAAACCAAAACAGTTTCTATCCTCAAGAAGCATGTAATTACCAGGACTTTTAAAATATAGCACAAAAGAAAAAAACAATTTCACATTTATCAAGCTCATTTGTGAACTTAAATAAATCCAAAGAGCTGACATGTTGGGACCTGATTTCATTTCTTAAATTTACCAAGTAATTGATAATATTTTCTGTAGTTTACTATGCCAGAATTAATATTTAACTACAATGACAGAGGTTAAGTAATCCATGTTTTGGTTAATTTATAGTTGACTAGTTAGGAGATAAGATATAGGTATTTACATGGAAATGAAGATGATTTGCATATGCATATAATCTATTCTTGGAAGCATTGTGTGTGTGCTTAGTCACTCAGTTGTGTCAGACTCTGTGACCCCATGGACTGTAGCCTGCCAGGTTCCTCTGACCATGGGGATTCTCCAGGCAAGGATACTGGAATACATGCCCTCCTCCAGGGGATCTTCCCAACGCAGGGATCAAACCCAGGCCTCCCACACTGCAGGTGGATTCTTTACCATTTGAGCCACCAGGGAAGTCCATGGAAGCATTAATTGCAGCATACTGTGGCTACAGGTTAATTGATATCTTAGTTCTTTTGAATTGATCATTAATTAATGTCAAGTTGTTTGAAACAACCCATTTTCAGTCATTTTACCAAATATTATTGATTGTCTATCCATTATCCATTCTTCCCATAATCCTTCCTAAATAATCTCTGATCCTTGTGTGAGTATTTACCTTCTCCCAAGTACCTTACATGTTTTAGACCTGTGTGATGTAGTATGGTAACCATTAGCTACATTGGGTATTTAAACTTAAATTCGTTAAAATTATATAAAATTGAAACATATTAGGCACATTTCACACAAGAATAGTAGTTTAGTAACTGTCATATCACATGGACCACAGCCTTGTCTAATTCAGTGAAACTATGAGCCAGGCCATGTAGGAACACCCAAGATGGATGAGTCTTGGTGGAGAGTTCTGACAAAACGTGGTCCACTGGAGAAGGGAATGGCAAACCACTTCAGTATTCTTGCCTTAAGAATCCCATGAACAGTGTGAAAGGCAAAAAGAGAGGACACTGAAAGATGAACTCCCCAGGTCAGTAGGTGCCAAATATGCTACTGGAGGTCAGTGGAGAAATAATTCCAGAAAGAATGAAGAGATGGAGACAAAGCAAAAACAACACCCGGTTATGCATGGGGACTGGTGATGGAACTAAAGTTCGATGCTGTAAAGAGTAATATTGCATAGTAACCTGGAATGTTGGCTCCAGGAATCAAGGCAAATTGGAAGTGATTAAACAGGAGCTGGCAAGATTGAACATCGACATTTTAGAAATTGGCAAACTAAAATGGACTGGAATGAGGGAATTTAACTCAGATGACCATTATATCTACTACTGTGGACAAGAATCCCTTAGAAGAAATGGAGTAGCCCTCATAGTCAACAAAAGAGTCTGAAATGCAGTACTTGGATGCAATCTCAAAAACGGCATAATGATCTTTGTTTGTTTCCAAGGCAAACCATTCAATCACAGTAATCTAAGTCTATGTACCAATCAGTAATGCTGAAAAAGCTCAAGGTAAACAGTTTTATGAAGATCTACAAGACCTTCTAGAACTAAAACCCAAAAAAGATGTCCTTTTCATTATAGAGGACTGGAATGCAAAAGTAGGAAATCAAGAGATAGCTAGAGTAACAGGCAAATTTGGCCTTGGAGTACAAAATGAAGCAGGTCAAAGGCTAATAGTTTTGCCAAGAGAATGCACTGGTCATAGAAAGCACCGTTTCCAACAACACAAGAGAAGATTCTATACATGGACATCACCAGATGGTCAATACTGAAATCAGATTGATTATATTCTTTGCATCCAAAGATGGAGAAGCTCTATAGAGTCAGCAAAAACAAGACCAGGAGCTGACTATGGCTCAGATCATGAGCCGCTTATTGCCAAATTCAGACTTAAATTGAAGAAAGTAGGGAAAACCACTAGACCATTCAAGTATGACCTAAATCAAACCTTTTATGATTATACAGTGAAAGTGAAAAGTCAATTCCAGGGATTATATCCGATAGAAATAGTGCTTAACGAACTATGGACAGAGGTTTATGACATTATACAGGAGGCAGTGCTCAAGACCATCCCCAAAGAGGGTAAAAAAATGCAAAAAGGCAAAATGGTTGTCTGAGAAGGCCTTACAAATAGCTGAGAAAAAAAGAGACGCCAAAGGCAATTGAGAAAAGTTATAACCATTTGAATTCAGAGTTTCAAAATATAGCAAGGAGAGATAAGAACACCTTCCCCAGTGATCAATGCAAAGAAATAGAGGAAAACAGTAGAATGGGAAAGACTAGAAATCTCTTCAAGAAAATTAGAGATGCCAAGGGAACATTTCATGCAAAGAAGAGCACAATAAAAGATAGAAATGGTATGGACCTAACAAAAGAAGAAGATACTAAGAAGAGGTGGCAAGAATACAAAGAACTATACAAAAAAAAAAAAAAAAAAATCTTCATGACCTAGATAACCATAATGGCATTATCACTCACCTAGAGCCAGACATCCGGGAATGTGAAGTAAAGTGGGCCTTAGGAAGCAACACTATGAACAAAGCTAGTGGAGGTGATGAAATTTCAGTTGAGCTATTTCAAATCCTAAAAGATGATGCAGTGAAAGTGCTGCACTCAATATGTCAGCAAATTTGTAAAACTCAGCAGTGGCCACAGGACTGGAAAAGGTTAGTTTTCATTCCAATCCCAAAGAAAGGCAATGCCAAAGAATGCTCAAACTACCACACAATTGCACTCATCTCACATGTTAGCAAAGTGATGCTCAAAATTCTCCAAGCCAGGTTTCAACAGTACGTGAACCATAAATTTCCAGATGATCAAGCTGGATTTAGAAAAGGCAGAGGAACCAGAGATCAAATGGCCAACATGTGTTGGATCATCAAAAAAGCAAGAGAGTTCCAGAAAAACATTTACTTCTGCTTTATTGACTATGCCAAAGCCTTTGACTGTGTGGATCACTACTAACTGTGGAAAGTTCCTCAAGAGATGGGAATACCAGACCACCTGACCTGCCTCCTGAGAAATCTGTATGCAGGTCAGGAAGCAACAGTTAGAACTGGGCATGGAACAACAGACTGGTTCCAAATCAGGAAAGGAGTACGTCAAGGCTGCATATTGTCTCACTGCTTATTTAATGTATATGCAGAGTACATAATGAGAAATGCCAGGCTGGAAGAAGCACAAGCTGGACTCAAGATTGCCAGGAGAAATATCAATAGCCTCAGATATGCAGATGACACCACCTTTATGGCAGAAAGTGAAGAAGAACTAAAGAGCCTCTTGATGAAAGAGAAAGATGAAAAAGAAAGAGGAGAGTGAAAATTTGGCTGAAAGCTCAACATTCAGAAAACTATGATCATGGCATCCGGTCCCATCAATTTATGACAAATAGATGGGGAGACAATGAAAACAGTGATAGACTTTATTTTATTGGGCTTCAAAATCACTGCAGATGGTGACTGCTGCCTTGAGACTAAAAGACACTTGCTTCTTGGAAGAAAAGCTATGACCAACCTAGACAGCATATTCAAAAACAGAGACATTACTTTGTCAACAAAGGTCTATCTAGTCAAAACTATGATTTTTCCAATAGTCATGTATGGATGTAAGAATTGGACTATAAAGAAAGCTGAGTGCCAAAGAATTGATGGTTTTGACCTGTGGTGTTGGAGAAGACTCTTGAGAGTCCCTTGGACAGCAAAGAGATCAAACCAGTCCATCCTAAAGGAAATCAGTCTTGAAAATTCATTGGAAGGACTGATGCTGAAGCTGAAACTCCAATACTTTGGCCACCTGATGCAGAAAACTGACTCATTTGAAAAGACCCTGATGCTTGGAAAGATTGAATGCTGGAGGAGAAGGGGACGACAGAGGATGAGATGGCTGGATGGCATCACCGACTCAATGGACATGAGTTTGAGTAAACTCCTGGCTTTGGTGATGGACAGGGAAGTCTGGTGTGCTACAGTCCATGGGTTTACAAAGAGTCGGACATTACTGAGTGACTGAACTGAACTGACTAAACACCTTCTTGCCCTGGGATAGCTTTTGAAAGTTAATGCAGCCATTCACCACATTCTATTTTCCTAATACTAACATTTCTCATAATATCTCAGCATTTTACATTTGAACATAAAGGGCAGAAAAAACAGTATAATAATAAGTTTTTTTCATAAAAATTGAATAATATAAATGAGAAGGAAAACAACTGTCAGTTATAACTAGAGGCATCAGTATGGAAAACAATAAAACAATAAAAATGGTAGTTGCAGGAAAGACAAATAGCATTATAGTTTTGAAGTGATATTATGAGATAAAAGAAAACTGTAGAGTGTATTAACTGTAAGTGTATTAACACAAAAAATTTTAGCTACAGTTCAATATAATGAAGGAGTAAATTTGCAGTTTCCTAATTAACACAGTCAACCTATAGTCTTAAATTTTATTATGTAGCCCAAAGTGGCTTTTTTCCCATTAATGAAATTCACCAAATAATTTCCAAATTCAGGGTTTATGTATGTGCTGTCTGCCACTGAAATTCACAAATGGCTCATATATTAATACATGTGTATATATACATCAATACTTAATTTATAACATAACAGATAGTTTAATTTGTCTAATCCCTGCTTAAATATGTTCACTCAATTAAATTATCTATTCCCCCCAATCTCCTGCAGACATGGAACTACTGATTTACTTTTTCTCATCATTGTGAGTTGTATCGGTGTGCTGTTAAAGACCTGCTAGATAGAACTAGATAGAGACAGAATCAGGTAAATTTATTCTAAAAGCTGTCATATTTAAGAAAGCCTTTAATTCTTTTTCACTTTGAAAGATTTTTTCTGCTGTTTACAAGCCATAGAAGAACAAAGTTGCATAAATTTTACATGGTAATTAAGAGTAAAATTATAATCATTTTATATGCTTTTTCAATGCTGTTAGTATTTCATTATAATTGAATTAATAGTCCAAGATACTACTTTAAATTTATGAATGAGAAACTCATCTGTACATTTTATTCTTACTCTGATTCACTAGTCCCATACTATTGTTTATGTGGAATGAAGCTAATAATCTCACATTAATAATAATAATCTTAAACTAATAATCTGTACACTAAATTCACAAACATAGTTCCTCAGAGCAATAGCATAAGTATGATTAACTCCATCCCAGAAAATACAAAATAACTGGATTCAAAGTTGTTTACTAAGATATATATTACAAAATTGACAGGTTAATACATATTGCAATATCTTTTAAGAATTCCAAATAATTTTGAAATGTTTGCAGGAAAGCCATTTCTTCATGCATGATAGCTTTTGGTTAACTAAAAGTGTTCTTTTACCCTCAGTTCTCCATTTTCTCAGGTTGCATTTTTCACTATTTTCAAGGGGATAGAGCCCATGAATACAGACTAAATTTTGTCAAGTGAACATAACCAATGACAGCTCATTTTGTGACTTGTAAATGTCCCTTCATTTTCAACATACTTGCATTGCTTTCAAGTTCCCAGGTGGTGCTAGTGGTAAAGAACCCATCTGCTGATGCAGGAGATGCAGGTTCTATCCGTGGGTCAGGAAGATTCCCCAGGAGGACATGGCAATCCACTCCAATATTCTTGCCTGGAGAAACCCCACGGACGGCGGAGCCTGATGGAATACAGTCCATAGGGTCATAAAGAGTCGTACATGACAGAAGCGTCTTAGCACAGCACACACAATTTGGCAATAGTTTTATACACACACACACACACACACACACACACACAATATAGTTCCATATGTGTGTGTGTGTATTCCAAGCATTCTAGAACATAAGAGACATTATCATGAAAAGTTCCTGAAATTCAATAAATAAGATATCAGGTTACTTACATGACAATCTAAATACCATAACTTTTGGACTTCACAAAGATAGGCATTATTAAAGTGCAAGGTATTTTAAAGTAGCTTCCCTGTGTGGCCAAGAGCTGTTCAATTTTCCCTTTAAATGAAGTGAAGGGATGTTGATAGAACCTAAAATAATGTTCTCATCCTGTTTGATTTAGTGTGTAATTTGAAGGCTGCCAGAGATTTGTTCAATGGACCTTGATGGATGTTTCCAATCATTGCTTTTTCTAGCTGTATCAAGGCCAAGGTCCACCAGATGTCAGTACAATATAAATAATCCAAATTCTCTTATTTAAAAGTCAAATATAGAAGACAAAAAGAGAAACTGCCATAAAATAAAGCCATTTCATTGAATTTTAAAAGATTTACCTATACCAAATTGTAGAAGTTGCAAAACTGATCAATGTATGATACCATTTTTAATTGTTTCATTTTAATAGTTATTTGTTAAGGTAATCAGATAAAGCTGATTTTGTATTTTTCCTCATTTTTCCTGCTTTATTATTATTCAGTGGTAGTTTTGCCAGATGACTTCTTTATTCACTGATGATTTTATAAATTAACATTTTTTTAAAATTTTCTCTTGTTTTTTTTTTTTTTTTTCTATTCTAGAAAGTGTCAAATCATGACAGCAGCATGCTCCCTAATTCTTTTTCCTTGATCACAGTTAAATTAAAGGTAAATGGGAACACCTGCTGACAATGAGTTGAATCCTTGGATGTTTAGGTATGCCAATAACTTTTTTCATATATTTTTGATATTACACTTTTAGTTTCTGATGAGAAAGTTGTTAGTTTACATCATTAACACAAACATGCCTACATATAGAGATATGTAAGAAAAAAAAAAAGATTCAATAGAAGTGAGTGAAAAGTATAACCAAGTCAATCTTTGCCTCTCTTTGTTCATGGATTCTTTGTGTGAGAAGACCATTAAAAAGGTTTGTTCCTTCAGCTCAGTAACAAAGAACTCTCCTCTCAGATTTGGCTTCTTTCTCTCCAATTTTTTTCTTTTACAATACTGACACCTTTGTCTTACTATACCAAGTGTGACTACTGCATGAAGATACATAGAGATGGAATGTAAGGACAAAGTAATGGACAGTCAATCCAATTTGTATGCTTCCAATATTTTTGCCAACCTTAGAGTTATGCCATAGGCAGCATCTTCAGCTATGGAGCTCAAACCTACATCTCTTATATCTCTATGTTTCCTGCATTGGCAGACATTTTTTTTTTTTTTTTTTTTTTACCACTAGCACCACCTGGGAAGCCCCCATTTTATTTATTTTATTTTATTATTTTTTAAATTTATTTATTTTAATTAGAGGCTAATTACTTTACAATATTGTATTGGTTTTGCCATACATCAACATGAATCCACCATGGGTGTACACGTGTTCCTAATCCTGAAACCCCTTCCCACCTCCCTCCCCATACCATCCCTCTGGATCATCCCAGTACACCAGCCCCAAGTATCCTGTGTTCTGCATCAAACTTGGACTGGCAATTTATTTCTTATATGATATTATACATGTTTTAATGCCATTCTCCCAAATCACCCCCCTCCCCCCTCTCCCACAGAGTCCAAAAGACTGTTCTATACATCTGTGTCTCTTTTGTTGTCTCGCATACAGGGTTATCATTACCATCTTTCTAAATTTCACATATATGCGTTAGTATACTGTATTGGTGTTTTTCTCTCTGGCTTACTTCACTCTGTATAATTGGCTCCAGTTTCATCCACCTCAGTAGAACTGATTCAAATGTATTCTTTTTAATGGCTGAGTAATACTCCATTGTGTATATGTACCACTACTTTCTTATCCATTCATCTGCTGATGGACATCTAGGTTGTTTCCATGTCCTGGCTATTATACACAGTGCTGCGATGAACATTGGGGTACACATGTCTCTTTCCCTTCTGGTTTCCTCAGTGTGTATGCCCAGCAGTGGGATTGCTGGGTCGTATGGCAGTTCTATTTCCAGTTTTTTAAGGAATCTCCACACTGTTCTCCATAGTGGCTGTACTAGTTTGCATTCCCACCAACAATGTAAGAGGGTCCCCCTTTTCTGCACACCCTCTCCAGCATTTATTTCTTGTAGACTTTTGGATCGCAGCCATTCTGACTGGTGTGAAATGGTACCTCATAGTGGTTTTGAATTGCATTTCTCTGATAATGAGTGATGTTGAGCATCTTTTCACGTGTTTGTTAGCCATCTGTATGTCTTCTTTGGAGAAATGTCTATTTAGTTCTTTGGACCACCTCAACACCCCATTTCTTTAAAGAAATACCAGATTAGAGCTTTCCTCTACTACTTAGGTAAATCTTTTCTCACTACTTTTAGTATGCTCAAAAATACTTTTCTATTTCTTTATGCACCAACATTTGCTTATTCTTTTTATTTGAATATATAAAGTGTCTACTTTCTGTGCCACATTCTGTCCATTCCATGAATTTACATTCAAGGGAAAGGAATCAGTCACCATCCTGGAGGCTGGAGTTGTGATATCATTCTCTACTGGAAACGGTCAACTTGCAAAATGTAAATGGATCAGATTTACGTAAATAATTATGGTGGGTTGAGTTCAATAATGTCAAGAAAGTTTAGAGTTCAGGCACCTGAGGAATGATAATCTAGATCCCATCAGTAAAGCCAGACTAACTGGTCAAAATGCCAGCAACACATGTAGGAAAAGCTGAACAATTTTCAAGAAAATACTAGTAAATAAAACTGACTAATCTATAGGAAAACTAAAAAAAAATAGGATACTCCTTTTTAAATATATCACACTTGTTAAAAAGAATAATAATCATGATTAAATAGATTAAAATATATTTGACATGATTGAACATTCTTTCCTGATTTCAAAAACGATAACAAATAAAAATAAATGGAAATTTCCTTAAAGGAAGGCAAAAACAAACAAAACACATACAGCAGTGGTCCAAACCCTTTCCAAAGGTCAAAGAAAATAAAAGAGTACCTGATATCACCATGATTCCTGTTTCAAAATTGTATCATACTAAGCGAAGTGAGTCAGACAAACTGATACCACTTATATGTGGAACCTAAAAAATGACATAAATGGACTTTTTTTACATAACAGAAACAGATTCACCATCTCAGGAAACAAATTTAAGTTTACTAACGGGGTAAGGTGGGGGATGGAATAAATTGCAAGTTCGAGATTAACATATATACACTACCATATATAAAGTGTGAATAAGGACCTACTGTGTAGCACAGGGAACTCTACTCAGTACTCTCTAATAATCTATGTGGGGAAATAATCTTGAAAGGAATATATGATTATGTATAATTACATGTATAACTATCAGACCAGATCAGTCGCTCAGTCGTGTCCGACTCTTTGTGACCCCATGAATCACAGCACGCCAGGCCTCCCTGTCCATCACCAACTCCCGGAGTTCACTCAGACTCGTGTCCATGGAGTCAGTGATGCCATCCAGCCATCTCATCCTCTGTCATCCCCTTCTCCTCCTGCCCTCAATCCCTCCCAGCATCAGAGTCTTTTCCAATGAGTCAACTCTTCGCATGAGGTGGCCAAAGTACTGGAGTTTCAGCTTTAGCATCATTCCTTCCAAAGAAATCCCAGGGCTGATCTCCTTCAGAATGGACTGGTTGGATCTCCTTGCAGTCCAAGGGACTCTCCAGAGTCTTCACCAACACCACAGTTCAAAAGCATCAATTCTTTGGCGCTCAGCCTTCTTCACAGTCCAACTCTCACATCCATACATGACCGCAGGAAAAACCATAGCCTTGACTAGATGAACCTTTGTTGGCAAAGTAATGTCTCTGCTTTTGAATATGCTATCTAGGTTGGTCATAACTTTCCTTCCAAGGAGCAAGCATCTTTTAATTTCATGGCTGCAGTCATCATCTGCAGTGATTTTGGAGCCCCCAAAAATAAAGTCTGACACTGTTTCCCCATCTATTTCCCATGAAGTGATGCAACCAGTTGCCATGATTTTCGTTTTCTGAATGTTGAGCTTTAAGCCAACTTTTTCACTCTCCACTTTCAGTTTCATCAAGAGGCTTTTGAATTCCTCTTCACTTTCTGCCATAAGGGTGATGTCATCTGCATATCTGAGGTTATTGATATTTCTCCCGGCAATCTTGATTCCAGCTTGTGTTCCTTCCAGTCCAGCGTTTCTATAACTATAACATATATTTATATGTATATAACAAAATCATTTTTCTGTATATCTGAAACTAACATAGCACTGTTAATTAACTCTGAAAAGTGAAAATGAAAGTGTTATTTGCTAAGTTGTGTCCCACTCTTTACAGTCGTAGCCTTCCAGGCTCCTCTGTCCCTGGGATTTCCCAGGTAGGAATATTGGAGTGACTTGCCATTTCCTTCTTCAGGAGATCTTCCCTACCTAGAGATCAAACCTATGTCTCCTGTATTGGCAAGCAGAGTCTTTACCACTGAGTCACCAAGGAAGCCTGATTTAGTTAATGTTAAGAGGCACCGAAATGAAATAACAGAGCAACTTTGTCTTCAGTTACATTTTGCTCTAAAGAGGTAACCTGGAGATTTAAACATTGTATTGAACTTTTGTTTTCCCACCCCCTCAGTTGGAAACATGTTTCAAGTTCAAATTAAAGGACTTATAAACTCTTACTGCATAACTCATGTATCTACCTGGGGCTGTCATTCTACGGTGCATCAGGGAAAGGGCAAAGTATTATTTTCATGAGGTTTCATTTGAATATATCAGAGCCCCTACAGTGTGAGGACCTTTGAAAAATCCAAAAATAGATAGTACGTGCTTAATGGAGAAAATTCAGGATTTGAAGCTGGTTGTACCTAAGGAAGGATTTAATTCTTTTTTTTCTTAAATTGTCCCCTGGGCTATTTTTAAATAGATGGTACCTTTCTTTCATCTCTTCTAAGGCTTGCTGATTACTATGTGTCTTCCTCTTGGAAGATGAAGAATTTAAGAACCTGGATGTAGTATAGCAAAGAGTTCAAAGTCTATCATAATCAACCAACATATCTGAGTGCATAAAGAAGGAAACTGCCATAAAAGGAAACCAAGGGAGAAAGTAGGACAGCAATGTAAATTACACAAGTACAGTTTGCAAACTGATGGTGTCTAAAACAATTCAAAGATTTTACTGTAGCTTTGTCTTGAATGTAAAATATGTCCTATCTAGATCTAGCAGATTTCTCAACATGATTTTCTGCCAAGAAACAAAAACAAAACAGTTACTTTGAACGTTTCTATATCTTTGAGTATCTTTTAAAGTTACATGATGCAGTGGAATTTTTCATTGATGAAATAACAGAGAACTATGTTGCATGTGTTAATTTGTAATCGAGTTACCAGAATGGGAAGTGAAGTGAAGTGAAAGTCGCTCAGTTGTGTCTGACTCTTTGCAACCACATGGACTGTAACCCACCAGGCTTCTCTGTACATGGGGATTCTCCAGGCAAGAATACTGGAGTGGTTTGCCATGCCCTACTGGAGAGGATCTTCCTTGGAAAGGAAAAGTGAACTAAAGGTGGAAAATAGTAACAAATATAGATATGCTGAATTGCTGAATAATCCTTCAGGGAAAACACACATGTGTATACACACACACACACACACACACACACCCTAAATAAATAGATAAATAATAAAGCAAACAAAAACATCATTCAGTGCTGTATAGTAACAGTGGGTACCTAATCTGTTGAAAACTCCACCCTATCCTTTACTCTGTAGGAACGCATGATTACAACAGCTAAAGTTATAGTCACCCTGCTTATTTAACTTATACGCTTATTTAACTTATATGCTGGTCTGGATGAAGCACAAGCTGGAATCAAGATTGCTGGGAGAAATATCAATAATTTCAGATATGCAGAAGACACCACCCTTATGGCAGAAAGTGAAGAGGAACTAAAGAGCCTCTTGATGAAAGTGAAAGAGAAAGTGAAAAAGTTGGCTTCAAACTCAGCATTCAGAAAACTAAGATCATGGCATCTGGTCCCACCACTTTAAGGCAAATAGATGGGGAAACAGTGAAAGACTTTGTTTTCTTGGGCTACAAAATCACTGCAGATGGTGATTTCAGCCATAAAATTAAAAGAGGCTTGCTATTATGAAGAAAAGTTATGACCAACCTAGACAGCATATTCAAAAGCAGAGACATTATTTTGCTAACAAAGGTCCATCTAGTCAAAGCTATGGTTTTTCCAGTAGTCATGCATGAATGTGAGAGTTGGACTATAAAGAAAGCTGAGTGTCAAAGGACTGATGCTTTTGAACTGTGGTGTTGGAGAAAACTCTTGAGAGTCCCTTGGACAGCGAGGAGATCCAACCAGTCCATCCTAAAGGAGATCAGTCCTGAGTATTCATTGGAAGGACTAATGCTAAAGCTGAAACTCCAATACTTTGGCCACCTGATGCAAAGAACTGACTCATTTGAAAAGACCCTAATGCTGGGAAAGATTGAAGACAAGAGGAGAAAAGCATGATAGAGGATGAGATGGTTGGATGGTATCACTGACTCAGTGGACATGAGTTTGAATAAACTCCGAGAGTTGGTGACGGACAGGGAGGCCTGGTGCAGTCCATGGGTCACAGAGTCAGACATGACTGAGTGACTGAACTGAACTGAACTAAAAGTTGCAGAAAAACAGAGTAAAATGTTTCAGTTCTTAGGAGCTGAGTACAAACAGCAGCTCTGACCTTTAAATGTCTAGTGACTAAGAGCAGTGTTTCATCCTAGAACAAAAATTTAAAAAGATTAGTAATCAATTAAAAAAATACTGTAGGTTTCTGAATTGAGTGATCATTGACAACTAGTAAATAAAAAAAAAAAAAAAAAAAGTCAAAATTTTATTTTATCCACTTGCTTGATAGGTGTCCTGAAGAGGGTTTCATGTGGCTGGAAATAGTATATGGAAAGCATTACGCTTTTTACAAGAAAAAAAATGTTTATTCATATTTCACATTATCATTTACAAGCAACTTTTAACAACTGTTAAAGAGGGGAAATGCAGAAGTAAATGAATACAGTATGTGCATCAGGGAAAGTTTATCACAGTGACTGAAAAAGCACTTTCAAGTTCATGGTTCTTTTTCAGTGTCAGTGTGTGCATGAAACAACCACTGGTAGCCATTTGATGTCAAAGGACTGAAAAGAAGAGAATGAGCCAGGGCCATTGGGTCCAGAATAATTAGTGCTGATATAGTTTGTGAACAAGGGTTATCAGAATAAAATAGTATGAAATCCTCCCCTGCTGTATAATGCACACTTAGGATATGTATAGTTCATGACATAACAGAAAGAATATTTATAAACAGTGAGGACCCTTGACAACCTCCAGGACCAAAAGCATGTAGTAACAGCTGCCTGATTTTTCCCTGAGTGACAAGTTGCTGAAATCTAGAAACAAAATTAAATGGTAGACAGTCTTTAGGATTACTCTGGCAAATGCTTTTTTTAACCTGAAAGGAATATACCTTTAAACTATGATACATAAAATACATGTTATATAGTAAAGCTATAAAGATAGAAACTTCCTTTTCATATGTTAGCTTTTTTCTTTTATCCTAAGTTTGGCAAATAAAAAAGTTTATAGTAGCATCTAGATAATTAGTATTTAGAGATTGCTCAAATCAACTGCATTACTATTGTTTTTCTTTATTTCAAAATACAAAAGGTTGGGATTATCTAACAGCCATTCTATGCAATTCAAAGATAGTTTAAGACATAAGGAATGTCTTGTCAGTTTTGTAATTCTGAATATGAGGACTGAGTTTGAGAAAGGAAATATCAAGAACTGAGAGGGAAGAACATACTCGAGAAAATAAATCATAATTTTTCAAGGTTAGGAGACAGTTATAGCCAAAATTTAAAAACCAAATTGTAAGTAAAACTTATCAGGAATTTAACTTTTTTCAAAAATAGAGAAACATTAAATTGAAATAAAAGAATTTCACACATAGAGGGAGTTAACAAAATATTTTGAAAAGAAGAATTTGTGCAGTCTTGAAACAGAATAACTTTGCTGCCTCACAGAAGGAAAATCCATTTTCTTTCCCATTTTGTTTATCATCCATGTAAAAATTTAGAGAAAAATTATTAATAAATTCATACTTACACATAAACCCACTAATAAGCAGCTAATTGTGTTTAATATTTTAAGACATTGTATTGTTTTTTAATTTCATTTTTATATTGATATTTATAAGCTTTTAAAATAATCTTAAGATCATTTTATGTATATGGCTAAACATATACAAATATATTTATATTTACATAAATATATAATAATATTAGAGCTTATATATTTAGATTTATAAGTTTACTTAACTTACTGACACAGTAAACAAAATAATATATATTTAACTATATAAACTTGAGTATAACAATTCTCTAAACTGCCATGCCACATTCATTTACTAATATAAATATTCATATCTTTCTGTAGTTATTATACATAGTATACTCACAATCATTATATTAATAACCTAGATAGCATATTCAAAAGCAGAGACATTACTTTGCCAACAAAGGTTCATCTAGTCAAGGCTATGGTTTTTCCTGTGGTCATGTATGGATGTGAGAGCTGGACTGTGAAGAAGGCTGAGCACCGAAGAATTGATGCTTTTGAACTGTGGTGTTGGAGAAGACTCTTGAGAGTCCCTGGGACTGCAAGGAGACCCAACCAGTCCTTTCTGAAGGAGATCAGCCCTGGGATTTCTTTGGAAGGAATGATGCAGAAGCTGAAACTCCAGTACGTTGGCCACCTCATGCGAAGAGTTGACTCATTGGAAAAGACTCTGA
Source organism: Bos taurus (assembly GCF_002263795.3). NCBI lineage: Eukaryota > Metazoa > Chordata > Mammalia > Artiodactyla > Bovidae > Bos > Bos taurus. The sequence continues at coordinate 48,261,109 of NC_037328.1, forward strand.
TGCTGGGAGGGATTGGGGGCAGGAGGAGAAGGGGACGACAGAGGATGAGATGGCTGGATGGCATCACTGACTCGATGGACGTGAGTCTGAGTGAACTCCGGGAGTTGGTGATGGACAGGGAGGCCTGGCGTGCTGTGATTCATGGGGTCACAAAGAGTTGGACACGACTGAGCAACTGATCTGATCTGATCTGATCTTAAAAGAATAATTAATTTTTGTTTCTTCTTGGTACAAAGAAAAGACAATCAGCTGACAGTTATAAAGTTTTTATTCATAAACATGTTTCATATCACCTTTAGAAATTTAAAAATTGCAAAAACTCCTTCACAACCAACATTATCTGAATTCATTTAACCATTTGATGATCCCTGGCATTTAAAAATGTGTAAGAGCTAATTTAGGGCTCCCCTGGTGGTTCAATGGTAATGGATCTGCTTGCCAATGCAGGAGATTTGGGTTCGATTCCTGGATCAATGAGTGAAGACAAATGTGTGCCCATAAGTCACTTCCGTCGTGTTCTACTCTTAGGGAAATCATGGACTGTAACCTGCCAGGCTCCTCTGTCCATGGGATTCTCCGGGCAAAATATACTGGAATGGGTCACCATGTCCTCATCCAGGGTATCTTTCCCACCCAGGGATCAAACTCACGTCTCCTGCATTGGCAGGTGGGTTCTTTACCACTAGAACCGCCTGGGAAGCCTGAAAAGACAAACAATAGTCTTTAAATCAGAATCACTAACTCACTTTAAATTTTCAAAGATGCATATATTTATCACATCTAATTATATAAAAATGTTCTAACTTAGAAAATCCTGTAATCCCAATACTGAACATATACCCTAAGAAAACTAAAATTCAAAAAGATACATGTACCCCAATGTTCACTGCAATATTATTTACAATAGCCAGGACATGGAAGCAATCTAGATGTCCTTAAAGAGCTAACATTTCTAAAGTTCAAGAAACAAAACTAATTGTTCTTGTTCCTTTTAGAAATTCTTAGCATCTATCTCTACAATTATAGTATGAAAAATATTAGTAGCATTTTATTTGATTAATTTTCAAACTTTTCCAATAAATGATAAAAGGAAATACAATTGAAGGACAGGGATAGGGAAAGATGGAGATAGATAAGTATAGATATATATGGAGGGGAGAGAAGAGATACAGAAAGGTAGAGAGAAACACAGAAATAACTAATTATAGCTAGCTTAAACAATGACCTGCAGCTTTGACCATGTTATCAAGCCAGAAGATTAAAAGGGCATTGTTCATTAATCTAGGAAGTGTAATAGACTGAAGTGAGAGGGAAGGGTTCTCATATTAAAAAGTTTTTCAAATAGACAAAATGTGCTCATATATATTATTTGTAACTATATATGATATTTATTTATTGGAGAAGGAAATGGCAACCCACTCCAGTGCTCTTGCCTGGAGAATTCCCAGGGGCAGGGGAGCCTGGTGGGCTTCCGTCTATGGGGTCACCCAGAGTTGGACACGACTGAAGCGACTTAGCAGCAGTAGCAGCAGCATGATATTTATTTATTTATAATTTTTTTCTAAGATGTGGTTCCTGATTTTTCTCAGTGAGATTATACCCAAGTTCAAATATTTGGTACTATTAGTTCCATGACAAATAAGTATGCATAAAACCAGATGCTAGCCAGGAGATATATCAGAAAACCATGTGCTCCCAGCAGCTTCTATAGAAGCTGAGAGATAAAGAATCAGATCTCTCAAATGCTATCTCTCAGGTTATACTGAGTTTAAGAGTTCTAAGAAATAGAAGAAAGGAAGAGGAAATCATAAATAATATCACCAGGCCAGGGAACCAGTGAAATTGCTCAGTTGTGTCCAACTCTTTGAGATCCCATGGACTGTAGCCTACCAGGCTCCTCCATCCATGGAATTTTCCAGGCAAGAGTACTGGAGTGGGCTGCCATTTCCTTCTCCAGGGGATCTTCCCAACCCAAGTCTCCAACCCAGGTCTCCCACATTGCAGGCAGACAATTTACCATCTGAGTTACTGGGAAAGCCCATTATCACCAGGTCAAATGGCATTAATTAATTACTCTTTTTCAGTGCTCAAACAAAACAAGGCAAATAGTAAATATAGACCAGGATTTAGCTCAGACTCTGGATGGAAGAAACTTGGAAAGAGGAGATGACAAAGACCTCTGGCGTTCAGTAACCTTGCCAAGTCCCCTGGTCCCAGAAGTGAAAGTACTGTCTATCTTGGGGAAAGTGGAGGATGTAATCTCCACATTTTTTCAGAGATCCTGCATAAGAACACCAGACAGCAATCAAGAAAATGGAAAGTTTTACATCTACTAGGCCAGAAGATACATTAGGAAAAATCATATTGCTTTAGATTTCTGATATTTTACAGAAATGTTGTAAACTCAAACAATTAAGCAGGTGAAAAGGAAAAGAGAAAGAGGGAGTGTTGTGTGTGGGAAGAGAGAGATATTCTATGAATATTAGTTAATTGTCATCACTTCTTCGAAAGATTGGTCTATGTGCAGGAAAGTGCATTTACAAGATCTGTTAAGCATTCTCAGTTCTAGAAGAAGCAGCCTAAGAATAAGGTTGTGAAAAATACCTTCTGTGATCTAGAGTTTGTTAAGAAAATTGGCTGCAGAAAGATCTTAACTTTCTACATTCTTATTTTAGAGAGAAAATAGGGAAGTTAAGAAATTTACCAAGGTCATATCATTTGGGAATGCAAAGCAAAATTAAAATTTGGCTAGAAATAGGGCTAGCCAATAGAAGTTAGATACTTAACAGATATAGTTCCATTAAATCCATAAGCAGAGGAAGAAAAAGGCAGGAGTGAAAAAATAGGATACTAAGCTATGGGAAGATGGATTATCCAAGCAAAAGAAAAAAACAGATCAATGAAGGTTGGATTACAATATTATTCTAGTGAACTAGAGTAATGATGTTGATTGGAACAAAACCCTGACCAAACATTCTGTTACAATATATCTGCCCACTCAATCCCAATAGGCATAACTTGTTTACAAAGAGGTTCCTGAAATCACTATCATTATTCTTATGCTAGAGCAAAGGCATAATAGTTTTGAAAATAGACATGTTCAACCCTAGGATAGTTTCATAAAAACTGGATAAACAGACTTTAATTGAATATTAAAAAGATCTGAATACCAGATGAAAGAAGAACTCTAAGAGGGATGGTATCAGTGAAGTAAGAAAGGATCAAGTCTTTCTAACCTGACAGCATCTGCAGAAATTGGAGTGTCTGATGTTAAGGGCTAATTTGTGCTTAGTCGTTCTGTCGTGACCAGCTCTTTGTGATTTCATGGACTGTAGTCCACCAGGTTTCTCTGTCCATGGGATTCTCCAGGCAAGAATAGTGGAATGGGTTGCCATTCCCTTCTGCAGAGGATCTTCCCGACCCAGGTATCAAATCTGGTCTCCTGCATTGCAAGTGGATTTTTTACCATGTGAGCCACCAGGGAAGCCCGGTAACTGATTCATATTCTCCTCAAAATTCATATGTTGAAGTCTCAATTTCCAGGACCCTCAGAATAGAACCATATTGGGAGCGAGGGCATGTAAAGTAGTAGTTAAATTAAAATGAGACCATTACAGTGAGCCATGCTCCAATGTCACTGATATCTTTACAGAAAAAGGAAATTTGTACACATGAGAAAAACATGGGGGATACTTGCACACAGAGGAAACATTGTGTGAGGACACAGGGAGAAAACAGCTTTTTGCAAGCCAAGAAGAGCAGCTGAGGGAGAAACCAAACCTACTTACACCCTGATGTTGGATTCTAGCCCTCAGAACGGTGAGATGATAAATTGTTATTGTTTGAGCCACTCATCCTTGGTATTTTGCTATGGCAGCTCTAGCAGATTACTATAGTGGGTACCTCAGATTCTCTATCAGTACTAAGACTTCTTCAGCTATTGCTTTTTTTCCCCCTCTCTCCTAGCCATGTTTCTGAGTCCCCAGATATGTGCGTGTGTGTGTTTAATAGATAAGTTCCACCAGTGAAATGTGTGTAAAGTTGAGTGTTTTAGACCCATCTCCAGAGATCTTATCTTTCTAAATTTGAGGTAAAGCCCAGAAATCTGAAAACTTACAAGTACTTAACTCTGAGATTAGAGTACTAAGAACATACATACTTTTTGAGATCTACTTTCACTAATGGATGTATACATGGAGGGATATTCACATCTAGGGGACTATGTATGCAGGCATTATCTAATGAGTTTGAAGCATGTTAGGAGGGTAGATACTGACTTTGTGCTCTCCTTTTAAAATCATAACTGCAGTGATCCAGACACATTTTTTTCCCATGATTGTATGATGTCCCAGTTTTATGCATTTAATAAATTATACAGTGCATTGCTTTATTATGCAAAGATAGTTCATATGTTATGTCTTTCATGCTGGGATTTTTGTTTAGTTTACATACAGTTTTCTTATCACTATGGTAGAAACATGGCTGGCGTCTCAGGTATATATATGCTGCACAGTTACTCTGCACGAAAAAGGTTGCAACCCTTGGTTTAAAGCACTGTTATTGTTATTTTGAAATGCTTCATGATTTTTTAACAAAGAGCTCTCATCTTCACTTTGCACTGGGCCCTGAAAATTATGTAACTACTTCTGGGTGCCAAACTAAATTTATGACTTATTAGAAAGACTTCTATACTTCCTTTGGGTTTCATTTATGTTTTCAGGCTCAGAAACAGAGTTGAATAAAAGCCTCTATGACAGGAGTTACCCTTCATGTTTCATTGTCACTGATGATAGGGAAAGTGTAGCTGAAGAGTTATGTAGTCTTCTGTGTGTTTTTTACATAATAGTGTTAGTGGTTCAGTCACGTATACTCTTTGCAACCCCATATATTGTAGCCTGCCAGGCTCCTCTGTCCATGGAATTCTCAAGACAAGGGTACTGGAATGGGTTGCCATTCCCTTCTCCAGGGCATGTTCTCAAACCAGGGATTGAACCTGGGTCTCCTGCATTGCAAGCAGATTCTTTACCATCTGAACCACCAGGGAAGCCTTATTTTTTCTCCTACACAAAGACGAATAATAAACCCTGGTTTTAAAAGCCATCAGGTAAATCTGGCATAACCCTCTTTCTTTCTTTTTTTTTTTTTTAAATATCTTTTTCCCAAGTGGCTCAGTGCTAAAGAATCTTTCTTTATTTTTATCAACTATTTTAGAATGTTTTAACCACACGTTTATGGCACAGCTCATTTCTCATACTTAAAATATACTAAGAAAAACCATATTAGGAGTGTCACTCCTACATTTCAAGCTACAGAACTTCTTTTATCCTTTGTTTTCCCTTCTGTGTTAAGCATAATTATGGAAAATAAGATTTTTATCTTTTCAAAATTATATGTTTAGAGAAGAATTAGAGTACCTCTTAAAACAGTTTTCAGTCCTTTTTTGTTCCCTCTCAATTCATACTCGTTATACCCTAAGAAACAGAATTATATATTATAATTTAGAGAAAATTACCTCCTGCAAACCTGTATTATATAAATTTAATTCCAGAGAGCCAACCAAGGATTAAATATGGATTAAAATGTATATACAGTAAGGAGAACTATGATTACAAAAATATCCAATATGTATTTATATTTATTGTTTGTCAGGAAGTTTTCTAAGTGCTTTACCTGTATCAATTTCTAGATCTTCACAAAACATTTTAGATAATGATACCAAATCACCAAGAAGTACAATCACTTGACCTGACACCTAGAGTTATTCATTTCACAGAGGAGACATGAAAACTACATTCAGTATTACTAAGTGTTAATAGGTAGAATATAAACAGAAAATTTTCAAACACTCTGGTTTTTTAATCAATAAAACTACTAACTCATTTACACTCTTTTGTGCCTGCTTATGTCTGCTCAATATAGCACCATATAGTTTATTACTCAGAACAAAAGTATGTCAAATACCCATAATCAACTACAGCAAGATCTAAGCACCATATCTTGATGTCCTATGTTAATATTTTTAATAATTTATTGAATTAATGTTACTATAGAATAGCATGCCTCAATATGGGTTATTAGCACTCGAGGACTATTTGAAATAAAGGGCCATTTGGGGACTAAAGAGTGAAGTATCTGCAGTGTGTGACACTTTAAATATATTAATGTTCTTAATAAGGGATAATTCTCAAAGCATCAAATTGAAATGTACACTAATTGAGCTCCATAAGCTTAACACTTATGTCACTGCCATTATTAACCCTTCAGTTCAGTTCAGTCAATTCAGTTCAGTCGCTCAGTTGTGTTTGACTCTTTGCGACCCCATGAATTGCTGCACGCCAGGCCTCCCTGTCCATCACCAACTCCTGGAGTTCACTCAAACTCATGTCCATCGAGTCGGTGATGCCATCCAGCCATCTCATCCTCTGTCGTCCCCTTCTCCTCCTGTCCCCAATCCCTCCCAGCGTCAGAGTCTTTTCCAAATGAGTCAACTCTTCGCATGAGGTGGCCAAAGTACTGGAGTTTCAGCTTTAGCATCATTCCTTCCAAAGACCACCCAGGACTGATCTCCTTTAGAATGGACTGGTTAGAGCTCCTTGCAGTCCAAGGGACTCTCAAGAGCCTTAGTGAAAACGAAGTCGCTCAGTCGTGTCTGACTTTTTGCGACCCCGTGGACTGTAGCCTACCAGGCTTCTCTGTCCATGGGATTCTCCAGGCAACAGTACTGGTCTCAAGTGCCTTAGGTGAATACAAATATGGAAAACAAAATCTGTGTGTGTATCCAATGAGGATGACTTTACTCACTCTAACATCAGGTCATATGCAGAAAGAAAGCTGAGACATTCCTGGGATAGAATGACCGGGTCCATATACAAGGTCACTCGGCTTTCAGCAAGGTGGCCTTAGATTCCGGAAGCAGAGGGAGTTAAACTGGAGAAAAGAGAAAGTAAAGCCCTAGATCAGAGCCAGGATGATTTTGCAGATCTATAAGAATGAGGCAACAAAGGAGAAATAAAGATATGAATGAGAATGACTAGGAAAGCTAAATAAACTTGAGTTTGCATGTCAGAATAGAGATGTGGGTCATGGGAAATTATGGGCTAAAGTAGAGACCTGAGAAAAGGTTTTCAATGACTTCCATTGATGTAAGCTGAGCATTGTTAACAGTCTGTCACAAAACAGAATAGTGAGCAGATTAGGGTAAGAGGTGAATTGGTCCTATAAACAACTTTATATATGAGTTAAAAAGTCTGGCATAAAATAGAACATGGGGTGTTACCTCCTCTGCCCGATTCTTATGTATATATGGAGGCATCAACATTAGCCTTAAAAATATGATCTTATTATCTGAAATTCAACAGAAGTAAATAAGAATAGAAAAATTCATTTATTTACCTAGTCAACAAATATTGGCTGAGCATCTACTCTGCCAAGAGTGTTCTAGGTTCTGGTGATATAGCAATAAATTAAGAAGATAATCAGTTCTGACTGGCTAGAATGCTATTCTAGGAAGAATCCTAGAGCCAAATTAGGTCTCCAGATGGGATGAGCCATGATCTTTAGCAACATCAGCGACACACACAGGAAACATACCTGTATGTCTACCTGTGCATCATGTCTGTGTTTTGCTGGGAGCTAGGTCTCACCAGAGATATTGATTGGCACTTGCTTATTCACAAATAAAGAGTAACAAGTTCTGAAATTTCTCCTCTCATTTATTTCCTACTTGTAAATATGTTACATTTATCCTAGCTTCCAAAATTGAAGTAGGGGAAAAATATCCCTAGATAAAGCATTATAAATGACTAATTTGTGCAGGTGAACTGAAAAATGCTAAACTTATGCTGACAGATTTTGACATTTTAGAGTTACTGGTTCATCTCAATAAGAAGCAGCATTTGGAAGATCTGGAATAAAATTCACTGCATTTGTTAGCTCACTGACTAGCAAATGCAAAGAACTAACTATATATTTTGATCAAACTCCTTTCAATCCATAGCATCCCATATCCAGCAGTGTATATAAATGAGGTCTTTTTGCCTTTCTGAATATTTTGACCCAGATACTAACAATAGTGAAATAGTGTTATTTGCTCAGTCGTTTCTGACCCTTTGTGACCCCATGGACTCTAGCCACCCAGGTTCCCCTGTCTATTGGATTTCCCAGGTAAGAAAACTGGCATGGGTAGTCATTCCCTTCCCCAGGGAATCTTCCTGACACAGGGATCCAATTCCTGTCTCATGCGTTACAAGTGGATTCTTTACTTTCTGAGGCTCCATATCCAGTGGCCAGTATATAAGCCACTAAATGCCTGATTATATACTAGGGTACTTGTTGGAAAGCTTTATATAAATTAATCCACTCGTTTAAAAAAATAATTCAGTGGGGTAGATACATGTCATATGATTACTGTGTTTCATAGGTAAAGAAACTGAGGTTCAGAGAGATTGAGTAATTTACCCACATTTTCAGTTAGCAAGCATAAAAGCAAGGATATGCCTTTATTTTGGGGGCTCCAAAATCACTGCAGATGGTGACTGCAGCCGTGAAATTAAAAGACACTTACTCCTTGGAAGGAAAGTTATGACCAACATAGATAGCATATTCAAAAGCAGAGACATTACTTTGCCAACAAAGGTCTGTCTAGTCAAGGCTATGGTTTTTCCAGTGGTCATGTATGGATGTGAGAGTTGGACTGTGAAGAAAGCTGAGAGCCGAAGAATTGATGCTTTTGAACTGTGGTGTTGGAGAAGACTCTTGAGAGTCCCTTGGACTGCAGGGAGATCCAACCAGTCCATTCTAAAGGAGATCAGTCCTGGGTGTACATTGGAAGGACTGATGCTAAAGCTGAAACTCCGTGGGAGAGGGCAAGGGTGGGATGATTTGGGAGAATGTCATTGAAACATGTATAATATCATACGTGAAACGAATCACCAGTCCAGGTTTGATGCATGATACAGGATGCTCGGGGCTGGTGCACTGGGATGACCCAGGGGGATGGTATTGGGAAAGAGGTGGAAGAGGGGTTCAGGATGGGGAACACATTTACACCCGTGGCAGATTCATGTTGATGTATGGCAAAACCAATACAATATTGTAAAATAATTAGCCTCCAACTAAAATAAATAAATTTATATTTAAAAAAAATTTTTTAAATAATAAATAAAGCTGAACTCCAATACTTTGGCCACCTCACGCGAAGAGTTGACTTATTGGAAAAGACTCTGATGCTGGGAGGGATTGGGGGCAGGAGGAAAATGGGACGACAGAGGATGAGATGGCTGGATGGCATCACCGACTCGATAGACATGAGTTTGAGTGAACTCCGGGATTTGGTGATGGACAGGGAGGCCTGGCATGCTGCAGTTCATGGGGTCGCAAAGAGTCGGACATGACTGAGTGACTGAACTGATTGACTGACTGATGAACCTGGTGCGGTTCTCATATGCTCTCAGCAGTTTGCTGTCTAAACTCTACATTCCTGCTGCCTTTTCAATTTAAACCACCTTTACTTATCCTAGTTTTTAATGTCTTTAACCTACTTGTTGATGAAAATGAAGAGAAAGGATAAAAAGAAAAATATAAGAATGAAATTGTTTAATCTATTCAACAAATATTTATTGTGTGCCTACTGTGTTGTACTAAGCACATTTTTGGTGCTTGGGACACAGTGGGGGGAAAAAAAAACTAGGTCCCTACTTTTATGAGATATTCTAATGTTCAAAGAGATAAATAATATTTTTGAGGTAGCAAAAATTGCTGTGAATAAATAACATAAAATTCTATATGAGTATTGAGAGCTAGTAACAGGTGGTCAAAGAAAAAGCCTCTGAAAGATGTCACATGAAGTCAGTAAATCATGAAAATATCTGCAGAATTTCTTGACAGAGGGAAGAACAGGTACAAAAGCTATAAGGAATAATAAGGAAGACACTTTGAAGAAAGAAGACAGTTTAAATTAATAAGACCTTATGATAAAGATGGAGGAGGCAATGGCACCCCACTCCAGTACTCTTGCCTGGAAAATGCCATGGACGGAGGAGCCTGGAAGGCTATAGTCCACGGGGTCGCTGACAGTTGGACACAACTGACCAACTTCACTTTCACTTTTCACTTTCATGCATTGGAGCAGGAAATGGCAACCCACTCCAGTGTTCTTACCTGGAGAATCCCAGGGACAGGGGCTCCTGGTGGGCTGCTGTCTATGGGGTCGCACAGAGTCAGACACGACTGAAGTGACTTAGCAGCAGTAGCAGCAGTATGATAAAGAAGTAGCCAGGAGCTACAATAAACACTGAGGCTTGTGGAGCACAGTAACACTGAACTTTATTCTCATGTCAAACAAAACTATAGAGCAAAGAACACAAAGCCCTCATCAAATCTCCTGGTATGAAAGGCTGAAGTCTCGAGTAGAAGATGAAAAATCACTCACAGACCCTGCAGGTGGGAGTTGACTTGCCAGGTATCTTTGTGATTTTGAAGTCAGGTCTTATTTTTAAGGAATATGAAGTCTTGCTGGCTGAGAGCTTCAGCAAAAGGATTTAAATGAGGCTCATCACAGCCTACAGGGCATGTGTTTGAAAGAAAGTAGAGATGTAAATTTGTAAAACACTGCACTCAGATCAGATCAGATCAGTGGCTCAGTCGTGTCCGACTCTTTGCGACCCCATGAATCGCAGCATGCCAGGCCTCCCTGTCCATCACCAACTCCTGGAGTTTACCCAGACTCACGTCCATAGAGTCAGTGATGCCATCCAGCCATCTCATCCTCTGTCGTCCCCTTCTCCTCTTGCCCGCAATCCTTCCCAGCATCAGAGTCTTTTCCAGTGAGTCAACTCTTCGCATGAGGTGGCCAAAGTACTGGAGTTTCAGCTTCAGCATCATTCCTTCCAAAGAAATCCCAGGGCTGATCTCCTTCAGAATGGACTGGTTGGATCTCCTTGCAGTCCAAGGGACTCTCAAGAATCTTCTCCAACACCACTGTTCAAAAGCATCAATTCTTCGGCGCTCAGCCTTCTTCACAGTCCAACTCTCACATCCATACATGACCACTGGAAAAACCATAGCCTTGACTAGACGAACCTTTACGGAAGTGTAAATAATAGCAATTTTTGTTTAAAACATCCATAGCTTTTCATACACTGTCCATATGTCCCCTTCTTTCATAAACTCTTGTTCTAATTACCTGAAGTGAAAATGAAAGTGAAAGTTGCTCATTCATGTGACCCCATGGTCCATGGAATTCTCCAGGCAAGAATACTGGAGTGGGTAGCGTTTCCCTTCTCCAGGGAATCTTCACAACCAGGGATTGAACCCAGGTAACTCGCCTTGCAGGCAGATTCTTTACCAGCTGAGCCACAAGAGAAGCCCTGAATACACAGGTAAAATTTTGGACATGGTTGTCAACTGTGATGACTATACATATTTGCCCCCAAAAGGAAGTCAATAAAAGATTCAGTTTCACTGTGCTTTGTGAATGCCAAAGACAACTAAAAAGCAGAATATTTACTTTTAAAATGGTTATAGGTAGAATTACTTTGAAACTGTCAGCATCTCTACTGTACATATTGGCATCTTGGGGACATATCTGTAAAAAAATCATTAAAAAAAAAAAAAAGATGCTATCTATTGGACTCCTACCCTAGTCCTACTCTGCCCTTGGATTTTTGTATTGACAAATCAAAATTTTAGAATAAATAATCCTAACTTCTATTAAAAAGGGTCTTTCTTTAAAAATCATACAGTATAGTTCAATGCACTATTGAACTTGGAAATATAAATAATTATAACTCATTGAATTTTTATCTAGAAACAACTGAGAAGACAGTATTCATTCAAAAAGAATGTAGCCATTTCAGATAACTTAACTTCTTATTTCACCAGAATATGTCCGATGATTGTTAGAAGAGTGCTTTATGGGCGCCGGTCGCTGCCGTGGCGTGCGGGCCCATGGAGCACCACATCGTGGGGCCCGGGCCATACCGGGCCACCAGGCTGTGGAATGAAACAATTGAACTTACAAAAAAAAAAAAAAGAAGAGTGCTTTACTAGCTGCATGGATGTTATTATGCACATACTGCTTAGGTTGAGGCCACATCAGCAGTTTTTCTATAATCTCTTTTTTTCACAGTTTTATGGGTGCTATAGTCAAACAAAAGGATATTGGATATGTAAACTGTTTCCAAAATCTTAGAGAAGAAATCATGACTCAAGCTCCTTATTTCCTCTCTCCAGACATCTAACACAAGAGAGCAAAGGTAGCAGTAAATTGAAAACCAATCTGTGGGTACCAATAAAGGAAGCATAAAATCTGACTGCATATATGGCTCCGCAAACACAAATCTGCCTTTAGATCTACAGTTATGAATCATTTGTAGCAATAACAAAAGGTTTCTTTCTGATGGTGGTTGGCTTCCATCACCAAAGCAAAGCTAATAAAGAGTTTCTAAGGTTTGTATTTCATAAGCTTTATATTGCTGAGTCTTAAGTGAGAGGCATGATTTTTCATTCCTTTTCCATGGTAAAAGGTAGCTACAGAGAGAATTTTTCTGTAGGCAATGCCATGCAAGGAAGGAAAAAAAGAAAAAATATAGTAAACATAATCTTCACGTTGACCATGTGGGGAGAAATTCTTTAATTTCATCACAACTACAATCTGATAAAAAAAAAATTCCTCAAATAAAGAAGAAAACCCCCATGCAGATAAAAACATTCAAGGTATATCATGAAGTGAAACAGAAGCAAGGACCTTTTTCATCCTGCCTGCTAAGTCGCTTCAGTCGTGTCCAACTCTATGCGACCCCACAGACGGCAGCCCACCAGGCTCCCCCATCCCTGGGATTCTCCAAGCAAGCACACTGGAGTGGGTTGCATTTCTTTCTCCAATCCATGAAAGTGAAAAGTGAAAGTGAAGTCACTCAGTCGTGTCCAACTCTTCATGACCCCATGGGCTGCAGCCTACCAGGCTCCTCGGTCCATGGGATTTTCCAGGCAAGAGTACTGGAGTGGGGTGCCATTGCCTTCTCCTAGGTGATGGATTGGTCCAAATCCAGCAGAAGAGCTATTCTACCAGGTGAAACTACAGCTAATTTTTATAGGATTGAGGCCATTCTTTGACTTTGTAGCTACAGTCTGACCTATGATGAAACATTTAAAGACAAAAGATCAACGTGAAGAGATGTGAAAGATAAAATAGACTAACTCCTTTCATTTATTTTCCCTGAAAAAAATGGTAAAGCTACATGTCTTGGTTAGATTAAGCCAAACATGTTTCTACAAAAGACCTTGTATGGGGAGCTGTGTAAAGCACTACTTCCAATGTAAGTCACTGGTGCTTAGAAGCGTGAGCCACAGACAGTCGATTCTCATTATTTGCATAGTTATGATTTATGAAGTTGCATGGAATTCTGAACTAGGGAATATGAATCACTGCTGCTGCTAAGTCGCCTCAGTCGTGTCCGACTCTGTGCGACCCCATAGACAGCAGCCCTCCAGGCTCCGCCATCCCTGGGATTCTCTAGGCAATAACACTGGAGGGGGTTGCCATATCCTTCTCCAACGCATGAAAGTGAAAAGTGAAAAGGAAGTCGTTCAGTCATGTCTGACTCTTCGAGACCCCATGGACTGCAGCCTACCAGGCTCCTCCATCCATGGGATTTTCCAGGCAAGAGTACTGGAGTGGGGTGCCATTGCCTACTCTGTATGAATCACTACCCCTAGGAAAAAGAAAGTTAGGTCCTTGTTGGGTCACAGTGTCAAATGATCAATACAAAACTTTATATCATGTGTGTTTCTGTTTAATGACAAATTATTTTAATATACTGTTGATCCATGAACATTAAAATCATAGTCGATAGTACTATAGCTCCTGCTTGAGAGAAGCTCATCTTACTGTGTAATTACTTTATAAGACATGCCACAGTCTTCTTGAGCTTTGGAAAACTAGATAGCATTTCAGCACTACACTTGTCAAGGCACTGTAAACAGCAAAATATCACCAACATAGTGCACAAAAATAAAAACAATGGAGCACTAAACAGACTTCAGAAAGGACACTACTTATAGTATGAGAGCTGATGCAAGAAGGCAGAGCTTTGCCTCATTCACACTTGTGTAGCAACTCAAACTTTTTACCACTCTACATATGTGCATGTCCTCAAAAGACCTTAAGAGTATTGTTGTTGAGGATATAAGTAAATTTTAGCAAATGGGCTAATTCACAAATATGGACTTTGGGAACTTAGAATCAACTGTATTCCAAAGGATTAGTTTACTAGAAAAGAAAAACTTAATGGAAAAGAACTTTTCAAAATTTATTGAAAAGGTCTAGCATCACCTGTATTATCATTCTAAAATCAATACTAATTACAAATTAAATTATTATTTAGTTAAGTTATATATATTATTTAAAAGTATCCCCAAACTGACTTTATTGACTTTCCTTTAAATTGTTCATTTTAAGTATGCAGATTATGTGAACTATCTCTGCAGGCTATTAGTTGGCTAATTAAAAACACTCTTAATAGTTCACATAAATAAAAATATAATTGTCTCATGTCCATGTGTCACATAATGAACTATTAAATGAAAAGTAAGAACCTATTATATATACATATACAAATATATTATCAAAAAATAACAACTTCTTTCCTCTCATAAGAGATCTTTTTCAACATACCTTTTGAGTCAAATCTCCTAATTGCTAAGGCATAGTAGGTTATCAGCTAGATACATAAAATTTGGATTTCAGTGAAATCATATCCGTTTGTGGTTGGGGATGGGTGACTGAGAGAAAACTCTAGTTATTCCTCCCCCAGTTCTGATCATTTTTGCTACAGCTACCCCTAATGAAATAATACATTTAATGAGTAGTCTTTTGAAAAGTGATAATAAAAGTATCTTTAGAAAATGTTGCTAGTTTTAAAGTGAGCTATATATATGTTCTAAGTAAAAATAATGTGTTTTTCCATGTAAACATAACTTCAAGATAAAATTTCACCCTCTTCCTCCAACCAGATTTCCATCTCTAAAGATAACATAAAAATTCTACATAGTCCCTGTATACGAGACAGCAAGAGACACTGATGTATAAAACAGTCCTTTGGACTCTGTGGGAGAGGGAGAGGGTGAGATGATTTGGGAGAATGGCATTGAAATATGTATAATATCATATATGAAATGAGTCAGCTGTCCAGGTTCGATGCATAATACTGGATGCTTGGGGCTGGTGCACTGGGACAACCCAGAGGGATGGTATGGGGAGAGAGGAGGGAGGAGGGTTCAGGATGGGGAACACGTGTATGCCTGTGGCGGATTCATTTCGATATATGGCAGAACCAATACAATATTGTAAAGTTTAAAAATAAAGTAAAATTAAAAAAATTCTACATAGTTCATGAATTGTCAGAAATTATAAGAGAAATTGTGTTAATTTTCAAGAGAAGTCAGCACCCAATGATTTTCTTTAGCCAGAAGCATGTGGTAAGTTAGAAACCATGATGTGGTTTTAAATAAACTTTTCAAATATATACTGCAATGTGTATTAAAGCCTGAGGAAGTAGTATTTGATGGAACATCTTAAATACACATTTAACCATGAAAGAAAAACAGCTTCTATCAAGTAAATAAAGCAGTCTCTACCACCTCGTGTATCCAATTACCACAAAAGAATAAGAAGGAGAGGAAGAAATTAATTGAAATAATTATACTGTCAATTGGGAATTCAAGGTCACAGACAGAGCTCTATCCTACTTTAAAGGCGAATAGCCAGCTGACTTTCTACTGAGAGTAGTTTATATTGGTAGTCAGGGTATCTTTAATATGGATAATGTCCTCGAGAGTTTACGGGACAAAAATCATTACATGAATCCAATCAGGATATTTAGTTTCTGTATGTACATTGCACATTTGCTTAGTGCAGGGAGAAGCCATATTATAAAAGCAAGCAACTGGGCAAGAACAAATGTGAGGTGTTATAAATAATAAGATTAAATCTCAACTGAAATGCAACTTTGATGTGTGATATTAGTCTGAGATTAAATGAAATTTGCATTAAATAATAAATTATATTTCTTAAGCACCAGCATTCTTTATAATTTATGTGAATGTCAACAATAAATATCTATTGTTATATAAAGGAATCATCTCAAGAATATTAATTTCCTTGATAAAATACCATGTTCTTATAAACAAGGAATTACAAGCCAGCTGTCAGCGTGTGCAGGGAAGCCTTAGGATATTTGTGATATAGTTTGGAGATTTTGTATATGAGATGATTTCTGCTCCCCAAATATTTTTCAAACTACTATAACTGAGCTTCAGATTTCACCTTTGGGAATTCATCGGGTCTCTCTCAATAAATTGTCCATCTCCAAGAATTATTTATTAAATTATGAGGAATCTTAAAAGTGATATCTGAAAATACAGGGAGGATAACAAGCTAAGACTGTAATTCCATGGGAATTACACAGGGCATAAGTGCCTGGCAGGAATGGATAACAGGAGAGTCTTCCAAAAAGAATTCATGGACTTTTAAACTCTGCCTACATGCTGCAGAAATCTGTCAGTCTTGTTTTGAAATATGGCCTACATATACAGTGGAAAAGTGACTAGATCACATGAACAATGTTAAAAAAGGATATTCTAGGAAGAAGGGGGAGAAAGAAGTCCATGTGAATTTTCAAACTAAATTTTAAGAACAAACTTTCATAAATATTTTGTTAAATTGTTATATCCATGTCTTATCTTCTCAATTCTATTTTATTGTTTTAAAGAATTTTCCTTCTCTACTAACTACTTAGGCTGAAGCCATAAGAAATTAACAACTAGGGCAAAAATGACCACAGTACTTTTCTTGGATTTAAAAGAGTAAGAGCTTCTTTTATCCACGATTCAAGTGAAGAAAACTGCATTACTTAAAAAAAGAAAAGGCATATCTCTCTCTGCAAAATTCCTTATTCTTACCTTCTCAAAGCAATTCTAACCTTACAAATAGCAAGTAAACGTGTAGGCATAGTGGGAATTACTACACAATCCTCATTATCTCATTTGATTATTATAAACCATTGAGACTGGTTGGGCACATGTTAGCAGCCAAGAGAAAGCAAGTCTCTAAGTCAAATGTTTTGCCTAAGGTCACTTCATTCTTAGATTTAAAAAATAATAGAATTCAAGGTTTCCTTCAGACCTGTTCTTTTTCTTCTAGTAAAAGCCTTATCAGTCCTCATAAGATGGCTGTTCTATCACTCTCTATGCATCCTCTTGCATAGAGCCTGATCAGGCCCTGCATCAGGCTTAAGTGAATGATTGCTCCCACACCACGCCCTCCCCCCCACCCCCCCACACCCCTCTCTAAGCTGAAAGTTTAATCAGTAACTTTCTGTGTGTTAGGCCAGATCCCCAGCTACTGTTCTAGCTCTCAGACCAGATTGGCTCCAGTATATTCAGTCATCAACTGGAGACAGTAGACCTTGCAACAGTTGCTAACCCAAAAGAGTTGTGTGGAACCTGTTCCCACAGTTCCCCTGGGCAACCAAGGAGTCTTCTGACGTTGCTTCTGCTGCTAGGTCACGTCAGTCGTGTCCAACTCTGCAACCCCATAGACGGCAGCCTACCAGGCTCCCCATCTCTGGGATTCTCCAGGCAAGAACACTAAAGTGGGTTGCCATTTCCTTCTCCAAAGCATGAAAGTTTATGCCCTCTGTAACATACAGCTTCCTCCTCCCATGTGTACAAAATATTTCAACTGTGTCCTACCTGCCATCTGTAGTATACGACGGGGTGTAGCTCCAGGATCCTTGCCTCTGACTTGTAAGAGTCCCTGTCCTGTGAATCATTGAAGTTTCTGTCACTGACTTTGGATTCTTTCTTTGGTCTCAGGATTGTGCAGGGCAGCCCAAGACCATCATACTATACTGTCTCATTCATATGTTCTTACCAACCTAGGTTTCTTTTATAATTTTTACCCAGTGGAGACAATTCCATATCTTGTAATCATCTTTACTGGCTCTTTCTTTAGCTCCTAGCTATCAGTGCTCCAATCCCATTTTCCTATTTAAGTAATAAATCAATCATTATGAAGAAATAATAGTAAGAAAAATAGATACAAATCCCACTCACTTTCACTGAATTCATACACTGATTGATTTGCACCCATCTGAGGCATGGAGGAAAGGCTATAAGAAATAAAGGATAATTTTGATAAACAAAAGATCACAAAAACAGGAAAAGAAAATTATTAGGACTCATGCTGGGAATAGACTAGTTTATTTTTATAGACTTTCAAAGCACTACAAACCCTTATTTATTTAGTGGGTTATTTAAATTCCATTCAGCCAATTGAATAACAAAAAGTTGCCCAAGGCCACTGAAGATGAGATTCAGGACACTCATTAGGGGCAGGCTAGCTAAAAATATTTACAATAGATGTGGATTTAGATTTGGTTCCTGTCTGGTCCATGGCCCTGAGTATTTACACTGGCTTCTGCAAAACCTCCACACCTCAGGGCTGCACTTATCCTGATAATTACTCTTTTAAGTGCCTGAGAAGATCATGATTATCTTTTTCCATAGCATTTGAACAACTGTCTATATGTTTAGTTAATTGCTTCTTCTTTTTCTAAATAATAAAGTTTGTTAGTCAGATCTTACATCAGATAAAGAGACAAAGGAGGAGGTGGAGGTCACTGAAAATTAGAGAGCAGTGAGCTTGTTTTGCATGCAGATACTCTGCTGAAGAAGTGATAGCTAGGGTACTCCAGCAGCTAAAATTTTGTATTGTTCCTGAATGACTGGACACATCCAAGGGAAGGAAAACACCAGTAACTCAAAGACTATTACTTGGTGCTGTGAAGATATTTCTTATTATTGAAGGTTAATATAATGAACATATGCACATGCACACACACACACACCCCCTACATAGTGAATGACCATAATTGCACAATAACAGTATCTCAAACTTTAAAAATACATTAACAAAATATTACATTTATAAATAAGCACTTGTCTCCACTTAGCCTATCTCTGTTATTGCCACACTTTTTTTCTGAAATACCACTTTCTGTTCCTTTCCTTATTTTACTCCACCCTCCAAAATGGTAATTCAAAAAGTCTAGTTTTGAGTGAGGCAAGAAGAAAATAAAGAAACCAACATCAGGGGGGAAAAAAAAATCAGAAGCCATTGATAGGTTTTTCTCAAGTTGAGGATTCTTTTACTAAATGATAAACTTTTTCTAGGCCAGACTCTGCTTGCTTTCTTTCTTCTTCTTTTATTTCTGTGTTTGTTTCTTCTTCTTCTTCTTCTTTTTTTTTTTTTTTTTATTACTGTCTCTCTTAGATCTACCATAGCATTGAGTCCTGGACTGGGTGCAGATTAAACTCTGGAAGAATACTTCACAAAAATCCCACAAAATAACAGCAAAAAAAACCAGTAGAACAATTCACATATATTATATAGTGATTCCTTTTTTTTAAAGATTTTATTTGTACTCTGAAAATTGAAGCTGTACAACTTTCTAAAATGTTGAATTGACAAAGCTGAATATGATACCACAGTAAACTAAATACTTCTAACATTTCCTCTGTTGGTGTTTATAGCAGAGCGTGGCTATGCTATTCAGGATAGAACTGCTGTGTATAAACCACTGAGGAAAAACATCCCTTTGAAAAAATATAAATAATTAATTCAGAAATGGCTGGTTATGAGTAAGAATGGAATCAGGTACTTTGAAGCTTTAAGGATGGCTCCTAATGAGGTCTCCCAGTCTTAACTGAAGAAGCAGCAAGGTACAGTGAGAAAACAAAGAGTTCTTATGCTGGGGGAGGCCTGACTGCCTTCTCTGTAGAGCAAATCTGAAAGCCTGAAGGTCTCCACAATGTCGTCAGAGAGTAAGAGCCAATCAAGTGAATGTGTATTATATAAGAGGTGCTCTGCTGTTGTATATGATACCAAGATCTGCCAATATTTCTAGCTCCAGTCTATTTTTTTTAAAGGGCAGCAAGTGGTCCTGAATATATACTGATGAAATATATGTGGGTTGACATTTTAAAATTCAGGCAGAATAGCTATGCTATCATCTTAAATGATACTCAGTGTCTATAGGGCTTCCTCCAAATGCCATTGGAATTATACTTCTCAAATCCCTATGAATCAAAATTAAGAAGAAAAACTACCAAAATTTTCACACTAAACTAGCTTATGTCAGAAGATCCTTTTTTTTTAAATTTTATTTTATTTTTAAACTTTACAATATTGTACTGGTTTTGCCAAATATCAAAATGAATCCGCCACAGGTATACATGTGTTCCCCATCCTGTACCCTCCTCCCTCCTCCCTCCCCATATCATCCCTCTAAAGACAGGACTGAATATGTGAGATGGGAAAGCAAATTACACTTAACCCCAGTATCATTGCTATTGCTTTTGGAATTCTTACTGCCTTTTTTAATGGGGATATGTATTCAACAAGGCTCCTCAATTGCTCAATAACAAAGCCATCATTATCAGAGAGTAAATGAGATGATAAAAAGTCACAATAATATTTCAATGTTCCATGATACAGACACAGTATTTTAATAAAAATATTTCCACACATTTTAAAATGGCATCAACTTCAACACCCCAACATATTTTACTGTTTTAATTTTACAGAGAAGAAAAGTAAGATTCATTAGAGAATTTAACCAAGATACCTAGTGGCCTGTAACTGCCAACACACTCCTTACTTTCTGTAGGGATACTCTTTAGTATGTTTGTATGCTTGTTCCCCTAGTTAAAGAACAATGTATACCTCCAAAATGAGAGACTTGAGGATACACAGATTCTTCTTGGGCATCCTTAGGAGTGATCATTTAAAGCAACTTAAACTGTGTTAAAATTTTTCCGATGAGGCAGAGCAGTAAAGAGAAGAGGACTGGCAGAGAGTGTTTTGGAAAAACATACTGAACCACTCACATTTCATAAGAAGAGCAGAAGGCTTCAACTCGACATCAATCCTGGGCTTGTAAGGATTTAGACTTGAGAAAGATAATGTAATGTGCAGCAGTTCTAAGCCTCCATCAAGTTTTTGGTGGAAGTAAACATTTCAGAACAGCAAAGAAATGTTGAAGAAGCAGCTGGTCCTTATAGAATATGGCAAAGTCTATAAGGTATTAGAAAAGAGAATCAAACAGAACTAATTTGCCTACCCACCTTCTTAGAAGAGCTTTTGCCTGGAGACATAAGTGAATCTCAGTTAAATCAAATATTCTACAAATACTTTGTTAGTGAACTATTTTGTTCAAGCACTTAAAACTGAAAGTAAGGAGAAACAATCTGATAACATGTTTTAAAAATGAGGACTACTGAGGGCTTTCCTGGTTGTTCAGTGGGAAAGAATCTGCCTGCCAATTCAGGAGATGCAAGAGACTTGGGTTTGAACCTTGGGTTGGGGAGATCCCCTGGAGAAGGAAATGGTATCCTACACCAGTATTCTTGCCTGGAAAATCCCATGGAGGAGCCTGGTGTGCTACAGTCCATGGGGTCACAGAGTTGGACATGATTGAGCTCACTCACAACAGAATCAGGTTGGGAATTATCTTACTCTCTCTCCAAATAACTTAGAAAACAAGTCTCATTATCTTCCAAGCAAATGCTTTATGATTCATATATGATCCCACCAACAAGATTAAGTTTTCCAGAATTTGTAAAAAACCTTCTAATACTGAGATATTGAACTAAATTTAAAAGATTGCTGGGTGTTTTTGAGCAGTATTACATTCAGAATTACAAGTGGAAATGCCTATACTTTATTTAATTTTAATTAGAAAATTTCACATACACATAAAAACAGTAACAACAAATTTCCAGAAAAATATAGCAAACAATAATCCACAGGACACAGTAGGAGAAGGTGATAGAAGTTAATAGATCTCTTTTCTCAATGCCTCCCATGGTTTTCATGACTTCTTTAGTGCCTACTGTCTTTAAAAAACACTAAGCTATATCCTTGCTCAATTCAGTTCAGTCACTCAGTCGTGTCCGACTCTTTGCGACCCCATGAATCACAGCACGCCAGGCCTCCCTGTCCATCACCAACTCCCGGGGTTCACCCAGACTCACGTCCATTGACTCAGTGATGCCATCTAGCCATCTCATCCTTTGTCGTCCCCTTCTCCTCCTGCCCCCAGTCCCTCCCACCATCAGAGTCTTTTCAATGAGTCAACTCTTCGCATGAGGTGGCCAAAGTACTGGAGTTTCAGCTTTAGCATCATTCCTTCCAAAGAAATCTCAGGGCTGATCTCCTTCAGAATGGACTGGTGGGATCTCCTTGCAGTTCAAGGGACTCTCAAGAGTCTTCTCCAACACCACACTTCAAAAGCATCAATTCCTCAGTGCTCAGCCTTCTTCACAGTCCAACTCTCACATCCATACGTGACCACTGGAAAAACCATAGCCTTGACTAGATGGACCTTTGTTGGCAAAGTAATGTCTGCTTTTGAATATGCTATCTAGGTTGGTCATAACTTTCCTTCCAAGGAGTAAGCGTCTTTTAATTTCATGGCTGCAATCAACATCTGCAGTGATTTTGGAGCCCTCAAAAATAAAGTCTGACACTGTTTCCACTGTTTCCCCATCTATTTCCCATGAAGTGATGGGACCAGATGCCATGATCTTCGTTTTCTGAATGTTGAGCTTTAAGCCAACTTTTTCACTCTCCACTTTCACTTTCATCAAGAGGCTTTTTAGTTCCTCTTCACTTTCTGCCATAAGGGTGGTGTCATCTGCGTATCTGAGGTTATTGATATTTCTCCCGGCACTCTTGATTCCAGATTGTGTTTCTTCCAGTCCAGCGTTTCTCATGATGTAGTCCGCATATAAGTTAAATAAGCAGGGTCACAATATACAGCTGTGACCTACTCCTTTTCCACTTTGGAACCAGTCTGTTGTTCCATGTCCAGTTCTAACTGTTGCTTCCTGACCTGCATATAGATTTCTCAAAAGGCAGATCAAGTGGTCTGGTATTCCCATCTCTTGAAGAATTTTCCACAGTTTATTGTGATCCACACAGTCAAAGGCTTTGGCATAGTCAATAAAACAAAAATATATGTTTTTCTGGGACTCTCTTGCTTTTTCCATGATCCAGTGGAGGTTGGCAATTTGATCTCTGGTTCCTCTGCCTTTTCTAAAACCAACTTGAACATCAGGAAGTTCACGATTCACATATTGCTGAAGCCTGGCTTGGAGAATTTTGAGCATTACTTTACTAGCATGTGAGATGAGTGCAATTGTGTGGTAGTTTGAGCATTCTTTGGCAATGCCTTTCTTAGGGACTGGAATGAAAACTGACCTTTTCCAGTCCTGTGGCCACTGCTGAGTTTTCCAAATTTGCTGGCATATTGAGTGCAGCACTTTCACAGCATCATCTTTCAGGATTTGAAAGAGCTCAATTGGAATTTCATCACCTCCACTAGCTTTGTTCATAGTGAGCTTTCTAAGGCCCACTTGATTTCACATTCCAGGATGTCTGGCTCTAGGTGAGTGATCACACCATCGTGATTATCTGGGTCATGAGCATCTTTTTTGTACAGTTCTTCTGTGTATTCTTGCCACCTCTTCTTAATATCTTCTGCTTCCGTTAGGTCCATACCATTTCTGTCCTTTATCGAGCTCATCTTTGCATGAAATGTTCCCTTGGTATCTCTAATTTTCTTGAAGAGATATCTAGTCTTTCCCATTCTGTTGTTTTCGTCTATTTCTTTGCATTGATCACTGAAGAAGGCTTTCCTATTTCTTCTTGCTATTCTTTGGAACTCTGAATTCAGATGCTTATATCTTTCCTTTTATCCTTTGCTTTTCACTTCTCTTATTTTCACAGCTATTTGTAAGGCCTCCCCAGACAGCCATTTTGCTTTTTTGCATTTCTTTTCCATGGGGATGGTCTTGATCCCTGTCTCTTGTACAATGTCACGAAACTCATTCCATAGTTCATCAGGCACTCCATCAGATCTAGGCCCTTAAATCTATTTCTCACTTCCACTGTATAATCATAAGGGATTTGATTTAGGTCATACCTATATGGTCTAGTGGTTTTCCCTAATTTCTTCAATTTAAGTCTGAATTTGGCAATAAGGAGTTCATGGTCTGAGCCACAGTCAGCTCCTGGTCTTGTTTTTGCTGTCTGTATAGAGCTTCTCCATCTTTGGCTGCAAAGAATATAATCAATCTGATTTCGGTGTTGACCATCTGGTGATGTCCATGTGTAGAGTCTTCTCTTGTGTTGTTGGAAGAGGGTGTTTGTTATGATCAGTGCATTTTCTTGGCAAAACTCTATTAGACTTTGCCATGCTTCATTCCATATTCCAAGGCCAAATTTGCCTGTTACTCCAGGTGTTTCTTGACCTCCTACTTTTGCATTCCAGTCCCCTATAATGAAAAGGACATCTTTTTTAGGTGTTAATTCTAAAAGATCTTGTAAGTCTTCATAGAACCGTTCAACTTCAGCTACTTTAGCATTACTGGTTGGGGCATAGACTTCGATTACTGTGATATTGAATGGTTTGCCTTGGAAACGAAGAGAGATCAGTCTGTCGTTTTTGAGACTGCATCCAAGTACTGCATTTCGGACTCTTTTGTTGACCATGATGGCTACTCCATTTCTTCTGAGGGAATCCTGCCCACAGTAGTAGATATAATGGTCATCTGAGTTAAATTCACCCATTCCAGTCCATTTTAGTTCACTGATTCCTAGAATGTCGACATTCACTCTTGCCATTTCTTGTTTGACCACTTCCAATTTGCCTTGAT
Organism: Bos taurus; assembly: GCF_002263795.3. NCBI lineage: Eukaryota > Metazoa > Chordata > Mammalia > Artiodactyla > Bovidae > Bos > Bos taurus. Next base: position 48,285,889 of record NC_037328.1, read on the forward strand.
TCATGGACCTGACATTCCAGGTTTCTATGCAATATTGCTCTTTACAGCATTGGCCCTTGCTTCTATCACCAGTCACATCCACAGCTGGGTATTGTTTTTGCTTTGGCTCCATCCCTTCTTTCTTTCTGGAGTTATTTCTCCACTGATCTCCAGTAGCATATTAGATATCTCCAGTAGCATATATCCTTGCTAGTTCACTTATATATTGATAGTTTTAGTCCTTAACATTTAGTCAGACACATGATGATTATATAATGTTTAGCTGATGGATAGTTGTGAAACTGAAACGAGGAAAAGTAAAGCAAAATAAAAGCACCAGCAGTCATTCCCCACCTGTCAAAATCTTGCCCCCTCTCTCCTTCTCACAACCACCTAACGTCTCACATCATCATTACCACCACAGCAGGACTGAATCTTTACAGCTCTGCCCTATGCTTACAACCTTCTTCCTCTGCTTTATTTCTTTTTAAGTCCAAGTTCTTTAATATCCTTCAGATAAGAAAAAAAAATCTAATTTAATACTTTAATAATCTCAGTAAAGAGGCTTCCTAGTAAGAATTAATTGACCTTGTACCACACTTTAATAGGAGTATCTGTCGTTTTGGATATCCAATAGCCTTCATTACTTAATTAATCATGAATTTTATACCCAGAAATTTTAGTAACTCACTGCATATTCTAGGGGATTAGATGCCTGTCCAAGAGAAAACAAAATTGACCCAACAGGTTTGTTTGGACTAAAAATAAATAAATAAATAAAATACAATCTTGAGATTTCACTTTTAAAGATTGGATTTCTGGATTCTGGAAAAAAATGGTGTATCTGGTAACACTAGTGCTGAATTATATTAAATAGCAAGAATTAATTAGATATGAATTTGGGACTTATCCTTCTTGTGTCTATGCTCTAATTTCTCTACAATCCCAGGTACATCCTTCATTTTATTTGTCAGCTGCTTTTTGTAGTCATTTGACTTTATTACCTCCACCTACAAATAAAGTTAAAAGGACTTCATGAGTTAATTTTTAGGCTTAATTGGTTAGAAAAAAATGGAAGTAGAATTAAAATAATTAAATGTAGAGTTTTCTTTGGATTATCATTGGATAGATATAAAGTAGAGATTTCTGTTCAAATAAATTAACAAAAAGCTTGGTAAACATATTCTAGGAAATACAGTAAGTATAGTCATTATAAGCTTTCTAAAAATTTCAGTCATATAGAGGCAAATAAATACTCCAAAAATCCTGCCTTCTTTGGGTTGATGGTTTCACTGAATATTTAATGTAAAATTTAGACATGATATTTTAAATTTTGCTTTAACAGGACATATGTTTCACACAGCTTCTTTACATTTGAAAAAAATATAATTCACCAAAGATTTATATATTTCTACATTATGCTTTACTTTGCAATACTTAAAGTAGCTTATTACTTTAAGTTATGACAACATAAACTTATTGTCATAGTTATTAAGATGCTCAGAGTCAATTTAGGCTGAGGCAGAGATATCGTCAATAACATTTTTGCACAGAGTATCTTTATTTATATATACATATATATATATGTATACACACACACACACACACACACATACTGCCTTTTTTGGCTAAGTAAACATAATGAGAAGCTGCAAAATATAGCTGTAAAATAAAGAAATTAAAGAGTCAGAAGCTTCCCAATTCAGTTCTTGCTCATGGAATTATTCAATTGAGTATTATCCCAATGGTCAAAAATTCAGGATATACTGATTTTTAAAAAAAATTATACTGTTTTATCCCTGAATGCGCCTGAACCATTTCAGCCCCCTCTTGAGATGAGATATTTCTAAAAAATGTTGTGAAATATTTTAAAACAATTAGAAACAGGAAATGCAAAACATTTTAAACTTTATGTTCCATCTTTCCCTTTTCAATAACTCTCCACTACACCTATTGCCAAAAGTTAAGGTATAGGATAAAAAAGTTAAATGAGGGTAGATGAGCCACTTTGAAAAGGCTTGGTATCCACAAATTAGTATATTTCTTTTTTTTTTTAATTTTATTTTATTTTTAAACTTTACATAATTGTATTAGTTTTGCCAAATATCAAAATGAATCCACCACAGGTATACACGTGTTCCCCATCCTGAACCCTCCTCCCTCCTCCCTCCCCATACCATCCCTCTGGGTCGTCCCAGTGCTCTAGCCCCAAGCATCCAGTATCGTGCATCGAACCTGGACTGGCAAGTGTTACTGAATCACTTAAAAAATATTCATAGAGAGATCAATTTTCAAGTTACTTCTGTTTTGTTTTGTTTTTCATTTTTGCCACCTTCAAAGCCTGTATTGAAAATATTAAAGAATTCAGAAACTGTGATGGGACAAATATATCATCGGCATTAATCAAGATAGACTCAATATATCTTCTCATGACAATTTTTAATAAGCAGTGCACTTTGATGATATTCCTCTTGTATCTGGGTATTTGTCGTTGTTGTTGATCAGTCAGGTCCTGTCCTACACTTTGCGACCCCCATGGACTGCTGCACACCAGGCTTCCCTGTCCTTCATTATCTCCCAGAGTTTGATCAAATGTCCATTTAGTCCAGGATGCTATCTAAATATCTCATCTTCCACTGCCCTCTTATCCTTGTGCTTCCAATCTTTGCCAGCATCAGGATATTTTCCAATGAGCTGCCTCTTCACATCAGGAGGCCAAACTATTGGAGTTTCAGCTTCAGCATCAGTCTTTCCAATGAATATTCAGAGTTGATTTCCTTTAGGATTGACTGGTTTAATCTCCTTGCTGTCCAAGGGACTCTCAAGAGTCTTCTCCAGCACCACAGTTCAAAAGCATTAATTCTCTGGCACTAAGCTTCTTTATTGTGTAACTTTCATGTCTGTACATGACCACTGGAAAAACCGTAGCTCTGACTATATGGACTTTTGTCAGCAAAGAGATGTCTTTGCTTTTTGACACACGTCTAGGTTTGCCATAGCTTTTCTTCCATGGAGCAAGCATCTTTCAATTTCATGGCTGCAGTCATCATCCACAGTGATTCTGGAGCCCAGGAAAATAAAATCTGTCACTGTTTCCACTTTTTCCCCTTCTATTTGCCATGAAGTGATGGGACCAGATGCCATGATCTTAGTCTTTTGAATGTTGAGGTTTAAGCTAGCTTTTTCACCCTCCTCTTTCACTCTCATCAAGAGACTCTTTAGTTATTCTTCACTTTCTGGCATTAGAGTGGTATCATCTGCTCATTTGAGATTGTTGATATTTCTTCTGGCAATCCTGATTCCCACTTGTGATTCATCCAGCCTGACATTCTACATATAAGTTAAATAAGCAAGGTGACAATATACAGCCTTGTTATATTCCTTTCCCAATTTGAAACTAGTCAGTTGTTCCATATGAGACTGTAACTACTTCTCCTTGACCCACATAGACATTTCTCAGGAAAAAAGTAACGTAGTCTGGTATTCCCATCTTTATAAGAATTTTCACAGTTTGTTGCCAGAGCACATCTGGGTAATGAGCTCTACCTATTTGCCAATTTGAGTTTGACATTTGCTTTATTTGTCTGTGCTATATGTTCATGATAAACCCTTAGCATGCATGAGTCAAGGTATTATTTTTCAAGGAAATTAAATGAAGCTAATCATAGATATTTTCAATAAGAACACTAGGAAATAAAAAAGCAATCAATACTGACAAATCTCATTGGGCTTCCTAGGTGGTGCTAGTGGTAAAGAATCTGCCTGCCAATTCAGGAGATGTAAGAGATGCAAGAAATGTGGGTAGAATCTCTTGCATGTGTGTTGGGAAGATTCCCTGGAGTATGGAATGGCAATCCACTCCAGTATTCCTGCATGGGAAATTCCAGGGACAAAGGTGCCTGCCAGACTACCGTCCATGGGCCACAAAGAGTTGGACATGACTGAGAGTTGGACTGTGAAGAAGGCTGAGAGCCAAAGAATTGATGCTTTTGAACTGTGGTGTTGTAGAAGACTCTTGAGAGTCCCTTGGACTGCAAGGAGATCCAACCAGTCCATTCTGAAGGAGATCAGCCCTGGGATTTCTTTGGAAAGAATGGTGCTAAAGCTGAAACTCCAGTACTTTGGCCACCTCATGAGAAGAGTTGACTCATTGGAAAAGACTCTGATGCTGGGAGGGATTGGGGGCAGGAAGAGAAGGGGACAACAGAGAATGAGATGGCTGGGTGGCATCACTGACTTGATGGACGTGAATCTGAGTGAACTCCAGGAGTTGGTGATGGACAGGGAAGCCCGGCATGCTGCGATTCACGGGGTCTCTACTAGTCGGACATGACTGAGTAACAGAACTGAACTGAACTGAGCACATAGAACATAAATCTCATTAAATATATAATGCAAAGTGAATTTTAGAAATGACAAGTATTCTGTGAACATTTAGAACAAATTCATAGTCTCCTCTATCCACAATATTAGGAGATTAAAAATTAGACTACATTTTATCATTATCATTGTAAACTGTGCTATTTGGCTTGTTGCATATACTTAGGTTGCTGTAAAATGTTCTTATTCAATTTATGTTTTACAACTGCTAACATGTAGGAAAATGGAGAAATACAATATAATTTCCACATAATAAAATGAAAGAATGAACAGTGATGGAAAGTTAGGGTGTTATTAACTTCAAATTTGCCTTCACATGAGGACGTGTGAAAAAGTCAGCATGCATTTTAGCAGGTAGACAGTAATGGGACTGGAATATGAGATATATTGTTGGATAATTTATCTTACCTTGGCCTACCTCTCCTTTCCTCTACTGCTATCAGAGTTCAGGCCATTATTACCTATTACCTGAGATATTTTAATAGCTTTTCAACTCATCCCATCAGTTTCAGTCACTTCCTGACTTAGTTCATTTCTTACATACTGCTCTATTCAATATCCTGAAAAATATATTTGTGTTCATTGCTCATCTTAGTTCAAAATCTGAAGGGGTTTCATTGTCCTAAACCTAGAATAGAAATTCTCAGGCTAAATCAAGTGTTTCAATATCCTGACAAAAATCTACTCTTCATCAATACTACTCAATATTCCAAGGACCTTACCTTTCAGGTAAATCTAATCATCATGAAGTAATCACTCATATACTCATTACTGGAATGGCTTTCTCTACATCAAGGTGTGCAAATCCTACTTGTCACTTAGAGTTTGTTTAAAGTGACAAATCCCCTGTTACATGTTCCTAGAATCCTTGCCTCTTCTGGAAACAAACTTTCTCTCCTGTAGGTAGAGCTAGAACTCTGCTGCCAGTATTTGATAAAAGTGTTTTCTCCCTTAAAATCCACTTAGTTGGGACTTCCCTGGTGATACAGTGGTTAAGAATCCACCTGCCAACACAGGTGATGCTGGTTCAGTCCCTGGTCAGGAAAGATTCCACGTGGAGTGGAGAAACTAAGCCCATGAGCTGCAACTGAGCCTGACCTCTAGAGCCTGCACCTTGCGAAGACAGAAGCCCTGAAATGAGAAGTCCGCACACCACAACGAAGAGTACCCTTGCTAACTGCAACTAGAGAAAACCCTCACACAGCAATGATGACCCAGTGCAGCCATAAATAAAATAAATAAATAAAATTTAAAATTAGAAAAAAAATCATTTAGTCACAGATATTTATCAAGTAACAAGTATGAGTGTTTACTTGGACCATTTTGTTTACATGTAAACTAAAACAGAAAACAAAACATTTATGTAAAATACTTGACAGGATACTTTCTATTTTATTAGGTAGGTAGTCAAGAGTATTTTCCTTTCCATGACTGGTTTATTACTATAAATTTCCATAGCATCTAATCTATTTTCTTGTACATAACAAATGCTCAACAAATCTTTGTTGAACTAGCAGATGGTCTTTTTAGCTCTTTCTTCATTTCTTTAAAAACTGTTACATTAATGAAATTAAGTATCATGTTATTACAATTCATTTATGAAAATGTCCATTTGCATGGACACATACCTGTATATACTGTAATGTACAACTGATAATACTTTTACTTTCCAAGCTCAAAGAACAATTTTAAAAATTCATAATTAATTAATTATTTCTAGTAATGAGAATAAATAATTTCTTCTTTTTTTTGAAGAAAAAATTAAATGTACTATTTACCTTTCAAAAGAGAAACTAACAAAGCTGAAAGTATCTTAAGTACCTGATAATAGATACTGTCTTTTATTATACTTAACGAGGCAGCAGAATTTTCCATGTTTCTATTCTATAGCCTTGTGTTGTATAAACCAATTAGATCTTCATACAACTACAAATAAATTCCAATCATTAATTCAGCATATAAAATTATTACTTTCAAAGATATTTGTTATCAAGTGAAGTTAATGATCAACTCTTTCCTACACAGAAAACATACAACAAATCAATATTGAATCATGACTAATGATGTCAATATATAACAAGCATACTGTTATAAAGAAATGAATTTATTACCCCTTTGACACTCAGTTATAGCTAAAACTGTGTGATGTTTTAATGAACAGCTTCCAAATAATTGCATTAGAATCAACTACATATTTAAACTGTGTTAAAAGGCAACATAGAGAGGGTAAAATTGCCTTCCCCAAAACTCAACAAAAGCATAATTGTGTTTATCATCCCCTAAACTATTTTCAAAGCATTTTATGAAACATATGATGTGTTCAGTAGTATTTTGGGTGTTCTAAAGGATATACAAAATGTATTTGCAGATATCACCTTCAAGGATGTTATAACTTAGTACACACATGAAGCAGATAGCATTTTACACTATTTGGTTAAACAGTGAGGTAGGTTGCATGGATTTTATAGCTACTTAGTTTTAAGAAAGTTCCCAAAACAACTTGGAATAGTTCTTTGCAACTGAGTGAATTATTTGGAAATCTCAGGATTATTTATTCATGTTGTGTTTCCTAGAACATGTTTATCAAGATTTTCATTTTCATGAAACAATGCATTCTACATCTATTCAAAGATAATTATATAAAAATTTTAAAAATAAATTATTATTATTATTACTAATCTCTTTATACTTAAATTTTAAAGAAAAAACGAAATAAAGATTTCCAGTTTTGACTTCAGCCTGAAGAGTGCTTGGAAGTCACCACTCTTGGATGTTTTAGAGATTTTAAAGAAAAATGCTGACTAGAAATCTAGAGAGACAGGCACATCCAAAGAGACACAACCAGGATATATCTATTGGAATGGAAACTTCTGGTGACATAAACCGTAGAAGACTAAAATGCTAGTTTTGATGATCTGCCAGAGACTGAGTGTAAACTGGTCACAGAGTAAGAAATTTCTGAGAGCTGCAGTCTGAGCAGGGCCCCTACACTTCTGTGAGCTTTCCTTCTAGAATTCCACCAAAATTTCACAGAGAAGATCTAATAAGTATTCCTTCTTGTCTCTGGCAGGGGAAGGGAACAGTAATGATGTGAAACATGCCTACAGCATGCTCCATAACAAAGGCATACTCTCCAGGGATGAAGGCTATGCCAGATCCTTATTCTGCGTGTTCTCAGTCTTTAAGTTGTGTCCAACTCTTAGTGACCCCATGGACTGTAGCTTGCCAGGCTCGTCTGTCCATGAGATTGTTCAGGCAACAATACTGGAGTGGGTTGCCATTCCCTTCTTCAGGGGATCTTCTCAACCCAGGATTGAACCTGCATCTCTTGAGTGTCATGGAGTGGCATGCAAATTCTTTACCACCAAGCCACCCGAACCTTCTAACCTTTGCATATCACATAAGGGGGGAAAAATGCAGCAGGAAAATGCAGCCACCAGGCAAGGCAAGACAGTAAGAGACTGGAGGAAAACAGCCACAGCTCTTGAGAAACAATTGTGAGGGTCAAAGGCCCACTAAGAAATGGAGATTTTAATTGGAGGATTATAAAACACTCCTCCTCACTTACAACTTATTCCACACCAACAAGAGTCTCACTTTATAATAGTTTCAAGACATAGACTGTCTTTAAGGAATAGTTCTCAGGGAAGCCCAAAGTCAAGAAGGGAGACAAGAATTAGGACACTATAGGCACCTAAAGCTATCAGTTCAGTTCAGTCACTCAGTCATGTTTGACTCTTTGCCACACCATGGACTGCAGCACGCCAGGCCTCCCCGTCCATCACTAACTTCTGGGGTTTACTCAAACTCATGTCTATAGATAACACTAAACACAGACCAATGCCTAGCCATATTAAAATGAATCCTTGCATTAAAATCCTATTTACTTCAGTAGCTATTTCCTGATGTAACACATACAACATTTAACAACAAAAAAGCCATGCCAAAAGGCAACAAAAATATAGTCTGAAGAGACAACATAATCATCAGAGCCAGACTCAGATAATGACATGAATTTTGGAATTAGCAAATACAAAACTTAGAATAATCAAGAAAAATGTGTTAAAGAGCTCTAATGGAAAAAGTAGATAGTGGATATGAATGAATGAAAAATGTAAGCAGAGAAATTGACACTCTAATTAAATGTGAAAAGAAAATGCTGGAAATAAAAAATATTGTCATATCAATGGAGACTGCCTTTGTTCAGCAAACCTATAAAGGTCAAAGAAATAATTAATGAGCTTGAAGACTGGTCAAAAGAAACTTTCCAACCTGAAATGCAAAAGGATTTACATGCATTTTTACACAAACTCATCCAGAACATAAAAGATGAAAAACTCTTTCCAAGTAATTTTGTGATACAAGTATTTCTCTGACATAAAACCAGAAAAAGACAATAAAAAAAGAAATAAAATAGAAAAAGAGAGGAAAATATGTTAGACAAATATCTTTCATGAACTTTGATACAATAATCCTCAAAAATTTATGAGCAAACCAAATCCAAAATATACAAAAATAATTATAAAACATGACAAAGTAGAATTTATTATAGGTTTATCAGGCTGGATCAACAATTGAAAACAAATCAATGTAATCCACTATATCATCAATCAAATCAATTGACACACTGTGAAAGAACATTTGACAAAATCCAACACATATTCATGATAAAAATATTCAAAAAATAGGAATTGAAGGAAACTTCCTCAACTTAGTAAAGAACAGCTATAGGAAACTGACAGCTGATATTCTTTATGGCGAATGAATGAATGATACCCTCAAGATTGAGAACAAGACATAGATATCTGCACTCATCAATAGTTTTTCACATAATACTGGAGATTCTAGCCACAGAAATAAGGTTAAATAAGTATTATTTACCCATATTGATAGGAAATGGAAAAAAAAAAAAAAAACCTCTCTATTTGCAAATGATATGATTGTCTACATAGAAAATTTAACTAAAGATTTTTTAAAATTTCCTAGAAGCAACGAGTGAGTTCAGCTAAATTGCAGATTATAAAAGGAACACGGCAAAATCAACATTTTTATACATTGATAATTAGGTCTTCTCTTGTGGCTCAGTGGTAAAGAACCCGCCTCCCAATGAAGAAAATTGGATTCAATCCCTAGGTCAAGAAGATCCCCTGGAAAAGGAAATGGCAACCCACTCCAGTATTCTTGCTTAGGAAACCCCATGGACAGAGGAGTCTGGCAGGCTACAGTCCATAGGGTCATAAAGAGTCAGACACATCTTAGTGACGAAGAAACAACATGCTAATAGTGAACATGCAGAAACTGAAGTGAAAAACGAATGTTGTTTATAAGTGTTCCAAAGAAAAGAAACACTTATATACTTACAAAACATGTGCAAGGCCCATAAGTCTAAATTACATTGATAAAAGAAATAAAGAGAATTATATTGAGTGAACATACATTCAGTAAGACACCAGCTTCACTTCAGTTCCTTTCCCTGCCTTCTGAAGTCTAAAAACTCCACAGATGATTTGCATTTGCAATAAATTTTGAAAACATCTAATTATTACTATCATCATTATTATCATCATTGTCATTGTCATCTTTATCATATCATCATCATATAAATCCCTCAGATTGGGGCCTTAGAGCTTCTACATAATTCTAATTTTTTTTTTCCTCATAAGTATTTTCTTAGAAGTAAAAATTACTCTTCCCCTGGATCACTGGTTCTCCAAGTGAAGGTACTTATGAAATAGGGAGTTTATTAGAATGAAGATGCTGGATCATTAGGTCAGGATGGGCCTGAGATTCAATGTTTTAAAGGATCCAATAGATCGACCAGATATATGTTACCAGACTAGGTGCCTCACTGTAGGATAGAGTTATTTCAGGGTTCAATATTAATCTCCAGTGTATATAGGTTGTGTATTTAGTTATGCCCTATACCAATCAGACTGGGTAGGATATAGTCTATGTTGTTAAGCTCATAAGTAAGCTCCAATTCTGCCACCATGACCAGTTTATAGATGAACTCATTGAGAAAGTACTGACATGTCTCAAAAAAATATGGTTGCTTGACTATGTAATTAATGATGGCATCTTCTGCATAAAATATAATAATTTATAAATTTGCTTCAGTCATAAGCATTCTCACTATCATCTTAATTTTTTTTTGATTAGCAGATAGTTGCTTTCCAATGTTATGTTTCTGCCAAGCAACAATGTGAATCAGCTTTAAATATACATATATACCCACCCGCCTTGAGCCGCACTTTCACCCTCCCCATCTCACTCCTCTAGGTCATCACAGATCACCAGGCTGAGCTCCCTGTGTTATACAGCAACTTTCCACAAGCTATCTATTTTACACATGGTAATGTATATAATTCAATGCTACTCTCTCAATTTGTCCCACATGTCAGACTTTATTTTTCTGGGCTCCAAAAACACTACAGATGGTGACTGCAGCCATGAAATTAAAAGACGCTTACTCCTTGGAAGGAAAGTTATGACCAACCTAGATAGCATATTCAAAAGCAGAGACATTACTCTGCCAATAAAGGTTCGTCTAGTCAAGGCTATGGTTTTTCCTGTGGTCATGTATGGATGTGAGAGTTGGACTGTGAAGAAGGCTGAGTGCCGAAGAATTGATGCTTTTGAAGTGTGGTGTTGGAGAAGACTCTTGAGAGTCCCTTGGACTGCAAGGAGATCCAACCAGTCCATTCTGAAGGAGATCAGCCCTGGGATTTCTTTGGAAGGAATGATGCTAAGGCTGAAACGCCAGTACTTTGGCCACCTCATGCGAAGAGTTGACTCATTGGAAAAGACTCTGATGCTGGGAGGGATTGGGGGCAGAAGGAGAAGGGGACGACAGAGGATGAGATGGCTGGATGGCATCACTGACTAGATGGACGTGAGTCTCAGTGAACTCCAGAAGTTGGTGATGGACAGGCAGGCCTGGTGTGCTGCGATTCATGGGGTCGCAAAGAGTCGTACACGACTGAGCAACTGATCTGATCTGATCTGATTTCCTTCCCCCACTGTGTCCACAAGTCCATTTTCTATGTCTGTATCTTTATTCTTGCCCTACAAATAGGTTCATCAGAACCATTTCCCTAGATTCCTTATAAATGTTATTTTCTCAAGATTCATTCACATATCTCTTCCAAGAATTTGTTAACAATTCTCTAATTTTCACATTTATCATCATACCAAAATTATTAGCCTGAGAAATGAAATATTTCCTCCTATGTCAGTAAACAAGCATGTCAAGTCATCAGCAATTGAAGCCCTTCAATATGAGCCAGTATTTCCTAAGGGCACTCAGGAAGGAGAAGAATACCTACAATCTAGCAGCCATGAGACCAGTCACTCCCTATGGTGAGCACAAAGGGGTCTCATGATGTGAAAAATACAGGATACTGACCATGGACTGATGAGATACATATGAAATAAAGTCTGTCACTGGTTCCACTGTTTCCCCATCTATTTTCCATGAAGTGATGGAATCAGATGCCATGATCTTAAGGGAACCAGATGCCATGATCTTAGTTTTCTGAATGTTAAGCTTTAAGCCAATTTTTTCACTCTCCTCTTTCACTTTCATCAAGAGGCAATCTTCTTACTGGCACCAGAAGATTGGGATGGGCCTGAGATCCTGTTGCCTTTTCTGTGTTTTAACAGACCCAATATATTCAACTTGACATAATTTACTAGACTAGATAATTTTTATTTTCTTGGTGTTCCTTTTATAGTTTCTAAATATTCTAAAAAATTATAACTAAAATATTATTATTAAAACATAATATTTTAAAATATTAAGTTATTTGAACTAGTATTTCCATCACTACAAATCTAACCTAATAAACAGAATGAAAAAAAAATTGCACATACACATGTTCACTTGCAGTACTATTTTTACTAGATAAAAACAAACAGCTCAAATACTCAGTAATTTAGTATGGTTAAATATGTCCATATGCTAATATCTAGATTCTTAGACTCTGTTATGTTACATGACAAGAGAGAATTAAAGCATAGGTAGAATTATGTTTGCTAATCATGACCTTGAGGTAAGGAGAGTATCTTGGTTTGTTCAGGTAGGTTTAATGTAATCACAAGGGTCCTTTTAAGGGAAAGAGTGAGACAAAAGGCCTGGAGTCAGAAAGAGATTCCTTATGGCTTTGAAGATGGAGCAAGGGACCATAAACCAAAGAATGCAGGAGATCTCAAGCACCTGAAAAAGTTAAAGAAACATATTTTTGCCTAGATCCTCCAGAAAGAATGAAGCCTTGATGCATTCAATGATGACACCTTGATTTCTAGCTCAAGGAAAGGCATTTAGAAGCTTTGCTCTCTAGAATTGTAAGATAATAAATGTGTTGTTTTACACCACTAAGCAATAGGACACAAATCTATCAGGTTTTTTTTTCCCCCTTTGCTAACTCATCATAGCAAAATCTTATAAAGATATAAGAATCACTTGAGGGAGGAATGGCAATGAGATAAAAATAGTTACTGTGGAAATGTGAGAAACTTTCTCATGCAATTTACTGGAGTTTTCATAATTACTTAAGTCTGATATAAAACATACCACTTCCTCTCTGAAACTGGGAAATGCTATTTTCACAGAAATATATGACTTTGTAGGTTATAAAAGATTAGTTAACATAAAGCAAATAAATGATCTTGGTTACTTAGTATTTCATGGATAATAACCAATTCCTATTAAAAGTTTGATAGAAAAACAAGAGCTAACCTCACAGAATTATGTTTAATTGCAAAAGAAATCAATTTACTTCAAATGTTCTGATTGGGACTTTACAGAACGCTATATTACAAGTTACCTGCTGTAATATCTGCAAATGACCTCTTCCAACAACACAAGAGAAGACTCTACACACGGACATAACTTGATGGTCAATACTGAAAGACGCTAGCTCCTTGGAAGAAAAGCTATGACCAACCTAGACAGCGTATTAAAAAGCAGAGACATTATTTTGACAACAAAAGTCCGTCTAGTCAAACTATGGTTTTAGTTATGTACATCCATCAGAGTTGGACTAGAAAGAAAGAATTGAGCACCGAAGAATTGATGTTTTTGACCTGTGGTATTGGAGAAGACTCTTGAGAGTCCCTTGGACGCCTAGGAGGTCAAACCAGTCAATCCTAAAGGAAATCAGTCCTGAATGTTCACTGGAAAGGCTAATGTTGAAGCTGAAACTCTAATACTTTGGCCACCTGATGCTAAGAGCTGACTCATTTGAAAAGACCCTGATGATGAGAACCATTGAAGGTGGGAGGTGAAGGGGATGACAGAGGATGGTTAGATGGCATCACTGATTCAATGGACATGAGTTTGAGTAAACTCTGGGAGTTGGTGATGGACAAGGAGGGCTGGAGTGCTGCAGTCCATGGTGTTGCAAAGAGTCAGACATGGTTGAGCTACTAAACTGAACTGAACACGCTGTTTTAGCAGAGAAGGATGAAGCATAAGAAACCACCATATACCATTTTGACTCCTTGTGCTACATGTGTGTGCTCAGTTGCTCAGCCATGTCCAACTCTTTGTGAGACCAGGGACGGAGGCCCGTCATCTTCTGTCCATGGGATTTTCCCGACAAGGGTACTGGAGTGGGTTGCCATGCCTACCTCCAGGGGATCTTAGCGACTCAGGAACCTAACCTGCTTCTCTGGAGTTTCCTGCATAGGCGGGTGGATTCTTTACCACTGTGCAAACTGCTTACCATTTCTATCCAGCATCCTGGATTTGGACAATAAGTTTTCCTCACTCATTAGAAAGAGTTAGGAATTAGGGGGTAGATTGTTTGGTTGAATGGGTCTCAGATAAAACTCCTTTTCCTGTACATGTAAATAAATTATTAGATATTGATAGAAATATTCAGAGGACATTTGAAAATTGTATTATATACTTTTTATTTTCATTAAATTTGCTCATCACAATTACTTTGTTTCATGGTCACCAACACAATGAAATAATTAAAAGGACATGTCAGGATGGCAATAAAGTTGAAGCTACATATATTAATAAATGGAATGTTATTTGTTTGTGTTAAAGCATCCATAAGCAAATTTAAGTTTCTGTTTTTGAAATAGCAATAAAAAGAAGTATACATATTCCCTGGCTTTCTAATCATTTCTGAGTTAGAATAATGTTAAAAAAATAGTCTAGGTATTTTATAAAAGCCAGCAAGTTCATATCATAAAGCTAAACAAAATACTCCTTAGAGGAAACAACAGAATGTAAAAAAGGAAGCAAAATTTTATAAACTATTTAGATAGTTTCTTAGGATGAATTTCAGTGTTCAGAAAAGACAAGCAGTGCCTTGATATCATCTGGCATATTTTTGAATACTTAGGTAATAATGATAAATTATATGTTGTGAATACATAAATAAAATTTTTAAAATATATGTACTACTTTGAAATCAGACCTCTCTTGCTTTATCCACCTCTTTCATGTCTAGAATGCGTTGTCTAATTTTGAATGAATACCCTTAAGAGCAAGATTGCCCTTCTTAAATATTTGCCATGCCATGAAAAAAAGAATTGCCTCAGTAAATTAGAACTATTAGTAATTATAAATTACTGAATAGTTGATGAGTGATAAATCTTTGGTTTTTCACTTTAACTCATTATATTCATATCAAACTTCAAATGATTATTTGCTTATTTTCAAAGATTTAAATCAATAGCTCTTGAATAAAAACATTTGTTTCACTCCACAGCCATTTCTAATCTTAAATCTATTTTGTTTTTGCAAGTCATAATAATTATTAGATTCATAAAAAGTCTATTACAGCAGGATTTTAAAAATATTCTGCAAATCTTCTGTAACTTCAAAGTGAAGATCAGCAACCATCATTCAAGGAAAGGCTGAGTGACTGCTACACTAGAGAGAAACACATTTTATGCAAGGAATTATGAATGGCTTAATGCAATGACTGAGCATGCAGACACACAGGATAAAGAATGGAAGTCTGATTCTGTGAGGTTTTTCTTTCCTTGCAGTCACTCATGTCCAACTCTTTGGGACCCCATGGACTGTAGTCTGCCAAGCTCCTTTGTCCACAGAATTTTTCAGGCAAGAATCCTCAAGTTGCCATTTCCTACTCTAGGGAATCTTTCTGACCCAGCGATCCAAACCGCATCTCCTGCATTGGCAGGCAGATTCTTTACCAGAGCACCTCCTGGGAATCTCTTAGAACCAGTAAAAAATACAAAAAGTATGAATAATAACTCCATGGTTTAAGGAGAAAATATAACAGTGAAGATGATGTTAAAGATAAAACAACCAAAAAATTATTAATAGGACTTTCTTGATTTTCCCACATGGGAGATTTTAACAAAGAATAAGCTGTACAGGCAACAACAGGAGGGATAGAAAAATATTACAGCTCAAACATGCAAAGAAGCTAGAGTCAATTCTTAAATGTAAGGCATGTAGATATGTACACAGTGATGGAGAGAAGTTTCCTATCAAAGACAACATCACAATGGCTGATAAACATGTGACAGTGTGCTCAACATTAGTAATCATGGGAATGCAAAACCAGATCATGAGGTACCACTTCATATCAACCAGAAAAGACTAATGAAAGAACATACAAGGTGTTAGAGAACTTTGTGGGGTATCTGGAATGCCTATACATGGCTAGAAGTATAAATCTGTACTTTAGAAAATCTTGGTACTAAAGTTGAACATATACACACACTTTGCTGAGCAATTCCTTTTTTAGAGCTCCCTGGACAAAGTATCACAGTCTGGGCTTAAATGACAAAAGATTTATTTATTTTATTTTTAAATTTTTTTCTCTTCTGTCTAGAGGCTAGAAGTTCAAGATTGACATTTTGGTAGACCTGCTTTCTTCTGAGATCCATTAGGAAGAATCTGTCTGGGATTCCAAGCCTGGCTTTGAGATGGTAATCTTCTCCATGTCTTTACTTTGCTTTCTTTCTGCCTATGTCTGTGTCCAAACTACCTCTTCTTATGAAGACACCAGTTATATATGATTTGGACTCACCCATAAAACCTGATTCTAAACTAATCACCTCTCTAAAGACCCTATCTCTAAATAGCTACATTCTGAGGTACTAGAAGTTAGGATGACTTCAACACATGTATTTTGAAGAAGAGGGTAAATAATTCAGTACATAAAGATACTCAACAGAAATGCCTATCTATTTATCGACATCTATATATCTATATATATAATCCTGCACAAATTGTTTATTTTAGTACTATTTGTAGTATCTCCAAAATATAATTTATCTGAATGAACCTAACAAACAGAATGACCAAGGGAATTTTGACATATTTATATAATGAACTACTATATAGCAATTAGAACATATGAATAGAACTTGCAAACAGAAAGGGGCCAACATAAAGAAGTACACAACCACATGATTTTATTTATGTGAAGTGTAAGAACAGGAAAAACTAATTAATAATGTTAAAAGTCAGGGTGAGCATTTCTCTTGGTGAGGGTATTAAGAAAGGATTGTGACTGGAGGAAGCATGAGGGGACTTCTGAGATACTGGTTAGATTGTTGTTTTGTTGTTTAATCTATTTGTCTAGTTTATGAAAAAACACTAGACTCTTTATTTAAGAATCACACACATTATTGAAAATATTTTATACTATAATAAGATTTTCTTAAAAGAGAATAAATAAATCAACATCATGACATTGATGTTGATTTTAATAACAAGACACAGTATTTTGAAATATTTTAGGGGAGTCAGTAGGTGCCCAGTATGCTACTGGAGATCAGTGGAGAAATAACTCCAGAAAGAATGAAGGGATGGAGCCAAAGCAAAAACAATATCCGGCTGTGGATGTGTCTGGTGATAGAAGCAAGGTCCGATGCCAGTACTTTGGCCACCTCATGCGAAGAGTTGACTCATTGGAAAAGACTCTGATGCTGGGAGGGATTGGGGGCAGGAGGAGAAGGTGACGACAGAGGATGAGATGGCTGGATGGCATCACTGACTCGATGGATGTGAGTCTCAGTGAACTCCGGGAGTTTGTGATAGACAGGGAGGCCTGGCGTGCTGCAATTCATGGGGTCGCAAAGGGTCAGACACGACTGAGCGACTGAACTGAACTGAACTGAAGGTAATGATTTAATAAACACACAGAAATTAAATCTTGATGAAGCATTTCATATTCCATCCCAGGCCCTTAAGTAGATTTATGATGCTGAAAAAATCTTTTAACACTGAAACGCTGATGTCTCCCCCTAAATTAATGATTTCTATAGTAATATCTTTAGAAACCCTCTTTCAACATTAGAATTCTTACATTCTTAATAATTTAGGGACTGAATTGCTGAAATTGAAGAAAACATCATATTTAAATATTTGATTTAAAAAAGGATAAGTTTCCCAACAGTTAAGATAACAATGTATTTCACACTTAACTGTCATTGAAATATAAGGATTAAGATTAGGCTTAGAATTACGGTTAATTATAGGGTTATCCTTTTGGTCATTAATTTTGTATATGTTGTCAGAGGAAATTTATTTATGTAAAAATAATGAAGATAGTAAAGCTTTCTTAATTATTATTTAATAATTTTAAGAGTTCCAATAAAGAGTTTCAGTATTGATAATTAAAAATATTGGCAACTATTTTTGAAAAATGTATATTCTTATGTGATAGGAAACTTTGAGACTATTACCAAAACACATGATAGCAAGATAAATATCAATTAAATATGGCTTCAGACCATCCCAAATACCAGGTAAAAAGAGAAGCATGCAGTGAGCAGCTGAGGATTATGAATAGCACTGAAAGAGGGCTGCTGTCAAAGACTGACACAGTTAAATTAACTAAAAATAATGGTGGGCTTTTGTATGAGGGTGATGAATCAGAAATATTTACAGTCAATCAAAATCTGAAGGAAAATGAAACAAAACAATCATACTGGTGTGTAAAGCAAATATCAGCATCTGCAGGCCCTTATATTGAGTGATTCCTGTAGCTAACAAGAAATAGGAAACTATGATTCATGAGTTGCCTCACACATTGCACAGCAAAACTCAAAATGAGACGGCTATGTTGAGATTTTGCATTCAGTACCCTTACAGCAATGTTTTACATTGAAATCTGGTATAAATATAATATCTATGTCACAAAATAAGAAAAAGTATTAGGAAGACATATGAACTGAAGTCACCCTTAAGCAGCAATTGCCAGATATTGCTACATTTGCTTTCCAGAAATATTCATAGAATACAATTGATGTTGGATCCATCAAGATTATTGTGTTTGAAGCCAAGTGGAGAGGGAGAATATGAAATATGATAATAATGAACAGCTTTCTAGTTCTAAATGCAAGCAGAGGTTTAAGTGCTTCACACTTCATTTGAGTGGTCATGCAGTAACCTTTTCAAGCGTGATGACAAACAACCTCACAGTTGGGCAATAATGTTGCCATGTGAAAAATGCCAAAACACTTAAAAAACAAAACCTACTTCTCATCTTTCAAGTTCTTATTTTTTCTCATTTTTTTAACTTCAGTTTACTATTTATATGTTAAAGTATTTTTAAAAAGAAAAAATAGCAGTGTAAATATTCTAATGGCGACCCCGTGGACTGTAGCCTACCAGGCTTCTCAGTCCGTGGGATTCTCCAGGCAAGAATACTGGAGTGGGTTGCCATTTCCTTCTCCAGGGGATCTCCCGACCCAGGGATCGAACCCAGGTCTCCTGCATTGGAGGCAGACACTTTAACTTCTGAGACACCAGGAAAGATAAAAGATATATACAATATTAATTTTTGAGAGAAAGAGAAGAACTTACAGTCACATAGATGTAAACATTAAAAAATATATTTTATCTTATTCCTGATTTTATCTTAATTATTTTATCTTATTTTTGAAGCATAGCATTTGTCCTCAGATAGATCATTTAATTTTTCTTACATGATTTTATCACTATGCAATTAGCTCAGTAATACCTATAACTAACTTTAGAAATTATATGAACAATAAAGATTGAATGGTATAAAAGTCACTGGAAAACACTGTTATTTGAATAGCAGTCATAATACTAGGGGATTGCTAGAATGAGTTCAACTCACAATTCAGAGTTGATATTCACATTAGGATATTAAACCTATTCAATTTTTTTAAAAAAAGATTAATATTTTCACTAAATAACAATCTAAGGTTATTTAGGGTACTAAAGGTAAACTAAAACCTTTAGTAAAGGCTTACCAAAGGTTAAGTGAGGTTAACTTAAACATTCCTTAAACAGGTTTAAGGTTACTAAAAGAGCTTTTGCTACATAATGGGGAAAAAAATCACTCTTTATACTTTGCTCATTATTCCCACTGCTTAACCATATATTACTCAGCCAGCAGTAGATCATGTGTAGATTCCATTGTCCAGAAGAAATTGTTATAGGATGCAAAAGTCCACTGGGCCATGTTCTCAGCCTTTTTATAATGCTGAAGTAAATGATAGTCTATAGCAGTAATTAACAATTAACTGCTATAGTATATTACATTGCCCTTGGTTAAAACATGATTGATCAAAATGTAGAAAGACATGGAAGATGTTTCCAGGAATAATTGAGAGTGAATCTTTCTACCTTCAAATAGAAAGGTCATTTCTATTTATTGTCAATAACTATTAATTAAAAGGGCTTCCCGGGTGGTTCAGCTGGTAAAGAATCTGTTTGCAATGCAGGAGACCTGGGTTTGATCCCTGGTTTGGGAAGATCCCCTGGAGAAGGGAAATGTTACCCACTCCAGTATTCTGGCTTGGAGAATTAGGGTTAGGGTTAGGGTTAGGGTTTAGGGTGGTGTATAGTCCATGGGGCTTCCCTGGTAGCTCAGATGGTAAAGCGTTTGCCTGCAGTGTGGGAGATCTGGGTTCAATCCCTGGGTTGGGAAGATCCCCTGGAGAAGGAAATGGCAATCCACTCCAGTACTTTTGCCTGGAAAATTCCATAGACTGAGGAGCCTGATAGGCTACAGTCCATGGGGTCACAATAGAGTCGGACATGACTGAGAGACTTCATCTTCCTTCCTTCATAGTCCATGGGGCTGCAAAGAGTTGGACAGGACTGAGCAATTTTCGCTTCACTTCACATTTATTTAAAAACTTACAATGTTCCAATTGTTCTGGGTTTTGTTGTTGTTGTTGTTCTTAGAACCATCAGCAAATAGATACATATTCTTCTCCTTTAATTATATTTCTTAGTGAAAGAAGACATAAACTAGGTACAAAATAAGGAAATCATAGTGTTTGTTAGCTGTTGATCCAAGTTATGATAACAACAACAGCAACAAAATAGAGAAGGGAAAGGGAAACTGGGAGTACAAGGTGGTCCAAGGTAGAGGAGAAAGTTGTAATTTTAAACTGTGTGGTCAAAGCAGTCTCAGTAGTAATTTAGCTTTGAGCAGACTTGATACAGGCAAAGGAATTAACAATTCAAATACATGAGACAGAAATGTCCTATAAAAGAAAAGAGCCATTATAAAATTCTAAAGTCAGAGCATGTCTTCTGTGTTTAAGGAATAACAAACAGACCGGAAGGAGCAGATATCAAGAGATGAGATGTTCAGGTAATGGCAGCCTACTCATAAGAACCTGCTAAGGCATTGTCAGTTCAGTTGAGTTGTTCAGTCTGTCTGACTCAGTGACCCTATGAACCACAGCACACCAGGCCTCCCTATCCATCACCAACTTCTGGAGTCTACCCAAACCCATGTCCATTGAATTGGTGTTGCCATCCAACCATCTCATCTTCTGTCATCCCCTTCTCTTCCTGTCCTCAATCTTTCCTAGTATCAGGGTCTTTTCAAATGTGTTAGTTCTTCGCATCAGATGGCCAAAGTATTGAAGTTTCAGCTTCAACATCAGTCCTTTGAATGAATATTCAGGACTGATCTCCTTTAGGATGGACTGGTTGGATCTTCTTGTAGTCCAAGGGACTCTCAAGAGTCTTCTCCAACACCACAGTTCAAAAGCATCAATTCTTTGGCGCTCAGCTTTTTTTATAATCCAACTCTCACATCCATACATGACTACCAGAAAAACCATAGCCTTGACTAGACAGACATTTGTTGACAAAGTAATATCTCAGCTTTTTAATATACTGTCTAAGTTGGTCATAACTTTCCTTCCAAGGAGTAAGCGTCTTTTACTTTCATGGCTACAATCACCATCTGCAGTGATTTTGGAGCCCCAAAAATAATGTCAGACACCTTTTCCACTGTTTCCCCATCTATTTGCCATTAAGTGATGGGACTGGATGCCATGATCTTAGTTTTCTGAATGTTGAGCTTTAAGCCAACTTCTTCACTCTCCCCATTCACTTTCATCAAGAGGCTCTTTAGTTCTTCTTCACTTTTGCCATAAGGGTGGTGTCATCCACATATATGAGGTTATTGATATTTCTCCAAGAAATCTTGATTCCAGCTTGTGCTTCCTCCAGCCCAGTGTTTCTCATGATGTACTCTGCATATAAGTAATCAGGGTGACAATATACAGCCTTGATGTACTCCTTTTCCTATTTGGAACCAGTCTGCTGTTCCATGTCCAGTTCTAACTGTTGCTTGCTGACCTGCATTCAGGTTTCTCAAGAGGCAGGTTAGGTGGTCTGGTATTCCCATCTCTTTCAGAATTTTCCACAGTTTATTGTGATCCACACAGTCAAAGGTTTTGGCATAGTCAATAAAGCAGAAATAGATATTTTTCTGGAACTCTCTTGCTTTTTCCATGATCCAGCGGATGTTGGCAATTTGATCTCTGGTTCCTCTGCCTTTTCTGAAACCAGCTTGAACATCAGGAAGTTCATGATTCACATATTGCTGAAGCCTGGCTTGGAGAATTTTGAGCATTACTTTACTAGCGTGTGAGATGAGTGCAATTGTGTGGTAGTTTGAGCATTCTTTGGCATTGCCTTTCTTTTGGATTGGAATGAAAACTGACCTTTTCCAGTCCTGTGGCCACTGCTGAGTTTTCCAAATTTGCTGGCATATTGAGTGCAGCACTTTCACAGCATCGTCTTTCAGGATTTGAAAGAGCTCAACTGGAATTCCATCACCTCCACTAGCTTTGTTCATAGTGATGCTTTCTAAGGCCCACTTGACTTCACATTCCAGGATGTCTGGCTCTAGGTCAGTGATCACACCATCATGATTATCTGGGTTGTGAAGATCTTTTTTGTACAGTTCTTCTGTGTATTCTTGCCACCTCTTCTTAATATCTTCTGCTTCTGTTAGGTCCATACCATTTCTGTCCTTTATCGAGCTCATCTTTGCATGAAATGCAGGTCAGGAAGCAACAGTTAGAACTGGACATGGAACAACAGACTGGTTCCAAATAGGAAAAGGAGTTCATCAAGGCTGTCTATTGTCACCCTGTTTATTTAACTTATATGCAGAGTACATCATGAGAAATGCTGGACTGGAAGAAACACAGGTTGGAATCAAGATTGCTGGGAGAAATATCAACAACCTCAGAGATGCAGATGACACCACCCTTATGGCAGAAAGTGAAGAGGAACTAAAAAGCCTCTTGATGAAATTGAAAGTGGAGAGTGAAAAAGTTGGCTTAAAGCTCAACATTCAGAAAACGGAGATCATGGCATCCGGTCCCATCACTTCATGGGAAATAGATGGGGAAACAGTGTCAGACTTAATTTTTCTGGGCTCCAAAATCACTGCAGATGGTGACTGTAGCCATGAAATTAAAAGACGCTTACTCCTTGGAAGGAAAGGAGTATTCAAAAGCAGAGACATTACTTTGCCAACAAAGGTTCGTCTAGTCAAGGCTATGGTTTTTCCTGTGGTCATGTATGGATGTGAGAGTTGGACTGTGAAGAAGGCTGAGCGCCAAAGAATTGATGCTTTTGAACTGTGGTGTTGGAGAAGACTCTTGGGAGTCCCTTGGACTGCAAGGAGATCCCACCAGTCCATTCTGAAGGAAGTCAGCCCTGGGATTTCTTTGTAAGGAATGATGCAGAAGCTGAAACTCCAGTACTTTGGCCATCTCATGCGAAGAGTTGACTCATTGGAAAAGACTCTGATGCTGGGAGGGATTGGGGGCAGGAGGAGAAGGGGACGACAGAGGATGAGATGGCTGGATGGCATCACTGACTCGATGGACATGAGTCTGAGTGAACTCCGGGAGTTGGTGATGGACAGGGAGGCCTGGCGTGCTGCAGTTCATGGGGTTGCAAAGAGTCGGACATGACTGAGCGACTAATCTGATCTGATCTGATAGATGTAAACTGGATATATACAGAGAGAGAGAGAGAGAGAGAGAGAGAGAGAGAGAGAGAGAGTCTATTGGTTCTGTTTCTACAGAGAACCTTGATTAAAACGGGCATCATAAGGACTTTATCTTTTATTCTAAGGAAGATGGGAAACCATTATAGATCAATGAGCAGTCATAAATTTTGACGATGATTGTTTTTTGATAATAGACCATAGAGAAGAAATTTAACAACTGATACTAGAGATGATAGTAGGTTAGTAAAAGGATGTACTGACATAGATGATTAGAAATGGTTGATATTTTATTTATCACAGATAAAGTAACTTCCTTATGCAATAGATAAGAGGATTGAGAGAGAAAGAGAGTGGTTAAGAATTACACCCCGTTTTCTACCTGAATAACGGAAGGATACAATTGCTATCAATAGAGATAGGAAAGATTGGTCAAAGCAATCTCATGTTAGAATCTCTCAATTTCCCATGAGTAACATGATTCAAATATATATAAAAAAAATAAAAGCTGCCTTAAAGTATCACTAAAGACAAATGTCATGATACAAAGGTATTTCTTTTAAATTTATTTTTATAAGTTTTTGAAAAGAAAAGAGAAAAAAATATCAAAGGAAGACAGATATGAGCATGATAGAAATATTTTAGAAAATGGCATAATGCTTTTAGAAAAACCAAAGATAAATCTCCCCTAATTAATTATGACAACACCCCCCCTTTTTTTTAAAGCATTTTAATTTGCAGAATAAGTAGAAAATAACTCAATTAATTTTTACTACAAAAAGCAAAAAAAGAAAAAACACTTTTTGGAACAGTGGTTTTCAAATTGCTTTGTAGAACCTCAGGTTTCTCAGAAATAAGGATGTGCAAAGGAGGAATCAAGCAGGACATAACTTTTGTTTCTTCTTATATACGGAATGTGCTAAGTTACTCACTCAAGTCCAACTCTGCGACTATGGATTTTATTCCACCAGGCACTTCTGTCAATGGGACTTTCCAGGCAAGAACACTAGAGTGGGTTGCCGTTTCCTCCTCCAGTGGGTCTTTCCAACCCAGGGATCAAACCCTCATTTCTTATGTCTCTTAAGTCTTACAAATTAACATTCTACAATTGAAATTATATTCAAAAAGGGCACTGTGTCTTTTGTTAAACTGTGAAAACTACAATTGCAGAGGAAGAAATCTCATTTTATTCCACCATTGAAAATGCAAACTTACTTTTTTCTCTAATACTGTCATAGATTTTGAATTGGAGTAAATTGTGAATCCAGAGTTGATAATAGGAAATGCATGAATACATGTAAAATACTCATGAGGCTACTTTTAACTATTTTTATTATAAGAGGGTGACTAAAATTTAGCAGTAATTATTTCTTTGTTCTTATAGAAAAAATAACAATTGTATGTCAGTATTTTGAAATCTAATTGTCATAGCATTGTTTTAGCTAATTTATATAGTATTTGAATTTGAAATTTTCCCAACTAAGAGTTTTAAAGTATTTCATCTAAGTACGTATGATATTTCCTCCTTAGGAACCATAACTATTATTATAGAGAATGTAAATGGCATATGTATGTCCAATTTCCTCCATGTATATATTCATTTCACAATCTATAATTTTTTTCCAAGGGAAAAAGGCTAATTCTCATTAGAAGTACTATAACATAAAATATAAATAAAAGTATAAATTTAAATATAAATAGCAGCATAATTATAACATTTTCAAATTATATAAGCCTCATATTATTCACAGGCTTTCTTTTGAGTTTATATTATTTATAGGCTTTCTTTTGAAACAAAAACAAAGAAGCCTCCTTAATAAAGTAGTTCCATAAAATCCTATTTGTCTTTGTATATTAAGATCTAGTGATTTCAGATCACTTCATTCAAATGAAATACTATGAAATCACAGATCTGTTAATAAAACTGGCACACCAACTTGTATCAGAGGCAAGAAAAAATGATTTGTTTCAGTCCAACTAAGATTTAATCCAGCTGCAATAACATTATTCTCTTTGGAAAGCATTACTACAGTCTCAGCATACTTACATTTATATTATAAATATCATGTTGCTTTTTAATAAAAACAACAAAAAGATAGTTTACCATCTTGTGTCAACAGTTTGCATTTTATATGTTGGCTATTTGGCAGCAACTGTAGTTTTCTGCGTAATTTTTTATACCTAAAAGAAAGTTTGCATTTTGGAAATCCTCATGGCCCTAATGTTTAAGGATAAAAAATTCTTCACTTTTAAAATTTTACTCACATTGTAAGTTGAAATTTAACATACCAGCTAAGTTTTTAAGGTAATTCTCTAAGGAACAACTTATTTAGTAATCAATAATAAAAGTTTTGAAATTATTTTCCATGAGAACACTATACAAGTTATTTAATAAAAAAAAAAAGTGTTTACAGGAGGGAGAAGTGTATTTCTTGGAGAGTTTTCACCTCTTTGGTCTCATATTTTGAATTATGGCCATGCTATCCATACCAGGAAAGCATTCATATTACTTGATATAATGATTGCTTCACAAATGATTATGCCTTGAGGTTTTTCTTTTTATTCATGCAAGAACTGAATTTGGAGTTCACTTTTAGCACAGATCAGGAAGACGAAGTCAAATTATTCTTTTGGTGAGCTTCTGGAATATGTTCCCATTTGCTACTGAACTGTGGAAAGCTAACACCTGAGCCTGAATATACTGCCGTTGTCATTTCTACGGGGAATTTTTTGCATGGAATTAAAACTACAACTCTGTGTAAGTGTGCATGTCTCTATATGCTTATAGTGAGTAGAAAACAAAAGATGGATGGATTCTATGGAGTCAAGCAAAAATGGTTTGTCTCCTACCTAGGTGCAGTTAACAATAAGCTTGCTATTTAATTTTCTAAACTGTAAACTGGTGTGATAATACTTTTCTTGCAGTATTATTGTGAGAATGAAATGATACATAGATGTATAAAGGACCAGGGAATTAACAGTTCAGTTCAGTCTCTGTCACGTTTGACTCTTTGCAACCCCATGGATTACAGCATGCCAGGCCTCCTTGTCCATCATCAACACCCAGAGCTTACCCAAACTCATGTCCATTGAGTTGGTGATGCCATCCAATCATCTCATCCTCTGTCTTCCCCTTCTCCTCCTGCCTTCAATCTTTCCCAGCATCAGTCTTTCCAATGAGTCAGCTCTTCGCATCAGGTTGCCAAAGTATTGGAGTTTCAGCTTCAACATCAGTCCTTCCAATTAACATTAAGGACTGATCACCTTTAGGATGTATTGGTTGGATCTGCTTGAAGTCCAAGGGATTTTCAAGAGTCTTCTCCAAGACCACAGTTCAAAAGCATCAATTCTTTGGAGCTCAACTCTCTTTATAGTCCAAATCTCACATCCATACATGACTACTGGAAAAACCATAGCCTTGACTAGACGGAACTGTGTTGGCAAAGTAATGTCTTTTCTTTTTAGATACTGTGTAGTTTGGTCATAAGGTTCCACCCAAGGAATAAGGGTCTTTTTATTTCATGGCTTCAGTCACCATCTGCAGTGATTTTGGAGCCCCAGAAAATAAAATCTGACACTGATTCCACTGTTTCCCCATCTATTTGTCATGAAATGATAGGGCCAGATGCCATGACCTTTGTTTTCTGAATGTTGAGCTTTAAGCCAACTTTTTCACTCTCCTCTTTCACTTTTTTCATCAAGAGGCTCTTTAGTTCTTCTTCATTTTCTGCCATAAGGGTGGTGTCATCTGCACGTATGAGGTTATTGATATTTCTCCCAGCAGTCTTGATTTCAGCTTGTGCTTCACCCAGCCCAGCATTTCCCATGATGTTCTCTGTATATAAGTTAAATAAGCAGGGTGACAATATACAGCCCTGAAGTACTACTTTTCGTTTTCCTATTTGGAACCAGTCTAATTTGTTCCATGTCCAGTTCTAACTGTTGCTTCCTGACCTGCATACAGATTTCTCAAGAAGTAGGTCAGGAGGTCTGGTATTCCCAACTTTTGAAGAATTTTCCACAGTTTATTGTGAACCACACAGCCAAAGGCTTTAGTATAGTCAATAAAGAAGAAATAGATGTTTTTCTGGAACTCTCTTGCTTTTTTGATGATCCAGCAGATGTTGGCTATTTGATCTCTGGTTCCTTTGCCATTTCTAAAATCAGCTTGAACATCTGGAAGTTCATGGCTCACATATTGCTGAATTTTGAGCATTACTTTACTAGTGTGTGAGATGAGTGCAATTGTGTGGTAGTTTGAGCATTCCTTGGCATTGCCTTTCTTAGGGATTGGAATGAAACTGACCTTTTCCAGTCCTGTGGCCACTGCTGAGTTTTCCAAGTTTGGAAAACTCAAATTTGAGTTCAGCACTTTTACAGAATCATCTCTTAGGATTTGAAATATCTCAACTGGAATTCCATCACCTCCACCAGCTTTGTTCATAGTGATGCTTTCTAAGGCCCACTTGACCTCACATTCCAGGATGTCTGGCTCTAGGTGAGTGATCATACCATAGTGATTATCTGAGTCGTGAAGATCTTTCTTGTACAGTTCTTCTGTGTATTCTTGCCACCTCTTCTTAATGCCTTTTGCTTCTTTAGGTCCATACCATTTCTGTCCTTTATTGAGCCCATCTTTACATGAAATGTTCCCTTGGTATCTCTAGTTTTCTTGAAGAGATATCTAGTCTTTCTCCTTCTATTGTTTTCCTCTATATCTTTGCATTAATCACTGAGGAAGGCTTTCTTATGTCTCTTTGCTATTCTTTGGAACTCTGCATTCAAGTGGGTATATTTTTTCTTTTTTCCTTTGCTTTTGGCTTCTCTTCTTTTCACAGCTATTTGTAAGACCTCCTCAGACAGCCATTTTGCTTTTTTGTATTTCTTTTTCTTGGGGATGATCTTGATCCCTGTCTTCTGTACAATGTCATGAACCTCTGTCCATAATTCATCAAGCACTCTGTCTATGAGATCTAGTCCCTTAAATCTATTTTTCACTTCCAGTGTATAACCTAAGGCATTTGGTTTAGGTTATACCTGAATTTTCTAGTGGTTTTCCCTACTTTATTCAATTTAAATCTGAATTTGGCAATAAGGAGTTCATGATCTGAGCCACAGTCAGCTCATGGTCTTGTTTTTGATGACTCTGTAGATCTTCTCCATCTTTAGCTGCAAAGAATATAATCAATCTGATTTCAGTGTTGACCATCTTCTCTTGCATTGTTGGAAGAGGGTGTTTACTGTGACCAGTGTGTTTTATTGGCAAAACTCTATTAGCCTTTGTCTTGCTTCATTCTGTACTCCAAGGCCAAATTTGCCTGTTACTCAAGGTGTTTCTTGACTTCCTACTTTTGCATTCCAATAATGAAAAGGACATCTTTTTTGGGTGTTAGGTCTAGAAGGTCTTGTCGGTCTTCATAGAGCCCTTCAACTTCAGCTTCTTCAGCATTACTGGTCAGGGCGTAGATTTGCATTACTCTGATTTTGAATGGTTTGCCTTGGAAACGAACACAGATCATTCTGTCATTTTTGAGATTGCATCCAAGTACTTCATTTCAGACTCTTTTTGTTGACTATGATGGCTACTCCATTTCTTCTAAGGGATATTTGCCCACAGTAGTATATATAATGGTCATCTGTAATGGAGACTTAATAATAAACACACAAAATTTAGCGAGTTCTAAGAGCTCAGTAGATGCCTGTTTAATTCCTGGTTTGGGAAGATCCATTGAAGAAGCGATAGGTCACCTACTCCAGTATTTTGGGGCTTTCTTTTTGGCTCAGCTGGTAAGGAATCTGGCTGCAATGTGGAAAACCTGGGTTCAATCCCTGGGTTGGGAATATCCCTGGAGAAGGGAATGGCTATCCACTTCAGTATTCTGGCCTGTGAAATTCCATGGCATGGTGTTGCAAAAAGTTGGACATGACTGAGTGACTTTAATAAATAAATAAATAACTCAATAGAAATCCATTTATTTCTTATTCCATGTGATTTACAAAAGAACACACTGGTTTTAGAAAGAATTAGAAATGAAGTCTGCAATACTGAGGAGATCTAAGAGTTAAAACTCCAAAATAGCAAAGGATAGAGGTAGGCACAGATCTTTCAGAAAGTATTATGGATGGCCACTGCAAGATTCAGAAGGCCAAAAAACCTTGAAAATTGGTTAATTTTAATGTGCAGAAGTGTTTTTCTATATAACACTGGTAGTTTCAGGCAAATGTTGCCAAAATATATGAAAAGAATTTTTATAATTTTATAAAATATTGTGGCATAAAGAACAATAAAATTTTACAAGATTGATTGAAAACTAATGAAGTGATAATGTTTTGAGAAGAGACACATGAGTTGAATATCGTTTCTGGATAGAGATGCTTCTCTTATCAACACAGAAGTAACTACTGTGGAACGGAGGGTGAGAAGAATGAGAAGGATTCTGAGAACTTCTACAATACAATTAGCAGTTATAAGAACACATACAGATGATGCAAATATAATAGAGCAAGAGCAGCAGTGTCGGATCCTGGACAACAGCAGGAGAGCAATAACGGATGACTAGACATTCAAGATCTTACAAAATGAAGGGATGCAAATCACAGGATTTACAAACTCAGTGATTGTGTGCATGGGGTTTAGAATCATGGGGTATATTCACTGATATTTCTGATTCACTCTCTGTTTCAAAGGAGTGACAATATAATGAATTGTCAGTGATGCTTGGAGATAAACTGATAAATTAAAGAGCTCATATTCACCAACTTAAATGTGTAAAACATTTTTTCTGTTTTTTCTAAAAATATTTTAAAAATTGAATATAGATCGCTGAGAGTAGAATCTTTGGTTTTAGTTTAGATTGGTTTAGAAAACCGATTAGAATTGGTTTTCCCAATTATTTTCTTTGACACATTACTAAATGCTTTTGCTTCTCAGTTTCTGTTTCTATAAAATGAAGGTGACAGGATAGTTTCAGAGGTTAAATGAATTAATATATATATAAGATACATACTAATGCTCTATGAAATGAGGTATAATTATCTTCATTATGGTTGTAATTATTGTTTATTGTAATAACTATTAAAGGGAACAACTTCTCATTTCAATTTGTAAGTCTGTTTTTAATTTCCATACACTGTTTTTGATCAGTAGCTTCTACTTGGTCATTTCCCAGATTTCTTTTTTTATATAATAAAGTAAAACATATATTCAAGTATTATTCAGTTTAAGTGTAATATTTTACACTCAGAATTTGTGAAAGTGAGTCACTCACTCATGTCTGATTCTTTGCAACCCCATGGACTATCAGTCCATGGAATTCTCCAGGCCAGAATACTGGAGTGGGTAGCCTTTCCCTTCAAGGGATCTTCCCAGCCCAGGTATCTAACCAAGGTCTTTTGCATTGCACACAGATTCTTTACCAATTGAGCCAACAGGGAAGCCCAAGAATACAGGAGTGGGTAGACTAGCCCTTCTCCAGTGGATCTTCCTGACCCAGGAATCGTACCAGGGTCTCCTGCATTGCAGGTGGATTCTTTACCAACTGAGCTATTAGGAAAGCCCTCAGAATTTGTATATTATAACTATTTAAAGCACATGGAAAAAGATGCAAAATGATATGATTCAAAGTGATGAACTACTGATTTTTTATAGTAAACACTTATTATATTGATTACCTTTCTGAAATATAAGTATTTCTGGCTTTATAAATAAGAATCATTTGGGTCATTTATGTGCAAACCATGCATTGTTTATAGATAAAAGAGAGAACACCATAGCTGATTAATTCCTTAGACACTGTTTGGTCCAAGATGAACACACAGACACACACATGCAGAGGCACACATATAATTCACATAAATAACACACATGCATATAATTTTACCAAATCTCATGGGCAGAGGAGTCTGGTAGGCTGCAGTCCATGGGGTCGCTAAGAGTTGGACACGACTGAGCAACTTCACTTTCAATCTTCACTTTCATGCATTGGAGAAGGAAATGGCAACACAATCCGGTGTTCTTGCCTGGAGAATCCCAGGGACAGGGGAGCCTCGTGGGCTGCCGTCTATGGGGTCACACAGAGTTGGACACGACTGAAGCGACTTAGCAGCAGCAGCAGCAGCAGTATATTATTAGGGAATTTTAGTTTGTGCTATGAACTGCTTTATACGGAAAATTAATTATTTCACAAACAATGATTTTTTTTCCCCCTGAATATAACATAGTGAAAGAGCAAAACAAAACTAAAACCAAGACTCTAATAATGGTGCTAACAGGGTTTTTGATTGTGAGCTGCTCTGCTAGAAATATTCTTTAGAAATACAAAATAATGTAAATTATATAACCACATTGTTCAAATTTATAATTGTATTAATTTTGGAACAATTTTATAATAGGTATAATCTCCACAGTTTGTACTTCTGAGTCAGTTCATCTAAAGTGTAACTAAAGATTCAAAAATTAAATTAGTCTGTTTAAACTAACACTTCATAGAAATATGCAGCATAATTTGGCCATTCTCAAATATGATACATTCTGTATTACATCAGGCACTCATCATGTTTACTAATCATTCTCCATGAAGGTCCATTAGCAGATAGTTGAATCATAGATTGAAAATAAAAAGAAAGTTTTACACAACTATCTTCTAATCTTTTTCTCTACAGTAAGATTCATTGTAGATTATACATGGTAGAAATCTAAAATATATTCACTGAGGAATAGTGTCAATGGCTTTTCTTCTGATGTACACTTAGGTTCTGATAAGAAATCCAAATCACAGTACTTAAAATATGTTTCCACCTATTCTATGAAAGACAGTAATCATTTCCTTTACTTATTTCCTTCCTACTCCCATATCTCCCTCATAGATAGCATGGTTATATCCTTTTCAGTTTGCTCTAAAAACTCTTATCAAGGAAGCCTTGATACCCCCTTCTGGCTATTGCTGATCTAAGTATTTACCTGTCCCAAGTCAGACTACTGAGGTTCTCTTTTCTACAAAAAGACCACATAGTGACTGGATTCAGACCCTGTTAAGCAAATGAACCTGAAGGCCATATAATGCTAAGCAGCCATTTTTTACTATGTGCCCCACCCACCAAAAATGGATTATGTGGAATGATAAATACGAAGAAAATACATGAATCTTGACTCCTGGTAGCTTGTGATTTATAGGTTTTATCTCCTGTGAAATATTTCAGAATCATATTAACACTTTAGATCTCAGCAAAATTCTCTTAAATTTTCCTTAATAATTATGGTAGTCTTGAGGATATTTGTTACTGATAAACACTCAGTTATAAGCCACTAACTAACTCTCTACCAGGTATCAGAGATTGCCGCTTTTGTTATGAGTATATTAGTGGGGTGGTTTATTCAATTTCTGAAAGATAAAAAATGAATAAAAGATCAGTGCTGGGAGACTGGAGTTCTGATGTTTTAAAATAGTTGTTTTTGATCCAACCAACACAAATGTCAAGAAAATAATATAATAAATTTGTCTCAAGCTTAAAAGAAAATTTGGGTTGGATATATTCTTTTGGAAATCATTATATATATATAAACTTTTTTTTCTAGAAAAGCTGAAGAGTGGTAAGATAAGAAATTTAAGACATCTTCAAGAACTCAACTATTTAAATACAGATAAATAATGATGAGTGGATAAAGACTGAGCAAAGATTAGTAAAGTAAGAAGAATACCTGAGATGTGTGGTATCATTGAAACCAAAGAAAATGTAATTAAAGAGGAAAGATGTGGTGAACTGAGAAATCAGAAGGTTGAAATACACCCACTGGGGTAAGACATCAACAAAACACAGAAAATGCTGTGGAATGATAAAAGATGGTAACAGAAGGGAATGAGTTGGTGGGAACAATGTAAGTAGCATAAATACCTCTTGAAAATTTGGCAGTAATGGAAAAAATGAGTTAAAATGATAATATTTAAAAGACAGTGGAATTTGGAAACTTTAAAATTGTGTTTTACAAAACTTTTTTTTGTTTTGTTTTGTTTTTAATAAATTTATTTATTTTAATTGGAGGTTAATTACTTTACAACATTGTATTGGTTTTGCCATACATCAACATGAATCCGCCACAGGTATACACGTGTTCCCCACCCTGAACCTCCCTTTCTCCTCCCTCCCCATACCATCCCTCTGGGTTGTCTCAGTGCACCAGCCCCAAGCATCCAGTATCATGCATCGAACAGCAAAAGAGACACAGATGTATACAAAAATTTTTAAATAATAGAAATTTAAAATTTTAAAATTATAGGAAACTTTTAAATGATAAAAAGGCTTTCATAGACTAGAAGGGTAAAGATAAAGGAGAGAGAACAATAATTAATAAAGTAAGGTTTCCTAGGAGACAATATAGACTATAATAGAGAGCCTAAGAGGAAATATGAGCATTAGATGGATGAATATATTTTGGCCCTTAGAAGAGGATTTCCAAATTTAGCAGATAAAAATATACCATTTCCAGTTAAATTGAACTTCAGATAAACAATTAACATTTTTACTATAAGTACATCTAATATAATATTGGTATCACATTTTTTTACTAAAATTTTGTCATTACCTGAAATTCAGATCTTTTTTTTTGTTTGTTTTTGTTTTTAATTAATTTTATTTTATTTTTAAACCTTACATAATTGTATTAGTTTTGCCAAATATCAAAATGAATCCACCACAGGTATACATGTGTTCCCCATCCTGAACCCTCCTCCCTCCTCCCTCCCCATACCATCCCTCTGGGTCGTCCCAGTGCACCAGCCCCAAGCATCCAGCACTGTGCATTGAACCTGGACTGGCATCTCATTTCATACATGACATTTCACATGTTTGTATAGACATGCTGCATTTTTCTGGTAATCTTAATTGAATCCAAGGATACGACTCCCCATCCACATTTTTGGACCTTGTGTTTAGAAAGCCTCTCTATGGCCCTCTTTTGACCATGCTTGAGAGTGCAGAATGAGGAGTCCTGGAACCAAGGGGACCTATCCATCTGGAACACAAGCCCAGCTCTTATAACAACCAAGATACTGCAATAATCTACAAACATGGATGAAAATCTACATTCAAGGCTGCTTGGGTCTCATCTTCACATCCTCCTTCCCTATAAGAAGCAGCACTGCCAGTGTGTCCTCGCATGTACAGCCTGAAACACGAGGTACAGCCAAGGGGTAAGTCCTTGTGTGGATATAACAAAATCTTAGCTGTGAAGATGTTTTCCACATATATGATATTCAAATAAGAAGTTGATGAAATTTAGTAATGAGAAGGGAGTGAGAGAGAAAGTAAGTGGGCCAGCTTTAAGAGCAGTGAATGTGTTAGGAAAACTGTCTTTGCTGCCAATTTCCTAGATGGGATTGTGAGGAGTGCAAGAAATCTAAATTAAAATTTTATTTTCTGGTTGTAAACATAAAATTGTATTTTCAAAGGAAGAAGGAGAGAACATATTTTATTTAACAAACTTCTATCTTGATTTTGACTTCTCTTTCCCAATATTCTGAAAATGTAAAGAGTGGGCCAAGAGGAAGATACAATTTCTGAAAATCATATAAAGGAGGTGATGGTCAAGCATCCTTATATCCTTATATACATGGTAGTGTGACATTGGGGAAGACACCTCTGATGGTTTCTGTTTTCTTTGAGGTAGTAGACAAGACTGCCTTCTAAAAGTAAGTGTGTGTGTGTGTGTGTGTGTGTGTGTGTACAAATGGTAATCATAAATTTGGCAGAATTTGATATATTTAACCAGAAACAAAGGTGAAAAATGTGACTGAAGAAAACAAGTAGGATTGTTCAGAAGTGAGTGTTGAGTTGACAATGCTGGGCATGACTTTTTACTAAGATTTTAAAATTTCATGTTTGGCACAGTTATATTGAAGAAGGATAAGTACATTCATGCAAGGTGGCAGTTTTAACAGGTTGTAAAAAAAAGATGAAAAAATTAGAGATTTAAGGGTATTTGGAAGAAGATTATTGACATGGTGGATAATGATGATATCTAAGCTAGTTTTGGTAGAATGAGGATAACAAAAAAGTGAAAAGGGGAATTGGAGTATTATTGTGCTAATGAAGATGTAAAGAAACACCTCTAAATGTTTCTTAGGCTTCTCTTCCTTTACCTTTACTTTCCTATTTTGTGTTCCAAAAGTCCTATAATTATCATTGTGTAATTGGATACGAATAGCTAGTAAAGTAATGCTCAAAATTCTCCAAGCCAGGCTTCAGCAATATGTGAATCGTGAACTTCCTGATGTTCAAACTGGTTTTAGAAAAGGCAGAGGAACCAGAGACCAAATTGCCAACATCTGCTGGATCATGGAAAAAGCAAGAGAGTTCCAGCAAAACATCTATTTCTGCTTTATTGACTATGCCAAAGCCTTTGACTGTGTGGACCACAATAAACTGTGGGAAATTCTGAAAGAGATGGGAATACCAGACCACCTGACCTGACTCTTGAGAAATCTGTATGCAGGTCAGGGAGCAACAGTTAGAACTGGACATGAAACAACAGACTGATTCGAAATAGGAAAAGGAGTATGTCAAGGCTGTATATTGTCACCCTGTTTATTTAACTTATATGCAGAGTACATCATGAGAAACGCTGGACTGGAAGAAACACAAGCTGGAATCAAGATTGTCCGGAGAAATATCAATAACCTCAGATATGCAGATGACACCATCCTTATGGCAGGAAGTGAAGAGGAACTGAAAAGCCTCTTGATGAAAGTGAAAGTGGAGAGTGAAAAAGTTGGCTTAAAGCTCAACATTCCGGTCCCATCACTTCACAGGAAATAGATGGGGAAACAGTGGAAACAGTGTCAGACTTTACTTTTTTGGGCTCCAAGATCACTGCAGATGGTGACTGCAGCCATGAAATTAAAAGACGCTTACTCCTTGGAAGGAAAGTTATGTCCAACCTAGATAGCATTTGAAAAGCAGAGACATTACTTTGCCAACAAAGGTTCGTCTAGTCAAGGCTATGGTTTTTCCTGTGGTCATGTATGGATGAGAGAGTTGGACTGTGAAGAAGGCTGAGCACCAAAGAATTGATGCTTTTGAACTGTGGTGTTGGAGAAGACTCTTGAGAGTCCCTTGGACTGCAAGGAGATCCAACCAGTCCATTCTGAAGGAGATCAGCCCTGGGATTTCTTTGGAAGGAATGATGTTAAGCTGAAACTTCAGTACTTTGGCTACCTCATGCAAAGAGTTGACTCATTGGAAGAGACTCTAATGCTGGGAGGGATTGTGGGCCAGAGGAGAGGGGGACAACAGAGGATGAGGTGGCTGGATGGCATCACTGACTCAATGGACATGAGTCTGAGTGAACTCCGGGAGTTGGAGATGGACAGGGAGGCCTGGCATGTTGCGATTCATGGGGTCGCAAAGAGTGGGACACAACTGAGGGACTGAACTGAACTGAATAGTGTTCAAGCGATCAAGTGTTGATTTCAGTCTCATTTTTCAAACAGTATACATGATCTTAGGAAAAGCATACCTTCTTCGATCCTCAGTTTCCTCACTTACTATATTATTACATTAATACTTTATCATAATATTGCTATGAGGTATCTTTGACATGTATTTAGTGCTTAATTGGTACAATATACTATTTTCTCTCTTTTTCTGATATATATATGTATATACACATATATGTATATATACACACACACACACACAAACATATATATGGAGCTTTCCAGGTGTCCAGGTGGCTCAGTGGTAAAAAATCCACCTGCCAATAGAGGAGCCACAGAAATGCTAGATTGATCCCTGGATCAGAAAGATCCCCTAGAGTAGGAAATGGCAACCCACTCTAGTATTCTTCCCTAGGAAATCCCATGGACAGAGGAGTATGGCAGGCTAAAGTCTAAGAGTCACAAAGAGTCAGACACGACTGAGAGACTGAGCAAACACACATGTGTGTATATGTGTGTGTATATATATATATATATACACATACATATATATATATGTGTATACTTACACACACACACACACACACAAATATATATGTATATATTTCCCCTGAGTGAACTTACTTAATTAACATGTGATCTCCTTATACACTAATGCATTCCCAATGGTAAAAGTCTGCTTCCTGAGTTTCAAACTTACATTTCAAGCATCCATGAATTATACCTCCCCTAAATGTTCCATCTGTGCCAGGCTGGATGAAGCACAAGCAGGAATCAAGATTGTGTCCTAGTTGCTCAAACATGTCTGACTCTTTACAACCTCATGGACTGTAGCCCACCAGGCTCCTCTGTCCATGGGGATTCTCCAGGCAAGGGTACTGGAGTGGTTTGCCAGGCCCTTCTCCAGGGGATCTTCCCAACCCAGGGATCAAACCCAGGTCTTCCACCCTGCAGGCAGATTCTTTACCTGGGAAGAATAATTCTGAGCCATGTGGGAAGCCCTGGAATCAAGATTACTGGGAAAAATATCAGTAAGCTCAGATATGCAGATGACACCACCCTTATGGCAGAAAGCAAAGAGGAACTAAAGAGCCTCTTGATGAAGGTGAAAGAGGAGAGTGAAAAAAACTGGCTGAAAACTCAATATTCAAAAAACGAAGGTCATGACATCCAGTCCCATCAATTCATAACAAATAAATGGGAAAAAAAAAATGGAAACAAAGACAGACTTTATTTTCTTGGGCTCCAAAATCACTGCAGATGGTGACCGCAGCCATGAAATTAAAAGACACTTGCTCCTTGGAAGAAAAGCTATAACAAACATAGATGGCATATTAAAAAACAGAGACATTACTTTGCCAACAAAGGTCCATCTCATCAAGGATATGGATTTTCCAGTAGTCATGTATGGATATGAGAGTTGGGCTGTAAATAAGGCTGAGCGCTGAAGAATTGATGCTTTTGAACTGGGGTGTTGGAGAAAACTCTTGAGAGTCCATTGGACTGCAAGGAGATCCAACCAGTCCATCCTAAAGAAAATCAAAGAGGAAGTGGCATATGAACCGTTTTGAATTTACTAGTAAGACAAAGATAGAAGATTGGACATGCTAGACTTGGAGGCATGTTAGTGCAGCATGTTTGTGGCAGTGAAAAATATTAATAAAGCTGACAGCCTATGGGAAAATAAGTGGTCTGGGAGAAATAAATAGCAAATTTTGGCTTTGAGGTGACCATGGAACATTGGTGGTTGTCCAGTCATCCAGTTGTGTCTGACTCTTTGCGACTCCATGGACTACAGCACTCCAGGTTTCCCTGCCCTTCACCATCTCCCGGAGCTTGCTCAAACTCATGTCCATTGAGTCAGTGATGCTATCCAAACATCTTGTCCTCTATTGTCCTCATATTTTCAATGATTATTTAACAAACATTTAAAAAAAATCATTTCAGAGTTTCACACAAAGAACCCCTATCAAACCGAACCAAAATAAAACAAACAAACAAATATGCTTTTAGATTCAGGAGATCTATTCAGGCTATTCTTCCTAGACTGTGTTTTAAATTCTATCTTCGAATATCTCCAAATGCCAATTTACTTTCCTATATTTAGATTTTCCCTCTTTACACAGTCTCATAGACAGAGTTTTTTCTTAGTTCTGTTTTACCCTTGGACAGGCTTCTGAGTTATCCAGCTCCACACTGTGTCCAGACTCAGATTGTACACTGCCAGCAGGGATTGCTAGCGCTCTAAATAGAAATCAGGCTCCTTGTCTCAACTTTTGTGACAGGGATTAATATTTATTGGGGAATGTCTTAAAATTACTTCTTTACACGTCATTGTTCCTATTAAACTTAATTTTCTTAAGTGGCAGTGGATATCTCTTGGGCATCTTTTTTCTAGTAATTATGATATAGGAGCCTGGTGGGCTACAGTCCATGGGGTCACAAAGAGTTTGACACAACTGAGCAACCAATGCTTTCATTGTAATGACAATGTCAATTATATCATGATGCTTCAATGGTAACTTTTAAAAAAGTGACTGAATAAATGAAAATGAGTAAAACTCATACACTACCTTAACTACAATTATTCTGGCCATAGGTATTCTTTTTCTGTTCTCACCTTTACACAGGAAGGCCAGTGTACACACCCACCTGCCTTGCCTAAGGCCAGCAGGCTCAATTCCTTCCAACAGAGACTTTCTACTCTAAGACATAAGGAGTGTGGTGTGAGTGTGTGCATGCTCAGTCATGTCCCACTCTTGGCAACCCCATGGACTGTAGCCCACAAAGCTCCTTTACCCATGGGATTTCCCCAGGCAAGGATACTGGGGTGGGTTGCCATTTCCTACTCCAGGGGATCTTCCCCACCCAGGGATAGAACCACACACACACACATATATGAAACATAAAAAAGCTCAACAGTCAGGAGATGTTGAAGATATGATGCACATGGAATAACAGCAGCTACCACATTCCTTCAATTAATTTTTTTTTCTTTTAGACTGTTTTGTTTTACTCATGATTTTCTTTTTTTTTTATTAAAAAATTTTTTTTAACTTTACAATATTGTACTGTTTTTGCCATACATAAACATGCATCCCCCATGGGTGTACACATGTTCGCCATCCTGAACCCCCCTCCCACCTTCCTCCCCATACCATCCTTCTGGGTCATCCCAGTGCACCAGCCCCAAGCTTCCTGTATCCTGCATCGAACCTGGACTGGCAATTCATTTCTTATATGATATTGTACATCTTTTAATGCCATTCTCCCAAATCATCCCCCCTCTCCCTCTCCCACAGAGTCCAAAAGGCTGTTCTATACATCTGTGTCTCTTTTGCTATCTCGCATACAGGGTTGTCATTACCATCTTTCTAAATTCCATATATACGTGCTGCTGCTGCTGCTGCTAAGTTGCTTCAGTCGTGTCCGAC
This sequence comes from Bos taurus, assembly GCF_002263795.3. NCBI lineage: Eukaryota > Metazoa > Chordata > Mammalia > Artiodactyla > Bovidae > Bos > Bos taurus. The sequence goes on from NC_037328.1 coordinate 48,326,362, forward strand.
TCTCTGCGACCCCAGAGACTGCAGCCCACCAGGATCCCCCGTCCCTGGGTTTTTCCAGGCAAGAACACTGGAGTCGGTTGCCATTTCCTTCTCCAATGCATGAAAGTGAAAAGTGAAAGTGAAGTTGCTCAGTCGTGTCCGACTCTTTGCGACCCCATGGACTGCAGCCTACCAGGCTCCTCCACCCATGGGATTTTCCAGGCAAGAGTACTGGAGTGGGGTGCCATTGCTAGTATACTGAAAAACACTGGTAGGTGTTTTTCTTTCTGGCTTACTTCACTCTGTATAATAGGCTCCAGTTTCATCCACCTCATTAGAACTGAATTAAATGAACTCTTTTTAATGGCTGAGTAATATTCCATTGTGTATATGTACCACAGTTTTCTTATCCATTCATCTGCTGATGGACATGTAGGTTGCTTCCATGTCCTGCCTATTATAAACAGTGCTGCAATGAACATTTGGGTACACGTGTCTCTTTCAATTCTGGTTTCCTCGGTGTGTATGCCCAGCAGTGGGATTGCTGGGTCATATGGCAGTTCTATTTCCAGTTTTTTTAAGGAATCTCCACACTGTTCTTTTTCTAAAACACTATGATACATTTAGGTGTAGAGATTTTTTTTTAATTTTATTTCAATCTTATTTGCCATTTATTGAGACTTTTAATCTGTGATTTATGTCTTTTTCTAGCTCTAGGAAACCAATCATTATTTCTTCAAATAATATCCCTCTATCATCTTATTTCTTCAGTGAGCTTTTAATCTCTTTTAGTCACATGTTGACGCTTATGGATATATCCTCTGTTCTTTAAGTTTTATTTGATATTTTCTAACTCATTGTTTGTGTAGCAATCTAGTGATTTTCAATAAGGCAATCTTCTACTTTACTAATTTTCTCTTTAAGCAAGTATAATTTACTATTCAGGCTTCCCTTGTAGCTCAGTCAGTAAAGGATCTGCTTGCAGTGCAGGAGACCTGGGTTCGACTCCTGGGTTGGGAAGATCCCCTGGAGAAGAAAACTACAACCCACTCCAGTATCCTTGCCTGGAAAATCTCATGGACAGAGAAGCCTGGTGGGCTGCAGTCCATGGGGTCACAAAGAGTCAGACACGACTGGGCAACTAACACTAACACTAACTAATTTACTATTCAATCCCTGAAGAAATTGACACCAGGACTGTAGGCCTGGGTACAAATCCTGAGTAAATTACTTAAATTCTCTGAGCTTCAGTTTCTTTCTCTTTAAAATAAAGTTAATTATAGTATTAACTTTGCGGTGCCATTTTGTGTTAGTAATTGTAAAGTGTATATATATATATATATATATATATATATCTTTCATTTCTTCCTACCTATATAATTATATGGGCTTTCCTGGTAGCTTAGCTGGTAAAGAATCCACCTGCAGTGTGGGAAACCCCAGTACAATTCCCAGGTCGGGAAGATCCTTTGGAGAAGTGATAGGCTACTCACTCTAGTATTCTTGGGCTTCCCTGGTGACTCAGACAGTAAAGAATCTACCTGAAATGCAGGAGACCTGGGTTTGATTCCTGGATTGGGAAGATCCCCTGGAGGAGGGCATGAAAACCCACCCTAGTATTCTTTTCTGGAGAATCCCCATGGACAGAGGAGCCTGGTGGGCTACAGTCCCTGGGGTTGCAAAGAGTCAGACAGGACTGGGCAACTAAAGACAGTACAGCATATAATTATCTGGACTTTGAACTGTCCATATCTTGTTTCTTCCTTTATTTATTTATTTTTTCATTGCATCCCTTGGAAAGAAAATGTTCTTTCATCTACAATGTTCATCTTCACCTTAAACATCACTGCCACATATATGTCACTATTTTACACACAATTCACCTATATCTCAGATCTAAAAAAAATCTGGCATTCATAGCTATATTCTCATGATGAAGTTTACATGTCTCAGTCAGGACAATCATTATTTAGACTTCTTTCTACTGATATATTGGAGTAGGAAATGGCAAACCAATCCAGTATTCTTGCCTGGAAAATTTCATAGACAGAGGAACCTGGCAAGCTACAGTCCATGGGGCTGCAAAGACATGACTGAGTGACTGAGCACACACACACTACTGATTTATATTTTTCATATACCTTTACCCAAGCACTTCACTTGTTTGAATGTACGTACTCATAGTTCAACAAATGTACCACACACATTCTGCTCTTTATTTATCTTGTTCATTAACTTGATCATTTACTTATTTATGCAGTCATTATTTATGATTTCATATTTTATTAAAGATGTTGTGAATACAAAGATGAATAAGTCATGATCTTTGCTACATGCTGGAAGTCATAGACATGCAGCAATGTTAATATAATAATTTTAGTACAAAGTGATAGGTACTGTAAAAAACCTTACGCTTCTTTTTAGTAAAGAAATGTTTCATACATATAAGCAATAAAAAGAATAATACAACAAATACCCTTTTAACTACCACTCTGAATTAGCAAACATTAACATTTTGTCACATTTGTTTCAAAACTTATCATTTTAATCAAATTAATTTGGTCCATTTGATTAGTCACTAGAAATAGCTATCCTTCTAATTCCCAAGACATTATAAATTTATTTTATGTGTGCTACTGTAAAATATGGACCAGCCTGTTCATAATTTAGTTAGCTTCATACAGTAAGCTAAGACCAAATATAAGTAATAATGACATTTTTTAGTGAAAGTTTGGTGATAGCTAAGACCACAAGAATAACTTCTTTAGGTCGGTTCTGACTCATCTACACCATTAAAAATTTCCAAGATTGAATGGCTCCTCATATACATTTCATCTTCTAAGCACTATCGTATTTCTCGCCCAACATTTAAACTCTTTCAGAATGAATGATACAATGAATTTATTTCCCTCAGTAGAGAATTCCTTTCCCTATCTCCAATAATGTATTTTGCTTCCAATGAGCCTGACATATGGCTCACTATTTAAAAATAAAATAACATGTTCCTGGAATTTGGAATCAATATACTTCAAACAACACCATATTTGCTATATCATCAGCTTTCCTCTAGTAAGCAACAAAATAAAGATTAAGTTTTCATATCATTCCTGTTTTTAGCTCAGTTTTCTTTACCAACTATTACCAATTTTTTTTATCCAAATGCACAAAATCCATACATTCACATACATGCATTCTCAGATACTATGATGGTAGAAAAAATAAAAATAAATATATCTTAGTCTAGGCACTTTCTAAATCAAAATAGTAGTGTAGTTTATTTCCTAAATAGGATGCTTAACTACATAATCTGAAGCATCACATTTACTTGGTTGAATCATATGAAATTAGGACACTGACTTTTATCTTTTTTTCTTTTATGTAAACATTATGGTTAATTTCATGTGTCAACTTGACTGGGCTAAGTGATACATAGATCAAACATTATTTCTGGGTATGAGGGTGTGAAGTTGTCTTCAGATAAGAGTAGCATTTGAATCCTGGACTCAATAAAATAGATTGCTTTTTCTCAATGTGGTGGGCAGCATCTAACTTGTTAAAGGCCTAAACAGAACAAAGAAGTGAAGTTAGGAGGAATTCTTCCCTTCTGTTTCTGGCCTTCCTGCTTGAGCTGGAAGGCTAGTCTTCTCCTGCCCTTGCTGCTACTGCTGCTAAGTCGCTTCAGTCGTGTCCGACTCTGTGCGACCCCTGAGACGGCAGCCCACCAGGCTCCCCTGTCCCTGGGATTCTCCAGGCAAGAACACTGGAGTGGGTTGTCATTTCCTTCTCCAATGCATGAAAGTGAAAAGTGAAAGTGAAGTCACTCGCTCAGTCGTGTCCGACTCTTCACAACTCCATGGACTGAAGCCTACCAGGCTCCTCCGTCCATGGGATTTTCCAGGCAAGAGTACTGGAGTGGGGTGCCATTGCCTTCTCCGTCTCCTGCCCTCACATTGTATGTTCTCTTTGTTCTCAGGCCTTTGGACTTAGATTGGAATTATACCATCAGTTTTCCTGGGGCTCCAGCTTGCAAACAGCATATATTGAAGAGCTGACTATGAAACTTGAGCATCCCAGGGTTTTGGTATCATTGGGTAAGTCCTAGAACTGATTCTCTGAGAATACTGAGGGATCAATTCAGTGTATGTGTGTGTATGTGCCTGCATGTGTATGTCTGTGGTGTGCTTCTTTGCAGAACTTTGATAAATACAATGGGCAAATATGGTCATTTTCATATAATTTAGGAATTGAAGTACTTCACTGTATTCAGGATTTCTTGAGAACAAAATTTGGAATATATTTTTTTTCCTGAAAAAAAAAAATGGAGGAACTAGTCTATCCAGAAATAAATTAATATGTATCTCTCAGAAAATGGAATATACATTTAATATTTTGAATGAATGATTTTATTACATCAAAACTTCAGTCATGTCCTCATCAGAGTTTTGTTACAGGCAAACATACAAAATATTATAGTAAAAGTACACCTCAATATGTAAAATGATATAGTATATTTAGAATATTTAAAAATCAATATAGTAACATTTAAAAGCAAAGGAAATGCCTAAGTGGGCCAATTTGAAATTCAAACCCAACACAATAAATTGAGACTAAAGCCATAAATCTACAGGATTTCTAGGGCAAGAATTTAAAATCTGAATGTTTTGAGTGAAAGAACTCAAGCCAGACATATTTAAGACCAAAAAGTTTTCAAAACTGCATAAACGGGGAACACATGAGAAATAAAGGTTTAAATTTTTTTAAATTTAAAAAAAAAAAAAAAAACAATGGAAAAAAAAAAAATAAACTGCTTTGGCACCTTTTTGTCCAGAAAAAAAAAAAACTGCATAAACATTATTAAGAAGCAAACAATAAACTAGAAGATATTTGTAATGATAAAACAAAGAAAATGGTAAGCACTAGAATATATAAATAGCTTCTAGAAATCAAGAGTAAAGAGCAAGCACATATTTCATTGAAGAGGATCTATTCGAAGCCAATGGATATATGAAAATATGTTTGACTTGACTAGTAATAAAAGACATGCCAATTAAAGTTGTTAATGCACATCCAACAAAAGAGGCGAATATAAAATTTCTCACTGGTATTCTCTATAAAGATTGAAGGAAACTGAACTTTGCATACATTTCAAGTACTAGTTGCTGCTGCTGCTGCTAAGTCGCTTCAGTCGTGTCTGACTCTGTATGACCCCATAGATGGCAGCCCACCAGTCTCCTCTGTCCCTGGGATTCTCCAGGAAGGAATACTGGAGTGGGTCAAGTACTAGTAGAAATTTGGAAAAAAAAAAAATTTGGAAAACACTCCTGCCAAATTTAGTAAGCATTTAAAATATGCTTACTCGGCAGTTCTACTTCTAATTAGACATTTCCATATGCACACAGGAAACATTTACATGTGTGTTAATGTCAGAAACAATCTTAGAATATAAAACTAACAATGTATGCTGATATGCAGAATATTTATTATATGACAGTTAAAAATGATTATGCTATATTTAGATAGATAATATTTTTATCAAAGAAAATACATTTTAAAAGGTCAGTGTTGAGGAAGAAATGGACATTAAAGAACAATTTGTTATCATCTATGTAAATTTTAAAACACTGATAATGTGTAAATTTTACATATATATCCTATATGAAATGAAATATATCAAACATACATTAAAAAGCTAACTCTATTGATGGCAATGGTTTCTTCCAGTAGGAGCAAAACTAATAGGATTTCAGGGAAATAAAGGGAAAGTTGAGTTGTATTTCTATATATATTCAAAAGATATTATCAAATGTTATGCTTTATGCTCTTTCCTTTTTTATATGCATTTGTTTTTCATTTTTTCAAACTACACATTTGCTTTTTATGTGTTTGTAAAGCTTTTTTCTAATGTCTTTATCTTATTTTTCTCATATTTCCCACAATTGACTTGTAATTTGAGATTCTGTGACATTTATATTTCTTGTCATTTCCCTTTGATTTAATTTTAATTTTCTCCTGTCTATGAGTTTTTCAATCTTCTTGAGTCTACATAGTTAATGTTATTAAATTTTCTTTTCTGTTTTCTTTTAGATTTTTTTTTAAATTTAAGTCTTTATTAGATTTCATCTAAAAATATCAGGAGAAAAAAATAAAACTTTGGATAGTTTTCAAATTAGTCACATACCAGGGCTTATATTCATAAGTTTTGAGAAAGACTGCTTATGATAAATGACTTGAATTATATCCTAAAGAAAGAGACAGAGAGTACATAAAAATTGACAACATGTGACTTTTCTAATAAGAAAGGAAATACTCAAAGTTTCCTGTTTAGCACATATGTATACAATGAATAACCCTACAGAATACTTTAAAAAAATTCATAAACAAATCAAGACAGTTCTTTATGTAGTCTGATAAATAGAGATATAGAAAGACTTCCAAGTTATATTCTATCTATCATTTATATTTTTAAGTAGTCCCAGGAGTATATTTTATTTTTTATAAATCTCAAACTATTTGTACATAACCTCTTTTGTTTGTTTTCTTTCATTAAGCCAATGGAATTATTTTCCTTGTGCCCACATATTTGCATAACATCTTATTTTTACTCACCACTTTGCAAACTATAGTACAAAAGTAAAAACTATTTGGGAGACTTCAGCAATATGTGAACCATGAACTTCCAGTTGTTCAAGCTGGTTTTAGAAAAGGCAGAGGAACCAGAGACCAAATTGCCAACATCCGCTGGATCATCGAAAAAACAGAGTTCCAGAAAAACATCTATTTCTGCTTTATTGACTATGCCAAAGCCTTTGACTGTGTGGATCACAATAAACTGTGGAAAATTCTGAAAGAGATGGGAATACCAGACCACCTGATCTGCCTCTTGAGAAATTTGTATGCAGGTCAGGAAGCAACAGTTAGAACTGGACATGGAACAACAGACTGGTTCCAAATAGGAAAAGGAGTCCGTGAAGGCTGTATATTGTCACCCTGCTTATTTAACTTATATGCAGAGTACATCATGAGAAACGCTGGGCTGGAAGAAGCATGAGCTGGAATCAAGATTGCCAGGAGAAATATCAATAACCTCAGATATGCAGATGACACCACCCTTATTGCAGAAAGTGAAAAGGAACTAAAAAGCCTCTTGATGAAAGTGAGAGAGGAGAGTGAAAAAGTTGGCTTAAAGCTCAACATTCAGAAAATGAAGATCATGGCATCTGGTCCCATCACTTCATGGGAAATAGATGGGAAACAGTGGAATCAGTGTCAGACTTTATTTTTCTGGGCTCCAAAATCACTGCAGATGGTGACTGCAGCCATGAAATTAAAAGACGCTTACTCCTTGGAAGGAAAGTTATGAGGAACCTCGGTAGCATATTGAAAAGCAGAGACGTTACTTTGTCAACAAAGGTCCATCTAGTCAAGGCTATGGTTTTTCCAGCGGTCATGTATGGATATGAGAGTTGGACTGTGAAGAAAGCTGAGTGCCGAAGAATTGATGCTTTTGAACTGTGATGTTGGAGAAGACTCTTGAGAGTCCCTTGGACTGCAAGGAGATCCAACCAGTCCATTCTGAAGGAGATCAGCCCTGGGATTTCTTTGGAAGGAATGATGCTAAAGCTGAAACGGCCAGTACTTTGGCCAGATCATGTGAAGAGTTGACTCATTGGAAAGACTCTGATGCTGGGAGGGATTGGGGGCAGGAGGAGAAGGGGACGACAGAGGATGAGATGGCTGGATGGTATCACTGACTCGATGGACGTGAGTCTGAGTGAACTCCGGGAGTTGGTGATGGACAGGGAGGCCTGGCGTGCTGTGATTCATGGGGTCGCAAAGAGTTCGACACGACTGAGAGACTGAACTGAACTGAACTGAATCATAATGTATTTCTTATCAATATAACTGCATTTTAGAGAATTCCAAAAGCAGGATATGATTAACTCATCATGTATACTATCAATAGAACAGAGTCAATGTTTAATCTTGGATTCTGGCAAAATATCAATATCAAGTTAATCAAATCACTATTTGAACCACAAATCAAATACAACTACCAGTTGTATCTCCTTATGTTTTCCCACTTAGGGTCTTATGGTTTTCACATTTCCTTTCAAACTTAAAGGTGTTCTCTTGGCTTCTCTCACTGTATTTTTCTATAATGTCCACTGAAATCATATGTGGAATATTATCTCAGAACATGTGCTGTAGTACTCTCTCAAAATAGTTTTGCTAAATCTTAACTTTATACTAATCCCACATGCTCTCCACAGTGCATCCATATTAAACACATCATAGTCAACCATGTGACTTAAAATAGATTTGTTTCTTTGAACAAGATGTCCTTCATTTCTGTTTCCTAGTCACAAACACCATTACCCTATATCTTGATGACACCTCTAAAATTCTCATCTCATTTTAAAATTTGCAATTCTCTTTTTAACTCACAATTAATATTTCTGGCCCTCCTTTGTTTTTCACTACTAAAAACTCTTGTACTTCTTTTATGTCATGCATCTATAGTATCTGGTAAAGTTTTCTTGATCTTGGTATATCTCACTTTTCTCTTCAAATATATGTTTCTAATCTCACTACACAATCCATATTCTCTTAGGAGTTCATTTTTTGACAGCAAAATTCATAAAATCCAATATTATTTATGATATCATCTAATACACCACTTATAGTTCTTCCTTTCTGAAAGCATCAACCAACGAAGAGATGAAAATACCACATATATTTCAAAGTTTTTCAATCCATAAACAGGACTTCAAAGCTTGGCTCAACATTTATTCTCATACAAATCCACAAAACGCTGGTTATATTCAATAAGAGTGATGAGTCTCCAGCTGTTCAGCCTTGTGTTTCAGATGTCCATTCTCCATATTACTAGCAGATCTATCCTTCTGAAACAGAAGACTGACTATGCCAGTGCTTGTAAATACACACATAGGACTAGAAAGCACTTCACATACATCTTTGCAGAATCTCAAGTATTACTTTGCATTGTTTATAGTATGTATTTCTAAGCCATTCCTAAAATACCACACAAGAATTGAAATCAATACTGTCCAATTATAGGTCTTAGGCATGGTCATAGTTAAATCACTGTATATATAAAATGGTGTTGCTAACAATAATCCTCTTCACAGATAACAGTAACATTTCTATTTGTGTCAACACCTATTTTCTGTGACTGACACAGAGTATTTTTGAGGAATTCCATGACTACATAAGTTTGGAATTTCCAGAACTAAAAATGGAAGTTGTTAGATAGAAAAAGGATAATGGAAGATAGAAGTCACACAGAAGATAATGGATTAAAGTCATAAAGAAACTAAAGAAGTTTAGTTCTACTTTAGTTGATGAGAAGCTGTGAACATTTTCTAAATAAGGAGTGACATTATTAGCTTTATATTTTAGACAATAATACTTTCAAGGTAGAATTTCAAGAATACACATGGTAGAATGAAGAAGGGAGAGTTTAAATTCACATTGCTCACAATGGATATGATAAAAGCTTGAACAAAGAGCATAATGCCAGATGATCAAATTGTGAGAACTGTGTATAAATAAATGTAAGGAACCTGAGAGGAAAGTAAAAATTATACTATAATTAGAGTAAAGCACAGGCAACTTGAAAGTTGTTGCTGATTTCTTATAAACTTTACATTGTCCTCAGATATGTTATTAAAATTATTTATTATATAGTTTCAGTTCAGTTCGGTTCAGTCGCTCAGTTGTGTCCGACTCTTTGTGACCCCATGAATCACAGCACACCAGGCCTGCCTGTCCATCACCAACTCCCGGAGTTCACTCAAACTTACATCCATCAACTCAGTGATGCCATCCAGCCATCACATCCTCTGCTGTCCCCTTCTCCTCTTGCCCCCAATCCCTCCCAGCATCACAGTCTTTTCCAATGAGTCAACTCTTAGCATGAGGTGGCCAAAGTACTGGCATTTCAGCTTTAGCATCATTCCTTCCAAAGAAATCCCAGGGCTGATCTCCTTCAGAATGGACTGGTTGGATCTCCTTGCAGTCCAAGGGACTCTCAAGAGTCTACTCCAACACCACAGTTCAAAAGCATCAGTTCTTCAGTGCTCAGCTTTCTTCACAGTCCAACTCTCACATCCATACATGACCACTGGAAAAACCATAGCCTTGACTAGACGGACCTTTGTTGGCAAAGGTCTCTGCTTTTCAATATGCTATCTAGGTTACCTCTGTCCATTTCACATAACTATGAATTAACTGTTACCAGAAAATAATTCATTTGCACATAATTCACATTTTCAGTCCTCTGAAATTAAGAAACAATAAATACATTTAGGAATTTAAGAGCCAAACAAGAGATTGGGAATAACCATGAAATCTGTGGGTTCTGGGATCAGGTTAGTAACTAACCCATCTGCCTGAAGTACAGCTAGAGAGGTGGTATAAGCTCATACTCTCCTAGGGAATGAGCACCAGGTGTTCCAGGAGAGCAGGATCCCTGATAGGCTTGTTCTTAGCCTAGCTGATATTTGAGATCAAGTCCTCCCAAACTTGATACCAAATGAGGAATAGCAACCAGTGAGATAAATAAAATACAATTCCGTGCCCAAAGTCCCTGGCATTTGTCCCCAGAATTAACCTTATTCTCTGTCCTGGATGGATCTAGACAACTTTAGAGCTTTTGCTGGCCCTGAGCCTACCTCTATAGTATTAGTCCTGAGCGGAGTGGAGCAGTTGGCACAGTGAGGATGAGATACTCCAAAAGAAAGAAATCAGAAGACACTGAGTAACATACAATCAATTCATTCTTAAAGCACTTCTTCATTAGGAGGAAATGAGTGAAATGAGGGAGATTGGGAGAATAATTCATCTTTGTACTTCTGGGAAGAAGAAGATACGTGGGTTCCTCTACATCAAGTGGTTTCCAATCAAGAGTCACAACCCAGCTACTGACATTCATTTTCTGAAACAGGATCTGTTGAACATCTTCCCATACAGAGCTGTTGTTCAGTTGCTAAGTCAGTCATATGCAACTCTTTGCAATACCATGGACTGCACACATCAGGCTCTTCTATCCTCCACTATCTCTCAGAGTTTGCCCAAACTCATGTCCATTCCAACCATCTCATCCTCTGCTGTCCCCTTCTCCTTTTGCCTTCAGTCTTTCCCAGCATCAGGGTAATTTCCAATGAGTTGGCACTTCACATCAAGTGGCCAAAGTAATAGAGCTTCAGCTTCATCATCAGTCCTTCGAATAAGTTTTCAGGGTTGATTCTGTTAGGATTGACTGGGTTGATGTTCTTGCTGTTCAAGGGACTCTCAAGATATTTATATGTAAAAGGCATTAATTCTCCAGTGTTCTTTATGGTCCAACTCCCATATCTATATATGACTACTGGAAAAAACACAGCTTTGACTATATGGACTTTTGTCAGCAAAATGATGTCTCTATGCTGTCTGAGTTTGTCATCCTGAACAAAATGTTAATGGTAACTCCACAAAGAAACATCACTGGAACCTAACTCTTGAGAGGCCCTTTAGTCTCATTAAAAACACAAACTCTTTATTGTCTTTGTAAAATATTATGTATATAACACTAATTTTTTCCTTTATTTGGTGGCATGTTTGAACTCTCTTCTGTGAACTGGATGTGTTATTGAAGATGTTAAAAAACCTTGTCATTTATTTACTTATAGAAGTGTTTTTTTTTAATATATTTACAACTAGGGTCATTTTAGACACATGTAAAAATAGTGCTTCTAAGATGTGGAAGTTTTATTTAATTTTTTATTATTATTATTATTATTTTTTACTTTACAATATTGTATTGGTTTTGCCATAAAATATGAGCTGAACAGAGCATAAAATGAAGCCTAAAGGAATGAAAAGAACAAATTCCCAAACTGAACTTGATTACAGAAGATGTTATACAGTCGTTAAAAATACCCAGCTCATCATGATGAGTAAGAATAAGCACTTCAGAATTTTCTCTGATTTGTTCTACTATTCAAGTGACTGAAATAAGGTTATGTTGCATATCTGTTATTAAACCTATATCAAACAAGAAGAGTCAGCTGTTTTGAAAGTAATAATAATCTTAAAAATCCTGTTAAATTTAATCTCTAATAAGTACAGCTAAAATAATTGGATAAACTAAATTAAATATTTGTTTCTATAGTTATTGTTGCTATTCAATTGCTAAGTCATATCTAACTCTTTCCAACCGTATGGGCTGCAGCATGCCAGATTTCCCTATCTTTAACTGTCCAGTACTCTTGCCTGGAAAATCCCATGGATGGAGGAGCCTGGTGGGCTACAGTCCATAGGGTTGCTGAGAGTTGGACACGACTGAGCGACTTCACTTTCACTTTTCACTCTTATGCATTGGAGAAGGAAATGGCAACCCACTCCAGTGTTCTTGCCTTGAGAATCCCAGGGACAGGGGAGCCTGGTGGGCTGCCTTCTCAGGGGTCGCACAGAGTCGGACACGATGGAAGCGACTTAGCAGGAGCAGCAACTGTCTCCCAGAGTTTGCTCAAATTCATGTCCACGGAGCCAGTGTTGCCATCCAATATTTCTTTCTCTGTTGCCCCCTTCTCCCCCTTTCTTCAATCTTTCCCAGCATCAGAGTCGTTTCCAATGAGTCAGCTCTTTACATCAGGTGGCCAAAGTATTGGAGCTTTAGCTTCAGCATCAGTCCTTCCAATGAATGTGAAACTTGTTCAGTCGTGTCCAACTCTTTGCGATCCCATGAACTATACAGTCCATGGGATTCTCCAGGCCAGAATACTGGAGTGGGTAGCCTTTCCCTTCTCCAGGGGATCTTCCAAACCCAGGGATAGAACCCATGTCTCCTGCATTGCAGGCAGATTCTTTACCAACTGAGCTATCAGGGAAGCCCCAATAGTCCAATGAATATTCAGGGTTGATTTCCTTCAGGATTTCCTGGTTTGATCTCCTTGCAATCCAAGGGAATCTCAAGATCTTTCTCCTACTTCACAATTTGAAAGCATCAGTTCTTCTATGCTCAGCCTTCTTTATGGTCGAACTGTTGCATCCGTTCATGACTACTGGAAAAACCATAGCTTGACTATACAGACCATTGTTGGCAAAATGATATCTCTGCTTTTTAATATGTTGTCTAGGTTTGTCATAGCTTTTCTTCAAGGGAGAAAGCTTTTTTTAATTTTGTGGCTGCTGTCAAAATCCACAGCGATTTTGGAGCCCAAGAAATTAAAATATGTCACAATTTCCACTTTTTTCCATCTATTTGCCACGACGTGATGGGACCAGATGCCATGATCTTAGTTTTCTGAATGATATGCTTTAAGCCAGCTTTTTCACTTTCCTCTTTCATCCTCATCAAGAGGCTCTTTTGTTCCTCTTTGTTTTCTGTCATTAGAGTGCTGTCATTTCTTTTACTCCTGTTAAAATTTCCAGTGTATTTGAGAGCTTCTTTGTTTTTGTCTTTACATTGATCTGCCTTTTAAATACTTCCTGGTACTGGAGAAAAATCCTCCACATCCAAACTAAAAATCTTTACTAATCTGTGTTTTAAAATCTTTACTAATCTTTACTATCAAAAGTACTGTTGATGTTGCCTTCATAACCAGAATATAAGATAATTTTTAGATGGTTTGAAGTTAAAATGCCTACTAATATTTAGGATTTGGACAGAGAACTAATACATGTCATATTGTGAAAGTCAGAGAATTTTTTTTAATTTGGTATATAATAAAGACAGCTAAGTCTGAAATATATTTAGCATATAACAAGTCAAGAAAACACCTACTCAATAAATGAAAGCTGTTTACCAAAAACTTCAACTATGAAAGAAGAAAAATAATGAAAAGTCACAAAGATGAAATAACGTGAAAAACACTAAGAAAATAGATAAGTTAAAAAACTAATACAATTATGTAAAGTTTAAAAATAAAATAAAATTAGAAAAAAAAAGAAAAAAAAATTTCCTAATGAAGTTAGAAATAAGTTGAAACATAAGTATATAATTCAAACTTGGTTATCTGAAAAAACACTAAAATTTCTATAATCTTGCATATTTTACCTTCACTGAACTATATACATCTTTAAGATTATATACCAAATAATTTGGAAAATAGTATTAAAGATAAATATGTTTATAATTATTTAATATATATGTATGTGTGTGTCATATCATTAAATTTACCTGGCAACAGATGGAAAATTGATAAGTTCTAAATAATAACTATTTTGGTAAAACATGGATTGGAAAAAGTAGTATTAAAATAATGAAACTCATGTAGTTTCTTCTATTTCAAGATTACTTGTTTAGTGTTAAAATAAAAAGTTACAATTCCTCAGATTCTGGCTAATTAATTAGTTAAGATGCATAGAAAAAGCTAATGAATAGTTTCAAAAAATTCTGTGGATTAAAAAATCCTACGTTTATATACCCACACATATCATATATTTTAAAATATCTAAATTAGAGAAATGAAGATGGCATCAATGTGTCCATCAATATAATTTTCCTAAATGTAATATTATTAAATGCTTCCAAGTAATATAATCAGATATGTGCAGTTTATGTCTCAACTCTCTTAAGACTAAATTTCTCTTTATATCTGCTATGGGATTTTGTCCCTTTGAGGAGGATAGTACCAATTTAACTGTTATGATCCAGTGTTTATTTTTGCTATTGCACTAAACATCATATTGAGGAATGTGTAAGACTCATTTTTATTTCTGTCTCCAGTCTGACATCATCATTAGAAATGACAATGGGTGTCTACACTTCTAAAATCATGACAGAAGTTACTCATAATCTATAAAATTTTTATACAAGAAAAAATCCATGTATGCTTCTATGACAAGAAAATTAGAAAGAAGTAAAACAGCACCATTTTTATAAAAATTAATCATTTTTAGCAATTTAATCTTCTGTGATACAACAGAAAGCCTGAGAGACTCAAGGGGAAATAATAGATTTAATCCATCTAGATATGTTTGTTTTGAGTTTCCAAGATTGGACATCTCTGGTAATTAAATTCCTCAGTTGAATACCACTTATGCAGTCACTAATGGACAAGGTCTGCTTATGTGCTGGGTCAACCGGCCTATCTGGATATTCTTAACTAGTTTCAATCAGTTTTATCAGTGGGGATTTTTGTTCATTAGGGGGTTTCTACTTATGTAAGAGATTTAGAAGATTCTTCAAATATTCAGATTTAGAAAATCTTCACAACTTCAGGTTTAAAAAATGTAATTTCAAAGGCAATTTATAATTGGAAATGTAATATTAATTTATTCCACAATCATAAGAGAATTGCTAATGCTAAGTTGCTTCAGTCATGTCGGACTCTATGTGACCCCATAGACGGCAGCCCACCAGGCTCCCCCATCCCCGGGATTCTCCAGGCAAGAACACTGGAGTGGGTTGCCATTTCCTTCTCCAATGCATGAAAGTGAAAAGTGAAAGTGAAGTCGCTCAGTCGTGTCTGACTCTTAGCGACCCCATGGACTGCAGCCTACCAGGCTCCTCCATCCATGGGATTTTCCAGGCAAGAGTACTGGAGTGGGGTGCCATTGCCTTCTCCACAGAAGAGAATTATTTTATATCAATAATAAATCTACAGTCCTATCATGGTCTTGGCTTCCTAAAGCAATTCAATATTTTTAGCAAAATCAGTATTATCCAAAGTGTCTAAATAACTACCACCTTTTATCATTATTAACTGTCTTTAAACTAAAAAAATAAAATAAAATAGTATGCCCATTTCTCCCACCCTCTGCTTCTGTCAGCCACCAATCTATTCTCTGTATTTATGAACTTATTTTGAATTTTGTTTGTTTTTGTATTTCACATATAAGTGATATTATATTACATTTGTCTTACTCTGTCTGACCTATTTCAGTTAGCATAATCCCCCTGAGATCTGTCCATGATGCCACAAATGGCAAGATTTTATTCTTTTTATGGCTGAAAAATATCCCACTCTGTGTGTGTGTGTGTGTGAGACAGTTTCTGTATCCATTCATCCGTCAATAGACACAGATTTATTTTTGACATCCTATTTTTATTTCCTATGGATACCTACCTAGAAGTGAAACTTATGGATCATATGATAGTTATATTTTATAATATTCTGAGGAACATTTCATACTTTACCAAACTGGTTACACTAGATTACTTTCCCAACAATAGAGCACAAGGGTTTCCTTTTCTTCACATTCTTACAAATACTTATTATTTTTGTCTTTTTGACCATAGCTCTTCTAAAAGGAGTAAGAGCAGCAAAAACCAAAGGAGAAAAGGAAAGATAGACCCATTTGAATGCAGAGTTCCAAAGAATAGCAAGAAGAGATAAGAAAGCATTCCTCAGTGATCAGTGCAAAGATACAGAGGAAAACAATAGAATGGGAAAGACTAGAGATCTCTTCAATAAAATTAGAGATACCAAGGGAATATTTCATGAAAAGATGGGCACAATAAAGGTCAGAAATGGTATGGACCTAACAGAAGCAGAGGATACTAAGAAGAAGTGGTAAGAATACACAGAAGAACTATACAAAAAGATCTTCATGACCCAGATAATCACAACGGTGTGATCACTCACCTAGAGTCAGACATCCTGAAATGTGAAGTCAAGTGGGCCTTAGGAAGCATCACTATGAACAAAGCTAGTGGAAGTGATGGAATTCCAGTTGAGTTATTTCAAATCTTAAAAGTTAATGCTGTGAAAGTGCTGTACTGTATATGCCAGTGCATTTGGAAAACTCAGCAGTGGCCACAGGACTGGAAAATGTCAGCTTTCATTCCAACCCCAAAGAAAGGCAGTGCCAAAGAATGCACAAACTGTGGCACAACTGCACTCATCTCACATGTTAACAAAGTGATACTCAAAATTCTACAAGCCAGGCTTCAGCAATACGTGAACTGTGAACTTCCAGACATTCAAGTTGGATTTAAAAAAGGCAGCAGAACCAGAGATCAACTTGTCAACAACCATTGGATTATAGAAAAAGAAAGAGAGTTTCAGAAAAGCATCAACTTGTTTTGCTGACTATGCCAAAGACTTTGTGTGGATCACAACAAACTGTGGAAAATTCCTAAAGAGATGGGAATACCATACCACCTGACATGCGTCCTGAGAAACCTGTATGCAGGTCAAGAAGAAACAGTTAGAAGTGGACATGGAACAACAGACTGGTTCCAAATCGGTAAAGGAGTACAATGCTGTATATTGTCACCCCACTTATTTAACTTATATGCAGATTACATCATGAGAAATGCTGGACTGGATGAAGTACAAGCTAGAATCAAGATTGCCCGGAGAAATATCAATTATATCATATATGCAGATGACACCACCCTTATGGCAGAAAGCAAAGAAGAACTAAAGAGCCTCTTGATGAAAGTGAAATAGAGTGCCATTGTATGAATTCTTTAAATATATTTGGATATTAGCCTCTTATTAAATATATGATCTGTATATCTCGGTAGGGTACCTTTTCATTTTATTGATAGTTTCCTTGGCTGCACAGAAGTTTTTTAGTCTGATACAGTTCTGCTTGCTTATTTTTATTTTTTGCTTTTGCTTATGGTGTCAGATTTAAAAATTCAACACGACCTATGTCAAGGACCTTAGCACCTATGTTTTCTTCTAGAGGTTTTATAGTTTCAGGTTTTATGTTCATGTCTTTAATCCATTTTGAGTTAATTTTTGTGTATGGTATAAGACCATGGTCTATTTTTATTCTTTTGTATGAGGCTGTCCAATTTTACAATACCTTTTATTGAGGAGACCGTGCTTTCCCCATTGTTTATTCTTGTTTCCTTTGTCATAAATTAATTGACCATTTATGCGTGGATTTAATTATTGGCTCTGTGCTTTGTTCCTTTGATCCAGGTGTTTGTTTTTATGTCAGTATAATAATATTTTAGCTACTCAAGCTTTGCAATGGAGACTGAGATCAAAGAGTACGATACCTCTAGCTTTGCTACTCTTTCACATGATTGTTTTAGGTATTTGTGGACATTTATTTTTTCACACAAGCTTTAGGATTTTTTGTTATATTTTGTGAATAATGCCATTAGAATTTTGATAGGAGTTACACTGGATTTGTATATTGTAGAATGGACAATTTAACAATATGGATTATCCTAATCCATAATCAGTGACTATGTTTCCACTTATTCTTGTCTTCCTCTTTGTTAACACCTTGAAGTTTTCAATACACAAATTTTTCACCTCCTTGGTTAAATTTTTTTCATAGGTTCAAAAATTTATTATTTTTGATGCAACTGTAAATGTGATTTTTAAAAATGTCTCTTTCTGATAGTTTGCTATTAGTGTGTACAAATGTAAAAGTTATTTCTCTTGAAGTATAGTTGGTACACAATATTATATAAGTTAGAGATTGAAATATGGGTGACTCACAATTTTTAAATATTATATAACATTTATAGTTATTATAAGATATTTGCTATAATCCTTCTGTTTTATAATATATCCTTGCAGTTTATTTTATGCCCAATAGCTGTTACCTTCAGGCCCTTACCTTATATTACCCATCCGCACTTCCTTTTCTCCACTGGAAACCACTTGTTTGTTTTTTATATGTGACTCTGCTTCTTTTCTGTTATAGTCACTGGATTTTTTTTTTATTTTAGATTCCACATATAAGTGATGTTATACAGTATATATTTTTCTCTACTTGACTTATTTCAATTAGCATAATGCCCTCCAAGTCCATTCATGCTGCTGCAAATGACAAAATTGCATTCATTTTTATGGTTGTATAGTATTCCACTGTGTATTTTCTGTATATATCAATAACCTCAGATATGCAGCTGACACCACCCTATGGTGGGAAGTGAAAAGGAATTAAATAGTCTCTTGAGGGTGAAAGAGGAGAGTGAAAAAATGGCTTAAAACTCAACATTCAAGAAACAAAGATCATGGCATCCAGTCCCATCACTTCATGGCAAATAGATGGGGAAAAAATGGAAACAGTGATTGATATTACTTTCCTGGGCTCCAAAATCACTTCAGAGACTTCACCCATGAAATTAAAAGATGTTTCCTCCTTGGAAGAAAAGCTGTAACCAACATAGACAGTATATTAAAAAGCAGAGACTTTACTCTGCCAACAAATATCTATATAGTCAAAGCTATGGTTTTTCCAGTAGTCATGTATGGATGTGAGTGTTGGACCATAAAGAAGGCCAAGCTCCAAAGAACTGATGCTTTTGAACTGTGATGTTGAGGAAGACTCTTGAGAGTCCCTTGCTCTGCAAGGATATCAAACCATTCAACCCTAAATATTCATTGGAAGGACTGATGCTGAAGCTGAAGCTCCAATATTTTGGCCATCTAATGTGAAGAGCCGACCTATTAGAAAAGACCCTGATGCTGGGAAAGATTGAAGGCAGGAGATGAAGGGGATAACAGAGGATTAAATGGTTGGATGGAATCAGTCAATGAACATGAGTTTGAGCAAGCTTTGAGAGATGATGAAGGGCAGGGAAGCCTGGTGTGCTGCAATCCATGGAGTCGCAAAGAGTCTGACACCACTGGAGACTGAACAACGACATTAGGGGATAATCTGAACAAACTTTTTGCTCAATTCTAAATATATATATATATATATATATATATATTTAGCTATCAATGAATACTTAAACTGTTGCCATACCTTGTCAAATGTAAATTAAAATTCTGCTATGAACACTGGATTTCATGTGTTTTTTGAATTAGTGGTTTTGTTTTTGATATATACCTGAGTGGAATTCTTATGTCATACAGTACTCCTGGTTTTAGTATTTTGAGAAACTTCATACTGTTTTCCATAGTGGCTGCACCAGTTTACAATTCCACTAACAGTGAAGGTGGGTTCTCTTCTCTGCACATCTTTGCTAACATTTGTTATACTCCTTTTGATGATAGCCAGCTGACAAATATGAGGCATCCTGCAAATTTACTGAATTTATGAGTTACAATGGTTTTTTATTTGAAATCTTTAGAATTTTCTATATATAATATCATGACATTTGCAAATATGTAACAGGTTTATTTACAGGAAAAGTTTTCAGATTTTCTCCATTGACTGTGATGCTAAGTGTGATGTTGTCATATATGGCCTTTATTATGTGAACGTGCATTCTTTCTATGCTCAATTTGCTGAATTTTTATCATAAATGGATGTCAATTTTATAATTTTTTTGCACATCTCTTCAGATGATCATATGATTTTACCCATCCTTTTGTTAATGTGGTGCATCACATTGGTTGACTTGCCAGTATTGAACCATCCTGGCATTCATGAGATAAATTTCACTTGGTCATGTTGTATGATCCTTTTAATCCATTGTTGAGTTAGTTTAGTTAAAACTTTGTTGAGGATGTTTGCATATATATTCATCAGGGATATGGGTTTGTAATTTACTTTCCTGTGGTGTCCTTGTCTAATTTTTAAATCAGGGTGATGCTAGCCTTGCAAAATGAGTTTGGAAGAGTATTGTCCTCTTCTATTTTTTGGAAGTGTTTGAGAACGATTGGTATTAATTCTTTGAATGTTTGGTAGAACCAGGGGAGTCATCTGGTCTCAGAATGTTATTAAGAGCCTTTTTTTTTCTTCAATATAATAATCAGTTTGTTCAGATTATCTATTTCATCATAATTCAGTCTTAGTATTATAGATTGTTTGCTTCTAGGAATTCATCTCTTTCTTCTAGATTGTTCAAATTGCTGGCATATAATTTTTATAGTAATATCTTATAATCTTTTATGTTCTTGTGGCAAAAATTATAATATATCTCCTCTTGTATTTATGATTTTATTTATTTGTATTTTCTGTCTCTCTCTCTCTCTCTCTTTATTTTTTTTTTTTTTTTGTATGCCTGCAATGCAGAAGGCTTGGGTTCAATCCCTGGGTTGAGAAGATTCCCTGGAGAAGGGAATGACAAACCACTCCAGTATTCTTGCCTGGAGAACCCCATGGACAGAGGAGCCTAAAGGATTACAGTCCATGGGGTTGCAAAGTCAGACATGACTGAGCAACTTTTACTCACTCACATGGTTAGCTAGAGGTTTGTAAGTTTTGCTTAGTTTTTCAAAGAACCAATGTTTATTTCCATTTATATCTATTGCCATTTCAGTCTCTATTTAGTTTATTTCTGTTCTAATCTTTGTTAAGTTCCTTCCTATCACTGACCTGGGGCTTTGGTCATTCTTTTTCTTTCACCATTTCCTTGAGATGAAAAGTTAGATTGTTTACTTGAGATGCAAAGTTAGGTTGACTTTTCTCGTTTATTGATATAGACATTTCTTACTCTCTACCTCCCTCTTAGAAGTGCTTTTGCTTCATGCCATAAATTTTGGTTAAGTCTGATCCCATTGTAATGGTCAACATTATTACTCTTCCTCACTCATGTTTTGTGCTTTTAAGTATCACATTATATATCTTCTTCTGTATCCATTAACTGATTATTATAACGATAGTTATTTTTACTACTTTTTTATTTAACCTCTATATCAGCTTAATAAGTGATTCAGTTCAGTTCAGTTCAGTCGCTCAGTCGTGTCCAACTCTTTGCGACCCCATGAATCACAGCACACCAGGCCTCCCTGTCCATCACCAACTCCCGGAGTTCACCGAAACTCATGTGCATCAAGTCGGTGAGGCCATCCAACCATCTGTGATTAATCTACTACATTTACTATATATGCATTTTTTTGGAGATATTTGTTCTGTTCTATGTATTCTTGAGACTATTTAGCATTTTCTCTCTTTTCAGCTTAAAGAATTCTCTTTAACATTTCTTGTAAGGCTAGTTTAGTCATGATGAACTCCTTTAGATTTTGCTTGTCTTAAAAAGCTCTTTTCCTCTCTTTAAGTTTTGAATGAATGATAACTTTGCTGGGTAGAGGGTTCTTGGTTAGAAGCTTATTTGTTGTTCTTTTCTCACTGCACCCCCACCTCGTGTCCCCGTCTCCCCATTTCAGCACTTTAACTATATTGTGCCACTTCCTTTGGACTGGCAAAGTTTCTGCAGAAAAATTTGTTCATAATTTTGTGTAAGTCGCCTTGATCATAACACATTGCTTTTCTCTTACTGCTTTTAATATTCTCTCCTTTCTAATTTTTGACATTTTAATTATAATTGTCTTGGTGTGGGTATCTCTAGGTTCTTCTTGTATAAACTCTCTGGGACTCCTGAGTCTGGGTGTCTTTTTCTTTCTCCAGGTTTGGAAAGTATTCAGCCATTATTTCTTTAAATAAGACCTGTGACCCTTTCGATTCCCCTCTTCTGGGAGTCCTATGATGCAAATGTTCCTCTGTTTAATCAATGACAAAAGTCACTTTTTTTTTTTTTTCTTTTTGGTGCTCTGATTGAGTTTCACTGCTTTGTCTTTTGAGTTGACTAAATTTTTTTTTACCTAGTCTGTTTTTGAACCCTTCCCATAAATTTTTCAGTTCAGCTGTTGTATTATTCAGCTCTATGACTTTTATTTTGTACTTTCTTGTATTTTCCACCTTTATGAATTTATCACTGTGGTTCATTCATTCTCTGCCTCAGTTTTATGAGCATTTTTATGATGATTAATTTGAATTGTTTATTAGATGAATTTTTCAATAAAATAAATTTTTAATAAAATATTTCATAGTTTTAAAATATACAGTGTTTTGAGGGAGGAGCTAAGATGGCAGAGGAGTAGGATAGGGAGAACACTTTCTCCCCCACAAATTCATCAAAAGAACATTTAAACACTGAGTAAATTCCACAAAACAACTTCTGAATGTTGGCAGAGGACATCAGGCACCCAGAAAAGCAACCCAAGTCTTCGAAAGGAGGTAGGAAAAAATATAAAAGACAAAAAAAAGAGACAAGAGAGGGATGGATGGAGTTCTGTCCCAGGAAGGGAGTCTTAAAAAGAGAGAAGTTTCCAAACACCAGGAAATCTTCTCCCTGCCAAATCTGTGCCGAGCCTTGGAAGCACAGAGGGCAACATAACAGGGAGGAAAAAATACATAAACAATTAAAACCTGCAGATTGCGAGCCCTATGGTAACTCCCCCAGTGGAGAAGCAGCGCAGATGCCCGCACACACCACTAGCAAGCGGGGGCTGGGCAGGGAGGTGTGGCGCGGGCTGCATCGCTTAGAGTAAGGATCTGGCCTGAATACCCCGAGTGCTATCTGAGCGAAATAATTTGGGCTAGCAAACCAGACTGTGGGATATCTACCACACGAAAAGCCAGCCCTAACCTAAGACACCACCAGGCCCCTGCATGGAACAAAGGACTGAACAGAGATAGCCGGCTGCAGACCATCCTCCTCCGCTGACAGGCAGCTAGAGCCGGAAGGGGGCAATCGCAGCCCCAGAGAGACATTATCTATAAAACTGTAAGCAGGCTTTTTTGCTAACTAAAACTTCTTGGGGGTCTGGATGGTCAACATCCGCCTGAGAAGGTGTGCCAGTTGTACACCTAGATAACCGAGCAGCGGGGAGGCGATAAGTCGCAGCAATTGCGCTCACCAAACACCTCATCACCTGAGCTGCTCGGACCTGGGAAGGGCACAAAACTCAGGCCCAACCAAGTCTGCGCCTCTGAGGACTACCCAAGTGCCTGAACCTGAATGGCTTGGACCTGGGAGGTGCAAGCAGCCCAGGGCAGGCCACGGATGGTTCCTGGTGGAGCAACCTAGAGCCTGAGCAGTGTGGGCAGGGAGGCTACACACGCTGTGAGCAGGGGCAGAGGCAGTGTGGCAGAGGCACTGCGAGCACAGCCAGTGTTATTTGTTTGCAGCATCCCTCCCTCCCTCCCCACAGCGTGACTGAACAAGTGAGCCTAAAAAAAAAAAAAAAGTGTCCACCACAGTCCCCTTTGTGTCAGGGCGGAAACCAGACACTGAAGAGACCAGCAAACAGAAGAAGCTATAACAGAGGGAACTGCCTTGAAAGCTACAGGCAATAGATTAAACCCTGTGGTTAGTACTGACTACATAGGAAGGGACCTATAGATCTTGAGAAATATAAGTCGGACCAAGGAACTAGCTGAAAATGAACTGACCCCACAATACTCACAACAAAACCAGAGATAGTCCTAGATATATTTTTACCATTTTTACAATCATTCTTACTTTTTTTTTAATTTTAAAAAAATTTTAAAGTCCTCTATTATTCCTTTAATTTTCACTTTTATAACCTACTATTACTTTGCAAAAAAAAAAAAGACACTATTTTTTTTAAAGCAAACTTCAAATATATATATTTTTATAATTTTTGTGACCTTGTTTTTTTTTTTTTTTTTTCCTTCTTTTCTTTAACATTGTATTTTTGAAATTCCAAACTCTACTCTAGATTTTTTAATTTATGCTTTTTGGTATTTGTTATCAATTTTGTACCTATATTTTCTTTATGATTTTTGTGACTTTGTTTTTGTGTGTTTTTTTTTTTCTCTCTTTCTTTTTCTTCTTCTTTTTCTTAACATTGTAGTTTTGAAATTCCAAACTCAACTCTAGATGTTTAACTTTTGCTTTTTGGTATTTGTTATCAATTTTGTACCTATATTTTCTTTATAATTTTTGTGACTTGGTTTGTTTTTGTGTGTTTTTTTTTTCTCTCTTTCTTTTTCTTCTTCTTTTTTTTTAACATTGTAGTTTTGAAATTCCAAACTCTACTCTAGATGTTTAACTTTTGCTTTTTGGTATTTGTTATCAATTTTGTACCTATATTTTCTTTATAATTTTTGTGACTTGGTTTTTTTTTTTTTTTTTTCTCTCTCTTTCTTTTCCTTCTTCTTTTCTTTAACATTGTATTTTTGAAATTCCAAACTTTACTCTAGACTTTTAATTTTTGCTTTTAGGTATTTGTTACCAATTTTGTACCTTTAAGAACCCAATCTTCAGTACCCATTTTTCACGAGGGAGAGAGATTACTGGCTTGACTGCTCTCTCTCCCTTTGGACTCTCCTTTTTCTCCACTGGGTTGCCTGTGTCTCCTCCCTAACCCCTCTCTACTCTATCCAACTCTGTGAATTTCTGTGTGTTCCAGACGGTGGAGAACACTTAGGGAACTGATTACTGGCTGGATCTGTCTCTCTCCTTTTCATTTCCCCCTTTTATCCTCCTGGCCACCTCTGTCTCCTTCCTTCTTCTTCTCTTCTCTGTATAACTCCATGAACATCTCTGAGCCATCTAGTTGTAGAGTGCACATAAGAAAGTGGCTAGCTCACTCTCTCCTCTATTGATTCTACCTCATCTCATTCAGGTCACCTCTAACTCCCTCCTCCCTCTTCTCTTCTCCATGTAACACTGTGAACCTCTCTGGGTGACCCCCACGGTGGAGAAACTTTTCATCTTTAACGTAGATGTTTTATCAATGGTGCTGTATAGGAGAAGTTTTGAAACTACTGTAAAAATAAGACCGATAACTGGAAGCAGGAGGCTTAAGTCCAAACCCTGACTCCAGGGATCTCCTGACTCCAGGGATCATTAATTGACAGGAACTCATCAAACGCCTCCATACATACACTGAAACCAAGCACCACACAAGAGCCAACAAGTTCCAGGGCAAGACATATCAAACAAATTCTCCAGCAACATAGGAACACAGCCCTGAGCTCCAAGATATAGGCTTCCCAAAGTCACCCCAAAACCATAGACATCTCATAACTCATTACTGGACACTTCATTGCACTCCAGAGAGAAGAAATCCAGCTCCACCCACCACAACACTGACATAAGCTTCCCTAACCAAGAAACCTTGACAAGCCACCTGTACAAACCCACACACAGTGAGGAAATGCCACAATAAAGAGAACTCCACAGACTGCCAGAATAGAGAAAGGACACCCCAAACTCAGCAATTTAAACAAGATGAAGAGATAGAGGAATACCCAGCAGACAAAGGAACAGGATAAATGCCCACCAAACCAAACAAAAGAGGAAGAGATAGGGAATCTACCTGATAAAGAATTCCAAATAATGATAGTGAAATTGATCCAAAATCTTGAAATCAAAATGGAATCACAGATAAATAGCCTGGAGACAAGGATTGAGAAGATGCAAGAAAGGTTTAACAAGGACCTAGAAGAAATAAAAAAGAGTCAATATATAATGAATAATGCAATAAATGAAATCAAAAACACTCTGGAGGCAACAAATAGTAGAATAACAGAGGCAGAAGATAGGATTAGTGAATTAGAAGATAGAATGGTAGAAATAAATGAATCAGAGAGGAAAAAAGAAAGATGAATTAAAAGAAATGAGGACAATCTCAGAGACCTCCAGGACAATATTCGAATCATAGAGGTCCCAGAAGAAGACAAAAAGAAAGAACATGAGAAAATACTTGAGGAGTTAATAGTTGAAAACGTCCCTAAAATGGGGAAGAAAATAATCACTCAAGTCCAAGAAACCCAGAGAGTCCCAAACAGGATAAACTCAAGGCAAAACACCCCAAAACACATATTAATCAAATTAACAAAGATCAAACACAAAGAACAAATATTAAAAGCAGCAAGGGAAAAACAACAAATAACACACAAGGGAATTCCCATAAGGATAACAGCTGCTCTTTCAATAGAAACTCTTCAAGCCAGGAGGGAATGGCAAGACATACTTAAAATGATGACAGAAAATAACCTACAGCCCAGATTATTGTACCCAGCAACCATCTCATTCAAATATGAAGGAGAAATCAAAAGCTTTACAGACAAGCAAAAGCTGAGAGAATTCAGCACCACCAAACCAGCTCTCCAACAAATACTAAAGGATATTCTCTAGACAGGAAACACAAAAAGGGTGTATAAGTTTGAACCCAAAACAATAAAGTAAATGGCAATGGGATCATACTTATCAATAATTACCTTAAATGTAAATGGGTTGAATGCCCCAACCAAAAGACAAAGACTGGCTGAATGCATACAAAAACAAGACCCCTACATATGCTGTCTACAAGAGACCCACCTCAAAACAGGGGACACATACAGACTGAAAGTGAAGGGCTGGAAAAAGATTTTCCATGCAAATAGGGACCAAAAGAAAGCAGGAGTAGCAATACTCATATCAGATAAAAAAGACTTTAAAACAAAGGCTGTGAAAAGAGACAAAGACGGTCACTACATAATGATCAAAGGATCAATCCAAGAAGAAGATATAACAATTATAAATATATATGCACCCAACACGGGAGCACCGCAATATGTAAGACAAATGCTAACAAGTATGAAAGGAGAAATTAACAATAGCACAATAATAGTGGGAGACTTTAATACCCCACTCACACCTATGGATAGATCAACTAAACAGAAAATTAACAAGGAAACACAAACTTTAAATGATACAATAGACCAGTTAGGCCTAATTGATATCTATAGGACATTTCATCCCAAAACAATGAGTTTCACCTTTTTCTCAAGCGCACATGGAACCTTCTCCAGGATAGATCACATCCTGGGCCATAAAGCTAGCCTTGGTAAATTCAGAAAAATTGAAATCATTCCAAGCATCTTTTCTGACCACAATGCAGTAAGATTAGATCTCAATTACAGGAGAAAAACTATTAAAAATTCCAACATATGGAGGCTGAACAATATGCTGCTGAATAACCAACAAATCACAGAAGAAATCAAAAAAGAAATCAAAATTTGCATAGAAATGAATGAAAATGAAAACACAACAACCCAAAACCTGTGGGACACTGTAATAGCAGTCCTAAGGGGAAAGTTCATAGCAATATAGGCATACCTCAAGAAACAAGAAAAAAGTCAAATAAATAACCTAACTCTACACCTAAAGCAACTAGAAAAGGAAGAAATGAAGAACCCGAGGGTTAGTAGAAGGAAAGAAATCTTAAAAAGTAGGGCAGAAATAAATGCAAAAGAAACAAAAGAGACCATAGCAAAAATCAACAAAGCCAAAAGCTGGTTCTTTGAAAGGATAAATAAAATTGACAAAACATTAGCCAGACTCATCAAGAAACAAAGGGAGAAAAATCAAATCAATAAAATTAGAAATGAAAATGGAGAGATCACAACAGACAACACAGAAATACAAAGGATCGTAAGAAACTACTATTAACAATTATATGCAAATAAAACGGACAACGTGGAAGAAATGGACAAATTCTTAGAAAAGTAGAACTTTCCAAAACTGGACCAGGAAGAAATATAAAATCTTAACAGACCCATCACAAGCATGGAAATTCAAACTGTAATCAAAAATCTTCCAGAAAACAAAAGCCCAGGTCCAGACGGCTTCACAGCTGAATTCTACCAAAAATTTAGAGAAGAGCTAATACTTATCCTGCTCAAACTCTTCCAGAAAATTGCAGAGGAAGGTAAACTTCCAAACTCATTCTATGAGGCCATCATCACCCATACCAAAACCTGATGCCACAAAAAAAGAAAACTACAGGCCAATATCACTGATGAACATAGATGCAAAAATCCTTAACAAAATTTTAGCAATCAGAATCCAACAACACATTAAAAAGCCCATGACCAAGTGGGCTTTATCCCAGGGATGCAAGGATTCTTCAATATCTGCAAATCAGTCAATGTAATACACCACATTAACAAATTGAAAAATAAAAACCATGATTATCTCAATAGATGCAGAGAAAGCCTTTGACAAAATTCAACATACACTTATGATAAAAACTCTCCAGAAAGCAGGAATAGAAGGAACATACCTCAACATAATAAAAGCTATATATGACAAACCCACAGCAAACATTATCCTCAATGGTGAAAAATTGAAAGCATTTCCTCTAAAGTCAGGAACAAGACAAGGGTGCCCACTTTCACCATTACTATTCAACATAGTTTTGGAAGTTTTGGCCACAGCAATCAGAGCAGAAAAAGAAATAAAAGGAATCCAAATTGGAAAAGAAGAAGTAAAACTCTCACTATTTGCAGATGACATGATCCTCTATATAGAAAACCCTAAAGACTCCACCAGAAAATTACTAGAACTAATCAATGATTATAGTAAAGTTGCAGGATATAAAATCAACACACAGAAATCCCTTGCATTCCTATACACTAATAATGAGAAAACAGAAAGAGAAATTAAGGAAACAATTCCATTCACCATTGCAACGGAAAGAATAAAATACTTAGGAATATATCTACCTAAAGAAACAAAAGACCTATATATAGAAAACTATAAAACACTGGTGAAAGAAATCAAAGAGGACACTAATAGATGGAGAAATATACCATATTCATGGATTGGAAGAATCAATATAGTGAAAGTGAGTATACTACCCAAAGCAATTTATAGAGTCAATGCAATCCCTATCAAGCTACCAATGGTATTCTTCACAGAACTAGAACAAATAATTTCACAATTTGTATGGAAATACAAAAAACCTCAAATAGCCAAAGCTATCTTGAGAAAGAAGAATGGAACTGGAGGAATCAAGCCACACTCATCAAGACAGTATAGTACTGGCAAAAAGACAGAAATATAGATCAATGGAACAAAAAAGAAAGCCCAGAGATAAATCCATGCACATATGGACACCTTATCTTTGACAAAGGAGGCAAGAATATACAATGGATTAAAGACAATCTCTTTAACAAGTGGTGCTGGGAAATCTGGTCAACCACTTGTAAAAGAATGAAACTAGAACACTTTCTAACACCATACACAAAAATAAACTCAAAATGGATTAAAGATCTCAACATAAGACCAGAAACTATAAAACTCCTAGAGGAGAACATAGGCAAAACACTCTCCGACATACATCACAGCAGGATCCTCTATGACCCACCTCCCAGAATATTGGAAATAAAAGCAAAAATAAACAAATGGGACCTAATTAACCTTAAAAGCTTCTGCACAACAAAGGAAACTATAAGCAAGGTGAAAAGACAGCCTTCAGAATGGGAGAAAATAATAGCAAATGAAGCAACTGACAAACAACTAATCTCAAAAATATACAAGCAACTCCTACAGCTCAATTCCAGAAAAATAAATGACCCAATCAAAAAATGGGCCAAAGAACTAAATAGACATTTCTCCAAAGAAGACATACAGATGGCTAACAAACACATGAAAAGATACTCAACATCACTCATTATCAGAGAAATGAAAATCAAAACCACTATGAGGTACCATTTCACGCCAGTCAGAATGGCTGTGATCCAAAAGTCTATAAGCAATAAATGCTGGAGAGGCTGTGGAGAAAAAGGAACCCTCTTACACTGTTGGTGGGAATGCAAACTAGTACAGCCACTATGGAGAACAGTGTGGAGATTCCTTAAAAAACTGGAAATAGAACTGCCATACGACCCAGCAATCCCACTGCTGGGCATACACACTGAGGAAACCAGAGTTGAAAGAGACACGTGTACCCCAATATTCATTGCAGCACTGTTTATAATAGCCAGGACATGGAAGCAACCTAGATGCCCATCAGCAGATGAATGGATAAGAAAGTAGTGGTACATATACACAATGGAGTATTACTCAGCCATTAAAAAGAATACATTTGAATCAGTTCTAATGAGGTGGATGAAACTGGAGCCTATTATACAGAGTGAAGTAAACCAGAAAGAAAATCACCAATAACGTATACTAACACATATATATGGAATTTAGAAAGATGGTAACAATTACCCTGTATATGAGACAGCAAAATAGACACTGATGTATAGATCAGTCTTTTGGACTCTGTGGGAGAGGGAGAGGGTGGGATGATTTGGGAGAATGGCATTAAAATACGTATGATATCATATATGGAACGAGTTGCCAGTCCAGGTTCAATGCAGGATACTGGATGCTTGGGGCTGGTGCACTGGTACGACCCAGAGGGATGGTACGGGGAGGGATGAGGGAGGAGGGTTCAGGATGGGGAACACATGTATACCTGTGGCGGATTCATTTCCATATTTGGCAAAACCAATACAATATTGTAAAGTTTAAAAATAAAATTAAATTAAAAAAAATAAAATATATAGTGTTTTAAAAGTTTATATTATCATTTTTATTATATTTATCCATAATTTTAATAATATTTTAATAAAATTAAAAAGTATTTTATTACTTTTTTCTGAGGTTCTATCTTGTTCTTTCATTTGGAATGTATTCCTCTAATTCTCAATTTTGCTTGGCTCTTTGCATTGGTTTCTACATAGTAAATGAAGCAACCATGTTGTCTTGAAGGAGATTCTATGAGGAAGTTGAATGCTGTCTTTCAACCCTGCCTCAGCTTTCAACTGTCTCTCAAACCTTTATGCTTGCCAAGCAGACTATTATATTTGTAAAAGCTCCCAGTAATTTAGAATGTTTCAAGTCTTATAATTGTCCCAGAGTGTTTGGTCTCATCACTTACGTTCAGGTTGACTGGAAATCAAACCCTCAGGCCTCAAGTTTTTAAAAGTATACATGCAGATTATTCCACTCTAATGGCAGAAAATGAAGAGGAACTAAAGAGCCTCTTGATGAGGGTGAAAGAGGAGAGTGAAAAAGCTTGGTTGGAACTCAACATTCAAAAAACTAAGGTCATAGCATCACTACATGGCAAGCAGAAGGGGAAAAAGTAGAAGCAGTGACAGATTTTATTTTCTTGGGCTCCAAAATCACTGTGGACAGTGATTGCAGTCATGAAATTAATAGACATTTGCTCCTTGGGAGGAAAGTTCTGACAAATCAAGACAGCATATTAAAAAGCAGGAACATCATTTTGCCAACAAAGATCCACATAGTCAAACTATGTTTTTTCCGGTAGTCAAATATGGATATGAGAGTTGGACCATCAAGAAGCTTGAGCACTGAAGAATCGATGCTTTTGAACTGTGGTGCTGGAGAAGACTCTTGAGAGTCCCTTGGCCATTAAGATCAAATCTGTCAATCCTAAGGGAAATCAACCCTGAATATTCATTGGAAGGATTGATGCTGAAAGTGAAGCTCCAGTACTTTGCCCACCTGATATAAGGAGTCGACCATTAGAAAAGACCCTAATGCTGGGAAGGATTGGAGGCAAAAGGAGAAGAGAGTGGCAAAGGATGAGATTGTTAGACAGCGTCACCAACTCAATGAACATGAATTTGAACGAACTCCGTGAGATTGTGAAGGACAGAGAAGCCTGGCATGCTGCAGTCCATGGTGTTGCAAAGTCAGAATTGACTTAGCAACTAAACAGCAAAATGCGTACAGTTGTGCAGGACTGTAAGCATAGTTCCACTGGCTACCAGAATCAGATGATTTGAAGGCATCTCTTGAGCAGCAGTTTATGTGACTGGGGCTCAGATGAGTATATAAGCTCCTTTCTGAGTGATACATGAAAGTTGAGCAAAGCAGAAAGTGAGAACCCAGATGGTGTCCACAGTCTATGTTCCTTGAGAGTGGCTTTGTACCACTAGATGTATGCCAAACCTGAAGACTGCCCCTCAGGCTGAAGGCCCAGAACAAAGGAAGAGACCTCCTTCACAGAAAGACCAGGAGGTGTGCCTCAGTCTGCTGTCCTTGCTATGCCCTTGGGGTTGTAGCCTGCCAAGAACTGTCTCTCCAATTGCCACAGTACTGTAGGACCCGAAAATGCAAGGCTTAGCCACCAGGTAATCCGGGGCTGCCCCCGAGGGCAAAAGTCGCAAAAACGGGCAATTTGCCATTTACTACTGGCCCTTTCTTGAAGATACAGAAAAAGTTATAGAGATATTTAACAAATTATTAAACAAAATGCAAAGCAGTGTACGTGTTGTAAAACTTGGGTGGTTAGTCAGATGAGGTATGAGTTACTTGTTATGGGAAATTACTAGTCACATTGGTAATTAAACATAAAATGAAATATTGGTCTTTCCCCACAGATAGACTGAGAAACACTGTTTTTGATAATAGTGGTTTGATTTAGGGATGTCACAAGCTAGTCTAAATATTTTAAGTCTATTCTAAATAGAATATTAATAGAAAGTGTAAACAACATGATGAGAGAAGTTGATGGGGGGAGGTAAACCAAATCTAAATATGATGTCTAAAATACAGATATAAATGGGTTGTCTTAATAGGCATTTTTGAAGACTTGTTAAAATTTTAATGTGCTATAACTAATATAACAATATTATTACATATTTGTTGAATATCTTTATGGCTCATTCAAAACAGAGTGCAGTTCTTTTTTCCCTTATATGTGGAACTTATAAAAGATGAAAAGTAGATGAAACACAAATACCATTCTTATGGATGACCTGAAACTAAATATATGCTTTTAATTCTCTATAATCTTTATCTCAACTTAACACTGTGCCAAAATCTTTTAAAACATTTCACTGCAAACATCTAAAGGGACAGGTCTGAGTTTGTGGAAGAGATATATTCATTGCAAAGATATGATGATGGCATCTATATGTTTAGAACTTTAATAATAAAAAATAATTTTTCCTATGTTATTCCATATGATTCTCACAAAATTCTGCAATACATGGATGTACTTAGATAATCAGCAACAATTTTCATAATATGAAACATTTCTATTAATTTTTATATTTTGAGAAAATAAAATGCAAGACTGTGCATAACCTACCATAGATAAATATATATATATATTTATAATGTAAATATTATATAAATAAATATATAGATATTTATTTATAGATAGATAAATATTAGGTGAATATATATATATAAATATATATAATATTCTTGCATGATAGTTTACACAGGATAATTTCTCATTTTGAATACAACACTGTATAACATATTTATAATTTAATAATAAAATATTTTCAGCTTGAATGATGAATGTGGTATCTGCAGTCATTAAAATTCCAACTTTTATGAATGATTCATAATTATACTGGTAATTACTGAATTCCACCCTTTCCCTGCTTCAAATAACAGATACCATGGATCTTCTTAAATGACAAATTGTTCTACCATATTCCTGTGCAATGAATTTCTGAAAAGAGCTATGATTGTTAACTCTCTTCTGATCATGTGGCTAAAAATTAATGATTTATGAAATACTGGCCTTGCTTCTTCGTTTCATTATTAATTAATAATGAGGACCAAAAAGGCAAAAAATAAAAAAAATTCTTTGATGTGCCAACTTTAGTGCTTTACAGATATCTGCATAACAAAAGTCTGTTATATGTGAACTGTATCTACTTATAAAGGATTAGGCACTGCAAGCCATTTGCCATTTCACTCTAGCTCTTTAACCCCTCTTCTAAAGTATTGCAATATATCTGGTTAATGAGGCTCATACTGTTACGGGCTTCTTTTTGTGATTCCATTTAAAGTCAGAGGATTTCCCTGAAGAAACTGGGTTTTGATCCACATATCCAAAAAACATGCATTTTGATAGTCTGAAAAAAAATGTACTGAATATTTTTGTTAGAATTAAAATAGTGAGAATTTTAGTCCTATTTTAGTGTTTTTGGCCACACAAAGTTAATTCATTTATAATTTTATATAAGATGATAGGCATTTGCATAGGAAAGTATTAAATGTAAATAAAGAACTTAAAATTAGTTAGAGCATTTTGAGATAAAGACAACTGAAGAAACACTCAAATTATTCCTTTTGGCCTGACTTTTCATTCCCATTTATTTCTTATAAGATGGTAATGAAATTAGTTGTAAAATATTTTCTGCTGAGGCTCTAGCCCTCAGGCAACTAAAATAACTAAAGGGATCTCTAGTAAAAGAAAAGATCTTCATCTTTGGGCCACAGAATTGAGATATATCTTATTTCCTCAGATCAGGTGATAATATTTAGGGTTTCATCATTTTGTTTTGTTTTGTTTTTTGAAAAATTGAGAACTAAAGCATTATTCATACAGTTGGTGCCAGATAATGTGGCTCTGTATTTTAGAATATTTATAAAAATAAACAAATCATCCTATATCCATAAATATTTTAAATGGAGGAGTGTATATTCTGCACACACATAAAAGGCAGTAGCTTGCCAGACTTAATGAGGAAACAGCATGGAGTGAAGCAGGCTCACCATGAGTTAAAACAATTCACATTCTAGGACACTTATAAATACTTGCAAAAGGGATGTTCTGTTTGCTGGCAAGTAAGCAGCTCTCTGGCAATGGCTACAGCAGCACTTAGTGTGTCCACAGCTGACTTAACTACACTTAGCATTTACTTTTTGAGGACATTTTAATTTGTGCTAGTATTGCTAATTGATTAAATTGATTCTCTATGGAGAGAACATTCATCACTACTCAAAAAGAATGTAAACTGTGCCTTTTCTTTATCCTCCTTTTAATAATGTACCGCCTGCAGTAAGAGGTCTGCTATCCATTTCATTCAGGCATTAACTTTGGGATACTGACAGAGTGGAAAAACAATGCAGTACATTCAGCATAACTGAGGATATAGTAAATTATTGTTTAAAATAAAAAATAGGTTTTTTGAAGTAGATATCATCATTTTATAATTTTGTATACTCACTATATTGGTGGATTCTATGAAATAAATCAAATAAAAGTGGGAAGAAATTTTCTTGCAGTCTCACTCCAAAGACTGAAGTGAACTTCCTCTCTAAAAGCAGATGTTGCCTTCCATTCCTTCCTTCCTTCTTTGGATCCTTTCTCCTTCCTTTCCTGCCCTCCTCCTACACTTTCTCCTCCTCTTTCCCTTTTGTCTTTTTCTTCTCTTTTTTCAATTGAGACTTTCTCTTTCTCCTCACTATTACCAATATCTTTACTCCTAAATGAGCTTCTCTTGTGCCTTGGCTGGTAAAGACTCTGCCTGGAATGCAGGAGACCTGGGTTTGATCCCTGGGTAGCAAAGATTCCCTGGAGAAGGGAAAGGCTACCCACTCCAGTATTGTGGCCTAGAGAATTCCATGTACTGTATCATCCATGGGGTCACAAATCAGACATACTGAGTGACTTTCACTTTAACTTTACTCCTAAATACTCGTCCAGGTATGATTGATAGGCCCTAATTGTAAACACTTCAATTACTGTGGTGAGTCAAACAAACATAGATAGGTTGATGACAAAATGTGCTGTTTATCTGAAATTGTGATAGGATAGATAATCCTATTTACCATATTTTTCAGACTCAGAGAATAATAACTTCTGTTAGTTTTGTTCATAAAAGTTAAGCAAAAGAAGAATCATTTCACATATCTTAACCAGAAAAGGGATTTTCAGACAGAAGACCAAATTTGAGAAAAGCAAAATGCATCTGAAAGATTTACTTGTAATCCTATTAAGCATTGTAAGCCTATTATAGGTCAAACCTGTTTTCTCTTCAGAAAACTAAATAGCACACCTACACATTTAAGATAAAAAAGTAGAACTGGTCCATTCATTATTTATCATTGGTATTATATAGGTAATTTGAATGCCCATTCTTCACAAAAGCACTTTTTAAAATGCTACTTGAAACAAAATTTCCTTAAATCTATAAATACTTTGTTTGACATGAATCAGTTCAGTTCAGTTCAGTTCATTTCAGTCCTGCAGTCCTGTCCGACTCTTTGCGACCCCATGAGCCACAGCTCGCCAGGCCTCCCTGTCCATCATCAACTCCCAGAGCTTACCCAAACTCATGTCCATTGAGTGGGTGATGCTATCCAACCATCTCATCCTCTGTCATCCCCTTCTCTTCCTGCCCTCAATCTTTCCTAGCATAAGGGTCTTTTCAAGTGAGTCAGCTCTTCGCATGAGGTGGCCAAAGTATTGGAGTTTTAGCTTCAATATCAATCCTTCCAATGAACACCCAGGACTGATCTCATTTAGGATGGACTGCTCGGATCTCCTTTCAGTCCAAGGGACTCTCAAGAATCTTCTTCAACACCACAGTTCAAAAGCATCAATTCTTTAGTGCTCAGCTTTCTTTATAGTCCAACTCTCACATCCATACATGATTACCAGAAAAACCATAGCCTTGACTAGATGGACCTTTGTTGACAAAGTAATGACTCTGCTTTTTAATATGCCATCTAGTTTGGTCATAACTTTTTTAATAAGCAGTAAGCGTCTTTTAATTTCATGGCTGCAGTCACCATCTACAGTGATTTTGGAGCCCCCCAAAATAAAGTCAGCCACTGTTTCCACTGTTTCCCCATCTATTTCCCATGAAGTGATGGGACTGGATGCCACGATTTTAGTTTACTGAATGTTGAGCTTTAAGCCAACTTTTTCACTCTCCTCTTTCACCTTCATCAAGAGGCTCTTTAGTTCTTCTTCACTTTCTGCCATAAGGGTGGTGCCATCTACATATCTGAGGTTATTGATATTTCTCCTGGCAAACTTGATTCCAGTTTGTGCTTCTTCCATTCCAGCATTTTCATGATGTACTCTGCATATAAGTTAAATGATATGATATGAATACTTGGCCTCAAAAAAAATGTATAAAGGTCACTCTCTTAGGCAAATGATAGTTGGGTAGATAGATAGATCCATATATGTACATACATATGTACATGTATACATATATATATATATATATATATACACACATATATTAAGATAATAGGTTTAAGATATTAAGATAATAGCTTTGTCTTTAGGATACTTTAAAAAAGAATAATGGGATTAATTTTCCTTTGAAAACAAGATAGATGTCATTTCTCTACATAAATTTATGTTTATTGTAGATAAAAACTCCTTTCTATTTCCTCAGTCTATCTTAGATATTTTCTTTACCCCCAGCAGAGACTCATATTCAGCTCAAAGAATGATTTATCAATTAAGGTTACAGGTTACTATTAATTACTTTTATATCACTTCCAGGAGGGGGATATCAAAGACTGATAATTCATGCATCTAAAACCTTACAAAGAAAAAAGAAAAGAAAAAGAGTAGGTAGAGAAAGAGGAGGAAGGAAGAAAGGAAAAACGATTTGCGGAGTAAGCCATCTTCTCTGCCCTATGAAACAAGACAAATCATTGTTTATATTCTTTCCACTACTTGAGTTCCCATCACGTTAATATGTAAATGATGCTCCTTCTGGAGGGCAGAGCCCAAGGTAAATGGTGATTGCTATCATTGTCATTTTGAAGGCACATTACATGGAAATCAATCTATCCTAAAATATTTTCCAGATCTAGTTTCTAAGATGTCAGAACTCTCAGAATGTGTTCAACAATTAAACATAATTTTAAAATCAGGCAAAACTGTTAATGGCATTTATGCTTTGCTCATTTTGAGATAAAGGCCTGTACAGAATGACAGCACTGTGTTGTTTTATGGTGGCTTACGAAAGAAGTTGTGTGATATAGAAAAACAAGAGTACTTAAAAAAAAAAATAACCTGTCTATTCCATGACAGTTATTAAAACATGACTGTGGCATGAATTTGTTGTTATTTAGTCACTGAGTCGTGTCCCACTCTTTTGAGTCTCCATTTACTGTAGCCCGCCAAGCTCCTCTGTCCACGGTATTTTCTGTGCAAGAATACTAGAATGGGTTTCCATTCCCTTCTCTAAGGGATCTTCCCAATCTAAGAATTGAACCCAAGTCTCCTGCATTGTAGGAAGATTCTTTACCATCTGAGCCAACAGGGAAGCCCAACATGAGTTTACATATTTATTTTGAATATCCTTGTGAAATAGAGTGAACCAGGTATATTTCTTACATTTTTAGGTTGGAATGGTAGTGGCAATACACATTTATTTACTACTAATCCAAAGCTTTTTTGAGAAGTCTGTAGAGCATATAATCTATTCTTGTCATAAGACTTGTGTTCCATACTCCATGGTACTGAGGAGACATTTAGAATGTCAGCCACACTAGGAGTCTTTGAAGGTGGATTCCCTGCACCTGCCTGGCTGCATATGCTTTCCTATGACAGTAGATCACTGAGAGAACAACTTTGTATGATTGCTTAAAAAACTCACTACAAAGTTTAAACTTCTTAAAGGATTAGGAGAAACTGAGTGAAAGAATGGTGAATAGAAGACATAAATGCTTCCCTATGAGGCTAGTAACCTTGTTTAAAAGATCACTATTAAAAGAAGTTCTAAGATTATTTGAGCAATAAGTTTACCATTAAAGTACATGTATAGACCCAAAGCAAATACTTCAAAAGAATAGTTTGGTGAGCTTTCTGCTTTAAATTTATAAGTAGGTTACTTTCCTTTTTATTTATACTCCGTATTTTGATAAAATAACCCTTTTTAAGCATTTTGGGAAAGTTTCCATAATGCCACTTCTAAGAATTCAAAGGATTATTGACGTCTCCAATGAAAAGTACATTGCAAGACTAGGGAATTAGAAGAAAAAAATAAACATTTGTTTGAATACACTGAGAATATGCAAAGGAAATATCATTTTAGAGAAAGAAATTATTAGTATGAAAGTATCAGATAAGTATACATGATAGGTGAGTATAATTGTATCCAAATATTGTGTATGCATACTGCATTTGATATTTTGATCATAATCATCAAAAGTGTTTTATCATATCCCTTCATTTTTGAAAGATTACATATTTTGATAATTTTGTCCTGACTTTCCAAACACTGTTATTTAAACAACAATAATATTTTCCTGAAACATAATTTCTTAAAACGGTAGATCATGAATACCAAAATGACCTTTTTAGAATAAAAAGATACAGCGTGTGGTTATTGGATAAGAAGGGAATTTTAAGGGAAATATTGCATAGCAAGTACATAATAATGTAAGCCATAAGATCCATGTTGAAAGAAAAAATTCAGTCTTCATAAGATCTTATCAGAGTAACTTGTTAGTGAGTGAAACAGTCAATTTATGCTTACAGTTGTAAACTCTCATTTATCTGCCATGTTCTGTGTTTGCTCTGTGAACATCTGGAACAAAAATGAGAAAGCCTTTTCAAATAAAACAATAAACATTTGAGCAGAAATCAGACAGCTTTTGAATAAAAACAAAATATTTCCTTGGAAATGTAGTTTCAAGCAATTCTAGCATATTCAGACACTAATGTCAATATGTCTATTTAGATTTAGGTGGTATTTAACATACATATTAATGACAATTTCATTAAAATCTGATTTCCTACAGAAGTGGATTTTTAATTCATTTCTGAAATTCAAAACTACTGTTTCCTGTTTGCATATGCACAGCATCATTCAAAATTACAATACATTCCATATAGTTTATTACATGCATGAAAAAACAAACATTTTTCAAATCACTGATATTTACAAGCAGGGAGAATAGAGCAGACCCATATTTGATATCATGAGTTTCAACATGTTCAGACAATTCTATAAGACAATGTTCTGAGTAAAAGTGTCAGAACAGATAGGAGGTCAGATAATTTTTCAGGTAACAAACACAGACCACATCTTTAGGAAAATAATCTTTCTTACTTCCTACTTTATTATACTAATTAATCAACACTAATATTTAATATCCCAAAGATTTTTCTCACCGGATAAAAAATTAGACATATAGGAGGGGCATCTCACACAGTAGTAAAGTAATGCTCAAAATTCTCCAAGCCAGGCTTCAACAGTATGTGAACCATGAACTTCCAGATGTTCAAGCTGGATTTAGAAAAGTCAGAGAAAGCAGAGACCAAATTGCCAACATCCGTTGGATTATTAAAAAAGAGAGTTCCAGAAAAACATCTATTTCTGCTTTATTAACTATGCCAGAGCCTTCGACTGTGTGAATCACCACAAACTGTGGAAAATTCTTTAAGAGATGGGAATACCATACAATCTGACCTGCCTCTTGAGAAATCTGTATGAGGGTCAGGAAGCAACAGTTAGAACTGGACGTGAAACAACAGACTTGTTACAAATCAGGAAAAGAGTACATCCAGGCTGTATATTGTCATCCTGCTTATTTAACTTATAGCAGAGTACATCATGAGAAATACTGGGCTGGATGAAGCATAAGCTGGAATCAAGATTGCCAGGAGAAATATGAATAATCTAATATATGCAGATGACACCTCCCTTATGGAAGAAAGCGAAGAAGAACTAAAGAGCTTCTTGAGGAAAGTGAAAGAGCACAGTGAAAAAATTGGCTTAAAGCTCAACGTTCAGAAAACAAAGATCATGGCATCTGGTCCCATCACTTCATGGCAAATAGATGGGGAAACTGTAGAAACAGTGACAGACTTTATTATTATTATTATTGGCTCCAAAATCACTGCAGACGGTGCCTGCAGCCATGAAATTGAAAGATGCTTGCTCCTTGGAAGAAAAGTTATGACCAACCTATAAGGCATATTAAAAAGCAGAGACATTACATTGCCAACAAAGATCCATCTAGTCAAGGTTATGGTTTTTCCAGTAGTCATATATGGATGTGAGAGTTGGACTATAAAGAAAGCTAAGTGCTGAAGAATTGGTGCTTTTGAACTGTGGTGTTGGAGAAGACTCTTGAGAGTCCCTTGGGCTGCAAGGGATCTAACCTGTCTACCTAAAGGAAATCAGTCCTGAATATTCTTTGGAAGGACTGATGTTGAAGCTGAAACTTCAATACTTTGGCCACCTGATGCAAAGAACTGATTCATTTGAAAAGACCCTGATGCAGGGAAGGATTGAAGGTGGGAGGAGAAGGGGACAACAGAGGATGAGATGGCTGGATGGCTTCACCGACTCAATGGTCATGAGTCTGAGTAAACTCCGAGAGTTGATGGACAGGGAGGCCTGGTGTGCTGCAGTCCATGGGGTCACAGAGTCAGACATGACTGAGTGATTGAACCGACTGACTGAAGGGAATCCCAATTGCCTCAATTTACTACTGTACTTCAGTCAGTATAATAGTCTTACTGTAAGTGATCCCTTTACAGAAAACATAAATACAATAGTTCCTAGCATTATGATGTCACGGCACCTATAAATACAAGGTGAAGAGAAATACATCCTTATAAATTGAGATTTTATAGTTCTCTAGTGGATATCTTCCAGCTGAAGATCTATAATTCTTCCTTGACAAAGTAGTTAGAAATCCATGATAGCTATCAGGTATTACAGAAAGTTCCAGATATCCTAATCCATATGATACACTGCTGATTAGGAATTTGACCTAATTTTTATATGCCAAGCAAACTTCCAAACTATTATCTGTAAATGTAAGTGATACTAACAAGACAACAAACCTGACTCAGTAATTTCACTAGGTGGTTACTACCATTCCTATATGCCATATTATTATGCTTACTTATATACAGTTATAAATAGCAATTCAAATTGAAGTTTGTCTTCAGAATAAAAAGAGAAAATGATGGAGTCTGAAAATATGGCTACTAGTAGATTCTTTATCGTCATTTGACGCAAATTCAAATGGTATATACAGCCGCTTTCTCTACATTCTAATTGGCATAAATGCTTTTTGCTTTACCCATCTGCCCATCTGAAAATTTGCTTTTTTATGATAACCATTTCCGGTTTTTAAATGTCACATTAACAATCTGATTGTAGCTTTAAAATATCAATCAGCAAAATTTCATAATTTTTACTGTATACTACCTATCACCCTTTTGCATTATGAGCATATAATGTAACCATATTAAAGGCCATTTCCACAGTGACCTGTTCAGGTTCATGAGTGATTCATGGATGCTCTGCTACTGTAAATATGCTATTGTATCTCTCACTCCTGTTGGTTTTATGCTATAAAATGGTTGTTTGACAAACATTATCAGTTAATCTTAGGTTTTACAGAAACAACTCTTAAACTAATGCTAAAAATATAGGTGGAGGCTTTTATTATTTACAGAAACTTGAGGATTTAGGAAACAAGTTTTGGGTTATAAGGGGTTTAAATTATTTTATTTGACAATTATAGAATTTGTTGCTGTTCAGTCACTAAGTCATGTATGATTCTTTGCAATCCCATGGACTGCAGCATGCCAGGTACCCCTGTCCTCCTGGAATTCATATCCATTGAGTTGGTGATGATATCTAACTACCTTATCCTCTGCTGCACCCTTCTGCTTTTGCCTTCAATCTTTTTAGCATCAGGGTCTTTTCCAATGAGTTGGGTCTTCAAATCAGATAGACAAAGCATGGAGCTTCAGCTTCAGCATTAGTGTTTTCAATAAACACTGAGGGTTAATTTCCTTGAAGATTGATTGGTTTGATCTCCTTGTAGTCCAAGGGACTCTCAAGAGTCTTCCTTAGCATCACAATTTGAAAGCATCAGTTCTTCAGCACTCAGAATTCTTTATGGTCCAACTTTCACATCCTCACATGACTACTGGAAAAACCATAGCTTTGACTATATGGACCTTTGTCGGAAAAGTGATGTCTCTGCATTTTAGTATGCTGACCAGGTTTGTCATGGCTTTCCTTCCAAA
This sequence comes from Bos taurus, assembly GCF_002263795.3. Lineage (NCBI taxonomy): Eukaryota > Metazoa > Chordata > Mammalia > Artiodactyla > Bovidae > Bos > Bos taurus. The sequence continues at coordinate 48,369,540 of NC_037328.1, forward strand.
GAACAACTGTCTTTTAATTTAATCACTGCAGTCACCATCTGCAGTAATTTTGGAGTCCAGGGAAATAAAATCTGTCACTGCTTTCACTTTTTCCCCATCTATTTGCCATGAAGTGATGGGATTGGATGCCATGATCGTAGTTTATGAATGCTGTATTGCTGTAATGCTCTCTTAAAGAGCTTTTTCACTCTCCTCTTTTACCCTCATCAAGAGGTGCTTTAGTTCCTCTTCACTATCTGCTTTAGAGTGGTATCATCTGCACATATGAGGTTGTTGATATTTCTCCTGCAATCTTGATCCCACCTTGTGATTCATCCAGCCTGGTATATTTTATGATGTACTCTGCATATAGGTTAAATAAAGTCTTGATGTAATCCTTTCCCAATTTTGAACCAGTCCATTGTTCCATGTCTGGTTCTAACTAGTGTTTCTTGACCCACATACAGGTTTCTCAAGAGACAGGTAAGGTGATCTGGTATTCCCATTCCTTTAAGAATTTTCCATGGTTTGTTGTGATCCACATAAAGGCATTATCACACTCAATGAAGCATAAGTTGATATTTTTTTGAATTCCCTTGCTTTCTCCATGATCCAAGAATTGTTGGCAATTTGATTGCTGGTTCCTCTGCCTTTTCTAAATCCAGATGTACAAGCCAGATTTGTTCACAGTAATGCTTCCTAAGGCCCACTAGACTTCACACCCCAGGATATCTGGTTTCAGTTGAGTGACCACATCATCATGGTTATCTGGGTCATTAAGACCTTTTAGGTACAGCTTTTCTGTGTATTCTTGTAACTTCTCAACCTCTTCTGCTTCTGTTAGATCTTTATTTTTTCTATCCTTTATTTTGCCCATCCCTGCATGAAATGTTCCCTTGATATCTCTAATTTTCTTGAAGAGATCTCTAGCCTTTCCCATACTATCGTTTTCTGCCATTTCTTTGCATTGTTCGTTTAAGAAGAACTTCTTTTCTGTCCTTGCTTTTCTCTTGAACTCTGCATTCAGTTGGAAATATCATTCCTTTTCTCCCTTGCCTTTTACTTCTCTTCTTTCTACAGTTATTTGTAAAACCTCCTCAGACAACCACTTTTCTTTCTTTCTTTTTCTTGGGGATGATTTTGTTCACTGCTTTCTGTACAATGTTGTGGACCTCTTTTCATAGTTCTTCAGGCACTCTGCCCACCAAATCTAATATCTTGAATCTATTTGTCGTCTCCACTGTATAATCATAAGGTATTTAATTTAGGTCATACCTGAATGGCCTCATGGTTTCCCCTACTTTTCTCAGTTTAAGCCTGAATTTTTCAAAGAAGAGTTCATGATCTGAACCACAGCCAACTCTAGGTCTTGTTTCTCCTGACTACATATTTCCATCTTTAGCTTCAAAGAACATAACCTGATTTCAGTATTAACCATCTGGTGATGTGTAGAGTCATCTCTCAGGTTGTTAGAAAATGGTGTTTTTTATAACCAGCATATTCTCTTAACAAAACTGTTTACCTTTGCCCTGCTTCATTTTGTACTCCAAGGCCAAACTTACCTTTTATTCACTCTTGACTTTCTACTTTTACATTCCAATCCCCTATGATGAAAAGGACATCTTTTTTAGTGTTAGTTCTAGAAGGTGTTGTAGGTCTTCATAAAATCAGTTAATTTCAGCTTGTTCAATTTCAGTGGTTGGGGCATAGACTTAGATTACTGTGATGTTGAACGGTTTGCCTTAGAAACGAACCAAGATCATTCTCTTGTTTTTGAGGTTGTACCCAAGTACTGCATTTCAGTCTTACGTTGACTATGAGGGGTACTCCTTTTCTTCTAAGGGATTCTTGCCCACAGTAGTAGATACAATGGTGACCTGAATTAAATTTGCCCATTCCTGTCCATTTTAATTCACAGCAGTCAACTTTGATTCATGAACCTTACATTCCAGGTTCCTATGAAGTATTGCTCTTTACAGCATTAGATTTTTCTTTCACCACCAGACACATCCACAACTGGGTGTCATTTCTGCTTTGGCCCAGCTGCTTCATCTTTAGGGAGCGCTAGTAATTGCACTCAGCTCCTTCCCAGTAGCATATTGCAAACCTTCTGATCTGGGAGGGTCACCTTCTGATGTCATATCTTTTTTGCCTTTTCATACCATTCATGGTTCTCTAATCTTCCCTGGTGGCTCAGAGGTTAAAGCATCTGTCTGCAATGTGGGAGACCCAGGTTCAATCCCTGGGTCGGGAAGATCCCCTGGAGAAGGAAATGGCAACCGACTAAATACAGTATTCTCATCTGGAGAATCCCATGGACAGAGGAGCCTGGTAGTCTACAGTCCACGGGGTTGCAAAGAGTCAGACACAACTGAGCAACTTCACTTTCACTTTTCAATTTCATGGTTCTCTTGGCAAGAACTGGAGTGGGTTGCCATTCCCTCCTCCTCAGTTGAGTTCTGTAGCTCGATTATGTCCAACTCTTTGTGACCCCATGGGTGGCAGCATGCCAGGCTTCCCTGTACATCACCAACTCCTGGAGCTTGCTCAGATTCATATCCATTGAGTTGGTGATGCCACCCAACCATCTTATCCTCTGTCATCCCCTTCTTCTTCTGCCTTCAATCTTTCCCAGCAACAGGGTCTTTTCCATTGAGTCAGTTCTTCGTATCAGGTGGCCAAAGTATTGGAGTTTCAGCTTCAGCGTCAGTCCTTCCAATTCCCTCCTGTTATGGACCACGTTTTGTAAGAACTCTTTACTATGAACCTTCTCTATTAGGTGTCCCTGCACAACATGGCTCATAGCTTCACGGAATTATGCAAGTCCCTTCCCCATGACAAGGCTGTGATCCATGAAGGGGCAATTACAGTATAGAGGTGAATTTTAATCCATATCACAGGATAATGATAGACTTTAAATTGTGTGTGTGTGAGGAGAGACACACAGTTGCTAAATTTCTCATACTTTTTAAATTAAAAAAATTTTTTTAATTTTATTTTATTTTTAAACTTTACATAATTGTATTAGTTTTGCCAAATATCAAAATGAATCCACCACAGGTATACATGTGTTCCCCATCCTGAACCCTCCTCCTCCTCCCTCCCCATACCATCCCTCTGGGTCGATATCTCATACGTATTCATTCATTTTCTTTGTTTCTAAACAATACTTTTTCAATTACATTTTGTTATAGAAATTAACACTTTAAAAACAAGCAAGAATATTTTACAGTCTCTTGGGTCCAGGTTTTCCCCTCTGAGGAAAATTCCAGTTGTTGTTTATAATTGTGGGTGAGTATAAAAATATTGCATACCTGAGAGGTAGTGATTACTCAGTGAGGTAACTGGATCAGGTTTATTATCTTCTTGATATCACTTGCATTTACCAACCTCATTAGCCTTAAACATCTTTAATAAATGTGGTGTTAGACAGGTATTTGGTATAACAGAAAAAAAAAATATTGGTTTACATTTTAGAGTTTATGACCAGTGTTCATGTGTGATTATGGTGATGTCAAAATATCAATTCTTTTGAAGACAGTAGAGGTTTGAGGTATTGTTATTAATTACTCCATTGTCCTTTTATATTAGCCATTGATTCTATGTCAATCCCCTTTTCATTTCTATATTACCTATATCACTTCCCCATCATCTTTTCCTCTTTATCCCTGTATGGTTTGTCAAAAGCCAAATAATTTCCACTCTTATGATATGAAGAGGCACCTAAAATGAGTTTTAAATAAACTATAAATTGTGGAGAGGCATAGTGCTTAGCTACTACGATGAATAGTGAGTAGTTTTCACAGCAAGGAGGAATATAACAGAGGGTTTAAAGTATTTCCATCTGATTTTCAGAATGGTGCTGATTTTCACATTGTTATGTTTTTTGTGTTCATTTCTTATTTCTATATGCTCATTTTCATACTTTGATATAATCAGTATAGCATCTAATGTTTAGTCTTATTGCCTTAACTTCAGGAGACAAAAATGTAGACATACAGACAAACAGGATTTTCATTTAAACTTTTTAGGAAGGGAACTGACACACTTTAAGTGTCCTCTTTGCCTACAGATGCTTTAGATAACATTTCATTTATAGATGTAAAACTGAGATTTATTGATATTAAAAAGTTTGCCAAATTTCACCACTTCTTAAATAATACTGTTCTTTTCCTTATATTTGTCCCACTAATTTTATAACTCTTCTGATATATTTTTTATATTCTAATGATTACTTTTATTGTTTTGCATTTTTTAACATGGAGACTTCTAATATACACCAAAGAAAGACAGTATAATGAGCTTCCATCTAATTTCACCCAACATCAAGGACTATCAAATGGTAACCATGGCTTCCTTTGCTACTCCTAGATTATTTTGAAGCCAATTTTAGACATTTTATCCACACATAATTCAGTATATATGTCTAAAAAACCAAATATGTATATTAAACCAAACTAAAATACCATAAAATAAGTTTAAAATATAACAATAATTATTTCAAATATTCAGTGGACAAATTCTCAGCTGTCTCATAAATGTATAATTTTATAATTATGTTGCCTCAAAATCCAAGGATGTTCCACACATTATGTTTGGTTAATATTTTTTTTAACATTTTTTTAATCCATACATTTATCTTCTATGTTTTCCATTTTTTACTAGAAATTAAATTGTTGAGGATATTATATCAATTTTTTCTGTAAAGTTTGTTAAAATTTTGCTGAATTTTTTCCTTATATTGTAGTTTAAATGTACCTTTTGGCTTTCTATATTTTCCTGTATATACAGAGGACTGAACAGACTCTAGTTTCAATTCTTTTAAGAAAAGTATTGGTCATATTATGTTCTTCTACTATTAAACATATAACATCAGCTTGACTCTTTTATTTTAAATTTTATTTAGTAAATTGTGAGTTTGTTTTATTTTGGGGGGCAGCACAAATCAGACCAGCTTGAGCAAAATCCTCTAGAGCCTCAGGATCAAGGCCAAAAGCCACAGCTCAACTAGAGGTCCTGAACCCAAGACCTGACCCACAGAGCACCTCCGTCTCCTCTCTCTCTTACCATCTGGGCCCAGCTGCAACCTGGTCACAGGTTCCAGGTCTGTCTGATTCGTCATACCCATTTCCCTGCCTGACACTCTGATTCTGCATTACTTCTTTCCATCCATGCCCAAGTGACTTGGAAAGTCACTAGGAAGATGTGAGCCTTAGGAGACTGAGGAGAGTGGCCCTTGTCTTGCAAATGGTTTACAGTTTTTTTCAACTAGAAGCAAGATGAAAAAATGGAGGTAGGCTTGCAAGGCAGTTTCAAAAGTTCTGTTTGTTCTGATACGGAATGAATGTTGTCTGTTTGAAAGTAAAACAAAATGAGAGAGAAGGCAATTCTATTACATTTTCTCTTTTAATCATAAGATATCTTTGAACACATTTAAATGTATGTGTCATACCATTTTGTGTACAAGAAATTATTTTCAAAATGTTAGAAAAACAGTAATTAAGTAATTCTGCAAAATAAAATGGAATAAGCCATTAAAAAAATTTCCATCGCCACATAGTTTATTTACTATGCTGTGTTAGTTTCAGGAGTATAGCAAATTTAGTCCATTATACCTATACATATACATATACCCTCTCTTTTTAAGGTATTTTTTCCCATAAGGGCCATTACAGAGTACTGAGTAAGTAAAGTTCCCTGTGCTCTACAGTAGGTCCTTATTAGCTATCCATTTTATATACAGTAGTGTAAATATGTCAATCTCCATCTGCCAATTAATTCCAGCTATTACCTCCTGGTAACCATAAGTTCATTTTCTACATCTATAATTCTGTTTGGCACTAAGTTCATTTGTTTCTTCTTTTTAGATTCTACATATAAGTAATATTATGTGATATGTGTTTTTCTCTGACTTAACATTATTCAGTAAGTAAGTTAGGCTGGATGAAGCACAAGCTGAAATCAAGATTGCCAGGAGAAATATCAATAACTCATATATGTAGATGACACCACCCTTATGGCAGAAAGTGAAGAAGAACTAAAAAGCCTCTTGATGAAAGTGAAAGAGGAGAGGGAAAAAGTTGGCTTAAAACTCACCATTCAGAAAACTAAGATCATGGCATCCAGTCCCATCATTTCATGGGAAATAGGTGAGGAAACAGTGGAAGCAGTGGCTGACTATTTTGGGGGGCTCCAAAATCACTGCAGATGGTGACTGCAGCCATGAAATTAAAAGACACTTATTCCTTGAAAGGAAAGTTATGGCCAACATAGACAGGACATTAAAAAGCAGAGACATTACTTTGCCAACAAACGTCTGTCTAGTCAAGGCTACGGTTTTTCCAGTGGTCATGTATGGATGTGAAAGTTGGACTATAAAGAAAGCTGAACACCAAAGAATTGATGCTTTTGAACTGTGGTGTTGGAGAAGACTCTTGAGACTCCCTTGGACTGCAAGGAGATCCAGTGAGCCCATCCAAAAGGAGACCAGTCCTGAATATTCATTGAAAGGACTGATGTTGAAGCTGAAACTCCAATACTTTGGCCACCTGATGCAGAGTTGACTCACTTGAAAAGACTCTGATGTTGTGAAAGATTGAAGGTAGAATAAGAAGGGGATGACAAAGGATGAGATGGTTGGATGGCATCACTTACTCAATGGACATGAGTTTGGGTAAACTCTGGGAATTCATGATGGACAGAGAGGCCTGGTGTGCTGCAGTTCATGGGGTCACAAAGAGTTGGACACAACTGAGCGACTGAACTGAACTGACTGCACTCAGTATGATAATATGTAGGTCCACCCATGTTATTGCAAATGACATTGTTTTTCTTTTTTAATGGCTGAGTAAATATTCCATTATGGGCTTCCCTGATGGCTCAGTGGTAAAGAATACCCGCAATACTGGAGGCTGGCAGGAGACATGGCTTTGAGCCTTGGGTCAGGAAGATCCCTTGGAGAAGGAAATGGCAACCTATTTCAGTATTCTTGCCTGGAAATCCCTATCAACAGAGTAGCCTTATAGTCCATGGGGTCACAAAGAATCAGACATGACTGAGCAACTAAACGACAACATCAAATATTCCATTGTATATATGTACCACATTTTCTTTATCCATTTCACTGTTGTTGATGAACTTTTAGGTTACTTCCATGTTCTTGCTATTGTAAATAGTGTTGCAATGAGCACTGGAGTGCATGTACCTTTTCAAATTATAGTTTTTTCTAGATTTATTCCCAGGGCTGAGATTGCTGGATCATATATATGGTAGCTCTACTTTTAATTCTTTAGCAAACCTCTATACTGTCCTCCACAGTGGTGGTACAAGTTTACATTCCCACCAACAGTGTAGGAGGTTTCCCTTTTCTCCACTTTCTCCAGTATTTGTTGTTTGTAAACTTTTTGATGATAGCCAGTCAGTTGTGAAGTGATGCCTCATTGTAATTTTGACCTGCATTTTTCTTATAGTGATTTTGAGGACCTTTTAATGTGCTCTTTAGCCATCTGTATGTCTTCTTTGGAGAAATGTCTATTCAGATAGTCTGTCCATTTTTGGATTGGGTTGTTTGTTTTCTTTTATATTTTGATATTAAGCTGCATGAGCTGTTGGTGTATTTTGGAGATTAACCCCTGTCTATTGCTTCATTTCCAATATTTTCTCCCATTCTGAGAGCTCTTTCCATTTTGCTTGTTTTCCTTTGCTGCACAAAAGATTTGAGTTTAATTAGTCCCATTTGTTTTGTTGTTGTTTATGATGATGTTGTTGTTTGTTTTATATCTCTTCTTTATTAAAATTTATAATTTGTATTGGGGTATAACCAGTTAATAAAAAATGTGATAGTTTCAGGTGGACAGCAAAGGGACTCAGCCATACTTATACATATACCCATTCTTCCCCAGAACTCCCCTCCCATCCAGGCTTCCACATAACATTGAGCAGAGTTCCTGGACTATACAGTAAGTCCTTATTTATTATCCATTTTTTTGGTCAAGACATAACTATAAAAAAACACAAGAAGAAATATTTTCTTATGTGTATTTCCAATATTAGTTAATGATATTAACTTACTCTCAGTCACTCATGCCAGAGACTTGGGAGTCAGTCTAGATAATCCTCCTTTCCCCATACCCAGTCATCAGGTACAATTGTTTTCACTTCCAAAATGTTACATAGTTCTTTCCCCACCATTTCATTCATTCTATCATCTTGCCAATCTATTACTTTTATCACTTTTATAGTCCCCCACATTAATTGATTAGAATATACAAAACATTGAGTGTGGATTTTTTTTTTTTTAATTAGGATATGAAGAGGTACTTGAGCGGCAGTCTCCCACTTTTTTTTTTTAATTTATTTATTTTAGTTGGAGGTTAATTACTTTACAATATTGTAGTGGTTTTGCCATTCATTAATATGAATCAGCCATGGGTTTACATGTGTTCCCCATCCTGAACCTCTCTCCAGCTTCTCTCCCTGTCCAATCCCTCTGGGTCATCCAGGTGCACTAGCCCCAAGCACCTGTCTCATGCATCAAACCTGGACTGGTGATCTGTTTCACATATGATAATACATATGTTTCAATGCTATTCTCTCAGATCATCCCACCCTTACCTTCTCCCACAGAGTCCAAAAGACTGTTCTATACATCTGTGTCTCCTTTGCTGCCTCACATATAGGGTTATCATTACCATCTTTCTAAATTCCATATATATGCATTAGTATTCTGTACTGGTGTTTTTCTTTCTGGCTTACTTCACTCTGTATAATAGGCTCCAGTTTCATCCACCTCATTAGAAGGTGATTCAAATGTATTCTTTTTAATGGCTGAGTAATATTCCATTATGAATATGTACCACAGCTTTCTTATCCATTCATCTGCTGATGGATATCTCGGAGAAGGCAATGGCACCTCACTCCAGTACTCTTCCCTGGAAAATCCCATGGATGGAGGAGCCTCGTAGGCTTCAGTCCATGGGATCACGAAGAGTCGGACATGAGTGAGCAACTTCACTTTCACTTTTCGCTTTCATGCATTGGAAAAGGAAATGGCAACCCACTCCAGTGTTCTTGCCTGGAGAATCCCAGGGAAGGGGGAGCCTGGTGGGCTGCCATCTATGGGCTGGTATAGAGTCGGACACGACTGAAGTGACTTAGCAGCAGCAGCAGCTGATGGATATCTAGGTTGCTTCCATGTCCAGGCTGTTATAAACAGTGCTGCAATGAACATTGTGTCTCTTTCAATTCTGGTTTCCTCGGTGTGTATGCCCAACAGTGGGATTCCTGGTCAAATGGCAATGCCAAAGAATGCTCAAACTACTGCACAATTGCACTCATCTCACACTCTAGTAAAGTAATGCTCAAAATTCTCCAAGTCAGGCTTCAGCAATACATGAACCGTGAACTTCCAGATGTTCAAGCTGGTTTTAGAAAAGGCAGAGGAACCACAGATCAAATTGCCAACATCCTCTGGATCACTGAAAAAGGAAGCGAGTTCCAGAAAAACATCTATTTCTGCTTTTTTGACTATGCCGAAGCCTTTGACTGTGTGGACCACAATAAACTGTGGAAAATTCTGAAAGAGATGGGAATACCAGACCACCTGACCTCTCCCTTGAGAAACACATATGCAGATCAGGAAGCAACAGTTAGAACTGGACATGGAATAACAGACTGGTTCCAAATAGGAAAAGTAGTGCATCAAGGCTGTATATCGTCACCCTGCTTATTTAACTTATATGCAGAGTACATCATGAGAAACCCTGGGCTAGAAGAAGCACAAGATAGAATCAAAATGCCAGCAGAAATATCAATAACCTCAGATATGCAGATGACACCACCCTTATGGCAGAAAGTGAAGAGGAACTCAAAAGCCTCTTTTACTTTGATGAAAGAGGAGAGGGGAAAAGTTGGCTTAAAGCTCAACATTCAGAAAATGAAGATCATGGCATCTGGTCCCATCACTTCATGGGAAATAGATGGGGAAACAGTGGAAACAGTGTCAGGCTTTATATTTTGGGGCTCCCAAATCACTGCAGATGGTGATTGCAGCCATGAAATTAAAAGACACTTACTCCTTGGAAGGAAAGTTATGACCAACCTAGATAGCATATTCAAAAGCAGAGACATTACTTTGCCAACAAAGGTCTGTCTAGTCATGGCTATGGTTTTTCCAGTGGTCATGTATGGATGTGAGAGTTGCACTGTGAAGAAAGCTGAGCACGAAATAATTGATGCTTTTGAACTGTGGTGTTGGAGAAGACTCCTGAGAGTCCTTTGGACTGCTTTTACAGTGTCCCATAGGGTTTGGGTTGTTGTGTTTTCATTTTCATTCATTTCTATGCATATTTTGATTTCTTTTTTGATTTCTTCTTTGATTTGTTGGTTATTCAGAAGCGTGTTGTTTAGCCTCCATATGTTGGAATTAAAAAATTTTTTTCCCTGAAATTGAGATCTAATCTTACTGCATTGTGGTCAGAAAAGATGATTGGAATGATTTCAATTTTTTTTTTAATTTACCAAGGCTATATTTATGGCCCAGGATGTGATCTATCCTGGAGAATGTTCCATGCGCATTTGAGAAAACGGTGAAATTGATTGTTTTGGGGCAAAATGTCCTATAGATATAGATTAAGTCTAGCTGGTCCATTGTGTCATTTAAAGTTTGTGTTTCCTTGTTAATTTTCTGTTTAGTTGACATATCCATAGGTGTGAGTGGCATGTTAAAGTCTCCCACTATTATTGTGTTATGGTTAATTTCCCCTTTCATACTTGTTAACATTTGCCTTATATATTGCGGTTCTCCTATGTTGGGTGCATATATATTTATAATTGTTATATCTTCTTGGATTGATCCTTTGATCATTATATAGTGTCTTTCTTTGTCTCTTTTCACAGTCTTTATTTTAAAGTCTATTTTATCTGACATGAGTATGCTACATCTGCTTTTTTTCTTTTGGTGTCGGTGTGAAATATCTTTTTCCAGCCTTTCACTTTCAGTCTGATGTGTCCCTTGTTTTGAGGTGGGTCTCTTGTAGACAGCATATATAGGGGTCTTGTTTTTGTATCCATTCAGCCAGTTTTTGTCTTTTGGTTGGGGCATTCAACCCATTTACATTTAAGGTAATTATTGATAAGTATGATCCCATTGCCATTTACTTTGTTGTTTTGGGTTCGAGTTTATACACCCTTTCTGTGTTTCTTGTCTAAAAAAGATCCTTTAGCATTTGTTGAAGAGCTGGTTTCATGGTGCTGAATTCTCTCAGCTTTTGCTTGTCTGTAAAGCTTTTGAATTCTCCTTCATATCTGAATGAGATCCTTGCTGGGTACAGTAATCTGGGTTGTAGCTTTTTCTCTTTCATTACTTTAAGTATGTCCTGCCATTCCTTTCTGGCCTGAAGAGTTTCTATTGAAAGATCAGCTGTTATCCTTATGGGAATCCCTTTGTGTGTTATTTGTTGTTTCTCCCTTGCTGCTTTTAATATTTGTTCTTTGTGTTTGATTTTTGTTAATTTGACTAATATGTGTCTTGGGGTGTTTCACCTTGGGTTTATCCTGTTTGGGACTCTCTGGGTTTCTTGGACTTGGGTGACTATTTCCTTCTCAATTTTAGGGAAATTTTCAACTATTAACTCCTTGAGTATTTTCTCATGGTCTTTCTTTTTGTCTTCTTATTCTGGGACTCCTATGATTCGAATGTTGGGGTGTTTCACATTGTCCCAGAGGTCCCTGAAATTGTCCTCATTTCTTTTGATTCTTTTTTCTTTTCTGCTTCATTTATTTCCACCATTCTATCTTCTACCTCACTTAGCCTATCTTCTGCCTCTGTTTTTCTACTGTGGTTCCCTCCAGAGTGTTTTTGATCTCATTTTTTTGCATTATTCATTATTAATTGACTCTTCCCCCCCTCCCCCTTCTAGGTCCTTGTTAAACATTTCTTGAATCTTCTCAATCCTCGTCTCCAGGCTATTTATCTGTAACTCCATTTTGTTTTCAAGATTTTGGATCATTTTTGTTATCATCATTCTAAATTGTTTTTCAGGTAGATTCCCTATCTCCTCTTTTGTTTGGTTTGGTGGACATTTATCATGTTCCTTTACCTGCTGAGTATTTCTCTGCCTTTTCATCTTGTTTATATTGCTGTGTTTGGGGTGGCCTTTCTGTATTCTGGAAGTTTATGGTTCCTCTTTATTGTGGAGGCTCCTCGATGTGGGTGGGGTTGGATGATTGGCTTGTCAAAGTTTCCTGGTTAGGGAAGCTTGAGTCGGTGTTGTGGTGGATGGAGCTGGATTTCTTCTCTCTGGAGTGTGATGAAGTGTCCAGTAGTGAGTTTTGAGATGTCTCTGGGTTTGGTGTGACTTTGGGCAGCATGTATACTGATGCTCAGGGCTGTGTTCCTGCATTGCTGGAGAATTTGCATGATATGTCTTGCTCTGAAACTTACTGGCTCTTGGGTGGTGCTTGGTTACAATGTAGGAATGGAGGCTTTTGGATGATCTCTTATCAATTAATGTCCCCTGGAGTTCTCTGGTGATTTCAGATTTTGGGCTTTAAGCCTCCTGCCTCTGGTTTTCAGTCTTATTCTTACAGTAGCCTCAAGACTTCTCCATCCATACAGCACTGATAATAAAACTTCTAGGTTAATGGTGAAAAAGTTTCCACAGTTAGGGACACCCAGAAAGGTTCACAGAGTTACATGAAGAAGAGAAGAGGGAGGTGGGAGATAGAGGTGACCAGGAGGAGAAATTCAGTTCCGTTGAGTTCAGTCACTCAGTCATGTCCGACTCTTTGTGACCCCATGAATTGCAGCACACCAGGCCTCCCTGTCCATCACCAACTCCCAGAGTTGACTCAAACCTATGTCCATTGAGTCAGTGATGTCATCCAACCATCTCATCCTCTGTCGCCCCTTTCTCCTCCTGCCCCCAATCTCTATCAGCATCAGGGCCTTTTCCAATGAGTCAGCTCTTTGCATCAGGTGGCCACAGTATTGGAGTTTCAGCTTCTACATCAGTCCTTACAATGAACACCCAGGGCTGATCTCCTTTAGGATGGACTGGTTGGATCTCCTTGCAGTCCAAGGGACTTTCAAGAGTCTTCTCCAACACCACAGTTCTAAAACATCAATTCTTTGGTGCTCAGCTTTCTTTATAGTCCAACTCTCACATCCATACATGACCACTGGAAAAACCATACCCTTGACTAGACGGACCTTTGTTGACAAAGTAATGTCTCTGCTTTTTAATATGTTGTCTAGGTTGGTCATAACTTTTCTTCCAAGGAGTAAGCATCTTTAAGTTTCATGGCTGTAGTCACTATCTGCAGTGATTTTGGAGCCCCAAAATATAAAGTCTGACAGTGTTTCCACTGTTTCCCCATCTATTTCCCATGAAGTGATGGGACCAGATGCCATGATCTTCGTTTTCTGAATGTTGAGTTTTTTTTTTTTTTTTAATTTTATTTTATTTTTAAACTTTACATAATTGTATTAGTTTTGCCAAATATCAAAATGAATCCACCACAGGTATACATGTGTTCCCCATCCTGACCCCTCCTCCCTCCTCCCTCCCCATACCCTCCCTCTGGGTCGTCCCAGTGCACTAGCCCCAAGCATCCAGTATTGTGCATCGAACCTGGACTGGCAACTCGTTTCTTACATGATATTTTACATGTTACAATGTCATTCTCCCAAATCTTCCCACCCTCTCCCTCTCCCACAGAGTCCATAAGACTGTTCTATACATCAGTGTCTCTTTTGCTGTCTCGTACACAGGGTTATTGTTACCATCTTTCTAAATTCCATATATATGCGTTAGAATACTGTATTTATGTTTTTCCTTCTGGCTTACTTCACTCTGTATAATAGGCTCCAGTTTCATCCACCTCATTAGAACTGATTCAAATGTATTCTTTTTAATGGCTGAGTAATACTCCATTGTGTATATGTGAATGTTGAGTTTTAAGCCAACTTTTTCACTCTCCTCTTTTACTTTCATCAAAAGGCTTTTTAGTTCCTCTTCACTTTCTGCCATAAGCAGAAATAGATGTTTTTCTTGAACTCTCTTACTTTTTCAATGATCCAGCAGATGTTGGTAATTTGGTCTCTGGTTCCTCTGCCTTTTCTAAAACCAGCTTGAACATCTAGAAGTTCACAGTTCATGTATTGCTGAAGCCTGGCTTGGAGAATTTTGAGCATTACTTTACTAGCGTGTGAGATGAGTGCAATTGTGCAGTAGTTTGAGCATTCTTTGGCATTGCCTTTCTTTGGGATTGGAATGAAAACTGACTTTTCCAGTCCTGCGGCTACTGCTGAGTTTTCCAAATTTGCTGGCATATTGAGTGCAGCACTTTCACAGCATCATCTTTCAGGATTTGAAATAGCTCAACTGGAATTCCATCACCTCCACTAGCTTTGTTCGTAATGATGCTTTCTAAGGCCCACTTGACTTCACATTCCAGGATGTCTGGCTCTAGGTGAGTGATCACACCATTGTGATTATCTGGGTCATGAAGATCTTTTTTGTACAGTTCTTCTGTGTATTCTTGCCACCTCTTCTTAATAGCTTCTGCTTCTGTTAGGTCCATACCATTTCTGTCCTTTATCAAGCCCATCTTTGCATGAAATATTCCTTTGGTATCTCTAATTTTTTTGAAGAGATCTCTAGTCTTTCTCATTCTGCTGTTTTTCTCTACTTCTTTGCATTGATAGTTGAGGAAGGCTTTCTTATCGCTCCTTGCTATTCTTTGGAACTCTGCATTCACATCCTTATATCTTTCCTTTTCTCCTTTGTTTTTTGCTTCTCTTCTTTTCATAGCTATTTGTAAGGCCTCCCCCATCAGCCATTTTGCTTTTTTGCATTTCTTTTCCATGGGGATGATCTTGATCCCTGTCTCCTGTACAATGTCACAAACCTCAGTCCATAGTTCATCAGGCACTCTATCAGATCTTGTCCCTTAAATCTATTTCTCACTTCCACTGAATAATCATAAACAATATAATCAGATCCTGGTCTTGTTTTTTTTGACTATATAGAGCTTCTCCATCTTTGGCTGCAAAGAATATAATCAATCTGATTTCGGTGTTGACCATCTGATAATGTTCATTTGTAGAGTCTTATCTTGTGTTGTTGGAAAAGGGTGTTTGTTATGGCCAGTGCATTTTCTTGGCAAAACTCTATCAGTCTTTGCCCTGCTTCATTCCGTATTCCAAGGCCAAATTTCCCTGTTACTCCAGGTTTTTCTTGACTTCCTACTTTTACATTCCAGTCCCCTATAATGAAAAGGACATATATTTTGGGTGTTAGTTTTAAAAGGTCTTGTAGGTCTTCATAGAACCGTTCAACTTCAGCTTCTTCAGCGTTACTGGTTGGGGCACAGACTTTGATTACTCTGATAGTGAATGGTTTGCTTTGGAAACGAACAGAGATCATTCTGTCATTTTTGAGATTGCCTCCAAGTACTGCATTTCATACTCTTTTGTTGACCATGATAGTTACTCCATTTCTTCCGAGGGATTCCTGCCTGTAGTAGTAGACATAATGGTCATCTGAGTTAAATTCACCCATTCCAGTCCATTTGAGTTCGCTGATTCCTAGAATGTCGATATTCACTCTTGCCATCTCTTGTTTGACCACTTCCAATTTGCCTTGATTCATGGACCTGACATTCCAGGTTCCTATGCAATATTGCTCTTTATAGCATCGGACCTTGTTTCTATCACCAGTCACATCCACAGCTGGGTATTGTTTTTGCTTTGGCTCCATCCCTTCATTCTTTCTGAAGTTATTTCTCCACTGATCTCCAGTAACATATTGGGCACCTACTGACCTGGGGATTTCCTCTTTCAGTCTTCTATCATTTTTCCTTTTCATACTATTCATGGGGTTCCCAAGGCAAGAATACTGAAGTGGTTTGCCATTCCCTTCTCCAGTGGACCACATTCTGTCAGACCTCTCCACCATGTCCTGCCCATCTTGGGTGGCCCCACACGCATGGCTTAGTTTCAATGAGTTAGACAAGGCTGTGGTCCTAGTGTGATTAGATTGACTAGTTTTCTGTGAGAATGGTTTCAGTGTGTCTGCCCTCTGATGCTCTCTTGCAACACCTACCGTCTTGGGTTTCTCTTACCATGGACGTGGGGTATCTCTTCACTGTTGCTCCAGCAAAGCACAGCCGCTGCTCCTTGCCTTGGACGAGGGGTATCTCCTCACTGCCGCCCCTTCTGACCTTGAACGTGGAATAGCTCCTCTAGGCCTCTGGTGCCCGCGCAGCCACCGCTCCTTGGAGGTGGGGTTGCTCCTCCCAGCTGCAGCCCCTGGCCTGAGGCGTGGCGTAGCTCCTCCCGGCCGCCACCCCTGACCTCGGACGTGGGGTAACTCCTCTTGGCTGCCTCCCCTTGGGCATGGGGTCCTCCCAGCTTCTGCCCTTGACCTCAGATGTGGGGTAGCTCCTCTTGGCCACGCTAAATGCTCCAGTCGCAGCCACCCACGCTAAATGCGCGGGTCGCAGAGTGGGAATCAAAAGGGGAGAGAGCAATCTAGCCAGTAAACAATTCCCTATGTGCTCTCTACAGTCTGGAACCTTTAGAGTGTTTCACAGAGTTACATAGAGAAGAGAAGAGGGAGGAAGGTGATAGAGGTTAGCAGGAGGAGAAAAGGGGGAATCAAGAGGAGAGAGATAGATCTTGGCAGTACTCTGTTCGCTAAGTGTTCTCTGCAGCCCAGAACACCCACAGAGATTCACAGACTTGAGTTGAGAAGAGAAGGGGGAGGGAGGAGATAGAGGTGACCTGGGGGAGCAAAAGGAGAGTAAAAAGGGGGAGAAAGTAATCAAGCCAGTAATCACACTCCTGAGTAAATATGGATACTGAAGATTGGATTCTTAAATGTACAAAATTGGTATCAAATACTATAAAACAAAGATTAAAAATCTACAGTCAAGGTTAGACTCTTAAAAATACAATATTAAAAAAAATCACAAAAAGTATAAGAAATATATATGAAGTTTGCTTTAAAAATAGGGTCTTTTTTTGCAAGGTAATAGTGGGTTATAAAAATGAAAATTAAAGGAGTAATAGAGGACTTAAAAAAAAGAAAAAATTAAAAAATGATAATAATAATACTATATCTAGGAATTTCTCTGGAGCTGTTGTGGGCAGTGAGAGGTCAGTTCAGTTTCAGATAGTTCCTTACTCCAGCTTATACTTCTCAATATCTA
This sequence comes from Bos taurus, assembly GCF_002263795.3. NCBI lineage: Eukaryota > Metazoa > Chordata > Mammalia > Artiodactyla > Bovidae > Bos > Bos taurus. The sequence goes on from NC_037328.1 coordinate 48,386,733, forward strand.
TAGGCCACTTCCAATGTAGTTGGTGTTAACTACAGGGATTTTAATCTGTAGCACCTGTCACTTCCAAAGCAGTTCCCTCTGTTTATTTGGCTTCTTCTGTTTGCGGGTCTCTTCAGTGTCTTTTTTGTGCCCTGACACAAGGGGGCAGAGGTGGTCTCTTGTTTAGGCTCACTTCTTCAGCTGTGCTGTGGGGAGGGAGGAACACTGCAAACAAATAACACTGGCGTGTGTGGGGGGGGAGTACTCGCAGTTTCTCGGCCACACTGGGTTTGTCCCTGCTCACAGGTTGTGTGCTTTCCCAGCCTACACTTCTCAGGCTTCAGGTTGCTCTGCAGGGAGTGGGCCCTGAGTTGCGTGTACTTCCCAGATCTAAGCCACTCAGGTCAGGTTCTCAGGTACTCCACAAAGGTGCAGAATCGGTTGGGCCTGCATTTTGTGCCATTCCCAGTCTGAGCAGCTCAGGTGACCAGGTGCTTGGTGAGAGCACTCTCTTCAGGTGCAGTGTGTCTTATCACCTCCCCAGTCCCAGCTGCTAGGATTCTGGGTGTGCCCGTCTCAGGTGTGTGTCTTCTGGGTAGCTGATCTCTGGCTGCGATCCTCCCGGTGGATGTCAACCATCCAGAATCTCAGAAAGTCTTTGGTTAGAAACTGGAAGCCTGTTTGCAGTTTGGTAGGGGATGCCCTCTCTGGCGCTGAGTTTGCCCCTTTCTGGCTCTGGCTGGCACCCTCCTGCCCCGTGCATCCGGTGGGGGATAGGCCAGTCCGCAGCCGGCTGGCTCTTCTCCGGTACTGCTCAGTCCTTTGTTCTGTGAGCGGGCTGGCAGTGCCTTAGGTTAAGGCTTTTCGTGGGATAATTCTCTCTCTTTCTCTCTCTCTCTCTCTGGCTATCCCACAGTTTAGGTTGCTATCCCATGTTAGCTCCCTCACATTGCCCTCAGGGCATTCAGGCCCGGTCCTTACCCTAACAATGTTGACTGTTCCTCTCCCTTAGGGCCCCACTTGCTGGTGGCAGATGTGAGCGTCTGGGGTACTTCTCTGCTGGGAGTTGCCTTTAGGCATGTAATCTGTGGGGTTTATTTATTTCTTTTTCTTCCCAGTTATGTTGCCCTCTGAGATTCAAAAGCTTCCCCCAAACCCGCTGGTGAAAGGGTTTCCTGGTGTTTGGAAACTTCTCCTCTGTTAAGACTCCCTTCCCAGGATGGATTTCTGTCCCTAACTCTTTTGTCTCTCTTTTTATCTTTTATATTTTGTCCTACCTCCTTTCAAAGACAATGGGGTGCTTTTCTGGGTGCCTGATGTCCTCTGCCAGCGTTCAGAAGTTGTTTTGTGGAATTTGCTCAGTGTTCAAATGTTCTATTGATGAATTTGTGGGGACAAAAGTGGTCTCCCCATCCTATTCTTCTGCCATCTTAGGACTGCCCAGTCTCCCACTTTTAAACTGACTTCCATATTGCACCCAGACTTGTCAGTCTAAAATACAATTAGGGCAATCACTTATCACCATAGACCCTTTTAATGATTACTCTTCCCAATGAAATGATACTCAAGTCTTCTATAATCACTCTCTCTGTGCTGATTGCTTGTCCTCAGACTGTCAGCCTTGTAGACACTTTCAGTTCCTCTCAGGAACAACTTGAGACTTTTTGTTTGTTTGTTTGTTTGAATTTCTACTCTAGAGACATCTCCTGAGTCACAGTAGTCTCCTTAAGCCTATGTATTGGTATAGTCACGAAGTATGAAAATAGCTAATGCTTTCAGAATTACTCTTAAATTAATGAGGGCAGGAGGGTGTAAAATTTGGTCTATATCCCTGTAATCTGGTAGTGCAATTTTAAGGTCCTTTTTACACAAATCCTAAGGGGGTTAAAAGTACAGTGGAGCCCCAGTTGTCCACTGCAGAGAGGAGATCGAAAATGGTCGTTTTGACTTTTCTTCCCTCTTCATTCTGTCCTATCCTCCTGATATCCTCACCCTGAAATCAGCTCTGTCCATCTCACCTCTCTCTCTGTATTGATATGTAGGTTTTGCTTTGAAGAGAACTGAAACTAAAGTAACAGAATATGTCAATAGGTACATTGTCAGAGGGCAAACATTTGTTCCTCCTCTCTGATTATCCTGCTCATTAAGGGAAGGTACCCATTGCTGGCCAAACATTAAATAAGGACTTACTAGAAAATATTTACAGCTATCAAGGTATAAGCTTTTACACAAGGGAAGGTTGGTGATTATCTACTTAAATTTTTAAAATATTCTATGAATGAGAAAAAAAGTTAATTGATTCCTCTACAATTACAGACTAGGTACAGAAGATTAGATATGTGAGTCAATATTATGTCTCCTATATTGAAACAGTTTTGAGAAATTAAATAAACTAATAAATGAATTAATTAAAAATAATAAGCAGAAAAATATATAATTGCTCCAATGACTTTCTAACAATATTACTCTGAGCATAAATCCTTATTGGAAAATTCGACTTAAATAGAAGAAAGTAGGGAAAACCTCTAGACAATTCAGGTATGAGCTAAATCCAATCACCTTTGTTATACAGGGGATATGACAAATAGATTCAAGGCATTAGATCTTATAGACAGAGTGGCTGAAGAACTATGGACAGAGGTTTGTGACATTGTTCAGGAGGCAGTGCTCAAGATGATTCCCAAGAAAAAGAAATGCAAAAATGTAAAACGTTTGTCTGAGGAGGCCTTACAAATAGCTGTGAAAAGAAGAGAACTGAAAGACAAAAGGGAAGATATACCTCTTTGAATGAAGGGATCCAAAGAATAGCAAGGAGAGATAAGAAAGCCTTCCTCTGTGATCAATGCAAATAAATAGAGGAATACAACAGAGTGGGAAAGACTAGAGATCTCTCCAAGAAAATTAGAGAAACCAAAGGAACATTTCATGCAAAATGGGCACAGTAAAGAACTGAAATGGTATGGACCTAACAGAAGCAGAAGATATTAAGAAAAGGTGACAAGAATACACAAAAGAAGAAATATACAAAAAAGATCTTCATGACCTGGATAATCACAATGGTGTGATCACTCATCTAGAGCCAGACATCCTGGAATGTGAAGTCAAGTGGGCCTTAGGAAGCATCACTATGAACAAAGCTAGTGGAGGTGATGTAATTCCAGTTGAGTTATTTCAAATCCTAAAAGATGATGCTGTGAAAATGCTGCACTCAATATGCCAGCAAATTTAGAAAACTCATCGGTGGCCACAGGACTGGAAAAGGTCAGTTTTCATTCCAATCCCAAAGAAGGGCAATGCCAAAGAATGCTCTAACTACTGCATAATTGCACACATCTCACATGCTAGCAAATTAATGCTCAAAATTCTTCAACCCAGACTTCAACAGTATGTGAAATGATAAATTCCAGATGTTAAAGCTGGATTAGAAAAGGCATAAGAACTAGAGATCAAATTGCCAACATCCACTGGATCATCTAAAAAGCACAAGTGTTCCAGAAAAAAAAAAACTATTTCTGCTTTATTGAATATGCCAAAGCCTTTGATTGTGTGGGTCACAACAAACTGTGGAAAATTCTTAGAGATGGGAATACCAGACCACTTGACCTGCCTCCTGAAAAATCTGTATGTAGGTCAAGACAGTTACAACTGGACATGGAACAATAGACTGGCTCCCAATTGGGAAAGGAGTATGTCAAGGCTGTATATTGTCACCCTGCTTATTTAACTTATATACAGAGTACATCATGTGAAATGCCAGACTGGATGAAGCACAAGCTGGAATCAAGATTTCCAGGAGAAATATCAGTAACCTCAGATATGCAGTTGGCACCACTCTCATGGCAGAAAATGAAGAGGAACTAAAAAGCCTCTTGATGAAAATGAAAGAGGAGAGTGAAAAAGTTGGCTTAAAACTCAACATTCAAAAAATGAAGATTGGCATCTGGTCCCATCACTTCATGGCAAATAGATGGGGAAACAGTGGAAACAGTGACAGACTTTATTTTTTGGACTCCAAAATCACTGCAGATGGTGACTGTAGCCATAAAATTAAAAGACATTTGCTCCTTGGAAGAAAAGTTATGACCAACCTGGACAGCATATTAAAAAGCAGAGACATTACTTTACCAACAAAGGTCCATCTAGTCAAGGCTATGTTTTTTCCAGTGGTCATGTATGGATGTGAGAGTTGGACTATAAAGAAAGCTGAGTGCTGCAGAATTGATTGTCTTGAACTGTGGTGTTGGAGAAGACTCTTGAGAGTCCCTTGGACTGCTAGGAGATCAAACCAGTCAATTCTAAAGGAAATCAGTCCTGAATACTCGTTAGAAGCCCTTATACAGAAGCTGAAATTCCAATACTTTGGCCACCTGATGTGATGAACTGACTGATTGGGGAAAAAAAAAAAAAAACCTTGATGCTGGGAAAGATCGAAGGTGGGAAGAAAAGGGGACAACAGAGGGTGATATGGTTAGATGGCATTACCGACTCCATGGACATGAGTTTAAGTAAGCTCCAGGAGTTGTTAATGTACAGGGAAGCCTGGCATGCTGTAGTCCATGTGGTCACAAAGAACCAGCCACGAGTAAGCTACTGAATTGAACTTAGTCATGCAGTGTCCAATAAAACATTTTTGTCTTATACATTTTCAACCTTCATATAATTTCAACCTTCATACAATTTCAAGTCTTCATATACAATTTTTTACTTCCCAACCCTCTATTAGAATCCTTCAACTTTTTTGAAGAGAACATCCTGTTCTTCTACTTGTCTCATTTCTTTATTCACCTAGCTTATTCTTCATAACTTTTAGATTTGAATTGCAATATTCTTTCTGTACAGAATCCTTTCCTGACCATATGGATTAGGTTATACTGAAACAAAGTTCTTCATAGAACTCAAGTACTTAGGAGTCATTCATAAGTATTTACTGAGTCCTTAACCTATGCCCAGTTCTACTCTGAGGCTGTTGTGAATACAGAATACAAAACCATCTCTCAAGGCAAGTAGGTTACATTCTGCTACATATTTTATTAAGATGTATCTTTTTGCAAGACTCTGCTGCTGCTGCTGCTAAGTCGCTTCAGTCGTGTCCGACTCTGTGCGACCCCATAGACGGCAGCCCTCTGTCCCTGGGATTCTCCAGGCAAGAATACTGGAGTGGGTTGCCATTTCCTTCTCCAGTGCATGAAAGTGAAAAGTGAAAGTGAAGTCACTCAATCGTGACCGACTCTTAGCGACCCCATAGACTGGAGCCTACCAGGCTCCTCCGTCCATTGGATTTTCCAGGCAAGAGTACTGGAGTGGGGTGCCATTGCCTTCTCCGTTGCAAGACTCTAAGCCCTAGTAAAAGAGATCATGTCTATCCTGCTAACCGCATAAGAGGTTGCTCAAAAAACAGTTGCTGAACTTTGTTTATGTACATAAAATCTTTTGAAAATATGGGCAAGCATCAGCAGCATTTATATTTTGTAAGCTCTTTTTGTCTCTTGTGAGTTTATATAAATGCACATATATAAATATACACATATTTAAAATATTTGAGAGAATATCACATATGAGGTACCTCATGAGTAGATGAAGAACTAAATTATTGAGGCCTATATTTTTTTAGCAGGTGTCATCCTTAACATGGTCTAACAATGAGCTGTGCTGTAGGTTTAGTTGAGTAGCCACTATGTTAGAACATAAATGTATATGTGTATATGGGAAAGGGGAGTCATGGTGATTCTGCTGCAATGCTCTTATATCTAATACCACCCTATGATCACAGATGCCTCTCTTTACTTTTAAACAATTGCTCTTCTGTCCTTCAGTGTTTTTGATGATTATAATGTCTGTTATGAGATAGCATCAAGTTTATGTGGGAAAAGCCATTTTCAGATGGTAAATGGAAGATGTAGCTTACAGGAATGACAACTGGCTGAGAAGTAAATTATATAATTCTGAAACAAATACAATAGTGAAACATTTTAACATAGTTTTTTTTTTTTTTCCCCCTAGAAGCAATATTTTAACACAATAATTAAGCCTGGTCGCAATAACTTACTCTGAAATTTCATCTGAGTCATTGTTTAGTTCAGTCAGTAGCTTCTTTTATCTCACATACTCTTAGTAAAAACAAAACAAAAATATAATTTAAAAAGAAAGTTACCTAAGTTTGCTCCACTTTGTATCCTTAGGCTATAGGGAAAGAAGTTAGGCTTATCAGAGTTTCACAGGCATCCTGGGAATTGGCCTATTTTGCCACACTGAATCTGTCCTTTCATGATGTGTGCTCTCCTATATAGAAGCAGCTGCTGGGTCACTCTCCCGAGTTCCAACAGCAATTGGCAAGCTTCCATTTGGTCACAAGCAATAACATGACAAATAGAATTTTCTCATCTGTGTGCCACTTCTCCTGGGGCTGTGGACCCTGAGAGGTCCTGCCATTCCCAATGCTTCTAAATAGCTCTGGCTGAGCCACGCTTATTTCATCGTGGAGGAGCCACACTCCTTCTTGGGGAGCAGACTTGGATGTTGCTGCTCTTGTGACATGGCCTCTTAACTATTAAATCCTGTGTGGCTACTTTAGCTGTCTGTGGTAAATAAAGACTGTCACAGATTTTACAATCCACTCTGCAATCACATAGTCCCCAAAGCGCACATGCTTCTGAGGCACTTTATAATTGTGTTACACAATTAATTCAGTAGTTGTTCATGATTGTAAACTATCAGTAGTAAACTTTATTAAATAAACAGCAGCAACAGGCCCCAAAAAGACTTCCATCCTGATTCTGCTATTTCCATTTTAAAAGAGGCATATTACTTTGATTGTATGCCACATATTTTATTTTTTTGTTTTGATAGATAACTTTGAATTGATTTTTAATGTTGTCATGGAAAAGTTCTACAAAAAGTTCTACAAAGTCACTCAGCTACTTTCCTTGTGTATCAGAGACAGAGAAGGTACAATTTATTTCTACTGAATATCTAAAGGAGCTTAAAGCATTTCTTAAATGTCTTAGAAATTCCAGCAATGCAAAAATGGATAAGCCCATAACCTCAGATTTATTTTTACATCTTTCAGGGTGGGTGTTTGATGCTTCTATGAAGTTAACTTTTCTTCACTTTTGAAAAGATTCTGTAACACAATGGGAGGAATAACAACTTTAGTTCTTCCTCCCCGCCTCCCACCCAAGATCTGGGTTCAAATTCTCTTCTGTGTCATCTACAACCTATTAGACTTTTGAATGTTCAAAGACAGCTCATTTTTCTCCTAGTCTCACTGTTCTCTCTATAGCCTATAGACTTTTTTTAGAATATAAATAGTATAAGAAAATACTGGTTTACTGTAAGCTCTTGATAAATAGTAGCCATTATGATTATCACATACTTGGGAGTTCTCTGGCAAGATTTTGATAAATTACTCAAATAAGAAGACCACACAAGATAGTGGTTGAAATAAAGTTGAAGTAAGTAACTGCAGAAAGATAGGCATGTTAGGGCTGTTTGGGTTGCTCTGGAATTCTTGCCATTTTCTGGGTCAATTGAGCTATTCTGTTTCTATTATCTTTCTGCAAATGGACAGGAGAAAGGGTTGAAGTAGGAAATACCTAATTTGTTTATGAACAATTCCTAGAATAGGCAACCATTCTATCATACACATCAGACTGGCCAAAACTGATTTAAATGACCACATCCAGAAAGAAGGAGGGAAAAAAAAAAAAAAGGTAGCATTTAGCTGGGTGGTCCCATGCCTATCCAAACTTTATTACTAAGAAAGAAGAGAATGTATATTGGTAGATAATTAGCAGTCTGACAAGTTTGGGTTATTTCTAATTCTGTTTTCTTATTTATTTCCAATACTCTCTAAAAAATAAACCCTGGTTTGTGAATTAAAATGTTCTTCTTCCTGTAGTAGTCATAGCCTTAGGACAATTATTAATATTGTGATTTTATTGCCATGCTACATATGGCATCAGTTAAGAATACTGACTCCAGTTACACTATGCATGCTTAAAATTTGTAGCCCTAACTATTTATAGAAATGTCATCACACCTGTCCATCTTTTCCAGTCTGTGTTCTGACAGCAGAATTGGTACTGCTGTAATAATAAGTATGTCATACATTAAAAATAATGATGAAACTAAAGCTCCATTTCATGAATCAGTATATTAAATTCTGTTCATCTACTTCTTCCCAATAATATAAAGGTCTAATCTTAGTCATACTAATACTGCACATTAAGTAATATTTAAAGAAATATGGTCATCATTATATGCTGCTGCTGCTAAGTCGCTTCAGTCGTATCGACTCTGTGCGACCCCATAGACCACAGCCCACCAGGCTCCCCAGTCCCTGGGATTCTCCAGGCAAGAACACAGGAGCAGGTTGCCATTTACTTCTCCAATGCATGAAAGTGAAAAGTGAAAGTGAAGTCGCTCAGTTGTGTCCGACTCTTAACGACCCCATGGACTACAGCCCACCAGGCTCATTCATCCATGGGATTTTCCAGGCAAGAGTACCGGCATGGGGTGCCATTGCCTTCTCTGCATTATATGCTAGTAGCTTCAGAATCCTTATAGAATTTAATTTTTTCTATACTGAAATCTTTTGCATCTCCTCCAATATTCTGTTTCCACACCATGATGCATACATGTCTATTAACACTGAAATTAGTGTACAGTAATTTTCCTCCTGTTCTCTAAGAAAACTATGTTACTGCTTTCCTCTTCTCTCAAATTTTTCTTTCTTCACAAGTTTTTTTTTTTTTTTATTTCACTGTGGAGTGGAATATTCTCATTTGCCACCCTAAATATTTAAGCCACTTTGAACTGAACTATACTATGTATTGCTGTCATCCTTTCATTGAGAATAAAATATATTTTAAGGTTTCTATTTTTCTCTGAATTCAATTTAATTTTGCTTTTTAAAATATTTCCTCTGTAAATTAAGCCCCATGCCCCCAAATCAATATCTGATTCTCTACTGGCTCATTATCATTGACATGCAAACACATTTCCCTATAGCTACTGCCATAGAGCAGTATCTACTTCACCATAATCCAGATAACAACCATATATATCACTGCCTAAATATAGCCATATAACCAGTTCCTTTTTTGGGCCCTTTATCTCTTGACCAATTTCTGTTCTCAGGAAACCACTGACCTACTTTCTGTCACTAATTTTCTGAAACTTTATATAAATTGCACGTGTGCAAAGTCGCTTCATTTGTGTCTGACTCTCTGTGACCCTATGGACAATCATATAATATTAATGTTTTTGTCTAGCTTAACTCAGCATGGTTATTTTGAGATTCATTCATGTTTCTGTGTGTATCAACAGCATTTCATTTTTAATGCTGAATAGCTTTCCATGGTGTTGATATGACAAAATTTGTTTATCCATTTGGTGCCAAATGGACATTTGGACTGTTTTCAACTTTTAGCTATTACAATAGAGCATTTATAAACATTGGTACATAAGTGTTTATATGGACAGTTGTTTTAATTTCTCTTGGTTTAACACCTAGAAGTAGGTAAGATGGATGATACAAGAATAAACTATATTTTAATTTTTAGAAACTGCCAAACTGTTTTGCAAAGACATCTTGCAATTAACGTTCTCACCACCAGGACAAATTATGGTTCCTCTGCACCCTTACTAGTATTTGGCATGATCAGTAATCTTAACTTTATCCATTCTAATAGATATGCAGAGACATCTCATTGCATTCCCCGTTTCCCTAATGACTAATAATGTTTTATATCATTTCATACACTAACATCCATATTTTCTTTGGTCAAATGTCTATTCAAAACGTTTGCCTAATTTTATTGTTTACTTATCACTGAGTTTTCAGATGCTCCATGTATTATGGTTACAAATCCTTTTTAGGTGTACGGTTTCAAGTATTTTTCCCCAGTTTATTTATTTGTTTTTTCATTGTCCTAATAGGTTCTTCAAAGACCAGTTCTTAATTTTGATAAGGTCCTATTTCTTTCCTTATGGATCATAGTTTTGGTGTCACAAATAAGAACTATTTGCTTAACCCTAGGTCACCATATTTTCTTCTATGTCTGCTTTCAGAATTTTTAAAGTTTGCATTTTACTTTTGGGATGATGAACAATTTGTATTAATCTTTGCAGGTGTGACATATGTGTCAGGGTTTGTTTATAAATTTTGGATATATGTCATCATACACTTTTTATGTATCAGATGAGATTTAAAGTTTAGTTTTTTGCATACACATATAAAAATTTAACAGAAAGAATTATTTAAAAGACTAATTTCTCAATTAATCTGCCTTTAGATCTTCCCCAAAAATTATTTTGCTTTTATGTATATGTTTATTTCTTGATTATCTATTTTATGCTATTGATATTTGCCAATTTTGATGCTAGTAACACACTCTCTCAATAATGTAGGATAGCATAATAATAAGTCTTAATGTCAGATAGGATAAGTTATCTAGCCCTGCTCTTTCAAAATGATTCAAGTATTCACAGATCTACACGAAGTTTAGAATCATCAATTTCTACAAAAGGCTGCTAGGATTTTGACTGAGATTACATTAAAAAATACAGATTAATTGGTGACAAGAATTAGCATTTTAATGGTAACTGGTTTTCCAGTATATAAATACTAAATTATAAGTAACATAGCAATTCATATAAATATATACATGCATTTAATGAATATATTAAATAAATTTAAATAAAATGTATACACATATGTTAATACACAAAAATGATTAAGTGTATATAAAACATTTTATTGCATGTGTATTAAATATATACTATATCCTTCCATTTATTTAAACATTCCTTAATTGTCCTCTGCAAAGCTTTATAGTTTTTGGTGTTCAGGACATGCACATCTTTAGACCAATTTAGAACTTGCTATTGTATTAATAAGCTAGTAATTCTTTTTATTTCAATTTCTGATTATTACTATACATAGAACTATACATAGAGCTATACATTTCTATACATAGAACTATACATAGAACTGTACATTACTATGCATAGAACTAAGTTTGTGCAGGAATACAGAATTAAAGTTGACTTTTGCATATTAATTGGGTGTCAAAACAGTTATAGTAACTTTTTTTATAGACTTTCTACTTTCTTTTTACATGAACAGTCCTTTCATTTGCAAATACTTTCATGTATTATTTTCAATCTTTTAAAAAAATCACTCTTTCTTTATTTACTTATACTGACTAAAATTCTCAGTCCCACATTGAACAGATGCAGTGAGGAAAAAATATCCTTTTTTCTTCCTGATCTTAACATTATAGTAGTCAGTCTTTCCTTATTAAAGATGGTATAAGCTTTAGGTTTTTATAAATATGCCCTTTATGAGATTGAGAAAGTCTGGTTATAGTCTTAGTTTGCTGAGAAAGTTTGTACCAAGAATGGTTATTGAATTTTGTCAGTTGTTCTTTTAGCATCTATTGGGTAACATAGCTTTAATCTTTTAGTTTATTGCTGTGATGAATAACATGACTTCATTCTCAAATGTTAAACCAATACTGCACTCTTCAGATAAACGCTATTTTACCGAGTTATACTGTCCTTTAAAAAAATCATTGAATATAATTTGCTATAATGTTGATAAGTTTTTTGCATCTATACTCATGAGAGATATTGTTCTCTAGATTTCTTTTCTTATAATTTCTTTTTTTGAGAGGTCTGGTGTGGTTTCATATGAATTTAAGCTTCACAGAATGAGTTGGGAAGTATTTCTTATTCAATTTTCTGGAAGAATCATGTAGAATTGGTAACACCTCTTTCTTAAATGTTATATAGAATTTCCTAGTAAAGCTATGTGGGCCTGAAAATTTTTTTTTTAATTTTTTATTATTATTTTTTTTTTTTACTTTACAATATTGTATTGGTTTTGCCATACATCAACATGCATCTGCCACGGTGTACACGTGTTCCCCATCCTGAACCCTCCTCCCACCTCCCTCTCCATACCATCCCTCTGGGTCATCCCAGTGCACCAGCCCCAAGCTTCCTGTGTCCTGCATTGAACCTGGACAGGTGATTAGTTTCTTATATGATATTATACATGTTTTAATGCCATTCTCCCAAATCTTCCCCCCCTCCTTCTCCCACACAGTCCAAAAGACTGTTCATACATCTGTGTCTCTTTTGTTGTCTCGCATACAGGGTTGTCATTTCCATCTTTCTAAATTCCATATATATGCGTTAGTATACTGTATTGGTATTTTTCTTTCTGGCTTATTTTACTCTGCCTGAAGTTTTTTTATGAGAAAGTTTTATTAAAAAATTAAATTTCTTTAATAGATTAGAAGCACTTAGGTTACATATTTATTCTTGAGCAAACTTTGATAGTTTTTCTCTTTGAAGAATTTTTCCACTTTATCCAAGTTGTCAAATGAATTTCTTTAAAGTTTTTAATGTTATTTGTTCAATGGATTTTAAATATCTGTGGAATCTTTAGCAATGTTACTTTTCTTATTTTTATTTCCTTTACTCATTTTTGTGATCAGTCTGACTGGATGATTGTTACATTTATTTCTCTGCTTAGCAAACTACTTTTTGGTTTCATCATTTTTTTTTCTGTATTATTTGGTTCTTTTCTTTCATTGATATTCATTTCCCATTATTTACTATCTTCTAGTTTTTGTACTAGTTGTTTTATAAAATTTCGAAGGTGAAAGCTGAAGTAAGTGAGTTGATATCTTCCGTATTTTCTAATTTGGGCTTCCCAGATGACCCAGTGTTAAACAATCTGCATGCCAATCAATACAGGAGATTCAAGTGGAGTAGGAAATGACAACCCACTCCAGTATTCTTGCCTGGAAAATTCCATAAGTACATAAAGTCACAAAGAGTTGAACATGACTGAGCACACATACATGAATGCTTTTTATTTTCGGCAGTTAGTACTGTAAACTTTCCTCTTTACTATTTTAGCAGCATACTATAAAATCTTATGTGACATATTTTCATTGGTACTCCATTTACAATAGTTTCTAATTTCAATTTTATTTTTCCATTGTCCCCTGCATTATTTATAAATGTATTATTCAGTTTGTAATATCTGGGGATGTTCTATATACCTTTTTGTTTTTATTATGTATTCCAAATCAATTGTGACCAAAGGATACACTTTGCATAATTAGAGTACTTAAAATATATTGAGACTCATTTTATGCCAAAATGTGAATCAGTCTTGATAAATACTACTGTGCTTGTAAACAATGTACATTCTTCATTGCTGGGTGAACTGTTTTATAAATGCCAATTAGGTCAGATTGGCTGATAATATTCTTCAAATCTTTGATGCCATTACTGATTTTCTCCCTATATCTTAAATGAATTATTTAATTCAGATTTCTGAAATCTCTGATAATAGTTATGATTTTCTCTTTCTCCTTGCAGTACTAGCAGTTTTTGCTTCATGTATTTTTAAATTTCATTATTCAATGCATAAAGATTTAGAATTGCTCTGTACTTCATGAATTGGCTTTCTTATAAAATTATGAATTGACCTTCTCTATGTCTGGTAATATTTTGCCCTTTGTTTGAGATAAACATAGCCATTGCAACTTTGTTTTTAGTTGTATTATCATAAGATATTTTTATCCATAATTGTACATTTAACCTATTTGTGTCTTTGCATTTAAAGTAGTTTTCTTTTAGGCAAAACTGATGAAAACTGAAGCACAGGAAATATTAAATGCAGCAACAGAAAGAAAAAGTAATCTACAATGGTGCAACAAATAGACTGGAAGCCAATTTACACAATCTAGGTATGAGAAGGAAAAAAAAAAAATAGTTACTTTTCTATGAAAATGTTAACAAGGGCTTGTTCAGTAAGATGTGCTCACTTATAGGTGACACTTAAAAGAGACTAACCCTGAGAGAAAGTAGAGTCAATTTCAGAGCAAACTCTTAATAAATGACAAGTTTTCACTTCATTCCAAAGATCAGGTTTTGAAAAAGTGATGCCAATGGTACTAACTGAACATCTAAGAGGGCCCAAATTAGATGGGTTAACAAAATACCTCTAAAAGTATTTTCCTCAAATTTCACAATCTTAAAAATTTGCCTTCTCACACACACACACAAAAAATGATTTTGGATTTGTAAAAAAAAGAGAGAGAGAGGAAGAAAATTATTATTCTCAATATAATCATCTTGGTCATCAGCTAAAACACTCTGTAAGAGATGTATGATATCTTTGATTAAAATATACAATTCTAGAGATAAAAACAATTGATTTTAGAGAGATTAAATTTTCTAGTATGAATTCTTTAAGAAAACCTCTGTTTTCACATTCTATTCAATCCTTTCTGGAAAAAAAAATGGTGTTTATCATCTACCAAGTTTGTAAATTGTAAAACTTTTGTATAATTAAATGTATACTTTAGACTGTAAAATGAATAATTATAACATAAAATATGTATATACTGTGGAGTAATGTGCATGCTTCATTTACTACATAGTGAAGCAGATACCCTTTCAATTAAACTCCATGATGTACAATATATGACCAGAAGAATTATGCTTTGACTAGCCAAATCTATAAACAGTCATAAAGTGCATTATATGCATGCCTATAAATCATTCATCAGACACCCCCTAAAGGGGAGCAAAAGGAATAGATGCCTGATTTTAACACTCATTTTACGATATAATTTTCTTTTTGTTCTAGTTGTGCAACGGCTGTATATTCCTCTAAGGATACAGAAAATTGTTGATAATAAATAAGAAGGCAGGAATGATGTAGCTTTCCATCTGCTGATTAAAACACAGTTCCTGGCACCATGAATTAATAGCATAAAAAATGAAAGAAACACACTTCTTAGTCCTTGATTTAGGTACTGGAAAGAGCTTCCTCTGCAAACAGTACAGGGCAACTGCTGTTGAAGCCTTATGGATCAGCCATATCACCATTTCCAGGTGTGATGCAAGATGCTAGACCCCAGGTGGCTGTAGATGTTTAAAGAAGCAACTCTCACCCTGTAGAATAAGAATGGTACAGATTCTGCTTCAGTGGAGAACTTGATATGGGGGTCTAAAAATCTAAATGTCAACAAGTCATCAGATGGCTCTGGTGTAACTTGAACAAGAGGTCAGGACTTCTGCTCAGATTTTCATCCACGTGCTAAATAATACAGAACTGATGGGAGAATGTGCATGGGGGCACATGATGCTCTTCTTGCCTACTCTATCTTCCTTTCTTTTATTCTGAAAAAAAAAAAAAAAGGTGTTAACAACAGTATATTGGAGAAAATTGGGTTTTCTATTACACTATAAAACATCCTCATGGATGTACGTCTTTTGGAATCCTATCCAGGAAATATAGTGATACACGGTTATTAGGCTGTATGCTTTCAATGTCTGCCAAGTTATGGAATTCTGAACAGTCAGTCAGTCAGTTCCATTGCTCAGTTGTGTCCGACTCTTCATGACCCCATGGGCTGCAGCACATCAGGCTTTCCTGCCCATCACCGATTATCAGACTTTATTCAAAATCATATCCATTGACTCAGTGATATCATCCAGCCATCTCATTCTCTATCATCCCCATCTCCTCCTGCCTTCAATCTTTCCCAGTGTCATGGTCTTTTCAAATGACTCAGTTCCTAATACCAGGGGGCCAAAATATTGGACTTTCAGCTTCAACATCAGTCCTTCCAATGAATATTCAGGAATGATTTCCTTTAGGATGGACTGGTTGAATCTCCTTGCAGTCCAAGGGACTCTCAAGAATCTTCTCCAGCACCACAGTTTAAACATCAATTCTTCAGCGCTCAGCTTTCTTTACAACCAACTCAAACATGACTACTGGGAAAACCACAGCCTTGACTAGACAGACCTTTGTTGGCAAAGTAATGTCTCTACTTTTAAATACGCTGTCTAGGTTGGTCATAACTTTCCTTCCAAGGAGTAAGCATCTTTTAATTTCATGGCAGAAGTTACCATCTGCAGTGATTTTGGAGCCCCCAAATATAGTCTGTCACAGTTTCCACTGTTTCCCCATCTATTTGCCATGAAGTGATGGGACTGGATGCCATGATCTTAGTTTTCTGAATGCAGAGCTTTAAGCCACTTTTTTACTCTCCTCTTTCACTTTCATCAAAAGGCTCTATAGTTCTTTTTTCATTTTCTGCCATAAGGTTGGGGCCTCTGGATATCTGAGGTTATTCATATTTCTCCCAGCAATCCAGATTCCAAATTGTGCTTCATCAGCCTGGCATTTTGCAAGATGTACTCTGCTTATAAGTTAAATAAGCAGGGTAACAATATACAGCCTAGATGTATTCCTTTTCAATTTGCAACCAGTCTGTTTTTCCATGTCCAGTTCTAACTGTTGCTTCCTGAACTGCATACAGATTTCTCAAGAGGCAGGTGAGGTGGTGTGGTATTCCCATCTCTTTAGGAATTTTCCAAGGTTTGTGGCGATTCACCCAGTCAAAGGATTTGGCATATTCCATAAAGCAGAAATAGATGTTTTGCTGGAATTCACTTGCTTTTTCGAAGACCCAATGGATGTTGGCAATTTGATCTCTGGTTCCTGTGACTTTTCTAAAACCAGCTTGAACATCTGGTAGTTTACAGTTAACATACTATTGAGACCTTGCTTGGAAAATTTTGAGCATTACTTTGCTAGTGTGTGAGATGAGTGCAAATGAGCAGTAGTTTGAGCATCCTTTGGCATTGCTTTTCTTTGGGATTAGAATGAAAACTGACCTTTTCCAGCTGGCATATTGAGTGTAGCACTTTCACAGCATCATCTTTCAGGATGTGAAATAGCTCAACTGGAATTCCATCACCTCCACTAATTTTGTTCGTAGTGATGCTTCCTAAGGCCCATTTGACTTCACATTTCAGGATTGAAATGTGATTCAGGGATTGATCACACCATCGTGATTATCTGGGTCATGGAGATCTTTTTTGTACAGTTCTTCTGTGTATTCTTGCCATCTTTTCTTAATATCTTCTGCTTCTGTTAGGTCCATACCATTTCTGTTCTTTATTGAGCCCAACTTTGCATGAAATGTTCTCTTGGTATCTCTAATTTTCTTGAAGAGATCTCTAGTCTTTCCATTCTATTATTTTCCTCTATTTCTTTGCGCTGATCACTGAGGAAGGCTTTCTTATCTCTCCTTGCTATTCTTTGGAACTCTGTCTTCAAATGGTTATATCTTTCTTTTTTCTCCTTCCCTTTTCATTTCTCTTCTTTTTCACAGCTGTTGGTAAGGCCTCATCAGAGGGCCATTTTGCTTTTTGCATTTCTTTTTCTTGTGGATGATCTTGATCCTCTATTGTACAATGTCACTCACCTCCATCCATAGCACATCAGTCACTCTGTCTATCAGAGCTAGTCCCTTAAAATATTTCTCACTTCCACTGTACAATCATAAGGTATTTGATTTAGGTCATACCTGAATGGTCTAGTGGTTTTCCCTACTTTCTTCAATTTAAGTCTGAATTTGGCAATAAGGGGTTCATGATCTGAACCACAGTCAGTTCCCGGTCTTGTTTTTGGTGACTGTATAGGGCTTCTCCATCTTTAGCTACAAAGAATATAGTCAATCTGATTTCAATATTGACCATCTGGTGATGTCCATGTGTAGAGTCTTCTCTTGTGTTGTTGGAAGAGGGTGTTTTCTATGACCAGTGCGTTCTCTTGGCAAAACTTTATTAGCCTTTGCCCTGCTTCGTTCTGTACTCCAAGGCCAAATCTACCTGTTACTCCAGGTGTTTCTTGACTTTCTACTTTTGCATCCAGTTCTGTATAATTAAAAGGACATATTTTGGGGGTGTTAGTTCTAGAAGGTCGTGTAGATCTTCATAGAACCCTTCAACTTCAGCTTCTTCAGCATTACTGGCTTGAGCATAGAGTTATTGATTTTGTTTGTGATATTGAATTGTTTGCCTTGGAAATGAAAAGAGATAATTCTGTCACTTTTGAGATTGCATCTAAGTACTGCATTTCAGACTCTTTTGTTGACTATGATGGCTACTCCATTTCTTCTGAGGGATTCCTGCCCACAGTAGTAGCTATAATGGTCATCTGAGTTAAATTCATCCATTCCAGTCCATTTTAGTTTGCTGATTCCTAGAATGTCGACGTTCACTCTTGCTATCTCCTGTTCAGCCATTTCCAATTTGCCTTGACTCATGGATCTAACATTCCAGGTTCCTATTGCAATATTACTCTTTACAGCATTGGACTTTATTTCCATCACCAGTCACATTCACAACTGAGTGTTGTTTTTGCTTTGGCTCCATGTCTTCATTCTTTCTGGAGTTATTTCTCCACTGATCTCCAGTAGCATATTGGGCACCTACCAACTTGGGGAGTTCATCTTTCAGTGTCCTATCTTTTTGCCTTTTCATACTGTTCATGGGGTCCTCAAGGTAAGAATACTGAAGTGGTTTGCCATTCCCTTCTCCAGTGGACATTTTATCAGAGCTCTCCACCATACCCATCCATCTTGGGTGGCCCTACATGACCTAGCTCATAGTTTCATTGAGTTAGTCAAGGTTGTCATCCATGTGATTAGGTTGGTTAGTTTTCTGTGATTGCGGTTTTCAGTCTGTCTGCCGTCTGATGAAGAAGGATAAGAGGCTTATGAAAGCTTCTGAAGAAGACACCAGCTATGTGGCAATATAGTGATGTTCATGGATGACTTTCCAATGAATTGAGTTCTTTCCTTTTCTCATCTAACTCCATCCTCACCTGCAGCTATCCATGAGCTGAGGGAATCTACACATGTTCCTTTCTGAGAAGGAAAGCTTTATTCTCTCCTTATGTGGCTTCACTGTGCATAAATATGCAAATAAAAATAAAAACATTGTTTCTAAACAGAATTAGTATATAAGAAGTAAAACAAAAAAAAATGCATTTTGAGAAAGGTGTGTTTGCATTTCATTTTAAGAACAAATTTTGAAATGGTAAATTTGAGTTAGTTCATAGAATCAACATGTATCACTATATAATTTTAAAGAAAATAGAGTAAAAAATCCAGTATTGTAAGTTATTGATTCACTATATATATATATATATATATATGAATAGAAACAACCATGGCATGTTCATTATTAAAATATTCATGCATTATATCTGTTCTCAAAATCAGTAACTAATATATTCAGTTAGCAAAATAATATAGTCTCCTTTCTGGCAGAAATTTGGGGAATAAACTAATTTTTTTTTTCTAACACTATTTTAAAGTTCATCATTTAAATTTTCATATCTTTAAATTTTGATCTGGACATTAATTGATGTATCCCAAATGTTATGGAATATATTTTGGACTCTGAAGGAAATCAATAGAGATTTTCCTTTTTTCCTGAATTTACAAGAATGATGGTTTCATAAGAATAAGTCCTAAACTCCTGATTTCCAGCTAATAATCCTCCTAGCACTTTGAAGAGGGAAAAGCCCTGCGAACCAGAACAAGTTCTTAATAGTGGTCATCAGGAGGAAGGCAGAAAAAGACTAGCATTAATTAATATATATATACATAATTTATATATATGTAAATATATGCATATATTTACATATATATGTAAATATACATAAGTAAATTTTCCTATTTTGTGAGATAAGAAGGATCACAATGGCTGATTGAAAACCTTAAGTCTAATATCTCTGTCATCTCTGTTTGCAGCATTTGATTGACTTTCTAACTCCACTTGAGGTCTTTCTGGGTCTTGGGACAATGATGATTTTTGTTTGAAATTTAAAATTTTCTTATTATGAAATAGTAAATCTTATTTAAACCTTCTAATTTTTCTTGCTTTTTCTGACATTGCTTTGTCATGGAAGTGGGAGTGGGGGTTGCTTCGCTTTCAGGTAGATGTAGAAATTCATGTTTTCCAGTTAGCAACTGCTGACTGGAGGATAGACTCCTTATTATTGACCAGGGATGGAAGGTCAAGCTCTCCACATGTTCTCCACTGACTTTGTGTGAGATTGACCCTATTATACCTAGGTAGTGGTTAGGAAATGTTGATGATCCACTAGGTCACCCACCACTGAGGCCATTTCAGCAGACATGGGAAGAGATGCCTCATTCCTCAGTGCCCCGTCTTTACACTTTATATTTCAAGGGAGCCTCTACTATCATGATGGGTAAGGGAGTGTGACTTCATGCCTATGCAGCAGGGATGAACATCCCAGCTTCCTACTTAGCCTTTTATGACATACTTCACTAGAGATTTTGGGTTGCCTCATTTCAGACTCATGAGAGCAGACGTTTAGGCTCCCTGTTCAGCCTTTGCTGGCATAGGAGAGATCATGGGCTTTTTGTTTGTTTGTTTTTGTTTTTCCCCCAGTGGTATCTGGTTAGAACTGAAGATACATACAAAAGAAAAAGAATGTCTGTTTTGAATGAACTTATCTTGGTCTTTATTTAACTTATATGCAGAGTACATTATGAAAAACACTGGGCTGGATAAAGCACAAGCTGGAATCACGATTGCTGGGAGAAACGTCAATAACCTTATATATGCAGATGACACCATCCTTATGGCAGAGAGCTAAGAAGAACTAAAGAGCCTCTTGATGAAAGTGAAAAAGGAGAGGGAAAAAGTTGGCTTAAAGCTCAACATTCAGAAAACAAAGTTCATGGCATCTAGTCCCATCACTTCATGGCAAATAGATGGAGAAACAGTGGAAACAGTGGTAGACTTTATTTTTGGGGCTCCAAAATCACTGCAGATGGTGACTGCAGCCATGAAATTAAAAGACACTTATTCCTTGGAAGGAAAGTAATGACCAACCTAGACAGCATATTAAAAAGCAGAGACATTACTGTGTCAATAAAGTCCGTCTAGTCAAGGGAAGGATTGGGGGCAGGAGGAGAAGGGGACGACAGAGGATGAGATGGCTGGATGGCATCACGACTCAATGGACCTGAGTTTGAGTAAACTCTGGGAGTTGATGATGGACAGGGAGGCCTGGCGTGCTGTGATTCATGGGGTCGCAAAGAGTCAGATACAACTGAGCGACTGAACTGAACTGACTGAGTCAAGGCTATGGTTTGCCCAGTAGTCATATATGGATGTGAGAGTTGGTTATAAAGAAAGCTGAGCGCTGAAGAATTGATGCTTTTGAACTGTGGTGTTGGGGAAGACTCTTGAGAGTCCCTTGGACTTCAAGGAGATCCAACCAGTCAATCCTAAAGGAAATCATTCCTGAATGTTCATTGGAAGGGCTGTTGTTGAAGCTGAAACTTCAATACTTGGCCACCTGATGCGAAGAGCTGACTCACTTGAAAAGACTGTGATTACAGGAAAGATTGAAGGCAGGAGGAGAAGGGGACGATTGAGGATGAGTTGGTTGGATGGCATCACCGACTCAATGGACACGTGTTTAAGTAAACTCTGGGAGTTGGTAATGGACAGGGAGGCCTGGCGTGCTACAGTCCATGATGTCGCAAAGGGTCAGACAGCACTGAGAGACTGAACTGAACTGAAGTATCTTGGTCCTTGGCTAGAGAGATCTTGCTTTTCTTGGGTTTAAACAACAAACAAACAATGATAAGTCTCTGTTGTCATTTATAATGTGCTTATTCCGTCAGCTCCAAATCTGGGATAAACAAGGCAAAGTGAAAATCCAGGAGTTCACCACTATGTCATTCCTCATTCCCAACTTATCTAGTCAATCAGCTTTTCCCTCTATACTTTGAAAGGTTTCTTATGTTTATTTTCTACATAATGACCAAAAATTTTAGTAGTACTTAGAACAGGGAAAAGTACACAGACTTTATCTTCTTGAAGTAAAGTCCAATGCAAATTCTTTTTTAGGCTTATGACCAAACTTCAAAACATGAAAAAACAGAAGATGAGATAAGGCCTGAGAAATTAGATAAAAACTATTTCCTGTAATCCCTTGAAAATTCAAACTAATTAGGAGAGAATAGAGTTAAAAGTATTTAGATAAAGGGTTAAGAAATTATTTTACTAAGCAGTTTACAAAATACCTGTGAAATTCCTCTGATTTCATATCTTTGAGTTGTATCTGGTGAAATATTTTGCTGGATTCTGAGAAATAACAACAAAAATGGACATTTAGCAAAAAAGAGAGAAAAAGGAAAGGAAGGAAAGTAAAGAAAAGGAAGGGAAGGAGAAGAAGGAAATGGAGAAAGGGAAGTATGGAAATAGTAGAATGGAAGAAAGGGACATTCTGCCTACTCAATCAACGCTAAATGTAGTCGAATGCCTTCGACATCTCCAAGCTGGCATGACAAAAAGAAAGACAACTGTACATATTTTGAAATATGCTTTTTTCCCCTTGAGTTATACTTTTGAGATTCATCTAAGGCACATATTTTGAAGTACCATATAGCAACCAGTTAGCTTGTTATAGCTAGTTGTAGATGGTTATTAGTTGTAGCTCACAAAAGATTAGGAAAGTGATGCAAATTTTAGTAACTCAGTAAGCTTATTCAGCTTATAGGAAGTGGCATGGGATTTAGAACTTCCCCATCTACTTTGTAACATCTTCCTCTTATCTATGTGGTTTTATGATGTAGATCTCAAGCATTTTAGAAAGGGAAGAAGAGACAAGGATGGATGAGAAAGGGAGAAAGAACAGGAAAATTACACATCAGAGATGGACTCACTGTTTAACAGGATAAAAACAAATATACCAACTACAATGACATTTTATTTACAGACATACCTTTGTTTTATAAGTATTTAAAAATTAGAAAATGTATAAATAATATAGTGAGCATTCATAATCCAATCATCATCATTTAACAAGTTGATTTCAGAATAAATATTAAAAATCCTTTTCTATTTGGGGCTCTTTACAGTGTGTTTTTTTTATTTCTGAGTTTTCCCTCTTCTTATTTTTGTTAAATTTAGATATAATTGACACATAGCAGTATATTAGTTTCAGGTGTACAACATAATAATTCTAATGTCTGGATATACTGAATATGTATATATCATGAAGTGATTATCACGATAAGGCTTAATTAACATCCTTCAGCACCCTTGGTTACATTTTGTTTCCTGTGATGAGAGTTTTTGAGATCTAATATAGCTTCATCACTATAGTCACCATGCTGTATATTACACTCTGAGAACGTATTTCTCTTAAAACTGGAAGTTTGTACCTTTTGACCTTCTACTCTTATTTCACCCATGCTCCACCCCAGACTTCCTTAGTCTAATCAGCTCTCATTGTATTTCTTCTCAATTTCTTTTCAGAATTTTTTTGATTTTTGTTTTAAAATACTTTTATAGGTCAAAATGCTCAGTTGAGTATACTGAATGTAGTTGAAAAGTTGTGTTTTCATTTTATTCTACTTTGTGGATGGTTTAGGGAGGAAAGGAATGATCATCAGCTGAAATAGCTTGATTACATTTTTCTCTCCTTATAGTTGTTTCTTCCAGAGTTTGCTTATTCTTCCCCTAGGCATTCCTTCAACACTATTACAAGTTCAAGTGTCCTGTCTATCCTATTAGAAGAACCATAAAGGTGGGAATCTGATTTGTATGTGCTGCCGAAAGCTGCATTTACAAAAATAATGTTATGTGTAAGTTAAAGGTTATAATGATTTCTAATAATATTTTGATTGGAAATCACATATTGGTCTTATTATTTTAACTATTTTGTTTATTTTTAATTGCTGGAGTGTTTCTGAAAATGAAAAGATAAAAAATCTTCTCAAAATTGGTTGTACTGTCAGATATCCTATGTTCTATAATGAGGTGGAATGCAAAGTATGTGTGTGTGTGTGTGTGTGTGTGTAGAGAGAGAGAGAGAGGAGAGAGAGACAGAGAGATAGTCATAAGGAGAGGAAGTGGGAGAAAAACAGTTACATGATTTTGTGCATTGTCTAACAAAAAAGTGTGATCCAAATGCTTCCATTCTCTTTAGAGAGCCTGTAGAAGGAAAAACATACTATAGAAAGAGAGTTTCCAGGGCGGAGTATTTTCTCAGTTTATAGCTAGTCAAGAGGCTTACAGGTCTGCCCTGGCAGATGCTTGCTTTTCCACGACAGGACCAGAGTCCAGGAAGCTGTGTACTGCTGACTCCTATTTGCAAGTCCCTGTGCACTGAAGCACACTAGTTTTTTTTGTGTGTACTTCTGGATGTTTAGTAGTATTTTTCTGACAGTGTGATCATCATGGGGTTAACTCAGCTCTGTGGCAATCAAGACAAGCAATCCTAAAGGAAATCAATCCTGAGTATTTATTAGAAGGACTGATGTTGAAGCTGAAGCTCCAATACTTTGGCCACCTGATGCGAAGAGCCAATTCATTAGAAAACACCCTGATGCTGGGAAAAACTGAAGGCAGGAGGAGAAGGGGATGACAGAGGATAAGATGGTTGAATGGCATCGCTGACTCAATGAACGTGAGTTTGGGCTTGCTCTGGGAGATGGTGGGAAGCTTGGAGCACTGCAGTCCATGGGGTCACAAAGAGCTGGACACAACAGAGTGACTGAACAACAACTTGGTGACAACCCACTTGGACGTTATTCTCCTCTGACTTGCTAACAGGTATTCGGGAGTGCCAATACCTAGGTAATTATTATATGACTATGTAAGCATCGCAGATAAACCAGACTGGTCAGGTCTATCACTAGGACAAGTTAGCAGAACCAGTGTGTGCTTGGAGGGTAGCAGAGGAGCTGGTGTTAAGAACAAAACTGTGAACAACGGAGTATCATTGACAACTGATCTCACTAGCCTATGAAGTCTGACACTGATGGGAACATTTCCTACTTCTATTTCCTTTAAAGAAAATTTCTTTAAAGTTCTATAATAATAATTAAGTTGTACTGACTTCTTATTATTGAACACATTTAGATTTGACTAGACATTCGGAGAAGGCAATGGCAACCCACTCCAGTACTCTTGCCTGGCAAATCCCATGGGCAGAGGAGCCTGGTAGGCTGCAGTCCATGGGGTTGCTAAGAGTCGGACATGACTGAGCAACTTCACTTTCACTTTTCAGTTTCATGTATTGAAGAAGGAAATGGCAACCTACTTCAGTGTTCTTGCCTGGAGAATCCCAGGGACAGGGGAGCCTGGTGGGCTGCCGTCTATGGGGTTGCAGAGAGTCAGACACGACTGAAGCGACTTAGCAGTAGCAGCAGACACACATTAGTTGGAGGAAAAAAAATTATGCTGATTAGAATTAACAGTTTTAAGCAAAATGATTCTTCACATGTTGGACTGTGATTTATCTTCACATGCATTTGGAGGGAAAGTTTTTTTAGAGTATCTATATAGATAGTCATGTTCAATATACTTCAATGGAAAACAATTTTTAAGAACTCAGGCAGATGGATTTTAGGAATGAAAGAGTTGTCACTAAGATGAAAGAGTTGTCTCTAAGAATAACTGAATTTCCTTTTTTATGTATAGAAAGCCCACAAGGGCAACTTTAGTCAAATATGCATTATCAATTAAGTCACTGTACTAATCCTTTCAAGTATATGTAATTTACCATTTTTAAAAAGTTTCTAAATATATGAATATCTTTAGCACAGCTCCACTCCCAGAATCGTTTACTACTGGAATTATTTATTGTTGAACAAATATGTCTGGAGTATTACTAAGTTTAATGGTGCCTCTCTCCAGACAGTTTTAACTTAAGCTGAAACTTTCTTGAAAGAGTGCCTAGACCTTTTCTGTGATGATAAGGGCGTGCATTTCCATTTACTTATATTTTTCTTCATCCCCACTTGGTTAAATATACATATGAATGTATAGCTGGCTGTCCTCTATCAGAGAGAGTTTTGTTTCCCTTTTCTACAGAAGGGGTAATCATATTTCTGGAAAGAAGAAATGGTGCTTTAAAAGAGCTCAATAGCTTTGGTATCTGGATAAGGGCACTTAGAAGTGACACACACTCACAGAAGTTTTCTCATGTCACTGAGAATGTTAAATTTGATTCCTCAGTCAGGGAGATATTAAGCACAGAGAAGTTCCATGGGCAAAGCAAAAATAACTGTTATGTGGGAGCTGTTATACGGGCAGTAGATTGCTATCTAGGGATCTTCATCTCGGCTAAGTTCCTTCTCACACTGTGTAGGAAATGGCAGCAAGAGATATTTTAGCCAAGATATAAAAGAAAATATACATTTCTCACAGTTAAAGGGATACAAAATCAGCCAACTCATTAAAAGCCCTTTGGAAAGCTCAAAGATCATATCCACTTTCAGAACGTTCCACTAGAAGTATCCCAGATGCAACTTACAGCCATAACTCTTCCAACCTTATTCTAGAATAAATGTACTAACAGTATATGTTCCTCATCTCTAGAATTTTAGGGACTTCCTTGTTCTGTGATGATGAAATGAAAGAGTTTATATCACACGTGCTAGATCTCTTCTTGTCCATTTATCTTGGTTATGAGATGGTTGAATTATAATTATATATTAAATTGTGTTGGTTGAAATTTTGCAGAACTGTTATGCTAACTATAAAAAGGACTTATATGACTGACTAGAAAGGTGACAATATAATTTACTGTCCAAATTTGAATACTATTAGAGAACAAAATAAGAGCTATTAGTAATTACATTTAGGGCGACATTTGTGAACTGAGCCTCTCCTGGGAAAGCCAGACTATAGGTGATCCCCATCATAAGGGAATTATTTAGATAAATGTGCCATGTTATTCAAAAATAATTGGGTCTCCATAGTGTCCATCAACTCCCCTAGTGAATGTGTTTAGAATTACCAAGGATCTCTAGCAAAATAGTTGAAATTGGCTGGAACAAAGCTGAGAGTTTAATATTTTACTATAATAAGAGGTTTCACCCAGTTCAGTTCAGTCAGTTACTCAGTTGTGTTTGACTCTTTGCGACCCCATGGACTGCAGCACACCAGGGGTTTAACATTTTACTCTAAAAAAAGGGTCCATCCAGAAGTTGGCATTTAAGCAAGAATAAAACAAGATGTTCAGTTGGTTGTAAATCTGATTGAAAAATAGAAGAATATCAACTGGCTCTTTAGTAAAATATCTGAACTTAAGACAGAAAGTCTTAGCTTCTAGTTTTATTTGAATACCCATTTACAAATTGAAAATTGAATTTTATGCACTTGGAGATATTTATCTGAAAAAGGAAAGATTTAATATATCATCTTTAAGATTTCTTCCAGCTTTGCTATTTTTGTGATTTTCACTAGCACTTTTTTTCTGGGGTGAATAAGAAGATCCTTGAAGACACTGGAGACATAGGAAATTTATGATGAAGGAACACAGGCAAAGTGAAAAAAGGAAAGTTCAAAGTACCGTGGGACCTTTTAAATTCTGCTATTGCATCATATTCACTTCTCAGTTCAGTCATGCTGAACTACTTGAAATTCTCAACACACCCCTTATTCCTCTATGTAGTTTGTTTCCTGTGTTAAGAATGTTCTCTCTTCATCCCCTTTAACTTTAGCTATATCTAACCACTATTCATCATTCAAACATTGATCTAATCTCAGTTTGAATCCTTCCACTGAAAGCCTATAGCCCTTTGGGCATAACTCCATCATACCACTTTTCACGAACTCCATTATAATTGTTCATTCATTTTACTTTCATGCTGAACTCTGAGCTGTAACACTTCTCTACCTCTGCATCTCCAGCAGCTAACCTAGTGATTCTCCAATAGAAGGCACTCAACAAACCATTAATTGAATTATTAAAAAGAAAAAAAAACCCAATTATTCCTCCTTCAAATAGAAATACATCTGTAAGAACAGAAAAAAAGAAACATTCCTATAGATGCCTATGTAAGATATCCATCACATAAATTATCATATATGTAAATCAAGGTGAAAATAAGTAAAGTTTGATTGTATCCTGTGCTTTATAGAAATTCTTGGGATTTATGCCATTGGAGATGCTTTAAGAAAAATAATTCATAAAGGCAAAAACGTGCTTATGATGACCAAGCTGCTGTGTTAAGCATAATAATTTAGAGACTAAAGTGACATGTTTTCCAGGATGGTCTACCTCACACTAAATTTTGCTCTATTGTGTTTTTCAGAGGTGTTATAGAATTTTTTTAAAAAATCTATTTTATTTTGTGTTATGTTTTCATACCCTCTGCTGCTGCTAAGTCACTTCAGTCATGTCCGACTCTGTGTGACCCCAGAGACGGCGGCCCACCAGGCTCCCCTATCCCTGGGATTCTCCAGGCAAGAACTTCTAGGCTCCTCCATCCATGGGATTCTTCAGGCAAGAGCACTGGAGTGGGGTGCCATTGCCTTCTCCATTTCATACCCTCTAAATAAACATTTATCATTTTTTATACAACTCATACTCTTCTTTCCAACATATGTACTTGCATCTGCTAATTTTAAATAAGCTTAACAGAAACTTTCTTTAAACACTATTAAACACATAAAACTATTATATATTGCTAATACCTCTCCTCACTAACAAAGTCATATGGAATCGACATCCTTTTATTCAAAGAAGGCTCAGAAATTTCAGTCATTTTTTTAACCTCACATTCTTTCTAACCATTGATCTTTAATCATTTGCCATAATTGGTGAATTGTGAATTTATAATATTTTTCAAAAGTATCCATTGCTTTCCCACTGCATTTGACATTATGAATTACTGCTGACTAATCAATGTTTTCCTAACTGATATCAGTAATATAAAATTTTACTCATTTAATAATTCTGAACATTACTATCAAATTACTTATCTTAAAATACTGCTTTTAGCATCCTAAAAATATTCTAGAAGTATAGTACCAATTAATATCTACAAAATATAGTCCAAATTCAATAATCTGGCCTTTTAAAGGCTTTTTGAAATCTGGCCCCAACCTATTTTTCAATTTCCCCCCTGCTGTGTAACATAAATTCTCCCCTCTAGAGGAATCACTGACCTCCAAATGCTATTTGTTAGGATATATTTACCCCTGTTTTAACTGTTACCACAAACTTTCTCTTTATACTTCTTCCGCTCTCTATACTCCCTTCCTTCCTCTAAAACTGATATTAATGTTCTGTCAGTACTTAAAATGAGAGGCCTATCATTTACCTCCAGTGGTAATTCATTAACAGACATTGTCTTAACTTCCTCCTAATGAGGTTGATTCAAAAGCTATGACTGTGTGCTTCTTAAATTTGAAGAACTTTATACTCTTGACATAAGTGTCCATAACTATGTTCTGTTCAGACAGCTTGATGACTGACTTATATCATAAGGAAAAAAAGGCAGGGTCTTTGTTCCCATATTTAAATGTGTTGGTTTTTTTCCTCATATGATTAAAAAAATATAGCACTTTATTCTCTAGTAAATTGTAACTTTCTTTTTTCTGTGATGATTTCAATAAGTGTCCCTAAAGACAGTGACACTGTTTTTATTGCTTATCTTTTTCAGTAAATCTTATCTCTTACATAAATTGGGGAGTATCTCAAAAATGATGATGGGGTAAGGGGTGTTTTATCACTTCTTACTTATATCTCTGAAACTCCAATACTTTGGCCACCTAATGCGAAGAGCTGACTCATTTGAAAAGACCCTGATGCTGGGAAAGATTGAGGGCAGGAGGAGAAGGGGACAACAGAGGATGAGATGGTTGGATGGCATCACCAACTCAATGGACATGGGTTTGGGTGGACTCCAGGAGTTGATGATGGACAGGGAAGCCTGGTGTGCTGTGGTTCATGGGGTCGCAAGGAGTCAAACACGGCTGAGTGACTGAACTAACTAACTTACATCTCTGTAGTCTTCTCCCTTGTCTTTTATGTTGGTCTTCAAAGTCCTTATTTCTCTCCTATGCTGTTAATATAACAAAAGCAGTAATATGGTCTAATGTTAGATTAAATGTCACGAGAGTAGTGTTTGGGTCCCATCTGTACTGTAAAATTAAACTGAGCTCTCATATCCTTTGAGCTGAATGTTATTTTTCTCCTTAACAGGAATAATGACTAATGTATCCTACCCTGATAACTTGTGAGATTGTATTATTTTTCCACATCTATTCACTCCTCTTTCTTCTTCAGCACCTTTTGTGTGTTAGTTGCTCAGTTGTGTCCAACTCTTTGAGACCCCATAGATTGCAGCTTGCCAGACTCCTCTGTCCATGGAATTCTCCAAGCAAGAATACTAGAGTAGGTTACCATTCCCTTCTCCAAGGTATCTTTCTAACCCAGATATTTGACACGGGTCTCCCTAATTTCAGGCAGATTCTTTACCATCTGAGCCAACAAGGAAGCCCAGAGGAATACATTTCCCTCTTCCTTAAATTCCCTTAACTTTGTGTTTGGCCAAGTAACCTGCTTCTCAAGGACATGTGGGAAGACATGAAAATATCTGATTTCCAAATTTCTATGAGTGTTATCCTTTTCCTGCAATCTACCATAAGAAGGGGCTGCAACTGCTTCAGGAAATTGCTGTTCTTCATCTTGGTCTCCAAAAGACAAGCCTATATAGCAGACCTAACCCCAAGTCTAGTCAAGCTCAACTAAGCCAAGTAGAATCTCAGACAACCTACAGACTCAGGAGTGAAAAATAAATATTTGTTTTAAGCTAATAATTTTTTTTAGATCTGTTGTTTATATAGAATTCTTACAGCAAAATCTAAGACATTTCTTGCAGAGCTAAGATCTTCAAATAGTTTTCTATATACAAACATGATTTATAAATGTTACAGTGTAAAAATATCTTACAGCCATTATAGTGGGCAAATAAATCAAACACTAAAAATACATACTGTATAACTGTACTTTTGTAAAGTTTTAGAATAGGCAAAATATGTCCATGGTGATAGAAAGTAATTGCCTCAAGGGTGAGTTTGAAGGGACTTGGAAATAATTTAATTGTACAAACATTAAGGAGCATTTTAGTTATGGAAAGTTTGTAAAATTTGTTTTGGATGTTGAATACCTAGATATGTACAACTGTCAGAACTCAACTAACTGAAAAATTGTGTACCTTATTATATGTTAAGTATAACTCAATAAAACAAAACTCATTCAATATCACTGACTCATCCTTGAACTTGACTTTTACATCTACCTACACACTCAACATTTTCACTTGAACATTAACAGGCAACTCACACACAGTGTACTCACAACCTAACTCCTAATTCTACCCACTATTTAAGAAAATTTCTCTTACAACAGTATACTTTATCCAGAAAAAGAAAACAGCTCCATTTCCCTAGTTCTTCAGGCAAAATATATTAAAAACAAAAATTCTGATCTTTATCTCTCAAATACTGCATCCAACTCATTCCTCACTACTTCCTTTGCAAATACTCTGATCTAAGCCACAGTCATTTGCAAGGCTCCCAACTTCTATCTTTGACATTTTGCTGCTCAGATAGTTATAGTGTGCATAGCTGCTTCTCAACTGATATTTGCCAAAGTGATGAATGAATGAAAATGCCTTTTGCATACTAGCTTTTTCTGTTTAGTCTCATCCAGAATCATCATGATCTCCCAGGATTTATTCTGGCTCAAGCACCAACTCTGCAAGCACTTAGTGCTTGCTCAATCTAATTAGCATTACTTACAAAGGAAATGTAGAACAGCCCGATGCAAGTGCAAAGAAAGCATTAATCAACCTGAGTGCAAAGCTTAAAAGCAAGATAGTAACCGAAGCTTCTTCCCCACTCCTTTAATTATTCTGGCAGCCACAAACAAAACATAATGATGAGAAAGGGTGAAGGGACTAAAAAGAGCACTGCCATGATTCTGTCCCAAGGAAATCATCCTTTCTCCCATTTTGTTCCAGGTTTCTGGCATCTACATGCTATCCAATTCCTCCTCCCCCATATGCATCTAAAGAAGTAGTTTTAAAACTTTACAAAGTGATTTCAATCACTCTAGAGGGGAACATGCTGGAGTTCTAAAATTTTCTCCTGCCTTATATCGTAGTAAGTAAAAAAGTTTCATTCAGTACCTTAACACAGAGAGAAGGAAGCAGCAATGAACCAAAAAAACAATACAATAATGACAACCCAAATATCTGATCTCATGTTAAGACCAATTTTCCCTCTTCAACTTCTTACCTTCTGGTGCTTCTGGTCATTAATTCACTTAATAATAGCAGTACAGTATAATTTTCAAAAAGAATAAATTTATGATTTGCACACAAATATAAAATGAACATGTGTAAAATGTCTCAGTCAACTCATTAATTAATGAATGAGCCAATAAACATTTAAACCAGTTCAAATGAGAGTTTACTTACAGAGTTATGTATTCTGGACAAAATTCATTTCCATCACCATGAACAAATATCATCTGCATTGCTCTAAGCATTACTGTTTTCTACAAGTTAACTTCTATCTACAGAGTTGTTTAATCACTGGTTGAAGACAGTTACACAGCCTTAAGGAATCCAGTACTCTCCAGTGAGTCTGTTATATGGTGCAAGTATGCCACAATCCTATTTTGCTTACTTCCAAGTCACTGGCAACTTTTCCTGGCATCAGGAAAAGGAATAGTCTTACTACAGCTTTTAAAACAAGTTATACTGTAAAGTCTCCTAAAGTGAAAGATTGTTTACACATCCTTATTATATCAAAGAAACAGTAGTATGCACATGCTTTCTTCTCAGTTCTTCATCTGGTGAAACCATCATTTTTCAGGAGTGTGTGACTTAAAAAAAAATGGTGAGAAAGCAACAAGAAAATGGTTACAGAAATGCTTTATTTACATTTATTGTTTTCCATTTTTTATTTTCACATGTCAGTAGTCTGAGTGCTTCTGCTGGCAAAAGAAAAGCTCTTTTACTCTTTAGCAAAAGTGAACTCACTGAACAATGAGACATACATTGTACAATACTGTGCTCAAACAGTTGCACTAAGATGTGTAAACATAGATACCTTCATTCTAAGGGGATTGCTCTTTCAATATTTTTTACACAGAGCTGCCAGTAAGCATTTAGATTTTAAAGCTCATCATGCTCTCAAATTTTAAATACAATTAGAATTTTACATCTGCTTTAACATCTTCTCATCCCAATGGTTTAGAGAATGTCTTCATTATAAATACACACACATACATAGTATAAAAACGTAAATTATTTCAAAAAATAGAAATTGGTTGGCCACCATCACCACTGCCAACAACCAAGTAATAAGAAATATATTTCAATAAATTTGCCAGTTTTATATTATAGACAACTTTTATTGAATATCAAATTGTGGAAAGGGTTTGAAAAATCATTATTTGCTACTGCTAAGTCACTTCAGTCATGCCCGACTCTGTGTGACCCCAGAGACGGCAGCCCACCGGGCTCCCCCGTCCCTGGGATTCTCCAGGCAAGAACACTGGAGTGGGTTGCCATCTCCTTCTCCAATGCATGAAAGTGAAAAGTGAAAGTGAAGTCGCTCAGTTGTGTCCGACTCTTAACGACCCCATGGATTGCAGCCCACCAGGCTCCTCCATCCATGGGATTTTTCAGGCAAGAGTACTGGAGTGGGGTGCCATTGCTAAGTACAACTTATTTTCTTGTTTCATTCTTCCAAAGTCAACTTCCTTCTTTTTGTACTATATTTTATACTCTCTCAGGGACGTATTCACATCTTTTGTTGTCCCATGGAAAATTTTCCTTTGGGTAGCTTGTATCACTGTGATTTTTCCTTATCACATTTGGATAAAATAAAAAAAAATTATGACTCATATAAATCTACACCAAATCATCAATACTAGCATAAAATGTAAGTTCCTTTTGATGTTGACATCAGTTCTTCTCTATTGTTTACTAAGTTAACATCTTACTCATTTTATTTTGCCTGTAGTTTTTCAATTTTGTGCTTGTTATTTAGTTGTCTTATGACAAAATTACTATTTCAATTTACTCCTGACATATGTTTTTGTATGGTTGAATAAATATTGCATACATCATTTATTATTTCTTGATATGCCAAGAATCCATGATGATAATAAATAGTTAAATATGCTAAGACATATTTAAAATGTTCTTTACGGTTCCACACACATTCCTATGTAAGTAAAAGCAGATGTCCACAGAAAGATGAAACACCTCGACTGTGAATGCCAGTGATTTTAAAATTTGTATGTATTTGTACTGCTGCTGCTGCTGCTAAGTCTCTTCAGTCGTGTCTGATTCTGTGCAACCCCATAGATGGCAGCCCACCAGGCTCCCCCATCCCTGGGATTCTCCAGGCAAGAGCACTGAAGTGGGTTGCCATTTCCTTCTCTGTGTATTTGTACTATGCCATATTAAAATGATTGCTTTTTAAAAGCGTATATGATTAAAATCTAAGACACTATGAAGAAAAATATTTTTTTTCTATTTGTAACATTAAACCTGATGGAGTTTCCATTTCTACCAGTACCTTGCATTGTAAAGTAAATGAACAAATCACTGATGTGAGGGAGAGTATAAAAAGCAAAACAGTCAGCAAGAATAAAAATAACAGATATTTTGAAGGATTCATCTTTACAATTTGCCTGTCTTTAAAGTAATAAAAATGTAACGTTTTTGAGGGGATGGAGGACTAACCTCAGTTTGGAGGATGGCATAATTTGTAAGAAAACTGATAACAGACAATCAAGATGTGACTTGAAATTAATGGTTAAAAATATTTTGTGTGTGTTTGTCAGCTGTGCAAAAAGCATTTCTTAGCTGCCTGGCCATTGTATAAAAATTTTCCCCATAAATGTACAGTTCATTATTTAAATAGTACTATTCAGATCAGATCAGATCAGTCACTCAGTCGTGTCCGACTCTTTGCGACCCCATGAATCACAGCACGCCAGGCCTCCCTGTCCATCACCAACTCCCCGGGTTCACCCAGACTCACTTCCATTGACTCAGTGATGCCATCCAGCCATCTCATCCTCTGTCGTCCCCTTATCCTCCTGCCCCCAATCCCTCCCAGCATCAGAGTCTTTTCCAATGAGTCAACTCTTCACATGAGGTGGCCAAAGTACTGGCGTTTCAGCTTTAGCATCATTCCTTCCAAAGAAATCCCAGGGCTGATCTCCTTCAGAATGGACTGGTTGGATCTCCTTGCAGTCCAAGGGACTCTCAAGAGTCTTCTCCAGCACCACAGTTCAAAAGCATCAATTCTTTGGCGCTCAGACTTCTTCACAGTCCAACTCTCACATCCATACTAGTATAAGGTAAAACAAGTAAATTTTACTAACTGAGACACTTAACTTAAAGAGTATCAATACCTTTATCTGCAAAAGTTATGAGGCATTTTTTTCTTCAAACAGAAGTGATATCCCAGTGAAATGTAATGCAATGATTTTACTTAAATCCGTACCAATGCATTTTATATTTCTTTTGATGCTACTGAAAAATAAATAAATATAACAATAGATACAAAACACTAAAAAATAACAATAAAACAAATTATAAACCAAATACAAATGATTCTAAAAAAATAAAAGTCAATAATATACATAAGTTAATATGACAGATTTTGTTTTCCTGAAACGAGATGGTCAACTTCTAAGTTGAAGTTTAAGAACAAACATAGTAGCATCAGGTTCAGTTCTAAAATATGGTGCTTTGGCATGTTGAGCATTTTAAGCTGAATGAATTTGAAGAGCAGCAGGTGAAGGACTCTCTGAACCCCCCCTTCTCCCCTGATGCAGGTCATAGGATTTTCATGTGAGAGGTTACTTCTCCATACCCAGAAGATAGAAAGACATTGAAGGAATCTGAATGAACGGGCCTTGCCAAGTTTTCCCCAGTGTGCTATCCCTAGCTCATAGCCTTTGTCCTATCTTTCTCCCCACAGCTTTCCATTTTTCATCAAACCTAGCATAAAGTCATCAAAACATACTCATTTCTTCTGGTCTTCATTTCCTTATGGAAGTCCCCATCTCACACAAAACTTCTACTAACTAAATAAGAAGAATTACATGTGTTTCTCCTGTTGATTTATCTTTGTAAATCTAATTTACAGGCACAGCCAAGAATCTTAAGGGAGTTAAGGAAACTTTTTTCTCCCCTACATGCCTCTTTTCCTGGACATGATATAATGCCTTAATTTTTCCACTATTTTTCCTTATTTGAACTATTGTATTAACTACAATTTCAGAGAATATCTTTGGATCTATGCATGTGGCAAAAATGATGATAATCATTCACTGAATAATTCCTTGAGATACCTAATGATTCAATATTTATTCCAATAATTATAAGTATGTAAAACATGCTTATATATAGTTATTAGAACACAAATAAAAACCTTTCTAAATTCTTGTACAGAACTCACTACACTCTGAAAATATGCTTCCTCAGCAGCCCAAAGTATTTAGTTAGATAATCTTCCAATGAGGAAAACAATACATGGGCACAGATGAGTTATCATATTGAATTGCTGACAGCTGAGAAACACCCCCTGGAGGAGGAAATGGCAACTCACTCCAGTCTCCTTGCCTGGAAAATCCCATGGACAGAGTAGCCTGGTGGTCACAGAATAGTCCATGGAGTCACAAAGAGTCAGACATGTCTGAGTGACTGAGTATGAGCACAAGGTAAGGTAAGGATGACTAGATCAAGAGCTCAAGACACTAAGAAATTAGATTAGTTTGAATTCAGGGTGGAGAATCACATGTGTCACAGAAGAATCTCTAGATAATCATGGGACAGTGTTAGAATGTTGGGCATGCAGAGGACTGTAGTTTAAGAAAAAAGACTAAAGACAATAATGAGAAAAATAAGGGGAAACTTATCATTAAACCTTGGGTAGGCTCTGTAAATTACCCAATTGCTCAGTATTTGAGTGTGATCTTAAGAAAAATGAAGGCTATAAGTATTTTTTGGAACTAATTCTTTCTTAAGTAGAAATTATATTTTAATTTAAAGAATCACCAACTCTCAGTTTTTGCTCTTTCTTCCTGATAGAATCAAATCTATTTATTCTCTGCATGCCTATAACAATACTTTATAATGATGGATATCAGCTGAATTATGTAGATTTATTAAGTATAAGCATAATTAAATGGACAAAAGGAATTCCTGAAATAGGTTTTAACATCTCAGTTAAAAAGGAAGACAGTATTCTGATCAATATTTTTGAAGGAAGCTGTATTTAACTATTGAGATTCAAAGTTATTTGAGCATCTGTTATTCTTTAATCAGGTTCTAAAAGGATAGGTTATAGGCCCAGGGCATAGAAAATAAGTGTGTGAGGAAATATTTCAGAAAGAAGAAGAAAATATTCCTAAATTACAAAAGACGTAAGTAATTTTGAGGCCCTGGGTCATTTGTTTGAAAAAAGAAAGGTTAAAGATTAAAGAAATGAATACATTAAATAGATTAAAGAAATGAATAAACTATATCTTTTCATGAATTTTTTAAAATCTTTTTTCTTTTTAAATTTCTTTTTAAAGTAGACTTCCAACTACTTTACAATATTAATTTTGAAATTCTATACATATTTTTTCACAAATTTGGAAGGAACAGTTGAGGGGCATAAGATTAGTTGTGTTTATACTGCTCTCTGGAAATGGAACTTTGCTTGTTTACATGTAACCCAAGGGCTCACATTGAATTATTCTGGGCATGGACAACCATCCTTTCCAATCTGCTGAATACAAATGAAAAAGCTCCTGGCAGGGGACTCTATATGTGTAAAATAGATAGCTGGTGAGAAGTTGCTATATAACACAGGGAGCCCAGCCTGGTACTCTGTGATGACCTAGAGGGGTGGGATGAGGGTGAGGGAGGCTCAAGAAGGAGGAGATATATATATAATTATGGCTGACTCACACTGTTGTACAGCAGAAACTAATACAATAATGTAAAGTGATTTTCTTCCAACTAAAAAATAAACTTGAAAAAGAGATGTCCTTTAGTAGATGAATGTATAAACACACAGAATTATATCCAGACAATGAAATATTGTTGTACTCAAAAGAAATGAGCTATCTAGCCTTGAAAAGACATGGAAAAAACTGAAATGCATATTACTAAATGAAAAAAGGCATTCCAAAATATCTACGTACTATACAAGATATCCTGGAAAAAAGAAAACTATGTACACAGTAGAAAGATCAGCAGTTGCCAAGGGATGGGAAGAGAATAGATGAAAAGGCAGAGCCCAGAGGGTTTCTAGACCAGTGGCAATGCTGTATCTGACACTATAATGGCACGGTGGATACATGTAATTATATTTTTGTACATGTACAAATACATGTAATGTACAATACCAAGACTCAACCTAAATGTAAACTATGCACTTTGGGTGATAAGTAAGTAAATGAATTCACTCAGTCATGTCCTACTTTTTGTGATCCCATGGACTGTAGTGTACCAGCCTTCTCTGTCCATGGGATTTTCCAGGCAAGAATACTGGAGTGGGTTGCCATTTCCTTCTCCAGGGGATCTTCCTGACCCAGGGATCAAACCCAGGTCTCCCGCATTGCAAGCAGATGCTTTACCCTCTGAGCCACCAGAGGATTATACACTTTTGGTGATAATAATGTATCAATTGGGGTTCACTAATTAGTTATTAATTGTAACAAATATACAACTCTGGTAGAGGATACTGATTATAAGAAAAGCTATGCATATGTAGGGAGGCAGTGGGTACATGGGAAATTTCTCTTTTATTTGTCTATCTTTGTCTTGAACTTTTCTAATAAAATCATACCAAGGAAGATGGGCAAATAAATTAAGTATAAGCAGAGCTCCTCTTGGTGAAGGGTGATAAATAAACTAAAGTTTAGCTACTTTTATCAAACTTCACAATCACCACCATTCAAGAAACTCTTAGAATAATCCTGTGCTATCTAATTCTTCCTCTAAACCAAGGACAGTTAGCTTAAGCAATATTTAAGCTTCAAGTAAGAACTGTGTGGTTTAATTTATGATGTACAGTTCTCCATAGTTGTAATGGCTAATTTTAGGAGACCTACTAGAATTTAATATATCAGACTTTATGCTTTCTATTTCCATCTATTGGACATTTCCACACATAGCACAACACATACATTATCATAAAAGCTACTTCTTCACCTATTATCTCAGCTAATAATGTTCCTCAGATCCTAAATGTTCATATTCAAGTTTTTCTTTCTTTCTTCATGTTGTCTACTCCTGAAACCATATACAAGCCCCTGTGTCCCTGTCCTTTGAAGACTAAGGCTTTTGCTTTAGTCTCAGGACTCCATTTAATCTCTAAAGGCTGACTCAAGAGTTAATTAGGAAATGTAAAGATATAGAAACAAAGATTAACCATTGCGCTGGGGAACTGGTAACAATTTAGATATAAATCTGTGGTATAAATCTGCCAGAAAGGAGACTCACCAAACTCACAGTTCCCTGAAAGATACAGATAAAGGCCTGACACACACTCCTAAGTTGTTCTTATGTAAGCAGACTTCCATCAGATGAAAACTATGGACCTCAAAAACATAAACCTGAGACTGGGTGAAACCAGAAGGTTGATGATGTTTGAAACTTCACCTCAATGCCAATAAACTGAGAATTGTGCACTAGCTGATCAAACATCCTGCAGTCTCCTCCCTTACACTGCCTTTAAAACCCCTTCCATGAAACTCATCTGGGAGTTCAAGTCTTTTGAACATGAGTTGTCCATTCCCCTTGCTCTGTGCCCTACAATAAATGCTGTACTTTCGTTCACTACAACCCAGTGTCAGAAGATTGACTTTACTGCCCACAGGAGAACAGACTCCATTTGGCTCAGTAACATTATCACATATGCCAAATAATTTTGTGGTGTCTCTAGATATAGTCATTCTTGTACTATACTGCTTTTCTTTTAAGCTCCTCTCTTCATTAAGCTCTTATATCTTCCTGTTTCCATTCTTTTCTTCTTGGTGTGCACATTGCCCTCATACTGATCATTCTAAATCATGCAGTGGATAGTAATAGCTATTCCATAGTGCCCTTTTACCAAGAAGAAAAAGTCCAATTTCTTTATTAAGGTCATGGGCTTTTATTTAAGTATATTTGTGCAAATTTTCAGATTATTCTCATAATTTTCTCCCATACTCTCTAATCCAGTTAGAATAAATGGGCATCTAGATCATGTTATTCTTTTATCAGTCTTCATGTTTATTCACAGGTTTCCTCCTCAGTTCAAATTTCCCTCTCCACAGTTTTCACCTAATAAAAGCCCAATTTTACAAATTTCACTTCAAAGTCGTCTACTCTTTACAGCCTTTCCTGACTCTCTACAGTGAGACTCTCTGTTCAGCCCCTCAGTGGGATCCAGCAGACCTTCCTTTATTCTTCTATATAGTCATTACTAAGTACAGTGTAATTATCCTCCTCCACGAGGCCTCAGAAGTTAGAAACCATGTTCCATCTGTTGCCAAAGCACAAACTTGGATACACAAAATTATTTCCCAGAAAAGATGGATTCACTAAACTTATCAGTTATTACAGAGTACTCAATTACTCTAGCTTATCAAAGTTAGAATGGAGAAGGCACATTATTTTATATATTACTAAAAGGTGAAAAAATTGCAATTAAACTATGACATGTCACTGACAGAGACATCCTAATTTCAAGGTTGTTAAAACATGACAATAAATATCTTAAAATGGATAAAATAAAATGCTGCATTTTGAACCCTAAATACTGTTCAAAGAAGACATAATAAACTGAGACATTTTCAATCAGTGTCAATTTGCGTACTTAGAGAAGATATTTGTTTAAAAAACTGCAAAATAAAATTATAGTGATAAATAAACAACACAGATGTGACATTTAATTTCAAAGATGCAGCTTCACAACTGAAATTATTTGAAGTAATTGCAAATAAACATTTTAAGTCACTGGAAGTAACTAAAATAGGGTAATCATAATAGACAAAATACAAAAATAAAAACAGAAGTTCTAATGATTTGAGAATGCATTCTTCAGGTATCTATGATACTACACTAATTTAAAAAATCACACAAAGAAAGAAATCCATATTAAACAACTTAAAATGAAGTAAAAATGATATCCTCTGGAATACCTTGTGAATAAATCAAAAACTGCTTTCAAAGATGTTAGCACAGTGTCTGGATTTTTAAAAGATGTTTATTTTTGAGAAAAGATGCTTAAATATTAGATGCATAATTTAATTTTATCATATATGTAAATAATATATGATTATAATTAATACATACATGATATATATTTATATATATATATAATTAATAAATTACTTTAAGTATATATTTGCCTCATTCAGTTACGTATATAAAAGCTAACTGAGAAATCTGCATTCTTTTTCTTTATTTGGAAGTCTTTTTTATTCAGACATTTGATATAAAGTAAATTTGAATTCACAATTCTAAGGACACTGCCCCTTCCAAAATAACTTTTTAATAAAAAGGCGTCTTGCCTAAATATTAATTTATGGCCATGTGAATCAGCCAATAAATGATTCATAATGTGCTTCTATAGCTTAAAAGAATATATTGGCATGACGGAAACAGAAAAGAGAAAATATTCAGATGATAAGGTATAATACCTTATTAAAATCAAGTGCTTAATTTTCTTAAATAAAATAATATTAAAATTATGGTATGGCTTATGTAACTTTAAATATGTACCTTCAGAAAGTTGAAATAAAATATTAGGTACAGAAAGATCAGTGGGAAACATATATACATGTAAACATACATAGATAATATAGATATAGATATACTGATATGATAGGTAATTAGCTTGGTAGGTAGATAGATATGATGAAAAGAGCTACTGTATAAGAAGAGAAAATATTCTGACACTTCAGTATGAAGTGTTAAGATCAAAGTGACATCATAGAAAAAGAAAGCTGCTAAATCATTGAAATCATGGCTGAGTTAAAGAGATATATAAATATACAGCAAATCTTAAAATTGTAAGATAAAACTTGCAAGTCATTTAGAAAACTTTTTAAAAGTCACATTTTGATGAGTATACAATCTTATTACTTGCCCAATGGATAACCAAAGCAGGGAATTATATAAAGGCAATTATATTCTACAACAACAAATTCCTTAGAACATCTATTTGTAGAAAAGTGTGGGTATAATGGGTCATATATCACAAAAGGACTCTGGAGAGAGGGACGTCTTAGATGGTTCATTAACCAACTCTCTATATAAGGATGTTACTAAAATTAGAGCTTCAGTTTTTTTTTTTTTAATCTATAAAATCAAGATACTAATAGCTGCCTCTTGGTTTGTTCAGATAATTAAATATATGGGTTCTATTATCAGAGTTATCACACACACACACACACTCACACATACAAAAAGACACACACACACGAAATTCATAGTTATTACTTATAATCATGTGAATCATTTATTAAAAAATAAATTTTAAAAGCTTTTTCAATTTTTCTAATTAGCTTATAAGAGTATTTGTTATTTTTCTAATTCATTCACTGAAACAAGCTAGAAAGGCACAAACATAGACCAATTTCTAATCCTTGAAACATAGACCAATTTCTAATCCTTGAAATAAATTCTTCATTTATACTCATTTATCTTATAGTCTTATGCACTGTATTCATTATCCTGGATAGCTGCTAACTCTTAACATGTGTTTCATGTGAGTTGACTCATTCTTAACATTCTTGTTTTGTTCTTTACTGAATTTAACAAACACAACAAAACAAAAGAGAAACAAGTCAGACAGTGGGAGTCTTCTTTCACATATCTTGATTTTCTGGTAAGGAATAGAAAATAAGGCTATATAAACTTGTTTAAAAAATTGCAAAGATTTTCCTTTTTTACTTTTGTATCCTCAATACAAAAGTATTTTTTTTTTACAAAAAGTATACAAAAGTATATTTTTACTTTTGTATCCTCAATCAGATCAGAACAGATCAGTTGCTCAGTCATGTCCGACTCTTTGCGACTCCATGAATCGCAGCACGCCAGGCCTCCCTATCCATCACCAACTCCCGGAGTTCACTCAGATTCACGTCCATCGAGTCAGTGTGCCATCCAGCCATCTCATCCTCTGTCGTCCCTTTCTTCTCCTGCCCCCAATCCCTCCCAGCATCAGAGTCTTTTCCAATGAGTCAACTCTTTGCATGAGGTGGCCAAAGTACTGGAGTTTCAGCTTCAGCATCATTCCCTCCAAAGAAATCCCAGGGCTGATCTCCTTCAGAATGGACTGGTTGGATCTCCTTGCAGTCCAAGGGACTCTAAAGAGTCTTCTCCAACACCACAGTTCAAAAGCATTAATTCTTTCATGAATGGGGCTCCAAGTCAGGTCACAAATTGACAATACCCACTTGACTAGGGATTTTCTAAAGTACCAGAGTTAAGATAAGTAGTGAAAATGCCTGGTAACAGGGATTTATAAGGTGCTCCAAACCTGGTCTATCTACTCAAATACCTGCAAAGTTACTGGTTGTCATCATTACCATAAACTGTAAGTCTGTTTTTTTTTTTTTTTTTTTTTTAATTAGGACAACCACAGAGCAGGGGAGAGGAATGGGGCAGACCAAGTTATATTTAATAAGTCTCACTGTCCTTTAGATGTTAAGTAACTTTTCTCTTAAAGAAAATCTTAGACTGTATGAAAGTTGGTAGAAGGTATGTGTCCTTAGATTAGACACAAATTTATTACTCAAAAAAGTAATAGGGACAAGGGAAATAAGCATTTTTAACAATTTATAAATAATAATTCCCATAGAATAACGTTAAAAGATCCAGATGACACCTGTACACATACATAGTAAGTGTGTTATAG
This sequence comes from Bos taurus, assembly GCF_002263795.3. Classification (NCBI taxonomy): domain Eukaryota; kingdom Metazoa; phylum Chordata; class Mammalia; order Artiodactyla; family Bovidae; genus Bos; species Bos taurus. The sequence continues at coordinate 48,430,335 of NC_037328.1, forward strand.
AAAAGAAACTCTGCGTTTATGCAATCTGAATGTTCTACAGTGGGCATCAAGATTGTGTACGCTTTCCCCCAGATGTTGAACTAGAATGCAAACAAGGGTGCACTTTTCTCTGGAAAGTGCCACCATTTCTATCTTCTAACCCTTCCCTTTGCTCCAGAGATATTTTATCTCTGTCTTCTAAGACTTTACACTAAACAAACATCTTTGAAATGGTGTTCCAAAAGAAAGGGCAATCAGTTCTCTATTTATAAGACGTGCAAAAACCTATGAGACACAGAGAGAATTCTCTCCCAATAATCTTCATGCTATTTCCCCCAGAAAGATCTGCTTTTTCACCCAACATAACTTGCCCTTTTGAGTATATATGTACGTATTTTTATGTATGTATTGATGCATCTCATCACTCAAGGGTTGAGTTAAACTATTTCAAAAAGGAATACATTGATTATTTCCACTCGTCTAAAACTCAGCAGGTCATAAAATTAACATGTGATTGAAGCAAAAGTATGTGAGATAAAATAATAAAGAACAACAAACATTTAACAGACCAAAATTTCAAGGTATATGTATGTACCTGCTAAGCAGGAGTGAGAAGGATAGAGTCAGGAAATAATTTACAGAAGTCCTGTATGGGACTAGTAATACTCTAATCTAAACCTGGTGCTGAAATATACTTTCCCCTGACAAGCTCTAAAATGTAATCTTATTAATATGTAATAAAAATGATCAAATTACTATTCTAATTTTGTTTTAAATCTTTATACTACTACAATCTAGAAGAGTTTGTAAGTGCAGTGTATGGATTGAATTTTTTGCATACTGTGAGGTTAATTCTATTCAGTGGTCACATACTGCACTGTGTGTTTTCACTCAGTCATGTCTGACTCTTTGTGATCCCACGTCCTATAGTCTCTGTTCACGGAAATCTCCAGACAAGCATACTGGAGTGGGTAAGCCATTCCCTTCTCCAGGAGATCTTCCCAACCCAAGCATCAGACCCGGGTATCCTGCATTGCAAGTGGATTCTTTACATACTGCACTACCAACACCGATTTTGGGTTTTTCCAAATTCATACTACTACTCAAAAGAAGATAGTAAAATAACTGCTTATTTGGTAAACATTTAGTATATCTTTGAAGCTGATGGTGTTGCCTATAATCAGTGGCTGTGAGGAATCCTGCATGAGTCAAATTTTTGCATGAATCATTATCAAATTATAAAACCAATACAAATCATATCCCACCAATAAAGAACAGAAAAGTGCTGTAGACAAAGTGGGATTATGTTTTTGTAAAGACATAACTCTAATTAGCCTGATTTTATTAGGAAATAATTTACTTCTCTTCCTCTTAATTATCACGGGCTTACAATTATGGAAGTTAAGCCTAACTCAATGCAAGTAAAGCATTCTAGGATTATATGATGGTGGCTCCGAAAGACTGCATATTTCCTGAGATGTGGAACAATGAATGGTAGCATTAATTTTTAGACTATAGTATTGTGTGGCTCACTTTTAATTTTTCCCTAATTTATCAACCTAGTAGGCTTTGTTTACCCACTCCAGTGTTCTTGCCTGGAGAATCCCAGGGACAGGGGAGCCTGGTGGGCTGCCATCTATGGGGTCTCACAGAGTCAGACACAACTGAAGTGACTTAGCAGCAGCAGCAGGCTTTGTTTAATCAAATTATATAAAAGTAAATTTCATGAACAATTCTATACAAATTTCATTGTAAAATATCAAAAATGTTACCATTTTTATTTCCTATTATGTCAGTTCCACTTCTTGTTTATGTACAAATTCCCTGTTTAGAGAATACTGTACTATTTAGTGATCTCCTTAAGCTTAGAGATCTCTAATCGATTGAAGAAATGAATCAGATTCCCATTATAGTGCTTTATGACAAATTTTATGAGGTACACTGCATCATATTCATATTAAAATCATTCTAGAAGTAGCATAAGACTTGAAATTAATGTTAAAATCTGTAGAAATTTTAATAAAGACAGTGAAACATTTTTAAAAGGAATATGTTGAAATACTAGTGTCGTCTTATTTTTTTTTTAAGGTGTGTAACTTTGAGTTAGTTATTTAAATCCTCTTTGGGTCTCAATTACTTATTTTAAAAGAAGCACAAATAGAAATAGAATTATAGGTTTGTTTCACATGTTCACTAGAATATATGCATAGCAAAACTACTCAAGTGGTGTCTGTAACAATGTCGATGCTCAGAATTAAGGGATAATATAATTTTAAAAATTTATTTCAATAATTGTAAATAAAAGAAAAGCTGAGATGAGGGAGGACAAGATCAAGATTGTATGCACGTGCATATGTAACTCAGAGAAGAATGAAAACATTTTGAAGAAAAGTTTAAGAACAATCAAATTAGGAATCAAAGTCGGTACAATGACCAAGGGACCTTGTCTTTAGGAGCCTTTAGTGAGACCATATTCTGCACATTTTAAATTCAATATTGAAAACAAATAACATGCTTGAATGCATTGAAGGAGTAAGAAATACTGGTTTTCAATTCTACACCCAACTGATTAGATTTGCTACTCATTCATATCTTTACTTACCTAGAGAAATACTACTGAGGGGAAAAATCAACATGTATAAACAATATATTGGGGTGTTTGTTATGAAGCATTTAGTATTATCATTGCCCCAAACTGTTACAGGTGAGCCAAGCACCACACCATGGTGAGCAAGAACAGACAATTTTGCAAATTTGGTAAATGGATTAGATTGTTTAATATATTTTTATTTGAATTACATGGCCTATTTGTATCATATTTTGAAGACAAATGTATAATTTTTTTCTATATTATTTTTGTGTGTGATGAACAATAGTAGTAAAACATATGTTATACTCACCAGAAAAGAAAAACTCAGGGAGAGTAAGCAACAGATATCCATGATCTTATATTTTGTTATAATTAAGCAAATTAATTCATATTTAGGAACTTCCTTGGTGAAGGCAATAGCATCCCACTCCAGTACTCTTGCCTGGAAAATCCCATGGACGGAGGGCCTGGTGGGCTGCAGTCCATGGAGTCACTAAAAGTCGGACATGACTGAACGATTTCACTTTCACTTTTCACTTTCATGCATTGGAGAAGGAAATGGCAACCCACTCCAGTGTTCTTGCCTGGAGAATTTCAGGGACAGGGGAGACTGGTGGGCTGCCATCTATGGGGTCACACAGAGTCAGACATGACTGAAGCAACTTAGCAGCAGCAGCAGTTGGTGGCTCAGAGAGTAATGAATCTGCCTGCAATGCAGGAGACCCAGGTTCAGTTTCTGGGTTGGGAAGATCCCCTGGAGAAGGAAATGGCAACACACTACTGTATTCTTGCCTGGAATATCCCATGGAGCTGGGCAGGGTCCAGGGGTCACAAAGAATTGGACACCACTGAGTGACTACACTTTCACTTCCACACTGTACTCATATTTAGCACAGTTTGCATGAGTTTAAATTTTTAGAAAGGGGAAAACTTATTTTTCAAATAGTTCAAATCTTAAGATTATGCCACTCAAAATTCATTAACTATATCATGGATTAATTCAGTTCAGTTCTGTCACTCAGTCATGTCCAACCCTTTGCGACCCCATGAACAGCAGCACTCCAGACCTCCCTGTCCATCACCAACTCCCAAACACATATCCATTTAGGCAGTGATGCCATCCAACCATCTCATCCTCTGTCGTCCCCTACTCATCCTGCCCTCAATCTTTCCCAGCATCAGGGTCTTTTCCAATGAGTGAGCTCTTCGCATCAGGTGGCCAAAGTATTGGAGTTTCAGCTTCAGCATCAGTCCTTCCAATGAATATTCAGGAGTGATTTCCTCTAGGATGGACTGGTTGGATCTTCTTGCAGTCCAAGGGACTCTAAAGAGTAGTCTCCAACACCAACAGTTCAAAAGCATCAATTCTGTAGCACTCAGCTTTCTTTATAGTCCAACTCTCACATCCATACAGGACGACTGGAAAACCATAGCCTTGACTAGATAGACCTTTGTTGACAAAGTAATGTTTCTGCTTTTCAACATGCTGTCTAGGTTGGTCATAACTTTCCTTCCAAGGAGTAAGTGTCTTTTAATTTCATGGCTGCGATCACCATCTGCAGTGATTTTGGAGCCCCCAAAAATAAAGTCAGCCACTGTTTCCCCACCTATTTGCTATAAAGTGATGGGACCAGATGCCATGATATTAGCTTTCTGAATGTTGAGCTTTAAGCCAACTTTTTCACTCTCCTCTTTCACTTTTATCAAGAGACTCTTTAGTTCTTCTTCACTTTCTGCCATAAGGGTGGTGTCATCTGCATATCTGAGGTTATTGATATTTCTCCCAGCAATCTTGATTCCAGCTTGTGCTTCCCCCAGCCCTGCATTTCTCAGGATGTACTTTGCATATAAGTTAAATAAGCAGGGTGACAATACACAGCCTTGTTGTACTCCTTTTCCTATTTGGAAGCAGTCTGTTGTTCCATGTCCAGTTCTAACTGTTGCTTCCTGACCTGCATACTGGTTTCTCAAGAGGCAGGTCAGGTGGTCTGGTATTCCCATCTCTTAAAGAATTTTCCACAGTTTATTGTGATCCACACAGTCAAAGGCTTTGACATAATCAATAAAGCAGAAATAGATGTTTTTCTGGAACTCTCTTGCTTTTTCAATGATCCAGCGGATGTTGGCAATACAAATAAGTTTCTCAGACTTTCCTTTAAATTATATGATCCTCATTTTCACTTGACGAAAGGTACAGATTAAGACACTATTTTTAAAACTTCAAAGGAGGATATCATTTAAACTGCAGAGTCTAATCCATTTTGGTGTGGGTCTGAGTTTCTTCATTTCTAACAAGCTTCCTACTAATATTTTCAGTCCTGGGACCACACTTTAAGGAGCAAGGCATTCAAGCTCCCCCTTTTTTAAAAAGTGCAGTTATCACAGGAAGCCCTGCAGATCACAGGCAGATAGCTCCACCTCCTCCAAAATCATCCATTTGAAGGTTGCTTAAAGATTATGGAAGGTATAAAGAGTTGTAACAGCAAAAGGCTCACTTGTGCCTTCGCCTCAATTCCAAATGACTCCTTTCAGAATGGCTGTGGGGGTGATAATCCAAGAGCTGTTCCCTAGGGATGGATGGTACTGTGTCATTTGGCAAACATTTTCACTGTTTCCTCCCATGCTGTGTAGACATGCCAAAATAAAGAAAATAAAATCCACTCATAACTGACAAAGTCTGGCTTATAGAAAATGTTTCAGAATGTGTTTTAGCTTTTCAAAACACATTTTTTACAAAAACATTTTATCGAAAAATTCATAGCTTTATCTAGGTGCTGTCAACTGTTTCACCACAGACAAAAATCATTCCACATAAAACAATAAAACATATCTCCTAGCATATAAAGTCAATGATGTTTATTTACTTTGTATGTGAATAGACCCAATTCCATTCCAGGTAGAAAACAAAAATATAACTTCCCTCTTCAAGGATAGATGTTTTAAAAATATTTGATTCCAACTGTTATTTTTAAAAAATATTATTTCTGGTGGTATTTGCATAATCTAACTCCTAGAAACTTGGAGTGAGATGTAGCCTGAGGAGTTGAACCTTCTCCAAAAAAGCAATACAAACAGATACACAAAGCAAAACATCAAGAATCTTCATTCTGTTGTTTCACTTTCATCCAGTACCTTCAGAGCATTTCTTTTCATCTGTAACTTCAGAAGGAAAACAAAGCCAAAAAAAAAAAAAGGAAAGAGGAAACATTTCATAAACTTTGACTGTCAATCATAGACTTCTCCCTACCTACTGCAGAGGACTCTCCACTGCAACTATCCATGAGTAGTTGTTCCACTAACATTTAAGTTTTATGTCCACTGAAAATTATTCAGAGACAACATAGTACATAGCAACCAATATTCATAAAACGAATGAATGTTCATTCAGAAATGGGATAACCACATTAGAGGGAAGCTGAGTAATATTTGGAATAAACAAAAATTTAGTTTCTTTTATGTACAGTAAATCTTATGCTGAAACAAAACATTTTTTTTATGATTCCCACTCACTGGTTTTAGAATTTAAAAAATATCTTTCCCAAATGATTGCCATTCAAGCATCTGTCCAAGCTTATCAAGTTCTTCTCACGGTATATATATTCACATTTTTTCTTCACTGCATGGCTTAGTTTCAAGATACTATTCTCACAGACATCCTAATTTTTTAAGGGCTTGTGCCAAGCTTGAGCATTTATTACTATCCATATATCCAGGGTTTTTTATTTCATCTTTTCCTGCATACATCTACTATGTGTTCTATTTCTGTAAGCTATTTCTATAGCTTCTTTCTGTAATAGAAGCTATTATGTGGTTTCTATTCATAATTATGTAGAATTTTCAGACTAAATGGAATCATTTACCTTGAATTTCAAATTGCTATAGTTTTATTTTACTTGATTTTTCCGACCAATGAAAAATATGTTAATATTAACATTGTGTTTGTAATGGAACATACAGATTTGCCCTGCAAGTTTTATACATACTTATTAATAACATGGATTTTATTATTTTATTCAAACCAATGACAGAAACTTTTAGCTCTTTAAGAACAGAATCAAATAACCTCATACGTGAAATTTATTCTGATGATGTTTAAGTATTTTATGAATGTACATAATTTCACTATTAAAAAAAAAACAGTTAGAAGGAAAGAAATCATAAAAATTAGAGCAGAAATAAATAAAAAACAAATCTAGCCTTAAGACTATGAAAACTGTAAAAATAGTGAGCTTTCAATTTCCTAAACACAATTTCACTGAAATTTTTGGCAAAAAAAACACACAAAAAACCCTCTACTTTCCTGGACTTTGTTGCAGTGCTAACTGATTGTACTGAATCATGCACATATCATATGTAGATATATATTGGATTCAATTGCAGGAAAGCTGGCAGGTCAAGATTTCAGTCCCAGACTCTAAAACCAAGAAACGCAAGCTTTAAAGAAAGAGCTGACATATCCACAGTGTAGCTCCATTAGTATTATGGTATAACCAACTATAATAAATGGCTAGACACAATGCTTAGCACAGGCCCAGATATAGCTATAAGATTAATAATCTTATATTAATCATCATAGTGATCATCATCATTCTGATCAGGGCAGTGATGGTTATGAGTTGGTCATTTAGTTATGACTATAATCCTTCATTTTAATTCATAATGGTGTAACTATCTGTTCTATAAAATACAAGGAGAATCTGACCTCCATTGTCTTTTCCAGCAGAGGATATCTAATAACCTGCATGCATTGCAGGGACATAATTGTAGGAGAATAATTCAATGTTTGACAGCTTCCATGGAAAATTTCTTGGACTTAATCTTGGGGTTTTCCTACCCCGTTCTATCATAATAATTTCCTCATTTTATTCCATAGCCAGTGAAGAACATCAGTAAAATTCAGTGTCCATATCATTAATACTTGATCTTCTAAAAGGAACAATTTCACAATATATCCATAATTTTGACCTTAGTGTCTGCAGTTGTGAATGCTCTATCTATATTGTTCAATATGTAAAATGAATGGAAAGATGAGAAATCAGTGTAAAGTTGAACATATCACTGTGCAACCTTAAATATTTGTGCCAATTTCCAACAACTTCAATCTTTATACCAGTTCTTTTTTTCTCTATATTTCCTACTCATTAGATTGCTTTGCTTCTTTCCACAATATACTAGCAAATTGAATCTAACAGTGTTTAAAAAGAACTAACATCATGACTGGGAAGGATGTATCCTAGGTTTACAATTCTGGTTCAATATTCAAAAATAAATTAATATATCCATCTCATCAACAGGCTAAGAAATAAAAAATCCCAAGATCATATCAGTAGTACAAAGAAGGTATTTGAAAAAAATCAGCCATTTATTCATTGTTTTTTAAAAAAGAAAACTCTAAGAATACTGAGAATAGAGAAGAATTTCATCACTTGATAAACAACATCTACAAAAAAAATACTACAGTTAATATTATACTTAAGGATAAGGAACTAGAATTTTACCCACAAATATCAGGAAAAAAGGCAAGGTTGTTTTCTTTCATCACTGCATTTCAAAATCTTACTGCTAATCCTAGGTATTGCAGTAAGACAAGAAAAAGAAATAAAAGGTATACCAGATTGGAAAGAAAAAAAAAAAACAAACTATTTTTTAAATTGCATGATTATCTATCTAGAACATAAGAAAAAATTAACCCAAAGACTCCTGAAATTAATAAGTGATAACAGGAAGTTTGCAGGATACAATGTTAATATTAAGGGACAGGAGATGGGACAGGCTACCTACTCTGGCCTTCCCTGGTGGTTCAGCTAGTAAAGAATCTGCCTGCAATTCGGGAAACCTGGGTTTGGCTTCTGGGTTGGGAAGATCCCCTGGGGAATGGAACAGCTACCCTGTTCTGTATTCTGGCCTGGGGAATTCCCTGGACTGTATAGTCCATGAGTTCACAAAGAGTTGGACACGACTGAGTGACCTTCTCTTTCGTATGAGAAAAACTGGAAAAAAATTAAAGAAGAAGCAACAACTGAAGACATACTCCATGTTCATGAGTAGAAAAACTCCATATTGTTAAGATGTCAGTTCTTCCCAACTTTATGTACAGATTCATTGCACTTTCAATCAAAATCCCAGCAGATTTTGTGAAAATTGGCAAACATTTTATTATCTTGAAGAGATCTCTAGTCTTTCCCATTCTGTTGTTTTCCTCTATTTCTTTGCATTGGTCGCTGAGGAAGGCTTTCTTATCTCTTGCTATTCCTGGGAGGGATTGGATCCAGGAGGAGAAGGGGACAACAGAGGATGAGATGGCTGGATGGCATCACTGACTCGATGGACGTGAGTCTGGGTGAACTATGGAAGTTGGTGATGGACAGGGAGCCCTGGCGTGCTGGGATTCATGGGGTTGCAAAGAGTCAGACACGACTGAGCGACTGAACTGAACTGAACTGATTTTATTTTATTTTTGGCAAAGTGATTTTAAATTTTTGAGGGAAAATACTGAGAAGAGTGAACTTAAATATGAAAAATAATGAATTTGGAGATCTGATCCTACCTAATTTTAAAACTTACTATAAAGACACAATAATCAATACAGTATAATATTGGTGAAATAATAGACAAATAAATCAAACAGAATAGAAATAATAGAAAGCTTAAATAGACCAACATAAATACAATCAACTAATCTTTGAAAGAGGAACAAGGCAATACAGTGGAGCAAATAGTCTTTTCACCAAATGCTGTCAAAGCAATTAAACGCTACATGTAAGAAAACTAATCTAGACAAAGATTGTATAGCCATCACAAAAAATTAACTCAATATGGATTATAAGCCTAAAGGTAGAAAGCAAAACTGCAAATATCCTAGATGATAACTTATAAGAAAATCTAAATGGCCTTAGGTATGGTGATAAAATGTTAGATACATCAAAGAATAATCTATGAAATAAATAACTGAGTAGTTGAACTTCATTAATATTAAAACATCAGTGAAAGATAACATCAAGAGAAACAGAACAAGTAACAGATTGGGAAAAATATTTGCAGAATATGTATCTGATAGGTTATTGCTATCCAAAATACAGAAAGTAATCTTAAAATTCAACAATGCAAAAAAAAAAAAAAGTCCAGTTAAAAAGTGGGCATGCTACTTGAACAGACACCTCACCAAACAGGATATACAACTAGTAAATAAATATAGAAAAAGATGCTCAACATCACACACCATTAAGGAATTACAAGTAAAATACCAAAGAGATATCACAAACATCTATTAGAATGGCCGTCATCTGGAACAGTGGCATCACCAACTGCTGGTGGAGATACAGAGTAACGGGATCTCTTATCACTTGGTAGTGAGAATGTAAAATAGTTCAGTCACTGTGGAAGAGAGTTTGGCAGTTTCCTACAAAACGCAATATACTCTCATCAGATGATCCAGCAAATGTGCTGTCATTTAACCAAATGAGACAAAATCTTTTATAAACACAAATACCTGCACAGGATATGGTATGGTAACTATATTCATGATCACTGAAAGTTTGGATTATTAAATAAATAATCCTTTATTTAATGCATAAATAAACTGTGGTGCACCCAGACAAAACAGTATTCTTCAGCTCTCAAATATGAGTTATTTAATGCCTTAAAAAGGCATTAAAACACCATAAATACAGATTACAAATAAAATAAATCAAAATAAAGAGTTTACATACTGCATTATTTCACTATATGATGACGTTTTGGAAAAAGTGAAAATATGGAGAGAGTAAAATGATCAGTGATTATCAGGGCATGGTGGGAGGAGGACAGAATTTGTAGAGAACAGAGGATTTTCAGTTCAGGGAGACTATTATCTGTAATACTATAGTGATGGATAACTACATTATATATTTGTCAAAATGAATAGAATATACAATATCAAGACTGAACCCTAGTATAAAATAGGGCCTATGGGTGATGATGATATGTCTGTGTCAGTGCACATATTGTAACAAATGTACCACTCTGTTAAGGATCATTATAGTGGGGGAAGCTGTGCATATTTGGGGAGGGGGGGATGTGAGAAGTCTATCAGTTCAGTTAGGTTCAGTCTCTCAGTTGTGTCAGACTCTTTGCAACCCCATGGACTGCAGCACGCCAGGTTTTCCTGCCCATCACCAACCCCCAGAACTTCCTCAAACTCATGGCCATTGAGTTGATGATACCATCCAACCATCTCATCCTTTGCCTTCCCCTTCTCTTCTTGCCTTAAATATTTCACAGCATAAGGGTCTTCTCTAATCAGTCAGTTCTTCGCATCAGGTGGCCAAAATATTGGTACTTCAGCTTCAGAATCAGTCCTTCCAATGAATATCCAGAGTTGATTTCCTTTAGGATTGACTGGTTTGAGAGTCCCTTGCAGTTCAAGGGACTCTCAAGAGTATTCTACAACACCACAGTTCAAATTAATCAGTTCTTCAGCACTCAGCTTTCTTTATGGTCAAACTCTTACATCCATATATGACTACTGGAAAAACCATTGTCTTGACTAGAGCAGACCTTTGCCAGCAAAGTAATGTCTCTTCTTTTTAATTGTTGTCTAGGATGGTCATAGCTTTTCTGCCAAGAAGCGAGTGTGTTTTAATTTCATGGCTGCAGTCACCATCTGCAGGGATTTTGGAGCCCAAGAAAATAAAGTCTGTCACTGTTTCTATTGTTTCCCCATTTTCTTTCACTTTCATCGAGAGCCTCTTCAGTTTCTCTTCACTTTCTGCCATAAGGGTGGTGTAATCTGCATATCTGAGGTTATTGATATTTCTCCTGGTAATCTTTATTCCAGTTTGTGCTTCATCCAGTCCAGCATTACTCATGATGTACTCATATAAGTTAAATAAGCAGGGTGACAATATACAGCCTTGACATACTCCCTCCCCGAATTGAAACAAGTCTGTTGTTCCATGACCAGTTCTAACTGTTGCTTCTTAACCTGCATACAGATTTCTCAGGAGGCAGATCTGTCAGTCTGGTATTCCCATCTCTTTTAAGAATTTTCCAGTTTGTTGTGATTCACACAGTCAAAGACTTTGGCGGAGTCAATAAAGCAAAAATAGAAGTTTTTCTGGAACTCTTGATTTTTCTATGATCCAATGGATGTTGGAAATTTGATCTGTGGCTCCTCCGTCTTTTCTAAATCCAGCTTGAATATCTGGAAGTTCACGGTTCACGTATTGCTGAAGCCTGGCTTGGAGAATTTAATCATCACTTTACTAGGGTGTGAGATGAGTGCAATTGTGTGGTAGTTTGAGCATTCTTTGGAATTGCTTTTCTTTGGGATTGGAATGAAAACTGACCTTTTCCAGTCCTGTGGCCACTACTGAGTTTTCCAATTTGCTGCATACTAAGTGCAGTATTTCCACGGTATCATCTTTTAAGATTTGCAATAGCTCAACTTGGATTCCATCACCTCCACTAGCTTTATTCATAGTGATGCTTCCTAAGGTCCACTTGTCTTTGGGCTCCAGGATGTCTGGCTCTAGGTGAGTGATCACACCATCATGGTTATCTGGGTCATGAAGATCTGTTTTGTATAGTTCTATGTATTCTTGCCACCTCTTCTTAATATCTTCTGCTTCTGCTTGATCCATACTATTTCTGTCCTTTATTGTGCCCATCTTTGCATGCAATGTTCTTTTGGTATCTCTAGTTTTCTTGACGAGATCTCTCTTCTTTCCCTTTCTGTTGTTTTATGTCTTTGCATTGATCTTGAGGAAGGCTTTCTTATCTCTCCTTGCGTTCCTTGGAACTCTGCATTCAGATGGGTATATCTTTCCTTTTATCCTTTGCCTTTAGCTTCTCTTTTCTCAACTATTTGTAAGGCCTCCTCAGACAACCATTTTGCCTTTTTGTATTTCTTTTTCTTGAGAATGGTCTTGATCGCTTCCTTCTGTACAGTGTCACCAATCTCTGCCCATGGTTCTTAAGGCACTCTGTCTAATAGGTTGAATCCCTTGTTTCTACCTGACTTGGTTGTTATCCTAATACAACTCTTAAAAAGTCTTTTAAAAAAGTCTAAGTCTCAGTAGATTCTGTAAGACTGAAAAGTAGAATACAGAGCCATCCAAATTTTTATCCTATAGAAAATTATCAATACATAGTTTCTCTAAAAAATGCTACTTTGAATATCTCTCTACAACATGATTACTTATATAAGTATACTTGTAACAGTGGAAAAACACATACAAGTAAACTAGCTAGATAGCATTATTTGTTCATATTATACACCATCAACTTTAGAAAATATTGTGAAATTATTTTTCAAAAAATTTTTTTGCCCTTTAGGAGTATAAAAACTTCTGCAGCTCTCATCTTGCTAATACATGGTCTCATAAAAAATTGAACATTTGCAATGTGTATAAAGAAAACAGTATTAAAATCTCTTAATAAGGTGTTCATATGTGCATGGATTTATCGCTGGGCTTTCTATTTTGTTCCATTGATCTATATTTCTGTCTTTGTGCCAGTACCATACTGTCTTGATAACTGTGGCTTTGTAGTAGAGCCTGAAGTCAGGCAGGTTGATTCCTCCAGTTCCATTCTTCTTTCTCAAGATTGCTTTGGCTAGTCAAGGTTTTTTTGTATTTCCATACAAATTGTGAAATTATTTGTTCTAACTCTGTGAAGAATACCGTTGGTAGGGATTGCATTGAATATATAAATTGCTTTGGGTAGTATACTCATTTTCACTATATTGATTCTTCCAATCCATGAACATGGTATATTTCTCCATCTATTAGTGTCCTCTTTGATTTCTTTCACCAGTGTTTTACAGTTTTCTATATATAGGTCTTTAGTTTCTTTAAATAGATATATTCCTAAGTATTTTATTATTTTCGTTGCAATGGTGAATGGAATTGTTTCCTTAATTTCTCTTTCTATTTTCTCATTATTAGTGTATAGGAATGCAAGGGATTTCTGTGTGTTTATTTTATATCCTGAAACTTTACTATATTCATTGATTAGCTCTAGTAATTTTCTGGTGGAGTCTTTAGGGTTTTCTATGTAGAGGATCATGTCATCTGCAAGCAGTGAGAGTTTTACTTCTTCTTTTCCAAATTGGATTCCTTTTATTTCTTTTTCTGTTCTGATTGCTGTGGCCAAAACCACCTTATCTTTGACAAAAGAGGCAAGAATATACAATGGATTAAAGACAATCTTTTTAACAAGTGGTGCTTGGAAAACTGATCAACCACTTGTAAAAGAATGAAACTAGAACACTTTCTAACACCATACACAAAAATAAGCTCAAAATGGATTAAAGATCTAAACGTAAGACCAGAAACTATAAAACTCCTAGAGGAGAACATAGGCAAAACACTCTCCAACATACATCACAGCAGGATCCTCTATGACCCACCTCCCAGAATATTGGAAATAAAAGCAAAAATAAACGAATGGGACCTAATTAAATGTAAAAGCTTCTGCACAACAAAGGAAACTATAAGCAAGGTGAAAAGACAGCCTTCAGAATGGGAGAAAATAACAGCAAATAAAACAACTGACAGACAACTAATCTCAAAAATATACAAACAACTCCTACAGCTCAATTCCAGAAAAATAAATGACCCAATCAAAAAATGGGCCAAAGAACTAAATAGACATTTCTCCAAAGAAGACATACAGATGGCTAACAAACACATGAAAAGATGCTCAACATCACTCATTATCAGAGAAATGCAAATCAAAACCACAATGAGGTACCATTTCACACCAGTCAGAAGGGCTGCAATCCAAAAGTCTACAAGCAATAAATGCTGGAGAGGCTGTGGAGAAAAGGGAACCCTCTTACACTGTTGGTGGGGATGCAAACTAGTGCAGCCACTATGGAGAATAGTGTGGAGATTCCTTTAAAAACTGGAAATAGGACTGCCTTATGATCCAGCAATCCCATTGCTGGGCATACACACTGAGGAAACCAGAATTGAAAGAGACACGTGTACCCCAATGTTCATCACAGCACTGTGTATAATAGCCAGGACATGGAAGCAACCTAGATGTCCATCAGCAGATGAATGGATAAAAAAGTAGTGGTACATATATACAATGGAGTATTACTCAGCCATTAAAAAGAATACATTTGAATCAGTTCTAATGAGGTGGATGAAACTGGAGCCTATTATACAGAGTGAAGTAAGCCAGAACGAAAAACATGAATACAGTATACTAATGCATATATATGGAATTTAGAAAGTTGGTAACAATAACCCTGTATACGAGACAGCAAAAGAGACACTGATGTATAGAACAGTCTTTTGGACTCTGTGGGAGAGGGAGAGGGTGGGATGATTTGGGAGAATGACATTGAAACATGTATAATATCATATATGAAATGAATTGCCAGTCCAGGTTTGATGCACAATACTGGATGCTTGGGACTGGTGCAGTGGGATGACCCAGAGGGATGGTACGGAGAGGGAGGAGGGAGGAGGGTTCAGTATGGGGAACACATGTATACCTGTGGTGGATTCATTTTGAGATATGGCAAAACCAATACAATATTGTAAAGTTAAAAAATAAAATAAAATAAAAATAAAAACAAAAAAAGTAAAATCTCTTAATAATGTAAAGAAAAGAAAAATGTATCAAATTGAATAAATGTAAATAGATAATTCATGGAGGAAAATTATCAATTGACAATACATATAGGAAAATGCTTGATTTAATTAGAAATAAAGAAAATGTTAACCAAAATGTTAGTTATTAACCCTTACCCAAGACTGGCATTTTTTTTTTTAATAAGAAAACTAACTACCCTGGAACTCTGAAATTTTACTTCTAAATATGTTCACAGAAAAATAATCTTAAATATACAGAAGGATATGTGCCGGGGTCCAGCCTCAGCTGATCCAGCGAGTTCGAAGCGGGGACGGCGTCGGCGAGGATCAGGATACAGTAGTTTCAATTAGATATTAATTAAAGATGTAAAGAGTAATAGAATGAGGATAGCTCAGTAGGAAAATTCAGTGGAGAAAAGAGGTTGAGTAGCTTGGTTTATGCCAGAGACCAATAAAACTTCAAGACAAGAAGTTTGCACCACTTACGTAGGCTGCAGGCATCCTTCCATTCTCCCGAAGGAGAGGAAACACTGAGGCCTCCCCTGTCAGATCTTAGAAGCCCAGGCATAATTAGTAAGCATGGTGGGTTCTGCGCTCCAGATGGAGACTCAGCCAGAGTGAGAGAGAGAGCGACATGGGAAGACCGGTATTTCAAGAAACTGATCCCAATTCTTTATTTTCCGTGGTCTACTTTTATACACTGAGATGTTATGCAAAAGTCACGTGGGGTCAGCAGTCCTGACTTTTATCAAAGTCAGGTGCTTCATACAAATGTATACAGAGGTCTTAGGGGTGTTACGTCATCTTCTGGCCAGGGGGGCCTGCTGACAATTTATGACCCTCTCCTTGTGACAGCAGTTAGTCAACCAGGACACTTATTTCTCCAGGGGTGATTATTCTTAAAACAGACGCCACTCAAATAAAGTTACATTCCTATAGGGTGAGGGTATAGTGGGTTTTAGTTAAGGAAAGAATTTACTTAGCCTAAGGTCTAACATGATTTATATCAAAGGTTAATACTTATTTCTTCTATATATTCATTAATGTGTGTAAGGGCAGGGGATGTGGAGACTTAGTAACAAACATTGGCTCAACAAATGAAAAAACCCTTCACCAATACAATTTCTAATCAGCCCATTATACTTATACTAATAGTTTTCTAACTTTTCTAAGGAACCTGTTTTAAGAAGGTTTAAAGCATCTTGTGCCTCTCACGGTTGGGAGGCTGTGAGCAATCACATGTGGCCGGACAAGCCTGTCAGGCAGGCTAGAGAACCTTCAGAGGATTTTGTAGGTTAAAACACTCTTGTCACACCCAGGAGTTTTTATTAACTGGAGCTCTAAATTAACTCCTTCTCCGAAAGAGGTGGTGGGGGACAGCCCCCCGTAAAGTCAGAGGTGTAGGTGAGAGCACAAAGTAGTAAAGCAGGCAGGCTCTGGTTATGGGGGTAGATGCTCGAGGATTTCCAGGGGGACTCCTGGGCTCGATCCCACCTTTGCGTATGTCGAGCCTCCTTCCTCATGACTTTTGCCACGGGCGGAGTACCTCACTCTGGCCCCCAACAGATACGTGCTGAAACATGTTATAGTAAAGTATTAGAAACAATCTAAATGTCCTTCTATATTAAAATAATAAATGGCTATATTTTTATATGATGGACAGCCATGCAGCCGTGAAAATAGTGAATGAGAAATGTGTGTATCAGTACATAATATTATCCAAAGTAAATGTCTACTGAAAAAAGCATTAGGTAGCAAGATATGCATAAGATATCATGTATATTATCAAACCTACAAAACTTTAGTGTACAACGCTTGTGGTTATAACAACATACTAAAACCAAATTAAAATATGAGAATTTCAACACCAAATTTTTGTGAATAATTTCTATTTGTGAGTGAGGTAGAATACTAGGATGATGAAGCCTGCAGAGGACTTTTTTTTTCTCCTAAAGAACGCTGCTACTGCACAAAGTAATAAACACTTTATAAAGCAATATGGCAGCCGTGAAAATATTCCTGTCAGATTTTTCATCGAATCAACTGCTGAAATCTGAAATCTGCCCTTGAATTTCTACAAATGTGGTGCTGCCTACACGCTGCTCCTACCAATGACTGAGCACAGAAAGGTACAATCTGTCCTTGGGTGATGTTTCACATCTCTTATAGTGCCTTTGGCTCCAGAAATCCCTGTCAGATGTGAAAATAACTAGAATAGTATTGTAATCTACTACATTTCTTCCTTTCTCCCCTCCCTTTCTCTGGCATGGGGTTCAAACTGCATTATGCTCCAGGGTCACTCCTAACGTTTTCTTGCTTGCTTTGCATTTTTCCTAAACATCATTTTCTCCAATGAATTTCTTGAAGGTCTAATCCCATCTTGATATCCCTCTGAGAGGATCCAGATTAACACAAGAAGATATGGCAAACTGTTAAAACTCAATCAATTTCTGCACTGGGTACACTGGTAAATAAGTATTCATTACCACACAGTTGCACTCATCTCACACGCTAGTAAAGTAATGCTCAAAATTCTCCAAGCCAGGCTTCAGCAATATGTGAACCATGAATTTCCTGATGTTCAAGCTGGTTTTAGAAAAGGCAGAGGAACCAGAGATCAAATTGCCAACATCCGCTGGATCATCGAAAAAGCAAGAGAGTTCCAGAAAAACATCTATTTCTGCTTTATTGACTATGCCAAAGCCTTTGACTGTGTGGATCACAATAAACTGTGGAAAATTCTGAAAGAGATGGGAATACCAGAACACCTGATCTGCCTCTTGAGAAATCTGTATGCAGGTCAGGAAGCAACAGTTAGAACTGAACATGGAACAACAGACTGGTTCCAAATAGGGAAAGGAGTACGTCAAGGCTGTATATTGTCACCCTGCTTATTTAGCTTATATGGAGAGTACATCATGAGAAATGCCGGGCTGGAATAAGCACAAGCTGGAATCAGATTGTTGGGAGAAATGTCAATAACCTCAGATATGCAGATGACACAACCCTTATGGCAGAAAATGAAGAGGAACTCAAAAGCCTCTTGATGAAAGTGAAAGTGGAGAGTGAAAATGTTGGCTTAAAGCTCAACATTCAGAAAACAAAGATCATGGCATCCAGTCCCACCACTTCATGGGAAATCGATTGGGAAACAGTGGAAACAGTGTCAGACTTTATTTTTCTGGGCTCCAAAATCACTACAGATGGTTACTGCAGCCATGAAATTAAAAGATGCTTACTCCTTGGAAGGAAAGTTATGACCAACGTAAATAGCATATTCAAAAGCAGAGACATTACTTTGCCAACAAAGGTTCATCTAGTCAAGGCTATGGTTTTTCCTGTGGTCATGTATGGATGTGAGAATTGGACTGTGAAGAAAGCTGAGCGCCGAAGAATTGATGCTTTTGAACTGTGGTTTTGGAGAAGACTCTTGAGAGTCCCTTGGACTGCAAGGAGATCCAACCAGTCCATTCTGAAGGAGATCAGCCCTGGGATTTCTTTGGAAGGAATGATGCTAAAGCTGAAACTCCAGTACTTTGGCCACCTCATGCGAAGAGTTGACTCACTGGAAAAGACTCCGATGGTGGGAGGGATTGGGGGCAGGAGGAGAAGGGGACGACAGAGAATGAGATGGCTGGATGGCATCACTGACTCGATGGACGTAAGTCTCAGTGAACTCTGGGAGCTGGTGATGGACAGGGAGGCCTGGCATGCTGCGATTCATGGGGTCGCAAAGAGTCGGACACGACTGAGCAAGTGATCTGATCTGATCTGATGTAAAACATTCATAATTTTATAGCTTAATTTAAATAGTGTTATTAGCAATTTATATTTTATTTCTTATAATTTTATTTTTGCATTAGGCATTTGTTCCTTTGTGATATGGAAAAAATATTTAAAAACCTTCACATATCAAAATGAACCAAGATTAATATACTGCAGAAGCCTCTTTCACCATAGCATTATTTTGGGGAAATTTTACAACATGATATGAATATTTAACATTTTTGTCTTGAATTTTAACACTTAATATGCTCTTTCAACATATATAGTATGTATCTGCTGACAATAGACATTGTTCCTTGAATTAGAAATCAGAGGCAGAATCACCTCTTTCTGCAGATGTTAAGCAGAATACTTTCAAATATAGGTGTATCCATGCAATACAGCTCTCTCTCCATCAGTTAAGAAAAGCAATATGGACATATTGTCACTGTTTTCTTATGTAGACGTAAACTTACCCTTCAGTAATTCCTTTCCCCAAGCAAGTTTTCATGTTAGCCCCGATTGCCCCCAGTTTCTTTCTTTTGTGGCAAGACTTGATGGCAGGGTCCTGGGCATATTTGCCAAGTTTGTCGAGGATAAATCTTCAGCTTTTACCCATTCTTAAATCATATTCACATGCAAATCCACTCTTCCAGTTTTTGTCTCTAATTGGTTTCACGACAGTCTTCTCTGCTGAACCACCTCTTGAGGAATGCTAGTTCATATTCACTGCAATCCCTAAATATTTGTTTTTGCCATTCATACTGCTTGGAATGTCCTGTGAAGTTTTTATGTCAATTTGAATACATATGTCTTTAAATTTTCAGCTTTGAAATAGTTTTCTCAATCACATTATCATTCTAGTTTTCTTACAGGATTAGACGATAAATACAATCTTGAACTTTATTTGCTACTTCACAACTGTTTTCTAGTTATTTGAAATTCCTAACTAGTAAACACATTTTCAAAATAGGAACTATGTCTTTAGAGTAATTTTTAAGCTCTATATAGTGTACAGCTAGAATTCTCAAATGCATGAATGTCTAATTAATGAGCCACAACGTGATTATCTTAGAGAGCTCAAAGAGAAGTGTTCACCAGTCATTTAAAATGATATTCACTGCTTTGGGAGCATAAATTAGCACAAGTATTTTGAATAACACTGTATCATTATATAGCAAAAAGTTATTTAAAGCTATGTTTTCTATATTAGAGCAATACCATCCAGAAATTTACTTAAATAATAGTAGTGTGCATGTGGGCAATAATTTTTTAATGGATGTTCAATGAATCATTGTTTAGAATGTGAAAATTATGAAGTTTTAAGTTCAAAAACAAGGATGATAACCATAAGTTAAAACACTGTACAGTCACTAAAGTGATATTTTAGAGAACATTTAAAAGTGTTTTAACTTGTTAATAATATTATCTTGAGGAGAAAGACAAGTTAGAAACAATTATGGTTAAATATCTGACACCTTTTGATAAAATTTTAATAAAGATACATGCATAAAATACTGTGAAGTGTATTTTAAAAGTGTCAGTAGTTATTGGAAATTATTGTAATTAGGATTTTTCACATTTGCTCACCTATGTTTTCTATTTTTGGCAATAAACATTGCTAATTATCTAATATACACTAGATAGACTTTAAAAATAGTAAATGTCAAAATCGTACTTACTTTGAGCTGAAGAGTACCTAATACCTGAACAGATTTTTTTCTTTCTGTTTGAGGAATTAGCGAGTAATTTCAGTGTGTGCTTATACAAGTTTGTGTACTCCTAACTTTTCCTTTATTTCCTAAATTTTCTGATGGACATTTATCTATTTTGTGCTTTCAAAAACTACAAAATCTTTAAATGAAAATTCAATTTCTATCTTGATTCTATTCCAAGTTATTCCTTAAATAAATGTAGTGTCAGAAGAAAAGGTGAGCTATAGTCTTTTAATGCTACCTAAACACACAGGTGATGCATTGATTTTTTTTTTTTTCCTTTATGTAATGCATCACAGAGTGTAGCTTCATGAAATAACACTATTTATGTCAGACATGAGGTGTGTTTAAAAAGAAAATTCTTGATTATGAGGTATTTAACAAGTACTAATATTCAAAAGCAGAGACATTACTTTGCAACAAAGGTCCATCTAGTCAAGGCTATGGTTTTTCCAGTAGTCATGTATGGATGTGAGAGTTGGACTGTGAAGAAAGCTGAGCACCGAAGAATTGATGGTTTTGAACTGTGGTGTTGGAGAAGACTCTTGAGAGTCCCTTGGACTGAAAGGAGATCCAAGCAGTCCATCCTAAATGAGATCAGTCCTGGGTGTTCATTGGAAGGATTGATATTGAAGCTAAAACTCCGATACTTTGGCCACCTCATGCGAAGAGCTGACTCACTTGAAAAGACCCTTATGCTAGGAAAGATTGAGGGCAGGAAGAGAAGGGGATGACAGAGGATGAGATGGTTGGATGGCATCACTGAATTGATGGATGTGAATTTGAGTGAACTCCGGGAGTTGATGATGGACAGGGAGGCCTGATGTACTGCAATTCATGGTGTTGCAGAGTCGGACACGACTGAGCGACTGAACTGAACTGAACTGAAGAGATGACTGATTTTGTCTAGAATACTAATTTTTTGTTTGAAACCACTTGATTGGTGGGCAAAAAATATAGCTCAGAATTTTCAATTCTCTATTTGGGCATCTTGATTTATAGCTCTATAAGAAGAATGTTATCCAAATGTGCAATCTACTTTTCATTTGTACTTGTTTACACTTGCATTCCTTTCTTTGCTTACATTGGTCTCTACTGAGGACCCTTTAATACTGCAGACACCAGAAAAGACCTATGCACCAATAAACAACTTCTTTTTTTTTGTTGTTCTTATAGAGTGTGACTATAATACATAAAACTTAATTACTTTGTTGGAAAGAATGACCTTGCTACAATCCCTAGGTTTGGTTTCTCCCATTTGATTCAGTTCAGTTCAGTCTCTCAGTCCTGTTGAACTCTTTGAGACCCCATGAATCACAGCACGCCAGGCCTGCCTATCACCAACTCCCAGAGTTCACTCAAATTCATATCCATTGAGTTGGTGATGCCATCCAGCCATCTCATCTTCTGTCATCCCTTTCTCCTGTGCCCCCAATCCCTCCCAGTATCAGGATCTTTTCCAATGAGTCAACTCTTCGCATGAGGTGGCCAAAATATTGGAGTTTCAGCTTCAGCATCAGTCCTTCCAATGAACACCAAAGACTGGTCTCCTTTAGAATGGACTGGTTGGATCTCCTTGCAGTCCAAGGGACTCTCAAGAGTCTTCTCCAACACCACAGTTCAAAAGTATCAATTCTTTGGTGCTCAGCTTTCTTCACAGTCCAACTCTCACATTGATACACGACTACTGGAAAAACCATAGCCTCGACTAGATGAACCTTTGTTGGCAAAGTAATGTCTCTGCTTTTGAATGTGCTATCTAGGTTAGTCATAACTTTCCTTCCAAGGAGTAAGTGTCTTTAATTTCATGGCTGCAATCACCATCTGCAGTGATTTTGAAGCCCAAAAAATAAAGTCTGACACTGTTTCCACTGTTTCCCCATCTTTTTCCCGTGAAGCAATGGGACCATATGCCATGATCTTAGTTTTCTGAATGTTTAGCTTTAAGCCAACTTTTTCACTCTCCTCTTTCACTTTCTTCAAGAGGCTTTTTAGTTCCTCTTCACTTTCTGCCATAAGGGTGGTGTCATCTGCATATCTGAGGTTATTGATATTTCTCCTGGAAATCTTGATTCCAGCTTGTGCTTCTATCAGCCCAGCATTTCTCATGATGTACTCTGCATAGAAGTTAAATAAACAGGGTGACAATATACAGCCTTGACATACTCCTTTTCCTATTTGGAACCAGTCTGTTGTTCCATGTCCAGTTCTAACTGTTGCTTTCTGACCTGCATCTAGGTTTCTCAAGAGGCAGGTCAGATGGTCTGGTATTCCCATCTCTTTCAGAATTTTCAACAGTTCATTGTGATCCACACAGTCAACGGCTTTGACATAGTCAATAAAGCAGAAATAGATGTTTTTCTCAAACTCTCTTTGCTTTTTCGATGATCCAGTGAGTGTTGACAATTTGATCTCTGGTTCCTCTGCCTTTTCTAAAACCAGCTTGAACATCAGGAAGTTCACGGTTCACATATTGCTGAATACTCAAGCCTGACTTGGAGTATTTTGAGCATTACTTTACTAGCATGTGAGATGAGTGTAATTGTGTGGTAGTTTGAGCATTCTTTGGCATTGCCTTTCTTTGGGATTGGAATGAAAACTGACCTTTCCCACTTGATTAGTGACCTGTTAAAGGTAATCCTGGTGCCTTTTGATGTGGCTACATATGCTGGCAAGCACTATGGAGTTCATTCATTTTTTATGGGAAATTCAACCAGTAGGTTTCCTTTTTCTGAGCAAAACTTGTGTATAAATGCAAAGATACAAGACATTCTTTTCCCACAATACCTCAGTAAGTACAAGTTCTTGCCACATACCACAATACATCAATAATATTTAAGGCAAAGTTTTTCAACATGTCATTATGGACTTTTAGAATGAGACAATTATTTGTTAGAGATGAGAGCAGAGTACTCTCCTGTCCATTGCAGGGCTTTTTAGAAGAATTTTGAGCACCTACTCACTAGATGTTGAAAGCATTTCCAGTTGTGACAAATCAAAGGATGTCTCCAGACACTGCAAATGTCCTCTAGGAGCAAAAGATGGCTCAGTTCAAAACCAATGATTTAAGGCAAATTAAAAAAAAAAAAAAAAAAAAAAACTAAAATTTCAAGAAAGATGGATAAGTCTCAATTTTACCTTGATTCTACAATAGTAGTTACTGAAACATACTTTCTGAGTCTCATGTTCCTTTACTGTAAAATTTAGATAAAATTGTTCATACATCACAGCCTACAGCACATCTGCAACTTTTTATGCCTTCCAGTGTGAATACTTTCATTTTCTAGGAGGATTAGGAATTCATTTCTGGAGAAACGTGACAAGACAAGGAGGATCGGTGGTCTCCTGTGGTTGTGTACATCTAAATCTTTGGTGGGGATTTTCACATCAGAATTAGGGCATATCTGCTTTCAAAAAATCCCCAAAGGAAATCCTCTTCTATAAACCAAAGAAGTCTGCAAAATTAATTTCATGTTTAAGATTTCTAGTTCAACTAAAGCTGAAGATACACAAAAACATTGCAAGTATCTTAAGTTAGCCCCAAAATAGGGGCGTCGGAGGAGGGGGAATGTTCCTTTTTCACTCAACTCTGCAGCAAGGAGTTGAAGTTTGTCTTACTGGAAATAGGATACCAATTTATAATTATGATCCGTCTCCAAATATGCTGCTTTTGCTACTGCTGCTAAATTGCTGCAGTCATGTATGACTCTGTACAACCCCAGATGGCAGCCCACCAGGCTCCCCTGTCCTTGGGATTCTCCAGGCAAGAACACTGGAGTGGGTTGCCATTTCCTTCTCCAATGTGTGAAAGTGAAAAGTGAAAGTGAAGTTGCTCAGTCGTGTCTGACTCTTCAAGACCCCATGGACTGCAGCCTACCAGGCCCCTCTGTCCATGGGATTTCCCAGGCAAGAGTACTGAAGTGGGGTGCCATTGCCTTCTCCACTCCAAATATGATAGTGCTTTAATTTAAAGAACAGTAAATCTTAAGCAAAAATACATTTAAATACATAGTTCAGTTGAAGTTTGTCTTTCCAGGCCCAGATGGACTTTGAGACAGTACATAATTTCTCAAAACGTCTAGTCTCAGGAGATGTCTCTTATATTAGTTATATTTGACCATGCTACGTCTTTGGAGAAAAAGATTGCTCTTCAGTCCATAAGCAATAAATCAGATTTGTTTAAAGGAATACTTTGTTTCCACCTTGTGTGAATAGTTCACAGTTTACATTATAGTAGTTTTCAGACAGATTTCAACAAAATACAGACATTGTTGATAATGAACAGTTATCATGACTTGAATTACTACAGTGGAAAGAAGGAAATTAAGTCATCCTCGAAGAATGATAAGCAGGCATTAGTGGAACAGTAACTCTATCTCTCTCTCTCTTTTTTTTTTCTATAGATGAAGCCCAAGAGTTTAAAATCTTAGGAAACAGTTCAAGGCAAAGAGACAGCAGTGGCAAGTATGGAAGGAAAAGAGCACAGCAGATATTAGAGGATTTATGTCTTTGACATTGTATCAGAGACACAGAGAAAGCCAAGAGGACTTGTTATGAGCATACATTTGCAAATAAAGGTAAAGATTAGTGGAATTAGAAAATAAGATAGAGGCTGTTTTCCTTATATAGAATGCTTTTTATACTCTTCTCCTTATATGTCTTTTTTTAAGGGTTAATGGAAAAGTTTGTCACAACAGAGATACTCATTATTTAATCAGTGATTTACCCTGACTCTTACTGCTACTGCTAAGTCACTACAGTCATGTCCGACTATGTGTGACCCCATAGACGGAAGCCCACCAGGCTCCCCCATCCTTGGGATTCTCCAGGCAAGAACACTGGAGTGGGTTGCTAGTGAGTGCTTATTTATTCTGTTAACACACACAAGTCTGAAGATCTTCAGTGTAAAGGAAGCATGGTTCTTCAGGTGGCATATAACTCTTACATTGACTAGTCATGCTTGGTGTGTCAACTGCCACTTTGTGTTCATTTAGCTCTTGAGGCTTGTGAGATCTGAATCTGAAAATGTGTTTCTTTGTAGGAAATATAGTGACAGTGACAGTAAATAACAGTTGACTGATAAGTCATGCAAGATAAAAGACTGTGAAATTTCTTAACAGTTGTTATTAGTTTTAATGGTGAACATCTAGTTTTATAAGAGGGGAGAGGATATTTAGGCAAACTGGATTAGAAACATTGACCAGATGAGTGACAGGTATACAAAATGTAACCTCAGGCTTTTGGCTGACTGAGACTCTCAAAACATCTTCAGTCAATCATTGCTGTGGGGAATTTTTAAATCATCTGAAACAACCTACCTTTGAAATGATATATTCTGGTAGCCCAGAACCATGAAAGTTTCTGTCTCTAACAGTGTCATGTAGTTACAGCACCATTGTTTTTTGACCTCTCAAAGCAATTCAGAGCATGAATTACTCTTTTCTCATTAATCCTAAACCTTTTCCATCCCTCCATGCTAGGTTTTTATATGTCTGTTTTCTTTCTTAGTATATTGATTGCATTTTTAGCACAACCAGCTAATATTCCAACTCGAGATAAATCTTTCTATCTTCTCTGAACTTAAACACTATTCAGACAGAAATGTAGCAAGACTCACATATGGGTGCTTCAATATACCCATAGTCTTGGATCCACAAATGGATCCTGGGAATTTTATTATTTTTATTTTTTTCCCCTTTTACATAGCAGATTGGAGAAGTAAACGGCAACCCACTCCAGTATTCTTGCCTGGAGAATCCCAGGCAAGAATCCCAGAGAAGCCCAGCGGGCTCCTCTGTCCACGGGGTCACAAAGAGTCGGACATGACTGAGCAACTAACACACACACATAGCAGATACTTCAAATGTTTCCATTCTTATCAAAATATTTTTCACACTCTATCCATCAGTTTTAATTCATCAGATGCTTTTGCATAATTTTCGCAGAATTATGCAAGGAGATGAGAATTTCAACCACTTCCACCTACAAATATATAGGGGAATTTACCGCTACTTTTCTGATTTTCTACTATAGCATAAAAAGGGTGTTCTTTCTGCCCATTATTCCTTTCTAATCCATTTCTCCCCATCACAGTCCTGACTCTTATCCAATCTTGCCATCTTTCAAAGCTCACTTCATTTGTTACCTCAGTTCTTTCCCTTATGTGTAACTTCTTTCTCTACATTAAAACTGAGAAGAAAATATGTATTCAAGTGTTCATTTTTACGTTTTACCCAACTCCATGTTCAGAAAGGAAATTCACTCCATTTTATAATCAACATCATTAGCCCATGGAACACAAAATGAATGTCCTCCTGGACACAAAAAGACAAGTGACTTTGTAAAATAAGTGAAGGAATAAATACACAAAACATCTATAGACAGGTAAAGAAAATAAGCTTGTAAGAAAATGGTCTGGGGTGACAATGAGGGCCATATTTCAGGTGTCTACATGTTGTACCAAACAAAAAGTCATAACTGTGAATAAATTAAGCACAAAACACAAAGTTGTGTTAGTTATTAGACTGCAATGGCACTTCAGACAGTCACCATGGAGGCCATGCTGAATTTGAAATTTCAGTTTATAAAAAAGTCTGAACTGGATCTTTCATGCAGAAAACACAATTTATGTGACAATTTTATATCAAAAATCTTAAGTAGTTTAAATGTATATTTTTTTCACTTGCAAATTGATTTCTTAAATATATATATATATAGCAAAGAAGTTGATGCTAGATCTGAGTTAGTTTAATACTGCCATTGTACACTTCCAGTATAGATGGAATTCATGAAAATAATTCTATTAATTGTGGTATTATAATCAGAAAAACTTTAAAATTAGAGAAAGGAATACCACTATTAGAAATATATATGCTATTTATTTCATAGCCTCCTATTTTTGGTGTGTGGATGCAATAACCTCTCATTATCTGAGAATATAAATTAAAATTGTGAAGAACTATCCTGTTTCCTGTTTAATCTGCTTTATTTCCTTGCCATAAGATTGAGATAAAGTGTTATTGATATTTATAATTTTTCCCTTTTAATATTCAACAACTATTAAAGACTTGCTTCAATACTAATGAGAAAGAGGGTTCTACATCCACTCTTAGGCAATACTCCTAGTCTTTCCAAGGGTAATAATGTTTGGGGTCAAAGTATAAGCTATATGTTCATAAATACTATTAAAAAGGAACAAAGAGTCTCTTACTATATTATAAGTTGTTTTTTAAAACAATAGCTGGGTTTAGATATTGTACTTAAATTTTCTGGTTCTGGCTTATCTCTGCCATTGTTTTTTATAAATTAGAAGGTATAAGTATTTATGTACAAATGTATACATACATATTGAAGAAGTGCATGACAACCCAGTCCAGTATTCTTGCCTGGAGAATCCTGTGGACAGGGAAGTCTGGTGGACTACAGTCCATAGGGTCACACAGGTCAGACATGGCTGAAGCGAATTAGCACAGCACACATACATATACACATACATATTTTGTAAAAGACTGAGCCAAGATGAATCCTTATAGCATTTTCTTCCACTTCATTTTGTTTACGTGTTATTAAACGGCTAATATTTTTCACTTTCTTACCTTACTTCAATTCAGCTAAAAGTTACTGAATGCTTTCTATGAGTTAAATACTGATATTATAACAAGAAGAATAAAGATGAACTATTGTATATGCCTCTTTGGGAGATAAAAAATACCAAAGGAGATACACAAATAAAAAAGTGATGTGAATTAAATGATATATGACAAAACTGGGCTATGTATAAAGCACTAGAAGGGGACAGATAAATTATGTGGTGGAATTAGAGGAAGTAGATGGTCATCAAAACTTATATTATCTAGAAAATAAGACAGAAGAAAGAACAAACCATGGGAAAGTTACTGCACAAGCAAAGCATTAAGATATTTTGTTTCATTTTTCTTGGAGAGTCAAAACAAAACAAAACAAATGATCCCAACAAAAATCCCAAAATAGCATTAAATTCCAAACAGGACAGCAGTAAAGAACTATGGCAAGTAAAGAACTATGACTTCTACAACATCTGCAATAAGCCTATGTGAGTATGTCAGTCATGTAAGTATCATTCATTGCCAGGAGCCGGCATATTGCATATTGAGTGCATATTGCATATTGAGTGCAGCACTTTCCACAGCATCATCTTTCAGGATCTGGAATAGCTCAACTGGAATTCTATCACTGCCGGGAGCCAGCATGAGGAGCTCCACCCATGACAAAGGTCATGAGGAAGGAGGCTTGGCATATGCAAAGGCGGGATGGAGCCTCAGGAGTCCCCCTGGAAATTCTCGAGCATTTCCACCCAAAACCAGAGTCTGCCTACTTTCTGCTTTGTGCTTTCACCTACACCTCTGACTTTACGGGGGGCTGTCCCCCACCACCTCTTTCAGAGAAGGAGTTAATTTAGAGTCCAGTTAATAAAAACTCCTGGGTGTGACAAGAGTGGACTGTACACTGGACTGTAAGAAACACAAGCTGGAATCAAGATTTCCAGGAGAAATATCAATAACTTCAGATAGGCAGATGACACCACCCTTATGGCAGAAAGTGAAGAGGAACTCAAAAGCCTCTTGATGAAAGTGAAAGTGGAGAGTGAAAAAGTTGGCTTAAAGCTCAACATTCAGAAAACGAAGATCATGGCATCTGGTCCCATCACTTCATGGCAAATCGATGGGGAAACAGTGGAAACAGTGTCAGACTTTATTTTTTTGGGCTCCAAAATCACTGCAGATGGTGATTGTAGCAATGAAATTAAAAGACATTTACTCCTTGGAAGGAAAGTTATGACCAACCTGCTGCTACTGATAAGTCGCTCCAGTCGTGTCTGACTCTGTGTGACCTCATGGACCACAGCTCTGCTGTCCCTGGGATTCTCCAGGCAAGAACACTGGAGTGGGTTGCCATTTCCTTCTCCATCTTCCTTCTCTATGACCAACTTAGATAGCTTATTCAAAAGCAGAGACATTACTTTGCCAACAAAGGTTCGTCTAGTCAAGGCTATGGTTTTTCCTGTGGTCATGTATGGATGTGAGAGTTGGACTGTGAAGAAGGCTGAGTGCCGAAGAATTGATGCTTTTGAACTGTGGTGTTAGAGAAGACTCTTGAGAGTCCCTTGGACTGCAAGGAGATCCAACTAGTCCATTCTGAAGGAGATCAGCCCTGGGATTTCTTTGGAAGGAATGATGCAAAAGCTGAAACTCCAGTACTTTGGCCACCTCATGCAAAGAGTTGACTCATTGGAAAAGACTCTGATGCTGGGAGGGATTGGGGGCAGGAGGAGAAGGGGACGACAGAGGATGAAATGGCTGGATGGCATCACTGATTCGATGGATGTGAGTCTGAGTGAACTCCGGAAGTTGGTGATGGACAGGGAGGCCTGGCATGCTACGATTCATGGGTCGCAAAGAGTTGGATACAAGTGAGTGATTGAACTAACTAACTAACTAACTAACTAACTAACTAACTAACTATCTCTATCCAGGAGAATATCTTCCTACCTGCTGCACCTGTAGGGAACACTAATTGCAAATCCCCTTTCTCTCATCTCTTTAAGCTACATGTGAATGATTGATTATTCTACTTTGTTCCCGTTTCATATTAAATCTCAGCTTGAATGGAGTAATTAAATATACAAACTGTATTATATCTGTGTAATAGACATTTATCATTCTTTTAGAACACATGTCATGATTGAATATTTTTAGTATATTTGAAAGTTCTCCTAAAGGGAAATACAGAAATCTGTCTTTCTTACCAGAGTGCATAGATTTGATCATGGTTCCACAAATCAAATTCACTGTGTGAAGCCTTAATCTAGAAGCAAGTCTTGTGGAGAATCAAGCAACACATGGCACTTTTTACCATGTTATGGGAGGCTAACAATGTTCCACTTTCAGAGTCAGTTTAGCAGTAATTCTAGCAGTTGTGCCTGGTGGTAGCATGTGCACATTAAGCTGCAGGGTCTGTGAGTGACTGACTGGGGTCAGTACATTTCCATTGGAGCCATCTTGTAGTTTCATTGTCTCAATGCTCCTCACTGTGAGTCATTACAGCCTGGTATTCAGCATTTCTTAAGATTCTGTGGGCTTAATAATAGCAATTGATCAATTCATTTCCTCTAGAAACTATTTAAAGATGTTTTGATTGATTGCAAACACACAAACAAAAACCCTCTGACTCATATACTCTAATACAAATTTTAAATCATATAAAATAATTTGTTACTTCAAGTTATTTGAAATAAGTAATAGAGAATCTGTATCTATAAGAACACAGAGCAGAAGCCATTGAAATCAATACCCTCAGAAAATGAAGTAATGTTTTCACTTGCTAGGGAAATATTTTTTTTTGTATTTTTATACTTCATGACACTTTTATTTTATACTCTGAATGCAATATGCAGTTTAGGTACATAAAGGAAAAAAGGGCTCCATTAGAAATATGGTTACTATATAATTGCAGGTTGTGGCTTATTGTTAAGATATTACCTTGTTCCATACAAACACACCTTTAATCTTTGAGAGAGATGTCTCATAATATTAATGACTCTCTTTAATTTTTATCTTATAAAAGTTTTCAATAAGTTTCCAAATGAGCTGTGAGCCTTTGCTTATATGGTTGCTTTCTATATACAAATATAATGATAATGTAATAATATGGTCAGCTTTCTTTGTAAGGACTCTGGAAAGAAAACAATTCAAGGGCAATGCCCCAAATCATTGTTATTTGTAGATATTTTTTAAAAAAGTATATAGGAAGTGTCTTGGTTCAGAAAAAAAATAATGAAGTAGAAAATTTGACAGAAATAGATTTTTGCTATGAAAGGTGCTTTAAACTCACCCTCATGCTATGATTTTTTACTTATTTATTTTTTTTTACTTTTTCCCCAAAAGCTTTATTTTTTTTCCCGTTTTTTTTTTTTTAACTTTACAATATTGTATTGGTTTTGCCATATATCAACATGAATCCACCACAGGTATACATGTGTTCCCCATCCTGAACCCTCCTCCCTCCTCCCTCCCCATACCATCCCTCTGGGTCATCCCTGTGCACCAGCCCCAAGCATCCAGTATCCTGCATCGAACCTGGACTGGCGACTCGTTTCATATGTGATATTATACATGTTTTCAATGCCATTCTCCCAAATCATCCCACCCTCTCCCTCTCCCACAGAGTCCAAAAGACTGTTCTATACATCAGTGTCTCTTTTGCTGTCTCATATATAGGGTTATTGTTACCGTCTTTCTAAATGCCATATATATGCGCTAGTATACTGTATTGGTGTTTTTCTTTCATGCCATGATTTAAAAAGCAATGTTCATTTTAGGTAGAGAATGCAAATAACAGAAAGTGCAGACATTGTATGCTTGATTTAGAATAAAGATACAACATTAAGCAGACATCTCAGGGATTAACAAGCCAATTTAACACTTCTCGGGAACCTAATTACGATCACTGAAATGGGAAGCAGACATCTCAGAGTAGATGGTGTAGATAAGCTGCGAGATGGCACATGCAGCAGAGGATCTTGACCGGCAAATCAGAGTCTACGACTTTCAAATGCTTAGTCTGTAGAGTGCATGCTCAGTTGCTCCATCGTGTCCAACTCTTTGTGACCCCATCAACTATAGTCTGCCAGGCTTCTCTGTCCATGGAATTCTCCAGGCAAGAATACTGGAGTGCATTGCCATTTCCTACTCCAGGGGATCTTCCCCAGCTCGGGGATCGTCCCCAGATCAAGGATCAAAACTGTGTCTTGTGCCTCCTGCATTGGCAGGCAGTTTTTTTACGACTGAACCACCTGGGAAACAGTCTACAATAGTCAAAACCACTTCTAAAGAGATAACTGTAAGTGGAGATTAGAAGCTAATGTGTCTATCTTTTACGTATTTTCCCATATGTGTATGTGGCATTTATAGTTATCACTATAAAATAATCATTATATATGTATGCATAATCATATTATCATTATACCTTTTGCCAATACCACGGAATTCCAAGAGAAAGATCCTTAACACATGGTTATATGTTAGTTACATGGTTCATGATTCATGTAGATTCTTTGTGACAACCAGAATAAAGATTTTGATGGCCTCAGAGTGCATTTCTCTATGTTATATGAGATTGGTTTACACCTAGCTAGTCTTTGAGCAAAACGGTCATAGAAACCTTAAAAATATTTCCAGTAAAGAGAACAAGTATAAGAGCCATGGAAGAAGCATATTTCTCAGGAAGCAAAAGTAGGAAAAACAGAAATGCTAACAACAGTAGAACATGCAAAGATTCACGGTACCTTTTAGTCTGAATAAAAGCAGAAATGTAAGATGCTCCACATTTGTATGTTGAAACAAAAACAGTGCAACATCAACTTTAAGTGAGAGAAGTCAGGAAATAATAGGATCAGAATCCTATTGCAGTTTAATAGTAAGGGAAAGCATTTACTCGTTAAACATGATGTTTTGTCCTGATAAAACAATTAGACCAAGGATCTGTTTCCTGAACCTGAATTCTTTCTGTGAAACAGAAGATATGCAAAGCTGAAGTACATTAATCCTTATGGATTAATGAAATATGTAATATGTAATACAAAGTTGACTTAATGATTATGAAGTTAAAGAGCATAGGAAAGACAAAGTCCATTGCCCTTTCATAAGGAATTTATTTCAATATGGAGTCATTTCCTTACTGATAAGGACTGAACTGTGTTCCACCCAAAATCCCTATATTGAAATTCTAATTCCCAACACTTCAGAATGTGACTTAGCTGGAGGTAGAGACTTTAAAGAGGTGATTAAGTTAAAATGAATCTTTTAGGTTGGGTCTTATTACAGTATGACTATAGCTCTTATAAGAAAAGAAAATTTGGGCACAAAGAGAGAGAACAGGGATGCACCCACAGAGCAGAAAGGTCCCTGTGAGGACAGAGTGAAAACATATCCATCTGCAACCCAACCATAGAGGCCTCAAAGGAAATTAAATCTGCCAACACCTTGATCTTGGACTTCCAGCTTCCAGAAGTGTCAGAAAAATAAAATTCTGTTGTTTTAAGCCATCCAGTCTATGCTTTTCGTTATAGCAACCCTAGCACATCAATATATTTACCTTTGAATATATTTTGGCAAGACTTATGAATATGACCTATGCATATTATATTGTATTCAATGAATAAGATTCAATTTGGTCTATATATCATTGTCCATCTGTAATATATGCTAATGATTTGTATACATTAATTTTCTAAAAATTTTAACATTTTTCATGAACAAACACCATTTCAAAAGAGCTAAAATATAAATATCATTTGTGCCTCTCCATGTCAAAGTGACTAATATCTAGTTTTCTAATTAAGGGCATGTTAAATGTACATTAAAAGACACTTACTCCTTGGAAGGAAAGTTATGACCAACCTAGATAGCATATTAAAAAGCAGAGACATTACTTTTCCAACAAAGGTCCATCTAGTCAAGGCTATGGTTTTTCCAGTAGTCATGTATGGATATGAGAGTTGGACTGTGAAGAAAGCTGAGTGCCAAAGAATTGATGCTTTTGAACCGTGGTGTTGGAGAAGACTCTTGAGAGTCCCTTGGACTGCAAAGAGATCTAACCAGTCCATCCTAAAGGAGACCAGTCCTGAGTGTTAATTGGAAGGACTGATGCTAAAGCTGAAACTCCAATACTTTGGCTACCTCATGTGAAGAGTTGACTCATTGGAAAAGACCCTGATGCTGGGAGCGATTGGGAGCAGGAAGAGCAGGGGACGACAGAGGATGAGATGGCTGGATGGCATCACCGACTCGATGGACATGAATTTGAGTGAACTCTGGGAGTTGGTGATGGACAGGGAGGCCTGGCATGCTGTGATTCATGGAGTCAAAAAGAGTTATACATGACTGAGTGACTGAACTGAACTGAACTGAGCTGTACATTTCTTTTTCAATATGAGTGAATTGAAAGAGAAAATTTAATTGTAAGTTAAATTTTTAAAAGAAAAATACAAATATTATCAGAATTTCTAACCCCAAACAGTATGTTTTAAACTATAAAATATCCTTTATAATGACTAAACATTTTTTTATGTTGAATAGTACACAGCAAAATAACAATATTAAAACACATCCACTTGATTAAAGCTCCCGCTTTATGCTTACTAAAGAATTTCTCTTATTATTTCCTCTTCCTGACCTTTCTTACCAACTTCTAGTTTCAGGTTGTACCTATAAAGTCAGTTACGTACAAAGAAGTGATGGCACATTTTTAACAAAGAATGCATATATCTGCCTGATTTATAAGAAAAAAAAGAGATTAGTAGTCCTTAGAAATAGTAGTTTTACTAAAAAAGAAATTTGGTACCATGCTTACCAACTTTGGAAAAAAATGATTTAATGAAAACTGATATGGTGATTCCCACCCTGCTCAAACACTGAACATGAAATTCCACTCCCAATACTTTCCTAATGTGTTGCATTATGAATTCTAAAATGTTTGTGAGACTTTAGCACTCATTAAAGCCCAGAAACTGACACATAGTCAGGTTTTGGTATGTATGTCTTGAATGAATGAATTGAATATTTTGAAAATTAGTGCACCATGATCTGAATGATCACTTAAATGTTTACACATGTTTGATATAATACGAAGAACTATATGGGCTTCCCAAGTGGCTCAGTGGGTAAAAGAATCCACCTGCAATGCAAGAGAGGTGCAGATTCGATCCTTGGGTCAGGAAGATCCCCTGGAGGACATTGCAACCCACTCTAGTATTTCTGCTTGGAGAATCCCATGGACCCAGGAGCCGGGCAGGATACAGCCCACAGGGTCACAAAGAGTTGGGCATGCTGAAGTGTCTGAGCACACATGCATGCACTATATAGCTTGCTTTAGGTTTGAAAGTGAAAGTGAAGTCATTCAGTCATGTCCAATTCTTTGTGACCTCATGGACTGTAGCCTACTAGGCTCCTCCATCCATGGGATTTTCCAGGCAAGAGTACTTGAGTGGATTGCCATTTCCTTCTCCAGGGGATCTTCCCGACCCAGGGATCAAACCTGGGTCTCCTTCATTGTAGGCAGATGCTTTTACCGTCTGAGCCACCAGGGAGGCCCATATAGTTGCTTTAGGTTTGGATACTAAATAAAACCATGATGAAGTGAATTAAATGGTTTTTATGGGCTTAGTCATACTGTGAAAGGAATTGCAAAACTGAATTATCTTTTGGATATGTTATCCAAATTTATTACTGACAAATTGCTTACCATCACTTAATTCACTGAGAGCAATATATTATTTCATTCTTGTATTAAAATGTGAGATGAAAATACTGAAACTGTAATTCTAATTGTATTATCCAGCCCCTATATTTAATTGAGAATTTATCATGCATTTTAAAACAGACAACCATTAGTCCACACAAACTTTTACAAACCATTTGAATAACATGTTAAAACTATTTATAAATTTCTGCGAACTTCTGATGTAAAGCAGGAGTTCCCTATACTACTCCTCACACACTATCTTAGCTCTCTAATTTGTGAATGTTAAAGAAGAATGCTTACCACTGTCTATTTGCTATTAATAAACATCAGCTCAAATTTTGCTTTCCTCTTATACTCTAATAGTAATTTTGAAAATCTTTAAGGACAATCTTTTCTCTATTGGACATATTTTTTAGACAAAATCAAAAATTAAATCAAATATTTCACTTTTATTTGACTCTTTGGAATCCTATAAATTAGGGAAATAAAAATTCAAAACAACAACAACAAAAAAGTGGCCATGAATTTACCATATAATTTGAGGATTATGGCAAAGTGTTGCCCTTAGTATTTCCTGAAAACTAAAACTTAAAGCTTGATAAGTTTGTTCATGGAACGTCTAGTCTTCTCTTGGTGATAAGCTAGTACTTATTTTATACAAAGATGAATGCGACCCAGTTCCTAACTATATTGAATTTACAGTAGAGTATAAATGATGGTTAGTGATTCAGTTCCAAACAACAGTTGAGCACCTTTATAGAACATTCTTCTATGTTCTATGGTGTTATTTAAGGTAGTAAAATCTACTAAATAAATGCTCTCAGATAGTGGTCTCTTTGGTAGGTAAGCTGTATGCAATGCCATAAGGAGGGATTCTAGACAGTGGGTAATTGAGTAACAAATTCAGTGGTAGAGACTGTGTGTTTGAGTTCTCAGACCCAAGCAGTAAACATACACTTTTATTTGGACAAATTAATGAATGCTAACCAGGTTTGCCACACCTCAGTGTTGGCTTAAATCTCCAAACTCATCACTAGAGATTCTTACAAGTAAGAAAAAAAGCTAGCACTGGGAGAGAATAATTTTATATAAATTGTATAATGACCACTCAATGATGCATTCTCATAAGGTAATAAGATGCCCTGAATGAGTTTTCCCTATATGTTAATGGTCTTCAATTATGCTGCACACACAATCTCAAAATCCATAACCAAAAAAGACATGATTAACTAACAAGGTTTTGTACACCAATTGATAAAGTACCTAAGTTTGCTCCTACTAAAGAAGAAAAACATGATGATGAGGAGGGGCAGTAGAAGAAGGAGAGAGGAAAAGAGAAAGAGGAAAGAAGGAGAGTGTAGAAAAGGAGAGTATAAGGAGACATTATAGGAGGAGAGAAGAGGAAATGAGAATGTTTAGAAGGAAGAGGGGAAGAGGGACAGGAGAGAATACAATGAATTTAATTTTCATGAGTATTAACTGCAATACTAAGTTATCCTATCTTTTGGAATCCTATATTTGTTTTTCTGTTTGTCAGCTTGAATTTATATCATTTCCAGATTCCTGCTGGGTTAAAATGAAATACAAATTCCTTTCCAGGTCTATGACTTTAATGTTTTAGATTCTACAATCTTTTCAGTTTCTTCACAAATCACTCTTCTTGATCACTATGTTGTAGCCACTAAATTCATTCAGTTCTTGGCTTCTGTGAGTCTTCTCTTCCTTGAAGTCTCAGAATATATTTTCTCTTCTGACATTCTTCCAAGACTGGCTGCTTAAATAGCTAATACCATGTATGCCACATTCTATGAGAGGGTCACAATGTCATTATTATTTAAGGTATCTCTGGTCTTAGGTTGAGATCTTTAATCCATTTTGAGTTTATTTTTGTGTATGGTGTTAGACAGTGGTCCAGTTTCATTCTTTTACAAGTGGTTGACCAGTTTTCCCAGCACCACTTGTTAAAGAGATTGTCTTGAATCCATTGTATATTCTTGCCTCCTTTGTCAAAGATAAGGTGTCCATATGTGCGTGGATTTATCTCTGGGCTTTCTATTTTGTTCCATTGATCTATATTTCTGTCTTTGTGCCAGTACCATACTGTCTTGATAACTGTGGCTTTGTAGTAGAGCCTGAAGTCAGGTAGGTTGATTCCTCCAGTTCCATTCTTTTTTCTCAAGATAGCTTTGGCTATTCGAGGTTTTTTTGTATTTCCATACAAATTGTGAAATTATTTGTTCTAGTTCTGTGAAGAATACCGTTGGTAGCTTGATAGGGATTGCATTGAATCTATAAATTGCTTTGGGTAGTATACTCATTTTCACTATATTGATTCTTCCAATCCATGAACATGGTATATTTCTCCATCTATTAGTGTCCTCTTTGATTTCTTTCACCAATGTTTTATAGTTTTCTATATATAGGTCTTTAGTTTCTTTAGGTAGATACATTCCTAAGTATTTTATTCTTTCCGTTGCAATGGTGAAAGGAATTGTTTCCTTAATTTCTCTTTCAGTTTTCTCATTATTAGTGTATAGGAATGCAAGGGATTTCTGTGTGTTGATTTTATATCCTGCAACTTTACTATAATCATTGATTAGTTCTAGTAATTTTCTGGTGGAGTCTTTAGGGTTTTCAATGTAGAGAATCATGTCATCTGCAAACAGTGAGAGTTTTACTTCTTCTTTCCCAATTTGGAAATATAATAGCAAATGAAGCAACGGACAAACAACTAATCTCAAAAATATACAAGCAACTCCTGCAGCTCAATTCCAGAAAAATAAATGACCCAATCAAAAAATGGGCCAAAGAACTAAATAGACATTTCTCCAAAGAAGACATACAGATGGCTAACAAACACATGAAAAGATGCTCAACATCACTCATTATCAGAGAAATGCAAATCAAAACCACTATGAGATACCAATTCACACCAGTCAGAATGGCTGTGATCCATAAGTCTACAAGCAATAAATGCTGGAGAGGGTGTGGAGAAAAGGGAACTCTCTTACACTGTTGGTGGGAATGCAAACTAGTACAGCCACTATGGAGAACAGTGTGGAGACTCCTTTAAAAACTGGAAATAGAACTGCCTTATGATCCAGCAATCCCACTGCTGGGCATACACACTGAGGAAACCAGAAGGGAAAGAGACACGTGTACTCCAATGTTCATCGCAGTACTGTTTATAATAGCCAGGACATGGAAGCAACCTAGATGTCCATCAGCAGATGAATGGATAAGAAAGTAGTGGTACATATACACAATGGAGTATTACTCAGCCATTAAAAAGAATACATTTGAATCAGTTCTAATGAGATGGATGAAACTGGAACCTATTATACAGAGTGAAGTAAGCCAGAAAGAAAAACACCAATACAGTATACTAATGTATATATATGGAATTTAGAAAGAGGGTAACAATAACCCTGTGTACGAGACAGCAAAAGAGACACTGATGTATAGATCAGTCTTATGGACTCTGTGGGAGAGGGAGAGGTGGGGAGATTTGGGAGAATAGCAGTGAAACATGTATAATATCATGTATGAAACGAGTCGCCAGTCCAGGTTCCAAACGATACTGGATGCTTGGGGCTGGTGCACTGGGACGACCCAGGGGGAGGGTTTGGGGAGGGAGGAGGGAGGAGGGTTCAGGATGGGGAACACAGGTATACCTGTGGCGGATTCATTTCGATTTTTGGCAAAACTAATACAATATTGTAAAGTTTAAAAATAAAATAAAATTTAAAAAAAGGTATCTCTTCATCTGCATATTGCAGTACTATGTCTGTATTGTTTATTATATTTTGCAATTTTGTGCCTTTTTCTTTACCTCTATTTAAATTATATCCTTACTACACACAAAAAAATAAGGCAGGGATAATACATGTCTTATTGATCATTGACTACATAATGCTCTAGATAAGTATGACTCAAAAACTAGACGCTCAATAAAATGGTTTTTAAATAATGTAAACAATAGGTAAATTAAGATATAAATAAATAAATAAATAAACAAATGCTTTCTCTTTTTTATACTCCTTATGGTTCCAATTTTCTTATTACCTTAATAGCTTTTTGAGATTTCCAAACTTCCATTTATCAAGAATTATTTAATTATTCTTTGACTTTGACCACATTTGCATTCCAAAATTTGTTTTGATTTTTTTTTCTTTTTTGGCCAGAATCCTGAGTCTCATTTCACCATAAAATGTCAAACATGAGAAACTTTTATATACTAACTCATATTTTGAAAACACTGCAGGCCTTTATTAGTACTTAAATAATAACCAATACTTGCTTTTTTTTCTTGTTGGTAGAATTTGTTTACAATATGACAAGAGTAAAAATCTGATAGTCAAAAATGATAGGCCCACTCTTAGCAATGATTGTCTTACAAGTCTGTAAAATGGCCAAATTTTGACAAAAGAGATACATAAAGAGAAACAGCCTGTTATGGATTTTTATGTTCTGTCCAAGCACAAAATAATTTCCTGTTGGTAACAAAATTTATCTTTAGAAACTGTCATTATATAACTGTTATATAATTGCCAGTGATGAACAAACTGAACCATGGACAGATTAAAAAGCTTCAAATGTTTGGCTGATATTATCCCTCTCTCTTTTTTGTCTTAAGGGAGATGAAGAAGGCAGAAAAGATTTGACAGTCTTACATTGTGTATAAAAGAACACAGAGTGGGGCTCAACATCCTGAGTGTGACCAGAACAAAGTGGTTTGGAAGACAAAAGGACCTAAAATTGTACCAAGTATTGTTGTTATTGTTCAGTCGCTAAGTCATGTCTGACTCCTTGCAACCCCCATGGACTGCAGCACAACTGTCTCTCAGAGTTTGCTCAAATGCATGTCCATTGAGTGTATGATGGCATCCAATCATCTCACCCTCTGTTGCCTCCTTCAACTGCCCTCAATCTTTCACAATATCAGGGTCTTTTCCAGTGAGTCGGCTCTTTACATCAGATGACCAAAGTATTGGAGCTTCAGTTTCAGCAACACTTCTTCCAATGAATATTCAAAGTTTATTTCCTTCAGGATTGACCGGTTTGATCTCCTTGCTTCCAAGGGACTCTCAGGAGACTTCTCCAGCACCACAATTTAATAAATGCATTAGTCCTTCAGTGCTCAGCTTTCTTTATGGTCCAACTCTCACATTAGTACATAACTTCTGGACAAACCATAGCTTTGACTATATGGACATTTGTTGGCAAAGTAATGTTTGTGTTTTTTAATACACTGTCTAGGTTTGTCATAGTTTTTCTAGCAAGGAACAAGTGTCTTTTAATTTCCTGGCTTCAGTCACCATCTGCAGTGATTCTGGAGCCCAGGAAAAGAATGTCTGTCATTCACTGTTTCCACTTTTTCCCCATCTGTTTGCCATGAAGTAATGGGACCAAATTCCATGATCTTAGCCTTCTAAATATTGTTTTAAGTTGGCTTTTCTGCTCTCCTCTTTCATCTTCATCAAGAGATTCTTTAGTTCCTTTTCTTCCATTCAGGTGGTATCATCTGCATATGTGAAGTTGTTGGCATTTCTCCTGGCAATCTTGATTTCAGCTTGTGATTAATCCAGCCCAGCAGTAATGCTGTACTCTGTATAGAAGTTAAATAAGCAGGGTGGTAATATACAATCTTGATGTACTCCTTTCCCAATTTTGATCCAGTCCATTGTTCCATGCCCAGTTCTAACTGGAAATCTGTACCTGAAGAACAGAGGATGGAGACATCCTTTCAATCATCTTCCAATAATGAAAAACTGTCCTGTTGAAAGCTTAGACTTTTTTGTGCTCTAAGAGGACAAAACTACAGTGTAAGTTATAAGAAGGCAAATTTCTTCTGTCCATAAGAATGCATTTCCTAACTATTTAGCCATATAAAATTTTCATGAGCTGGCTCATAAGTAGTGAGTTCCTTATTACTGTAGGAATTTGTACTCATATATGGTACTGTTATTACTCAGGATTCAGTGACTTTACAGTATTTTTTTTTCTTTCTTTTAAATGTAACTGTTGATTCCCCACAACTCTCCTGCCCCAAATAAAATCTTGCTTAGAATTCCAGTTTATAAATCAGGTAAGCACAACAATCCTTAGCTTGGATTGGGGTTAAACTGCCAGTGAACAATCCTAGTATCCCAGAGAACACTACTTGAAAACCATGAAATATTAAGTTTTGGATGAGGACTAGAATCTCTGAGATCCTTTTCTTTCTGAAAATCTATGAACAAATTAAGACATATCATATAGTGACACTCATCCACTCTCTTGAATTTGGATAAGGCAAACAACCTTAAATGTTCAGGTTATTTCTTTCTCCTTTCCCTATCTCTCTTCCTCTCTTATTTTATGGTTGTACTGGGTCTTCATTGCTGTGCATGGGTTTTCCCTAGTTGTGGTGAGCAGGGGTTATTTATTTATTTATTTTGTGGTGCATGGGCTTTTTATTGTAGTGCTTTCTTGTATTACCTTCGTTCTGTCTTAACGGAGTTAAAGGAGGCCAAGAAGAACATAATCAAGCATAAAGATTTTATTTTATTCCACTCTTCTTGCCATATTCCACCTCCTCACCTGCTTCTTACCAGGAGAAGAAACAAGAAGTGAGAAAAAATAGGGAGCTGTTTGGCCATTAGCGTCCTCGAGCCTGGTTTCCATACTTTTTCAGAACTGAAGTTCACGCTACAGAGACTGTGTGTTATTCCATTACATTTTATGTATAAAAAAGTATTATTTTGCTTTACCATGGACTTTTAAATGGTTTTCCTCTACATTTTAAAATTGAGGATGAATAAGGGCCTTTTGTTGGATGTAGAGGAAACCAAGACTTTTAAAACTTATTCCACCCAAGTAACAGTCCTATAACTACTGCTGCTGCTGCTATGTTGCTTCAGTCGTGTCCGACTCTGTGTGACCCCATAGACGGCAGCCCACCAGGCTCCCCCATCCCTGGGATTCTCCAGGCAAGAACACTGGAGTGGGTTGCCATTTAACTCCAATACATGAAAGTGAAAAGTGAAAGTGAAGATGCTCAGTCATGTCTGACTCTTCGCAACCCCATGGACTGCAGCCTACCAGGCTCCTCTGCTGATGGGATTTTCCAGGCAAGAGTACTGGAGTGGGTTGCCATTCCCTTCTCCAAACCTACTTAATATTCTTCTGAAAATTCTTTATTTACTTCCAAATGCCATCTTTAAGTTATATATCTTCAAGGATCCTCATCAGCTACCTTCTGTAAAACAACATGGTATCTACTAATAAATAAAACATGACAGATTGGAAAACAGAGAAAGAAACAGTCTCTCTTCATAAGGCTTTAAATGTCTAAATATTTTACCTGTTTCTGATTTTTCTATAATATTTTACCTATAATATCAAGCCAGCATAAGAAAAAGAGTGATCAAAATGGCCAACAGCCAAATTGGGAAACTGAACCTCCAATGCCTCTGCAGCCTTCCAGGCCTCCCTGTCCATTACCAACTACTGGAGTTTACTCAAACTCATGTCCCTTGACTCGGTGATGCTATCCAACCATCTCAACCTCTGTTGATGGATCAGGAGCATCCCCAAGAAAAAGAAACGCAAAAAAAGGCAAAATGGTTGTTTGAAGAGGCCTTACAAATAGCTGCAAAAAGAAGAGAAGTGAAAGGCAAAGAAGAAAAGGAAAGATATACCCATATGAATGCAGAGTTCCAAAGAATATCAAAGAGAGATGAGAAAGCTTTCCTCAGTGATCAATGCAAAGAAATAGAGGAAAACAATAGAATGGGAAAGACTAGAGATCTCTTCAAGAAAATTAGAGATACCAAGGGAACATTTCATGAAAAGATGAGCACAATAAAATACATAAATAGTATGGACCTACAGAAGCAGAAGATATTAAGAAGAGGTGGCAAGAATATACAGAAGAATGACACAAAAAAAGATCTTCATGAACCAGATAATCATGATGGTGTGATCACTCACCTAGAATCAGACATCTTGGAAAGTCAAGAGAGCCTTAGGAAGTGTTACTACGAACAAAGCTAGTGGAGGTGATGGAATTCCAGTTGAGCTATTTCAAATCCTAAAAGATGATGCTGTGAAAGTGTTGCACTCGATATTTCCAGCAAATCTGGAAAACTCAATAGTGGCCACAGGACTGGAAAAGGTCAGTTTTCATTCCAATCCCAAAGAAAGGTAATGCTAAAGAATGCTCAATCTACCACACAATTGCACTCATCCTACACACTAGCAAAGTGATGCTCAAAATTCTCCAAGCTAGGCTTCAGCAATATGTGAAAAAAGAACTTCCAGATGTTCAAACTGGATTTAGAAGAGGCAGAAGAACCAGAGATCAAATTGCCAACATCCACTGGATCATCGAAAAAGGAAGAGAGTTCCAGAAAAAACATCTTTTTCTGCTTTATTGACTATGCCAAAGCCTTTGACTGTGTGCATCACAATAAACTGTGGAAAATTCAGAAAGAGATGCGAATACCAGACCACCTGACCTGCCTCCTGAGAAATCTGTATGCAGGTCAGGAAGCAACAGTTAGAACTAGACATGGAACAACAGACCGATTCCAAGTCAGGAAAGGAGTACATCAAGGCTGTATATTGTCACCCTGCTTATTTAATTTATATGCAGAGTACATCATGAGAAATACTGGGCTGGATGAAGCACAAGCTGGAATCAAGATTGC
Organism: Bos taurus; assembly: GCF_002263795.3. Classification (NCBI taxonomy): domain Eukaryota; kingdom Metazoa; phylum Chordata; class Mammalia; order Artiodactyla; family Bovidae; genus Bos; species Bos taurus. The sequence continues at coordinate 48,474,943 of NC_037328.1, forward strand.
TTGGAGAAATAGCAATGACCTCAGATATGCAGAAGACACCACCCTTATAGCAGAAAGCTAAGAAAAACTAAAAAGCTTCTTGTTGAAAGTGAAAGAGTAGAGTTAAAAAGTTGGCTTAAAGCTCAACATTCAGAAAACGAAGATCATGGCATCCAGTCCTATCACTTCATGGCAAATAGATGGGGAAATAGTGGAAACAGTGACAGACTTATTTTTTGGTCTCCAAAATCACTGGAGATGGAGATTGTAGCCATGAAATTAAAAGACCCTTGCTCCTTGGAAGAAATGCTATGACCAAACTAGACAACTATTAAAAAGCAGAGACATTACTTTGCCAACAAATGTCAGTCTAGTCAAAACTATGGTTTTTCCAGTGGTCATGTATCGATGTGAGAGTTGAACTATAAAGAAAGCTGGGTGCTGACAAATGTATGCTTTTGAACTGTGGTGTTGGATAAAACTCTTGAGAGTCCCTTGGACTGCAAGGAGATCAAACCAGTCCATCCTAAAGGAAATAAGTCCTGAATATTCATTGGAGAAGCGGAAACTCCAATACTTTGGTCACCTGATGTGAAGAACTGACTCATTTGAAAAGACCCTGATGCTGGGTAAGAATGAAGGTGAGAGGAGAAGGAGATGACAGAGGATGAGATGGTTGGATGGCTTCACTGACTCTTGCACATGAATTTGAATAAATTCTGGGAATTGGTGATTAACAGGGAGGCCTGGTGTGCTGGAGTCCATGGGGTCATAGAGTTGTATACCACTGCAGTGACTGATCTGAGCTGAACTGAATGCACTCTGCTAAGATACCTCTCACTTGTAGCCAAAAAAGAAAAGCAGATGATAGACAAGCATAAAACAAAATACCATATTATTTTCATATTAAAATGTATAAAACTCCCTCATTACTCATGTTTAAGTATAGCATAGTGACTCACCTTGAATCCTGTCTTATTGATTCAGAGTTCTTGTCAGAATATAAAATTTCTAATATCCTTAGGGTTTTTTTTTTTTTTTTTTTTGAGTATTAGATGTTTCTACTAATTATAAATGTCTTTTGATGGCAAAAAGTATTTGTTGTGTATTTCTTCCAATTTCTAGATTTGATCTCTTTGACTTAGTTTATATATGGTTTTCAAGCTGTTGTCATATATATATATATATATATATATGTAACACACATATATAATTTATTTATATACACATACAAGCCATTAGCAACTGACTGAGTTTTTTTTTTTTTTTTTAAATTCTTGTACATTTTAAAATAGCTGTGTTGGCACATTTCATTTTCATGACTTCCATGTTTGTTCTTTTGCTTATTTCTGAATTTATGGCATATAATAAATGGCCAACTTTCCAGAAATCTAATCCCACAGTAGAATCTTTGTATGGAATCTAATATTCGCAGTAAGTCTACTAAGCATGCATGAAGGTGATTCTGACTTCTTAGACCTCTTTGGCTAATGTTCCAAATATCTCTAGGTGTCAAGTCTCCTATAAACATCTCCTATTCTTACACCACTCCTTATAATCCCCAGTGACTGAGTCTTCCACTCTTATGCTCATATAACTTAGACCCATTTGCATATCATTGTCTTAATAGCCAGAGAAAATAATATATGTTCATAAGCAAATAGCCAAATGTATGTACATCAAGCAAATGCATTTTATTTATTTTTTTTTACTTTACGATATTGTATCGGTTTTGCAAATGCATTTTAAAGTTACCAAATGAATCAGAATATTCCATTTGATTTCTCTTTAAAATAAATTTTTGTCATTTTTTAAGCAGAGAAATTAAGGGTCTCTTCGTTAATGAGCTCTTTTATTCTGATTACAAAGTCATGAATTTAGAATTAAGAGTACAAAGTAAAGTATTATGACTCAGGGATATCTCCTGTGGTCCCAGAGCTTAACCCCACTTAAAATATAAACACATACACCTAGAAACGTTAGTCCTTCTGGAGTTCTCTCACCATCTGGTTAGTCTTTCTTAAGCCTTACTCTTTTAGTTAAAGTTTCAAATTTCAGTAGAGTTTGCTCACAGAGCTCTAACTGTGCCAAAATATAAAACATAAAAGTGTTTTCTCTATGGTTCCACAACATCATCTATAACTGCAGAATTTTTATTTCTTTCCTTATGTCATCAATGTTGCTTCATGCAAGCTTCTATTATTAGATGTATACACATTTTCAATTTTTAAGTCTTCCTAATATATTTTCCCTTGCATAACTCTGATATGTTTCTCTTTATCTCTACTCTGGTAAAATTCCTTGTTTGGAAGTTATATTTACCTATATTTTAGGAGTAATTCCACACTTACGTGTTTTGTTTGCATACTATATCTTTTTCTATTTGTTTTTTTAAAATAATCTTTGTGTTGATATTTAAGTTTTGCTTTTTAGTATATAGTTATTTATATTCAATTTGTGCTACAGTAACTATGTTAAATTCTACCTTGGACATTTGGAAAATTATGATGATTTTTAATTGCAGTATTTAGACAGCTGAGTCTTCCCTAGTGGCTCAGTGGTAAAGAACCTATCTGCTAATGCAGAAGAGGAGAGCTTGATCCCTGAGTGGGAAAGATCCCTTGAAGAAGCAAATGGGAACCCATTCCAGTATTCTTCCCTGGGAAATCCAGGAGCCTGGTGGTCACAGTAGTTCATGGGGTCAATAAAGACTTGGACACGACTCAGCAACCAAAACAAAAACACGATTGAATGTAATTAGGGATATGGTTGAATTTAGGCCTACTGAATTTATTTATCATTTGTTTTCTGATTGATCTCTTTTGCTTTTAAGTTTCATCTTTTGCCCTATTTTCTTGATGTTTCTGTATAATGTTAAATTATATAATGGTTCATGGGCTATACTTGCTCTGAGAATTACAATATAAGTATCAGTTCAGTTCAGTTCAGTTCAGTCGCTCACTTGTGTCCTATTCTTTGCGACCCCATGCAACTACAGCAGGCCAGGCTTCCTTGTCCATCACCAGGAGCTTGCTCAAACTCATGTCCATTGAATCAATGATGCCATCCAAGCATCTCATCTCTGTCATACCCCTCTCGTCCTGACTTCAATCTTTACCAGCATCAGGGTCAGTTTTTTTTCCAATAAATCAATTCTTTGCATCAGGTGGCCAAAATATTGGAGTTTCGGCTTCAGCATCAGTACTCCCAATGAATATTCAGAATTGATTTACTTTAGGATTGTCTGGTTAGATTTCCTTGCAGCCCAAGGGACTCACAGTCTTCTCCAACACCACAGTTCAAAAACATCATTCTTCGGCACTCAGCTTTCTTTATGGTCCAACTCTCACATACATACATGACTACTGGAAAAATCATAGCTTTGACTAGATGGACCTTTGTTGGCAAAGTAATGTATCTGCTTTTCAATATGCTAAGTTGGTCATAACTTTTCTCCCAAGCAACAAGCATCTTTTAATTTCATGGCTGCAGTCACCATCTGCAGTGATTTTGGAGCCCAAAAAAACAAAGCCTGTCACTGTTTCCATTGTTTCCCCATCTATTTGCCATAAAGTGGTGGGACCAGATACCATGATCTTAGTTTCCTAAATGTTGAATTTTAAGCCAGCTTTTTCACTCTCCTCTTTCACTTTCATCAAGAGGCTCTTTAGTTCCCCTTGACTTTCTGCCATAAGGGTGGTTTCATCTGTGTTCATCTGAGGTTATTGATATTTCTCCCAGCAACCTTGATTCCAGCTTGCACTTCATCCAGCCCAGCATTTCACATGATGTACTTACTCTGCATGTAAGTTAAATAAGCAAGATGACAATATACAGCCTTGACATACTCCTTTCCCAATTGGGAACCAGTTAGTATCAGTTACGGAGAAGGCAATGGCACCCCACTCCAGTACTCTTGCCTGGAAAATCCCATGGGCAGAGGAGCCTGGTAGGCTGCAGTCCATGGGGTCACTGAGGGTCGGACATGACTGAGGGATTTCACTTTCTCTTTTCACTTTCATGCATTGGAGAAGGAAATGGCAACCCACTCCAGTGTTCTTGCCTGGAGAATCCCGGGGACGGGGGAGCCTGGTGGGCTGCCTTCTATGGGGTTGCACAGAGTCGGACACAACTGAAACAACTTAGCAGCAGCAGCAGCTGTATCAGTTAACTTACTGTGAAGATTGTACTACTTCTATTAAAATATAAAAGATTTGCAACCATATACAATCTCTTCTCTTCTCTAGGCCCTTTATGTTACTGTTATGGTATCTCTTACATATCCACACATTGTAAACTTTACTTCTCTTAAATAGAAAAATCAGTCTTTTATATTTATCCAGCTGTTTAGTGTTTTTCTTCTCATTCCTTATTTCCCCTCAATCCATTTTCTCTGGTATTATTTCTTGTAGACATAATAACTTCCTTTAGAAATACTTGCGAAGGATGTTTGCTGTTTTGAATTCTTTTAGCTTTTTTTTCATCCTTTGGGAATGCCTTCATTTCACCTTAATTCCTGAAAGATATTTTCTCAAGATATACAGTTGTAGGTTGGAAGGCTTTTCTTTCAGTTTTAAAGACATCATGCCAATGTATTTTGATTTCCATTTTTTTTTTTTTTTGGATGAGTGATTTGAAGTCATGTGAATTATTACTTCCCTCTATATTATGTGTTATATTCTCTAGCTGCTATGAAGTCTTTCATTTTATGTTTTGGTGTTTGTCAGTTTCGTTATGTCTGTGTATGCATTTTATTTTATTTATTTTTTTTAGTTTCTTCTGTTTGGAAGTCACTGAATTTCTTGAATCTCTAAGTTTACGTCTTTCAAGTATTTGGGGAAGTTTTGGCCATTATTGCTTCAAAAAAAATTCTTTTTCTGCCCTAATATCTTTCTATTCTCTTTCTGAGACTTCAATAGTACTTCTTTTGATATTGTCACATATCTCTGAGACTCTATTTTTCCCCCCATCCTTTTCTCATTTCTTTCTTCAGATTGAATGCAATTTATTTATCTATTCCCAGGTTCAGTAAATATTTCTTCTTTCATCTACATTCTGTTATCTGAGTCCAACCAGTGTTTTTTTTTTTTTTTAATTACATTTTGTTTTAGTTTCTACTTCTGCACTGAGAAATTATATCTTTCCATTAATTTAATGAAACATATTTGCAGTAGCTACTTTAAAATATTTGTTTGACATTTAAACTATCTACATTTTTCCAGGTTCAGCATCTGATTGTCTTTTCCCTTAAGGTATTGGACTGGAGCTTGGATATTTTCAATATTATACTGGGCACATTCTTTCTCCTTTAAAAATCCTCAGGAAAGTGTTGATTTTTTGTTTTGTTTTATTTTTTTGTACAGACAACTGAGTCAAGTTCAGAGAACATGCTGGCAGTACAATTTTCAGTTGACTTTTCAAAGCGTATTCCTCTTTTGAATTTGTCCCCTGAATATACTACTCAGAGATTAGCCTAAAAACTGCATGTGTGCTCAGTCATGTCCAACTCCTTGTGATTCTATGACATCTAACCCTAACCCTAACCCTAATCAGGCTCCTCTGTCTACGGGATTTTCCAGGCATGAATACTGGAGTAGGTTGCCATTTCCTCTTCCAGGGGAACTTCCTTACAAAATGGGTCATGTCTAAATATCTGGGAATTTCTCAAAGACCGTTTATGCTGCTTTCTTTCTGTGCTATGTGTGAGCACTCACTTTTGTGAGTGATCCCAGACATATGTTTATTCATACATAGAATTAGGATACCACCTTCTCTAACACTCCTCTCCAGGATTCCCTTTGCAGACTTCAGCCTGAATAGGCTTCAAGTACTATTTCTTTCTTCAGAAACACAGGGTTTCTAGGTATCATGGCTTGAATTGTAGTAAATATGATAGAGACCTAGTCCACAGGCACTTGTTAATAGAGTATCTGAAAATGTAGAAGAGATTTAAGTCAGATAATGTCCTACTGGAGTAAGATGGGTCCTTAATCTAAGATCACTGATATTTTTATATGATGAAAAAAGATCAGTTCAGTCACTTCAGTCACTCAGTCATGTCCAACTCTTTGCAACCCCATGAACCACAGCTCTCCAGGCCTCCCTGTCCATCATCAACTCCCAGAGTTCACCTAAGCTAATGTCCATTGAGTCGGTAATGCCATCCAATTATCTCATCCACTGTCATCTCCTTCTCCTAATGCCCTCAATCTTTCCCAGCATCAGAGCCTTTTCAAATGAGTCAGTGCTTCGCATCAGGTGGCCAAAGTGTTGGAGTTTCAGCTTCAGCATCAGTACTTCCAATGCACACCCAGGACTGATCTCCTTTAGGATGGACTGGTTGGATCTCCTTGCAGTCCAAGGGACTCTCAAGAGTCTTCTCCAACACTGCAGTTCAAAAGTATCAATTCTTCAGCACTCAGCTTTCTTTATAGTGTGACTCTCACATCCATACATGACTACTGGAAAAACCATAGCTTTGACTAGGTGGACATTTGTAGGCAAAGTAATGTCTCTGCTTTATAATATGCTCTCTACGTTGGTCATAACTTTCCTGACAAGGAGTAAGCATCTTTTAATTTCATGGCTGCAATCACTATCTGCAGTGATTATGGAGCCCAGAAAAATAAAGTCAGCCACTGTTTCCACAGTTTCCCCATCTATTTGTCATGAAGTGATGAGACTAGATGCCATGATCTTAGTTTTCTGAATGTTGAGTTTTAAGCCAACTTTACACTCTCCTCTTTCACTTTCATCAAGAGGCTCTTTAGTTCCTCTTCACTTCCTTGCCATAAGGGTAGTTGTCACCTGCATATCTGGGGTTATTGATATTTCTCCCAGAAATCTTGATTCCAGCTTGTGCTCCTCCAGCTCGGCATTTCTCATGATGTAATCTGCATATAAGTTAAATAAGCTGGGTGACAATATACACCCTTGGCGTACTCCTTTTCCTATTTGGAACCAGTCTGTTGTTCCATGTCCGGTTCTGTTATTTCCTGACCTGCATACAGTTTTCTCAAGAGGCAGATCAGGTGGTCTAGTATTTCTATTTCTTTTCAAATTTTCCACAGTTTATTGTGATCCACACAGTCAACAGCTTTGGCATAGTCAATAAAGCATAAATAGATGTTTTTCTGGAACTCCTTGCTTTTTCGATGATCCAATGAATGTTGGCAATTTGATCTCTGGTTCCTCTGCCTTTTCTAAAACCAGCTTGAACATCTGGACGTTCACGGTTCACATATTGCTGAAGACTGGCTTGGAGAATTTTGAGCATTACTTTACTAGAGTGTGAGGTGAGTGCAATTGTGCGGTAGTTTGAGCATTCTTTGGCATTGCCTTTCTTTGGGACTGGAATGAAAACTGACCTTTTCCAGTCTTAAGGCCACTGCTGAGTTTTCCAAAGTTGCTAACATATTTGTGCAACACTTCCACAGCATCATCTTTTAGGATTTGAAATAGCTCAACTGGAGTTCCATCACCTCCACTAGCTTGTTCATAGTAATGGTTCCTGAGGCCCACTTGACTTCACATGCCAGGATGTCTGACTCTAGGTGAGTTTGAGTGATCAAACCATCATTATTATCTGGGTTGTGAAGATCATTTTTGTACAGTTCTTCTGTGTATTCCTGTCACCTCTTCTTAATATCTTCTGCTTCTGTTAGGTCCATACCATTTCTGTCCTTTATTGAGCCCATCTTTGCATGAAATGTTCCCTTGGTATCTCTAATTTTCTTGAAGAGATCTCTAGTCTTTCCCATTCTATTGTTCTCCTCTATTTCTTTACATTTATCACTGAGGAAGGCTTTCTTGTCCCTCCTTGCTATTCTTTGGAACTCTGCCTTCAAATGGTTATATCTTTCTTCTTTGCTTTGTGCTTCTTTTCTTTTCAGAGATACAGAGGTGGAAATTTCTATAAGAACACCATGTTTTTGAAGACAGAGACACACAGGGAGAAGATGGAAATGGGATAATGTGGGTATAAATTGGAGTGATGTAGCTACAAGCCAAGGAACACCAAAGATTGTTGTAAACACCAGAAACAAGAAAAGCCATGGAAGAAGTCTTCCTTCTAGTTTTCAAAGGAACCTGCAGACACCTTGATATTGAATTGCATGCCTCCAGAAATGTGACACAAATTTCTATTGTTTCAAGACACCCAGTTTTTGGTACTTTATTAGGATGTCCCTAAGAAACTAATACATTATATTTCTCCCTCTTGAAATTCTCTCCTGGAAGGAAGTTCTGGGATAGTGCCTATACCTGGGCAAATATAAGAGAGAAAATGGGAGAAAAATAACCTGACAAGATCACTTTTCTGTGGATCATTTTTCCAAGTTTTGAAAGCCTTTGCACTCTGCCTGTTTGTTTAAAAGCCCCAACAAATTCATTACTATGCAACAGACTAACACCAACACATGTACAAATAACTCATCTTTAACTTTTAATTTCTGAAATAAACCCATTTTTATATCCCACTTATTTTACATTTTATTGCCAAATCATAGTTATTTCTATTATATATTATAATAGTTATATATATTTCTGTACATTATATATAATACTTATATATTTTAACCTAAAAATGTTATAGGATTACCTTCTTAGTCTTTCTCTAATTCATTTAAAAATATATGAAATGAGCAAAAACAAGATCCATTAATGCCATTAAAAATAAATTATGCTCCTATTTAGATATCAATCTTGATTAGAATTTGGCATCAAAGAATATAAGCAACATATGAATTGATTAAGAATGGCCTCTGCCAACCCATATCAAGGATTTCATATAACATTTTTATTGGAGACTCTTTCTAAATTCAACACACAACATATCTGAGAGTTCATTTTGCTGCTGCTGCTGCTAAGTCGCTTTAGTCGTGTCTGACTCTGTGTGACCCCATAGACAGCAGCCACCAGGCTCCCCCGTCCCTGGGATTCTCCAAGCAAGAACATTGGAGTGGGTTGCCATTTCCTTCTCCAATGCATGAAAGTGAAAAGTGAAAGTGAAGTCGCTGAGTCGTGTCTGACTCTTAGTAACCCCATGGACTGCAGCCTACCAGGCTCCTCCGTCCATGGGATTTCCAGGCAAGAGTACTAGAGTGGGGTGCCATTGCCTTCTCTGGAGAGTTCATTTTACTTTACCAATAATTCTATGATACATATGTACAAAAATGAAATAATGCTAGTGTAGTATACTATAACAATTCTGTATTTTTGATACAATGTACTGCAATATCCAGTGAAAAGTTAATAAAAATTCTCTATAGTTCATTAAATTTGGGATATCCCAGGCTATAACATGATAAAGAGATGAGCTAATAAACTGTATGCATTCTCTGAACCTTTTTATGTTAATATGAAAAATGCTTCTGTAAACATACATACACACACAAACACACACTCTGGGCTTTATTTTAGCCACTCCAGTACTCTTTCCTAGAAAATCTCATGGACGGAGGAGCCTGGTAGGCTGCAGTCCATGGGGTTGCTACTAGTCGGACACGACTGAGTGACTTCACTTTCACTTTTCACTTTCACGCATTGGAGAAAGAAATGGCAACCCACTCCAGTGTTTTTGTCTGGAGAATCCCAGGGACGAGGGAGCCTGGTGGGCTGCAGTCTATGGGCCCGCACAGAGTCGGACACAACTGAAGTGACTTAGCAGCAGCAGCAGGCTTTATTTTATAAACATTTTTGGCCAAGGAATTATTTTTATGAGAATATTTATTTATTAATTTTGTAGCAAAATTAGTGTTCTTTGAAATATGTTTCAGAGTTACTATTATAGTTAATCCTGTTGGTTATGTTAACTCCTAATGATACCTGTTTTCTATTTTAGCACATTTTCATATATTTTTCCTTAGGGTTCATAAACATTTCAGTTCAGTTCATTCGCTCAGTCGTTGTCCGACTAGTAGCGACCTCATGAATCGCAGCACGCCAGGCCTCCCTGTCAATCACCAACTCCAGGAGTTCACTCAGACTCACGTCCATCGAGTTAGTGATGCCATCCAGTCATCTCATCCTCTGTCATCCCCTTCTCCTCCTGCCCCCAATCCCTCCCAGCATCAGTCTTTTCCAATGAGTCAAGTCTTCGAATCAGGTGGCCAAAGTACTGGAGTTTCAGCTTTAGCATCATTCCTTCCAAAGAAATCCCAGGGCTGATCTCCTTCAGAATGGACTGGTTGGATCTCCTTGCAGTCCAAGGGACTCTCAAGTGTCTTCTCCAACATGACAGTTCATTTAGGGATAATTATTTGAGTTTGTCAATATGGTTTAAAACATAATGTCTCCAGAAATGTGAGACAAATTTCTATTATTTCAAGACACTCCGTTTGTCTATCTGTTATGAACAGTGGGCTTCCCTGATGGTTCAGACAGTAAAAAATCTGTCTGCAATGCAAGATACCAGTGTTCTATTCCTGGGTTGGGAAGATCCCTTGGAGAAGGGAATTGCTACCCACTGCAGTATTCTTACCTGGAGAATCCCATGGACAGAGGAACTTGGTGGGCTATAGTCCACAGGGTCACAGAGTTGGATACAACTGATCAGCTAAGCACACATGACTTCTTCCTATTTATTTATTTTGAAAAAATAATGAAAAAATTTACTCTAGCCCTGTATACTACCAAACGGTTTGTAAAATTTATCTAAAACAGTGTTCACCTTCATTTATTGAAATATATTCTCCTTTGCTAACATACCATGAGTTCTGTGCTTATATAACCTCACCTCTTTCATTGCTTAGATCCTCAAAAAAAAAAAATTGTTTTAAATTATTTAATCCTCACACTTATCAAATTCTTTATTATTTATTTATGCATTATCTTCTATACCATGGATAATCAACCCCTGGCCACAGGCCAGTACTGGTACTCACTCAGTCACGTCCAACCCTTTGTGACTCCATGGACTATATATAGTTCTCCAGGCAAGAATACTGGAGTGGGTTGCTATTTCTTCTCAAGGTGATCTTCTCAACCCAGAGATCAAACCAGGGTCTCCCACAGTGCAGGCAGACCCTTTACTGTCTGAGCCACCAGGAAACAGATTATCTGGGATAAAACAAAAAACTAACACCCCACACCCTGCTCCATGGAAAAATTGTCTTCCACAAAAACAGTCACTGGTAACAAAAAGGTTGGGGAATGCTTTTCTATAATATTTTATTACATTAGGCTCAATAATTTTTTTATAAGTTGAGAAGTGTGTCCATAGAAATTCATTTTAGAATACCAGCAGCAAATTGCAGAATAATTTGTGCATAAAAGATTGCTCAATATATTGAATAAATTGAGTTGAATTTACCTTATTTGTCTGATAATTTCTTCTCATTTTTAGAAGGAGGTTGCTTCACTAGTGTTCAGTAGGGCTTTAATGTCTTATGATTTTGCGTATGTGGGATTTTTTCCCCTTGATTATTAAGATACATGCCAACATTTGTCAGAAACTTCATGAACAATGTGATGCTGTTGCATGATGCACACTATATTGTTTAATTCACTGTTAAAATGGTCTGTCTAAAAGTATGTTCACTAGTAGTGCTTCAACAAAAATTTGTTGTGCTAATATCAATTTGGAAAATAGTAAACTGAAAAAAGTTAAACAATTTTTTTACTAGAAAATTATCCAGATTATTCAGTGTATTTATAAATAAAGACTTTAGTCTCTCAAATTTATTAAACTCAAGAAAAACAAAATAAATAAAATTGATGTTAAATAAAAACAGAAACTTTATTCCCTATATACATCTCCCAGAACAATACTACTTTAATTATAAACATTTAGTGTTAACAACTTAGTAAATCAGTATTCAGTAAATGAATAAATTGATTTGGGGAAGGTATAAGAAAATTCAAAAAATGAAATAAAATAAACTTTAAAATATTTGCTTGGAGATATTGTTTCTTGATTTTAAAAACAATATAAGAAACAGAAAATAAAAACTTCATAAGGGATTCAAGAGCATTATACAAGGGGTATAAATTCTGCAACATTTATTCAGCAGCTTTTTTTTTTATATTCTGTTTTATAAATAATTATTTTTACCCAAAATGCTTCCAGTAATAATGAAAAATGAATTCATTCCTTCTCCATTATTCTTCTCAGCAACTCATCAATCATAGATGATTTCACACCATAGGATAAACCATTGTAACTATCTTCACCTTGATTAAAACTAACATTTAGAGAATTCTGTGGTGGTTTAATAGTTAGGACTCTGAGGTCTCACTGCCAAGGGCCTGTGTTCAACATCTAGTTAGGGAACTAAAATCTCAAAAGCTGAATGGTATGGTCAAGTGAATAAACAATCTAACATTTAATTGATCTCTCCCCAACAAATTAATGATTAGAGAAATAATAATTATAAAATTTTAATACTCCTAAACTTCTTATATGATGGTAAACACTAGGTACAGTGGATGATTTGTGTGTGTGTGTGTGTGTGTGTGTGTGTGTTAGGTCTCTCAGCTCTGTCTGACTCTTCATGGCCCCATAGACTATAGCTCACCAGGCTCCTCTGTCTTTGGAGTTCTCCAGGTAAGAATACTGGAATGAGTTGTCATTCTCTTTCTAGTGGATCTTCCCCATCCAGGGATCAAATCTGGTCCTCTGCATTGCAGGCAGATTCTTTACCATCTGAGCAACCAGGGAAGTTCCACAATGGATGATTACTAGATTCTAATTCATAATAAGTCACAATCAATCACAGTTATGTCCTGGATTTAATTTTCCTACACATACGATTTATGACCTCCCAAGTTAACAATATACAATTGCATGATTTCAGAAATTTATAGAAAAAAAAAATGCCCTTACTAGAATTGAGAAAATGTTTAACTTCTGTCAATAGGCATTATGCCAATATTTGTGCTAAATTATTCTTGAAATAATAATTTGTACTCTTCATTTATTCACTGGGCTGAGTATCCTCAGCTTCTTTCCCATTGCAGAATCAAATCAGTCTGAAACTATTTATTATTCCCTGGTCTTATTCATTTATATCACCTTCTTCATCGAGAAATTTCCAGTTCTACTATAAGACATTCATTATAATTTGTTTTTGATTCTTGACAATGTGAGTTCACAATTAATTTAGAGTCAAATTAAGTCTTGATAGTGAAATTAATAAATATTACAAATATAAGTCTCCGTGCCTGAAAATACTTTTAGAAATAAAGCTGAATCTTTTAAGAGAAGCATTTGTCAGCCATTTTTAACACTTAAAAATACATGCTATATAAAGATGATGTCATCCTTAGCTAATCTGATTTCAAAAGAAATGCTGTTTTGAGCCTCCATGTTTCCTCTATTAAGACTTTGAATAAAAGGAGAGATTTTTGGTTTAAACTTGCTAAAACTTTAGCCAGACTCATCAAGAAAAAAATGTGAGCAGGTCCAAAATCAATAAAATGAGAAATGAAAAGGAGACGTAAAAACCAATACCACAGAAATACAAAGGATTATAAGAGACTACCACCAAAAACTGTATGCCAATATAATGGACAATCAAGAAGAAATAAATCCGTAGAAGGGACAATCTCCCAAGATTGAACCAGGGAGAAATTTAAAAAAAAATTAATAGATCAATTACCAGTAATGAAACTGAATTAGTAATTTAAAAACTTCAAACAAACAAAAAATCCATGACCAGATGGCTTCATAGGTGAATTCTACCAAACACTCAGAGAAGAGTTAATACCCATCCTTCTGAAATAATTCAAAAAAAAAAAAAAATTCAGAGTAATGAACACTTCTAAAGTCATATATGAGGCCACCATCACCCTAATCACTCTAATTTTCTTGAAGCAAATTAGAGATGTCAAGGGAACATTTCATGAAATGATGGGCACAATAAAGAACAGAAATTGCATGGACCTAACAGAAACAGAAGATATTGAGAAGAGGTGGCAAGAATACACAGAACTGTACAAAAAAGATCTTCACGGCCCAGATAACCATGATTGTGTGATCACTCACCTAGAGTCAGACATCCTGGAATGTGATGTCAAGTGGGCCTTAGGAAGCATCACTACAAACACAGCTAGTGTAGGTGATGGAATTCCAGTTGAGCTATTTCAAATCCTAAAAGATGATGCTGTGAAAGTGCTGCACTCAATATGCAGCAAATTTGGAAAACTCAGCAGTGGCCACAGGACTGGAGAAGGTCAGTTTTCATTCTAATCCCAAAGAAAGGCAATGTCAAATAATGCTCAAACTATAGCATAATTGCACTCATCTCACATGCTAGCAAAGTGATGCTCAAAATTCTGCAAACCAGGCTTCAACAGTACATGAACTGTGAACTTCAAGATGTTCAAGCTAGTTTTAAAAAGGCAGAGGAAGCAGAGATCAAATTGCCAACATTTGCTGGATCATTGAAAAAGTAAGAGAGTTCCAGAAAAACATCTACTTCTGGTTTATTCACTATGCCAAAGCCGTTGACTGTGTGGATCACAACAAAATTATTTAAATTCTTAAAGAAATGGTAATACCAGATCACCTGATGTGCCTGCTGAGAAATCTGTATGAAGGTCCAGAAGCATCAGCTAGAACTAGACATGGAACAACAGACTGGTTCCAAATCAGGAAAGGAGGACCATCAAAGCTGTATATTGTCATCCTGCTTATTTAAATTACATGCAGAGTACATCATGCAAAATGCCAGGCTGGATGAAGAACAAGCTGGAATCAAGATTGCCGGGAGGAATATCAATAACCTCAGATATGCAAATGATACCACCCTTATGGCAGAAAGTGAAGAGCTAAAGAGCCTCTTGATGAAAGTGAAAGAGGAGAGTGACAAAGCTGGCTTAAAACCCAACATTCAGAAAACTAAGATGATGGAATCGGATCCCATCCTTTCATGACAAACAGATGGGAAACAGTGGAAACTGTGACAGACTTTATTTGGGGGGGTCTCCAATATCCTTGTAGATGGTGAGTGTAGCCATGAAATTAAAAGACACTTGTTCCTTGGAAGAAAAGTTATGACCAATCTCCCTGGTGGCTCAGAGGTTAAAACATCTGCCTGCAATGCAGGAGACCTGGGTTCGATCCCTGGGTTGGGAAGATCCCCTGGAGAAGGAAATGGCAACCCACTCCAATATTCTTGTCTGGAGAGTCCCATGGACAGAGGAACTTGTTGGGCTACACTCTATGGGGTCGCAAAGAGTTGGACACGACTGAGTGACTGACCCCCTGATGCTGAGACAGCATATTAAAAAGCAGAGACATTACTTTGCCAACAAAGTTCCATCTAATCAAAACTATGTTTTTTCCTTTAGTCATGTATGGCTGTGAGAGTTGGACTATAAAGAAAGCTGAGCACTGAAGAATTGATATTTTTGAACTGTGGTGTTGGAGGACATTCTTGAGAGTCCCTTGGACAGCAAGGAGATGCAAACAGTCAATCTTAAAGGAAATCAGTTCTGAATATTCATTGGAAGAACTGATGCTGAAGCTGAAACTCCAATAATTTGGCTACCTGATGCAAAGAACTGACTCATTTGAGAAGACCCTCATGGTGGGAAAGATTGAAGACAGGAGAAGGGGAGAACAGAGGATGAGATGTTTGGATGGCATCACCGACTAAATTGACATGAGTTTGAGTAAACTCCCGGAGTTGGTGATGGACAGAGGGCCTGGCATGTAGAACTCCATGGGACTGCAAAGAGTCAGACACGACTGAGAGACTGAACTGAACTGATCATCACTCTGATGCCAAAACCAGAAAAAGATATCACAAAAGAAAGAAAATTACAAGTTAATATCACCAATGAACAGAGATGCTAAAATCCTCAACAAAAAATTAACAAACCAAATCCAACAATACAGAAAAAATATCATACCCCATGATCAAGTGGAATTTGATCCCTGGGATGCAATTCTTTTTTCAATATCCACAAATCAAACAATGTGATACACCACATTAACAATTAAATAATAAACACCAAATGATCATCTCAATAAATATGGTAAAATCTTTTGACAAATTTCAGCATCCATTGTGGAGAAAAGAAACCCTTTTGCACTATTTATGCAAATTTAAATTGACACAACCACTATGTATTGTATGGAGATTTCATTAAAAACAAACAAACAAACTAGGAATAAAACTACCATATGACCCAATAATTGCAGTACTGCACATGTATCCTGTGTCCCAATGTTCACTGAAACAGTATTTACAATAACTAGGGCCTGGAAGCAACCTAAATGTTCATCAACAGATGAGTAGATAAAGAAGTTGGTATGTATTTCACTCTGTATAATAGGCTCCAGTTTCATCCACCTCATTAGAACTGATTCAAATGTATTCTTTTTAATGGCTGAGTAATACTCCATTGTGTATATGTATCACAGCTTTCTTATCCATTCATCTGCTGATGGGCATCTAGGTTGCTTCCATGTCCTGGCTATTATAAACAGTGCTGTGATGAACATTGGGGTACATGTGTCTCTTTCAATTCTGGTTTCCTCAGTGTGTATGCCCAGCAGTGGGATTGCTGGATCATAAGGCAGTTCTATTTCCAGTTTTTTAAGGAATCTCCACACTGTTCTCTATAGTGGCTGTACTAGTTTGCATTCCCACCAACAGTGTAAGAGGGTTCCCTTTTGTCCACACCCTCTCCAGCATTTATTGCTTGTAGACTCTTGGATCGCAGCCATTCTGACTGGTGTGAAATGGTACCTCATAGTGGTTCTGATTTGCATTTCTCTGATAATGAGTGATGTTGAGCATCTTTTCATGTGTTTGTTAGCCATCTGTATGTCTTCTTTGGAGAAATGTCTATTTAGTTCTTTGGCCCATTTTTTGATTGGGTCATTTATTTTTCTGGAATTGAGCTGTAGGAGTTGCTTGTGTATTTTTGAGATTAGTTGTTTGTCAGTTGCTTCATTTGCTATTGTTTTCTCCCATTCTGAAGGCTGCCTTTTCACCTTGTTAATGGTTTCCTTTGATGTGCAGAAGCTTTTAAGTTTAATTAGGTCCCATTTGTTTATTTTTGCTTTTATTTCCAATATTCTGGGAGGTGGGTCATAGAGGATCCTGCTGTGATGTATGTCAGAGAGTGTTTTGCCTATGTTCTCCTCTAGGAGTTTTATAGTTTCTGGTCTTACGTTTAGATCTTTAATCCATTTTGAGTTTATTTTTGTGTATGTTGTTAGAAAGTGTTCTAGTTTCATTCTTTTACAAGTGCTTGACCAGATTTCCCAGCACCACTTGTTAAAGAGAAGAAAAACACCAATACAGTATACTAACGCATATATATGGAATTTAGAAAGATGGTAACAATAACCCTGTGTATGAGACAGCAAAAGAGACACTGATGTATAGAACAGTCTTATGGACTCTGTTGGAGAGGGAGAGGGTGGGAAGATTTGGGTGAATGGCATTGAAACATGTATAATATCATGTATGAAACGAGTTGCCAGTACAGGTTCAATGCACAATACTGGATGCTTGGGGCTGGTGCACTGGGACGACCCAAAGGGATGGTATGGGGAGGGAGGAGGGAGGAGGGTTCAGGATGGAGAACACATGTATACCTGTGGTGGATTCATTTCAATATTTGCCAAAACAAATACAATTTTGTAAAGCTTAAAAATAAAATAAAAAAAAAAAGAAGTTGGTATGTACAAAAAAATGGAATATTACTCAGTGATAAAAAGGAACAAATATGAGTCTACTATTATAAGGTAGATGAAACTAGAGCCTGTTATATAGTGGAAAGTAAGTCAGAAAAATAAAAACAAATACAGTAAAATAAACATACAAGTGGAATCTATAAATAAGATACTGATGAACGTATTTGTATGGTAGGAATAGTGACACAGACATACTGAATATATGTGTGGATATGTTAGGGGAAGGTGAGGGTGAGATGAATTGAGAGAGTAGCAATTAAACATACATATTACCATGTGTAAAATTAGATAGCCGGTGGGAAGTTGCTATGTAACATAGGGGGCTCAACTCATGCTCTGTAACAACCTTGAGGGGTGGGATGTGGTGGTAGTGGGAAGGAGGCTCAAGATGGAGAAGAATATGTGTTTATATGGCTGAATCACTTGTTGTATGGACAAAACCAACAGTGTAAAGCACTTATTCTTCAATTAAAAGAACAAAAAATCATCATCCATTTATGGTAAACAAAATCTCCAGAAAGTGGGCATACAGTGAACCCATCTCAACATAATAATTGCCGTACATGACAAACCCACAGCAAACATCATTCTCAACAGTGAAAAACTGAAAGCATTTCCTCTAAGATCAGGACCAAGACAAAGATGTCCACTCTTGCCACAATTATTCAACATAGTTTTGGAAATCCTAGCCATGATAATCAGAAGAAGGAGAAATAAAAGGAATACAAACGAGAAAAGAAGTAAAACTGACAGTTTGCAAACAGCATTTTATTATATATAGAAAACCCTGAAAATGTTTCCATAGAACTGCTAGAGTTCATTAGTGAATTTGGTAAAGTTCAGTTCAGTTCAGTCACTCAGTCCTGTCTGATTTTTGCAACCCCGTGGACTGCAGCACACTAGGTCTCCCTGTCCATCACCAAATCCCAGAGTTTACTCAAACTCATGTCCATTGAGTCAGTGATGCCATCCAACCATCTCATCCTCTGTCATCCCCTTCTCCTCCATAAGGGCCTATTTACAGCACAGGGAACTTTACTCAATACTATATAATAGACTATATGGGGAAAATAATCTAAAACCAAATGGACACATCTATATCTATATCTACGTCTGCATCTATTTTTATCTATTTTAACCCAGCTTATCTAACTTTTATACAGTGTACATTGTGCAAAATACTGGGCTGGATGAATCACAAGCTGGAAGCAAAATGGCCTGGAGAAATATCAACAACCTCAGATATGCAGATGATACCACATTAACGGCAGAAAGAGAAGAGAAACTAAAGAGCCTCTTGATGAATGAGAAAGAGGAGAGTGAAAAAGCTAGCTTAAAACTCAGTATTCAAAAGATGAAGATTATGGCATCTGATCTCATCACTTCATGTCAAACAGATGGGAAAAATGTAGAAACGGTGACAAATTTCATTTTCTTGGGCTGTGAAATCACTGTGGACTGTGACCACAGCCATGAAATTAAAAGGTACTTATTTTTGGGGGCTCCAAAATCACTGCAGATGGTGATTGCAGCCATGAAATTAAAAGACGCTTACTCCTTGGAAGGAAAGTAATGACCAACCTAGATAGCATATTCAAAAGCAGAGATACTACTTTGCCAACAAAGGTCCATCTAGTCAAGGCTATGGTTTTTCCAGTGGTCATGTATGGATGTGAGAGTTGGACTGTGAAGAAAGCTAAGCCTCGAAGAATTGATGCTTTTGAACTGTGGTGTTGGAGAAAACTCTTGAGAGTCCCTTGAACTGCAAGGAGATCCAACCAGTCCATTCTAATGGAGATCAGTCCTGGGTGTTCATTTGATGGACTGATGCTAAAGCTGAAACTCTAGGACTTTGGCCACCTCATGCAAAGAGTTGACTCATTGGAAAAGACTCTGATGCTGGGAGGGATTGGGGGCAGGAGGAGAAGGGGACGACAGAGGATGAGATGGCTGGATGGCATCACCGACTCAATGGACATGAATTTGAGTAAACTTCAGGAGTTGGTGATGGACAGGGAGGCCTGGCGTGCTGTGATTCATGGGGTCACAAAGAGTTGGACACAACTGTGCGACTGAACTGAACTGAACTGCTCCTTGGAATAAAAACTATGATGAACCTAGACAGTATATTCAAAAACAGAGACAATACTTTATTGACAATGGTCCATATAGTCAAAGCTATTGTTTCCAGTAGTCATGTATAGATGTGAAAGTTGAACCGTAAAGAAGAATGACCACAGTAGAATTAATGCTTTTGAACTGTGGTGCTGGAAAAGATTCTTGAGTGTTCCTTGGGCAGCAAGCAGATCAAACCAGTCAATCCTACAGGAAATAAACCCTGAATATTCACTGCAAGGACTGATACCGAAACTTCAATACTTTGTCCACCTGATGTGAAGAGCTGATTCACTGAGAAAGATAGTAATGCTGTGAAAGATTGAGGGCAGGAGGGGAAGAAGATTAGATGGTTGGATGGCATCACTGACTCAATGGACATGAGTTTGAGCAAACTGAGAGAGATAATGAAGGACAGAGAAGCCTGATGTGCTGCAGTGCATGAAGTCGCAGAGAGTTCAAACGATTTGGCAACTGAAAAACAACAACAACACACACACACACACACACACACTAAATGATCTATACTCCAATAAATGCATGAACAAATTGAAGAATAAAACCATATGATCATCTCAATAGATGCAGAAAAAAAAGTTTGATATAGTTCAACATCCATTTATGATAAAAGCTCTCCAGAAGGTTGGCATAGAGGGAACATGTGCTGTGCTTAGTTACTCAGTCATGTCTGACTCTTTGCAACCCCATGGACTGTAGCCTGCTAGGCTCCTCTGTCCATGGGGATTCTCTAGGCAAGAATACCAGAGACGGCTGCCATGCCCTCCTCCAGGGGATCTTCCCAATTCAGGGATTGAACCCAGGTCTCTTGCTTTGCAGGTGGATTCTTTATCAGATGGGCTACCAGGGAAGCCCATAGAGGGAACATGCCTCAACGTAATAAAGGCCGTATATGACAAACTCATAGTTAACATCATAATCAGTAGTGAAAAGCAGAATTTCCATTGAGATCAGAAAAAAGTTGCTGATGCTCACTCTCACCACTTTTATTCAACATAATTTTGGAAGTCCTAACCACAGAAATCATAGAAGAAAAATAAAACAAGAATTCAATTTGGAAAGGAAGAAGTAAACCTCTCAGTGTTTGCAGATGACATGATAAGATACATAGGAAATCCTACCTAAAGACACCACTAGAAAACTACTAGAACTTATCAATGAATTTGGTAAAGTTGCTGGATACAGAATTAATATATAGGAATCTATATACTAATATTGAACTATCAGAAAGAAAAATTAAGGAAAGAACCCCATCTACCATCATATGAAGAAGAATAAAATACCAAGGAATAAGCCTACCTACAGAGGTAAAAGGCCTGTAATGGGAAAACTGTAAGGCAGTAATGAAAAAAATTGAGGATGACCCAGACAGATGGAAAGATATATCATGTTCTTGGATTGGAAGAATTAATATGATTAAAATGACAGTACTACCGAAGGTAATCTACAGATTCAGTGCAATTTCTATTGAAATAACAATGACATTTTTCACAGAATTAGAACTAATAGTTCTAAATTTTCTATATATACACAAAAGATCCTGAACAACCAAAACAATTTGGAAAAAGAAAAACAGAGCTGGAAGAATCATGCTCCATAATTTCAAGCTATACTAGAAAGCCATCATAATCAAAACATTATGGTACTAGCACAAAAACAGACACATGGATCAATGTACCATAATACAGAGCCCAGAAATAAATCCAGACAATTATAATAAATAAATCTATGGTAAAGAATCCTTTTGCAATGCAGGAGACCCTGGTTCAATTCCTGGGTCAGGAAGATCCACTGGAGAAGGGATAAGCTACCGAATCCAGTATTATTGGGCTTCCCTTGTGGCTCAGCTGGTAAAGGATCTGCCCACAATGTGGGAGACCTGGGTTTGATCCCTGGGTTGGGAAGATCCCCTGGAAAAGGGAAAGGCTACCCAGTCCAGTATTCTGGCCTGGAGAATTCTGTGGACTGGATAGAAAAACTGAATAGACAATTTTCCAAAACTGAAAGCAGATGGACAACAGGCCCATGAAAAGATGCTCAACATCACTAATCATCAGGGAAATAAATGCAAATCAAAATCATAATGAAATACCACCTCACACTTGTCAGAATGGCTATCATCAAAAAGTCTGTGCTATGCTTAGTTTGCTCAGTCATGTCCAACTCTTTTGCAACCTGCCAGGCTCCTCTCTCCATGGGGATTCTTCAGGAAAGAATACTGGAGTGGGTTGACATGCTGTTTTCTAGGGGATCTTCCCAACCCAGGGATGGAACCCAGGTCTCCCACATTGCAGGCAGATTCTTTACCATCTGATCCACCAGGGAAGCCCATCAAAAATCTTCAAATAACAAATGTTAGTGAAGATATGGAGAAAAGATAACTTTTGTAAACTGTTGGGGGAGGGGGATGTAAACTGGTAGAGTCACTGTGGAAAACAGTATAGAAGTTTCTCAAAAAACTGAAAATAGAACTACCTTATGACCCAGCAATTCTATTCCTGGGTATATTTCTAAAAAAAATAAAATAAAACGAAAACACTACTTTGAAAAGATACATGTACCCCAATGTTCATAACAATGTTATTTACAATTGGGCTTCCCTGATAGCTCAGTTGGTAAAGAATCCACCAGCAATAAAGTGGACCCTGGATCAATTTCTGGCCCAGAAAGATCCACTGGTTAAGGGATAGGCTACCCAGCCCATTATTCTTGGTCTTCCCTTGAGGTTTAGCTGGTAAAGAATCTGCCTGCAATGCAGGAACCCTGGGTTCAATCCCTAGGTTGGGAAAATCCCCTGGAGAAAGGAAAGGCTACCCACTCCAGTATTCTGGCCTAGAGAATTCACAAAGAATTGGACATAATTGATCGACTTTCATTTTCACTTTGAGGTATGGAAGCAACCTAAGTATCCATCACCATATAAATGGATAAAGAAGAAATGTATATTTATATATACAATGGAATATTATTAAGCCATAAAATAATGGATTTTTCCATTCACAGCAACATGAAGGGCATTATGCTAAATGAAATGTCAGAAAAAGACGAATGCTAAATGATATCACTTATATGTGAAATTTAAATAATACAAATCAACTAGTGTATAAACCAAAACAATGCAGACTCATAGATCTAGAGAACAAATTAGTGGCTACCAGTGTTGAAGAGGAAAGGGAAAGGTGCTATATACGGAAAGGGAAAAGGGGTCATTACGGAATTATATGAAATCATCTTTGTGACACTTTTGAAAATTGTAAAGCACAATAGAATTTAAAGAATTATTCATTCAATAAAAAATAAATTAATTTTAAAAAGACTGGTTAAAGGGGAGATTCTGTGTTATAATTCTTCCTTTATATTTCACTTACAGATAAAAAATATTGTATTTTAACCTGTGAACTAAGGTTTAGAAAGTAAAATTTATAAGCATGTTTTCAATTCAGGGTTTCTATGTAATTTCTTTCTTATAATCTTTCTAAAGAAACCAAATAGCATTAATCCAATTTAATATCCTCACTCTAAACCTCTAGATTAAATATGAGAGCATTTTTATATATAATGCTATAATTCATGTTATTATGATTTTATTGCATTCCTTAGATATTTATAGTTTTCATATTTGTCTGGAGAATTCACTGTAATGCTTTATCCAATAAATCAATGAGAATATTTCTCTATGTAGGCAATTAAGTGATAGTTAACCAAATTATTTTTAAATTAAGATTTATAAAATATTTAGTCAGCAAAATAGGAAAAATAGCTAAAGTGTTAAATGCATATTGATGAAGCTTCTTCAGTTTGACTAAGTTGACTGAGTTTCGTTTTTGATCTGTCAAGTGCTTTCTTCTGATAATTTTTTCTTAATTCTGAGCACATCTATATTTCTCTTTATTCATGCCAGTTCTTCAATTACCTTTGATTCTATGTCCTTAAGTAACAGGGCTAAGCATTTAACAAGAACAAAACCTATCATATTTGTTTAATAGTAACTGTCATTAAATGTGCATAGATTACTTAGAGAGCCTGAATAACAGGAGATACAAAAACACACCCACAAGGAGTAATGATGGTGATTTCTCCACTGGAGAAGCGTAGGAGCTGAACCACTGAACAATAGAACAATGAGCATCTTCATAAAGTGTGAGAAAAGCACATTTTCTTCCTCCTTGAGGAAGGAGGGATGGGTCTGGCATGGTTCTGAAAGACATCCAAAAAATAAACATTTGCTAACAACAGTAAATTGAGATGATATTAGAATTTTAATTTCTTATTTCTCTACTGTCATCTATGAAATTACCAGTACATACTGGCAAAATAATAATATAGGAAGACTCATAAAGAACAATCCTAAAATATTCACTAAAATTAGCAGTTTCTAGAAGAAAGTAATTGGTAAGATTCTACAATACTCATTCTAAAGCTAGTACAGGAGTTTAAATGCAACAATCTGGTTTTTGCATTATGGCATGTGGCTGATTTGCATGATGCTATAAATTTGGAAATAATTGAGACAGAGAAAGCTTGTGACATCAAAGGTAAAATCTCTAACCAAAATACTGATTTTCTTAAAGCTGATAACCTAATATTTGAAGGTAAGGTTGTCAGAGTAATGTACCTGGTATTCCATCACTGTTGATCCTGAGGCAGAAAAAATCACAATAAGCAAAGCAGCCAAATAAAAGCACTCAGAGTAAGAGAAGCAGCCAGAAGCATGAATTATCCTTGCACTGGACGGGGGAACCAGCCATTGCATAATTGAGAATTGACTTTGAATGTTGAATTTTCACTGTGTGGAAATGTGAGCTCTGGAGCCCATAGGTAAAGATTTAATTTACATAGATTAAATCAATAAATAAAAGATAAAAATAAGGAAGATATAAAAAATCCATCTTCAGATAAAAATCATGCTCTTAAGGTTTGTTTAGTTGAATTCTCTTTGGGAGACAAGCTGGCAAACTCTTCTGGTTTTCAAAATCAAGTATCTAAGCTACCTTCCTCTATAACACACAAGAAAATTAGCAAACAGTGCCAATAATTCATTTACATACTTAGAAACTATTTTTCAAGGTATTTCAAAATGCAGTTTTGAGAATAAGATAAACTATAACAGCAGAAAGGTCATAAATTATGAGGTATATAATTTATTAACTTAATGTGTGGCATTTATTTCTTTTATTCCAGTCAAAATGCTGTTTCACTTGGATTTTTTTTTTTTTTTTGCATCACAAGTTAAAATTGTGTGATGATAATAATTGTTCCTTCTATAGCTATTTAACATTTTATTGCTACACTCAATTTTTGAGAAAATTTAGTGAATATTTTAAGATTGCTCTTATGAGTCTTTTATGTATTATTATTTTGTTCTCTTGTATCATAATTATCTCATTTTTAAAATATTGTTGACTTATGATGTTTATTTTGCAATTTCTTTCATCAAATTCATGACAGGGAAATATTGTTATCTCAACAGGCTCCCAGATGATGAAGTCCATTGCAGAACTGAAATTAAAGCTTTGAATATTAGGCTAATTCTTTTGGAACACATATAGAGTTCCTTTCAGAATGTTTTTGCTTGCCTTCTATAACCAATTAACTACATATATTTAAAATCCACAGGGACTTCCCTGGTAGCTCAGACAGTAAAAATTGTGCCTGAAATGCAGGAGACCTGAGTTTGGAAAGATCTCCTGGAGAAGGGAATGACTACCCACTCCAGTATTTTTCCTTATAGAATTTTATGGACAGTGAAGCCTGTCAGGCTGGAAGTTTACAGGGCTGTAACCCATGGGGTCACAAAGAGTTAGACATAACTGAGCCTTTGACATTTTCATACTTTCTCTTAAAATCACAAACACTTCCCTGGGACAAAGGAAGATCACAATATGTGGGTAAAAAAACATTGGAACGTGTACAAAACCACTAAAGAGATTACTTTTAAGCTCTTGACTCTTTAAGGTACTGCTTATGATTTTGTTATTTTGTTTTTCTTGGTTTCATGGAAGACATTTGATTTGTTGTATTACATCTGTATAATATTCGTGGATGTAATCATTATTATTTTATCATTATTAATACTTGACATAGATTTTTTCTTCATTTCTTTCCTGGATAGTTTACCATTTCTCTAAAGTTAATACACAATGTTAATGCACATAATCTTATCATTATCATATAATAGTTTATAATACATCAATAAAACTGCAAGGCTTTCCATGCAATTGCAAAGAATATAATCATACATTTATAAAACTTTAACTGGTCTTAGCATCTCTAGTTCAACCATTTTGTCTTCCAGTGAAGACAATCAGGTTGGTGGATTTGTAAAATTTCCATGCATATCCAAGTTAATGAAAGTGTCGGGAACTGTATAATTTCCTCTGTCTTGTCACAATAAAAATTTGAAGTGACGGACCAGTGTTACAACTCTCGGATGGAACAGTGTTACAACTCCGTGTTAAAGCTCAATTTTATTTAGAAAATAAAGGAAAATACATCCTCAAGATGTGAAGGCATGCCGAGAGAGAGAGACCCCCAGTCCTTTGGTTCCTCTTTGTATATGTTTTTTCTCCTCCTCCTGGGCCTGCTTTATGTAAATTGGGCTAGCTAGGAGTGCTGTTTGTTCTACCTGAGGTCCTCACTCTGGTCCTCGGACCTTTCTTTGTTCTATTTTCATGGGATTGTCCCTTCCTTGTCTTTTAGCCACCACCATTCTGGACTCATTTTTCCTATTCTAACTACCTAACAAAAGAACCAAATTTAGAATCCAGTCCTCGCGGTTTTTAAGTTGAAGCTAATTTAAAGTAATATCCAATTATTTGTGTGCTGTTTACAAAGTGAAAGACATAAAATTGAAGTGACCATAGTAGTAATCAGAGTAGTGGTATGGTTCTCAATCTCTTTTTCATCATGGCACACGTGGGGAAACAAGTGAGGTAGCTCATGGTAAGAAGAAAGAACCAAAGGCTCTGGCTATCTCGTACTCCACCCCATTATCCCAAGGACTGTAGTAATAAATACCTAAATATTCCACTCAGTACCAAGCATGCTATGGGATATTATTTGAAAAGCTCTACTGAACTTATTAAAGATTATAAGGTTTCAATTCAAGCTAAAGGATGCTTTATGATTTTCATTCTCTCTAAATTGGGACTATTAAACTAGAAATGAAAGCATAATGGCCTTAAAAGTTTAAATCATTATTGAAGAATATATAGAGAGGTCCATTAGACTAAGAATTACCTCTGACCACTACCATTTGAAAGGTTGTGATGTCAGAAAAAAAATACAAATAAAAAATAATTAGGTAAAGAGGAGGATATATTGTGAATGTTGTTTATAATTAAAGCCAGACTTGGGTCAGAACACCTTAATAGATATTTCAAGGAATTTGAAAATACAAGAAAACATAGAATCAAACTTTTGTAAAGCAAAAAGTGTGTTTTAATAGGATGATTCTTCTATATTGCACAGAATGGATAAAATGGAGTTAAGCTCAGCAGTTGATTGAATTAAGGCAATACCACTGGGAGTGGTAGATAAGTAGAAATACAATGACTATTTTGGAGATAGGTGAGATACAGAAGAAAGAGGAGAGAAAAAAAATGCCTAAGGTGGATTTATAAGCAGGAGGATAAGTTAGGGGCAACTCATTAGAAAAGAAGAGGAGAATTAATTGAGGGAGAGAAATCGATGAAGTAATTGCATACAATTGTTTTGAATTGATTTGGAAACTACCAGTAAGTAAATGGGCTTCCCTGGTGGTGCTAGTGGTAAAAAAAATAAATCTGTCTGCCAATGCAGGAGACAGGTGTAAGAGACAATGGCTTGATCCCTAGGTCAGAAAAATTCACTGGAGGAAGAAATTCGACCCCATTCCAGTATTCCTACCAGGAGAATCCCATGGACAGAGGAGCCTGGCGGGCTACAGTCCATGGAGTCACAAAGAGTTGGATATGACTGAGCATCTGAGCACAGCACAGTAAATAATTAAATAAATAGCAAACTTCTGGATCCCACTTTAGAATCACCAAAGAAACCAGAGCTCTGAGGGATGACAATGTAATAAGCTCTACTCATGACTCTTAAAGTTTGAGAAACATTGAAATATGCTAATAACAATATTTCTCAGAGTCTTCTGCAAGTCATCGAGGTTCCTACTGATATATTAAATAGTCCTTTGAAAATCTGGCAAATGCAGAGAGAAATTATTAATAGAAGTTTGAATAATTTTCTTTATACATTTGAAAAGAATGGCTAATTTTGACTTTTACAGACTTCCATATTTTTATAATTATTATTATGTTTTTAAATTATGTACATAAATTTTAAGAACTGTGTTAGTACCTTTCAGCAAATTCATATTTAAGTCATTTGTGTTTGTTTACATTTGTAAAATTTTAAATGATCACTGCTTCTTTTATGAATTATGGTTCATATTATGAATTATGGTAGAATTATGGTTATTTGCAAAAGGTAGGAAGAATTAGGGAGAAGGCAATGGCACCCTACTCCAGAATTCTTGCCTGGAAAATCCCATGGATGGCGGAGCCTGGTAGGCTGCAGTCGATGGGGTCACTAAGAGTCGGACATGACTGAGCGGACATTCACTTTCACTTTTCACTTTTATGCACTGGAGAAGGAAATGGCAACCCACTCCAGTATTCTTGCCTGGAGAATCCCAGAGACGGGGGAGCCTGGTGGGCTTCCGTCTATGGGGTCGTGCAGAGTCGGACACTACTGAAGCGACTTAGCAGCAGCAGCAGGATGAATTAATTTCTGAATATCTTGATTTCACATAAGCAATGAAAAAAATAACAACTAGAAGTTGTGAAAATTACTATCTAAAAATGAGATTTATTGTTATTTATCTCAATCACTACTTCTTTGGTAATTTTCTATCATAAAACAAAATCATCTAAGCTTTCTAATAACCTTCTTTGATAAACTGAGATTTTCCATAAGTATTCCTTCCTGGTGGCTCAGACGATAAAGCATCTGCCTACAAGGCAGGAGACCTGGGTTTGATCCCTGGGTGGGGAATATCCTCTGGAGAAGGAAATGGCGACCCATTCAAGTACTCTTGCCTGGAAAATCCCATGGGAGGAGCCTGGTAAGCCCCAGTCCATGGGGTCGCAAACAGTTGGACACGACTGAAGGACTTTACTTCACTTACTTCTTCCTATCAGGAACAGATAATTTTATCATTAAATGAAAGGAAATAGCAACTTGAAGAAAGATATTATAAGTTTGTATACATCACAGTCAAAAGATTGATAAGGCATAGCATTACCAATAGGAGAAAATCTTGCTACTACATGAATGAAAATAGTTATACCTGAAAACTAGATTTATTTTGTTTTATTTTATTTCTCAAGAGCAGTTGGAATTTGTGGTGAGAATGTTTAGTCAAAGAATTTGTCTCTTGATGGTGACACTGATATATCAAAGATAAAAATTGGAGCTGATTTTGACAATTTAATAAAAGGAAAGAGAGATCAGGAATCCATTAACCACTATCTTCCAAGAGGACATATTCAGCCTGCTAGATTTTGTATTTAACAATCTCTGATTTACCACTGACAAGCTATTGACTGATCACTGAAAATAGTCTTTAAGAGAAAAAAAAAAGAAAATAGGCTTGAGTGAGAAAAATTTTAATACATTTCAGATGAAATTACAGTTGGAATATCCAAGTGTATCTGACAAAGTGGCCCAACATTACTAACTTCCTCAAAAGCCTATAATTTTAGGCAAACAGTTAAATATAAAGTTAAAGAAACAAACATCATATAAGGACTCTATTTGGCTTATAACCGCTAAAATATTACCCACCTTCTAGCATAAAGTAAGTTCAAGTCTGATTTAGACTGTATTGAATGCATATTTATAGACATATCAGAGACTCTGCTAATCAAATACAATAAGGATGAGAATTGTTAAATACTTATATTAAAAAGAATATTTATTGCTGACCTATACAAAACAGAGCATATCCCCAAACTTTAAACACTTTATGCACTGTGCTAAAGCAAAGTTCAAAATAATTCTTTCAAAATATAAAAATACAGAGATGACATCACAGCTCAAACAGTAGTAGTGCCTAAATATCTAGAGTTGTAATACAACTTTTATTTACCAATAGAAGGTAGTAATAGTCTAATTTCAATGGTTTGAATGGGAAGAAAAAAGCTGCAGCTTTGGAAAAGATCAAAATAAGGAAAACTTCAAGATAGTAATATTGAAAACTATCTAAGGTAACATCATAGTATGGTATATTCCACTACAAGATCGTAATTTTTACTTAGACTTTACAAAATTCATTACAGTTGGAAACAGTAGCATTAAAAACATGTTCTATTTCAAATTTTATACAATAGATATTTATTTAAATCTAGTAAAAGCAAAATATCTTTAATAAGACTACACACTAAAAAATTATCTTTTTAATTTATATTTTATTTATTTTGTCTTGGTGTGATTAAATCATGTATAATAATGCAGTATCTTGTTCATCTGATAGGGACTGAAGCTCTAGTATACATAAAAGTAACCCTTATATATTTCCATACTATACTATTTGTTAACAATTTAATATGTAACATTACAAATATGACAAGACAAACTTTATTAGACTTTATACGTTATTTATGTTGGTGATTAAAGTATGCACCAAATATAAATGCATATAAAATTTTGTATGCTGCTGCTGCTCCTAAGTTGCATCAGTCGTGTCTGACTCTGTGCGACCCCATAGACGGCAACCCACTAGGCTCCCCAGTCCCTGGGATTCTCCAGGCAAGAACATTGGAGTGGGTTGCCATTTCCTTCTCCATTGTGTGAAAGTGAAAAGTGAAAGTGAAGTCGCTCAGTCGCATCCGACTCGTAGGGACCCCATGGACTGCAGCCTACCAGGATCCTCCATCCGTGGGATTTTCCAGGCAAGAGTACTGGAGTGGCTTGCCATTGCCTTCTCCAAAATTTTTGTATAAAATTATATTAATTAACATTGAATTGTTATTGAATAAATAACATTGAATTAATAAAATTTAGAAATAAAATAACATAGTAAATGAAGCCTTTTTAATATCGGGATCTTCTGAGGGAATTTTGCCTCTTTAAATTGTTTCTTGGTGCATCAATGTTTTGAATGACTTACCTAAATAATTACATGTAGAACTCATCAGATCCCTTTTTATATGATGTTCTTTGGAGTTAAAAGTGCAACTATATGAGGAAGACCACTGGAACTGAAATTAAACATACAGCCAATGTGGGATTCTAGAACTAGGGATATATTCATCAGGACACCATATTTCAAGAAAAACAACTCTTTTCTGTCATCTAGGTCTTAAATCTCAGCTCTCTACACATCCCCACTTGTAGGTCAATATTTCTTTAAAAAATGACACAACAGTGTTCACTTGTCTCACTTGAAATTCATAATCTTGACTCTTGTATGAGCCACTCAGCACTGTTCACATATACATTTGTCTAGTGTGCTTTCCTTCCAAGCCCCTGAGAAGGCTATTTCATACTACCTAGTCCCTACCAAATC
Source organism: Bos taurus (assembly GCF_002263795.3). Lineage (NCBI taxonomy): Eukaryota > Metazoa > Chordata > Mammalia > Artiodactyla > Bovidae > Bos > Bos taurus. The sequence goes on from NC_037328.1 coordinate 48,506,262, forward strand.
ATTTCCCAATCCTCTGTCAATTATCTCAGCTAAGATTTTGCCTTTTATTTCATTAAAAAATAAAAAAAGGAATTGAGGAAAGTTTTTATATTCTCACAATCAAATCGGTTAACAAGCTACATCTGTACCAAACAATTTTCCTTTGCTACTGTGCCTTTACTGTAAGTTTCCATTTATTTGATTGCTGAATTTAATTTTCTCTAAAACTAATATCTTGACTATGGTGATTTTATATATATATATTTCTATATCATCGATTTTTCAGTCTTTGGATTCATGCTCCCCAGCATACAATATATTTTATTTTTAGGTCTTGTTAAATTTATAAGTTAATTAACTAAAAGATCTCTGTTGACTATATTCTTACTTTGAAAATTGTTTTGGGACTTCCCTGATGGTCCAGTGGCTATGACTCCATATTCCTAGGGGGTCTGGATTCAATCCCTGGTCAGGGAGCCATATCCTACATGGCACAATTAAGAGTCCTCACACTTCTCAACCAAGATCCAAGATCCAGCACAGCCCTAAATAAGACCCAGCACAGTCAAATAAATAAATACATCTCAGTGGTAAAAAATCCACTTGTCAATGTAGGAGACATTAGACATGACGCAGTTTTGATCCCTGGGTCAGGAAGATCCCCTGGAGAAGGAAATGGCAATGAACTTCAGTATTCTTGCCTGTGAAATAAGGACAAAGGAGCCTGTCAGGCTAAAGGAGCCTGTCAGTCTTCAGTCCATGGGGTCACAAAGAGTCAAACGTAACTGGGTGTGCACACCCAAGGAAATAAATAATATTTTTTAGAGAAAATTGTTTCTCCCCCTTACAATCAAGCTTTCAATATCTCAGCTTTCTGTTTATAGTTTTTAATCTCCCCACTTCACCATCCCCAATTCAACAAAACTTCTCTTTGTTAGTCATCACAGACATTTATGTTGTAATATCCAATGCTCATTTTCAACATGTATTAACTCTACCTCTAAGCAGCATAAGACACAGTTGACCACTTTCTATTTTCTTGAGGTGTTTTTGGATCACGGTTACCATAACTGCATGCTACTCTGATTTTCTTCCCATCCCAAAGCTCTCCTTTTCATTCTCTAATTCTTGTCCTTCCTGCATATGATCAAACTCTAAATACCAGTATGTCTGAAGACTCAGGCCTGGAATTTCTTTTTATCTCTATATTATGTTCAGAAAGGCCAGTGAGGTAAGTTGACACATGCATGACAGTCAAGCTTGATGTGATGTATTTTATAATTTTTTATCTACATAGAAATGAGAATGATAACTTTCTTATTCAAAATCTCTAATAGTTTTATACTTACACCTAGGCTAAATATCGGAGAAGGCAATGGCACCCCACTCCAGTACTCTTGCCTGGAAAACCCCCTGGATGAAGGAGCCTAGTAGGCTCCAGTCCATGGGGTCGCTCAGAGTCAGACACGACTGAGCGACTTCCCTTTCACTTTTCACTTTCATGCACTGGAGAAGGAAATGGCAACCCACTCCAGTGTTCTTGCCTGGAGAATCCCAGGGACGGGGGAGCCTGATGGGCTGTCGTCTATGGGGTCGCACAGAGTCGGACACGACGGAAGCGACTTAGCAGCAGCAGCAGGCTAAATATACCTATAAGTATAAATTATACCTTTATACCTAGGCTAAATTATACCTAGGCTAAATTATAAACACCTTACAAATTCCTCATAAGGCTTAAGGTCATATTCTGCCTTTGTCTCCAATTTCACATCATAGTCTCTGTGTTTATTGTTTTTGTCAGGTATGGACTTTCCTCAGATCATTACAAGGTTGTCTGTGGAGGAATTAGACTACTCTATTGAAGATTTCCACTTCTTTTTCCCCACTGTTATTGCCCTTTATTATAAGTATCTCGTTTACTCTCTCTTAGGACCTATTTCTATTGAAATGATCTTGGTTATTTGCTTACCTACTTTTGTCTTCTTCTACAACATAAGCCTTTCTATCTCCATAGCCAATGTTTAAAAAAAAAAATGACTGGTAAAATACCTGCCACAAAACAGTGATCAACATATAGCTCTTAATAAATGATAATAGTTGAAAAGTCTAAAATATTACTATCAAAACATGCTGGAAAAATAATGTTAAGTTGGAATGAAGTAACATTTTTTCAGGTTAGGAAGATAAAAACTAATATTGCTTATATTCTAAAAATAATTGTGAAGGGCATGGCTATAGCAAATATTCCCCTTCATCCTTTCTCAATATAATAGTTTTCAGGGGTCGATTCCATGAACTTTCCTTCAAGTTCATTTGCCAAAAGGTAAATTTGGGGTGCTGCACATGTTAGATTGCAGAATAGGAAACTGACCTGGGACACATAACTCCATACCTAGTAGAGATGAAAAATTAGGAGGGTTAACTCACACTTAAGAGTTAACTCACACTTAACTCACACACAGAATCTTGAAAGAAAATATTATATAAAATAATTAAGAATCATTAAAAAAGTACTAGGTGAGAATGCTACATCAAGCATGTTGAGAAATGAATTGGAGAAATATCTAGGGAAAGTTTCTGTATCATAATTGAACAGAAAAGTCTATACACATTACTTAGGAATTTAACTAAGATCAGCAGTTATTTAGAACATAGGAAAGGCAAGCAAGATTTTAAAATGTATATAGAATTTTGGGGGACTTGCTGATAACTTAGAGGACAAGGAGAATAAGAGGTTTCAGTTTTGAGAGCTTGGGCAAACTAGAGAAGGATCATACAAATGGCTGTGAGATGAGAGAAGGGTGACATCCAGGAAAAATAATATCTTAAGGGGAATATAACAAATTCAGCTTTCAATGCCAATATTAAGACATAAAAGTTCATTAAAATTAAAGTAATATTATGTATGAGACAGAATAGTAGTGTTATCAATAAAGATGGATGAAGTCTTTCTTCCTTACCATAACCTCCAGGCAAATTCAAACTTTGGCTGTCCACTATCCTTATCTTCCTTTTAAACCACATTGTTATTTCATTATTGGACATCAGATATGTGCTAAGTACTCATAGGTACATTTAAAATAGACTTAACTCACTAAAAACACCACTCTCCCCATAATTATATCACAGCATAGCTGCTGCATCCTGTCACTGCTTCCTTTCTTATCATAAACACTGATATGTTCTGGGTCTATTACACTCCAAACAACTCTGTTTTACTTTAAAGCATGGTTTTATTTTTAATAAAATTCAGCAATCTCTCCCCTCTCTCACCTCTTGCCACCAAAACTGAAAGCATCCCCTAGGTCTGTGTGTTTCATAGTCAATGGCCAGTGAATCACTATTAGGAAAAAAGAAATAAAGTAAAACCACAGATAGGGAGATAATCTTGCTCTAGATATTTTTATTTTAGATGTTTGGTACTTTGACCCACAGTGATTTTGTTTCAAAAAGTAAAATAGTTATCTAATAATAGTAAAACCATCTCCATTCATCTGTGGTCACACACACACACACACACACACACACACACACACTACATATATATTTTTGTGTGTGTATCACTAAGGAGAAATATTTTATCATAGAGCTACAAAGTGACTGACTTTATAATAGGATTGAGGAATATAAAGTGTTACACTGAAGAGTACTTTTACTCTAGAGATTCTTTGGGAAATTCAGTACATAGAGCAAAAAATTGTGTTTAGTTTTAATCATATTTGAAAGTCCCTCAGGGAAACCATGCCTCATACCAACACAGACAGTTTTTTCCTCATTGTTGTATCTAATCACCATTTCTTTATTTGGCAATGCCATGTGATAGCTGTCTATATCTAAGTATTTTTTCTAAAATCCATTTTAAATTATTCAACATTGCATACATAATAAATACAAACTTTTAACAACCAATATAATAAATGCCCATCTGCTCTGTACCCTGTGATTCACTGGTTACATGCCCTGGAGGAAAGTGGTTTTCTAAACAATAGATTTACACCATCATTACACTTAATTTGGAGAAATGCTGATTTTAAGGAGGTGAAAGGCATCTATGACAACTGATAAAAAAGAGAACCAGAGATCTTATCTTATTTACTGGGGTATAAATTCATGGAATGAAAAATCACACAGAGTCTAGGACACTATATGAGTTCTTTTGTTTCCTTTCTCTTTTTCAAGAGTATCAAGTTGAATGTATATTAGCTCCTTCTTCTAATTGTGAAATTAGAAATCCTTTTGTCCAAAATACTACTATGTGTGTTATAATAATATACTAAAAGACCAATCAAAAATTAGGGAATCAAATAAGGGAAGAGCAGGAGACTGCTTAGAATTCTAATGGAATATTAGAGCCAGAGAGAGAAATGGAACTGCTGACTCAAGAAAGTCATAAAATTACTTAGATTCAAGAAATAGTGTGGGTATTTATGCAAATCACTTCCTATAATACAAGATATGCAATATATATAAAGAAAAAGACACATTCAGTCCACATTCCAAAGAGAGGATGGTTATGTGGCCATGGCATCACTTATGCCTTCCCTCCTCTTTCATGATATGCTTGGTGTACCCATTCATTGAGTTTGAGTTGTTGATCCTATGATGCTCTTTATGTTGATCTGTGAATATTACTGGATTCCTGCACTCAAGTAGTATTCAGTCTGGTCGGGGAATAAAACATGTAGATGAAGAATTGCACTTAAATGTGAAAAGTGAGAACTGCTTTGAGGACAAGGGAATTAGGGGTCACCTGACCAACTGAGTGCCTCTAGTTGAAATCCAAAAGAAAGGATAATAATTTAACATCAAGGCCTGCCTGGCTAAAATTCCTGATAAAAATAATCTTTCTAGGAATTTGGTAGTTGATATTTCCCTTGCTATCTGATTCCTCTTAAAAAGAATTATCTTTGTTTATAAAATAAAACTGTATAAGAAAAGATGTTTCACATCAAACACAGAATCTCACAGGAGACTTCAAAACTACAAAAGGACTTAAGTTTCTCCCTGTTTAAACAGAAAACATTGGGAATTTATTTGAGTTCTCTTTTTGGTTTGTTTTGTATTTGATGACACAGGAAGAAGAGAAAAAAAAAAAAGTAGTGGGGTGGATGATGGTTCTCATACTTCTGTATAAAGAGACAGGAGATAAAATTTTGCCTCTTTAAAAGTTGGGATACTAATTCTGGGAAAGATTGAAGGCAAAAGGAGAAAGGGGCAGCAGAAGGTGAGATGGTTAGATAGCATCACCAGTTTAATGGACATGAATTTGAGCAAACTCCGGGAGATAGTGAAGGACAGGGAAGCCTGGAGTGCTGAAGTCTATGGGGTCTTAGAGTCAGACATGACTTAGTAACTGAACAATAACAACAACAAAGATATTTGCATTGACATGAGTCATAGGTTTCAGAATGGACTGACAGTGTTCCAAGTGCACACAGGCCATGAGCAAGCACTTTGTCTTTTGTAAGAAAGAAAAGGTCAAGGGGTAGAAGCAGAAATTGCAAGATAATGAGAACTCCATACATTTAGCTAAACTGACAGAAGCAGGAACTCTGCCAGAGGTGATATGAGAATGCGCATCTGAGAATTTACTTTGTATTTTACACAGAAAATGGTACTGGGTTTGAGTTTCTCTTCCTTAGATGTTAAATGATAGAGTGACCCAATCTGCATTTGACAATGTTAGTTTCCTTTTGATCATTAAAAGGATAGTTAGGGTCATACCTCTAATTCTATTGGAATCAAAAAGTTAACGTAAGTAGTCACAACTTTCACCTTGCTATCATTGTGGATGTAACTATCTTTTCTTGCATTTCATTTCTAAACTAAGCAGTAGAACACAATGATTTTATTTACCTAATCACTGCCTATGTGTCTACATGTCCTATAGGTCCCAGCCTTTTGAAAATGATGATGGTTGTGGTATAATTGCTAAGTTCTGTCCAACCGTATAATGATAGTACATGACAAATTCCTGAGGTACTTCCCTGGCCTGGTCCTTGTTACTCTTGAGAAACAGCTGTATATGTTTTCCTCAGACCTGGAGCTCTGCTTTTATCAGGTGAAGGATGAGGCATCTATAGTTTCAGGTTCACTCTTATTGGTTAATTCAAAGCATAATAATGAGAATTAGAGTACTAGGAGAGAGTTGGCAGGTTACTTAAGCAGTCAGTTACTTAGGTTTATCTAGGGTTTCAGAAAGAGAAAACCTCATGGATAGGGGATGTCCTGATTTCTCCTCTGGTTGTTTTTTTAGTAGCTGTTTCAAACTGTTCAATTCAGTTCAGTTCAGTCGCTCAGTCGTGTCCAACTCTTTGCGACCCCATTAACTGCAGCACGCCAGGCCTCCCTGTCCATCACCAACTCCCGGAGTTGATCCAAACTCATATGCATCGAGTCGGTGATGCCATCCAGCCATCTCATCCTCTGTTGTCCCCTTCTCCTCCAGCCCCCAATCCCTCCCAACATCAGGGTCTTTTCCAATGAGTCAACTCTTCACATGAAGTGGCCAAAGTATTGGAGTTTCAGCCTCAGCATCAGTCCTTCCAATGAACACCCAGGACTGGTCTCCTTTAGGATGGACTGGTTGGATCTCTTTGCAGTTCAAGGGACTCTCAAGAGTCTTCTCCAGCAACACAGTTCAAAAGCATCAATTGATGCTGGGAGGGATTGGGGGCAGGAGGAGAAGGGGACGACAGAGGATGAGATGGCTGGATGGCATCACCGACTCGATGCACATGAGTTTGGGTGAACTCCGGGAGATGGTGATGGATAGGGAGACCTGGCATACTGCGATTCTTGGGGTCGCAAAGAGTCAGACACGACTGAATGACTGGACTGAACTGAACTGAACTGAACATTTATAAATAACAAAACATTTTTTAAGAATGATAGATTCTGCATATGGCACTTAAGAAATACAGTGTTTGACCTTTCACTTTGCAAGCATTTTCTCACTAACGATTGTTATAAACATATATCCCTATTATTTTTTGACCATTTAAATATTTCCATTATTTTGATGCTACTATAGCATTTTGTTATCTTAGAATATCTCTGACTTGCCAAATACATTCAAAACAATTGGTAAACATTAAATGAAATAAAATTCAGAGTGTATGACAGATGAGAATATAAAAACTCTCCCAGCATGCTTTACCCTTATGGTATTTGAAAAATTGACTAATTGGGCTATAAATCAAATCATCAGGAAAACCACTTGAAATGAAATTTTTAAAAAACAAGCTTCATGTAACCATCCTGTCACATGTGACTTCTGATCAAATGTGTCACATCTCACATCTGATCATATGGAAATCATTGCTAATAAAAATATGATCTTCCACAAACCTTCACTTACTGATTTTTTTCATTTGTACAATATCGTTTAATCACCATTTGCTATAAACATGGTTTTTTCTGACTAAACTTCTAATCTATAGCAGATATAAACATCTTAAAATGTGTTTTTTTAAGAAATGGTTATTTTCTTATTTGATTCATTGTGCTTTTGTTCTTTATATATTGAGTCCAAAGAAAGTGCAGTGTTAAAGGTAAAGTTTCTATGAAATAAAAAAATAACAATTATATATATTGCCTCTAATTATACTTTTATTCAAATAGCATTTTGGAAAATATTTTCCTCCTCAAGTCACTATGACAGGTTTTGTAATCCTTCCAATCCGTTATTGGTTATGCTTGATTCAAAGAAAAGTACTGAAAGAGTAAATGTATATGTTTTATTTTAGGATGATATTAGAAAGAGTAATTATAATAAAAAGTAACCACAATGTAAACTACCATATATACCTAGTTATTTTCACTATGTATTATAATCTAAATCCATCAGGTTTTTCAGTAATAGCATTCTAGTTATATCTTCCAGTTTAGCATTCACATGTATAAATTATGAAATATTGATTATCAATGTATTCACACATTTTAGGAGACCTCTTGTTACTTTCTTTTAAATTGGTGACATGTTATAAACTAGTGCTATTTATGTTAAAGTTCTGTCTGCAATTTCACTGCATTCTTTTACTTTTGTACTTCATAATTTGAATTAGAAAAAATACTCCAGCAAAATCTAGGCAAAATAATTCTAGCCTTAGGAAGACATATATTTTAAAAAAGCAAATTTAGAAGGCTTTTTTTTTTTTTTTTTTGGTGCTGCTGATCATTTGAATTATGCAATTACAATAGGTTTGCTTTTTATTCTTGTATTACTATTAATAAATATATCTGCATTTGAAGTACAAATGTAAGTTTCATTTATTGGAGAGCACTTTGAATTTCTTTTCAAAGGTTTGTGACCTTGGGCAAACCACAGCAAGATTCAGATTGCTGAATAAAGAAAGGAAACTAGCCTGACTATTTGTAGCTCCATATGGTTACTCTTCTCAGGAGCATGTCACCCTTCTAATTTATATATCCCCTTTAGTGTGACTCTTGGCAGAGAGTATTCCTGGGATATAGGGAAAAAAGTGAGGTATTCTGTATATTATTGTTCTGAATATTATTGTCCCCTTACTACCTTGTCAGCCTCTCTAGAAGTTGCATAGATTCTCTCGTGTCTATAGAAAACACTTTAAAGTCCTCAAGCAACAATTTTCTAAACAATTAGCAAAGAACCTTGCAATCTTTCATAAATATTTGAATGTACTCCCAAGTTATAAAAAAATTATTATGAGATTAAGCGGTTCATCTTGGGAGAAATCTCCTTCCTCTGTATTTATTTTTATTTCTAAGCAATCAGCCCAATGCTTCTTTTTCATCAGCAATATTTCATCAGGACTTAGTAGATGTTCAGATCTATAAAGTCATTAAAGGGGAAACAAAGATAGTTAAGAAAATCCCTTTTGTTTTAAATCTTAGTTGATAAAATGAGATTCAAATACATAAAGCCATTATATCACAATGTAAATCAATTCTGAGCTATCATAGACATGATAGGACCTGAGTTTAGCTCACAAACAAATAAAATTTGCATAAAGAGTAAGGAAGAAGAGAGCATTCTAAAAATTTAGACTAGCAAAGTGTGCTCAGGATACAATGTGAACCACAAAAGAGAGAGAACCTCCCTGACTAAAGCCAGTACTGGGAGAATAGGTAGAATTTGATAAAGAAGACCTGAGTTCCAGTTTCATATATGTTTTAACTTTCTCCTGAATTTTAAATAATACATTGTCTAGAGTAATGAGACTTTCTGATGCTAATACTACTCTTTATTTTAACTTATTTGTTCTATGTTAGAAATTTTATAACATAACCCTTCATTTCAAAAAACTCCTTCGGTTTCCTATTATATCTTTGCTTACAGGGAGCTACAGGGAAGATCATATATTTGCTTAAGCTTCCCCAAATACAGTCTCTTCCTCATGAATTAAATGACCTAGCAGGCTGTCAAATGTAAATGCAGCAAACTGAACTCATGATCTATATCCTCTTTGTGCCTTCCCTTCAGAGAGAATTGCATCACCATTCCCCATGGCACTGAAGCTAGAAGTCAAGAGGCTTGCTAATTTAGGCTACAATCTTTGAAATTTCCAAATTTCAAACATTTTTCAGGTCTTCCTCATTCTATTTGCTAAATATTTTCTAAGATAGTGCTATGTTTTTGTTTGTACGTTTAACCTAACTGTTGTTACCTTTTCTCTGGTTCTCATCAGTTATTATCAGGATTATGGTAAAAACTATTCAATTACTGCTTTTTTTGTTGTTTTTACATTGAAATAAATCTCCAGCATAATATATAGGTCATGCAGAATCCCTTCACTATCCTCTTTTCAGCTTCTTCTCCCACAGCTCTCTTCCTCCTTAATTACTTTAAACCAGCTATTTAGAGTTAATTCCATGTTTCATAATGAGCCATGCTCTTTAAAGATCTGTGGGTTTGCCCATGCTACTGTTGTATCTTACAAATTAATTCCTCTTCCTTCAATCTGTCAAGACTCCACTTAAGTATCTACCCTCTCAAAGCCTTTTGTGAACCTGTGTTGGATTTATTTATCTAGTTTATTTATTAGATTATATGGCTAACTTTACCATGGCACTTTCAACCTTGGGACAAACTAAACAAATGTAAATCCATAACAGTTATTTGTTTCACTTAACGTTTTGCAAGCTTGAGTTCAAGGACTTTATCCTATTTTCCTGGTAGACGCATGATGCTTCCCTGTTATATAGTAAATATTCAGTGTGCTTAGTCACTCAGTCATGTCTGACTCTTTGCAACCCCTTGACTGTACTCTGCCAAGCTTTTCCATCTATGGGGATTCTCCAGGAAAGAATATAGAAGTGGATTGCCATGCTCTCCTGCAGGGCATCTTCCCAACCTAGGGATGGAACCCAGGTCTCCCACATTGCAGGTGGATTCTTTACCATCTATCTGAGCCACCAGGGAAGCAAAAGAATACTGGAGTGGTTAGACTATCCCTTAGCCAGGGTATCTTCGTGAGCCATGAATCGAAGCCAAGTCTCCTGCATTGCAGACAAATTCTTTACCAGCTGAGCTACCACAGAAGCCCAAATATTAAATACTTGTTCCTTAAATAGGAAAACTTTATTCTACTTCCCTGAAATTTTTCCCAAGAGAAAAAAAAAAAAAAATAAGAGAATGTGAGGAGTGGGGACTCAACCAAGGTGAGAAGAAAGCCTCTGTTTAATGGGCCATGACTCCATGCTCCTGGACAAGTCCCTCCATGGAAGATCAGAGGATGTCTCCAAAAATTAAAAACTGTATATGCAAACCGAATGAAAAGCTGACCAAAAGAACAAATTCTTCGTATCAAAGGCCAAGTAAGACTGCCTGCTTGCATTAAGAAAGATAATACATGCTTTAGACAAGATTATAATTTTATTTTTGAACTTCAACTCTTTCAAAGTCTGCATCTCAATTAAATTAAAGAAATAATTTTCAGCATATGTATCATGTGCTCTCTCAGGCACTTGATATTCTATGAAATGCCCAACATACCTAAGAGGCTGTCAGATTCCAGACACAATATCTTAGTTATAGGATCAGAAGTTCAGAAGTTTTAGGAAAAGAGTTTCAAGGAACAGATACTAAGGTAGTGATTTTCAAATACCAAACTCAAAATAGGGAAATATGGAAACCCTTACCTCTGGGGAGGAATTTCAGAGGATTTTTATATTGGCCTATACAAAGTATGTAGAGTTAGATTTTTAAAACCACTTCATATAGTTTTGTGTGCATACTGTATGAAATGCAAGCTAAGAAGTGAAAGAATAGTGTTGGAACAAGCAGATAGCCATGATTATTTTTTGAAAGGGAATTTGAGTACAAGGAATCAGTCAAACAAAACCTAACCATACTCACAATGGAAAAAAAAAATGTTATGCAATTTAAAGAACTGCTTTGTATTTTCATCATTTGCATGAGTACCCCTATCTATCTGTTAGATTGGAACACAGGTTGAAAGGAAGCTATCTTTCCCGCTGTTCTAAAGGAGCAATTACTTTGAAGATATTTTTATTTTTTTATTATATAAAATATTACAGTTCACACTAAAACTGCATATCCTGCCTTATCACAATTAGAAAGCCCCTTGAAATAGATATATCATCATAATTTATATTAGTAAATCTGGAGATTGCTGATTTTCATACTAATAGAGATGAATGAATACTGTCCTTCAATATTGTCAAAATTAGGTAATTAATAGTTTCTCAGAACTGACTGGCATTGGTTTGAGAGTCTAACATGCATAAATACTGAAAAAAACTATTAACTGATAAACCCATTTCAGAATCAAATAATTTTCCCTTGAATTATGTATAAGAAAAACACAATTTAAACAAATAAAATTTATTAATAGATGAAAAAAAAAACAGTATACTGAAGACACATAGGTAGATATTCCATTTTAATACTGACATCTCAGTATCCCAAACTGATTTCTCCTTATACATGACAGCAGCAAAAACATATTTATTTTTTATAAAATTTTTATTTTACATTGGGTTATAGATGATTAACAATGTTATGATAGTTTCAGGTGAACAGCAAAGGGGCTCAGCCATACATATACATGGATCCATTTACCTCCAAACTCCCCTCTTATGCAAGCTGCCATATAACATTGAGTGGAGCTCCATGTGCTATACAGTAGGTCCCTGTTCAGTTCAGTTCAGTTGCTCAGGCGTGTCCGACTCTTTGCAACACCATGAACCGCAGCACACCAGGCCTCCCTGTCCATCACCAACTCTCGGAGTTCACACAAACTCACATCCATTGAATTGGTAACCCTATCCAACCATCTCATCCTCTGTCATCCCCTTCTCCTCCTGCTCTTAATCTTTCCCAGCATCAGGGTCTTTTCAAATGAGTCAGCTACTCACATCAGGTGGCCAAAATACTGGAGTTTTAGCTTCAACATCAGTCCTTCCAGTGAACACCCAGGACTGATCTCTTTTAGGATGGACTGGTTGGATCTTCTTGTAGTCCAAGGGACTCTCAAGAATCTTCTCCAACACCACAGTTCAAAAGCATCAATTCTTTGGCACTCAGCTTTCTTTATAGTTCAACTCTCACATCCATACATGACTACTGGAAAAACTATAGCCTTGACTAGATGGCCCTTTGTTGACAAAGTAATGTCTCTGCTTTTTACTATGCTGTCTAGGTTGTTCATAACTTTCCTTCCAAGGAGTAAGTGTCTTTTAATTTCATGGGTGCAGTCACGATCTACAGTGATTTTGGAGCCACCCAAAAATAAAGTCTGTCACTGTTTCCCCATCTATTTGCCATTAATTGATCGGACTGGATGCCATTATCTTAGTTTTCTGAATGTTGGACTTTAAGCCTTATTTTTCACTCTCCTCTTTCACTTTCATCAAGAGGCTCTTTAGTTCTTCTTCACTTTCTGCCATAAGGGTGGTGTCATCTGCATATCTCAGGTTATTAATATTTCTCCTGGCAATCTTGATTCCAGCTTGTGCTTCTTCTAGCCCAGGGTTTCTCATGATGTACTCTGCATATAAGTTAAATAAGCAGGGTGACAATATACAGCCTTGACATACTCCTTTTCCTATTTGGAACCAGTCTGTTGTTCCATGACCAGTTCTAACTTTTTCTTCCTGACCTGCACCCAGGTTTCTCAAGAGGCCGGTCAGATGATGTGGTATTCCCATCTCTTTCAGAATTTTCCACTGTTTATTGTGATCCACACAGTCAAAGACTTTGGTGTAACATATAAAGGAGAAGCAGAGCTTTTTCTGGAACTCTCTTGCTTTTTTCATGATCCAGTGGATGTTGGCAATTTGATCTCTGGTTCCTCTGCCTTTTCTAAATCCATCTTGAACATCTGGAAGTTCACGGTTCACGTATCGCTGAAGCTTGGCTTGGAGAATTTTGAGCATTACTTTATTAGTGTGTGAGATGAGTGCAATTGTGTGGTAGTTTGAGCATTCTTTGCCATTGCCTTTCTTAGGGATTGGAATGAAAACTGACCTTTCCAGTCCTGTGGCCACTGCTGAGTTTTCCAAATTTGCTGGCATATGGAGTGCAGCACTTTCGCTGCATCATCTTTTAGGATTTGAAATAGCTCAACTGGAATTACATCACCTCCACTAGCTTTGTTCATGGTGATGATTTCTAAGGCCCCCTTGATTTCACATTCCAGGATGTCCTTATTGGTTATCATTTTTTAAACACAGCAGTTTGTACACGTCCATCGCATACTTTTTAACTCTATCCCCATCCTTTCCCCATCCTTCCCCTTCAGTGACCATGAGTTTCTTCTCTAACTCTGTGACTCTGTTTCTCTTTTTCAAGCACTGATAAGTTCATTTGTATAATTTCTTTTTAAATTACACAAATAAGGGATGTCACACAGTATTTCTCAAATCTCTTATGATTATACAGTGGAGGTGATGAATATATACAAGGGATTAGATCTAGTAGACAGAGTGCCTGAAGAACTATGGAAAGAAGTTCATAATATTTTACAGGACGCAGTAACTAAAACCATTCCAAAGAAAAAGAAATGCAAGAAGGCAAAGTGGCTGTCTGAGGAGGTCTTATAAATAGCTGAGAAAAAAAGAGAATTTAAAGGGAAAGGAGAAAAGGAAATATATACTCTACTGAAAGCAGAGTTCTAGAGATTAGCAAGGAGAAATAAGAAAGCCTTATTAAGTGAACAGTGCCAAAACCATAGGAAAGACTAGAGATCTCTTCAAGAAAACTGGAGACAACAAGGGAAGATTTCATGCAAAGATGGGCAAAATAAAGAACGGAAACCACAAGGAACTAACAGAAGCAGAGAGGTTAAGAAGAAGTGGTAAGAATACATAGAAGAACTATACAAAAAAAATATATACATATACATATACATATATATACATATATATATATATATATATATATATATATAAAGAGGTCTTAATGACCTGGATAACTACGATGGTGTGATCACTCACCTAGAACCAGACATCCTTGAGTGTGAAGTCAAGTGGGCCTTAGGAAGCATTAACACAAACAATTCCAGCAAAGGTGACAGAATTTTAGCTGAGCTATTTTGAACCCCAAAAAATGATTCTGTCAAAGCACTGCACTCAATATGCCAGCAAATTTGGAAAACTCAGCAGTGGACACAGGAATGGAAAAGGTCAGTTTTCATTCCAATCCCAAAGAAAGGCAAAGCCAAAGAATGTTCAAACCACCATACAATGGCACTCATTCCACACCCTAGCAAGGTAATGCTCAAAATCCTTTAACCTAGGCTTCAATAGTACACGAATCAATAAGTTCCAGATGTTTAAGCTGCATTTACAGAAGGCAGAGGAACCAGAGATCAAATTGCCAACCTCCGTTGGATTATAGAAAAAGCAAAGGAATTCCATAAAAACATCTATTTCTGCTCTACTGACTGTGTTAAACCCTTTTACTGGGTAGATCACAACTGTGAAAAATTCTTAAAGAGATGAGAATAACAGACCACCTCACCTACCTCCCAAGAAACCTGTATGCAGGTCTAACAGCAAAAGTTAGAACCGGACGTGGAAAGGACTGGTTCAAAATTGCAAAAGAGGTATGTCAAGGCTGTATATTGCCATCCTGCTTATTTAACTTATATGCAGAGGACATCATGCAAAATGTTGAGCTGGATGAAACACAAGCTGGAATCAAAATCACTGGGAGAAATAACAACCTCAGATATACAGATGATATCACTCTAATGGCAAAAAGTGAAAATGCTGGCTTAAAACTCAACGTTCAAAAATCAAAGATCATGGCATCCAGTCCCATCACTTCATGGCAAACAGATGGGGAAAAAGTGGAAACAGTGGCAGATTTTATTTTCTTGTGCTCCAAAATCACTGCAGATGATGACTGCAGCCACAAATTAAAAGTCACTTGCTCCTTGGAAGAAAAGCCATGACCAAACTAGACAGCCTATTAAACAGCAGAGACATCATTTGGCTGACAAAGGTCCGTATAGTGAAAGCTATGGTTGTCCCAGTACAGATAGGAAAGTGGGAGACCATAAAGAAGGCCGAGCGCCAAAGAATTGGCACTTTCAAATTGTGGTTTTGAAGAAGATTCTTGAGACAGCAAGGAGATCAAAGCAGTCAATACTAAAGGATATCAATCCTAAACATTCATTGGAAGGAATGATGCTGAAGCTGAAGCCCCAATAGTTTGGCCACCTGATAGGAAGAGCTGACTCACTTGGAAAGGACTCTGATGCTGAGAAAGATTGAGGGCAATAGAAGAAGAGGGTGACAGATGATGAGATGGTTGGTTGGTATCACTGACTCAATGGACAGGAGTTTGAGCACACTCCAGGAGATAGTGAAGGGCAGGGAAGCCTGGCATGCTGCTTTCTGTGGGTTTGCAAATAATTGGACACCAAACTAGCAACTGAACAACAACAGTATTTTTCCTTCCCTGTCTGAGTTACCTCACTCAGTAAAAGACTCTCGAGGTTTGCCTATGTTGCTACAAATGGCATTGTTTAATTCTTTTTAATGACTGAGTAATATTCCATTTTATATATGTACCACATCATCTTTATCTACTCTTCTGTCAATAGAGCAAAGAGAACTTTAAATACTACCACCCCTTTACAGGCTAGGATTTTTTTTTCCTACATGACCATTGTAGATAGCTTCATGAGCAATTTAAAGAGATAAGCTTATGTTCTAATGGCTATATGTTTACTTACGTGTTAACTAGATAAACAGAAAATGTTTTGATTACCTGAAGGTTTTCCAGTCTAAGCTAGGTAATAAGACATACATAGAAATATTAAATGATTTCTCCAAATCGGTAAATTTCATAGCAAACAGAATAATAGTCTATTTTTTAAATTTTTAAAATAATAATATCCACTGCATTTTTCCATATCCATAAAACTTAAAATTATTATAATAAAGCTATTTGTCTTTCATATTCCTTTACTAAAACTGACTTGAAAAACTCGGCAGTGATATATGTCTTAGATTATTCCAGTCATTCAATTTTCCAGACAATAAAGTATTTTGAACTATAAAAATGGAAGGGAATTATGCCCGCCAATAAATAAAATTGTCATTTCATGTGGTTCCTATAATCCCTTTATTCTTTTAATTGTGTTTTCTTTTATATGTTAAAAATTTGTAAAATTCCATAATACACAAATTGCTTCTTCAGTTATTACTAGAACTGCCAAATTTTCATGGATTTTAAAGCTGACCTTTCAGTCACAGCATCCTTCCAAATGAGTTTAAGATTTGAGCCTACTATCACATAACTGGCATAAAAATTGTACAGGAAACTAAATTGTACCCACGGGCAACTAAATGAATAATTAGTCACTGGAACTTCATGCCAAAATACAAGTTAGCCAAAATACAATCGCACCTGCAACTAGTCACCTGTAGGTTCAATTAGACGCATGCAGTTTTGCCTGGACAATACATATCTGGCACAAAATAACTGACATAGTTCTAGAGTAGAAAAAGGTACTTAACCCTTTAGAAATTCCCAGAGGAAAAGAGCTCTGGAATATTTTCTTATACCTAAGTATTGCCTGTTCTGGCAATGTTCTTCAAGCATTTTATAATGTAATGTTTTGTTTCTATGCTTTCTTTTCTCATATTACTTGTTTAGTTTGGCAGATAACAAAGAGTTGAAATAATCTGTGATAATGTCATAATCTGAGAATTGTTACATCTAACTATCTGTATTCTACTGAATTATGCATGGTGTCCTTCTATAAAAACTGATTAGTTACTACTAATGCTTCCTCAGGTAACACTGGGATTTTCTAAACAATGCATTTTCATGGAAATTTTATATTTCTTAAGGAATGATTTTATTTCAAGGTTAAGGCTAGAAGGAAGACAGTGATAATGAATTATGTTCTTACTTGTTTTAGTAACTAAACATCTAAATTCTTGTGCAGAACATACCTTTCTTGTTTCTGAAGTGATACTATTCTGCTACCCACCTCAGTATTCTAGCCTGGAGAATTCCATGGACTGTATACTCCATGGGGTCACAAAGAGTCAGACACAACTGAGCAACTTTCACTTCACTTCACTGCACTGCACTGCATCATTCTGTTTTAAAGACTTGAAAAGCAAACTGATGACTCATGCTCTGGGGGAAAAAATCTAATAAAATTGTGAAATAAAAACAGCCATTGGAAATGTGTGTCACCCCCAAAGTTTTAATACAATATTATAGTATACTAGATTATTGAACATTTAAAGTTTATTTCTTCTCAATTCTGATTATCATGAGAAGAGTATATCCTGTGCCCATGAATGCTGAGCTTGACCATTGCATTTGTTATTGTGGAATACATGCAGAAATGACAGATGCCAGTTCTGAGCCTAGGCATTAAAAGGCCTTGTGTGATTCTGCTCATCCTCTAGAAACATAGGACCTCATCAATGAGACAAACCTATGTTACATAATTTCCTGATCCAAGAATAAGAAACACATGTAACTGACTTGAATTTGATCCATTACTGGCAACAAGCCCACTCAAGCCTAGCTTAAATAAGCTAAAATACAATCTACAGATTCATAAGCAAGAAATACATGCTTATTGTTTTATGCCATTAAAAACATAAAAAGAAAAAACTGTGAAATAATTTCTTTGTGCCTTTCAAAATCTACACTGTAAACCAAAACCACTGCAGATGGTGATTGCAGCCATAAAATTAAAAGACGCTTACTTCTTGAAAGGAAAGTTATGACCAACCTAGATAGCATATTCAGAGAAGGCAATGGCAACTCACTCCAGTACTCTTGCCTGGAAAATCCCATGGATGGAGGAGCCTGGTAGGCTGCCATCCATGGGGTCGCTAAGAGTCGGACACAACTGAGCGACTTCAATTTCTTTTTTTTTTTTTTGCGACTTCACTTTCACTTTTCACTTTCATACATTGGAGAAGGAAATGGCAACCCACTCCAGTATTCTTGCCTTGAGAATCCCAGGGATGGGGAAGCCTGGTGAGCTGCCATCTATGGGGTCGCACAGGGTTGGACACGACTGAAGCGACTTACCAGCAGCAGCAGCAGCAGATAGCATATTAAAAAGCAGAGACATTACTTTACCAACAAAGGTCCATCTAGTCAAGTCTATGGTTTTTCCAGTGGTCATGTATGGATGTGAGTGTTGGACTGTGAAGAAGGCTGAGTGCCGAAAAATTGATGCTTTTGAACCGTGATGTTGGAGAAGACTCTTGAGAGTCCCTTGGACTGCAAGGAGATCCAACCAGTCCATTCTAAAGGAGATCAGTACTGGGTGTTCATTGGAAGGTGTGATGCTAAAGCTGAAACTCCAATACTTTGGCCACCTCATGAGAAGAGTTGACTCATTGGAAAAGACCCTGATGCTGGGAGGGATTAGGGGCAGGAGGAGAAGGATGAGATGGCTGGATGGCATCACTGACTCGATGGACATGAGTTTGAGTGTTCTCCGGAAGTTGGTGATGGACAGGGAGGCCTGGTGTGCTGCAATTCATGGGGTCGCAAAGTTGGACACGACTGAGCAACTGAACTGAACTGAACACAAAATTAAATAGGCAAGATACTGGTGATACAACATTATATCTGTCTGTGCAACCAAATCAAACAAACCATAATGAAAATTAATCAAAGCCTTAAAAATAGGCTGTGATCCCTTTATATTCTTTATGCAAGTTTCTAAATTTGTCCATGTATTTGGTCATTTTCTATTGATTAGGGTATTTAATAACTCTAAAAAAGACCTTTAACTGATAGAAAGGCAGTTTCAGTACAAGAAATTCTTGTCCAAATTCGTTCAGTAAATATGCAAATAATTGTGTGTGTTGTGTGTGTTTGATCATTTCCTTACTTTTGGGTGCAACAAGATGTTAAAGTTCATCATATATATTACCTGCCCTAGCCCAAGAATCAACCACTTCCTTCTACTGGAGAATATTGTTAGAAATTCATATCTGGGCACTGAACAGTTTCATAAAGTTAAATGGATTTTATTGAGCCCACAGATTATTCATAGGAATCTCTTTTCCAAGCCTATTCTTTGTGGGCAACCAAATATAAGGAAGTTATCATTTCCAACAGAAGAACAAATTGCCTAAAGGAACCATCAGAATGGAATGTGAGCACAGTCTGATGGATCCCTTATGTTATCTGTGGGTTTTACAATCAACTAAAATGTAGTAGTGGAATGCATCTAGCATAGATATGTGTGTGTGTGTATATATATATATATGTGTGTGTGTGTGTGTGTGTGTGTGTGTATATATATATATATATATATATAGAGAGAGAGAGAGAGAGAGATACATGCTCAACTTTCTTTGTTTCTCATTCTTTCATTCTTGTTTTACTTTAAAATGATACGCAATTTAAAAGAAACAAGATGTTGGCATCAGGTGGGCACTTTAAAGAAATTCTTAAACAAATATTTATGTAACTCAATATACTCATCCTGCTATACTCCACTCATTGAATGGTGCATTTAATGTAATGTTGGAAATTTTTTGTTTTGGTTGGCATTCTTCTGATTCTATCAATTCCAGTTTGTAACCACTGAAAATCCCTACTTTAGAAGATATTTTTGATTAAATTTGTCTATGTTTATCATTTGGGATAGGGTTTTATAGAATAAGAATTGGATTTTATATTTACTAGTGTAATGTGCTTTCACAAAATTTGTGCATAAGTGTACAAGATATCTTGTCTTTGTCATGACAGATTCAAATTCAACACCTAATAGAATATAATTACATCCCAGGATGGGCATGCAATAAGAATATAAGAACAAGCTAAAGTTTAGATGTCACAGGTCAAATATTAATAGTAGTTTTATATATATATAAAATAGGTATATGCAGTATACATATATACTGTATATATATGTATATATATGTGTGTGTATATACATATATGGCATACTTTCACATGGTGACTCCTTTCTATTTATTCCTTATTTTGATCTTTCCTACTCAGTTCTACTATGGAAATACAAGAAATTTCCTTCCCATTGACAATGGTATATAATGCATGCTACCTATAATTTACATATATATATATATATGTAAATATATATATGTATATATAAATATATGTATTTACATATATACATACATATATATGTATTAACATATATATATATATATATATATAATCACACTGTCTATTCACAATAACCAGAATGGTGCCACCTACACACTTTCTAAACATTAAATACAGAATACTGGGAACTATGTGGCCCTCAAGCAAATTCTTGGTTTTTGATTCACAAAGTAGGAACTTACTACCTCTAGACCACTTTTAAAAAATATCTCACTGCCTTTGTTTTCAGAGGTATTTAATGTCAGATAGCAGGTAAATAGTATAATAAATTGTGCCATCATTTGCTATTAGCAGCAGTAAATTGTTTAACAACCTAATTTTATTTTAAATCTCATATGGCTAGAGTCCATTGAAGCCCACTTTAAAAAGAAATCTAGCTTTCAACCACTTACTAGTGCCTCTAAGTGCCCATAATGTACTCCTGGGACCCTTGCAAAGGCAAGAGCATTACGGTATCTTTTCATTTTCATAAGGGGAGAAACTTGATATGGAGTATACATATTTTCATCGGCAATCATATCACTCAATTCTTTTATTATGGGTGAGGTAAAGTTAACACTGCCATCTTATGTATATCTCTTCACATTGTAGCTCTCCTATAACTGCCAGATGTGTTTTAGGAAAGCTACTGGTTATAGCAGCTCATTGCTGAACCTGGAATTTGCTCTTTTATAGAAATATGACCAATTGGGTTAAAATCCCTATAAAAGGGAAAAGAGAACTGATGTCTGCTTTTTTAAATTTTGACATTCTAAATTTTGTTCAAGTACCTTTTGACATTAAAAAAAAAATACTTCTTTTTCTATACTGAAAAAACTTTGAGATTTTTGAAGCCTCATAGTCTAGTGTAAGATATAAAACATCCTGTGTATAGCCACTTAGACATGCAAAAGTTACTAGGGACTAGAAGAAAGATTTCTTCTTGTAAGTATTTTGAAAATATAAGAACAATCATGTCTACAAGTTGAAGGTTGATTCTAGTGTATATTAGGAGGTAAACATACTTTTCAGTGCTTTACCTCTTACTGTTCTTCTTGTCTTATTCTTTCAATGTTCCCAGATGCTTTTTCATGGTAAATAAACAAATCTTATGTTTATTAACATGAAAATGTTTTCTGATTTGCCTCTAACACACCTCTATTGGTTTTTTCAGTAAATTTTACTGAGCTTAACATTTACTACTATATCCAAATATATTACAACTGTCATATTTAAAGTTATTTAATATTATATTTCTACTATTCATACTTATTTATTATTCTTTCCCAAGAGAAAATAAAAAAGGAGAGACTACCTACAGTATTAGAACTATAATAAAGCATTATATAGTCAAAGCATTGCTGTTATTTTATCAAGACAGCAAAAAGTAGCACAAAGCTGCTGCTACTGCTAAGTTGCTTCAGTCGTGTCCGACTCTGTGTGACCCCATAGACGGCAGCCCACCAGGCTCCTCTGTCCCTGGGATTCCCCAGGCAAGAACACTGGAGTGGGTTGCCATTTCCTTCTCCAATGCATGAAGGTGAAAAGTGAAAGTGAAGTCGTTCAGTTGTGTCTGACTCTTAGCGACCCCATGGATGGCAGCCTACCAGGCTTCTTCATCCATGGGATTTTCCAGGCAAGAGTACTGGAAGCATAAAGCTAGCACTATGCAAATAAATGTTATCACCTTCAGGTGTCTTAATGCAGCCAGGACACACAGAGAGTGACTAAGATCACATTTCTTTCCTACTTAACAACTCCCTTCCCATTCTCCCCACTTCCCTATTTTAAACGATAGTGGTTTAGGAGAGAATTAAAACAATACTTTAAGAAAAAAAAATTCTCTCTTTCACTCAGAAATTGCCACCAGCCTGAAATAATATTTAATTCAAACACCTAATCAACAGAACCTGTTTTCGTACTAACAAAATCAGAGTTGAGCTGATCTTTTAGTTTGTTCATTTGTTTTAAGATATATTCATAGATGGTAATTTCAGTGCTCAGGTCAGTGAAATTTCTAATTAATCAGCTGGAATATGGCCTAATGAAACTGACCAGAACATCATGCTTGAGATTAGTCCCACACTATGTAGGATTTCCTTGATAAATAATTCAAAATAATTTATATTCTAAGTTCTGTTGTTCATACTGGAACTTTTAGTTTGAAGATATCTCTTCAGTGAAGTATGGCCTCATGAAAGTCAATAACCAAAATATCTTGAATAGCTACTTTATCAAGAGTTTAATTTCTTCTTTGAAGCACTAAATGCTGCTTATAAGGGTTAGAGGAGATGAGACACTTCAGAATTCATTTAAATTCCTTATTCTCAACTACTTTAAAACATATAAGATGAAGAGATATTGTCATAAGACAGAAATACAGTTAGTGTGTTTGATTTAAAAGTCCTATCTATAACCCTGAAAACTTATAAGGGAGATGAGTTGGAGTTTCATTGATGCTACTCCTTTGGGTTATTCATTTGCTCTTTCTTCATTTTATTCTTTCTCATTTTCTGTCTGAATTTTCTATAGTAAGTAGTTAAAAACTTTCATTAAGCGGTAAAATACTACATCTGGCAATCCAAAGTTGTAAATAAACATAGCTAAGAATTAAGAAGGCATAGAGGAAAACAACATGTGATTTAGCTGTCCTAACAAAAATTAATTTGACTTTAAATTAGCTCATGTCTGTTTAGAATCAGTACTATTGACACCTGATATTACATAGGAATTCACCAGGTTAAGAACAAACCTGAGCAAACATGCTTCCAGTAAAGGACAGTGGTGGATTTGACAGATGCATGCAGGCCTCACTTTATTTGTATTTCAAATGCTACTTCTTCTGAAGACTCAACTACATGTATTTCTCCTTTCCATCAACATGGTGTAGTGGCAAGAGCATGGATTTTGACTACTGACAAAATCCTGAGTCTATTATTTCCTATTATGAAGTTCAGGATGGTTAATCACCCTATACTGACATATTTTATATATCTCTCTTGGTTTCTTTCCATTTTCCTTCTTTAAACCACATAAATCAACACATAAATAATGTGGTCATTGATAAAAACTTAGAACAACCACTTTAAGTCAAAGCATTTGGCTAAAAAAATGTCAAGGAAATTTAGAGATGGAGTAAAATATATAACATTTTCCTCCAGGGCAGGATTGCCTATAACTCAATGCCTACAGAAATTTTTCCTTAATCTAGAATTTGAAAGTTTATTTTAATATCTGTATATATTCCTCTTAATAGATTGACAAAAGTGGCTCTGATAGACAGTCTGGCAATCCTGAAAGCAAATGCTTTTTGGATTAAGATTACTAGTGAGCTTAAATAAATTAGGATCCACTTTCGTCTACTTTCTCTCTATATATTTTATCAACTATACTATTGGCCTTCTAAGGAACCCTCAGAAAGAATTAGACAATAAGCCAGATTTCTTTTCATGAGTCAGACTCAGTCTTGCTTTACAATCTACTTCTCTACATCATCACCTAAAACAATTCACTTATTTTTGCTGTATATCTAATATGACATCTATTGTTGTTCAGTCACTCAGTCCTGTACAACTCTTTGCAAACCCATAGACCGTGGCACACCAGGCATCTCTGTTCTTCACCGTCTCCTGGAGCTTGCTCAAACTCATGTCCATTGAGTCGGTGATGTCATCCAATCATCCTCTGTCCTCCATTATCTCCCAGAGTATGTTCAAACGCATGTCCCTTGAGTCAGTGATGCTATCTAACTCTGTCATCCTCTGCTGCCCCCTTCTCCTCCTGCCTTCAATCTTTCCTAGCATTAGGGTCTTTTCCAATGAGTTGGCTCTTTGCATCAGGTGGCCAAAGTATTGGAACTTCAGCTACAACAACAGATCTTCCAATGACTATGTAGGGTTGATATCCTTTCAGATTAACTGGTTTGATCTCCTTGCAGTCCAAGGGACTCTCAAGAGTTCTCCAGTACCAAAATTTGAAAGCATCAATTCTTCAGTGCTCAGTCTTTTTTTACAGTCCAAGTCTCACATCCGTGCATGATGTGCACAAAGAAATCACAGCTTTGCCTATACAGACTTTTGTCAGAAATGTGATGTTTCTGCTTTTTAATGTGCTATCTAGTTTTGTGATAAGTTTTCCTTCCAAGGAGCAAGCATCTAGAACAGCTCCATCAATCTAAAAGATTTCCTTAAGCCCTTTGCATCAATCCCATTCCCCCACATCTTGTCCTGAGTAACCACCCGTCTACTTTCTCTCACAGTTCTGCACCTCCAGAATTTCTTACAAATGGAATCATACAGAGTATTCATTTGTATTTAATTTATTTCATATAGTTAATATAGTGTTTCTAAAATCTATCTATAATTGTGCACATTAACATTTAATTTCTATTTACTGCTAAATAATATCCCATAGTATGAAAATACTGGAATTTAATATTCCCAAATTGGGGTGGTTCCAGTTTAGGGCTATTACAAGAGAAAATGATTCTGCCAACATTTGTGTATGTATATTTTTGCTGTATTGTTTTCTGCTGTATCTGTCCTCAATATTCAAATTTTGCTAGAACACAGTGGAGCTCATGAATTATTATGTTGTTCAAGTGGCAGAGCATACAGAAGAAAAGAGTATTTCTCTAAAAGGCAAACAGAGCTGCTGCCTCCACCAAGGCCACTTTGCATTCCCTTAGGTGTGTCGCTTAAAACTTCAATTTAACCTCTACTTGTCAAATGAGAAAAATAATGAGTCCTTGCCTTGGAGGAATGATGTGAGGATTTATAACATAATAATGCATATAAAAATTGCTCTGTACTTTTAGGGAAAGAAGTGCAATTTAAATACAACAAATTATTTTCATATTTTATATTGGCTTGTATCTGTTTCTGTTGTCATCTAATTAAATCAGTTTTAACAAAAGTTAAAAAATTATTAAGGTTCTAATGCCACAGAATAATTTTAATGATCCTGAAAAAATTACATCCTGAAGCTAGTCAATAATTACAAAGTAATATTATGTTTTACCACTGAAATATGACTACAGATCTTTCAAGAATATTTTAACAAGTCATAAACCTTAGCTGCTTACTATGACCTGGGAGTCTTGCTGTATATAGAATCAAATGACTCTTGCAGGTCATACTTTTTGTATATTGGTGTGTATACAAAATGATTCCTGAGAAGCACATTAGTCAGTTACATGATATAACTACATTTAATTGAATTCACATGCTTCTCTGCCATAAAGTTGAAATGTCAAAAAAAGAGTTATACACTAATTTACTCTTCTCTTAGTTACAGTGATAAATTGGAACTTCATTTTAGCACCAAATAATGCTCTACTTGCAGTCTAAAAGATGGCAAATTGGAAAGGAAATGGAATGAGAAAAGTATGGAAGTTAGAAGTGATTTGGATCATAGCAAGTAGCACACAAAAAACTGAAATCATGGCATCTGGACTCCATCTGCAGTTATTTTGGAGTCCAAAACATCTAATTCTGCTTCATTGACTACAGTAGATGAAGAGGGTGACCACAGCCATGAAATTAAAAGACACTTTCTCCTTGGAAGGAAAGCTATGACCAATCTAGATAGCATATTAAGAAGCAGAGACATCACTTTGCCAACAAAAGTCTATATAGTCAAAGCTATGGTTTTTACAGTAGTCATGTATGGATGTGAGAGTTGGACCACAAAGAAAGCTGAGCACCAAATAATTGATGCTTTTTACCTGTGGTATTTCAGAAGACTCTTGAGAGTCCCTTGGACTGCAAGGAGATCAAACCAGTCAATCCTAAAGGAAATCAGTCCTGAATATTGGGCTGATGCTACAGCTGAAGCTCCAAAACTTTGGCCACCTGATGCGAAGAACTGACTCCTTAGAAAAGACCCTGATGCTGGGAAAGACTGAAGGCAGGAGGAGAAGGGGACGACAGAGGATGAGATGGTTGGATGGCATTACCGACTTGATGGACATGAGTTTGAGCAAGCTCCAGGAGTTGGTGATGGACAGGGAAGCCTGGTCTGCTACAGTTCATGGGGTCGCAAAGAGTCAGACATGACTGAACAACTGAACTGACTGACTGACTGAAGTAGTACAGTTGAAGAACATTAGAGTTTGAGCCTCTTAAAATTGCTGTGACTGAAATTTAATAGAATGTAGACACAACTTTGCATAAGGGAGAGAGGAGATAGATATAGCAAAATAGTCACATTAAAATACACAGAATTGATTCACAAGAATACTGAGATCATAGAAATTTCAACAGATTGCTTAAGTACAAAGCAAAATGAACACAGCCACTGCATTCATTAAAGTTTAATTAACCTGATAATTGCTTGAATCTAATCAGTATGTCTTCATTCATATTAGAAGATCTCAGAACATAAATTTCCCTCATGAGTTAAGTCTCAAAACTGGCTAAGTATTAGAATCACCTAGAAAATATTTTAAAAATACCAAGGCCCAGATATAATCTGGAATATTAGACTAATATGATTCAGAGAAAGGTTCAGATTTCAGTATTTTTTAATAAAGCCTCCAACTCCATGGTGATGCTAAAATATAGACAAAGGTAAGAACCACTGCCTTGGAGAGAATAAGTTATCTACTTCAGTTCTAAAATTATTCTCAATCTGGATATTAGATGTATATGCTAGCTGCTTTACTTTGCCAAATTCCTAACTAACCAAAAATGTAATATTTCTTCATTGACTTGGCTGCACTGTATTATGGTTGTCCACTTGTCTGTCTCACTATTTTTTGTGAAGGTAGTTGGAAAATAAGCCTATGTAACTCTTATGATGCATACAAAAATCACTGTGATCACTGACAAGGAGGGCCTTGCTGGACTAGTACTTCTGCACACAATCCTGACCAGCACAGTGTCTGGACCGATTGTCTCTTCCAAAGATGGAAAAGTTTGTGTATAAAAAGGAGATAAGAGAAAAGTAGTAGCTCTGGGTAAAGGATTAAGTAGTTGGGTTATATAATAAGGGAACTTTCATATTACATCGACACCTCAGAAGAGACTCAAATATAGGACGATACTGTCTCTTGGCTGGATTATACCATATGCCTGAAAAACTGAAGTCATATATTGCTGACCCCATTGCTGCTTTTGGAACCTGACAGCATCTCATGGGAGCCTAGTGGCCTGGCCCTGGGAGACATTTTAAGATGATATGATGAACTTTGAGCTAAGTTGTTTCAGTCGTGTACGACTCTTTGCAACCCTATGGACCATAACCCGCCAGACTTCTCTGTCCATGGGATTCTCCAGTCAAGAATACTGGGGTGAATTGCCATGCTCTCCTCCAGGGGATTTTTGGCAGGCAGATTCATTACTAATAGCGCCACAAGGGAAGCTTGATGATGGACTGGATAGTATATTAACATGAAAATGGGATTCGAGTTAATAAGTCAGTTTCTCTTGACTTAAGATTATTTTACTATAAGAAATCCTTATTATAAGATGAGGGAATGGACTGTGATACTGTGCTTTGTAATAATAAATATATAAATCTCTGTCCTTGTTATAGGTACAGAGTTCTTAAAATCCTTATAAATCCCTAAGGGACCAGAGCCTTAGGAATGAATGATTTTCGTTCTAACGAGATAATCCTGGGAAGACTTTTGGAGGGCTCCTGGATGGAGCTGGTCACCAGAGAGATCAAGCCATAATTAGAAGCTTGAAATTTTCAGCCCCACCACTAATTCTCCTTAGAAGGGAGAGAGGTTGAAAATGGCGTTAATAATTGAGCATGTCTATGTGATAAAGGCTCCATAAAACCCAATAATATGAGATTATGAGAGTTTCTGGGTTAGTGAAAAGATGCATGTACTGGGTAGAGTGACACACCTCCAACTCCAGAAGGACAGAAGCTCTTGTGCTCAGGACCCTCCCAGACATCGCCTATGTATCTCTTTATCTGGCTGTTCATCTGTATCAATCATCATGTTTTTTAATAATCTGCTAAATGTGTTTTCCTGAGTTCTGTGAGCATTGCTAGCAAATTAATCGAATTCTAGAATGGGACACTGAAATCTTAGATTTATAGGTGACAACCAAGACTTGTACTAGCCTCTGAAGCAGGGTAGGAGAAGTCTTGTGGGACAGAGCCCTTAACCGTGAAATCTGATATTATCTCCAGTTAGACAGTGTTGGAGGAGAAGGCAATGGAAACCCACTCCAGTACTCTTTCCTGAGAAATCCCATGGACTGAGGAGCCTGGTGGGCTACCGTCTACGGGATCGCAGAGTCAGACACGACTGACATGACTTAGTAGCAGCAGCAGCAGCAGATAACATTGGAATTGTATGAAATAGTAGGAAACCCAACAGATACTACAGAGAACTTCTTGGCTCAGGGAAAACCCCTAAACCTCTGGTGTAAGAAGTGCTGTGAGTGTGGTAGTAGTAAAAGAGTAATGAGGAATGTTTTCCTTTCCAGTCAGCAGCAGAACAGTAATAATGAAATTCTAGTTTATTATAAATAATGTTCTTGTTTTTCTCTGCACACGTTTCCCATACTCATGATCCAAAGTACCTTTAGAGTTTAATATATCTTTGGTTTATTCTATTATTGATGCTTTTATCTGCAGTACACCCAACTCTATACTATACCACCAAGTGAAAGCTATGGTAAGTGAAAAATCACTCAGTCCTGTCTCACTTTTTGTGACCCCATGGACTACACAGCCCATGGATTTCTCTAGGCCAGAATACTAGAGTGGGTAGCCTTTCCCTTCTCCAGGCAATCTTCCCAACCAAGGGATCGGTCCCAGGTCTCCCACGTTGCAGGCAGATTCTTTACGAGCTGAGCCACAAGGGAAGCCCGAAAGCTGTGGGAAAATAGACTCTAAGTCAGTATTGCCTCTATGTAGGTTCCTGTTTCTCATTTATTCAAACTCTGGATTCAAATTTCAACTTTTGCTCTACCATTTTGATGATTCAGTCAGATATATTGTCTAGTTTGCTAGATTTGACCAACCATTCAAACTGAACTACTGTCCATGAACCTAAGAATTTTGGGCTAAAAAAAATTAAATTGTTTTGAAGAAATATAGCAGGAAAATACATAGAAGATTTGTTTTCAAACTTCATCAGAATTGATTTTTTCTTTTTGGTCAAACAAATGCTTTCAAGAACACTCACATAAAGAGAGTGCACACCTATATTCTTAACAGTTAAAACTGAGTAATAATGTAAGAAATAGGGATTCAGCAATAAGAAGAAATGATTATCATTCAACATGTTTCCTACTGTTGAATGATTAGAAAGCAAATATATTGAAACAAAGAATCAGAGAATATTATATAGAGATTGATTGGACACTAGGAAAATCAAGGCTTGACATTCTCATGTGATTTATATTTAATAATTAAGTCTCATGAAACTCGAAGTGGTATTTAACATTATGTAGTCCAATGGTGACTCAGTATTTTGAAAAACAGATCTACAAGATGGCAATTAAATTGTCTGAAATCAAACAAGTATGAAATGGTAAAACTGGATTAACATTTCCATTTTTGACCCTAAAATCTGTACAGTTAATCTTTGGTGCTACCTAGTTTTTTCTGTCTAATTTTTGACTTGTGGTTGGCTAACTTAAAACAGAGATATGCTAAGAATTCCTTTTATCTAAAAATGAATTACATTAAAAGTAAAATTCAAAACTACAGTAAATGGCAAGAGATAAGAAAGAAGGAGCTTAGATTGTTACATTTGGAGTTAGAGCAAGTCACAATGAAGAGGCAAATAATAATGATCAAATAGAAAAAGATCTATTCTGACAAATGTATGGGGTCAATATTTTTACCATGTTATCATAAATCACCACATTGCTTTCTATCGTCTTGCAGAGTTAGAGGCTGAAAGTGGGTTATAAGAGGGAAAAAAAATGTTTTTTACCCTACTGCTCACCTGAAAAATATGGAAATTTTCATTTTTATGCCATCTGGATATAAATGGTACCATGCAGTAGTTAGATTTAGATCCCAGTTAATAACCCTGGTGACAGAGCATTCCCTAAGGGAATGAGGTTTAAACAGGAAAATGTCAATTGCTCCATTCAGACAGCTCTAATTTGCTGGGCAATCTGATAGCATTTTAAGTGCTCCTCATTGGGAGGATCTGCTGTGCATGCTGCCCCCCTCCCTGCCCCCACAAAGGGTCAAATCAATATGAAGTGAAAAGGGACAAAGACTATGAAATGAATACTTGAACAATATATATTGAGTTTATTTTTTAAAGGATACAAATGCAAGCTATTAAAGGTGTTAAGAATTCCCAATGCTGTCTCCACATAACCTGTGTTTGCTGGCTACTCAGGCTGCATTATAACTCCAGGTCTCTACTGCTGCACCTATTGCCTCAGGATCAAAAGAAAATATGCTGGGAGGTAGTGGTAGTTCACTGCTCCCTTTATTCTCTGGCCACACATCTACCTGCTGAGATTTCTCCCACTTCCCCTAGCCAGTAACAGAAGGCTCTAAAAAGAAGGTGGAAGTTCATGTCAACGTTTCTGTGGGTTATTTTAATGCATAAAATCCAAAATAACAGAATTAACAGCTGCTGATACTTGAGAGAAAGGAACTCACAAGGTGGAGTTGCTTCACTAATTCCTGCCATGTATGAGTGCTAAGTGCTCCAGTTGTGCCCAGTTTTTTGTGACCCTATGGTCCATAGCCCACCAGGCTGTTCTGTCCATGGAATTCACCAGGAAAGAATACTGGAGTGGGTAGCCATGTCCTCTAGGGGATCCTCCCAACCCAGGGACTGAACCCGAATCTCTTATATCTAACTGCATTGGCAGGTGGGTTCTTTACCACTAGTGCCACCTGGGAAGCCCTATTCCTGCCACAGTGATGTTGAAACACAAGCACTTAGATTTTACCTCAACCATCCCTTCCTATCCTGGAATGCAGCACAGTATCTAAATAGAGTTGGTTGTGGCATCGAAGTCTGAGTGTATAGTTAGTAATGCACTATATGAAGGTATTGTGTCCTTGCTACCTATGCCACCTGTGCCAGACTGGTTAAGAGAAATATGATGGAACTAAATTCAACATTCAAAAAATGAAGATCATGGCATCCAGTCCCATCACTTCAAGGCAAATGGATGGGGAAACAATGGAAACAGTGACAGACTATTTTCTTGGGCTCCAAAATCACTGCAGATGGGACTCCAGCCATGAAATTAAAACACACTTTCTCCTTGGAAGGAAAGCTATGACAAACCAAGACAACATACTAAAAAGCAGAGACATTATTTTGCCAACAAAAGTCCATCTAGTCAAAGGTATGGTTTTTCCAGTAATCATGTATGGATGTGAGAGTTGGACCATAAAGAAGGCTAAGCACTGAAGAACTGATGCTTTTGAACTGTGGTGTTGGAGAAGACTCTTGAGAGTCCCTTGGACTGAAAGGGGATCAAACCTAAAGGACATCAATCCTGGATATACGTTAGAAGGACTGATGCTGAAACTCCAATACTTTGGCCACCTGATGCAAAGAGTCGAATCATTAGAAAAGACCCTGATGCTGGGAAAGACTGAAGGCAGAAGGAGAAGGGGACGACAGAGGATGAGATGGTTGGATGGCATCGCTGATTCGATGGACATGAGTTTGAGCAAGCTCTGGAAACTGGTGAAAGACAGGGAAGCCTGGTGTGCTGCATTCCATAGGGTCATAAAGAGTCAGATATGCCTGAACAACTGAACAACAACAAAATGGGGTGTGGGTTAAGGCCCTTATAATAATGCAGAAAAGGAAAGATAAAAAGACAGGGGATGTAGTCTTCTTCCCTGAGAGCATGCTCTCTTTAAGAAATCCATTGGAATGACTAAAAATTCTAAGGGCAATGAGTCCACATAAATCAGCGGTTTTCAACAGGAGGAAATCTCCTGTTACCGCCCCAGGATGTTTGGCAATGTTTGGAGACATTTTGCTTTCACAGCTTAAAGAGTGTGAGTGACTATGTTAGGGAACTAGAGACCAAAACTGCCTGCCTTGGCCAGGCATGATAATAACTGCTGGCATGAGTTGTGTCACAACAGGAGAGGCTTGATAAGAAATATGGGGCTGTCAACAAAACTAGCCGGGAGAATTCAGGAGGGCCAAAAAGAAGGAGGAAACGCTGGTCCATAATTTGCCTTGCCAATCTCCTAGAAACCTTCAAGAATCTCTCTCGTCTGTGAGATGCATGCACCACCAGGAAGGACTCTGAGTGGGGACCAAATATGGGCATGAGCAAGATGACTGGCCAAGGACAACCAAGAAAGCTCATCCTATTACCATAAAACCTGAAGCTGCAAGCTTGGCATGGCAGAGTAGATCTCCTGGCTTCCCTTATCCTGCTGCTCTCTTCTTGAGGGCCCCATCCCAGTAATGTCTTCTGCTTTGCTAGTACATGTATCTCCTCAGACAATGCATTCCAAGTGTTAGACAAGTGTCCACTTTTAGGCCCCCAGGGGTCTCCCTTCTGGTAACAACTGGAGATCTGGGATGGTACCAAACATCATACAATTCCCATGTAACAGAGTTAACCTGTGCAAAATGCCAGCAGTGCTGATATTGAGGGAGAAAAAAGAAGGTGAAGTCGCTTAGTTTTGTCCAACTCTTTGCGACCCCATGGACTATAACCCACCAGGCTCCTCCATGGAATTTTCCAGGCAAGAGTACTGGAGTGGATTGCCATTTCCTTCTCGAGGGTATCTTCCTGACCCAGAGATCGAACCTGGGTCTCTTGCACTGCAGGCAGAGTCTGCAGGTAAAGCCTGGCTTTACCTTCTGAGCCACCAGGGAAGACCCACTGATATTGAGGAACCCCATATGAAGAAAGTCAGTATATAACCCTGGTATAAAGTAAGAAAGCTATACCAGGATAAAATTTTTCTGAAGAATAATTACATTCAAAAGAGATATTTCAGAAGGGTTAACACAGAAAATACCAAGCAAAAATGCATTTTTTTTTCTACCAAATGAATCTTTACTATATTGTAAAAACTACCTGGATATTTAAGTTTCAGTTTTAGTACCAAAATTTAACCTTTCAAGTCTTAGGGAAAGATAAAGAGATTACATTGACCTTGATTTGTATTTTTAATTTCCCATTTCCATAATGTAAATTTCAGTTCATGTTTGAAACTCTCAACTGGCCTCAACTGACATGAAGGCTATGAAATCTGTGAACAATTCCTTTTAATACTAAGTATAGTTTGTGATTAAAATATAAATAATTTTTAATTTAATAGAGAATTTAGCTTTATCAAATAAAGACTATTACATGGGAAAATAACCTCTCCCAATTTCTTTCAACCATACTCCTTGTGACTAAATAAAATGCACAATAAGGTCAATTTTCTTACATACAGCTTTTTACTTTTACTCTCTAAGTTTTCCTTAAAAGGAAAACACATTTGATTTCACGTCACTTTACTAACTGTAGCCACTTCTAGATAATTGCTACCATCTACTGTGAGATGCCTGGATGGCATCATCGACTTGATGGACATGAGTTTGAGTGAACTCTGGGAGTTGGTAATGGACAGGGAGGCCTGGCATGCTGCGATTCATGGGGTTGCAAAGAGTCAGACATGACTGAGCAACTGAACCGAACTGTGACTGTAAATATCAAAATAGAAATATTTAAGTAAAAATAAAGAGCCACTTTCAAGAAAAATGGGTCAAGAGAACACTGACATTCTCAAGTGGATAATTAAGTTTATTTTCTGGATCATTCAAGCTCAAATTATAATCTGAATAAAACATTCAATTTAAACAACACTTATTTAGCACCTGCACTGTACAAATAATACATAATATGCTCTAGAGGATCAAGAAATAATCAAGGCAGTCTTGCCTGTTACAACTCTAGAGAAAGAATGCCATGTTTGAAACTCAGCTTTATGTTTAAGTTCATATTACTTAACCTCTCCCTACTTCAATTTCATCATTTGTAAAATGTTAAGAGTTATAGTACCTATGTTTTTCAGGAGTCTGAAATGCTTAAAGCAGTTCTTGGGTCAGTAAGCCATTACAAAAATATTAGCTATTTTTAAGTACACTTCTGAGAGGAAAGGACTTCTAGATTGACACATCAGCATGAGTAAAAATGCAGAAACAGGAAAATACAAGATATGCTGAGAAATGATAAATGGTTTAGTAAACTTGTATTAATGGGAGTGATTGGAAGATACAGTCAATTTTAATGAGAAAAGCCAACTATGCCCAAAATCCTGAGGGGTTTGAATGTCATGCTGATAAATGTAGATTTGTGAGGGGTGGGGGAGGATAATCAGAGTTGAATAGGACCTTCATTTATCTGAATTTTAAAAGCAACTCTAATGGCTATGTGAAGTTTGAATTGGAGGGGAAAAAATTAAAGGATGGAGAAGAATTTAGAAACTTTATATAGCAATCCCACTCCTGGGCTTATCTCCAGAAAAGATGAAAACTCCAATTTGAAAAGTTACATGTGCCCCAATGTTCATAGCAGTACTATTTAAAATAGCCAAGACATCAGTTCAGTTTCTCAGTCATGTCCAGCTCTTTGTGATACCATGGACTGCAGCACGCCAGACTTCCCTGTCCATCACCAACTCCCCAAAAGTACTCAAACTCATGTCCATTGAGTTGATGATGCCATTAAACCATCTCATCCACTGTTGTCCACGTGTCCTCCTTCATTCAATCTCTTCCAGCATCAGGGTCTTTTCTAATGAGTCAGTTCTTCACATCAGGTGGCCAAAGTATTGGAGCTTCAGCATCAGTCCTTCCAATGAATATTCAGGACTGATTTCCATTAGATGGGCTGGCTGGATCGCCTTCCTGTCCAAGGGATTCTCAAAAGTCTTCTCCAACACCACAGGTCAAAAACATAAATTCTTCAGTGCTCAGCTTTCTTTATGGTCCAACTCTCACATCCATACATGACTACTGGAAAAACCATAACTTTGACTATACAAACCTTTGTTAGCAAAGTAATGTCTCTGCTTTTTAATACACTGTCTAGGTTCATCATAGCTTTTCTTCCAAGGAAAAAAGCATCTTATAATTTCATGACTACAGTCACTATCTGCAGTGATTTTGGAGCCAAAGAAAATAAACTCTGTCACTATTTCCTTTCCTCCATCTATTTGCCATGAAGTGATGGGACTGGTTGCTATGATCTTCATTTTTTGAACATTAAGTTTTAAGTCAGATTTTTTTTACTCTCTTTTACTTTCATCAAGAGACTCTTTAGTTTCTCTTCACTTTCTGGAATAAGGTTGTTTTTATCTACATATCTGAGGTTATTGATATTTCTCCCAGCAATCTTGAGTCCAACTTGTGCTTCATCCAGCCTGGCATTTTGCATGATGGATTTTGCATATAATTTAAATAAGTTGGGTGACAATATACAGCCTTGAAGTACTCCTTTTCCAAATTGGAACCGGTCCATTATTCCATGTCTGGTTCTAACTGATGCTTCTTGACCTGCATACAGATTTCTCAGGAGGCAGGTCAGGTGGTCTGGTATTCCCATCTCTTTCAGAATTTTCCACAGTTTGTTGTTATCCACTCAGTCAAAGGCTTTGGCATAGTCAATAAAGCAGAAGTCGATATTTTTCTGGAACTCTCTTGCTCTTTTGATGATCCAACCAATGTTGGCAATTTGATCTCTGGTTCCTCTGAGTTTTCTAAATCCAGCTTGAACAAATGGAAGTTCACGGTTCATGTACTGTTGAAGCCTGGCTTGAAGAATTTTGAGCATTACTTTGCTAGCATGTGAGATGAGTGCAATTGTGTGGTAGTTTGAGCATTCTTTGCCGTTGCCTTTCTTAGGGATTGGAATGAAAACTGACCTTTCCAGTCCTGTGGCCACTGCTGAGTTTTCCAAATTTGCTGACATATTGACTGCAGCACTTTCACAGCATCATCTTTCAGGATTTGAAATAGCTCAACTGGAATTCCATCACCTCCACTAGCTTTGTTCATAGTGATGCTTCCTAAGGCCCACTTGACTTTGCTTTCCAGAATGTCCAGCTCTAGCTGAGTGATCACACCATCATGATTATCTGGGTTGTGAAGATACTTTTGTATAGTTTTTCTGTGTATTCTTGCCTCCTCTTCTTAATATCTTCTGCTTCTGTTAGGTCCATACAATTTCTGTCCTTTATTGGGCTCATCTTTGCATGAAAATTTCCCTTGGTATCTCTAATTTTCTTGACGAGATCTCTAGTCTTTCCCATTCTATTGTTTTCTCTGTTTCTTTGCACTGATCACTGAGGAAGGTTTTCTTATCTCTCCTTGCTATTCTTTGGAACTTTCATTCAAATGAGTATAACATTCCATTTTTCCTTTGCCTTTTGCTTCTCTACTTTTCATATCTATTTGTAAGGTCTCCTCAGACAACCATTTTGTCTTTTTGCATTTTTTTTCTTGGGGATGGTCTGGATTACTGCTTCCTGTATAATGTCACGAACCTCTGATCATAGTTCTTCAGATCTTGGTTTACATGGAACCAAGACATAGAAGCACCCTAAATGTCCATCAAAAGTGAATGGATAAAGAAGATGTGATATGTGTGTGTGTGTGTATATATATATATATGATGGAATATTAATCAAGTCATAAAAAGAAGGAAATATTGCCATTTGCAGCAACATAGATAAAAGTAGAGACTATCAAACTAACTTAAATAAGGCACACAGAGAAAGATAAACACATATGATATCACTTGTATGTGTAGTCTAAAATATGATATAAATGAACTTACTTACAAAACAGAAATAGATCTATGGACAGAAAATAAACTTACGATTACCAAAGGGGAATAGGAGGAGGGACAAATTAGGTGGTTGGGTTTAACAGTTACACACTACTATATATAAAATAAATAAGGAACTACTATATATAACAGGGAAATACATTCAATATCTTATAATAAGCTATAGTAGAAAAAAATCTGAAAAAGTATATATATATATATATATATATGTATAATGGAATCACTGTGCTATATATTTGAAACATTGTAAATCAAATATACTTCAATTTTATGACCTTTAAAAAAAATAGAAATTGTTTCCACAAATCACATTGGAGATACTAATGTGTGATTTCAAATAATGGAATGAAGAATAGAAAGAGTAGATAATGGAGTTATTATAGCAGAAAAAATGAACAAAATCTTTTTTTTTTTTGTGAAAGTAGGGTGGGAGGGAGAGTGAGCCACCTGTACTGTTTAGTTTCTTTTCATCTGTATTATACCAACCAATTTGCAATTCTGCTTTATCCAGAAATATTTAATGGTAACTGTCCAAAGTTATATTGATTTGTTCTTGTTCTCAAAAAGTTTATGCAAAATTCTGTCTTGATTGTTTGGATAAATACTACGTGTTTGCTTTTTTTTTTCCATGTTTCACTTGTAAGAAAATATTTTTAAAAACTGCTAATTGGTCTCTCTGTTCTATCTTATGGCACAAGTGAGCCTTGCCCTGTTGGCTCTTGGCTGGTTAGTGGCTATAAGAAAATATAGGGAGGAGGGTTCAGGATGCGGAACATGTGTATACCTGTGGCGGATTCATGTTGATATATGGCAAAACCAATACAATACTGTAAAGTTAAAAAATAAAATAAAATAAATTAAAAAAAAGAAAATATAAGCAATGCTTCACTAAGTTATAGATGCAGTGATTTTAAAATGGAACATTAAAGAGGATACCCAGAAACTTATGAAATATAACTAATAATATATATTTGTATGCTAAATCCAATATTTTATGCATTAAAGTTTACTTTATGACAGCTGTCTTCCTAACTAACTGGAGATTTGGGACTCTCAAGCCAATATTTTACATGAGAAACAAGTTTGCTTCAGGCATAGTAATTTTACTGCATACCATTATAAATTTCTATTATCCTAAGTAAGAAGAAATATGATCAAAACAATTCTATGATCAATGAAGCCTAAAATACAAGCAGGCAAGAATGTTCCACTGCTCACTTGACAAAAATCAAGTCCACTAGGAAGTTTCATGTTATAAAGAATCAGCCATGGCTCATGAATATTATTGGGTTTTTCTATGGCTACTATACTTACTAATAAAATCTTTGAAAAAACTACAATTTAAAGTCTGCATCACTAAAGTGGAATGCTGTAGTCTCAATGGTGGTCTAAAAGTTCCCACAAGTCAGTAAGGAAAAGGTCAACACCTCAACATGAAAAAGAAATGTGATTTTATAAAAATCATGAAAATTCTAATGACAAAAATCAACAAGTTTCTATCCTATCAGATTGACAAAGAAAAAAAAACATAATAAAATATTTGGGGAAGAGATATTCTCTTGCACTGTGTATGGAATGAAAGTTGGTAACAATTTTTGAGGCCAATTTGGCAATATCCATCAAATTTAAAAGGTACATAACTCTCTAGGGTATTTGTCCTAGCAGTACTCTCCAAATAGGTTACCAGGATTTTTAGTGATTAATTATAACACCAAGTGCCTGGAAACAATTTATATGTCCATCAGCTGAGGGACTATTATGTCTACCATGGAACCTCATTCAATAGCATAATAAACAAGCATTAAAAAGGATGAGGTTATTCTGTATACACTGATATGAAATAACTTCTAAAATACATTGTGTACTGACAGAAAAACAAGGTACATATTTCTCTGTACAGAAAGCAAATATTGGTATAAAAAATGAATGAATAATTTCATATATGTCTGTATTTAAATAAAATATTTCTTAATGGAGTTACAAAACAATCAGTAAGAGTAAGTATGTTTCACATGGTAAGTTGCATACTAGCTGACAGAGAGAGGAGGCCTTGATACTCATGCTATAAACTTATGTCCATTCGAATTATGTATCATTTGCCTGGCTTTCTCTTTCAAAACACATGCTAAAACACAATGTTTATGAAAACACAAAGGAATAATAAATATTTCCTTTCTGACTTCATTGTAAATGTAGATTGCTACAAATAAAAGTTTTTAATTGTCCTCAGATCTCAAAGCAGTGTCTCTGTCTCTCACTCTCCTTCTCTTCCAAAAGTGCAAAAAAAAAAAAAAAATTACTGTTTTCTTCTCACACTGTGAATTTATATGCCTATAACTCTTTTCATATCTGGACATACTGTTAAGCTCTAAAAAAAAAAATTCTCAACCATATAACACAGTACCCATAAGAAGATCCTCAATAAATGTTATAGACACAGAGAGAGATTATACAAAGGAAAAGATACTTGATTATTACTGAGTTCACTTCAAGGTGAAAAGGACAATACTAAGGCTTAATCAAATCACATGTATGAGAAATTCAAGATTTATGGGAGATAATTCTGAAACTTCAAATAACAATTATAATATGTGCATATGTGATAAGTCGCTTCAGTTGTGTCCAACTCTTTGTGACCCCATGGACTGTGGTCTACCAGGCTCTTCTGTCCATGAAATTCTCCAGGCAAGAATACTGGAGTGGGTTGCCAGGCCCTCCTTCAGGTGATCTTCCCAACCCAGGGATCAAACCTGGGTCCCCTGCATCTCCTGCATTGGCATGAGGGTTCTTTAACACTAGCACCACCTGGAAAGCCCCATATTATATGTTGGCATGCATTAATATTATATATATATATATATGTATAAATATACAAAACAGATAAATAGATGGATGCTAAGACAGTATTTTGTGAGTTGCTTTAGTGGTTTAAGAATATTATCTCCAATCTTTTACATTTTAAATAACTAGTTTAACTAGAATTTGAAAATGTACATGCACCCAATATTCATAACAGCCAATGTCTATAAATGCCGTGACATGGAAGCTCCTACACGTACATGTACATGTATTTCATTAGAATCTTTATAGTTGCATAGAGAAATGGGGATCATAATGGGTAAACAGCAAT
This sequence comes from Bos taurus, assembly GCF_002263795.3. Taxonomy (NCBI): domain Eukaryota; kingdom Metazoa; phylum Chordata; class Mammalia; order Artiodactyla; family Bovidae; genus Bos; species Bos taurus. The sequence continues at coordinate 48,546,700 of NC_037328.1, forward strand.
TCAGTAAAACCTAACTGGTAGTATTATACAGATTTTGTAGCACCAATAATTTTGTAAATAAATTTGCTATAATGTGAAATTCAAAATATGCTTTTACAGGTGTGAATGGAACAAGGCTGAGAATAGCAATAAGTGTCAATTTTCTGGATTTGTTCAAATTCATGGTCCTGAAAAAAATTCAAGTAATTTATTTAAAATGCACAACATATTAAAAAAAATAGAAAGTCAGCAAATGGATTGATAACTTTCAGTTTGCTAGGGTAAAATTGTCTGAATTTAATGACAGATTTTTCCTGGAGTATCTAAAGAATTTAGCAGCAGCCTATAAAGTGTTATATTGATGCATCTGGAAAACATAAGCTTTCATTCTAGATTCGCCTTTCATTCTTAATAAAACTTTCCTGCACATGATTGAGAGTTCTAATTTAACTTTTCAATGACATGATTACCACTGGGATTTGGATAATGATGTCTCTTTTCAGGCTAACCTAAACTGGAGGAGCCCAAATGCTGCTTGGGTTGCCTGTTTGGGGTTTTGCTTATTTGTTTAATGTCTTTAAAAACAATACCCACAGACATATTTTAATTTTTCTAATATGTGTTTCCTCCTTTAAGTCTCCATCCTAAAGTAAACATAATTTTGTATCAAAATACTTGAGAATGTTAGTTCTCTGAAGCTAGAAATTATTCCCAAAATATTTATGAGAACCACTGAGATTTAAGCTCAGTGTGAAAAATACTCTTAAAGCCCTCTACTAAAATAAATGACAGATTTTTATATTTTGTTTTTGAACAACCTTCCAAAATAGTATAGTTTGTTTAACTGATTTATCATAATATTTCTGCAATTTGGCAAAAAGGTAAATTAAAAGTTATATTTGAAGAAAGAGTGAGTATCCAAGTTTAGAATATTTTTGGAGTCAGATTTCAAAAAATAAAACAACTTTATGAGTGTACATATATGATAGAGGAGAGAATAGCACAAGCTGGAATCAAGATTGCAGGGAGAAATATCAACATCAGATATGCAGATGATACCACTCTAATGGAAGAAAGCAAAGAGGAACTGAAGAGCCTCTTGATGAAAGTGAAAGAGGAGAGTGAAAATGTTGGCTTAAAACTCAACATTCAGAAAACTAAGATCATGGCATCTGGTCCCATCACTTCATGGCAAATAGATGGGGAAACAATGGAAACAGTGACTCACTTTTTTGTCTTGGTTTCCAAAATCACTGCAGATGGTGACTACAGCCATGAAATAAAAAGACGCTTGCTCCTTGGAAGAAAAGATGACAAACCAAGAGAGCATACTAAAAAGCAGAGACATTACTTTGCCGACAAAGGTCCATCTAATCAAAGCTCTGGTTTTTCCAGTAGGCATGTATGGCTGTGAGAGTTGGACTATAAAAAAGGCTGAGCACCGAAGAATTGATGCTTTTGAACTGTGATGTTGGAGAAGACTCTTGAGAGTCCCTTGGACTACAAGGAGATCCAACCAGTCAATCTAAAGGAAATCCGTCCTGAATAGTCATTGGAAGGACTGATGCTGAAGCTGAAGCTCCAATACTTTGGCACCTGATGCAAAGAACTGATTCATTGGAAAAGACCCTGTTGCTGGGAAAGACCAAAGGTGGAAGGAGAAGGGGATGACAGAAGATGAGATGGTTGGATAACATCACCAACTCAATGGAAATGATTTTGAGCAAGCTCTGGGAATTGGTGATGGACAGGGAAGCTTGGTGTGCTGTAATCCATGGGGTCACAATGAGTTGGATACGACTGAGCAACTGAACTGAACTGAGCTGAAGGCATGAGGGCAGGCTGACGCCAAAGCAGAGGCCTCAGTCTGTCTTTGCTCCTTCTTTTTATGTTTTGTCTCCTCCCCTAGGAGCCTGCCCTATACAAATTAGGGCTAACCAGGAAGGGGGAGTGAACTAAACTGATCTGAGAGAGATCTTAGGTGAAACTGAACCTGCTGTCATCTTGATACTGGACTCTCAGACTTCAGAATGGTTAGAAAATGGATTTCTGTTGTTTAAGCCACCTAAGCTATGGGATTTTGTTGTGACAGCTCCAACTAATTTGTCTTTTTCATGTTTTTTTTTTTTCCTATTTCAGAATTTAGCCTAGTGCCATACTAAAACATATATACCTGGAATGCAATGCATAGTAACAAAAAAGATTGTATCTTTAAGAAAATTTTAAATGATTCCAAATCAGTTTCAAATTCATTCAATTCAAAATGAATTCCAAATTAATTCAATAAATTAATCCCATTTAATCTAATGCTTAATTTCTTACCCTCCTGTACCCTTTTCAAGATACTGGTTCAGGAGAAGATGCCTTACCATTATGTCAATATCAGAACTGTGTGCATTCGGTTTGGGTTCTTGCTGTACATGTTCCTGAAAACAGTAAGTGATTACATGAGGTCTGGACCATACAAATGAGTTATTTCTCTGTGAAACATTCTGACTATATTGATTTTTGTCTGCTGTAGCGTTATCTGAATAAATTGTGTACACTGAGGCCGTATTTAAATTTATCTAGATTGCTGGCCTGGTGCAATCTGAAAGCGCCAAATAGCCTCCCTTTGCTGCTTCCAGAGCAGAATGACTTGTCCTCCAGGATAGCAGCATGTGGCCTCATAGCTGAGATTAGGATTTCCTTGCTTATAATCAGGGCACTGGGTTCAACCTCATATCTACCTGAGAGTCATGGAGAACTGAGAGGAAAGAATGTGTCTGCCCTTTCCCATCTAGATTTCCTCAACCTGTTTCCACTTAGTATTCAGGGCACCTTCATTGATCAGAAATAAAAAGATTAAAAACATTTTCAGCCCTAAGTTTTCAAAATTGTTTTAATAAACCATGAAATATCAGCTTTCTCCTTTATATTTTCCCCTAAAAATCAACCTAGCATGTAGAACGCATACTTCCTATGTATACATCACTCTCCTGTCCTTTGAAAATTAGTTTTCTTCATGTCCACTTTCTGACTTGCTACACTCCTCTATAGCATACATTATGCAGTATAGCTGGTGTGGAGGGATGGAAGGGACATAAGATTTTTGTTTTGCATATTCTCCTACCTGAATATATATTTGCTAAAACTAGTATTTACATGTTTGTGGGAGCTTGGAGAATAAGGATAATATGAAAGATGTTTATGAGAATGTGAGGAGAAAGATAGATCACCACTCTGTTTCATTTGTTTTGAAACAAGTAAATATTTCATAATAAGTGTTTATGAAATAAATTAATGATTAATAAGGAATAAATTAACTTCTAATTACCACAAAATAATTTTATTGGGAAACGTAAAAATGCCCACCAACATATATGTAGAAATTACCTGCAGAATACAACTTTTGTAAAAATTCTGGACAAACTTGATTGAGTGATATGTTTCTGTAATCTTTATTTTCATTAATGTTTTGTCTTAGATCTTGCTTCTCCTATTGTAATATATTTTATTTCTATGCCCTGATTCCTCCAACCTGAATCTAATAAATATGGAATAGCTATGGTTCAGAACACACTAAGATATCAAAACATCCTTTCAGGAAAAAAAAAAAAATGTAATGCCCCTTTCCATTCTCAAAGTAAAAACACCCACTTCAGGTCTTTAAGGTTAAATTTATCTCTGCATTTTTCACATTCAGTGTGCTTAACATATCTGTGATTTATCAGTTAAGAAAATATTCTGATTTACTTTTTATTTTTAACTGAATCTGAAATCATAATTGATTCAATCTTCATTTTACTTATTAAGGATTTATAAATGTACACCTAGAGTTTTATGATTCTACTTTAATTTTTGACAATTTGATTCCTTCCCTATTAATTTTTACATTGCATAAATGTAACTGACATATGCAACTTAGGTATTATTTACTCTACTGTGAACTTATTTATATGAAATATTTTATGTAAAAACCAAAGCAAGAATAAAAATGTGAAGAGTCACCTCTACTTATATAACAACTTGAAAATTAGCATGATCTATTTTATTTCTTGCTTCTAAGAAGTGATAAGGGAAAAAAAGGTCAACAAGTACATTTCCATGAGGTATAACATAAGTTGGAGGATCACTCAAAAAAATAATAATATAATCCTTGTTCATCTGTTAAATAGTAGGCAACACTTCAACTTAAATCATAGAGGATCACAATAACCTTCCAGCTAAGGTAGCATCCCTAAATCATTTTTGCTAACACGTTACTTCAATTCAAAATATTAAAAATAAATATACTTCTGCTTTACAAGATGACTTTTTTTACTTACAGCTTAGAAGGATGTATTAAGCTATGATTTTAGAAAATTTCAATGTGGTTCCACATTTTAAACATTGCATATATGACATAAATTCTGATTTAAAAAATGTAAATATAGATGAGATATCATTAGAGATTCTATTCAGCTTTTCCCCCTATAACACTAAAAATTAATCAGTCCTAAATAATGAGGACCAAACAAATTAAGCATAATATTGAAGTAGATAAATTAACAACTAAATATGAAGAGACTTCAAACATCTATAAATACCCAGAATTAATCTGAGTTTTATCACTGGAAACAAAGTGGAGACTAACATATTATGAAATAGAACTTGACTTTAAATATGCCAATCTTACCTTGAAATTAATACACACAAATATTCCATCTTGCTTTTTATCCACCCTACTTTTTTTTTACCTAAAGCGCACACTCATTTTTCAGTATAACATTCAACTAGGAAACTATTTTAAAAATTGTTCTAAGACCCAAAAGACAGATCAAATATCTAGACAATATAAAACTTTTGGGATGAACTGAAAGAGCACAGTTCTTTACCCTTATACAGAAAACAACCAAGAGTAAAAGTTAACAGGACACCAAGATGTAAAAGATTTACTGAAATAATGCCTGTCTTAATGGACAGTTGACTAGCTGTACACTAGCCTCAAGGAATAGATAATTTGGATGTTAGTGCAGATTTATATGTGTGCATACGTGCATTCATACTCAGTCTTTGTGACCCCACAGGCTGTGGCCCACCAGACTCATCAGTCCATGGGATTTTCCTGGTAAGAATACTGGAATGAGCTGCCATTTTCTCCTCCAGGAGATCTTCCCCACACAAAGACTGAACTCACGTCTTTTGCATCTTCTGCAAGGCAGGTGGATGCTTTACCACTGAGCCACCAGGGAAGCCCACGGTTTCATAGCCCAAGGCCTAAAACTACTTATGCCATTAGATATTAATAATTTAGAGTAAGTCCAAAAGGCCTTATTTGGAATAGTAAATAATTACTTACATAAATCACTTCTTGAAAGTGAAAGTGAGAGTCACTCAGTCATGCCCCACTCTTTGCCACCCCATGGACTACACAGTCCATAGAATATTCAGGCCAGAATACTGGAGTGGGTAGCCTTTCCCTTTTCAAGGGGATCTTCCCAACCCAGGGATCAAACCCAGGTATCCTGAATTGCAGATGGATTCTTTACCAGCTGAGCTATGAGGGAAGCCCTCACAATCACCTCTTAATATAGAATCCAAATATTCTCCTTGGAAGAAAAGTTATGACCAACCTAGACAGCTTATTAGAAAGCAGACATTACTTTGCCAACAAAGGTCTGTCTAGTCAAAGCTATTGTTTTTCCATTAGTCATGCATGGATGTGACAGCTGGACTATAAAGAAAGCTGAGCACTGAAGAACTGATGCTTTTGAACTGTGGTGTTGGAGAAGACTCTTGAGAATCCGTTGGACTGCAAGGAAAGCCAACCAGACAATCGATCTTAAAGGAAATCAGTCCTGAATATTCATTGGAAGAACTGATGCTGAAGCTAAAACTTTAATACTGTGGCCACCTGATGTGAAGAGCTGACTCATTTGAAAAGACCCTGATGCTGGGAAAGATTGAAGGCAGGAGGAGAAGGGGACAACCAAGGATGAGATGGTTGGATGCCATCACTGACTCAATGGTCATGAGTTTGAGTAAACTCCAGAAGTTGGTGACGGACAGGGAGGCCTGGCATGCTGCAGTCCATGGGGTTGCCAAGAGTTAGACACGACTGAGAAACTGAACTGAAAGATTCAAAAAGATATTTATTTTCCTCAAGTTCTGGTATTAGAAAACAGACTAAACCCCTAAAATAGATAACAAATATTTACACCCAATTAACTCATACACACACACACACACACACACACACACACACACACACCTTTAGCTCTGTTCTAATATATTCATAGGTTCACATGTGATATGACTCACTTGAACTTTAACATCCGGTTACGGCAGAAAAGTTATACTGGACTAGTTTTCTCATAGTAAACAGCCATTAAACTAGAAAAATATTTAATACAGCTTGGGTTAAAATTAGAAAACAATAGTCTAGAAGGCAATGGCACCCCACTCTAGTATTCTTGCCTGGAAAATCCCATGGACGGAGGAGCCTGGTGGGCTGCAGTCCATGGGGTCGCTAAGGGTCGGACACAACTGAGCGACTTAACTTTCACTTTTCACTTTCATGCACTGGAGAAGGAAATGGCAACCCACTTCAGTGTTCTTGCCTGGAGAATCCCAGGGATGGGGGAGCCTGGTGGGCTGCCGGCTATGGGGTTGCACAGAGTCTGACACGAGTGAAGCGACTTAGCAGCATCAGCAGCTACTAACTATAAGCAATGAGCAGAAACTATCCTGATGCCAGATCATTGCTGACCCTATACATACGGAGGAAGGGCAGAGTCACTGGCCCTCAAATCTAAGACCCAGTGAGATAAACACAACCTGTGTTTGAAGTTGATAGAGGATAACAGAGCATTTCAATGCTGTATCCATCCCCAGACTAGCAAATAACAGTAACAAGTAACAGAAGTTTATCCCTGAAGCCAAGAATGAGTACCTGGAAAGATACTCTCTTTGAACCAGGAAGTCACAAGAATAACCTAAATCTGAGAGAAGAATAGAAATACTGAGAAAAACATTTCCATTAACCCTGCCCCACAGTAAGGATGGATAACACCTGAGGAATTTGAAGCCAGTAGGGTAATAATTGTAATAATAACCACAGTAAAACACAAACACAGCTTGATTCATGACTATATTGACAAAATGTTCCACACTGCAGTTCTAGCAAAGGAAGCATATCCATAAGTTCTGTGATGTAATGTAAAGCATGGTGCCAGTAATTAATAATAAAGCTTTATATACATAAAACTTGCTGACATAGTAGACCTTAAGTGTCCTTACTACATATACAGACAAAAGGTAAATACGTGAGGTGATGGATAGTTTAATTAGGTTAATAGGGAAAATCATCTCACAATGTACACATATATCAAAACATAATGCTGCATACCTTAAATGCATATAATGTATATGAATATATTTGTCAGTTATATAATGACAATAAAGTTAGGAGGAAATTCCCATTTTGAGGGATACGCATTAATTCTGTCTCTTAATCTACAGGTGATTTAGATTTTTTATCCAAAAAATGTGCAACAAAGGAAGTAAGAAAGAACATAAGGGACAAAATAGACAAAGGAGTCAACAGATGTAACTCCAATATGACCTAGGCATTGGAACTTTCAGACTGAGAATTTAAAATAACATGATTAATATGTCAAAGGCTATAATGGAAAGGGTAGACAACATGCAAAAGCAGATGGGTGATATCTTCAAAAAAATGGGAACTGTAAGTAACAATCAAAACGACATGGTATAAAGTAATGATAACAGAGACGAAGACTGTCTTCAATGAGATTATCACTGTCTTCAATGAAACTGACACCTAACCTTGAGAGAACTTGAAGATAAGGAAATAGAAACTTGAACTGAACACAAAGTAAAAGAAATGTGAAAGTAAAAATCAAAGAAGATAGCATCAAGATCTTTGGGAAAATATCAAAAAGTAACACACATGTAATTGAAATCTCTGACAGAAATGAAAGAGGTAACAGGGAGGAATACATATGTGAAAAGATATCAGTCAAGAATTTTCTGAAAAATAATGAAAGGCATCAAGTCACAGGTCCAAGATGCACAGAAAACAAATGGAATGTAAATATAAGCAAAGAAACACCTACTCGCAGAACATCCTATATTAAACCTGCTAGAAACCAATAGTAAAGAAAAAAATCTTAAATGATAGTGAAGGAAGAAAAACAGACATAATGCATATTGAGAAATACAGGTAAAAATTAAAGCCGATTTCTTATTGGAAATCATGGAAACAAGAAGACAATGAAAGGAAGCCTGAGGGGATTCTTCTCAGATATTTGTTAATACTAGGGGAAACTGGCAGAGCTACTGCTGGTAAACCTCATGATATGTGGGGCCTCCCTATCCTTGCAGAGCTCCTGTTGGTGAATTTCATGGTATTTGAAGGTCCATCTAACCCTGTGGTCTTAGGTTTTTAAGCTCAGAGTTCCACAGTGAGCCTCCAGCAATCTTTCAATTACAGTTCAGCTTTTTCTGCCTGACTTTGGTTCCCAGGGTCTTGATCTGTGAGTCTCACTCTGGTTCAACCAGGATGAACTCAAAGCTAATCTTGTTTTGCCTCTGCCTGATACCAGTGATGTCCTGGAACTGACTTGCTCTGCCTGCCAAGACTCAGTTCCATGTTCCGTTCCAAGAACCAAGATTCTCTTCCCAATTCTGTGTTCAATGACACAATGCTGGGAGTTTGCAGCCAACCATGGTGGGAGTATTTACATCATGGAAATTGGCAAATGCTACAAATCAAGCCTTCTCCCCTACATCCACTTCTGTGCTGGAAGAGCCTGTTGTTAAGGAATTACCAGACACCTACTGCTACAACTCCCACCTCCCACCCCATAAGATTCTTTTGGAACATCATATTATTTTGTTTCAGTGTGTACACCTAAAATACTACAATTCTTTTAAAAATAAAATCATAATTCCTCACATATTAAAAAATTAACACTAATTTTAAAAATATTGTCAAATAGCCATTTGTTCAAATTTCCCTGATTAAACAACAACAACAACAACAAAAGGTATTCAAGTATTGGAAAGAAAAAAAAGTCATTCAAGTATTGGAAAAGGGGCAACCTACAATTCTGTATAAAAGTGAAAAGGTAAAAGAAATAAAAAATAATGTGTATGAAAATCAGAAACCCCAATACAATCAAAAACAAAATGAGTAGTTTTATCTTCTTAAAATAAAAGTATAATTCCAAAGCAGTGTGCTCATACTGAATATTTTTTAAATATGCAATTTACAAATATTCAAGAAACTTATTATAAATGTGAAATGTGAAATAAGGCAAATGCTATGAGAAAATATATATGAAATATTTATTTTTATTTATAACAGACATGGTTTCAAGGAGGCTTAGAAAAGCTTCATAGGCATAAATGATTCTTTACTTTTCATTTTCACTAAAATCAACAAGCTCAGCTAATATGTTTGCAGTATTTCACTCTTGCTCTGTATCCACAAGTTTATTTCATCTATCAACTTCTTTTTGGTGGATGCAAGCATGTGCTGACTTATCTATTTTGAAGCAATTGTTTTAGGAGAAGCCCTCACAGGAACCATGAGTAATTATGGATATTATTATTAGTGAATCAAACAGACAGCAAATATATGGCTATCTGCCACTGATCAAGAATTAAACATAGGGATGTCATGATATAATTTCAGATAGTATATTAAATATTTGGGAAAAAAAAGTAGAGCTTTAATATCTGAGGCTGCTGCTGCTGCTACTAAGTCGCTTCAGTCGTGCCCGACTCTGTGCGACCCCATAGACGGCAGCCCACCAGGCTCCACCTTCCCTGGGATTCTCCAGGCAAGAACACTGGAGTGGGTTGCCATTTCCTCCTCCAGTGCGTGAAAGTGAAGTCGCTCAGTCGTGTCCGACTCTTCACCACCTCGTGGACCGCAGTCTACCAGACTTCTCCGTCCATGGGATTTTCCAGGCAAGAGTACTGGAGTGGGGTGCCATTGCCTTCTCCGGCATATCTGAAGAGAAAATCACAAACTGTGCATGCATGTGAAATGCCTTAGACTCTGATGCTGGGAGGGATTGGGGGCAGGAGGAGAAGGGGACGACAGAGGATGAGATGGCTGGATGGCATCACTGACTTGATGGACGTGAGTCTGAGTGAACTCCGGGAGTTGGTGATGGACAGGGAAGCCTGGTGTGCTGCAATTCATGGGGTCTTAAAGAGTCAGACACGACTGAGCGCCTGAACTGAACTGGCAGATTGCTGTTAAATAAGAGCCCAAATTGTTACTCACATCAGTATACAAACCAACAATTTCAATTGTCTGTTAATAAACAATACTCATTTAGTAGAGTTAATTGATATTTGGTTGTAGAATTATTATTTGCTTCATGTTAAAACCTTTCAAATTCAGATGAAATTGATGAAAGCAGTTTATAATACTAGCCTTGTTCACATATAATTATTTTTCCTTCCATGAGTAACAAACTTAAATCAACCTCTCCTCAAGAAAAACAAAGAGATAAAATTTTACTAACAGTGAGATAATTTTCCATTGTCTGTACTGGTTTCAAAGTCCTCTAAATTAAGAACTCAAAGTTTTATTTTTAATACCTGTGAGTGAAGTTGCTCAGTCATGTCCGACTGTTTGCGACCCCATGGACTGTAGCCTAAGAGGCTCCTCTGTCCATGGGATTTTCCAGGCAAGAGTACTGGAGTGGGTTGCCATTGTCTTCTCCAGGGGATCTTCCCAACCTAGGGATCAAACCCAGGTCTCCCTCACTACAGGTAGACACTTTACCGTCTGAGCTACCAAGGAACCACTTTAATACTATATATGTACATAAAAGACATTCAAATAAAAGGGTTTGCATTTTAAGTAGGAAGAAAAATTAATTGACCTGGGAAGGAAACAAACTAGGTAACATATGCTCTTAATTAAGCAAAATAAAATAGTTCTCTAATGCTATGTTTGATGCCCCTTCCTTGCATTGGCATTGATTGAAAGGATTATTTATTTTGAACATACTAGGGAAAACACTTCTATTTGTTATTGATAACTATGAAAATTGCCTTACATACAATTGAAAGGGTAAAGAAACAGTTTAATTTTCAATTTATTATTTAAAGAGTTCCACTGAAGAATAGTTATGGCAATCACAGTTGCTTAACTGTTTCACACTTAAGCAATTAGAGGTTTTAGCCTACTGTTTAATTCAGAGATTAAAAAAAAAAATGATAAATCTTTTCAAGCTTTCTCTGACATCTAGGTTTGACTTTTTGGCTGTACATTTTCCACTGAACATCAAGAATAGCTAATTTCTTGAAGTACTAGGAATAAGTAAATGCTGTTGAAAGAATTACTCTAGTTTAGAAAATTCCTCCTTAGCAGCAATTTATTCCATCATAATTTGTGCAAACCTGTGAAATAAGTAGTGGCAGTAAGGCTGAACTTTAGACAAACTTCTCTCTTTGCCTTAATAGAAATTACTAATAGATTTTGAAAAATGAAAATATTTTTAAGTCTTAAATAATTTGCTACTCCTCTGTAGGCATGCAAATATCATAGTCAGCATACATATAATCTCTCTTTTCATTAGGTTTATTTTTTTTTAATGGAAAATTATATTGAGAAGGGAAATTATGGGCTGGTTCTCTACAGGCAGATATTAGAGGCAAGAAGTAAGGAAATTAGTAATCAAAGTTTAAAAAACTTGTCAAATGCTCTCAATTTTAAAATAGAGCTTGGACAAGGCCATCTGGTGACAGACTATCATTTTGCCCACTGAGTATTTCATAGAAAGGTGATTACTTTGCAAACCTGTATGTTTTTTGTTTACTATTGGAAAACTGTATTTTAGCTCCTGAATTTTCATTTCTGTCAAAATTTTAGCTTTTCTACTAGGTCTTCCTGAACATGTTCTTCTCACTAACTTTTCACTAACTGAATTCACTTATGACCAGCAAGATTCTAGTCAATAAAGTAGGAATTCTTAATTTACATGTTTCATTTTACAAATAAACTTACATTTATTCATTTACATCTCTAAGAAAGTTTTTATCCTTTACTACTGTTATCTTTTAAAGCATCTAATAGTTTAATATTTATATTTCCTCACAAAAGCTAAAATACTAGATAAATACATACATACATACCTATATGTTGTTGTTTAGTCACTAAGTTGCATCCAACTTTTTGTGACCCCATGGACTATAGCCTGGCAGGCTCTTCTGTCCATGGGATTTCCCAGGCAAGAATACTGGAATAGGTTGCCATTGTGTTCTCCAGGGGACCTTCTCCACCCAGGCATGAAACTCATGTCTCCTACATTGGTAGGCAGACTTATTACTGCTGAGCCATCAGGGAAGTACACACAATATACATAAAAATTTTGAATTACAGAAAAATTACTCTAAAAATCTTATGTTCTTAGAAATATATTAGATATGTGTTTAAGGTTCAGAACTCTAAATGGCATAAGAAAAATGTCTAACATACGTGAAAATAGAGTACAAATAGTACCCTTTAAAGATCTGTCAGTCTACAAATAGGTGATCAGATGAAAGGAAGGAAAGCTGTTACCATTTTGAATTTTATTATTAAATGCAACAATGGGGTAGGTTTAAAACAGTGTTTTCATTCATGGCAACAGTGGCCTAGGTATAGCCTGTTCTTATAAATTAAATTCATTTGATCCCTCTCACATTCTATCAAGAAAAAACTGTCTATTACACCTACTAAAAGAAATGGTATGGACCTAACAGAAGCAGAAGATATTAAGAAGAGGTAGCAAGAATACACAGAAGAATTATACAAAAAAAAGATCTTCACGACCCAGACAGTTACAATGGTATGATCACTCACCTAGAGCCAGACATCCTGGAATGCAAAGTCAAATGGGCCTTAAGAAGCATCACTATGAACAAAGCTAGTGGAGGTGATGGAATTCCAGTTGACCTATTTCAAATCCTAAAAGATGATGCTGTCAAAGTGCTGCACTCAAAATGCCAGCAAATTTGGAAAACTCAGCAGTGGCCACAGGACTGGAAGGTTGGTTTTCATTCCAATCCCAAAGAAAGGCAATACCAAAGAATGTTCAAATTACCGCACAATTGAACTCATCTCACATGCTGCAAAGTGATGCTCAAAATTCTCCAAGCTAGGCTTCAACAGTATGTGAACCGTGAACTTCCAGATGTTCAAGCTGGATTTCAAAAAGACAGTGGAACCAGAGATCAAATTGCCAACATCCATTGGATCATCAAAAAAGCAAACGAGTTCCAGAGAAAAATCTACTTCTTCCTTATTGACTATGCCAAAGCCTTTCATTGTGTGGATCACAACAAACTGTGGAAAATTCTTAAAGATATGGGAATACCAGACCACCTGACCTGCCTCCTGAGAAATCTGTATGCAGGTCAAGAAGTAACAGTTAGAACTGGACATGGAACAATAGACTAGTTCCAAATTGGGAAAGGAGTACATCAAGGCTGTATATTGTCACTCTGTTTATTTTATTTATATGCAAAGTACATCATGAGAAATGCTGGGCTGGATGAAGCACAAGCTGGAATCAAGGTTTCCAGGAGAAATATGAATAATATCAGATATGCAAATGACACTACCCTTATGACAGAAAGTGAAGAACTAAAGAACCTCTTGATGAAAGTGAAAGAGGAGAGTGAAAAAGTTGGCTTAAAACTCAACATTCAGAAAACAAAAATCATGGCATCTGATCCTATCACTTCATGGCAAATAGACAGGGGAACAGTGGAAACAGTGGCATAGTTTATTTTTTTAGGCGCCAAAGTTATTGCAGATGGTGACTGCAGCCATGAAATTAAAAGACACTTACTCCTTGGAAGAAAAGTTATGACAAAGCTAGACAGCATATTAAAAAGCAGAGACATTACTTTGCCAACAAAGTTCTATCTAGTCAAAGTATGGTTTTTCCAGTGGTCATGTATGGATGTTAAGAGATGGACTATAAAGAAAACTGAGTGCTGAAGAATTGATGCTTTTGAACTGTGGTGTTGGAGAAGACTCTTGAGAGTCCCTTGGACTGCAAGGAGATCCAACCAATCCATTCTAAAGGAAATCAGTCCTGAATATTTACTGGACGGGCTGATGCTGAAGCTGAAACTCCAATACTTTGGCCAGTTGATGGGAAGAACTGACTCATTTGAAAAGACCCTGGGAAATACTTAAGCCAGGAGGAGAAGGGGTTGACAGAGGATGAGATAGATGGTTGGATGTCATCACCAACTCAATGGACATGACTTTGAGTAAACCATGGGAGTTAATGAGGGACAGGGAGGCCTGGTGTGCTGCAGTCCTTGGGGTCGCAAAGAGTCAGACATGACTGAGAGACTGAACTGAATTGAATTAGGTTAATGAGATATTCACTCTCAACTAGCTCTCAATATTTTGTTAAATATGATATCTGAGTCTAATTTTTGTGCTATATTGTTTATTTTCTAAGACACTTAAATTCACTTTACCTTTCGTAATTTTAACTTATGTCTTTTTATTATCAGGTAATTAAAACACATTCTGTTGGGAAGTCCACATGCAAAAATTAAAGTCTAATTATACTGTAATAAGAACTTAATGGTCCTTTCCATTACTCTACTTTACCTTGGATAGCGTTTTCAGGTTGGCATTATCTCCCTACGATAGTTGTTTATAGCACTGGTGGCTTAGTCAGTAAACAATGAGCCTGCAATGCAGACGACCCAGGTTCGATCCCTGGGTCGGGAAGATCCCCTGGAGAAAGAAACATCAACCCACTCCAGTATTCTTTCCTGGGAAATTCCATGGAAAGAGGAGCCTAGCAGGCTACAGTGCATGGTACTATAAGAGTCATATATGACTTAGTGACTAAATAACAAAGACACAGAGAACACAGACTCCATGAACTGTTTCTGGTAGATGACTTTACACAGTAAGATACCTCTTTATCCATAGAAACCAGACATCATTTGTGAAATATTTTCAAAGTCTTCTGATTATAATTTTAAAAAATTGAAGGAAAGGAATTGTTTAATGTTACAGCAGTGCAAATTACATTATTAGATGGGCTTAAATTTTTAAATTTCATTTAGTTTTAGCAGAGTCTTGGCTTTCCAATGAAGGGTCTTCCAAACATTTTATTTAGTCATGTTCTACTTCACAGCAATCTATTATTGTTTCAAAGGGAGTATGCTCTGATGTTACTTTCTTGAAAGTGGTAAAACTCACTTTCACTTGGATAAAGAAGGGAAAAAGAATCATCAGAAAGACTGATTTTTTTATTACTGAGTATAATCCTTCATTTCAAATTAAAACATCTTTCCTACCCTCATTTTTACTAATTTCCACACTTTTAACATTAATTTTCCTCATATAGTCAAATATAAATCAAACCAAATTTGTTTTCGTATTTTATTTAACCTCTTCTTTAAATCAACTTACCATTCAACTTTATAATTTATGCAATATTCTTATTGCTTCCTTAAAATATTCAGCACAGGTGTATATTCACCAGTGTCCTGGAGAGAGAATTTTAAATTATTTCAATAGTGTTGTTTGAGCTCATTTTAAATTAAAAAAAAAAAACACAGAAAAAGGAAATTATTTACATCTACCCAGATAGCAAGATAAAATAATCAAACAATTTTATACCTTATAAAATATTAAACATTCACTACAAAATCTATGCATAGTCTAAGAACAGAGCATCAAGACCACTTATATATAAATCTGAATTGTTTTATACAGTTCCACTTATAATCTATGCCTTTATATATTAAAATACCAATATTCATAAGAGATTGAATCTGCATACTTCAGAATTTTTCATAAGAATGAAAGAAATGGAAACTTCTGAGTCTACTCTAATGGGTAAAAATGTACTGTAACATTGAAAACTAGTTTGTACAACTATTTTATCTTTGGCTCAGACTAAGAGCTGACTACTATTTTATATGAAACTTTACAATTTGTAAAATAGTATTTTAACAAAGATACAAAAAGTATAGTTCCAAAACACCCAAATCTGAGCATTAATTGGCTGATTCCAGCTGCATTGTGCTTAAGTATGTCCTAACTCCAGTGTTCTTGCCTGGAGAATCCCAGGGGTGGGAGCCTGGTGGCCTGCTGTCTATGAGGTCGCACAGAGTCGGACATGACTGAAGCAACTTAGCAGCAGCAGCAGCAGAAATAAAATACTGACAATAGTACGTTTATGACATGCCCTCAAAATCTGACCCTAAAACATATCTAGCACAAGTCATGATTCCACAATGACTGCATACATTGGGTGCACACAATTATCCTCACTTGCCATATTCCTTTTCTAAGTTATGATCCCCCAACGCATATTTCTTCAATGTAAGAAGTTGTTATACAGTATACTAACGCATATATATGGAATTAAGAAAGATGGTAACGATAACCCTGTATGTGAGACAGCAAAAGAGACACAGATGTATAGAAGTCTTTTGGACTCTGTGGGAGAGGGAAAGGGTGGGATGATTTGGGAGAATGGCATTGAAACTTGTATAATATCATATATGAAACTAATTGCCAGTCCAGGTTTGATGCATGATACTGGATTCTTGGGGCTGGTGCACGGGGATGACCCAGAGGGATGGTACGGGGAGGGAATAGGGAGGGGGGTTCAGGATGGGGAACATGTGTATACCTGTGGCGGATTCATGTTGATGTATGGCAAAACCAATACAATATTGTAAAGTAATTAACATCCAATTAAAATAAATGTATATTAAAAAAAAGAAGTTGTTAAAGGAAAAAATACAGATAGTAGTAAGCCAAAAATAGAAGGCCATTTGAGCAAATTGCATATTCAAATAAATACTTTTGATCAGAAATTTCAGTTTTGATGAATAGTTAACTGACATAACTGATCTGGTTTAATATTTCATCAGATAGATCTAGGTTTAATTTTCAAAGTCACCACTATCATCTGTGTGCCTTTATCCTTTTATTTTATTTCTTTTTTTGCCATTAACTTAAAGTCAACATACAATTTTAGATCTCATATTAATAGTATAAAATCTAGTAAAATGATTTATACTAGAGAACTTTTAATTTCAGTTAGTCTTTTTTAAAAAGAAGAGAAAAGATCTTGAAGAATTTGGAATATGTATTTCTGTTTTTATGGGAAAGGAGAGGGTCATATAGTTATCTGTGATGATTTTCAGTAAACCCTCTATTCTCTAAAATATGACCCAAAATGATGTCATTGATATCTAAGGGTACAAATTGGATCCTTATTTTCTTGGTGCAGTGTTTGACTTTTATTTTCATTAAAATGCAAATATCCTAGAGAGGGGACTCAGTTTTTTATTCACTCATTTATATTTTCCTGTAAACAGTGGATATACAATCAATATTTCTTCATTTACACTGTCAGATGATTTATTAAGAAAAAGTGTGGTTGATTTCGGGGGGGGTGGAAGAGAAAAATTCAGAAGCTACTCTCATTAAGACACATAATGTAGGAAGAAAAAAGTAAAACTGAGAAAAGAATTCATAAACATGTACTTATCATACGATTTTGGTAAGGGTTGACGAATATAATTCAGAGAAAACAGAGTTATTACATGAAACAGTTCTGTATTCTTAGTGATAAAAAAGAGTATCAGAAATAGCTAATATTAGAAAGCATGTTTTATAATATTGGTTAACAAAGAATTTGGGGGAAAAAATGAAAAATGAGTAGCTATTGTAAAATTCCATAAAATCTCAATACTAAGCAAGAGATATCTCTCCCCTTGTGTGAATAAATATGAGAAGGCCAGAAGAAATGGAAGAAATAAGCTTTTCCTCTTTAATAGTCCTTGAAGATAATCCTTTTCATTAGTCCTTTAGTACCCAAATGGGGGTGCTAAAGACAAGGTTTATGGAACCCCATTCCAGTACTCTTTCCTGGAAAATCCCATGGAGGGAGGAGCCTGGTGGGCTACAGTTCATGGGGTCGTTAAGAGTCGGACACGACTGAAGGACTTCACTTTCATTTTCACTTTCATGCATTGGAGAAGGAAATGGCAACCCACTCCAGTGTTCTTGCCTGGAGAGTCCCAGGGATGGTGGAGCCTGGTGGGCTGCCGTCCATGGGATTGCACAGAGTCGGACATGACTGACGTAATTTAGCAGCAGCAGCAGCAAAGACAAGGTTTGTATGTCACTGAGTCCCTTCTGCCTCTGAGAACTCACGAACTGCAGCACTCCAGGCTCCTCTGTCTTGCACTGTCTCCTGGTGTTTGTTCAGATTCATGCCCATTGAGTGAGTGAGGATTGACTGGTTTGATCTTGCAGTTCAAGGGACTCTCCAAAATCTTCTCCAGCACAATTTGAAAGCATCAGTTCTGCTGGGCTCAGCCTTCTTTATGGGCCAACTCTCACTTTCATATATGACTACTGGAAAAATCAGTTTTCACTGTACAGAAGTTTGTCAGCAAAGTGATGTCTATGCTTTCTAATACACTGTCTAGATTTGTTTTAGCTTTACTTCCAAGGAGCAAGTGTCTTTCAATTTTATGGCTGCAGTTACTGTCTACAGTGATTTTGGAGCCCAAGAAAAGAAAATCTGTTTCCACTTTTTCACCTTCTATTTGACACAAAGTGATGAGACTGGATAGATGATCTTAGCTTTTTGAATGCTAGTTTCAAGTCAATTTGTTCACTCTAATCTTTTACCCTCATCAAAAGGTTCCTTAGCTCCTCTTCAAATTTCTGCCATTAGAATGGTGTTATCTCCGTATCTGAGGTTGTTGATATTTCTCCTACAATCTTGATTCCAGCTTGACCTTCATCCAAAGAGGCATTTTGCATGATGTACTCTGCATATAACTTAAATAAGCAGGATGATGATATAAATCCTTGTTGTACTCATTTCCCAATTTTGAACCAGTTTTTCTATGTAAGGTTCCAACTGGTGCTTCTTGACCCGCATATAGATGTGGTGTCCATTTGTATTGAGCTTCAGTAGGAAACAAGTTGAGTTATTTGAGGAGAGTTTAATAAACAGAGGGGTTTGGGGCTTTTTTTTTTAACATTGTTTTTGAATTCTGTAAAATTTACACACAGTAAAATTCACCTCTTTTTTGGAAAGAGGAATGAGATCATACACTTAGACAAACAGCCACCATCACCGAATTCAGAACAATTCCAACACTCAAAAAAATACCTTTGTGTTCAGACCCCCTCCACTCACCTATGCCCTGAAACCACTTTTCTATTTTCTCTGTTGCTACAGTTCTGCCCTTTTTAAGAATGCTTTAAAAAGGAATCACATATGTATAACATTTTGAGGCTGGCCTCCTTCACTTAGCATTCTGCTATTAAGATTCATTCATGTTGTTGCATAACTCATAGTTTGCTTTTGTGTTTTTTAATTGCTGAATAGTATTTCACTGTGGGGATATATCAAAGTCTACTTTCCATTTACACATTCACTTGTTGAGGTAGGCCTGAGTTTATTATTTGTGGCAAAACTGAATACTGCTGCTATAAATATTCATTTGAAGGTATTTGACCATATGCAAGTTTTTATTTCTCTAGTGTAAACAGTTAAAAGTGGTATTACAGAGTCAATTATCTTGTAAATCAATCCATGTTATTTACAATAATAATAAAGAAGAAAAACCATATTGTCATAATAATGCATGTATGGGAATTATTTGACTAAATTCAACATCTGTTCATGATGCAAACTTTCAGTGGACTAGGTGTCTAAAATCATTTCAGTTTGTACAAACTGTACCTCTGCCTAGTGAAAAGAGATTGCCGTCTAGTATATGGGAAAAGTCAGTTTTCATTCCAATCCCAAAGAAAGGCAATGCCAAAGAATGCTCAAACTACTACACAATTGCGCTCATCTTACTAGCAAAGTAATGCTCAAAATTCTCAAAGTCTGGCTTCAACAGTGCATGAACCATGAATTTAAAAATGTTCCAGCTGGATTTAGAAAAGACAGAGGAACCAGAGATCAAATAGCCAACATCTGTTGGATCATCAAAAGAGCAAGAGAGTTCCAGAAAAACATCTACTTCAGCTTTATTGACTATGCCAAAGCCTTTCACTGTTTGGATCACAACAAACTATAGAAAATTCTTTAAGAGATGGGAATACCAGCCCATCTGACCTGCCTCCCGAAAAATCTGTATGCAGGTCAAGAAGCAATGATTAGAACTGGACATGGAACAACAGATTTGTTCCAAATCGGGAAAGGCATATGTCAAGGCTGTATATTGTCACCCTGCTTATTTAACTTATATGAGGAGTACATCATGAGAAATGCTGGGCTGGATAAAGCACAAGCTGGAATCAAGATTGCCAGGAGAAATATGAATAACCTCAAATATGTAAATGGCACCACTCTTACAGCAGAAAGCAAAGAAGAACTATAGAGCCTCTTGATGAAAGTGAAAGAGGAGAGTGAAAAACTTGGTTTAAAACTCAACATTCAGAAAACTAAGGTCATGGCATTTGGTCCCATCACTTCATGGTAAATAGATGGGGAAACAATGGAAACAGTGATAGACTTTATTTTGGGGGCTCCAAAATCACTGCACATGATGACTGCAGCCATGAAATTAAAAGATGCTTATTCCTTGGAATAAAAGTTATGATCAACATAGAGAGCAAATTAAAAAGCAGAGACATTACTTTGCCAACAAAGGTCCATCTAGTCAAGGCTATGGTTTTCCCAGTAATCATGTATGGATGTGAGAGATGGATGTATGGCAAAACCAATACAATATTGTAAAGTAAAATAATAATAATAATGATAAAGAAAGCTGAGTGCTGAAGAATTGATGCTTTTGAGCTGTGGTTTTGGAGAAGACTCTTGAGAGTCCCTTTGACAGCAAGGCGATCCAAACAGTCCATCCTAGAGGAAATCAGTCCTGAATATTTACAGGACAGACTGAACTGAATTACTCTAGGCTCTTACTCCTTGAAATACTCTATGATAGTACCCAGCTATTTAGTACTGCAAATACAAAAGTATTCAAAAATTTTATAGTATTAAGCAGAAAAATACCATGATAAAATATTTCATAGGTTTTGTTCATTCATTTCTGCCACTTGATAAATATTATTTATCTTGTATTTGTGGTAGGAATATGATAAGAATTGAATATTGTTTTCTTGGGTATAATAAAAGCTTTCCCCAAGCATTGCTATTTCCAATTATTTCTTTACAGGCTTAAACATCATTGATATTGATACTGGTTAGTATAGTATGAAGAATTTTAATATGTATAGTTCTACAAATATTTCTTAATGTACAGTTTAATTTTCTAACCAGTGGGTACACATTTAAGATGCTTTGAACTTTGTCATTTCTGTCTTCATCTGTAAGTTATCAACATCACTCCTATCATTCATTTTTCTGCTCTATATTGAAGGCATATGAACCCCTAAAAATTAAATTTCTCAGTCTCCTCTCCCAGAAAGAACAGAAGTGGAATACACACTTTATTCAGTTTTCCCCAACTGTTACACCTTACATAATTCTAGTACAATATCAAAATCAGGAACTGACATTTGTAAAATATATGTACAGTTCTATTTCGTTTTATCAGTTATATGGATTTATGTAAGCTACACCACAAGCAAGATACAAAAACATTTCAGCACCACAAAGATTTCATTCATTTTATCTGTTATAGTCACTCACATCACTTCCCTACCCCTTCACTTTCCATAACACCTGACAAGCACTATTATGTTTTCCATATCTATTGTTTTATCATTTTAAGAATATTGTCTAAATAGAATCACACATATGTAAACTTTCGGTATTTGTTTACCAAGCATAATGCCCTAGAGATTACTGGTAGGATTTTAGGAGGAAGACGGGCAGCGGGTCAGTGACTAGTGACTGACTTCAGTGCCTTTGTAATCCAGCAGCAGTGGCAGTGGGAGACTGCCAGCAGTTGTTGGAGGTACAGGCTACAGAGGCTTTCAGGAGCTCTAACGGCTAAGGCAGTGAGTAGCTGCAGGCCTCAGCAGCCTTTGGAGGATTTGGCATTGACAGTTTCCAGCTGAGTCAAGGGAAAATATGAACCTTCCTTTGTTTTATACAGCTCTCAGCTGTAGGAGAGGCTTCCTGAAAATATCAATCTCTAGTTGCTCCAATATCTCCTTTTCACTATTTCTACCCTTTGAACATCTTTGTAATCATTAGACAATACATAGATATATATCACAGTGTATATTTGTTAATCACAAACTCCTAATTTATCTCTCACCTTAATCCCCTTTGATGACCACAAGTGTGTTTTCTGGGTATGCCAGTCAATTTCTGTTCTGTAAATAAATTCATTTGCATATTTTTTTGTTTTTTAGATTCCACATATAAGTAACATTATATGATATTTGTCTTTCTCTGTCTGATTTACTTCACTTAATATGATCATCTCTATCTATACATTTGAGCAAATGGCATTATTTCATTCATATCTATGGATGAATAATATTCCATTGTATATATGTACCGTATCTTCTCCATCCATTCATTTATCAATGGACAT
Organism: Bos taurus; assembly: GCF_002263795.3. Taxonomy (NCBI): domain Eukaryota; kingdom Metazoa; phylum Chordata; class Mammalia; order Artiodactyla; family Bovidae; genus Bos; species Bos taurus. The sequence continues at coordinate 48,569,212 of NC_037328.1, forward strand.
TTAAATTACTTGCATATCTTGCCTATTGTAAATACTGGTGCTATGAATATTGAAGTATATGTATCTTCTGAATTAGAGTTTTTATCTTTTTTTGGATATATGCCTAGGAATGGGATTGCAGGATCAATGGCAACTCTATCTTTAGTTTTTTAAGGAATCTCCATACTGTTCTCCATAGTGGCTGTACTAACTTACATTTCCACTAACAGTGCAGGAGGGGTCCTTTATCTCCATACCCTCTTAGCATTTATTGTTTGTAGATTTTTTAATGATATCCATTCTGATTGGTGTGCGGTGGTATCACACTGTACATGTGATTTGCATTTCTCCAATAATTAGCAGTATTGAGCATCTTTCCTTGTTGTTGTTGGTCATATGTATGTCTTCTTTGGAGACTGTCCAATTAGGTCTTCTGACCATTTTTTTTACTTTGTTTTTTTTAATGTTTTTGATAATGAGTTGTATGAGCTATTTTGAAAATTAATCCTTTCTTAGTAGCATCATTTGCAAATATTTTCTCCCAGTCCATACGTGGTCTTTTAGTTTTGTTTATGGTTTCCTTTGCTGTATAAAAGCTTTTAAGATCAATTAATCTACAACAAAGGAGGCAAGAATATATAATGGAAAAAAAAAGTCTCTTCAATAAGTGATGGAGGGAAAACTGGACAGCTGCCTGCAACAGGAAGAAATTAGAGCATTCTCTAACATCATATACAAAAATAAAGTGAAAATGGATTCAGTTCAGTTCAGTTGCTCAGTAGTGTCCAACTCTTCACGACCTCATGAACCACAGCATGCCAGGCCTCCCTGTCCATCAACAACACCCGGGATTTGACTCAAACTCATCTCCATTGAGCCAGTGATGCCATTCAACAATCTCATCTCCTTCTCCTCCTGCCCTCAATCTTTTCCAGGATCAAGGTGTTTTCCAATGAGTCCCATCAGATGGCCAAAATGTTGGAGTTTCAGCTTCAACATCAGTCCTTCCAATAAACACTCAGGACACATCTCCTTTAGGATGGACAGGTTGGAGCTCCTTGTAGGCCAAGGGACTTTCAAGAGTCTTCTCCAACACCACAGTTCAAAAGCACTGATTCTTCGGCACTCTTTATAATTCAACTCTCACATCCATATATGACTACTGGAAAAACCATAACCTTGATTACACAGACCTATATTGGCAAAGTAATGTCTCTGCTATTGAATATGCTGTATAGTTTGGTCATAACTTTTCTTCCAAGGAGCAAGCGTCTTTTAATTTCATGGCTGCAGTCACCATCTTCAGTGATTTTGGAGCCCCCCAAAATAAAGTCAGCCACTGTTTCCACTGTTTCTCCATCTATTTGCCATGAAGTGATGGGACTGGATGCGATGATCTTACTTTTCTGAATGTTGAACTAAAGCTAGCTTTTTCACTCTCCTCTTTCACTTCCATCAAGAGGCTCTTTAGTTCTTCACTTTATGCCATAACGGTGGTATCATCTGCATATGTGAGGCTATTGATATTTCTCCTGGCAATCTTGATTTCAGCTTGTGCTTCATCCAACCCAGAGTTTCTCCTGATGTACTCTACATATAAGTTAAATAAGCAGGGTGACAATATACAGCCTTGACATACTCCTTTTCTTATTTGGAACCAGTTTGTTGTTCCACGTCGAGTTCTAACAATTGCTTCTTGACCCACATACAGATTTCTCAGGATGCAGGTCAGGTGGTCTGAAAGGAACATCTCTTTAGAATGTTCCTCAGTTTATTGTGATCCACATAGTAAAAGGCTTTGGCATAATCAATAAAGCAGAAAGAGATGTTTCTCTGGAACTCTTGATTTTTCAATGATCCAAATGATGTTGGCAATTTGATCTCTGGTCCTTCTGACTTTTCTAGATCCAGCTTGAACATATGGAAGTTCATGGTTCAAGTATTACTGAAGCCTGGCTTGGAGAATTTTGAGCATTACTTTACTAACATGTGAGATGCCTGCAATTGTGTGGTAGTTTGAGCATTCTTTGGCATTGTCTTTTTAGGGACTGTAATGAAAACTGACCTTTTCCAGTCCTGTGGCCACTGCTGAGTTTTCCAAATTTGCTGACATATTGAGTGCAGCACTTTCACAGCATCATCTTTCAGGATTTGAAATAGCTCAACTGGGATTCCATCATCTCCACTAGCTTTGTTCGTAGTGATGCTTTCTAAGGCCCACTTGACTTCACATTCCAGGATGTCTGGCTCTATGTGAGTGATCACACTGTCGTGATTATCTGGGTTTCGAAGATCTTTTTTGTATAGTTCTTCTGTGTATTCTTGCCACCTGTTCTTAATATCACCTGCTCCAGTTATGTCCATACCATTTCTATCTTTTATTCAGACCATCTTTGCATGAAAATTTATCTTGGTATCTCTAATTTTCTTAAAGAGACCTCTAGTCTTTCCCATTCTACTGTTTTCCTCTATTTCTTTGCACTGATCATTTAGGAAGGCTTTCTTATCTCTCCTTGCTATTCTTTGGAACTCTGCATTCAAATGGGTATATCTTTCCTTTTCTCCTTTGCTTTCTTTTTTTTTTTTTAATTTTATTTTATTTTTAAACTTTACATAATTGTATTAGTTTTGCCAAATATCAAAATGAATCCATCACAGGTTTTCACAGCTATTTGTAAGGCCTCCTTATATAACCATTTTGCTTTTTTGCATTTCTTTTTCTTGGACATGGTCTTGATTACTGCTTCCTGTACAATGTCATGAACCTCCGTCCATAGTTCATCATGCACTCTACCATATATAGTCTCTTAAATCTCTTTCTTACCTCCACTGTATAAACATAAGGGATTTGATTTAGGTCATACCTGAATGGTCTAGTGGTTTTCCCTACTTTCTTCAATTTGAGTCTGAATTTAGCAATAAAGTGTTCATGATCTGAGCTATAGTCAGCTCCAAGTCTTGTTTTTGCTGACTGTAGAGAGCTTCTCCATCTTTGGCTGCAAAGAATATCATCAATATGATTTTGGTGTTGGCCATCTGGTGATGTCCATGTGTAGTGTCTTCTCTTGTGTCGTTGAAATAGGGTGTTTGCCATGACCAGTGCATTCTCTTAGCAAAACTCTATTAGCCTTTGTGCTGCTTCATTCTGTACACCAAGGCAAATTTGCCTGAAACTCCAGTTTCTTGACTTCCTACATTTGCATTCCAGTCCCCTATAATGAAAAGGAAAATTTGGAGGGGTGTTATTTCTAAAAGGTCTTATAGGTCTTCATAGAACCGTTCAACTTCAGCTTCTTCAGCATTACTGGTTGGGGCATAGACTTGGACTACTCTGATATTGAATGGTTTGCCTTGGAAACGAACAGAGATCATTTTGTCATTTTTGAGATTGCATCCAAGTACTGCATTTTGGACTGTTTTGTTGACTCTGATGGCTACTTCATTTATTCTAAGGGATTCTTGCCCACAGTAGTAGATATAATGGTCATCTGAGTTAAATTTTCCCATTCCAGTCCATCTTAGTTAGCTTATTCCTGAAATATTGATGTTCACTCTGCCATCTCCTGTTTGACCACTTCCGATTTGCCTTATTCTTGTACCTAACATTCTATGTTCCAATGCAATACTGCTCTTTACAGCATTGGACCTTGCTTCCATCACGAGTCACATCCACAACTGGGTGTTGTTTTTGCTGCAGCTCCATGCCTTCATTCTTTCCAGAGTTATTTCTCCAGTGATCTCCAGTAGCATATTGGGCACCTACTGACCAGGGGAGTTCGTCTTTCAGTGTCCTATCTTTCTGCCTTTTCATATTGTTCATGGGGTTCTCAAGGCAAGAATACTGAAGTGGTTTGCCATTCCCTTCTCCAGTGGACCATGTTTTGTCAGAACTCTCCACAAAGACCCATCCGTCTTGGGTGGCCCTACATGGCATGGCTTAGTTTCATTGAGTTAGCAAGGCTGTGGTGTGTGTGATTAGATTGGTTAATGTTCTGTGACTGTGGTTTCAGTCTGTCTGCCCTCTGATGCCCTCTCCCTGCACCTACCATCTTACTGGGTTTTCTCTTACCTTGGACGTGGGTATCTCTTCACAGCTGCTTCAACAATGTGCAGCCACTGATCCTTACTTTGGACGTGGGGTACCTCCACACAGCCACTGGTACTGACCTCTGATGTAGGGTATCTCCTCTTGCTCGCCACTCCAGTGCCACACACCCACCAAAGATCTAAATATTAATTAAGACTAGGTACTGAATTTTGTCAAAGGCTTTCTCTGCATCTATTGAGATAATCATATGGTTTTTATTTTTCAATTTGTTAATGTGGTGTATTACATTGATTGATTTGATGATATTGAAGAATCCTTGCATCCCTGGGATAAAGCCCACTTGGTCATGGTGGATGATCTTTTTAATGTGTTGTTGGATTCTGATCGCTAGAATTTTGTTAAGGATTTTTGCATCTATGTTCATCTGTGATATTGGCCTGTAGTTTTCTTTTTTTGTGGGATCTTTGTCAGGTTTTGGTATTAGGGTGATGGTGGCTTCATAGAATGAGTTTGGAAGTTTACCTTCCTCTGCAATTTTCTGGAAGAGTTTGAGTAGGATAGGTGTTAGCTCTTCTCTAAATTTTTGGTAGAATTCAGCTGGGAAGCTGTCTGGACCCAGGCTTTTGTTTGCTGGAATATTTTTGATTACAGTTTCAATTTCCATGCTTGTTATGGGTCTGTTAAGATTTTTTATTTCTTCCTGGTCCAGTTTTGGGAAGTTGTACTTTTCTAAGAATTTGTCCATTTCTTCCACGTTGTCCATTTTATTGGCATATAATTGTTGATAGTAGTTTCTTATGATCCTTTGTATTTCTGTGTTGTCTGTTGTGATCTCTCCATTTTCATTTCTAATTTTATTGATTCGATTTTTCTCCCTTTGTTTCTTGATGAGTCTGGCTAATGGTTTGTCAGTTTTATTTATCCTTTCAAAGAACCAGCCTTCGGCTTTGTTGATTTTTGCTATGGCCTCTTTTGTTTCTTTTGCATTTATTTCTGCCCTAATTTTTAAGATTTCTTTCCTTCTACTAACCCTGGAGTTCTTCATTTCTTCCTTTTCTAGTTGCTTTAGGTGTAGAGTTAGGTTATTTATTTGACTTTTTTCTTGTTTCTTGAGGTATGCCTGTGTTGCTATGAACTTTCCCCTTAGGACTGCTATTACAGTGTCCCACAGGTTTTGGGTTGTTGTGTTTTCATTTTCATTCATTTCTATGCAAATTTTGATTCCTTTTTTGATTTCTTCTGTGATTTGTTGGTTATTCAGCAGCGTGTTGTTCAGCCTCCATATGTTGGAATTTTTAATAGTTTTTCTCCTGTAATTGAGATCTAATCTTACTGCATTGTGGTCAGAAAAGATGCTTGGAATGATTTAATTTTTTTTGAATTTACCAAGGCTAGATTTATGGCCCAGGATGTTATCTATCCTGGAGAAGGTTCCATGTGCGCTTGAGAAAAAGGTGAAATTCATTGTTTTGGGATGAAATGTCCTATAGATATCAATTAGGTCTAACTGGTCTATTGTATCATTTAAAGTTTGTGTTTCCTTGTTAATTTTCTGTTTAGTTGATCTATCCATAGGTGTGAGTGGGGTATTAAAGTCTCCCACTATTATTGTGTTATTGTTAATTTCTCCTTTCATACTTGTTAGCATTTGTCTTACATATTGTGGTGCTCCCATGTTGGGTGCATATATATTTATAATTGTTATATCTTCTTCTTGGATTGAGCCTCTGATCATTATGTAGTGACCGTCTTTGTCTCTTTCCACAGCCTTTGTTTTAAAGTGTATTTTATCTGATATGAGTATTGCTACTCCTGCTTTCTTTTGGTCCCTATATGCATGGAAAATCTTTTTCCAGCCCTTCACTTTCAGTCAGTATGTGTCCCCTGTTTTGAGGTGGGTCTCTTGTAGACAGCATATGTAGGGGTCTTATTTTTGTATCCATTCAGCCAGTCTTTGTCTTTTGGTTGGGGCAATCAACCCATTTTCATTTAAGGTAATTATTGATAAGTATGATCCCGTTGCCATTTACTTTATTGCTTTGGGCTCGAATTTATAGAAAACTCTCCAGAAAGCAGGAATAGAAGGAACATACTTCAACATAATAAAATATGACAAACCCACAGCAAACATTATCCTCAATGGTGAAAAATTGAAAGTATTTCCTCTAAAGTCAGGAACAAGACAAGGGTGCCCACTCTCACCATTACTATTCAACATAGTTTTGGCCACAGCAATCAGAGCACAAAAAGAAGTAAAAGGAATCAAAATTGGAAAAGAAGAAGTAAAACTCTCACTGTTTGCAGATGGCATGATCCTCTACATAGAAAACCCTAAAGACTCCACCAGAAAATTACTAGAACTAATCAATGAATATAGTGAAGTTGCAGGATATAGAATCAACACACAGAAATCCCTTGCATTCTTATACACTAATAATGAGAAAACAGAAAGAGAAATTAAGGAAACAATTCCATTCACCATTGCAACGGAAAGAATAAAATACTTAGGAATATATCTACCTAAAGAAACTAAATGGAGAAGGCAATGGCACCCCCCTCCAGTACTCTTGCCTGGAAAATCCCATGGACGGAGGAGCCTGGTAGGCTGCAGTCCGTGGGGTCGCTAAGAGTCAGACACGACTGAGCGACTTCACTTTCACTTTTCACTTTCCTGCATTGGAGAAGGAAATGGCAACCCACTCCAGTGTTCTTGCCTGGAGAATCCCAGGGATGGGGGAGCCCGGTGGGCTGTCATCTCTGGGGTCGCACAGAGTTGGACATGACTGAAGCGACTTAGCAGCAGCAAAGAAAATAAAGACCTATATATAGAAAACTATGAAACACTGGTGAAAGAAATCAAAGAGGACACTAATAGATGGAGAAATATACCATGTTCATGGATTGGAAGAACCAATATAGTGAGAATGAGTATACTACCCAAAGCAATTTATAGATTCAATGCAATCCCTATCAAGCTACCAACGGTATTCTTCACAGAGCTAGAACAAATAATTTCACAACTTGAATAGAAATACAGAAAACCTCGAATAGCCAAAGCTATCTTGAGAAAGAAGAATGGAACTGGAGGAATCAACCTACCTGACTTCAGGCTCTACTACAAAGCCACAGTCATGAAGACAGTATGGTACTGGCACAAAGACAGAAATATAGATCAATGGAACAAAATAGAAAGCCCAGAGATAAATCCACACACACATGGACATCTTATCTTTGACAAAGGAGGCAAGAATATACAATGGATTAAAAACAACCTCTTTAACAAGTGGTGCTGGGAAAACTGGTCAACCACTTGTAAAAGAATGAAACTAGAGCACTTTCTAACAACATACACAAAAATAAACTCAAAATGGATTAAAGATCTAAACGTAAGACCAGAAACTATAAAACTCCTAGAGGAGAACATAGGCAAAACACTCTCCGACATACATCACAGCAGGATCCTCTATGACCCACCTCCCAGAATATTGGAAATAAAAGCAAAAATAAACAAATGGGACCTAATTAAACTTAAAAGCTTCTGTACAACAAACGAAACTATAAGCAAGGTGAAAAGACAGCCTTCAGAATGGGAGAAAACAATAGCAAATGAAGCAACTGACAAACAACTAATCTCAAAAATATACAAGGAACTCCTACAGCTCAATTCCAGAAAAATAAATGACCCAATCAAAAAATGGGTCAAAGAACTAAATAGACATTTCTCCAAAGAAGACATACAGATGGCTAACAAACACATGAAAAGATACTCAACATCACTCATTATCAGAGAAATGCACATCAAAACCACTATGAGGTACCATTTCACACCAGTCAGAATGGCTGTGATCCAAAAGTCTACAAGCAATAAATGCTGGAGAGGGTGTGGAGAAAAGGGAACCCTCTTCCACTGTTGGTGGGAATGCAAACTAGTACAGCCACTATGGAGAACAGTGTGGAGATTCCTTAAAAAACTGGAAATAGAACTGCCTTATGATCCAGCAATCCCACTGCTGGGCATACACACTGAGGAAACCAGAAGGGAAAGAGACATGTGTACCCCAATGTTCATTGCAGCACTGTTTATAATAGCCAGGACATGGAAGCAACCTAGATGCCCATCAGCAGATGAATGGATAAGAAAGCTGTGATACATATACACAATGGAGTATTACTCAGCCATTAAAAAGAATAGATTTGAATCAGTTCTAATGAGGTGGATGAAACTAGAGCCTATTATACAGAGTGAAGTAAGCCAGAAAGAAAAACACCAATACAGTATACTAACACATATATATGCAATTTAGAAAGATCGTAACGATAACCCTGTATGTGAGACACCAAAAGAGAATTAGATGTATAGAACAGTCTTTTGGACTCTGTGGGAGAGGGATAGGGTGGGATGATTTGGGAGAATGGCATTGAAATACGTATAATATCATATATGAAATGAGTTGCCAGTCCAGGTTCGATGCACGATACTGGATGCTTGGGACTGGTACACTGGGACGACCCAGAGGGATGGTATGGGGAGGGAGGAGGAAGGAGGGTTCAGGATGGGGAACACATGCATACCTGTGGTGGATTCATTTCGATATTTGGGAAAACCAATACAATATTGTAAAGTCTAAAAATAAAATAAAATTAAAAAAAAAAGAATGTATTCATATACGTAAAAAGAAAAAAAAAAAAAGACTGGGTACTATAAAACTCCTAAGGGAAAATGTAGGCAGAACACTCTCAAATCCCGGCAATACTGTTTTGGATCCATCTCTTAGAGTGATAGAAATAAAAACAAAAATAAACAATTGGAACCTAACCAAAAATAAAAGGACACAGTATTTTTGACTGAAAAAAAGCACTGCCCATGTATATTTGATAAATAAAAAATTAAAGTCAATGCTCAGAATCAATTGTTTTGAAGTTAATCTGTCTCCCATGATACATCACTTAGGAACCATTCAACTTTCAATTTGGTTGAGTTCTATATGTTTAATATTGAAATCAGAATATGCCTCCAATGAAATGTTCCGGGACTATAACACATTGTGAAATGCTGCCCTATCATGCATTTCAGATGCCAAGTCCAATTCAGTACACTTTAACTTGTAAAAATACTTTTCGCATTATATTTTGTTTGCTAAAAAGTCATCTCACTCAACATGAATAGCTTGGTATTGACAGTGGAGGCCTTGTGCAGCTGGCAACTTTTATATGTTTCCTGTACAGCTTAGAGTGACAATGATGCCAGTGGCCTAGTTTAATAATTGATTACTTCTTTGAAAAAAGCTTTCTGTTTGCTTTGACTGGTTATATTTTTTCTAAAAAGCTTTCTCTAAAGTAAAATTACATAAAAATGCCTATTAAACAGCAAGCTTTTAATTCCTTAAGTTCTTTAAAAAAAAAATTTAACCTGTATCTTAAACATTTAGTTATCTAAATATTCTTAATCAATGGTGGTGGTTGCCGTTTATTAATTTCTCCATGAAATTTTAAGTGATAGTTTTAGTCTAAACCAAATTCCTCCTAATAACACTATGTACTATGTATTAACTGTATATTTTGTGTTACATTGTACTATTTTTAACAACAACACAAGAAACTTGTTTTGAAACGGTGATCTACAATAATGCTTTCTGCTAAATTCCTAATAATATGTATTTTGTATGTCTACCATGTGTACAAGCTCCTTAAGAAAAAAGTATTATGAAGATATCAATATTTATATATACAACATCTTGACTAATAAAATATTTAACTAACTTGTTTCTACAGCTGTGTTTATTTTTTGTTTACAATTACTAATTTAATAGAGAAGTACTAAAGCATTTGCTCTTAAAATTGAGAACTATGTCACACCAGAACATACAAACCCCTTTCATCATTAATTCCATCTGATTTATGTGCCTTCTGCCATAATGGCTAGTGATTAAACTGGATATTCGTTCAACATCCATTGTCTCAGTTCTAATCCACAAGTGAAAACAAAGCATTCAATGTGACAAACAAGGTCCCTACTCTCACAAAACTTTCACTTGAGAAACATAAATAAGAAAAATAAATAAATAAAAAGATAATTCCTCATGATAATAATGTCATAAAGAGAGCCGTTCACAGGAATGAATGAGGACGAATGACTGAATATAAATCAAGAAAGAAATTTTCGTAAAGGACATGAAAATTCAACTGAAAACTGAATCTAGTCAACAGTGTATTCAGATAATCAGAAGAAAGATTTTCGTGCATGGCTACAATGAAGTTCAGAGGCAGGAATATGCTTAACTTTCTTGAAAAATATTTCTTTTCTTTTTTTTTTAAAGGAGAGTAGGTGATCTAGGTTTTATGGCAAGAACAACAGGAAACAAAATTTTGGCTTGGTTTATGATATGAATGTTATGATGCTGGATCTGGGTGCTGTTGTGAAAACTAAAATAAGAGTGGCAAAATATTAACATTCCTTAGTTCTAGGTAAGAAGTAAGGGTTGTTTAGAATGGTACCAATGAATATAAAGGAAAATAGTCATATTTGCAATACAATGTTGCCCAAATTAAAAATATTTGATAATAAATTAGATATGAGACAAATAGGATAGAAAAGGTTGGGTGTACCAATGAAAAATTTAGGGAAGGCTCTTAAACAATGTTAAGAAAATGTATATTTCTGTGAAGTTTCACCACTTATAATCATCTACATCTTAAATAACTTAATTCTCTCAATAATTATATGAAGTAATTATTCTTACTGTACTCTGAAAATGAGTTCACTCAATGCCAGGAAGATTAAGTCAGTGTCTCAAGATAATAGAATTTTCTTTAAGGCAAAATTATTAATACAAAATAAAACTGCAGAATCTATGCTTAAAACTTATGATGGAAATACCACAGAAACATAATTTGGACCTAGTGTCTTTCTAACTGGAGGCCACTGGAGTGGAAAGTTGAGACACGTATCCAATTGTTTTTAGTATACAAGCTCCTCTAACCATGTTCCTCTCAAATATTGGCATGCTAATGTATGTTAGCAAAAATCTCACTAAAATATTTTTACCAAATCATTTGATATGGATTTCTCACATTAAACTTCAAATTTCATGAAAAATGATGATGAAAATAGTTTTTCACTGCCACATATATAATGATATGACAATATTTACTTAAATCAAGAGTTCATTAGGGATTAATTTAGCAAATTAAGCTTGGAGTAGTGATATCATGATATTACTATTATACATATTATTAATAAATACCTACTTAGTACCAATTACTTTCTGTAGGTTAATTAATAAAGTTTATGAGATAGAATACATACACATTTTTCCAATAAGTATACTGAAGAGACAGTTCAAGAAACAAGATCAAGATCACAAGGTTATAAATAGCCTAACTGAAATGTGACTCTCAACTACATTTAATTCTAATCCATAGAAAAATCTTCTTAAGTACATAGTACTTTTCCAACATTATGTTCTCAAAAAAAAATTATAGTGGTTAGAGTGATATTGTTGTTTTGAGATACGTATAAAAAGGCATTTTGGCTTCTGTATATTTAGTTCATTTTCTTCACATAAATATACTCATAATCTTATTCAATAACTTACAGACCTATTTCTAGTGCCTCATGTTCATGTAACACAGAAAACTTGAGATTTTGACATGTGTAGCTATGAAACAACACAAGTTAATAGTTGCTTAGGAATATAAATGCTAATTAAATTATTTACTGAAAGTATTAGAAAATGTACAAAATTTAAGTGTGCTACTTAAAACTTTTTATAAACTGAGTATACCCATGTGGACCACCATCCAGTTCATTAAACAGAGTAATTCTAGCAAACTAGAAGTCACACTGCCACCACCACTCCTTTCAATATTTATCCCCTTGGCTCTTAAAAAACTCAAGCCAGTTTCTTCATTTGTAAACATTGGGGATCAGTTTTGCCTGTACTGGGCCCACAAAAAAAATATTTATAGAAAGTTCATTTCTCATTGTTATTCTGTGTCATCTTTGCATGAATGAATTGTTAATATAAAGTGTTCTAGACTCACTTGTTCTATTAGTCTACTTTTTTTTTTTACATGTCATGAGTATTACACTATCATAACCTTTCTGTTATTTTAAGTCTTAATATTGATTAGAATAACTTCTATATTTTTTTCTTCAAGAATTAGGATATTTTGGCCTTTGAATTTCTAATAATTTACTTATGCCAAATTTAGTAAAAGTTATGCATAGATTTGCTTGAGATTGTTTTGATTCTATAAGTCAATCTGTAAAGAACTGAAGACGTTCAATATTACCTTTCAATTCATGAATGTGGCATATTCCCTTATGTGTTTAGATTTTTTTAAATTACCCTAATTATATTTTCTATTTTTCAGTATAAGTCTTTTATATCTTACCTTGATTTACTTATTCCTAGAATCCCAGGGACGGGGAAGCCAGGTGGGTCACTGTCTATGGGGTCGCACAGAGTTGGACACGATTGAAGTGACTTAGCAGCAGCAGCAGGCCTTTTATACTGTTACTGTTGTACCAAATGGTGTGTGCTCGAATGTGTATGCACATGAGTATTCATTTCTGCTTTTAACCTGAAATGCAATCAAACTTTTATGTTGAACTTGTATCCAACATTATTGCTAAAATCATTTTTTATATCTAGCAACTTACAGGTTGTTTAGATTATTTGCATGCAGAATCATGTGAATGACTCATTCTGTCATTATTAATCCCGGTACTTTTTATTTTAAAATTGTCTTTATTATTAGGCAGTAAAGAATTTTCCTGAAGTGGAGGAGATGCCAGTTTTATCCCTGAGTCAGAAGGATCCCCTGGAGAAGGAAATGGCAACCCACTCTGGTATTCTTGCCTGGAGAATTCCATGGGCAGAGAAGCCTCGTGGGCTACTACAGTTCATGGGGTCACAAAGAGTCAGACAGGACTGAGTGACTAACACTTTATTATCAAACCGGCTAGGTCCTCTAATAGAGTATCAAACAGAAATAATGATAATGGACTTCCATGTCTGATTCCTAATCTTGATGGGATGGTTTTCAAAATGGGGAGAGGGGAGGAGAGGGTGAGATGTATGGAGAGAGTAACATGGAAAATTATATTACCATATGTAAAATAGATAACCAATGGGGATTTGCTGTATTTCTCAGGGAACTCAAACAGGGGCTCTGTATCAACCTAGAGTGGTGGGATGGGGAAGGAGTTGGGAGCGAGGTTCAAGAGGGAGGGGACATATGTACACCTATGGCTGATTCATGTTGATGTTTGACAGAAAACAACAAAATTCTGTAAAGCAATTATCCTTCAATTAAAAGAATAAATTAAAATTAAATAAAAAGTAAATGTTTAGCTCTTAAAAATTTTTTTCTTCAACATTCAGAGTAATTGTTTTTTGTAAGATTTTGTGGATACGCTTTATCAAATACAACTTAACAGTCCTTGAATAAGACAATTTTTGTGGTGTATTATTCATTTTATTTATTGATGGATTTAATTTACTAATGTTTCATTGACTTTTGCATCTATGTACATACTAGTAAAATACTTACATTTTTTTCCAATGTTTCCCTCCAATCGCAGTGGTGGAAAAGACGCTTAAGAAGTCCTTGGACTTCAAGGAGATCAAGCCAGTCAATTCTAAAGGAAGTCAACCCTGAATGTTCATTGGAAAGGATTTAGAACGTTGTCCCCTTTTGTTCATATTCTCTGGAAAACTTTACCATAAGATGGAAATTATTTCTTCCATTTGGCAGCATTCCTCAGTGTAGCACCTTAGCCTGAATTCATTACTGGTGGTAAGTTTTACAGTGCAGATTCTATTTCTTTAACATATAATATAGCTAATTAGAATATACCTTTATCTATGTGTCATTGTTAGTAAACTATATTTTAATTCTCATAAGAATTTTTTCCTGTTTAATTTTTATTTATTTTTTTCCCATGGGGGTTTTCTGGTGAGGATCATAAAACCTCCTAGACAAATTCTAAAAGAGCTGTAACACTTTCTATTTACTTTTAAAACAGTTATTGGCATTAGTTGTTCACAATGCTTTTTTCAATTTCTTAAAATACTGGAGTACTTGTGTCAGTAACTCAGTCATGACCGACTCTTTGCAATCCCATGGACCATAGCCTGCCAGGCTCCTATGCTAATGGAATTCTCCAGGCAAGAATACTGGAGTGGGTTGCCACTCCCTTCTCCAGGGGATCTTATCAACACAGGGACTGAACCTAGGTCTCCTGCATTGTAGGTAGACTCCTTACTCCTGACTCCTTACCCATTCCCTAGAGTATCTGTGGTGGTTTAATAACTGTGTGAAGCTTAGTTGTGTCTGACTCTGTGCAACCCCATGGGCTATACAGTCCATGGAATTCTCCAGCCCAGAATACTGGTGTGGGTAGCCGTTTCCTTCTCTAGCAGGATCTTCCCAACCCAGGGGTTGAACCTGTGTTAACAGCTGAACCACAAGGGAAGCCCTTAGTATCTGTAGTCATATCCTTCATTCCTTACTGATGTTAACTATTTCTTTTCCAAGCTCTCTCTCTTCTCTCCATTCTCAGAAAGAGTTCACCCTTTTTTCACGTATTCAAAGCAATAATTGCTGTTTTTCTCTTTAGTATTTTGGTTATATCGTAGATTCCTTAAAATTTAGTATAAAATATTTCCTAGCTACCATTATGATTTGTTTCTTTGATCTATGGATTATTTATTTAAAAGCTTTACCTTTCTTAACATATGATTTTCAAATTATATTTTGTTAGGACTATCAAGCTTATTTCCACTATTTTGTGATCAGAATGAATCTAAATTATTTTGTGATCAGAATGAATCTAAATCCTATAACTCTGTCAACATTTGCTTAGTGGTGAAGTTTTATTAATGTGCCATGTGTACTTTAAAAAATGTTCCTTCTACAATTGGGAGTAGTCTTCTACAGATAAATATATCAAGTTCGGTTATCAAAGAGTTCAAATCTTCTCACTCATTTTTGGTCAGATAGTGCTATTAAGTACTGCTATGCTATGCTAAGTCTCTTCAGTCGTGTCCGACTCTGTGTGACCCCATAGACGGCAGCCTACCAGGTTGCCCCGTCCCTGGGATTCTCCAGGCAAGAACACTGGAGTGGGTTGCCATTTCCTTCTCCAATGCATGAAAGTGAAAAGTGAAAGTGAAGTCGCCTAGTCGTGTCCAACCCTCAGAGACCCCATGGACTGCAGCCTTCCAGGCTCCTCCATCCATGGGATTTTCCAGGCAAGAGTACTGGAGTGGGGTGCCATTGCCTTCTCCGATTAAGTACTAAGAAATGTATATTAAAATCTCCCATTATAATTCTGTATTTCTATTTTTGTACTTGTGTCAAATTTTACTATTTCTGTTTTGATGTTATATTGTGTGACTACAAATTAAAATTTGCCATATTTTCATGACTAATTAAGCATTTTATTATCATGAAAATTTTCTCTGTCTTTTCACCTTAAATTTAACTTATTAACAGCTCCATTAATTTATTTTGGTTAGTATTTGCATAGTATTTGATTCAAATACTCTTCATTTTATATATTTCTATTATCAGTATTTAAATTATTTTCTTTATGCCTGATAATTATCACCTGTTAATTAAACATGAAATCCACTTATATCAAACTGTCTTTTGACATTTTCAGACTTAAATAAACCATTTTACTGCTTATTCTATATTCTGCATATTTTATGTTTCTATATTTATGTTCTATATTATGTTTCTGCATGTTTCTATATTCTGCAGTGTTTATCACTTGAGATACATATATATATTTAATCATTCCATTGTCCTTCTATTACCCATATGCTAACTCATTCTTTTATCATTATAGTAGAAGATTCTAGATTATATCATATATTGCTATCTTATCAAGATCTAATAAAATGAATATTATTAGACCACATTAGTTCCACATTACCTCAATTTTATCACATTAGCTCATAAATTTCTCTGAACTAATATCTTCTTGCTCTCATGTATCTTAAACTTTAAAACTCTATTAGATGTAACTATATTGTTTTAAACAATATATTAAATGTTTTATTAATTATATTTAATATTAAAACAGCTAATATGCATTTTGAGTTACCAAAATATTTTACTTTTATTTATTTTTTTAAATTTTATTTTATTTTTAAACTTTACATAATTGTATTAGTTTTGCCAAATATCAAAATGAATCCATCACAGGTATACATGTGCTCCCCATCCTGAACCCTCCTCCCTCCTCCCTCCCCATACCATCCCCCTGGGTCGTCCCAGTGCACTAGCCCCAAAGTTCTTTTCTGATTGTCTGATCTTCTATCTAGTTTCATTTTTATTTTGTTTGAAGATAATTTTACAATACTTCTTTTAAATAACCAGGGATGCTAGTGACACATTTTCTCAGAGTTTTTAAATAAAAACATTTTTATTTTATCTTTATTTTTGATGAAAATTTTGCTAGAATTCTAGGCCAGAATTGCACACCACTACCACCATACACACGAAGTTTTAAATATCATAGTCAGTCATGTTTTTGCTTCTGTTGTTTGCTCTGAGAAGATATATGTCAGTATTGTCATTGATTATTTGAAGACATTTCTTTGTCTTTCATAGCAACTCTTCCAGTTTTCTGTATCTTTATTCCTTTTATATATTTATATGTGAGAAACATGCCATCACATTTGCTGGTTTATTACATTTAATCTGATCAATATTTAATTTCGTGTTTTGGGCCATGATTCTAAAGTTTGCTTGAGTGAGTGAATGAAAGTCACTCAGTTGTGTCTGACTCTGTGATCCTATAGATTGTAGCCTTCCAGGCTCCTCTGTCCATGGAATTCTCCAGGCAAGAATACTGGAGTGGGTAGTTTATCCCTTCTCCAGTGGATCTTCCCAACCCAGGAATCGAACCAGTGTCTCCTGCATTGCAGATGGATTCTTTACCAGCTGAGATACCAGGGAAGCCTAAAGTTTACTTAGGTTGGGGGTAAATCAAATGAGAATTTAAAATAAATTCTCCATTTCTTTATTTACCCTTCAATTATGATACAAGCACCTATTCCAACTCAGTTTAAAAATATTGAAAGTATAAAATTATATTTACTTGTAACTTACATAAATATGCACACACACACACAGACTTTTACTGACTCCATGAAAAACAGATATAGAATTAAATATAGGCAAAACTTAAATAAAACATATTTTCATGCTTTAAGATAAACTGGAATCCTGCTACTTATTGTTTGTTAGGATACAGAATGATGGTAAAGCCTATGCTTTCATGGTAACAAAATTTTTAAAAAATGAATTATTTAAAAGACAATAGCTTTTATATAGTATGCTACTTCAGAATAGTGGATGCAAGGAACCCTGAGAAACTGAATTCCAGAGATGAAAATGTCTTCTGTGGGTGAGCTAAGAATCATAGCTACTGAGGGAAAAGACAAAAGAAAAAAGAATAAAAACAAAACAAAACACTTTTTCCGGGGGCAGACAGATAAAGGGGAGGCAGAATTCTTAATGATAAGTTGAAATAGCATGGTAAATTAGAAAATGAAAAGCCTCAAATGTAAAATTAAATCACTCAACCCAATTCTCCTCTTCCCTCATTTTTTCTGAAAAAAATTGCTGTGAAAGAGTAGCTAGAAATTAAAGAGAACTTATGAAGTCTTAGTGAGTTTCAAAGATACTAGATTCATAAACCCTGACACAAAATTATATGAAGTTTTGGCTATTACAGCCCAAATCAAATGTTTACAAGATTTAAGAGATCAGTAACTGTTATGTGAGCAGACAGGGGTTTTACTAAGAAGGTGTAAAAAACATTGTAATTAAAATAGCACCTAAATTTATAGAGTTTAAATATTTAGTTCCCTATCCTAGCTGCCAGATGAAGAAGAGAACTGTTAGCTCAGGAATGCAAATTTTAAAAGTTGTATTTCCATCTTCTCTACACTGTTATTTTATACCCATTATCCAGGAAAATAAAAGAAGAGGGGAAATTGAGAAGCATGAAAAAACAAAGAACCTGATACATAACTAAGAGGAAAATATTCAATAGAAACAGACCCACAGATGACTCAGATGTTGGCACTAATATTTAAACAATGATATGGTGCACTCTCAAGGAGAAAAGCAAATTGATTGTTTTCAATCACAATCAGTTTTGTGATGCTTCTTACCTAAACAGTAAAAATTTTTGTTTTTCAAATATGACTCTACAGAAAGGGATAGATTGAAGACCAAGACCATTAGGAATGGGATATGGGATAGACTGCTAAGTTGCTTTAGTCGTATCCAACTCTGTGCGACCCCATTGACGGAAGCCCACCAGGCTCCCCTGTCCCTGGGATTGTCCAGGCAAGAACACTGGAGTGGGTTGTCATTTCCTTCTCCAGTGCATGAAAGTGAAAAGTGAAAGGCAGGTTGCTCAGTTGTGTCCAACTCTTAGTGACCCCATGGACTACAGCCTACCAGGCTCCTCCATCTATGGGATTTTCCAGGCAAGAGTACTGGAGTGGGGTGCCATTGCCTTCTCCATATGGGATAGAAGTCCCTTTTAAATGGAAAGATTAAAAACCGCTTCCTTCACTATTTTGAATTACCTTAGAAAGGAAGACAGAAATAAAAGTAGAGCAAACAGGTCCAAATGGGAATGTGGATCTAACCTTTGGGGTTTGAGAAGGTTGTTGCTATGCAAATACCCATGTTTGTATAAAGGAAAGACATTTGAGCTGGTATGGCTCATCACTGGCAGATTTCCCAACACTTAGCACCATTTAATGTGGAATAGGAACCATTCTGATCAACTGGTGAAAGAAATAAAAACTAAGGTAGCTGTTCTAATTGACCATACTCTCAAGCAGCAACAGGTAATTAAGAAATTCCTAAATGCTATGGGAGGAGAACACAAAATGCTAAGGTTAAAGCAACCCTGATACACAGAGACTTTTCAATCCAGAAGCAAAGCTAGTTGCTCAGACACCTGTAGTGGGCATCGCATCATTCCAAAAGATTAGATAGGATTAATCATAACATGGCAGATACAAATTAAGGAACCGAAACTAATCAACCATTTTTCATCAGAAAAGAGAGAGATCATGATATTCCTAATGGATCGAGTCTCTTCTCTGACTGACTTCTATGGAGTCAATAAAAGCCACTCCTGGTACTTAGTACCTATTTGGAGAAGATAATAAAAAGATAGTAGATGTATGAAACACTGAAAAATCCCATGCAAATATTTGAGGAAAAAAAAAAACCTCTTAACTTAAGAAAGACCATTAATAGGCAATTTCCAATTGTTTCTTTACTTCTGGAGTTAGTAACTGGAAAATGAAAGTAAATAGCAAAAAATATACACCTTATTTTTGCCTATTTGAGACTCAATCTAAATTTACAATTTACTGTCTGAATAACTGCAGCAGAAGTTTAAAATGTAATTTTATTTTTGAATGTATATAGGTATTATTTTTAAGAACCGTCAATAGGCTAAAAAGGCACAATTCTAAAATGGCTTTCAATATTGTTCTTTTGATGTTTAGGAAGATGAGGAAAAAATGCAAACAAAAATGTCTATTATTTAATTAGTCAATTAATTAATTGTCCTAATCTCCCAAACCATAATCAAGAATAGGGGAAACAGACTCTCAGTGTGTTTGTTCCCTTCACACCACTGGGAGGAGGCCATCCACGGCAAAGCCAAAGCAAGACTGTCAATAATGCAGGGCACAGAATAAGGGTCTCTTTTGCCCAGACCTAAGGATGGTACTGTGTCTCCAGCAGTATAATGCTTCAATGATAATATTAATGGGAAATGAATGGGAAAACATGGGGATGTTTAAAGGAAGTATCTGTAAAGACCCAGCTAGGAATATGAAAGAGATTATACTTAAGTGCACAGATTAAAGTCAAATGCAGAGTTGCATTAACAATGTGAGCTGCAGCTGGTATGAGTCATAGCTTGTAAATGGTTCTTATGTGGATATTAGTACTTCCAGAAGTTCAAGCTGGTTTTAGAAAAGGCAGAGGAACCAGAGATCAAATTGCCAACATCCGCTGGATCATCAAAAAAGCAAGAGAGTTCCAGAAAAACATCTATTTATGCTTTATTGACTTTGCCAAAGCCTTTGACTGTGTGGATCACAGTAAACTGTGGGAAATTCTGAAAGAGATGGGAATACTAGACCACCTGACCTGCCTCTTGAGAAACCTATATGCAGGTCAGGAAGCCACAGTTAGAACTGGACATGGAACAACAGACTGGTTTCAAATAGGAAAAGGAGTACGTCAAGGCTGTATATTGTCACCCTACTTATTTAACTTCTATGCAGAGTACGTCATGAGAAACACTGGGCTGGAAGAAACACAAGCTGGAATCAAGATTGCTGGGAGAAATATCGATAACCTCAGATATGGAGATGACACCACCCTTATGGCAGAAAGTGAAGAGGAACTAAAAAGCCTCTTGATGAAAGTGAAAGAGGAGAGTGAAAAAGTTGACTTAAAGCTCAACATTCAGAAAATGAAGATCATGGCATCTGGTCCCATCACTTCATGGGAAATAGATGTGGAAACAGTGGAAACAGTGTCAGACTTTATTTTGGGGGGCTCCAAAATCACTACAGATGGTGACCGCAGCCATGAAATTAAAAGACGCTTACTCCTTGGAAGGAAAGTTATGACCAACCTAGATAGCATATTGAATAGCAGAGACATTACTTTGCCAACAAAGGTCCATCTAGTCAAGGCTATGGTTCTTCCAGTGGTCATGTATGGATGTGAGAGTTGGACTGTGAAGAAAGCTGAGCACTGAAGAATTGATGCTTTTGAACTGTGGTGTTGGAGAAGACTCTTGAGAGTCCCTTGGACTGCAAGGGGATCCAACCAGTCCATTCTAAAGGATATCAGTCCTGGGTGTTCTTTGGAAGGAATGATGCTAAAGCTGAAACTCCAGTACTTTGGCCAGTTCATGCAAAGAGTTGACTCATTGGAAAAGACTCTGATGCTGGGAGGGATTGGGGGCTGGAGCAGAAGGGGACGACAGAGGATGAGATGGATGGATGGCATCGCCGACTCTATAGACGTGAGTTTAAGTGAACTCTGGGAGATGGTGTTGGACAGGGAGGCCTGGCGTGCTGTGATTCATGGGGTCGCAAAGAGTCGGACATGACAGTGAACTGAACTGAACTGAACCTATACAAATATGGTATAAAAAGGAAAGATAATCAAAATGTTTGAATGATGAACTATTTAATGGTTATTTACTAGCTATATCTTTGAATATGTATTGCATTAGAAAAAATAACAATGTAATTAATTGTAGTATACCTTAATGAAAGGCTTCTCAAGTACCAGTAAGGTAGAAGTAGTGAGAAAAAATATAATTTATTTTTTAACTTCTAGGATAATTGTGGTATAAAAATATTCCTCATTTGCTCCAGTCAAAAGCAAGCAAACATTGTGAATTTAATCCAAATTGAGTTACTCTCATTTCCATAATTATTTTACCTCAAATAAAAGCAAACAGCAATTTTGGATTTATTAACTCTGCATAGTATACATATTATTTGCATCCCTATGATCAAATCATATTGTGACTGATTAACGGAGAAGAAACAAAAGATATTTTCATAGACTGTTCACATAAAATATGTCCATTATCAACCTTATTAACTTTTCTATTTTAGTATACCTCTTATCCTTGGTTTCCACCTTCACATTTAAACTTGATTTTAGTTTGATAATTAATGACTTTATAAAAAAACAGTATTTTGCTCCATCCTTACTCTTATACATTCTTAATTATAAAATTTTATGAGTTTAATTGTAAGATTTTAACTCAGTACTCAATTATATTATGTTCTTCATAGTGGAAATCATTTAATATCAGTGTCAGGAATGTGTCTTTTTTTTTTTTTTACCAACTGATTCATGGATTATAATCAGTATAATCAGACAAATCCTGAAGTTTAATAAACATTCAGGGGAAAAAAATGTCTACAGAAAATGGAAAGTAGCTAACTCTAGCAATTTGACTGTCTTTTGGTTTCTTAAAGATTTAGTTTTTGTTCTAATATATTTGCTTAGTCAGTGAACAGTCTCATGTCTCTTGTCTTACTCTGTTAGCCATACTGATGATAAATAGAACATTTAAGTATATGATTGCATTCTGGGGTTGCTGTTTTGGAACTCAAAGTTGGAACATTAACTGAAAATAAAATGATAACATCAAACTATTATTCGTCCCCAGTGCATTACTATACTATGAGAGGAAATTAAAATGAGCCTAAAAGGCAAATTCTTTACAAAGGGAGTTTTTCAGTATAGCTAGGCCATTATATTTATCAAATCAATGATTTGACTTTAATGAAATGATGCAAAATCTTCACAATTATATATTTTTAGGACAGATTTTATTTTATAATAGTTTTAGATATTCAAATAAAAAATTGAAGATAGTAATATGCTCATTTCTCTATTATTAACATCTTACCTTATTACAGTACATTTCTTACAATTAATGAACTGATACTGAATAATCATGAATAAGTAAAGTACATATTTACTAATTTATCTTTGGTTTTTATAGAATTTCCTTTTTTTCTACTTCAGAATCACATTCAGGATATGACACTGCACTTAGCTGCTATGTCGCCTTAGGCTAATATTAGCTGTAACAGTTCCATAGACTTCTCTTATGTTTAATGACCCTGACAATTTTGAGGATTACTGTTCAGGTATTCTGTTATTGTTCAGTCATAAGTTGTGTTCACCTTTTTGTGACTTTGTGAACTGCAGCACGCCAGGCATTCTTGCCCTTCACTACTGCCACAGTTCGCTCATACTCTTGTCCATTGAGCCAATAACATCATCCAATCATCTCATATTCTGTTGCTTGCTTCTCCTCTTGCCCTCAACTTTTCACAGCATCAGGGTCTTTTCCAATGACTTGGCTCTTTGCATTAGGTTGCCAAAGTATTGGAGCTTCAGCTTCAGCATCAATCCTTCCAATGAATATTCAGGGTTCATTTCCTTTAGGATTGACTAGTTTGATATTCTTGCTGTCCAAGAGAATCTCAAAAGTCTTCTGCATCACCACAATTTGTAAGCATCAATTCTTTGGAACTCAGTCTTCTTTATGGTCCAACTCTCACATATTTACATGACTTCTTGAAAAACCATAGCTTTGACTGGATGGACCTTTGTCAGCAAAGTGATGTCTACATTTTATATGTTGCCTAGGTTTGTCATGGTTTTTCTTCCAAGGAACAAGTGTCTTTTAATTTCCTGGCTGCAGTCACTGTCCACACTGATTTTGGAGCTTAAGAAAATAAAATCTGTCACTATTTTCACTGTTTCTCCATCTATTTCCCTTGAAGTGATGGGACCAGATGCCAAGATAGTTTTTAGAATGTTGAGTTTTTAGCCAGCTTTTTTACTCTCCTCTTTCACCCTCATCAAGAGGCTCTTTAGTTCCTCTTTGCTTTCTTTCTTTAGAGTGGTATCATCTGCATATTTGAGGTTGTTGACAATTCTCCTGGCAATCTTGATTCCAGCTTGAGCTTGCTGACTTTAATCACATGGCTGTGTTAGTCTTTAACTGATTTATCCACCATAAGGTTAGTTTTATTCCCTCCCTCCATATTTTGCCCTTTGGAAGGAAGTTACTATGCACAGCCCATACTTAAGGAATAAGGAACTATACTCCACCTCCTTGAAGTTAGAGGATCTATATAAATTAACTGAAATTGTTTCATGTAGATTTGTGTTGTACCCAATAATTCATTCAATCATTTATTTACATCAATATGGATTCCTATATTTATTTTGTACTTTTGGCTTATAATCCAGTATTACTATTAATATATATATTTGGTTTTTAAACCTGTTGCATATTTGGCTACTGGAAACACTTTGAGTTACTTCTGGTTACTTACTGTGTCTCTTTGACATAGCCACATCATAGTAATTTGTTTTATTTTTAATTTCCTTACTTTCTGGCACTGAACTTAAGGCTCATCTTGTGTATTTCTGTCTGAGTCTTACAATCAGCCATTTCTCCAAGGAGCTCATTTCTTTCATTGAAAATCATATTATAAACCAAGATCTGGGTATTAAGTGTGCTCATTGTTAATGAGGTGTCATTATCACTATCCCTCTCAAATTATAGAGAAAGGAATTATATGTATATATACTAGTGTGCATGATATATCTCTAAAATTTATATATGTAATAATCTATACTCATATTAAGTTAAATATGAGTGAATAGTGCTGTCTTCAACTTTAATACCTTATAATGGATCATCCTAACTTCTTCCATTAGCTATGAACTTCCATTTCAACAATGAGAAAACTGGCCCCCACCATCCATTTATTTATTAATTCTTGATCGTTCAATTTCAGTATACTTGTAGATTAGTCTCAGAATTGCTAAATTGTGCCCTATGTGAGAAATAACTTTACTAATGAGTGAACAGGACTTATGTACAATTTCTGATTTAGTGTTACAAACTCATTTCCAAAATTACTTAATCCAAAACCATTTTCCCTCATGCCCTTCAGTGAGTTTGTTTCATAAATTTATAATAGAGTTAGATTGTTTTGTTGTCACATTCTGAATTCCATCTGAAGAGCTCATGAAAGCCTAAATAATTCTTTTAAAAATATATATGTATTAAAGTTCAATCTTTGTTCCATAAATTTATATGGGTTTTAAGAAAGACGTTGCATTGTATATCCCTCATTATAGTATCAAACAAACTAGTTTCAGTGTTCTAAAAATTTGCTTCACTTATCCAGCTACTTTCCCCAGCCTCCAGGAACCCCTGGCAACCACGTTCTTTTTGCTATCACTGTTGTTGTTGTTCAGTCACTAAGTCTTGTCCAACTCTTTGTGACCTCATGGACTGCAGCACACCAGGCTTCCCTGTCCTTCACTATCTCCCAGAGTTTGCTCAAATTCATGTGCATTGAGTTGGTCAAGCCATTCAACCATCTCATCCTCTGTTACCCGCTTCTCCTCCTCCCATCAATACTTCCCAGTATGAGGGTCTTTTGCAATGAGTCAGCTCTTCACATCAGGGGGTCAAAGTATTGGAGCTTCAGCATCCTTCTAATGAATATTCAGGGTTCATTTCCTTTAGAATTGACTGGTTTGATATCCTTGCTGTCCAAGAGACTCTCAAGAGTCTTCTCCAGCACCACAATTCAAAAGCATCGATTCTTTGCACTCAGCCTTCTTTACCATCCAACTCTCACATCTGTACATGACTACTGGAAAAAACCATAGCTTTGGCTATATGCACCTTTGTCAGCAAAATGATGTCTCTGCTTTTTAATACACTGTCTAGGTTTGTCATAGCTTTTCTTCCAAGGAGAAAGTGTCTTTTAATTTAATAACTATCATTGTAGTTTTACCTTTTTTGCTAAGTCACTTCAGTCGTGTCCGACTCTGTGCGGCCCCATAGACGGCAGCCCACCAGGCTCCCCTGTCCCTGGGATTCTCCAGGCAAAAACACTGGAGTGGGTTGCCATTTCCTTCTCCAATACATGACAGTGAAAAGTGAAAGTGAAGTCGCTCAGTCGTGTCCGACCCTCAGCGACCACATGGACTGCAGCCTACCAGGCTCCTCCGTCCATGGGATTTTCCAGGCAAGAGTACTGGAGTGGGGTGCCATTGCCTTCTCCGGTAGTTTTACCTTTTCTAGGTTGTCAAATTACTTGGAATCATACAGTATGGAGACTTATAGACTGACTCTTTAACCTTAGCAATACATATCTAAGATCCATTCATGTCTTTGCATGATTTACAGTTCTTTTTTTTTTCACTAAATAACAGTCCAGTGTATAGATGTATCAAATTGTATTGATCCATTCACTGACTGAAGAACAATTTTCTTGTTTTTAGTTTATAGAAATTATAAATAAAGCATTAGAAACATTTGTTTGAAAGATTTTGTTTTGACATAAATTTTAAATACCTAGGAGGATAATTGTTGGACTTTAGTTAATATTATGCTTAACTTGGGGAAAAAAAAAAAAAAAACTGCCATATTTTTTTCCCAAAGTAATGATCCCAGTTTGTATTCCCATGAGCACTGAATGCAAGTTCCTGTTGTCCACAATCTCACAGGCAATCATGTTGTCAGTGTTTTGCATTTAAGCCAATTTAAACATACATAGCAGTATCTCTCTATTGTTTTAATTTTCAGTTCCTTATAATAAACTATGTAGAGCATATTTTCATTACATATGATCCATTTATATATTTCTTTGGTAAAATGTCTATTCAGATATTTTCACTTTTTTTTTTAATTTTATTTTATTTTTAAACTTTACATAATTGTATTAGTTTTGCCAAATATCAAAATGAATCCGCCACAGGTATACATGTGTTCCCCATCCTGAACCCTCCTCCCTCCCCATACTATCCCTCTGGGTCGTCCCAGTGCACTAGCCCCAAGCATCCAGTATCGTGTATCGAACCTGGACTGGCAACTCGTTTCTTACATGATATTTTACATGTTTCAATGTCATTCTCCCAAATCTTCCCACCCTCTCCCTCTCCCACAGAGTCCATAAGACTTCACTTTTTTTTTAATTAGATTTTTTAATTACATAATGCCAAACGTTCTTTATATATTTTGAATTCAAGTCTTAGATCAGATATATGGTTTGCAGGTATTTTCTCCCACATTGTGGCTTGTTTTTG
Organism: Bos taurus; assembly: GCF_002263795.3. Lineage (NCBI taxonomy): Eukaryota > Metazoa > Chordata > Mammalia > Artiodactyla > Bovidae > Bos > Bos taurus. Next base: position 48,595,973 of record NC_037328.1, read on the forward strand.
ATTCTCTTCACAGCTGTTCATTCGCTAAGTAGTGTCTGACTCTTTGCAACCTCATGACTGTAGCACATCAGGTTTCCCTATCCCTCACTATCTCCCAGAGTTTGCCCAAGTTCATGTCCATTGAGTTTGTGATGCTATCCAACCATCTCATCCTCTGCCTCCCCCTTCTCCTTTTGCCTTCAGTCTTTCACAGCATCAGGATCTTTTTCAGTGAGTTGTCTGTTTACATTGGGTGACCAAAGTTTCAGTTTCAGATCAGTTCTTCAATGAATTTTCAGGGTTGATGTCCTTTAGGACTGACTGGTTTGATCTCCGTCCAGTCCAAGGGGCTCTCAAGAGTCTTGTCCAGCACTACAATTAGAAAGCATCAATTCTTCGGCACACAGACTTCTCTATGGTCTAACTCTCACATAGACCATGTACATGACTACTGGAAAGACCATAGCTTTGACTATTTGGACCTCTGTTGGCAATGCAATGTCTCTACTTTTTAATATGCTGTCTAGATTTGTCATAACTTTTCTTCTAAGAAGCAAGTGTCTTCCAATTCTATGGCTGCAGTCACCATCTGCTGTGATTTTGAAGCCCAATAAGGGAAAATCTGTCACTGCTTCCACTTTTTCCCCTTCTATTTGCCATGAAGTGATAGGACTGGATGCTGTGATCTTCATTTTTTGAATGTTGAGTTTTAAGCCAGCTTTTTCACTCTCCTCATTCACCTTCATTAAAAGGCTCTTTAGTTCCTCTTCACTCTCTGACATAGAATGGTATCATCTGCATATCTGAGGTTGTTGATATTTCTCCAGAAATCTTGATTCAGCTTGTAACTCATCCAACCTGGCATTTTACCTGATGTACTCTGCATATCAGCTAAATAAACAGGGTGATGATATGCAGCTTTTCCAAAGTTTGAACCGGTCACTTTTTCCATGGAAATTTCCAGCACCATAAGCTTAAAAGACTATCCAGTCTTCACTGAAATGCCTCTGTTTCTTTGCCAAATATGAGGTGATTACATCATATGGGTTTTTTTCTAGACTTTCTATTGTGTTCTATTGATCTATGTGTTTTTTGTGCCTCCACTAGTATCACTCAGGTGACACTTGCTTATTGTAAATTTATCATAAGTCTTAAATTTGGATAGTGTTAATCCTCTGAATTTGTTCTTCTTCAGTATCACATTAGAAGTTCTGTATCTTTGCTTTCTCTTTATAATTTTAGAATCTCTTTATAAATGTCAAGGGTGTTACTCACTATAATTCTGACTAAGGTCTCACTGAATATATTGATCAAGTTGGAAAGAACTGGTATCTTAACAATATTGAATCTTGCAATGCATGAACAAGATTATTTTGCTATTTAGTTAGTTCTTTGATTTTTTTCAACAAAATTCTTTCATTTCTCACATATAGATTCCATATATATTTCCTTAAATTTATAGCTGCTGCTGCTGCTGCTAAGTCGCTTCAGTCATGTCTGACTCCGTGTGACCCTATAGATGGCAACCCACCAGGCTCCTCTGTCCCTGGGGCTCTCTAGGCAAGAATCCTGGAGTGGGTTGCCATTTCCTTCTCCAATGCATGCATGCATGCTAAGTCACTTCAGTGGTATCAGACTCTGTGTGATCCTATGGACAGCAGCCCACCAGGCTCCTCCGTCCACAGGATTCTCCAGGCAAAAATACTGGAGTGGGTTGCCATTGCCTTTTCCATGTATGGATGTGAGAGTTGCACTATAGATAAAGTTGAGCACTGAAGAATTGATGCTTTTGAACTGTGGTGTTGGAGAAGACTCTTGAGAGTCCCTTGGACTGCAAGGAGATCCAACCAGTCCATCCTAAAGGAAATCAGTCTTGAATATTCATTGGAAGGACTGATGCTGAAGATGAAACTCCAATACTTTGGCCACTTGATGTGAAGAACTGACTCATTGGAAAAGACTCTGATGCTGGGAAATATTGAAGGCAGGAGGAGAAGGGGATGATAGAGGATGAGATGGTTGGATGACATCACCGACTCAATGGACATGAGTTTTGGTAAACTCCGGGAGTTGGTGATGGACAAGGAGGCCTGGCATGCTGTGGTCAATGGGGTTGCAAAGATTCGGACACAACTGACTGACTGATCTGAACTGAGTTTCATCTAACTCTGCCTGAAATTTAGCATTTCCCTCAAGTTTGAAAGAAAGTGAAAGTTAAAGTCACTCAGCCATGTCTAACTCTTTGTGACCTCATGGACTATACAGTCCACGGGATTCTCCAGGCCAGAATCCTAGAGTGGGTAGTCTTTCCCTTTTCCAGGGAATCTTCCCAACCCAGTGATTGAACCCATGTCTCCACTTTGCAGGCAGATTCTTTACCAGCTGAGCCACAAGAGAAGTCCAAGAATACTGGAGTGGGTATTCCATCCCTTTTTCAGTGGATCTTCCCAACCTGGGAATCAAACCAGGGTCTCATGCATTGCAGGTGGATTTTTTACCAGCTAAGCTAAGAGGGAAGTAATAGGTAAAAATCAACGGTAATAAAAGAAGTAGCCATGACTTTGGAATTTGCCATAATAAAAATCGTAGATACTTTCATATCAGCCACAGTCATTGCAGACTTTTTCAAATACTGCTATGTTAGTCAGTACACTGAAGTTACAACTGTTCTTAGACCCACTATCTGGATCTTTTTACTTCATTAATTAATAAACACAGATATATTTGCATAACAAGTGAGATTTTAAAAATAATTTGTTTTAGTAAATTATTATCATTTGTAATTCAATATGATTTTTGCATTATGCATATGATTTATAAGGAGAAGGCAATGGCACCCCACTCCAGCACTCTTGCCTGGAAAATCCCATGGATGGAGAAGCCTGGTGGGCTGCAGTCCATGGGGTCGCGAAGAGTCGGACACGACTGAGCGACTTCCCTTTCGCTTTTCACTTTCCTGCATTGGAGAAGGAAATGGCAACCCACTCCAGTGTTCTTGCCTGGAGAATCCCAGGGACGGGGGAGCCTGGTGGTTTGCTGTCTATGGGGTCGCACAGAGTCAGACATGACTGAAGCGACTTAGCTATAGCAGAATGATTTATGCATTTTAAAATACCACATTTGAGAAAAGTTTACAGCCTCAAATAGACTATTAAGGTTCTTAGCACTAGTTAAAGAAATAAATATATTGACAGACAGATAAGAAAACATACACACATACATAAACAAGTGAATGACTACACATTTTATATAGAGATACTTGATTATCCCTATGTATTCTTATCTTAATGGCTATTTTAAAATTATTATTACTAGGAGTGTTACTACAGTAAAAATCATAGCTCTTCACTATTGAAAAAAAAACAACAACAAAAACACTTTTAACCTGGGTGTTGTTTTCCTATGTTTACTATTTTTGCTAATGCAGATGATCAATTGATATGAGAGACTGCCTCAAATTCTGGTGCACAAAGATACTACATAGCCATTTCTCTTCTGGGTGTCATGACAATTCCAAAAACACTATCTGGAAGGGGATTCAGGTCTGTTCTGCCCTTGGATAACCAAATTTGCTGCATATTTGAAAATTTTAACAATCCCTGTACTTTAAAGATACTCAGAGATATACTCAAGGATAGAGTATGAGGAGAGCACAGAATATTCTTTCTGAAATCCACATAATCTATGTTTTCCTCATTTCCTATTGTATTCACTTTCTCCCCTGAACAAGAAATTCTGATCATCTGGTAATACTAGCTAGAATTTCTCTGATCCCAGTAGGTTAAAGACTTCTAAAAAACCAAAAGTTAAGAGAAGTCCTCTACTTGCTCCCTTTACCAACATTTTCTGTATTCATCTTTTCTCTGAGTCAAAGAATAATGAATATTTAGCTGACTGAATATGGACAACAGCATCTGTAGCATAAGATAAGCAATTCTACTGATTAATGGGCTTCCCTAGTAGCTCAGTGGTAAAGAATCCACCTACCAATGCAGGAAATTCAGGTTTAGCCCCTGGGTTAGGAAGATCCCATGGAGAAGGTAATGGCAATGCATTCCACTATTCTTGCCTGAGAAATCCAATGGGAGCTTGGTGGGCTACAATCCATGAGGTCACAAAAAAGTTCGATATGACTTAGGGACTAAACAACAACAACCATTCATATTTCAAAATATATTTGTCACTTCTTTTGCTTTTTTAAAAACATTTTTCCTGATCATGAGAAATAATGCCTTTTAATAACCTTGTAAAGAGCCTCTTGATGAAAGTGAAAGAGGAGAGTGAAAAAGTTGACTTAAAATTTAACATTCAGAAAACTAAGATCATGGCATCTGGTTCTATCACTTCATGGCAAATAGACAGGGAAACTGTGGAAACAGTGGCATACTTTATTTTTTTAGGCTCCAAAGTCATTGCAGATGGTGACTGCAGCCATGAAATTAAAAGACACTTACTCCTTGGAAGAAAAGTTATGAACAACCTATATGGCATATTAAAAAGCAGAGACATAACTTTGCCAACAAAGTTCTGTCTAGTGAAAGCTATGGTTTTTCCAGTAGTCATGTATAGTGTGAGAGATGGACTATAAATAAAGCTGATTGCTGAAGAATTGATGCTTTTGAACTGTGGTGTTGGAGAAGACTCTTGAGAGTCCCTTTGTCAGCAAGGAGATCCAACCAGTCTATCCTAAAGGAAATCAATCCTGAATATTCATTAGAAGGACTGATGCTGAAGTTGAAACTCCAATATTTGGCCATCTGATGGGAAGAAATGACTCTTTTGAAAAGACCCTGGATATATTCCTAGGAGTGGGATTGCTGGATCATATGGTAGCTTTATTTTTAGTTTTTTAAGGAACCTCCATACTGTTTTCCATGGTGGCACCAATGTATACTCCCACCAACAGTTTAGGAAGGTTTCTTTTTCTGTACACCCGCTCCAGCATTTATTATTGAAGAATTTTTGATAATGGCCATTCTGACCTGTGTGAGGTGATACCTCATTGTAGTTTTGATTTGCGTTTCTTTAATTTTTAGCAGTGTTGAGCATCTTTTCATTTGCCTTTTAGCCATCTTTGTGTCCTCTTTGAAGAGATGTCTGTTCAGGTCTTCTGACCAATTTTTTATTGGGTTGTTTGTTTGTTTGTTTGTTTTAATTTAGCTGTATAAGCTGTTTGCTATGTATACATTTTTTAAAGATTTATTTTTATATTTTTTGCTGTTGTCATTCTCAGAATTTTATTTTTCTATATGAAACTGAAGAAATCATTGGCCTTTGGATATTTGCTTCTGTAGCTCTCTGTGTTTATTCTTAAAACTGAACTTAAGCTAATAAACTAGGTTTCCTTAATTACATTAATAAATTTATTAAAACACACTCACTAGCAATCAAAACTGCAAATTAAAGTAGTAATAGGATATTATCATCTGCCTCTCAGAGCAGAAGCACTAATTTTTTTAAATTTTTATTTATTTTTTTATTTAATTAATTTATTTTAATATATCCAGAGAAAACTGTAATTCAAAAAGATACATACACTCCAATGTTCAAAGCAACACTATATACAACAGCCAGGATATGGAAGCAACCTAAATGCTCATGGACAGATGAATGGACAAAAAGGAATAGTACTCAGCCATAAAAAAATGAAATAATGTTATTTGCAGCAAAACGGATGGACCTAGAGATATAATGACACTAAGCAAAGTAAGCCAGACAGGGAAAAACAAATATCATATAATATCACTTACATGTGGAATATAAAAGAAAAAAAAACAAATAAACTTTTTTCCAAAACAAAAAGAGACTTATAGACAACAGAAAACAAACTTATGGTTAACAAAAGGAAAAGAGAGGTAGGGAGAGGGATAACATATGAGGCTGGGATTCACATATATACACTACTGTGTATAAAATAGTTAACTGGAACTTTCCTGGTTGTCCAGTGGTTAAGAATCTGCCTTCCAAAGCAGGGTACTCGGGTTCAACCCCCATTCAGGCAACTAAGCTGCCACACTGCAATTACTGAGCCCAAGGGCCACAACTAGAGAGCCCACATTCCTCAACGAAGATCGCACCTGTTGCAACTAAGACCTGATGCAACCAAAAATAAATAAAATAGATAACTAACAAGGGCCAACTGTACAGCACAGGGAACTATACTCAATATTATTATGTAATAATGTATAAGGCAAAATAACATATATAATATACATATAACTGCTACTATGCTGTATGCCTGAAATGTATACAATATTGTAAATCAACTATACTTCAATAAAAAAATTTTAATGTACACATGGCATAACAGCATTTTGAAAGCTATTGCTAAATTTTCAATCATAGAGCTTTTGTACCACTTTACACTCCCACCAACATTGATTAACATTTTTCATAATGTGGTTCTCTTATGACTTTCTATGATCCCTTCCCTAAATGCAAGAACTCTAGCGATAAATCCAAATTTTAATAGAAAGGTCAGCTGACACCAGGTACTGCATTTGCCCTGTCACCTGGCATGAACTTCCCAGTTCAACAGCCTTCCCAGCTTCTGTTCCAGCCAGGATAACTAATATTCATCTGCTGGCTCAAGAGGTACACACTATGATCAGAGGTATTAGGTAAAGGAACTGCCATACTTAACTTCTTGAATTCTCTCAGAGACTTAAAAGATTTACGAAAGAAACAAACACAAGTAGCAGTTGACCTAGTTATAACTCTCTGGCATCACTTGGGATCTACTTAAAATAGAAGTTACACACAAGGGAGGAGATTCATAAAGCACATGCTATTTATGATACATATAAAATAATTACACCAACTTAAAAGCAATATTTTGAGTAACTTTAAAATGTAAGAGCTATTTTAATCGCATGGTAGGCTAGAATCAACAATGTAAGTTAAAGCAAATTTATGTTTCCTTCTTATTTTTCTTTGACAAACAACCCTGCCATCCTTCTTAATATCCTCGCAAGTAAGGTCCCTTCCAGTGCCATTTTGTCATGTAATAGAGCTTCTTCCCTTGCTTCATACTCTAAAATTATCCCTCCTTTCCAAAATAAAATCTTTTCACCCTGTATACAATAAATTCACTCTCACATATAAGGGATTTGATAAAATTTTTTTTCACCTGAGTGGCTAATTACATACACATATACAGTGGCTATTACATATACACGTATTCTTTTTCAGATTACTTTTCATTATAGATTATTACATGATATTGAATATAATTACCGGTGTTATCAAGTAGGTCCTTGTTGTTTATCTATTTATATACAATAGTGTATATAAACTAGATATAAATTCCCAAACTCCTAATTTACCCCTCTTTCCTCATTAAGATTCTTAATAGCAGGAGCAGATTAGTACCTAAGGCTGTTGTTTAGTTGCTCAATCCTACCCAACTTTTGGCAACCCCATGGACTGCAGCCCACCAGTCTCCTCCTCCATTCATGGAATTTTTACATGTATTTTCATTTAAATACTAGAGGAGAATAAGGAAAGATGGATTAACCTAACTTGTCCAGTGATCCAGCAGAATCAGAATTTGGATGCAAAGCTACTTAACTCCAGAGTCTGCACTTTTCCCCCTCCCATCAGTGTGCAAATATTTTTCCTTGAAAACCTGTAAGATAATTTTCATAAATGTATGTATCCCTCACAAAAAAGAAAAAAGAAAAGAAAAGACCCTGATGCTGGGAAAGATTGAAGGAGGGAAGAGAAGGTGACGACAGAGGATGAGATGGCTGGATCAACTCAATGGACATGAGTTTGAGTAAACTCTGGGAGTTGGTGATGGACAGGGAGGCCTGGCGTGCTGCAGTCCTTGTGGTCACAGAGTCAAACATGACTGAGCGGCTGAACTGAACTGAAGTTGTATCAGTCATGCCTTTTCTGTGTTTTCTGATGTTTTGACATCTGGAGACTTCCTGATTGAGGAGATAATTCCCTATGGATGACCGATATCTGGGGACAGTAAAAGGCCTATCTGCAAGTGTGCCTTCCATATGCAAACCAACCAATCCAAAGCCTGTAATTCCTAACCACCTCGCCTACTGAGCATTTATTCTTTGGAACGTTATTCATCTACACTGATCACTTCATATGTGCCAGTATCTGCTGAAATTATTCAAACCAGCCAATCCTAAACCTAAAATTTCACTCTGTCTTGCCTTCTCATGGAAACCACAATAAAGTCCTTGCCCATGTTTTCCTCTCACTCCCTCTACTTCCTGACAGACCTCAGTGCTTCTCCTTGTGCCTTTTTCATGGTGTGACATGTACCTTCTCTTGAGGACTATGAGTAACAAGCTCTTACTTCAAACGACAGTTGTCTTCTCATATGTTGGGCTCAACATGCTTGAATAAATATAAAACCTACATATTAAAACCTAAGGATAATTATGCATCTATTAAAAATACATCTGTTAATTTTATTAGGCCAAGTTACAAAAAAGTTATGTGCTTTGTAAAAGTATATATTTTTAAGATGTTTAATATCAACTGCCTAAAATCCTGGAAAAAATGAAACAGTTTATATTCTTTCCTACAGTACTTGAGAGTATTTCCTCACATTCCTGACAGTATCCTATAAAATAATTCATCATAAAATTTGCCAATAAAGCAATATAGTATTTGCCAGTATGCAAATATTTTGCTTCCCCTAGGTCAGCTGGGCTCTGATAAAACACCAGAAAGTTAGGTTTGGGTTAGTTAGTTTCTCCTGAGGGCAGACCTTGTTAAGAACAGGATGCTCTGGCTTTCCTGATGGAAGCAGAAGGAGCTTTTCTCCAGTGTTTACTGTGAACCTGGCGGAGCTCCAGGATATAAATTCACAAAAGTACTGGGCCCATCAGATGACTGGGTCTTCTTATAGTGTTTACTCCTCACCGAGCACACAGCAATTAGTCAATTGCATTTCAGGTTTTCCTGCCCTGGCACCGGTTCCCATGAAGATTTATGCTCTGCTTAGGTAAGCTGTGATGCTTTCTGTATTCCTGTCCCTGTCTACATTTTGGGGACAGCAGTTTTTCCTGTGACTTCATTTCTCTCATGGATCTAAGAAGAGTTGTTGATTTTTTAGTTTATTCACCTTTTTACTTGTTCTTAGGATATAGTGGTGACTTCCAAGTTTCTTATATGCTGACCCTTGTTTACTATACAGTACGGCTTTTTGAGCATGGCCAATACATCTGTGTCTCTGCCATCCTCTATCCAGTCCATGGCTGATGATGTTAATCTCATAACTTACTAAAGTGCATATCATCTGTAGCCAGAGCGGCCCTTTGCAGGCCTTCTGTTTCTTTTTAATAGTTTTTCTAATTCACCTCACATTGGTACAAAGAAACGTAGAGTCAGATTAAGAATAGAAAAGCTGAGGAATCTACACTTGATGGAGGAGATGGCTGGCCTAAGGATGCTTGACTAGATATTCCCCCCCACCTCCATTTGTTAAATACAATCTGAGTGGTAAAATCTTGCTTTAGTCCCACAATAAATGCAGGGATTTTTTTCTAGGGGGCTATCAGTTTTCCTGGGCTTCATTAGCTGAATCTGTACTTCACAGAAGACTGCTCCAACCAGCTTCTCTCCCACTCACTTCTGAGATTATAATGGTGAAACAGGCTATATGAAATACATATGTTGTGGGGGAAGAAACTGAAAACTTACTGGTTTCATATATTTTTAAATTATCCATTATATTGGTTTTCTATTTGACTTGGCCTCTGCTCTAGAAAACCACTGTGTCCATGTACCATCAATTTTCCTGGTTATTTCGCTAGCCAATTTGGAAGAATTTTTTTTTTAACTTAACTGAGATTGTGTTATTTATTTAGGAGTTTTCCTACAGAGAGTTTTTGTCTGATGACAGGAATATATTTATCAGGAGCAATACCTGTTGCTTGCAGGTGAGATCCATGACTACACATATTTTTTTCCTCTATTTTTCTAAAAAGTGTTAGCATTTGAAACAAAATCTCTCCTAGATTAATAGTACTTGTCATTTTTACATTACAAATAATACATCAGATGCAACTTTACTGGGTTAGAATATTTCTGTTTTGATTAAGAAACAAACTTACTGATGCTTGAATTATTTCAAACCCATAATCCTCTATTAGAAAATCAGTCAGAGTAAAAATCATCCAGCCATAGACTTTTCCATTTGTTGTAACTTTATATTTGCTGTTTAAAGCATACTTCTGTAGTCTCAGAATGGCACCTTTCACTGCAGTAGAAGTGACTCCCACTGACCGATTCAAAGAATGATCATAAATTGTGAATTGCCCATTATACTCCAGTAAAATATTCACTTCCAAATTTTAGAGATATTAAGAGGATTTTCTTCATCCACTTCACATAACACTGAATTGCTTTTGCAGAAATGGGAAATGGAAAAATTCCTTCAACATGATACTATCTTCACTTTGTCTGGGAGAAATTCTTCTATTCAGTGCTTGGTTTATATGATGGCTCTAATGTCAGTGTTAAAGAAGGTTCTCCACTGGTTTCTCTCATTTTGGTAAATTCAATGTGTTCATGAAATAGAGATTTTTGAATACCATCTTTTATTTCATCTTTTATAGAAGTTCCTGAACTAAGTTTAGAGGAATAAGTACAGATTAATCAGATGAGGAGAAGCTGAGTTATCATCTAGGCAAAGAAAATAATAATAATAATAAACACATAAAAATTGCCAAAGTGAATCATCACATTACATGTTCATGGCACATTCTCAGAAATATAATGAAATATTTCACTAATGACTATATGTAGAACTTAAGAAATTGATAATAACCTATTAGTTTATTCTCCATATAATCAAAATTTGCAATTTTAGATGATAGTAGGAAGTCAAGAAACACCCGGAGTAACAGGCAAATTTGGCCTTGGAATACAGAATGAAGCAGGGCAAAGACTAATAAAGTTTTGCCAAGAAAATACACTGGTCATAACAAACACCCTCTTCCAACAACACAAGAGAAGACTCTATACATGGACATCACCAGATGGTCAACACCAAAATCAGATTGATTATATTCTTTGCAGCCAAAGATGGAGAAGCTCTATACAGTCAGCAAAAGCAAGACCAGGAGCTGACTATGGCTCAGACCATGAACTCCTTATTGCCAAATTCAGACTGAAATTGAAGAAAGTAGGGAAAACCACTAGACCATTCAGGTATGACCTAAATCAAATCCCTTATGATTATACAGTGGAAGTGAGAAATAGATTTAAGGGCCTAGATCTGATAGATAGAGTGCCTGATGAACTATGGAATGAGGTTTGTGACATTGTACAGGAGACAGGGATCAAGACCTTCCCCATGGAAAAGAAATGCAAGAAAGCAAAATATCTGTCTTGGGAGGCCTTACAAATAGCTGTGAAAAGAAGAGAAGTGAAAAGCAAAGGAGAAAAGGAAAGATATAAACATCTGAATGCAGAGCTCCAAAGAATAGCAAGAAGAGATAAGAAAGCCTTCTTCAGCGATCAATGCAAAGAAATAGAGGAAAACAACAGAATGGGAAAGACTAGAGATCTCTTCAAGAAAATCAGAGATAGTAAAGGAACATTTCATGCAAAGATGAGCTCGATAAAGGACAGAAATGGTATGGACCTAACAGAAGCAGAGGATATTAAGAAGAGATAGCAAGAATACACAGAAGAACTGTACAAAAAAGACGTTCAAGACCCAGATAATCACGATGGTGTGATCACTGACCTAGAGCCAGACATCCTTTAATGTGAAGTCAAGTGGGCCTTAGAAAGCATCATTATGAACAAAGCTAGTGGAGGTGATGGCATTCTAGTTGAGCTATTCCAAATCCTGAAAGATGATGCTGTGAAAGTGCTGCACTCAATATGCCAAGAAATTTGGAACTCAGCAGTGGCCACAGGGCTGGAAAAGGTCAGTTTTCATTCCAATCCCAAAGAAAGGCAATGCCAAAGAATGCTCAAACTACTGCACAATTGCACTCATCTCACATGCTAGTAAAGTAATGCTCAAAATTCTCTAAGCCAGGCTTCAGCAATATGTGAACCATGAACTTCCTGATGTTCAAGCTGGTTTTAGAAAAGGCAGAGGAACCAGAGATCAAACTGCCAACATTCGCTGGATCATAGAAAAAGCAAGAGAGTTCCAGAAAAACATCTATTTCTGCTTTATTGACTATTCCAAAGCCTTTGACTGTGTGGATCACAATAAACTGTGGAAAATTCTGAAAGAGATGGGAATACCAGACCACCTGACCTGCCTCTTGAGAAATTTGTATGCAGGTCAGGAAGCAAAAGTTAGAACTGGACATGGAACAACAGACTGGTTGCAAATAGGAAAAGGAGTTCATCAAGGCTGTATATTGTCACCCTGCTTATTTAACTTATATGCAGAGTATGTCATGAGAAACGCTGGGCTGGAAGAAGCACAAGCTGGAATCAAGATTGCTGAGAGAAATATCAATAACCTCAGATATGCAGATGACACCACCCTCATGGCAGAAAGTGAAAAGAAACTCAAAAGCCTCTTGATGAAAGTGAAAGTGTAGAGTGAAAAAGTTGGCTTAAAGCTCAACATTCAGAAAACGAAGATCATGGCATCCAGTCCCACCACTTCGTGGGAAGTAGATGGGGAAACAGTGGAAACAGTGTCAGACTTTATTTTTCTGGGCTCCAAAATCACTACAGATGGTGACTGCAGCCATGAAATTAAAAGACGCTTACTCCTTGGAAGGAAAGTTATGACCAACCTAGACAGCATATTCAAAAGCAGAGACATTACTTTGCCAACAAAGGTTCATCTAGTCAAGGCTATGGTTTTTCCTGTGGTCATGTATGGATGTGAGAGTTGGACTGTGAAGAAGGCTGAGTGCTGAAGAATTGATGCTTTTGAACTGTGGTGTTGGAGAAGACTCTTGAGAGTCCCTTGGACTGCAAGGAAATCCAACCAGTCCATTCTAAAGGAGATCAGCCCTGGGATTTCTTTGGAAGGAATGATGCTAAAGCTGAAACTCCAGTACTTTGACCACCTCATGAGAAGGGTTGACTCATTGGAAAAGACTCTGATGCTGGTAGGGATTGGGGGCAGGAGGAGAAGGGTACGACAGAGGATGAGATGGCTGGAAGGCATCACTGACTCGATGGACATGAGTCTGAGTGAACTCCGGGAGTTGGTGATGGACAGGGAAGCCTGGCATGCTGCGATTCATGGGGTTGCAAAGAGTCGGACATGACTGAGCGACTGATCTGATCTGATACATTTTCTTAGATTTATTATTTTTAAATTCACACAATGAAAACTTTTACTAGCTTTAACATTTTTATTTGTGTGGAAAATAATCTTTTCAACCTCAACTATATTTCCCTAAATTTTTAAATGTCTTATTTCCTTGCCTAATAAGTGGTGCTAGTGGTTTTTCCAGCTCATGTATGGAGAGTTGGACCATAGAGAAAGCTGACTGCTGATGAAGTGATGCTTTTGAACTCTGGTGTTGAAGACTCTAGAGAGTCCTTTTGACTGCAATGAGATCAAACCAGTCAATCCTAAAGGACTGATCCTGAAGCTGAAGCTCCATACTTTGGCCATCTGATTCATTAGATAAAACCATGATGTTAGTTAAGGTTTAAGGCAGGAGGACAACAGAACAACAGAGACTGACACGGTTGGATGGCATCACTGACTCAATGGACATGAGTTTGAGTAAGCTCTGGGAGTTGGTAAAGGATAGGGAAGCCTGGCATGCTGCAGTCCATGGGGTCACAGAGAGTCGGACACAACTGAGCAACTGAACAACAAGTGGTAAAGAACCTGCCTATCAATGCAGGAGACATAAGAGATATGGGTTTGATTTCTGGGTTGGGAAGATCCCCTGGAGGAGGGCATGGAAATCCACTCCAGTATTCTTGCCTTGAGAATCATAGGACAGAGGAGCCTAGTAGGCTATAGTCCATAGGGTTGCAAAGAGTCAGACACAGCTGAAGCGACTTAGCACAGTACAATAATGATATTTTGCAGAGTCATTTATGAACCTGGAAGTCAAATTAAAGAAACAAATATTATTCTAGAAATTTATAAGTTACTAAGTTTGAGCTAAAACAAGAAAGCATGTGATTTAAGAATTTTTGATACTTGGAAACACCTTTTTTTATGTATGGTGATTTTCTATAAATGGAAGGGCAACATGTTCATGATTTTCCCCAATGAAACTTCATATAAGAACTCAAAGTTCAATTCATATACCACATGAAATTATTTAGCTCCTTCAAAGTAACTACATTTTTAAAATACGATTATTAAAATCTAGAGTTGTTTAGAAGTAAGGCAATGACTACTTCCTTGGGACTACTTTTCTCCTAAAATTTTTTCGAAGTATTATTAGCAATATTTTTATACATAATAATTAATCTAAGATTATTTACTTTAATTCCTCAACCTTCTCCACGCATCAGACTCCTCTCTTCACTGGTTTCTATCACTAGACTCACAGTGCGATGAAATGATAAAAGGATATCTTTCTTCCAATGGGAACTGTATAGAATATCACCTCACTTGGTTTTAGAACTGCACTGTTTCCTTCTCGAATTAATGTATTGTATATACATTTTTAACAGGTATTGAAAAAAACCCACTCCCTGCTTACTAAAAATTCATATTTCACAGCTAGAATTTGGATGTAAATGGAGGATTACATTTTACTTGAAAAATACACATTTAAGCTAGTAATTACCATTTACAGTATCATCCTTAAGATGTCTAATAGTACTTGGGCTCCTCTGCACTATTCATGCTAATTCCCAGATAAGAATTTCCCAGCGGAAACAAATCTTATAAATATTTCAATGTGATCATGAAAATACTTTATGATCACAAACTGAAAAGCCATTAAATTGTCACTGATGATATTGTATGCATGGACGTACCTTAAACTCATGAATCTATACCATTTAGCAACAAAAATTCAATAACTCATGTAAGTGACAAGTACTTTACAATTAATCCTTATTATCAAGAGCAAGTGAAAGTGCTGGAAAAGTTAGTCAGTTGCCACAGGCCATATTAAAAAGAACTTGTGTGTTTTCCAAACAATTGTCTGTTTGCTATGGAAAACACAGTAATAAAAAGAAGTACTAATTATTGAGAGCCTACTAGTTGCATGTGTGTGTGTGAGTGTGTGTGTGCATGCACGCATGTGTATGGGTATGTGGGGAGGTGTGTGTTTGATAGTGTCGACTCTTTGCAACCCTTTGGACTGTAACCACCAGATTCCTCTGTCCATGGGATTTTTCAGGCAAGAATATTGGAGTGGCTTGCCATTTCCTCCTCCAGGGTGTTTTCCCAACCGAAGGATCAAACCTGTGTATTCTGCACTGCCAAATTTTTTATCTTTGGCATCTTGATTTTATTGTTAAAAACAGCTGTATTTACAGAAATAGCCAGAGATGTAGAAAACAAACTTATGGTTACTAGTGGGGAAAGTGGGGGGAAATATCCTGGGAGATTGGAATAGACATATACACACTACTAAATATAAAATAGATAACTAATAAGGACCTACACAGGGAACTCTTCTCAGTATTCTGTAATGGCCATTATGGGAAAAGAATCTAAAAAAGAGTGGATATATATGTATGATTCACTTTGCTATACAGCAGAAACTAACACAGCATTGTAAATCAACTATACTCCAATAAAATTTTTAAAAGCCAGCTGTATTTTATCATACTGTAATGCCATAAATATAAACCTCCATTTTAGTGTGTATTTTTTTAGTGCACATTGCCTCCAAACCTCAGTTTTATTGTATATCTTATGAGCAAATAACTTTATATTTCATTAACCCTTTTAGTATCAGAAAACTTTTTCTAGTTCCTCTACTTTCCTATATCATACTTTCTTAATAATTTATACAGATGAAGTTCAAATAATGACTTAGTGTGTTCAATAACGCTTACAACATTGTCACATGACAATGATGCATAGTTACCCAGCTCCTTATATTCATGGGCCTCAGTTCACTTATCTATAAACTGAAGGAAGATATTTGATTAGTGTATTCCTAAGACCCAATCTAGTCTAATATTCAATGCTAAATGACTGTGCTGTTCCATTCATTATCTCCCATCTATATTAAAAAGCAACAACTATGCATCTTCCTAGTCAAAAAAGAAAAACCATATTACTCTGCCTTACACATTCTGATTCTTCCTTCACCCTTTCACAAAAGGGCTAAATTTCTACTCAACTGACAAGACTAATTTTATTTGAAAATTAATATGTTGAGCCAAAAAAATTCCAATGATACAGTCATCTCTGAAATATCCTTCAGTTCATTTCAGTTGCTCAGTCATGTCCGACTTTTTGCCACCCCATTAACTGCAGCACGCCAGGCCTCCCTGTCCATCACCAACTCCTGGAGTCTACCCATTTGGAAATATCCTTAGTCCCATCCAAATCACTTGAACCAATCAATGGGAAAAGAAAGAGTGGTTTCTTAAAGGGCAAGACAAGCATGCAACGCTCACTGTACTTTGGCCAACAAGACAGAGAAAAGATGATTGTGTTTTACTGAATGTAAAGTTACAATCTGGCATCATTATTATATTACAGGTACTATTTGCTATGGAAAGAGTTGTGCTAAATCCCCATGTGTGTTAGAGACAGTATCTGCCCCAAAGTAATCCAAATTCATGGTTATAGTAAGGTGCTTTCTAATGAAACTTTACATTGATACTAATTTTATTTTCATTACTAAAGCATGAAAGAAATAATAGAACACTCACATGCATCAAGGAATTCCTTTAGTGACTAAATAAAAAAATTTTATTGGAATAAATAAGGTATTGCTTTACCTTTAAAAAAAGGGAGATGTTTGTCCAGTTCTACTATTCCCTTTGCACCCCAAATTGAATTTCTCTCTATGAAACCTAATCATTTTTAGAGAACATTATGGAAGGGTAATATCATACATTCTCCCCTAGTACCTTGAGCATTTTGTAAATGATTTCATTCTGGGCTTTTGTTTTTTCCCCTTTAAATACTGAAAGCTTAGTTGTATCAATAAATAAGCAAAATCATTTTCCAAATTTTTGGCCAAAATATCTGGTTTCAGGGAATAGTTCACTGATAACTCTAACAATTTGCCCTATGCTATAGTCTAGTCAAGGCTATGGTTTTTCCAGTAGTCATGTATGGATGTGAAAATTGGACTATAAAGAAAGCTGAGCACTGAAGAATTGATGCTTTTGAACTGTGGTGTTGGAGAACTCTTGAGAGGCCCCTTGGACTGCAAGGAGATCCAATCAGTCCATCATAAAGGAGATTAGTCCCAGGTGTTCACTGGAAGGACTGATGTTGAAGCTGAAACTCCAGTATTTTGGCCACCTGATGCAAAGAGCTGACTCATTTGAAAAGACCCCGATGTCGGGAAAGATTGAGGGCAGGAGAAAAAGGGGACGACAGAGAATGAGATGGTTGGATGGCATCACTGACTCAATGCACCAACTCAGGCAGTTGGTGATAGACAGGGAGGTCTGGCGTGCTGCAGTTCATGGGGTCACAAAGAGTCAGGCATGACTGAGCCGCTGAACTGAACTGAATAGCTACAGAATAGTTTAACCCGTAATCATTTATGATAAATAATGTATGCTGCCTGCCTTTGATTTTTATCAATGACAAAAATTACATGATGTGCCTCCCAAAAGGACATGCCTATTATTCAGAACAGAAATAGAGAAGGAAACAAAATAAATTGTGCTTATATTCGTGTTTCACAGCAGAGGTTGTTATACATATGGGTCAAAGATGGACCCTCTGCATTGGCTTAGATGTTTACTTCTACACAGCAGCCAAGCCTGCTAGCCCAAAGCTTACGGGTACCAAACTCAAATTCTTAACCATTAAATGATTTTAAATATAGTCCATATAAACATATTTTTAGCCATTTAGAGTCTATCAACTATGTATACTCCTCAAAACTTGCCCCATATCTGATAACCATAGATAAGACAAACCCTGTGACTATAAAAGACTGCAAACCCCAGATATCCTTCTGAACTCAGACCTGGAAACTCCCAGCCTTACTGCTAACTGACATCACCAAAACATATCTGCCCCTCTCTGATTTTCCCTTCTCTAAGGTGGTCCAGTCTCTTGCTCTATTCCCCTTTTGAGGGGTTTCACATGCCAAACTCCCCTTCTTACAGCCTTGTCCAGGAATTGACCAACAAATCTCGCCATGTATTACTGCCTCTCATGATTCTGTCTCTTCCTTCTCAGTTCCAAAATCTTCAAACTTACCACACAGGTAATATACTCATTTCAAATTACATAGTGTCTAGGTCTTGCCCCAACTTTCAGAAACTAAGATGAAGAAGGAAACATAATTTAACTACTTGTGAACTTCTAAGTGGAAAATAATGTAATGATTGCCATTTAAGAAATATTTAAAAGCAAAATATTCTGTAGTTAGATGGCAATTCACTAAAGGGAACAGACTAAGGGTGAATATTTTGCTAGGAAATACTTGCAACTATTTGAAATTATAAAACTGAACACAAAATAGACTGCATAAATTTAAGAAGAAAAGAGAGGGAGAAGAAGGAAGCTGAGTAGAAGAAAGAGGAAAAGCAGATACTCACTATAGTTACAAGCAAATATAAAATCAATAAAACTAAAAGTTATTAAAGATAGTAGTGACCTAAGTCACAGCCCTGAAAAATAAAAATTCACATACTATTTTAATTTTCCTAGAGTAATTAATCTATATAATAGCTCTGTAAAAAGGAGGTTAATCTAGCACTAATAGGTAAAACAAAAAAAAATTCTGAATGTTCATATGATATTTTAGTTGTTCATACCTATCAGCCCAATTATTTTCTTTTCAGAGAGAAAATAAATCTATAGGGAGAAATGCTTAGAGATTTACGTTTGAGTTTTCAGAGACAATTAGATTGTATACTTTTCTTTTGGTACCTTTTTAGAATGGATACCAACCAACACTCTTGTCAAAAGAATTTTTGTCTATTTATTTCAGTCTATTCTGGTCAGAAAGCATAACATAGTTTTTTATATTATTGACATTTGATGGGTTAAAAAAATTCAATATTGTTTTAATTTTATTGTCTGATTATTACTGACTAAGAGTACAATTTTATGGGTGTATCGGGCATCTGCATTAAATCTTTGGTAAGTTGCTAATTATCATCCATTACCCATTTGTATACTTAGTTGTATTTTTTGTAATAATAAGTTGTATATTTACATGCATTAATCCAATTACTATGAATTATACTACAAATAGTTTCTTACAAACTGGTTCTTATCTTTAGCTTTGTATATATTATTATTGTTATTATTTGCTTTTGAATATCTGATAGGGGTGAGGGTGCTTCTAATATAACATGCAGGAATAGCACTTATCCCTTCTCTCTTACCACAGACACATTTAGTTTTTAAAACATTTTATTTCAAAATTATTTTAGACAAAGTTACAAAAATGCTCCTTACCCATTTTCCCAGTGTTAATACCTTTTACAGTATAATGATAAAAGCCAGAAAAGTAGCATTATGATACTATACTGTTATTTTCAGTTTAGTTAGTTGTATTTTATAGTGGAGAAGGGGACGAGAGAGGATGAGATGGCTGGATGGCATCACTGACTCGATGGACGTGAGTCTGAGTGAACTCCGGGAGTTGGTGATGGACAGGGAGGCCTGGTGTGCTGTGATTCATGGGGTCGCAAAGAGTCGGACACGACTGAGCGACTGATCTGATCTGATTTTATAGTTGTATAATTTCTTCTTTGGAATTTTAAATAAGATACATTAATTTAAGATCATTATTTTATGTACTTCAGACTGTGTCTCTTGATTTTATACCATTTAAGAATAATAAGTTAAACATCTTTGGCACCTGTTTTTCCAATGTAATGGGTTCCTCCACTTTCTGTCTATAATATTCTACATTTTCACATGATTTGTAGCATAATGCACTTCACTGCTAATTGGTTTTTTGTATTTTTTTGGTTACAGAGATGTTAGTTAGGCAATTTTAATTTTAAAACTTGTAGCAATTCCAAAATTTAACAATTCTGACTGCAGTCCTGAGTTTCCTGGCCAATGTATATTCTGGTTATGAATCATTTTTTGAAGAAAAAATAAAGTTTATTTGTCCTAGCTAATAACATTAAGCTTTGTAAATTCATAACTAGGAGAGCTGTTCATCAGGACCATTTGAACCAGATGTCTGTATACTTCCTGCAACACTGAATTTATTTGATTTTTTGACACAATTACTGTCCTTATTACCTTTATTTCATAAACGTTCAAGTATTAACTCTCATAAACCATATTTTAGAATTGGTTTTCCTTAACATTTGTTTGCATTTTTTTCTCTCATAAATTTATTCTTATATTGTTTCAGACAATCTCAAGGACTCTACATCATCTAGTTGATAACTTCAAAATTATTTTTACCAAGACATCCTCTGAGCCACAACTTGTATGTTTTCATGTTATTTTTTTACATTTATCTAAAGCTTAAAGCTCAACATTCAGAAAATGAAGATCATGGCATCTGGTCCCATCACTTCATGGGAAATAGATGGGGAAACAGTGGAAACACTGTCAGACTTTATTTTTCTGGGCTCCAAAATCACTGCAGATGGTGACTGCAGCCATGAAATTAAAAGACGCCTACTCCTTGGAAGGAAAGTTATGATCAACCTAGACAGCATATTCAAAAGCAGAGACATTACTTTGCCAACAAAGGTCCATCTAGTCAAGGCTATGGTTTTTCCAGTGGTCATGTATGGATGTAAGAGTTGGACTGTGAAGAAAGCTGAGTGCTGAAGAATTGATGCTTTTGAACTGTGGTGTTGGAGAAAACTCTTGAGAGTCATTTGGACTGAAAGGAGACCCAACCAGTCCATTCTGAAGGAGATCAGCCCTGGGATTTCTTTGGAGGGAATTATGCTGAAGCTGAAACTCCAGTACTTTGGCCACCTCGTGTGACGAGTTGACTCATTGGAAAAGACTCTGATGCTGGGAGGGATTGGGGGCAGGAGGAGAAGGGGACGACAGAGGATGAGATGGCTGGATGGCATCACTGACCTGATGGACGTGAGTCTGAGTGAACTCCAGGAGTTGGTGATGGACAGGGAGGCCAGGTGTGCCGCGATTCACGGGGTCACAAAGAGTGGGACAGGACTGAGCAAATGAACTGACTGACTGACTGACTATATTCAAAACTAAACTCTTCTTTAAATGAGCATAGCTGTATCCACTTCTATCACAGTCATTTATATTAGAATAAATTGTATTATAAGTGCAATATGTGAGTATTTTTATATTTTTTATTACAAAGATGTTAAATGGGCAATTTTAATTTTAAAACTTGTAACATTCCAAAATTTGTTGACATATCCAAGTAAGCACAAATCAACAAATTTTGTCAATTTTACCTATAAAAACATATTAAGTTAAGTTTTGTCTATCTTCTCAAGAAAATGCCTAGCTCAAGTTAGAATTATGTCCTCTTCTGCTGATGTATATGTGATGTGGTCATATGTGTATATGCTGATGTGGTCACTCTATATAAACACCTGTCTCCTCTCAATTCTTTCTCTACTATGTGACCTTAGTGATTTGCTTAGAACATACATCAGAGCCTTACTGTTTGAAGACAATTACGCATGGATTCCTTACATGTCTGCATGTTTTGGGAGCGAGACATTGATCTGCCTTTGTTCAAGATGATCTTTTCAAGGATATTTGTAAGACAAAGATAGATAGTCTCTTACTGAGTATAAAGTAAGCATGCTTACTGCCCAATTTAATCAAAACCATGTCTTTTCTGTGGGAAAAGGAGGCAGGTTTTTAATAACTATTACAGAAGATTCCTATTCCATAAGCTCAGTGTCTCTTCCTCTTCTGCAACATAATCCATTGTCTGTTCCAGCACTTCTCTGGGCCCACCAGTGTTGTTGCTGTGGAAATCAGACAAGGGGAACTGGTACAAATATGTTTATCCTCATGGCACTTGCTATGTCATGAATAATAGTATCTTTCATCTCTGACTTAAGTCCTAAGTCTTCTACCAGTATTCTTCTACTTGTATTTGATAGGCTAACATAACCTTACAAGTAAGGTCAAAATCCCAACAATAGTTGGACCTCCCTGTCTACAGGTTCATCATTCATGGATCTACTTGTGGATTAGATTGGCTGAATGTAAGGAACCTGAGCATTGACAAAGTTTGGTGTCTGCAGAGAATCTGGAAACAATGCCATTGTGGAAACAATGCCATTGTGGAGACAATGAATATCAAGGGATGACTGCATTCAGGTAACTTGATACTGTCATGCATATCAATTTTTAACCATAATTCCAAAAAAGGAAATACTGTCTTTTTATGATGGTTTGAGGTTCCCTGCATGGTCAGTACCAATCTATGTCATTTGATACAGTGCTACTTTCCCATTTATGCATTGAATATTAATCATTCAAATGTTCTTTTAGTTTCTCAAATATGCCAAGATTTTTCTTGCTTAAGGGATCCTCCTTCCCTGTTTATCCTAACATGACTTTTCTTCTTGACTTTTGAAAATCTGCCTCCTCACTTTCAACCTATTATTCCTTCATCCTTACTCTTTTACCACTGCTCACTGTCTGCTACCTGGTTCTTTCCTCTTAGTTCATACCACAATGCATTATTTTATTTGACCAGTTGTTTTTGTTTGTTTCCCCATTAGGCTGTATTCTAAATCTTAATACAAACTTAGAATATTCTGAGTAAGACTTTAACTTTCTATCACAAAAGAGGTTGTGTAGTATAATTTTCTATGTCAATCTTATTTTAACTTTCAAAAATAAAGAAAACCCTGATGGCCCTAAACAATTTTAATATGTGCATTAATCATGTTTCCAGATTAAAAAGGAGAAATGCATGTTATAGAAATGTATTTTATTTGCATTTGAAAATGCTTTCTAAAGTGCATAAAAATATAAACTTTTAGGAATATATTTAATAATATATTCCTATTAGCAATTAGAAAAATATATAGTGAAAAAAATGCATATGTAATCAATAGTTTTTCTTCCTTCTGTATTAATGTAGTAATTATTTTAGTGTTAAATATGAAATAATAAAGTGTATTATTTTTTGATTCTGTAAGAACACATGACATAATATCTATCTTTTTAACAAATCTTTACATGTACATTATTGATGATATGTACAGTGCTGTACAGTATTCCACATACTGGCTATTGTGGATAGTGCTGCAATGAATATGGAGTACTAATATCTCTTCAAGATTCTGATTTCAGTTATTCTAGATAAATATTCAGAAATGGGATTGCTAGATCACATGGTAGTTTAGTTTTATTTTTAAATTCTTGAAGAATGAAAAAAGCAAAATGGCTTTCTGAGGAGGCCTTACAAATAGCTGTGAAAAGAAGGGAAGTGAAAGCAAAGGAGAAAAGGAAAGATATACCCATTTGTATTCAGAGTTCCAAAGAATAGCAAGGAGAGATTAGCAAGCCTTCCTCAGCAATCAATGCAAAGAAATAAAGGGAAACAATGGGAAAGACTAGAGATGTCTTGAAGAAAATTAGAGATACCAAGGGACTATTTCATGTAAAGATGGGCACAATAAAGGACAGAAATGGTAGGGACCTAACATAAGCAGAAGATATTAAAAAGAGGTGGCAAGAATACACAGAACTGTACAAAAAAGATATTCATGACCGAGATAATCATGATGGTGTGATCACTCACCTAGAGCCAGACATCCTGGAATGTGAAGTCAAGTGGGCCTTAGGAAGCATCACTATGAACAAAGCTAGTGGAGGTGATGGAATTCCAATTGAGCTATTTCAAATCTTGAAAGATTATGCTGTAAAATTGCTGCACTCAATATGTCAGAAAATTTGGAAAACTCAGCAGTGGCCACAGGACTGGAAAAGCTCAGTTTTCATTCCAATCCCAAAGAAAGGCAATGCCAAAGAATGCTCAAACTACTGCACAATGCTCTCATGTTCCACGCTAGTAAAGTAATGCTTAAAATTCTCCAAGACAGGCTTCAGCAATACATGAAAAGTGAACTTCCAGATATTCAAGCTGGTTATAGGAAAGGCAGAGGAACCAGAGATCAAATTGCCAATATCTGCTGGATCATCGAAAAAGCAAGAGAATTAAAAAAAAAAAAAATCTATTTCTGCTTTATTGACTATGCCAAAGCCTTTGACTATATGGATCACAATAAACTGTGGAAAATTTTGAAAGAGATGGGAATACCAGACCACCTGATCTGCTTCTTGAGAAATTTGTATGCAGGTCAGGAAGCAATAGTTAGAACTGGACATGGAACAACAGACTGGTTCCAAATAGGAAAAGGAGTACGTCAAGGCTGTATATTGTCACCCTGCTTATTTAACTTATATACAGGGTACATCATGAGAAATGCTGGGCTGGAGGAAGCACAATCTGGAATCAAGATTGCTGGGAGAAATATCAATAACCTCAGATATGCAGATGACACTACCCTTATGGCAGAAAGTGAAGAAGAACAAAAGAGCCCGTTGATGAAAGTGAAAGAAGTGAGTGAAAAAGTTGGCTTAAAGTTCAACATTCAGAAAACTAAGATCATGGCATCTGGTCCCATCACTTCATGGCAAATAGATGGGGAAACAGTGGAAACAGTGTCAGACTTTATTTTTGGGGGGCTCCAAAATCACTGCAGATGGTGATTGCTGCCATTAAATTAAAAGACACTTACTCCTTGGAAGGAAAGTTATGACCAACTTAGACAGCATATTCAAAAGCAGAGACATTACTTTGTCAACAAAGGTCCATGTAGTCAAGGCTATGGCTTTTCCAGTGGTCATGTATGGATATGAGAGTTGGACTATAAAGAAGGCTGAGTGCCAAAGAACTGATGCTTTTGAACTGCAGTGTTGGAGAAGACTCTTGAGAGTCCCTTGGACTGCAAGGAGATCCAACCAGTCCATCCTAAAGATCAGTCCTGGGTGTTCATTGGAAGGACTAATGTTGAAGCTGAAACTCCAGTACTTTGGCCACTTGATGCGAAGAGCTGATTTATTTGAAAAGACCCTGATGCTGGGAAAGATTGAGGGCAGGAGGAGAAGGGAATGACAGAGGATGAGATGGTTGGATGGCATTACCGACTCAATGGACATGGGTTTGGGTAGATTTTGGCAGTCAGTGATGGACAGGGAGTCCTGGCATGCTGCAGTTCATGGGGTCGCAAAGGGTCGGACACAACTGAGTGACTGAACTGAACTGGAAGTACTGACATGATATTTTCATAGCAGCTACACCGTTTTGCCTTTCCACAAGCTACATCAAACTAAAATTCTTCTGCACAGCATAGGTAACAATCAAAAGTGAAAAGACAATCTACAGAATGGGAGATAGCTTTATCTCCAAAATATAAAAGGGATTTCCAGAATTCAATAGCAAAATAACCTCTCTTATACTTGGCTAAGGAGTCAAATAGACATTAATCCAGAGAAGATATACAACTGGCTAACAGATATATGAAAAAATGCTCAATGTCACTAATCATCAGGGAAATCCAAATTAAACCCACAATGAAATATTTGGGTTAACTGACTAAGGGTATATTTACATATCTACTTCACTGGTGACAAAGGAAAGTTTTGTAAAACTAATAACTACCTAGAAAATTATTCCCCTGATGTCACTGGCTTTTTTAAACTGTACTTGGTTGTTTATATGGTTGTATCTCAAATTAATAAAATACTTGTGTCTAGTGAGTTTTTTATCCATTTTGAAACTCAAAACATAAATGACTGACTTATGGCTGATCCATGTTGAGATTTGACAGAAAACGATAAAATTCTGTAAAGCAATTATCCTTAAAAAAAAATTTTTTTTAAGTTATGCTTAAAACAATAGTTGAAACTGCCAACTTAGTCACAAATATAACATATTGTTCAGTTGGTTATGGGAGGTACATATATTATTCTTCTGTCAATTCCCTGAGGCAGGGCGAGGGTTGCTAAGGATGGTCATATAAGACTGAAGGTAGGAAATGCACCCCAAGAGCAGGCATCTCAGTCTATCTTAGTTATAACAGCTCCCAAGGTGCCAGTGAAAAGATACCTCTAAGAGTGTAAGAAACACAAGTCACCAGTAATTGCACAAAGGGTAAATTGGCCTCTTTTGTTGGGTGCGAGAAATACAGTTTTTGAAGTTAAAATGATCAATGGAAAGAGTTCTGTCAGTTCATCAGTATTTCTGGAGGGGTGACAATTGCTTTAAAATCTCCATGATTTCTGTCATACTTTAAACCCAGCACTTACCTCAGTTTTCTCTGGGGTCCATTCACCAAGAGATGGTAAGTCCTGCACTGCGAGTTATAAGATTGATGACTTCACTGAGGCTCTAAGTTGAGAGACACACTGGCCCTGTGAGATATATATATATATATATAATAAAAAAGCAGTATGTTATCAGAAAAAAATCTTAATGTTATTTTGTCAGTTGTTACTGTTGCTGTTGTAACTTAAAAAGAACCAAAAATCATGAAAAGATTTCAGGGCTTTTTCAGGCTCTTATTTTAGTTTCTAAAAAAGAGAAATCTCAACAGCAGAATGGAAAATGGGAAAGTACTAATAGATGAGTGTGCTTTGCTCAGTTGTTACATCCACATCTGCTTCTTTGTGACCCCATGGACTGTATCCTGCCAGGCTCTGTCCATAGGATTCTCCAGGCAAGAACACTGGAGTGGGTTAGCATTCCTTCCTTAGAGGATCTTCCAAACCCAGGGGTCGAATCTGTATCTTCTGTGTCTACTGCATTGCAGGCAGATTTTTTACCACTGAGCCTCTGGGAGAGAGACATATAATAACTGAAATGATGCCTCAAATCTGAGTTCAATCAAAATTAGAAAGGGGTAAGATTGTGCATGTGTGTATACAGTCTGTGTGAGTGAGTAGTAGAGATGAAAGAATGGAGTTCTGATAGAATATAAGTTGACTTAGTCATTCTCTATAAAACATATGGCATAGGAACCTGGAATGTTAGGTCCATGAATCCAGGCAAATTGGAAGTGGTCAAACAGGAGATGGCAAGAGAGAGCATCAACATTCTAGGAATCAGCAAACTAATATGGACTGGAATGGGTGAATTTAACTCAGATGACCATTATATCTACTACTTTGGGCAAGAATCCCTTAAAAGAAATGCAGTGGCCATCATAGTCAACAAGAGTCCAAAATGCAGTACTTGGATGTAATCTCAAAAATGACGGAATGATCTCCGTTCATTTCCAAGGCAAACCATTCAATATCACAGTAATCGATGTCTATGCCCTGACCAGTAACACTGAAGAAGCTGACATTGAATGCTTCTATGTAAACCTACAAGATCTTCTAGAACTAAAACCCAAAAAAATGTCCTTTTCATTATAGGGTACTGGAATGCAAAAGTAGAAAGTCAAGAAACACCTGGAGTAACAGGCAATTTGGCCTTGGAGTACAGAATGAAGCAGGGCAAAGGCTAATAGAGTTCTGCCAAGAGAATGCACTGGTCATAGTAAACACCCTCTTTCAACAATGCAAGAGAAGACTCTACACATGGACATCACCAGATAGTCAACACTGAAATCAGGTTGATTGTATTATTTGCAGCCAAAAGAAGCTCTATACAATCAGCAAAAACAAGACGGGGAGCTGACTATGGCTCAGATCATGAATTCCTTATTGCCAAATTCAGATTTAAGTTGAAGAAAGTGGGGGAAACCACTAGACCATTCATGTATGATTTATATCAAATTCCTTATGACTATACAGTGAAAGTGAGAAATAGATTTAAGGGACTAGATGTGATAGACAGAGTGCCTGATGAACTATGGACAGAGGTTCATGACACTGTACAGGAGACAGGAATCAAGACCATCCCCAAGAAAAGAAAATGCAAAAAGCAAAATGGCTTTCTGAGGAGGCCTTACAAATAGCTGTGAAATGAAGGGAAGCAAAAAGCAAAGGAGAAAAGAAAAGATATGCCCATTTGAATACAGAGTTCCAAAGAATAGCAAGGAGAGATAAGAAAGCCTTCCTCAGTGATCAATGCAAAGAAATAGAGGAAGACAACAGAATGGGAAAGACTAGAGATCTCTTCAAGAAAATTAGAGATACTCAGGGAATATTTCATGCAAAGATGGGCTCAATAAAGGACAGAAATGGTACAGACCTAGCAGAAGCAGAAGATATTAAGAAGAGGTGGCAAGAATACACAGAAGAACTGTAAAAACAAGATCTTCATAACCCAGATGATCATGATGGAGTGATCACTCACAATCACCTAGAGATAGAAATCATGGGATGTGAAGTCAGGTGGGCCGTAGGAAGCATCACTATGAACAAAGCTAGTGGAGGTGATGGAATTTCAGTTGAGCTATTTCAAATCCTGAATGATGATGCTGTAAAAGTGCTGCACTCAATATATCAGCAAATTTGGAAAACTCAGCAGTGGCCACAGGACTGGAAAAAGTCAGTTTTCATTCCAATCCCAAAGAAAGGCAATGCCAAAGAATCCTCAAACTACTGCACAATTTCACTCATCTCACATGCTAGTAAAGTAATGCTTAAAATTCTCCAAGCCAGGCTTAGGCAATACATGAACCGTGAACTTCCAGATGTTCAAGATGGATTTAGAAAAGGCAGAGGAACTAGAGATCAAATTGCCAACATCTTCTGGAACATCAAAATAGCAAGAGAGTTCCAGAAAAACATCTACTTATCCTTTATAACCTACACCAAAGCCTTTGACTGTGTGGATCACAATAAACTGTGGAAAATTCTGAAAGAGATGGCATACCAGACCACCTGACTTGCCTCTTAAGAAACTGGTATGCAGGTCAGGAAGCAGGAGTTATAACTGAATGTGAAGCAACAGACTGGTTCCAAATAGGAAAAGGAGTACGTCAAGGCTGTATATTGTCACTCTGTTTATTTAACTTATATGCAGAGTACATCATGAGAAATGCTGGGCTGGAGGAAGCACAATCTGGAATCAAGATTGCTGGGAGAAATATCAGTAACCTCAGATATGCAGATGATACCACCCTTATGGCAGAAAGTGAAGAAGAACTGAAGTGCCTCTTGATGAAAGTGAAAGAGGTGAGTGAAAAAGTTGGCTTAAAGCTCAACATTCAGGAAACTAAGATCATGGCATCTTGTCCCATCACTTCATGGCAAATAGGGAAATAGTGGAAACAGTGACAGACTTTACTTTTTGGAGGGCTCCAAAATCACTGCAGATGGTGATTGCAGCCATGAAATTAAAGGACTCTTACTCTCTGTCAGGAAAGTTATGACCAACCTAGACAGCATATTAAGAAGCAGAGACATTACTTTGTTAACAAAGGTCCATCTAGTTAAGGCTATGGTTTTCCCAGTGGTCATGTATGGATGTGAAAGTTGGACTATAAAGAAGGCTGAGTGCCAAAGAACTGATGCTTTTGAACTGTGGTGTTGAAGAAGACTGGAGCATCCCTTGGTTTGCAAGGGACTCTCCAACCAGTCCATCCTAAAAGAGATCAGTCCTGGGTGTTCATTGGAAGGACTAATGTTGAAGCTGAAACTCCAATACTTTGGCCACCTGATGTGAAGAGCTGACTCATTTGAAAAGCCCCTGATGCTGGGAAAGAGTGAGGGCAGAAGGAGAAGAGGAAGACAGAGGATGAGATGGTTGGATGGCATCACCAACTCGGTGGACATGGGTTTGGGTAGACTCTGGGAGTTGGTGATACACAGGCAGGCCTGGAGTGCTGCGGTTCATGGGGTCACAAAGAGTCAGACACGACTGAGCAACTGAACAGAACTGAACTGACAACACGTATCTACAATAAAAACTGTCACAAATATTGTATAATTGGAATTGAAGAGCAGGAGAAATTCCAGGAAAACTCACGAGAGTCCAGAAAATATGCCTTCCTACTTTTATTCAAGAGATAATTCTTACAGCAAATTTTCAAATATATACAGTATATCCACATATATGTATATATAGAGAGATATATAAAACCCATATGTATGTGTATATATGTGTATAGAGTTATTTATCTATATTCTGTTTTCTTCACTGTTCATTCCCTCAGTCATGTCCAACTCTGCAATACAATGGACTTCGCATACCAGGCTTCCCTTTCCTCCACCATCTACAGGAACTTGCTCCAACTCATGTCCATTGAGTCGGTGATACCATTCAACCATCTATTCTCTGTCATCCCCTTCTCCTCCTGCCTTCAATCTTTCCCAGCATCAGGGTCTTTTCTAATGAGTCGGCTCTTCACATCAAGTGGCCAAAGTATTGGAGCTTCAGCTTCAGTATCAGTCCTTCCAACGAACATTTAGGACTGATTTCCTTTAGGATGGACTGGTTGGATCTCCTTGCAGTCCAAGGGACTCTCAAGAGTTTTCTCCAACATCACAGTTCAAAAGCATCAATTCATCAGTGCTCAGTCTACTTTATGGTCCAACTATCACATCCATACATGACTACTGGAAAAATCATAGCTTTGCGTAGATGGACCTTTGTTGGGAAAGCAATGGCTCTGCTTTTTAATATGTTGTCTTGGTTGCCATAACTTTTCTTCCAAAGAGCAAGTGTCTTTTAATTTCATGGTTGCAATCACCATCTGCAGTGATTTTGGAGCCCAGAAAAATAGAATGTAACTGTTTCCATTGTTTCCCCGTCTATTTGCCATGAAGTGATGGGACAAGATGCCATGATCTTAGTTTTTTGCATGTTGAGTTTCAGCAAGCCTTTTCACTCTTCTCTTTCACCTTCATCAAGAGGCTCTTTAGTTCCTCTTTGCTCTGTGCCACAAGAGTGGTGTCATTTGCATATCTGAGTTTGTTGATATTCCTCTTGGGAATCTACATTCCACTTTGTGCTTCATCCAGCCTGGCATTTCACAAAATGTACTCTGCACATAAGTTAAATAAGCAGGATGACAATATACAGCCTTGACTTATTCCTTTCCCAATTTTGGACCAGTCCACTGTTCCATATCCACTTCTAACTGTTGCTTCTTGACCTGCATACAGGTTTCTCAGGAGGCAGCTGAGGTGGTCTGGTATTCTCATCTCTTAAAGAATTTCCACAGTTTGTTGTGATCCACACAGTCAATGGCTTTACTGTAGTCAGTGAAGCAGAAGCAGTTGTTTTTTTCTCTGGAATTACTTACTCTTTCCATGATCCAGCAGATGTCGACCATTTGACCTTTGATTTCTCTGCCTTTTCTAAATCCATCTTAAACATCTGGAGGCTCTTAGTTCTCATATTGTTGAAGGCTAACTTGGAGAAATTGGAGCATTACTTTGCTAGAGTGTGAGATGAGTGCAATTGTGCAGTACTTTGAACATTCTTTGGCATTGCCTTTCTTTGGGATTGGAACAAAATTGACCTTTTCCATTCCTTTGGCCACTGCTAACTTTTTCAAATTTGCTGGCATATTTAGTGCAATGCTTTAACAGCATCTTCTTTTAGGATTTGAAATTGTTCCACTGGAATTTCATCACCTCCATTAGCTTAGTAGTGATGCTTCCTAAGGCCCACTTGACTTCACAGTCCAGAATGTCTGGATCTAGGTGAGTTGATCACAGAGTCATGGCTATCTTGGTCATTAAGATCCATTTTGCATTGTTCTTCTGTGGATTCTTGCCACCTCTCCTTAATATCTTCTGCTTCTGCTAAGTCCATACCGTTTCTGCCCTTTATTGTGCCCATTTTGCATGAAACGTCCCTTGGTATCTCTAATTTTCTTGAAGAGATCTCTAGTTTCCCATTCTATTGTTTTCCCTCTATTTCTTTCCATTGATCACTTATGAAGGCTTTCATATCTCTCCTTGCTCTTCTTTGGAATTTTACATTCAGATTTGTATATATCTTTCCATTTCTTCTTTGCCTTTCACTTCTCTTCTTTTCTCAGCCATTTGTAAGGTCACCTCAGACAACCATTTTACCTTTTTGCATTTCTTTTCCTTGGAGACTGGTTTGCTTATCACCTCTTCTACAATGTTACAAACATCTGTCCATAGTTCTTTGGGCATTCTGTCCATCAGATCTTATCCCTTGAATCTATTTGTCACTTCCACTGTATAATTGTAAGGTATTTGATTTAGGTCATAGCTGAATGACCTAGTGGTTTTCCCTACTTTCTTCAATTTAAGCCTTAAGTTTGCACTAAGGTGTTTATTTTAGCCTTCTTTAAAGGAGTAGCACAATTCTTCTATAAAAAATAAACTGTTTTAAGGGCACTTTTTTTTTGAAAATGTGAGCTATTAAACTATTGATTATAATTTGATATATTTCTTGGTAGATACACTTTGCAGATCTATGTTTTGCTAAATTTATTCATCATATATAGTTTTGATATATTTGTTCATTCTAATCAACTGTTACCTTGTCAAGAACTTAAAAGTTGATTGATTTTAGTGTTTTTTATTACTTTACTCACAGAAGCAAAAAATAATCACTAGAAATTGACTAACCACATATATTAGTATTTGTCAAGTTTAGTTTACTTACTTTTAAAGATTTAATAATCATGCAATGTTTCCAAGATAAGGCTCTATAATACTCATTTTTAAAGAGCTATTATGACTAAGACTTAGAAGATAACTGCCTTCAATAAATTTTTGAGAAACACCAAAAAAGCCTTGCTCTATTCCAAATAGCATTCTTACACTAAGCCAAAATTACCCATATTAATTGGCTATAATTATACAAAATTCTAAATGTTTTTAAGAAAAAATCATTTTTAAAGAAAAATATATAATTAAATTCTTTATTTATTAATATGTCTGATTTTCAGGCAGGGCACACAAGAGTGGTTGGTGTTTAGTTGCAAAGTTGTATCTGACTCTTTTGGGACCCCTTTGACTGTAGTCCATCAGGTCGCTCCGTCCGTGGGATTTCCCAGGCAAGAATACTAGAGTAGGTTGCCATTTCCTTCTCCAGGGGATCTTCCTGACCCAGGGATCAAACCTGTGCCTTTGGCTTGGCACGTGGATTCTTAACTGCTAAGCCACCAGGAAAGCCATACAAGATAAGCAGAAAAGGTCATTAATGGTGTAATATATTAGCAAACTCTAATTATTTACTTGGTTTATTAACCCATATACTAAATTATACTGGACTGGAATACATAACACATAAGACAAGATCTCATAGGCCTCTATGAAAATGTGGCACAAGAGATAAATAAGTTTGAGGAGTTAGAGTCAAAAATGTACATATACGGAGTACTTGGGGATAGTTAGTATGCCCAAATTGAATCGCCAAATAAAATACAGGAGGCTAAGTTAAATTTTAGTTTTAAGATAAATACCAAATAACTTTTAGTTCAATAAGTATGTTCTAAATATTGCCTGAGATACAATTATACTTAAAAATATACATCATGTTTATCCAAAATTTAAATTTAACTGGGATCTTAATATTTTATTTGCAACTATTTCATCCTCAAGTCTAAGGAAACAAGGGCCCAGTAGGAGACCATCAATAGCTACAATGGAGGAGAAGGAAACAAGCTTAAAAGTGATGGTTGTAGAGGTTATAGCAAGCAACTCAAATTTGCCTGGGATGAATCTAGGGTAGAAGGATACACAATTGAGAAATTTAAAAATCTGAATATTATTTGCTGACAGAGATATCTATTAGATATTAGTAATCATAATTTTGAATTTTACCTCAATGACTCTATAGTAAGTACTAGGAAATGTATAGTTCCAGTTAGCTCTCTATAAATACTCATATCCATCTAGCTAAAGTCAGTAATGAAATATTTCCTTTATGTTAAACTATAGATTTTTTTTTAAGGGACTGAGTTACTTGAACATGAACTAGAAACTTTGTAATTTGGTTGGTTTCGTTTAGATACTTTTAGAATTTATTAGAAAGTGAGAGATGCATTAAGAAATGATATCATTTTTGTTTATTATTTTCTGCTCATTTTGGAAGATGGTGTTATTTAGTTCTATTGAATATTATTTACTCATTGAATAATTGATAGTGGAGAGTAAGTCTAGTCTCATCACAGAAAGAATTCAGAGACAAGACAAAGAGATCAAGAAAGCAGAGTGAGGATTTATTAAGCAATAGGAAAGTCTCAGGGGCTTCCCTGGTGGCCCAGATGGTAAAGCATCTGCACACAACGTGGGAGACCTCGGTTCGATCCCTGGGTAAGGAAGATTCCCTGGAGAAGGAAATGGAAATCCACTCCAATACTCTTGCCTGAAAAAGCCCATGGACAGAGGATCCTGGTAGGCTACAGTCCATAGGGTTGCAAAGAGTCAGACATGACTGAACAACTTCACTTTAACATTTCAGGACAATCTCAAGGGGAGAGAGGGCATACTCAGGTGAGTAGCTGCCCTGAGTTCCTTTGGCAAGCTGGTTATATTGGGTGTGAAAATGAAAAGGTGGAATGTTCATTGAAATTGGAGGGATTTGGGGATTGTATTTCCTGATTCCCATCTCAGCGCCACCTTCACATGGGGAGGAGGAATTTTTATCCTTACTTTATCTTGATTGCGAGTGTGGTAGCATTAGTGCATGATGAGTATTTCTGATCTGCAAGGCTAATTTTATTATAATGATGGCATATTATTGGCATATTATGGCATATAATGATGGCAAAAGGTTACATTCACATGCCAGAGGATTCCTGGCTTTTCCATTTTTCTTTGTCTGCATCTAGGACCCCTGTTACCTCAAGATGTATGGCTTACTGCAGTCCAGAATTTCCCGCTTTTCTATGTCTGCCCAAGGACCCTTGTTGTCACAAGATGCATTGTTTCCTATCATCTGGCCTGTGCCTGCCTTTCTCTGCTCATATCTAGCTATCAGCCTGCTTAAACATAATTATTCCATTCTTATCATAAACTTTCATGGTTAGATTGAAAAGACAGTAACAAATTCAGGTTTATGATTTAAATCATTTGGTTTAAACAGTTTTCCAAAGATGTATTTTGATGAATGTTTTACATAGAAAATAAGATAAATGTGCAAACTTAAAAAATGGATTCATAAATTTATAATTCATCCAATTAATAGATTAAGTCTGTTTTAGGTCACTAGTTGTATGGAGTGTTTACTTCTTATAAATAAGGATAATTTAAATTCTTCTTTTTAAATATGCCATGTGCCAGTAACTCTTTTAGACACTGAGGATACAGGAGTGAAACCAAAGGAAACAAAATAACTGGCCTTTGTGGAATTTATTTTTAAATGAGGATCAGACTTTGAATAATATAAAGAGATAAAATAAGCAAAACATATAATATATTAGATGTGAGAGGTGCTATATTATAGATAAAACATCAATCAAGGAAGGAAGATAAGGAATACAGGGACAAGTGAGTTTTCAATTTTAAATCAGAAAAGAAAAGACTCACTAAGAAGATAACAAATAAACCAATACTTATAGATGGTGAGGTAACAAGCCATGTGAATACATACAGGAGAGAATCTGAGCAGAAAGAAATGTATGTCAAAATCCTGATGGTGTAAACATGCCTGATATGTTCTAGGAACCAAAAGGAGGCTGAAGGGGCTAAAATGGAGTAAACTGGAAGAGAGTCATTGAGAAAGTCACTGGAAAAGGGAAAGTCATGGTTTCAACTGTACAGCATAGTTAGATCATTTATATGGGACTTGAAATCATCAAGAGAGAGATGTTAAGATCCTAGTACATGCTCAGCTGCTTGCTGCTACTACTAAGTCACGTCAGTTGTGTCCGACTCTGTGCAACCCCATAGATGGCAGCCCACAAGGCTCCTCTGTCCCTGGGATTCTCCAGGCAAGAATACTGGAGTGGATTGCCATTTCCTACTCCAAGATGCCGGTACTGGTGGAGAAAAACAGTCAGCTAAGAGAATATAGAATCTAGGAATACCAAGAAGTGCTTTAGAATTGTTAGATGACTTCATGAAAGAAAGGTGTGATTTGATGCCAAAATACTAATTTTCCAGCCCACCAATATCCAAAGTATGGGTAAAAAAAATCCTATTATTTATGCAAGCTACTTTGAACAGTTTTTCTTCAGAAGAAGGATACAGTGGGACTTTCAAAAAAGAGATAAGTAATTCTGGGGATTTCAATAGGTCCTGCAAGCAGAATAGAGTTTCAGGAGCCCAAGGGGAATGCCAGGACAGAAAAGACAATGTATAGAGAAATTAGATTCCAGGTGTGAAGAAAGATCTTGGAGTCTTGTATGTTCCTGTGATGATGAGCTATTGACCAAAAACGAGGCAGAGGGCACATTATCATTTGTGCTGAAAGAACCAAGGCAGATAATAGTTGTGAAACTGTGAATTCTAAGGGAGTATTGGGAACTTTCCACATACAGGCGCCTCCTCAATCTGTGCTATGGGAGGCGTGAAGGTCAGCAGAGGGGTGGCCTCTGGGGCTGCTAAGTGATCCCCAGAAGGGCAAGTCAGATCCAGTAACAGGGGCTCCCATGTTGTACACCAAGTGATTTCTTTAATGTTTATTCTAGAAACTGAAAGCTATGTTTCTCTAGTTTATCCCTATCTTTTCACTTAGAGATTGGATCTATTAACTATTAATATCATGCCATTGAAAAATGAACATATAGTTCAATGTATTCATCCTGGAATAGTCCAACAAAGGAGTTATGTTAATTAACTATCGGAATGTTGGATTAAGACATATTTCTGTATGTGTCTCTGTGTTTCTATGTATGCTGCTGCTGCTAAGTCGCTTCAGTCGTGTCCGACTCTGTGCGACCCCATAGACAGCAGCCCACCAGGCCCCCTGGGATTCTCCAGGCAAGAACACTGGAGTGGGTTGCCATTTACTTCTCCAGTGCATGAAAGTGAAAAGTGAAAGTGAAGTCGCTCAGTTGTGTCCGACTTTGTGCGATCCCATGGACTGCAGCCTACCAGGCTCCTCCGTCCATAGGATTTTTCAGGCAAGAGTATTGGAGTCAGGTGCCATTGCCTTCTCCAGACATTTTGGCACTTATTTTCCTCTAAAATATCTGCCTATGTATTACATGGATATAAACACAACCATATATAAAATGATATTAGATGTATTTATACATAGAAATACATAGAAATTTATACATAGAAATACATACTAATATCATTTTATATATGGTTGTGTTTATATCCATGTAATACATAGGCAGATATTTTAGAGGAAAATAAGTGCCAAAATGTCTTCACCAAAAAGTTAGAAGACTGCCTTGATAATTATACTCAAAACAATTTTCAAAGAGAAATTCTAGAGATTTAAATGCCACTATTGCCTTTTATTATAATGGCTACATACAAGTTAGCTATATTTTACTTTTTTTCCCTTTTTTGAAAAAACTTATTTTAGGAAGTCATTAGGCAGCCAGATACATTATACTAAACTGTAACATCAAGGATTTTATGCAGGTATTATTATTATATTTGCATAATGGATTTTTAAATTGGATGCAGAAACATTTATTACCTAGAGCTTCTATAACATCAAAGTATGATATAGCACACTCAAAACATTGATCCCCATCTGGTTTAAAGTTTGCCAAATTGTATAATGATAAGCGTGCTCTAGAAGACTTAGAAAGATATTGCATGGCTTGAAAGATACTTAGCTTTATGGATTTTTAGCAGGAACATGATTGCTAGAACTCACCTATGGGATCCTAACCTTGTTTATATCCATAACTTGCCAAGAACTACATTTTTTCTTAACATTTATGCTTCAGAATAAATATCTGCATGTTGCCCTAGTGGCCTTTAAGACCAGCTAGAGATGCCCCTGTTAGTAGTTTAAGAAAAGAAAGAACAGAGCAATTATGCTGCATGTCTTATTTCATGTTCTTATTGTGTGACTCCAGGAAAGAGTAAATATTATTATTCAAAGGAAAGTCATGGGAGTAGATCTTAAGTCATTGACATATACAACTGGTAAAGCTAAGCAGTAAATAAGTTGCTTATCAGTACAGTTCATGCAAACCCATGGGTCAATAACTTGGTTACATATCAAAGACACATAAGAAATTTCTTCCTCTGGCCACCTGAAACTAATTTTTATCCAAACAGTGACTTTAAAAAAAACAACAACTCTGTATACAGGGTTATCGTTACCATCTTTCTAAATTCCATATATATGTGTTAGTATACTGTATTGGTGTTTGTCCTTCTGGCTTACTTCACTCTGTATAATAGACGACCCAGAGGGATGGTATGGGGAGGGAGGAGGGAGGAGGGTTCAGGATGGAAATAAAATTTAAAGAAAAAAAAAAAAAAAACAACAACAACTCTGATTTACTTTTTTAATCAGAAAAAAAAATCTACTTGACCTTCATTTTTCTATTTCACATTTAATGACTTCCTCTTCTTCACTCATCCTACCAAACCTTTCTCAGAGAAATAGATGTCTCATCATCTCATTCTTCCTTCCCTCTTCCATACATGTCCTCATCTTTGACTTGCAAACCTACAGAACTCAGATATTTAGAGTATGTCTTCTCAGACTTCAGGACACTTTGGCATGTGCAAAGGTCCAGTAATCATTTTCATTTCCATATCCTGATGGATCATCAAAGATGACTTTGAAAAACATCTGCTACACAACTGGCTATCTTTACCAACTGGTCAAAACAATATTTTTCTAACTCTCCCATATTTGACTATATCTGAATGTGATTTTTCCAGGAAGGTAAGCCTAAAATATTAGAGCATTCTTTGATCCTTCACTCTGTGCTTCTACACTCAATTATTGCTTTAAGATTAATTATTAATTAATACTCTTCATATCACATGATTACCTTCCTACCATCAATGCACTGCTTTAAGTTTTCATGAGTTTATGAGCACTTAATTTTAGTGTGTTATAATTTCCTAACTGGTAGAACTAATCTCACACTCTTCAAGTTCCTATCTTATACAAAATATCTAGCGGCTTAAAGTACCTCCATAACTATTTATCTCATCTGCTTAATTATCACTCTTTCTTTACAAACCTGTATTATACTTTTTGTCTGGCAGTCAGGAACTTCCGTAACCTTATGTCTTTCAGTTTTTCTAGTTCTACCTAATTATATTCCTATAAATTTAAAAATTAGATTAAACCAGACTGCTCACACTCGACTTAGATTTCAAGAGTTCTTTCTTATAAACTTGTCATTGTCTTACTGACTCTTTAACTGGAATACCTTAAACACATACATATTCTATAAAGTCCAAATTAAAAATTACTCCCTAAACAGTCATTTCTGAACAACCTAAATTTTTATCTTCTTTCATTCACCTCTTCCTACATTTTAAAAAAATTATTATACACTCTGCTGCTAAGAGACATGTTATTCCTTCTCTCTTATATACTCCAGGTATTAGGATATTATCTATGAATGCACAGATAATTTTAAAAAATTATTTGTTTGCAATTAGCAAATATTTCTTCCTTATTTTTAGCTTTATGGGGACAGAACATCAGAACTCTAATTATAAAATGTATGAATAATAAAAACTATATGCCTTTCATTAAGTCCACACTGAAAAAAGTAGTGAAGTAATCCTTCATCTATTTATATGCTGTCTTGATTTAATAATAAGTTAGGCAGCTGAATTATAAAATAATCTACATAAAGTCAGATACTAAATGATACCAGTATATGCAATCTATGAATTACCCTTTTAATTGGTGGGTTATAAAACTTTGGCAAAGAGGATAAGGCATTTATTTTCATTCTCTCTACCACTGATTTTTCAAAATGAAGATTGTTTACTTTTAATTTTGTAATCATGGCTGATGGGTAACAAAATTCTGTGACTGTATTATAAAAATAAGAATGTATTAAGTTGGAGAGAGAGAATAAGACTATAATTTTTAAAATTAGAATAACATATAATTGATTTTCAGGGAAAATTTTAACTACCTCAGTAGTTATTTACCTCAGTAGAATTTAATAGTGAGCAAACAGCCCCCATCAACTTTGTTCTTCCCTAACACTAAAACCATTCTTTGTTTCAGAGTTAATTGTTCTAAACATGATTTTATTCACTTTCACTAGAAAAAAATGAAATCTCTCATGAACTTTTCTCAGGTTATTTATTTGCCATAAGACAAAAAAAGAATCTTGCAAAGCCTTCACACACAATGACTAATTTTAAGGATGTATACTAAGTCTCTGAAACGAAAAACACATTTTAACTAATGATATTATTAATTTTAGATGGCTGACATTTTATTTCCATTTTCATTGCAGGAATGAAGTAGTATTTAAAGACCTATTAAATACTATCTCGTTGAGATATATGATGAATGCATTTATTAATATTCACGAATATTTTATGCAAGTTTAGACCTTCAGACATCCAAATCTCAAGAAAATGTATTATAGTAGACTGATACAGTAGACTTTGTGGTAGACCAATGCTTTCACAGGGAATGTTCCAGAGA
This sequence comes from Bos taurus, assembly GCF_002263795.3. Lineage (NCBI taxonomy): Eukaryota > Metazoa > Chordata > Mammalia > Artiodactyla > Bovidae > Bos > Bos taurus. The sequence continues at coordinate 48,636,427 of NC_037328.1, forward strand.
AAAAAAGAAAAAGATGAAATGTTTAAAAAATAATTAACCTTGAAATTTTTAGAGAATTATCAAGCCACAATAACATGAGGAAAAAATAATAAGTAAATATAAACATAGTAATATAAGAGGAAACAGTCAACATTGTTTTCTCTCAGAGGGCATGCCCTGTTGCTTCAGTTGTGTCTAGCTCTTTGCGACCCCATGGTCTGTAGCCCACCAGGCTCCTCTGTCCACAGGATTCTCCAGGCAAGAATACTGGAGTGGGTTGCCATTCCCTTCTCCAGGGGATCTTCCTGACCCAGGGGTCGAACCTGTGTTTCCTGCGTCTCCTGCATTGCGGGCAGATTCTTTGTTACTGAGCCACCTAGGACAATGGCCTAATATTCCTCTGTATCTGGAAAGACTCTGAAGATATTTTACAAAAGGACCTAAGTCCTCTACTAAGAGAGAAACCAGCAGAGATACTGTTTCCTGAGGTAGATGGGGGACAGAGTTTTCAATTTTCCGAAAGTAGAACCATAAACTGCAGAGAAAAGAGAGCTATAAGTTATTGGATGTGCCCCTCTCCCCAGATATTTGTTAATCTGTGTAACTGCACCAAGCATGAGGCCAAAGGTCAGTCAAAATATTTAGGAAAGTTAGAGTAGGTATTATGGCAGTCTGTAATTCTGGGAAGACAGTTATTAAAGATAATAATTGGAGTTCAAGACCTGTGTGTAGGTGAGTAAGGAGCTTCTTGAAGCACTCCCAAAGATCTAAATATAAGCTATCCTACAATCAAGGCTTACCCTAATTTGGTTAATGTAATTAATCCATATTCTTTCATTTTCTGTAAGAAAAAAGTGTGAACACTCTCTGTAGGAATAAAACATCTATATGCTTTGTAAGCAAACACAATAACAATCATTTAAGGAAAAATTACCAGGAACAGAATAAGGCAAAATAAATGTTTTAAGTAATAAAGAAAAAAAGAAAGGTAAACAAATGATAGAAATATTGGAGATAGTAGATGGTAGAGGGAAACATGAAGAAATAATAAAAATTGCACCATATTCTGAGATCTATATTAAATAATAAAATGAAAATTTTAGAAGAAATGAAACAACTGAAATTAAGAAATACATGAACTTAACAGGCTGTAAGATTCAGAGCATAATTTTTTAAAAGGTTAATAAAATATAAAGTGAATATATAATATCCAAACTGAAGACCAGAGGGGAAAAAATGAAATAAAACATATTCACACAATTGTTAAAGAACTATTTTTTTTAATTCATTAATTTATTCTAATTGGAGGATCATTACCTTACAATATTGTGATCGTATTTGCCATACATCAACATGAATCAGCCACAGGTACACATGTTAAAGAACTAAATTTAAAGGTCTCATAAGATTAGGTCAAGCTCACTCAGATAATCTCTCTATCATAAAGTCAATTGATCAGGGACTTTAATTAAAGCAGATTACCCTCCAGAAAGGGCCTCATCCAATTAGTTCAAAGTTTTATGAGCAAAGACAGGTTTCCTGAAGGTGAAGCAATCTGTCTCACTGCAACATAAAAATCCTGCCTGAGTTCCCAGGTTACTGACATTCCCTGCAGTTTCTGAACAAATACTACAACATCAACAATTACCTAAATTTCCAGCCCACACCTTGCCCCACAAATTGCAGACATATGAGCTAATAAACAGTGGTTGAAGCCACTTAAGTTTGTGACATCATGCCATGCACCAATAGAAAACTGACATATAATTTAAAATATATATTGCAAACTTTTAGGAAAGTAAAGAGGAAATTAAAATACAGAATTTCTGCAAAAAAAAAAAATATATATAGCAATCATCAAATTAAATTTGAGATATTCATAATTTTCCCCCATTATATCAGGACCAGAATAAAAATGTTATCAGTGTATCTATTCACCATTTATTGGAGATTCTAGCCACAGTCATAAGTAAATGTGAGTTGAAGAAGGAGAAATAAAAATTTAATTATATAAAAATGTAGTTGATATTACATGTAAAACACTCAGAAGACTCTACAAACTACTTGAACATATTTGTAATGTTTTTCCCACAAATGATTTTTATTAATACCAGAAATATGAAAAATGAAATAAAAATACTATTTACAAAAAGCTTCCAATATCTAAGAACAAATTTAACAAAGAGGTAAAATTCTATTATGAAAGTCATTAAATATCATTGGGAGAAATTAAAGACAAAACAAATAAACAAAAGGATATACCATCCTTGTTAAAAGGAATGATTAATATTAAAAGCTGTTAATTCCTTCAAAATGATCTATAAAAGCAATGCAAACACAATAATAATAATCCCAGGAGGCATTTTGAAGCAGACAAATAGACTCTAAACTTTCCATCCAAATATAGTTTTTGTGAGTAACCAGCACGCTTGAAAAAAAAAGTAGAAGGCCTTGTATTAAAAGGTATGAAGGAGGGGGTGGTCCTAAGATGGCAGAGGAATAGGATAGGGAGACCACTTTTTCCCCCACAAATTCAGCAAAAGAAATTTGAACGCTGAGCAAATTCCACAAAACAATTTCTGAATGCTGCCAGAGGACATTGGGCATCCAGAAAGGCAGCCCATTGTCTTCGAAAGGAGGTAGGAAAAAATATAAAAGATAAAAAGAGAGACAAAAGAAGTAGGGATGGAGATCCATCCCAGGAAGGGAGTCTTAAAAAAGAGAGAAGTTTCTAAACACCAGGAAACACTCTCACCGGTGAGTCTGTGGCGAGCCCAGATCAGATCAGTCACTCAGTCGTGTCCGACTCTTTGAGACCCCATGAATCGCAGCACACCAGGCCTCCCTGTCCATAACCAACTCCCGGAGTTCACTCAGACTCACATCCATTGAGTCAGTGATGCCATCCAGCCATCTCATCCTCTGTCGTCCCCTTCTCCTCTTGCCCCCAATCCCTCCCAGCATCACAGTCTTTTCCAATGAGTCAACTCTTCGCATGAGGTGGCCAAAGTACTGGAGGTTCAGCTTTAGCATCATTCCTTCCAAAGAACACCCAGGGCTGATCTCCTTCAGAATGGACTGGTTGGATCTCCTTGCAGTCCAAGGGACTCTCAAGAGTCTTCTCCAACACCACAGTTCAAAAGCATCAATTCTTCGGCGCTCAGCCTTCTTCACAGTCCAACTCTCACATCCATACATGACCACAGGAAAATCCATAGCCTTGACTAGACGAACCTTTGTTGGCAAAGTAATGTCTCTGCTTTTGAATATGCTGTCTAGGTTGGTCATAACTTTCCTTCCATGGAGTAAGCGTCTTTTAATTTCATGGCTGCAGTCACCATCTGCAGTGATTTTGGAGCCCAGAAAAATAAAGTCTGACAGTGTTTCCACTGTTTCCACATCTATTTCCCATGAAGTGATGGGACCAGATGCCATGATCTTCGTTTTCTGAATGTTGAGCTTTAAGCCAACTTTTTCACTCTCCACTTTCACCTTCATCAAGAGGCTTTTTAGTTCCTCTTCACTTTCTGCCATAAGGGTGGTATCATCTGCATATCTGAGGTTATTGATATTTCTCCTGGCAATCTTGATTCCAGCTTGTATTTCTTCCAGTCCAGCGTTTCTCATGATGTACTCTGCATATAAGTTAAATAATCAGGGTGACAATATACAGCCTTGACGTACTCCTTTTCTTATTTGGAACCAGCCTGTTGTTCCATGTCCAGTTCTAACTTTTGCTTCCTGACCTGCATACAAATTTCTCAAGAAGCAGATCAGGTGGTCTGGTATTCCCATCACTTTCAGAATTTTCCACAGTTTATTGTGATCCACACAGTCAAAGGCTTTGGCATAGTCAGTAAAGCAGAAATAGATGTTTTTCTGTAACTCTCTTGCTTTTTCCATGATCCAGCAGGTGTTGGCAATTTGATCTCTGGTTCCTGTGCCTTTTCTAAAACCAGCTTGAACATCAGGAAGTTCATGGTTCACATATTGCTGAAGCCTGGCTTGGAGAATTTTAAGCATTACCTTACTAGCATGTGAGATGAGTGCAACTGTGTGGTAGTTTGAGCATTCTTTGGCATTGCCTTTCTTTGGGATTGGAATGAAAACTGACCTTTTTCAGTCCTGTGGCCACTGCTGAGTTTTCCAAATTTGCTGGCATATTGAGTGCAGCACTTTCACAGAGGGCAACATAACTGGGAGGAAAAATAAATAAATAATTAAAACCCACAGATTATGTGCCTAACTGCAACTCCCAGCCGAGAAGCAGCACAGATGTTCTCATCCTCCACTAGCAAGCAGGGATTGGACAGGGAGATGCTGGCTGCATTGCTTAGGGTAAGGACTGGGCGTGAATGTCCCAAGGGAAATCTGAGGGAACTAACTAGAGATAGCAACCCAGACTGTGGGGTAGCTATCCTGCAAAAAGCCCTAACCTAAAAATGGCATCCCACTCCAGTAATTTTGCCTGGAGAATCCCATGGATGGAGGAGCCTGGTGGGCTGCAGTCCATGGGGTCGCTAAGAGTCGGATACGACTGAGTGACTTCACTTTCACTTTTCACTTTCACTTTTCACTTTCACTTTTCACTTTCACTTTTCACTTTTCACTTTCACTTTTCACTTTCACTTTTCACTTTCATGCATTGGAGAAGGAAATGGCAACCCACTCCAGCGTTCTTGCCTGGAGAATCACAGGAACGGGGGAGCCTGGTGGGCTGCTGTCTATGCGGTTGCACAGAGTCAGACACGACTGAAGTGACTTAGCAGTAGTAGTAAGACACCACCAGGCCCGCTCACAGAACAAAGGACTGAACAGAGCTAGCTGGCTGCGGACCAGCCCATCCCCTGCCAGAGACAGGCAGGCAAGGGCAGACAGAGCCAGAGGGGGCAATCGTGGCCCCAGAGAGGCATCCTCTACCAAATTGCAAGCAGGCTTCATTGCTCATCAAGACTTCTTGGGATTCTGGACAGTCGACTTATATCAGGAGGGTCTCAGCCAGAGATCAGTTCCCCAGAAGAGACACAGGGCACACCTGAGAAGGTGCTCCGGTGTACACTCAGAAAACTGAGCAGCAGGGACGAGGGAGGCGATAAGTCACAGCACAACTGAACCAGTAAACCTAAAAAAGTGACCACCACCGCCCCCTTGTGTCCTTTTGTCAGGACACTGAAGAGGCCAGCAAACACAAGAAGCTAAAATAAACAGAGGGAACCGCTTTGGAAGTGACAAGTGCAATAGATTAAAACTCTGCAGTTAGAACTGACTACATAGGAAAGGGCCTATAGATCTTGAGAAGTGTAAGCCGGATCAAGGAACCAACTGAAAATGAACTGACTTCACACTGTCCACAACAACACCAAAGTCCTAGATATATATTTACTATTATAATTTGTTTAATTTTTATTTTTTTTATTTTTAAGTCCTCTATTACTCCTTTAATTTTCATTTTTATAATCTATTACTTTGCAAAAAAAGACCCTATTTTTAAAGCAAACTTCATATATATATATATAATAAATTTTATGACTTTGCTTTTTTCTTTAGTGTTGTATTTTTGAGACTCTAACCTCTACTCTAGATTTTTAATCTTTGCTTTTTGGTATTTGTTATCTACTTTGTACCTTTAAGAACCCAATATTCAGTACCCATTTTACTTGGGAGTGAGATTACTGGCTGGATTGCTCTCTCCCCCTTTGGACTCTACTTTTTCTCCACCAGGTCGCCTCTATCTCCCTCTTCCCCATTTTCTTCTCTACCCAAATCTATGAATCTCTTTGTGTGTTCTGGGCTGTGGAAAACACTTAGGGAATTGATTACTGGCTAGATCAGTCTCTCTCCTTTTGATTCCCCCTTTTATCCTCCTGGCCACCTCTGTCTCCTTCCTCCTTCTTCTCTTTTCTGTGTAACTCTGTGAACAACTCTGGGGGATCCAAACTGTGGAGAGCACATAGGGAAGTGATTACTGGCTAGCTTGCTCTTTCCTCTTTTGATTCCCCTTCTTCTCCTGGTCACCTCTATCTCCCTCCTCCCTCTTCTCTTCTCCATGTAACTCTGTGTATCTCTCCGGATGTCACTCACTGTGGAGAAACTTTTCATCATTAACCTAGATGTTTTATCATCAGTGCTGTATAGATGGAGAAGTCTTGAGGCTACTGTAAGAATAAGACTGAAAACCAGAGGCAGGAGGCTTAAGTCCAAATCCTGAGAACACCAGAGAACTCCTGACTCCACGAAAAATTAATCAATAGGGGTTTATCAAACACCTTTATACCTACACTGAAACCAAGCACCACCCAAGGGCCAACAAGTTCCAGAGCAATATATACCATGCAAATTCTCCAGCAACACAGGAACATAGTCCTGAGCTTCAATATACAGGCTGCTCAAAGTCACACCAAACCCATTGACATCTCAAAACTCATTACTGGACACTTCATTGCACTCCAGCGATAAGAAATCCAGCTCCACCCACCAGAACACAATAACCAGGAAACCTTGACAAGCCACATGTCCAACTCCACACACAGCAAAGAACCTTCATAATAAAGAGGAACCACAAACTGCCAGAATATGGAAAGGCACCTCAAACACAGCAATATAAACAAGATGAAAAGGCAGAGAAATGTCCAGCAGGTAAAGGAACAGGATAAATGCCCACCAAACCAAACAAAAGGGGAAGAGATAGGGAATCTACTTGATAAAGAATTCCAAATAATGATAGTGAAAATGATCTAAAACCTTGAAAACCAAATGGAGTTACAGATAAATAGCCTGGAGACAAGGATTGAGAAGATGCAAGAAATGTTTAACAAGGACCTAGAAGAAATAAAAAAGAGTCAATATATAATGAATAATGCAATAAATGAGATGAATAACACTCTGGAGGGAACCAACAGTAGAATAACGGAGGCAGAAGATAGGATTAATGATGTAGAAGATAGAATGGTAGAAATAACTGAAATAGAGAGGAAAAAAGAATTTTAAAAAATGAAGACAACTTCAAAGATCTCTGGGACAATGTTAAACTCCCCAACATTCGAATCATAGGAGTCCCAGAAGAAGAAGACAAAAAGAAAGGCCATGAGAAAATACTTGAGGAGATAATAGTTGAAAAATTCCCTAAAATGGGGAAGGAAATAGTCACCCAAGTCCAAGAAACCCAGAGAGTCCCAAACAGGATAAACTGAAAGCTAAACACCCCCAAGACACATATTAATCAAATTAACAAAGATCAAACACAAAGGACAAATATTAAAAGCAGCAAGGGAAAAACAACAAATATCACACAAGGGGATTCCCATAAGGATAACGTCTGATATTTCAATAGAAACTCTTCAGGCCAGAAGGGAATGGCAGGACATACTTAAGTGATGAAAGAAAATAACCTATAGCTCAGATTACCATACCCAGCAAGGATCTCATTCAAATATGAAGGAGAAATCAAAATCTTTACAGACAAGCAAAAGCTGAGAGAATTCAGAACCATCAAACCAGCTCTCCAACAAATGCTAAAAGATCTTCTCTAGACAGGAAACACAGAAAGGGTGTATAAACTTGAGCCCAAAACAATAAAGTAAATGGCAATGGGATCATGCTTATCAATAATTACTTTAAATGTAAATGGTTGAATGCCCCAAAAAAGACAAAGACTGGCTGAATGGATACAAAAACAAGACCCCTATATATGTTGTGTACAAGAGACCCACCTCAAAACAAAGGACACATACAGACTGAAAGTGAAGGGCTGGAAAAAGATATTCCATGCAAATAGAGACCAAAAGAAAGAAGGAGTAGCAATACTCATATCAGATAAAATAGACTTTAAAACAAAGGCTGTGAAAAGAGACAAAGAAGGACACTACATAGTGATCAAAAGATCAATCCAAGAAGAAGATATAACAATTATAAATATATATGAACCCAACATAGGAACACTGCAACATGTAAGACAAATGATAACAAGTATGAAAGGAGAAATTGACAATAACACAGTAATAGTGGGAGACTTTAATATCCCACTCACACCTATGGATAGATCAACTAAATAGAAAATTAACAAGGAAACACAAACTTTAAATGATACAATAGACCAGTTAGACTTAATTGATATCTATAGGACATTTCATCCCAAAACAATGAATTTCACCTTTTTCTCAAAGTGCACATGGAATCTTGTCCAGGATAGATCACATCCTGGGCCATAAATCTAGCCTTGGTAAATTCAAAAAAATTGAATCATTTCAATCATTTCAAATCTTTTCTGACCACAGTGCAGTAAGATTGGATGTCAATTACAGGAGAAAAACTATTAAAAATTCCAACATATGGAGGCTGAACAACCAACATATCACAGAAGAAATCAAAAAAGAAATCAAAATGTGCATAGAAACAAATGAAAATGAAAACACAACAACCCAAACCCTATGAGACACTATAAAAGCAGTGCTAAGGGGAAGGTTCATAGCAATATAGGCTTACCTTACCTCAAGAAACAAAAAAAAAAAAGTCAAATAAATAACCTAACTCTACACCTAAAGCAACTAGAAAGGAAGAAATGAAGAACCCCAGAGTTAGTAGAAAGAAAGGTTATCTTAAAAATTAGGGCAGAAATAAATGCAAAAGAAACAAAAGAGACCATAGCAAAAATCAACAAAGCCAAAAGCTGGTTCTTTGAGAAGATAAATAAAATTGACAAACCATTAGCCAGACTCATCAAGAAACAAAGGGAGAAAAATCAAATCAACAAAATTAGAAATGAAAATGGAGAGATCACAACAGACAACACAGAAATTCAAAGGATCATAAAAGACTAATATCAGCAACACTATGCCAATAAAATGGACAACTTGGAAGAAATGGACAAATTCTTAGAAAAGTAGAACTTTCCAAAACTGAACCGGGAAGAAATGGAAAATCTTAACAGACCCATCACAAGCACGGAAATCTTCCAAAAAACGAAAGCCCAGGACCAGTCAGCTTCACAGCTGAATTCTACCAAAAATTTAGAGAAGAGCTAACTAACACCTATCTACTCAAACTCTTCCAGAAAATTGCAGAGGAGGGTAAACTGCCAAACTCATTCTGTGAGGCCACCATCACCCTAATAACAAAACCTAACAAAGATGCCACAAAAAAAGAAAACTACAGGCCAATATCACTGATGAACATAGATGCAAAAATCCTTAACAAAATTCTAGCAAACAGAATCCAACAACACATTAAAAAGATCATACACCATGACCAAGTGGGCTTTATCCCAGGGATGCAAGGACTCTTCAATATCTGCAAATCAATCAATGTAATACACCACATTAACAAATTGAAAAATAAAAACCATATAATTATCTCAATAGATGCAGAGAAAGCCTTTGACAAAATTCAACATCCATTTATGATAAAAACCCTCCAGAAAGCAGGAATAGAAAGACATACCTCAACATAATAAAAGCTATATATGACAAACCCACAGCAAACATTATCCTGAATGGTGAAAAATTGAAAGCATTTCCCCTAAAGTCAGGAACAAGACAAGGGTGCCCACTCTCACCACTGCCATTCAACATAGTTTTGGAAGTTTTGGCCACAGCAATCAGAGCAGAAAAAGAAATAAAAGGAATCCAGATTGGAAAAAAAGAAGTAAAACTCTCACTGTTTGCAGATGACATGATCCTCTACATAGAAAACCCTAAAGACACCACCAGAAAATTACTAGAGCTAATCAATAAATATAGTAAAGTTGCAGGATATAAAGTAAACTCAGAATGGATTGAAGATCTAAACCTAAGACCAGAAACTATAAATCTCCTAGAGGAAAACATAGGCAAAACACTCTCCAACATAAATCACAGCAGGATCCTCTATGACCCACCTCCTAGAATATTGGAAATAAAAGAAAAAATCAACAAATGGGACCTAATTAAACTTAAAAGCTTTTGCACAACAAAGGAAACTATAAGCAAGGTGAAAAGACAGCCTTCAGAATGGGAGAAAATAATAGCAAACGAAGCAACTGACAAAGAATTAATCTCAAAATTATACAAGCAACTCCTGCATCTCAATTCCAGAAAAATAAATGACCCAATCAAAAAATGAGCCAAAGAACTAAACAGACATTCCTCCAAAGAAGACATACAGATGGCTAACAAACACATGAAAAGATGCTTAACATCACTCATTATCAGAGAAACGCAAATCAAAACCACAATGAAGTACCATTTCATGCCAGTCAGAATGACTGCTATCCAAAAGTCTACAAGTAATAAATGCTGGAGAGGGTGTGGAGAAAAGGGAAACCTCCTACACTGATAGTGAGAATGCAAACTAGTACAGCCACTATGGAAAACAGTGTGGAGATTTCCTTAAGAAACTGGAAATAGAACTGCCATATGACTCAGGAATCCCACTGCTGGGCATACACACTGAGGAAACCAGAAGGGAGACACGTGTACCCCAGTGTTCATCGCAGCACTGTTTATAATAGCCAGGACATGGAAGCAACCTAGATGTCCATCAGCAGACGAATGGATAAGAAAGCTGTGGTACATATACTCAATGGACTATTACTCCACCATTAAAAAGAAAACACTGAATCAGTTCTAATGAGGTAGATGAAACTAGAACCTATTATACAGAGTGAAGTAAGCCAGAAAGAAAAGCACCAATACCATATACTAAAGCATATATATGGAATTTAGAAAGATGGTAACGATAACCCTGTATGCGAAACAGCAAAAGAGACACAGATGTATAGCACAGTCTTTTGGACTCTGGGAGAGTGTGAGGGTGGGATGATTTGGGAGAATGGCATTGAAACATGTATAATATCATATGTGAAACAAATCACCAGTCCAGGTCAATGCATGATACAGGGTGCTCGGGGCTGGTGCACTGGGATGACCCAGAGGGATGGGATGGGGAGGGAGGGGGGAGGGGGGTTCAGGATGGGGAACTCATGGGCACCTGTGGCGGATTCATGTCAGTGTATAGCAAAACAAATACAATATTGTAAATTAATTAGCCTCCAATTAAATAAATTTATATTTTAAAAAATTAACAAAAAATTTAAAAAAATAAAAGGTATGAAGGCTTTTATACTGGCTATATCAACATGGACAGTATAAAAGCAATGATTAGAAAAAAAAAAAAAACACAAATATGTCAGAATGGTTTCCAGAAGGAGATACAAACATACGTTGCCACTTGATTTGCAAGCAATATGGCAGTGTTAAAAAGAAAACATTATCTTCTCAATAAATACACTGAGTCAACTGGATATCTATATGACAAAAAATATTCCATCTTACTTCATATCATACACAAAACATCAATCTTAGTTATACTGTAGAAAAGTGAATACAAAAAAATAAAAGCTTTTTATCAAGATGAAAAAGATAGCCATAAAATGTCAAATTGTTCATTAGAATTAAGAATTATACCACTGAGAGTCAAAAGTGAAGCCACAAATTACCAGAAGATATTGTCAATGCACATATTTGATAAAGAACTTCTAGCTGGAATACATAAAGAACCCTTACAATTGATAAGAAAATTACTGACTATGCAGTAGATAATATGGGCAAATGACTTGAATTTATGCACTATAAAAATGATATGAAACGGTCACCAAACTTACAAAAATATGTTTAAAATCATTACTCATCACAAAAACACAATTTAAAATTGCAATGCAATACAGCTGCATACTGAAAAGAATGACTACAATGAAATAAAGACAATATCAAATGTTAGGGAAAAAATAAAGTGTAAATGAAAATCTTGTTTACTTCTGGTGTCAATTTAAATAGAATCACCCAACCAAATGCTTTGCACTATCTTGTAGGGCTAAACATACAAACATACTGTGATTCAGCTATGCCACACCTAGGTACTTACCTAAAATAAATGTGTACATTATTTGCCAAAGACATGTGAAAAGGTGGTTTTAGTAGGCCTTTTCTTGATGATGATGATGTTGTTGTTAAGTCACTGAGTCATACCCAACTCTTCTGCAACCCCATGGACTGTAGCCTGCCAGGCTCCTCTGTCCATGGGACTTCCCCAGCAAGAATATTGGAGTGGGTGGCCATTTCTTTTTCTAGGGGTTCTTCCCAGGCCAGGGATCAAATCCACATCTCCTGCATTGGCAGGTGAGTTCTTTACCACTGTTCCAGGAAGAAAGCCCCCTTTACATAATAGTCCCAATTATAAACAAAAACAAAGAAAGGCCCATCAAATTCAGTAAACTGTGACATAGTCATGAAATACAATGCTACATCACTTTGAAAACAAACAAATTTGTAATTTGCAACATCACAAATAAACATGAGAAACATAATACCACAAAATAATTCAGACAATATGATTCCATTGTTACATAATTTTAAGGCATAAATGAATTATCTAAAATGAGGATATGGATTACCTTACGAGTGTAACACTGAGTAGGAAAGAGAATGAGGGCTTTTGGAGCTACAGTAATATACTTTTAATGTTGATTACAGGAAGTGGTATTAGTTTGTAACAAACTGTTGATATATTTTTATGATTTGTACATATATTGATATGTATCTCCCTAAATAAATATTTGAACTCCAAAATGATTTTCCAATGAATGAATGCATTGACAATTTGGGAGCCAGGTCTTTCACTTTTGGAAAACTAAGTCAAAAAACTTGAAAGAGGACTAGAGTTCACTTTGTAGTTTCTTATTATATTGGGAGGAAAAAGGGGTAAGAGAACAAGAGGGAAAAGGGACAAGGGGTAGAGAATGAATCTCCAAATATAAACAATATCTATAATATCTACACTTTTTAGCTGTGTCCAATGAGAGTATCATGAAGCAATGATACTCCAATAATGAACACTTTATGCTAAGTCACTTCAGTCATGTCCGACTCTGTGCGACCCCATAGACGGCAGCCCCACCAGGCTCCCCTGTCCCTGGGATTCTCCAGGCAAGAACACTGGAGTGGGTTGCCATTTCCTTCTGCAATGCATGAAAGTGAAAAGTGAAAGGGAAGTCGCTCAGTTGTGTCTGACTCTTAGCGACCCCATGGACTGCAGCCTACCAGGCTCCTCCATCCATGGGATTTTCCAGGCAAGAGTACTGGAGTGGGGTGCCATTGCCTTCTCTGAATGAACACTTTAGCTCTTAGATATTCATATCAAAATCTCATGTTCCATTTAAGGAATCAATACTCCCTAAAGTAAAGGCTAAATCCAATACTGAAGCAGAGAAACTACAAGATTATCCTGGAATGTGTTCATTTTATTGTGTCCAAAGTTGCTCAAAGAATGCTAGAGACAAATCAAAAGGGCATAATTGCTTTCATAAAGGGGCTTTAAGTATAATTTGGAAAAATGTGAATACCAAAATGAAGGTACTATTGGATTATAATGCTGTAAATAACATAGGACCATATAAGCCCATTGTGGCTGTTCTTCTTCAGTTGCTGTGTCGTGCCTGACTCTTTGTGACCCCATGGACTTCAGTATGCCAGGTCTCCCTGTCCTTCACTATCTTCCAAACTTTGCTCAAATTCATGTCGATGATGTCATCTAACTATTTCATCCTCTGTTGCTGACTCATTGGAAAAGACCCTGATGCTGTGAAAGACTGAGGTCAGGAGAAGTGGCCAACAGAGGATGAGATGAGACCATACTAGTATTAATATATTAAGGAATGAATAAGTAAATATATTCTAAGGGAAAGCCCTTCTTTTCCTTTTAATGGCAAGTAATACAGATGAAATGAGCAAGTTAGAAAATCATCCAATGAGACTAAAATTAATAATTTGATTGAAGAAAAGGGTATTTACATGCTTTCAAAGAATTTCATCTCAAATACTTATAAGTCAGTTCAATTCAGTCACTCAGTCGTGTCCGACTCTTTGAGACCCCATGAACCAGAGCACGCCAGGCCTCCCTGTCCATCACCAACTCCCAGAGTCTACCCAAACCCATGCCCATTGAGTCGGTGATGCCATCCAACCATCTCATCCTCTGTCATCCCCTTCTCCTCCTGCCCTGAATCTTTCCCAGCATCAGGGTCTTTCAAATGAGTCAGCTCTTTGCATCAAGTGGCCAAAGTACTGGAGTTTCAGCTTCAACATCAGTCCTTCCAATGAACACCCAGAGCTGATCTCCTTTAGGATGGACTGGTTGGATATCCTTGCAGTCCAAGGGACTCTCAAGAGTCTCCTCCAACACCACAGTTCTAAAGCATCAATTCTTTGGCACTCAGCTTTCTTTTAGTCCAACTCTCACATCCATACCTGACTGCTGGAAAAACCATAGCCTTGACTAGATAGACCTTGGTTGGCAAAGTAATGTCTCTGCTCTTTAATATGCTGTCTATGTTGGTCATAACTTTCCTTCCAAGGAGTAAGCGTCTTTTAATTTCATGGCTGCAATCACCATCTGCAGTGATTTTGGAGCCCAAAAATATAAAGTCAGAGTGAAAATAGTAAGTTCACAGTGGAGAGAACTAAGGGATACGATCTTAACAAAGTAATTTTAACTGGCATCAACAACACTGAGAATAATACAATAGCATGTCTGTGATTTGCATCCCTAAAGTGCATAATTTCAATCAAATCCTGAGAAAACAGCCAAAAAACATAAAATGGAAGACATTCTATTTCTCAGAAATATTCAGGTCAAGCAAAACTATTAAAGAAACCCTGCCAAATTAAAGTTGCTAAAGAGTGAAAGCAACTAAATGCAATGAGTACTCCTCTATTGAATCCTATATCAAGGAAAGAACAAAACCTATAGAGGACATTGTTGAGACAACTGACAGGATTTAGGTATGAGCTGTGGATAATGTTTTATATATATATATATATATATATACATAATTTTGATTAAAAATACTATGGTTTTAAAAAGAATGCCTTTATCTTTGTTTTTAATGAAATGTACACAATAATACTGAGGTGCAGGACACATAATATATTAAATGTACCCTCCAATATAAAATTTATTTTCATGCCCAATAGTGTCCATTTCTTTTTGATTAACCTTTGAGAATTATCTGAATTTCCTGGATTAAGCCCTGAGGGACTATATATATATAGATATTGGTCACAAACAAATGAGCTACTGGTTATAGATATGAATTTAATCCAGTGCACAAATGATATTATAATGGTGCCCTATTGAATTAGATATAAAATACACTGGTTGATTCAATTGTGCATTGTAACCTTAAATATGCAAAGAAAATATGTACATACAAACTCACTTTGAAATATGCTGTATGTAGACAGTTCATGCTGAACCTATATTTATGTGTTTATATCCATATTCTCGAAATATTATTTATGTTAAAGTCTGCCACCTGAGTGCTGTATTGACTACACAGTGAGGTTTAAAACAGTATATAGCCATTTAAAAAACACCTCATCTGGGTAAGAGAGGGCAATTATCATTATTGCCTGCCATTTATGTAAGTTAAATCCCACATATAAATATATTCTCAAGAGAAGATGACAGATTGCCTCTTTGTTAAATTAAGAAGGTTCAAAGAGTGACATTTCATAAAAAATTGCCCCGCTGCCTCTACACAGGCTGCACCTACTCATATTTGTAATCAGACTAAAGTACACAATTGGACAGAGCTTGTCTGGATTCACAGCTCTGCATCATATTCAGAAATTTTCTTTTGATGGATGGCATGTTGCCAACAAGCTCATCTGGGAACATCAGAGATAGAGTGGAACACATTAAAGTGGGCACATAAGTAACAGATCAATGACTAAAGCATCTTTTCATTGATGCAATCAAAACACTGAAACATTGACAGGAAGTAAAGATTATTGGTAATATTTTTTTAGCTACTATGAATCAATAATGTGATTGATAAGGATGGAGAAGTATAACTGTGTCTTATATACTATCCTATGTGGGCATGTATATTAACAAGTGAAGTAAGTACTCTGAATAAAGCAACTTTAAAGACAACATAAATCATCTTATCTACATTATTACTGAGTTTCCCAGGGAGCTCAGTAGTAAAGAATCTGCCTGCCAATGCAGGAGACATAGGAGACACAGGTTCAATCCCTGGGTCTGGAAGATACCTTAGAGGAGAACACAGCAACCCATTCCACTGTTCTGCCTAGAAAATTCCATGAAATGAGGAGCCTGGTGGGATGCAGTCCATGAGGACACAAAGAGTTAGGTACAACTGAACACACATAGGCATGCATATTGTTACTATCATTAACAAGTAACAAAGACAATAGCTATTTGATACTTATTATATTTAACACTTGAATCTATACATTTCAGGAAACACTAATAAATGCGTTCAAATATTTAATAACTTTCTATTTGATTTGACTCATCTGTTCAATAGAATTGGTATTACTTATCTTATAACACACAGTATATATGTAATAGAATGTCAGTATAGGTTTGCTTCAGTAAACCTTCCATTTGGTGAGATAGAAACTGAGTAAGTGATGCTCACAAACACATTTTTAGAGCCTACCATGGTACTTGACACATAATATTTACCTCATAAATATTTATTAAATGATTTTTTGCAAATATTAGGAAAGGAATGAGGAAGAATATTAAATTATCAGAACTAGTCAAAGATGGAAAATGCTGGCCTAAGAGTCACCACATTTTCTAATGGAAAATATCCAAACAGATACATTAAATGATGGAACTGAGAAACTTGAAGTTAATTAGAGTTTGACATAGTATCAGTGTATTTCTAGCTTTTTTTTGTTTTTAACCTCTGAATCGGATATAATTGAAATTTCATGTGAGGTAAAAGTTGCTCAGTAATGTCTGACTCTTTGCAGCCCCATGGACTATACATATACAGCCCATGGAATTCTCCAGGCCAGAATACTGGAGTGGGTAGCTGTTCCCTTCTCCAGGGGATCTTCCCAACCCAGGGACTGAACCCAGGTCTCCCATATTGCAGGTGGATTCTTTACCAGCTGAGTCACCAGGGAAGCCCATTAAATCTCATGAGGAAGTCTTATTCATAAGAGATTTTTTGTTTTTGTTTTTAATAGGTACATAATAAGAACATTTAAAACCAGCTTCAAAAGGGGATATGTGAAATATGTTGGTTCATGTACATAAAATAATCAAAGATGAGTTTAGCTTCTGTCAATGGAGTTATGGTAACTGATAACATTGCTATAAGAGTGGATGGTGTCTCCAGAGCTTTTTTAAACTTCATGGCCCTTGGATTATCATCAATAAATCAAACCATTTTCCTACTCAAGGTGAGGTGTCTGAGCATCATTAATTCACTGGCTTTGAATGTTTCTAATATATGCCAGCCTTCATAAAACTAAACATTAAGCAACCTAGTTAGGTCCATAATGTTATCCTCTTTAGGCTGTGTGCATGTTAAGTCACTTCAGTCGTGCCTTATGCTTTGTGACCCTTTGAACCCGACAGGCTCCTCTGTCCATGGGATTCTCCAAGCAGCAATACTGGAATGGGTTACCCTGCCATACTTCAGGGGATCTTCCTGATCCAGTGATAGAACCCATGTCTCCTGCACTGGCAGAGGGGTTCTTTACCACTAGCACCACCTGGAGAACAAATGCATGAGAGTTAAGTCACCACAGGTCACATAGTTAGAGAGGTTAAATCCTGGGTCTTAACTCATATTTCTATACCCTTTGGTGTCTCCATCATGGTCAATATTTGCAATTTGATTAACTGAATTTATAAAATGGGGGAAAAATAAAACTTCTTTAGGTTCTTGACTCATCACAGTAAATGTATTTATATCTTCTATCAATAAATGGCAAAAACGTCTGAAGGGAAACACTTTTATTCCTTTGTCACTTCACTTAAGCATTTTTAAACTTACTTAGGAATCATCACCTTTCAAAATCAGTCAACCAGTCTTTTCTTTTTATTTTTTGGTTTTGTTTTTTGGCTTGTGAGATCTTAGTTTCCTGATCAGGAAGTGAGCCCACCCACTAAGCAATGAAAGCTTGGAATCCTAACCACTGAACAACCCAGTCTTTTCTTTGGCTTCTCTACCTTACAAGTTTCTTTGAATAAAGTACTTGATTAAGAAATCAGAAAGACAAAGCAAACAATTCTGTCTTCCTTAGTGTTGAAAGTTTAAGGATTTGAAGTAAATTAGCATAGCAGTACTACTTTCTCTCAGAAAACATAAGATAAATTTAATATGCACTCCAAGAATTTCCTTTCCTAAAGAATACATTTTTAATTTAATATCATTCCTACTTTCCCTTTTGCATATAATTTCGACAGGTTAAAAATAAGAAAGTTGTTGTTGTCATTGTTCAGTTGCTAAGTTGTGTCCTACTCTTTGCGACCCCATAACTGCAGCACACCAGGCTTCCCTGTCCTTCACTATCTCCTGGAACTTGTTCAAATTTATGTCCTTTGAGTTGGTAATGCCATCCAACAATTTCATCCTCTGTCATCCCCTTCTCTTCCCACCTTCAATCTTTTCCAGCATCTGGGTCTTCTTCAGTGAGTTGGCCCTACACATCAGGTGGTCAAAATATTGTAGCTTCAGCTACATCAAGACTTCTGATGAATATTCAGGGTTGATTTCCTTTAGGATTGATTGGTTTGATCTCTTAGCAGTCCAAGGGGCTCTCAAGAGTCTTCTCCAACATCACAGTCCAAAAATATCAATTATTTGGTGCTCAGCACTCTTTCTGGTCTAACTCTCACATCCATCCATAACTACCAGAAAAACCACAGCTTTGACTAGATGGACCTCTGTCAGCAAAGTGATGACTCTGCTTTTTAATGCAATGTCTAGATTTGTTATAGTTTTTCTTCCAAGGAGCAGGTGTCTCTTAATTTTGTGACTATAGTCACCATCCACAGTGACTTTGGATAACAAGAAAATGAAATCTGACACTGTTTCCACTTTTTACCCATCTATTTGACATAAAGTGATGAGACCAGATGTAATGATCTTCATTTTTTGAATGTTGAGTTTTAAGCCAGCTTTTTCACTCTCCTTTCACTTTCATCAAGAGGCTCTTTAGTTCCTCTTCATTTTATGCCATTAGGGTGGTATCTTCTGCATATCTGAGGTTGTTGATACTTCTCCTGGCAATCTTGATTCCAGCTTGTGAGTCATCCAGCCCAATATTTCATATGGTGTACTCTGCATAAATGTTAAATATGCAGGGTCACAATATACAGCCTTGATGTACCCCTTTCCTACTCAACAGCCAACAAAGTTATACATACTCAGTGAGCAACAGTGGTGGGACAACGATGACACCGGGCATGTCACCCAACTATGCTGAGTGGCTGAAGGACATGTTCCTGCTAGTTAGGGCCTGAAAAAATGTGGTCCACTGGAGAAGGCAATGGCAAACCACTTCAGTTTTCTTGCCTTGTGAACCCCATGAACAGTATGAAAAGGCAAAAAGGTATGACACTGAAAGATGAGTCCCCCAGGTTGGTAGGTGTCCAATATACTACTGGGAAAGAGTGGAGAAATAGCTTCAGAAAGAATGAAGAGGCTGAACCAAAGTAGAAACGATGCCTGGTTGTGAATGTGTCTGGTGGTGAAAGTAAAGTGTGATGCTGTAAAGAACAATATTGCATAGGAACATGGAAAGTTAACTCCATGAATCAAGGTAACTTGAATGTGATCAAATAGGAGATGGCAAGAGTGACTATCAACATTTGACATATCAGTGAACTTAAATGGACATGAATGGTAACTCAGATGATTAATGATGATATAATCAGATATAATCAGATGATATAATCAGTAGATTATATCTACTACTATGGGCAAGAATCCCTTAGAAAAAATGGAGTAACCCTCACAGTAATCAAAAGATTCTAAAATGTAATACTTGCTTGCATTCTCAAAAGTAAGAGAATGATCGTGGTTCATTTCCAAGGCAAAGCATTCAACATTACATGATCCAAATAAGCAAGTAAATGTTTCCAGTTATCAACAAACCAAACGTATACAAACATTCCAAGCACTAACCAAATAGACACCCTGTAATAGCTGAGAGATAAACTTCAAAAGATTTGCTTAGCAGAAAATTAATGGAAAAGAAAGCAATAAGAAAAAAAGATTCTACATTGATGAAGAAAGATATAGATCTGTCAGTTCAGTTCAGCTCACTTCAGTCTCTCAGTCATATCTGATTCTTTGTGACCCCATGGACTGCAGCACACCAGGCCTCTCTGTCCATCACCAACTCCCAGAGTTTACTAAAACTCATGTCCATTGAGTCATTGATGCCATCCAACCATCTCATCCTCTGTCATTCCCTTCTCCTCCTGCTTTCAATCTTTCCCAGCATCAGGGTCTATTCAAATGAGTCAGCTTTTCTCATGAGGTGGCCAAAGTATTGGAGTTTCAGCTTCAACATCAGTCCTTCAAATGAACACCCAGGACTGATTCTTTTAGAATGGACTAAGCAGATCTCCTTGCAGTCCAAGGGACTCTCAAGAGTCTTCTCCAACA
Source organism: Bos taurus (assembly GCF_002263795.3). NCBI lineage: Eukaryota > Metazoa > Chordata > Mammalia > Artiodactyla > Bovidae > Bos > Bos taurus. The sequence continues at coordinate 48,656,882 of NC_037328.1, forward strand.
CCACAGTTCAAAAGCATCAATTCTTCAGGGCTCAGCTTTATTTATAGTCCAACTCTCACATCCATACATGTTGCTGCTGCTGCTGCTAAGTCACTTCAGTCGTGTCCGACTCTGTGCGACCCCATAGACAGCAGCCCACCAGGCTCCCCTGTCCCTGGGATTCTCCAGGCAAGAACACTGGAGTGGGTTGCCATTTCCTTCTCCAATGCATGAAAGTGAAAAGTGAAAGTGAAGTCGCTCAGTCATGTCTGACTCTAGCGACCCCATGGACTGCAGCCTACCAGGCTCCTCCATCCATGGGATTTTCCAGGCAAGAGTACTGGAGTGGGGTGCCATTGCCTTCTCCAACCATACATGACTACTGGAAAAACCATAGCCTTGACTAGATGTATATTTGTTGGCAAAGTAATGACTCTACTTTTTATTTATTTTTTTTTAACTTTATTTTATTTTTAAACATTACATAATTGTATTAGTTTTGCCAAATATCAAAATGAATCCACCACAGGTATACATGTGTTCCCCATCCTGAACCCTCCTCCCTCCTCCCTCCCCATACCATCTCTCTGGGTCATCCCAGTGCACTAGCCCCAAGCATCCAGTTTCGTGCATTGAACCTGGACTGGCCACTCGTTTCTTACATGATATTTTACATGTTTCAATGCCATTCTCCCAAATCTTCCCACCCTCTCCCTCTCCCACAGAGTCCATAAGACTGTTCTATACATCAGTGTCTCTTTTGCTGTCTCGTACACAGGGTTATTGTTACCATCTTTCTAAATTCTATATATATGCGTTAGTATACTGTATTGGTGTTTTTCCTTCTGGCTTACTTCACTCTGTATAATAGGCTCCAGTTTCATCCACCTCATTAGAACTGATTCAGAAATGTATTCTTTTTAATGGCTGAGTAATACTCCATTGTGTATATGTACCACTGCTTTCTTATCCATTCATCTGCTGATGGGCATCTAGGTTGCTTCCATGTCCTGGCTATTATAAACAGTGCTGCGATGAACACTGGGGTACATGTGTCTCTTTCCCTTCTGGTTTCCTCAGTGTGTATGCCCAGCAATGGGATTGCTGGATCATAAGGCAGTTCTATTTCCAGTTTTTTAAGGAATCTCCACACTGTCCTCCATAGTGGCTGTACTAGTTTGCATTCCCACTACTTTTTAATATACTATCTAGTTTGGTCATAACTTTCCTTCCAAGGAGTAAGAATCTTGTAATTTCATGACTGTAATCACCATCTGCATCTGCAGTAATTTTGGAGCCCAAGAAAATAAACTCTGCCACTGTTTCCACTGTTTCCCCATCTATTTCCCATGAAGTGATGGGACCGGATGCCATGATTTTCGTTTTCTGAATGTTGAGTTTTAAGCCAACTATTTCACTCTCCTCTTTCACTTTCATCAAGAGGCTTTTTAGTTCCTCTTCACTTTCTGCCATAAGGATGATATCATCTGCATATCTGAGGTTATTGATATTTCTCCTGGCAAACTTGATTTCAGATTGTGCTTCATCCAGCCCAGCATTTCTCATGATGTACTCTGCATACAAGTCAAATAAGCAGGGTCACAATATACAGCCTTAAAGTACTTCTTTCCCTATTTGGAACCAGTCTGTTGTTCCATGTCCAGTCCTAACTGTTGCTTCCTGACCTGCATACAGATTCCTCAAGAGCCAGATCAAGTGGTCTGGTATTCCCTTCTCTTTAAGAATTTTCCACAGTTTATTGTGATCCACCAGGTCAATGGCTTTGGCATTGTCAATAAAGCAGAAGTAGACGTTTTCCTGGAACTCTCTTGCTTTTTCAATTATCCAGTAGATGTTGGTAATTTGATCTCTAGTTCCTCTGCCTTTTCTAAAACCAACTTGAACATCTGGAAGTTCACAGTTCACTTATTGTTGAAGTCTGGCTTGGAGAATTTTGAGCATTGCTTTATTCGTGTGTGAGTTGAGTGCAATTGTGTGGTACTTTGAGCATTCTTTGGCATTGCCTCTCTTTGGGGATTGGAATGCAAACTGACCTTTTCTAGTTCTGTGGCCACTGCCTAGTTTTCCAAATTTGCTAGCATATTGAGTGCAACTTTCACAGCCTCATCTTTTACGATTTGAAATAGCTCAACTGGAATTCCATCACCTCCACTTGCTTTGTTTGTACAGATGCTTCCTAAGGCCCACTTGACTTCACATTCCAGGATGTTTGGCTCTAGGTGAGTAATCACACCATCATGATTATCTGGGTTGTGAAGATCTTTTTTGTACAATCAATTCCATATTGTCTTTGTCTTCAAGTTTTGTTGAAGTTCTTAGAATTGTCAGGTAGAATTCTCTACCTTAGAATTCTCAGGTAGAATTGTCTCTACCTGACTGCTGTGGAATAATATTATCAGCTTGTTCCAGAACAGATAGCTGTGCAAATCAACAGATAAGGAGAAAATCAAAGAATCTTCAGAAATATGCAGAGCTGAAGTAGTTAGCCCTCTGATACTTTTTGTGTCCCTGAATGCTTAAGAATTTTACATAGATTTTAGAAATGGCATGACTTAGCTCCATGCTCTAAATCTCATTGTTATTATGATCACTGGGGAAACAGTGGAAACAGTGTCAGACTTTATTTTTCTGGGCTCCAAAATCACTACAGATGGTGACTGCAGCCATGAAATTAAAAGACGCTTACTCCTTGGAAGGAAAGTTATGACCAACCTAGATAGCATATTCAAAAGCAGAGACATTACTTTGCCAACAAAGCTTCGTCTAGTCAAGGCTATGGTTTTTCCTGTGGTCATGTATGGATGTGAGAGTTGGACTGTGAAGAAAGCTGAGCGCTGAAGAATTGATGCTTTTGAACTGTTTGTACTGATACTTCCTAAGGCCCTAAGTTTCAAGAAGACTCTTGAGAGTCCCTTGGACTGCAAGGAGTCCATTCTGAAGGAGATCAACCCTGGGATTTCTTTGGAAGGAATGATGCTAAAGCTGAAACTCCAGTACTTTGGCCACCTCATGTGAAGAGTTGACTCATTGGAAAAGACTCTGATGCTGGTGGGGATTGGGGGCAGGAGGAGAAGGGGACGACAGAGGATGAGATGTCTGGATGGCATCACTGACTCGATGGACATGAGTCTGAGTGAACTCCAGGAGTTGGTGATAGACAGGGAGGCCTGGCGTGCTGCGATTCATGGGGTCGCAAAGAGTTGGACACGACTGAGCGACTGATCTGATCTGATTATGATCACTGATAGTGTTTATAGAGCTTAATATCCTTAAATAATAATTTATTATATATACTTTTTTTTTTAAGTATCATCTCATTTAAAATTTATAACGATCTAGCATTCAATCCTGGTTCCCTGTTGTTGGCTCCGATAGTGAAGAATCTGCCTGCAATGCAGGAGACCTGGGTTCTATCTTTGGGTTGGGAAGATCCCCTGGAGGAGGAAATGGCAACCCACTCCAGTATTCTTGTCTGGAAAATCCCATGGAGAGAGGAGCCTTGTGGACTACAGTCCATGGGGTCTCAAAGTGTCAGACATGATTAAGCTACTAACACTTTCTCAGCATGTAACCCAGATACCTTTATTTATTCCATGTTACACTATCCACCAAATATTCATTTAATATATACAATATGTTAAAACATGTAAATATGTAAAGATCTTGCAATTCTTCCTTAACATGAAGATGGCATATGCTATGTGATTTAGTCCTTAAACTTTGCTTTAGTTTTTCAAACGTTTGGTAATTTGTATTATAAACAAATGACCTGGAAACTGAAGTGAAGTGTAGCTATTTTCAGGATGTCTGAGAATGGTTGTTCAAAATCTGTATATGAGTTCTAAATGAGAGTATCTCATATAAGGAGTAACAACATGTTAGTAAAAGGGCTTAGCTAGGGCTTGTTAACCTCCAAAAAGTATAAATATGAATCAATATAAGCTCTGCTGTCTTTGTCAAAATTGCCAATGAGAAATATACAATAGACTTTTAAAATAATTATTACATTTATCCTTACATGTATCGACTGTCTTCCCAGGTGGCTCAGTGATAAAGAATGCACCTGCAAAAGCAGGAGTCACAGGAAACTTGGGTTCAATCCCTGGGTCAGGAAGAACCCCTGGAGAAAGAAATGACAATTCACTCCTGTATTCTTGCCTGAGAAATCTCATGGACAGAAGAGTCTGGCATGTTATAGTCCATGAGGTGACGAGTCAGACATGACTGAGCACACACACACAAAATAAAACATACCTAGAAGGATAGGATAAATGTTGTTGTTTGTCATTTAGCCAGTAACTTATGTCCAACTCTTGGGACCCCATGGGCTGTAGATCTCCAGGCTCTTCTGTTCTTGGGATTTCCCAGGTATGAATACTGGAAGGGGTTCCCATTTCTTCTCCAGGAGATCTTCCTGACTCAGGGATCGAACCCCTGTCTCTTCTGCAGCTCCTACATTAGTGGGTGGATTCTTTATCACTGAGCTACCTGGAAAGTACAAACTTCTAGCCACCATTGCGGGTATACTTTGTGGTTCTTTTCTAATCAATCAATCCTACTTGAAACAGGGAAAACACAAGATATCATCTCCAGATACTGTGCTAGGTATTTTACTATATTATGTTTTAATGATGGTTAGTGATTTTTTAGTTATTTGCTAGATATATTTATGTGCATGATATTGAGGATTTTAGAGCAGAGGTAGTGATATTTTGGAAACAGGAGCCATTTCTAAACTACAACCAGTAATATCTAATCTTATAACATCCCATCTGCCTATGAAAACAGCATATAAAATAAATCTATAAATTGAGGTGTTTTTTCCTTAAATAGGAATTGCTTTAAATTTGTAAATTTCTCCACTACAAAGATTACATAATTTCAGTTATTAAGTAGGAACTTTTATATTGTTGAGTTAGTTTCTTTCTAAGTGTATTTATCATGAAAGATGTTGAGTCTTCTCAAGTGCTCCTTTTGTATAGATAATCACGTGCTTCCCCGCACACCAGGCTGCTACATTCTGCTGATGTGGCATAATACATTAATCAGTTTTCACGTGCTAAACCATCCTTGCATTCCAGGAGTAAATCACATTGTTCAAGGTGTATAATTCTTATAATATGCAACTGAATTCTTTTTGATAGTGTTTTATTGAGAACTTTTACATCAATGTTCACAAGAATTACTGGTCTATCATATTCTTTTCTTACAGTATCTTTGTCTGACATTGGTATCAGAGTAATGCTGCCCTTACAGAATGAGTTTGGAAGTATTCCTTTCTCTTCAATTTGTTGGAAATGTTTGAGAAGTATTAGTATCAGTTCTTAAAATGTTTGGCAGAATTCCATAGTAAAAATCATCAAGTTAGGGTTTTCTTCTGAATTTTAATTACTGATCAACTCTTTTTACTAGTTGTAATTTTGTTCAAATATTCTAGTTATTCATGATTTAGTCTTGGTGGGTATCATGCTTCTAGGAATTGGTTCGTTTTGTCTATGTTACCCAATATATTGGTATACAATCATTTATACTATTCTCTTTATTACTTTTTATATCTGTATTATCAGTTAATACCGTCCTCACTTTTGTTTCAGATTTTACTAAATTAAGACTTCTATATTTTATATCTGTTCATCTAGCTAAAGGTTTATCAATTTTGTTGATGTTTTCAAAGAACCAAATTTGAACTTCATTGGTTTTCTCTATTCCTCTATTTTCTACCTTATTTGTCTCTGCTCTAATTTCTATTATTTCCTTTCTCCTGCTAACTTTGGGTTTAATTTATTCTTGTCTTTCTAGTTTCTTAAATTATAAAATTATGTTGTTTATCTGATATCTCTATTGGTTTTCAATGTAAATATTTATAGCTATAAGCTCCGTCTTTGCCCTACTTTTAGTGCATACTATAAGTTTTTGAGTGGTGTGTTTTCATCTTCACTCACCTCTAGTTTCAAATTCCTGTTGTAGTTTCTTTTTCAATCCATTGGTTTTTCAAAAGTGCATTGTTTAGTTTCCACAAATTTGAATTTTTTTTCCTAGTTTTCCTTTGTTATTTATTTCTAGCTTTATCCCATTGTGATTTTGAAATTTACTACATTTTAAATTATACTATGACTTTATTCTTGGCCCAGGATATGGTCTATCCCAGAAAATGCCCCATGTGCACTTGAAAGCAATGGCTATTCTCTTGTTGCTGGGTAGAATGCTTTATATCTGTCTATTATACCTAGTGATTTAATGTGTTGTTTAAGTTCTTGATGGTCTTAGTAATCTTCTGACTTGTTGTCCTGTTCTGTTCATATTTGTGAGTGGGTTATTAAAGTCTCCAACTTTTATTGAAAACTATTTATTCCTTCAATTTTCTGCATATTTGCTTCATATATTTTGACCATCTGTCGTTAGGTGTGTAAACGCTGTTATACTTATTGCTCTATTGAAAATTTTATTAAAATATGTCATTTGCTTCTTATATCTATTTTTGTTTAAAGTCTATTTTGTCTGGTATTCATATAGCCACACTTACCATCTTTTGGTAATTATTTTCATGGACTATGTTTTTACTCCTTTACTTTCAACCTGTTTGTGTCTTTGAATTTAAAATGAATCTCTTGCAAACAGAATATAGTTGGATCATAAGTTTTTATCTGTCCAGTCAATCTCTGTCCTTTGATTGAATAGTTTAATCCATTTACTTGTAAAAAGGGACTTATGCCTATCATTATATTTTCATATTTTTCTAAAAAAAAAAATCCTTATAGCTTTTTATGTTTTGTCTCTAATACCCTCAGTATTGTCTTGTTTTGAGTTTAGTTGAATTTTTATAGTGAGAAGTTTAAGTTCCTTTCTATTTTCCTTTTGTGTATATTCTGTTGCTATTTTCTTTGTAGCTACCATGGATATTACATTTAATGTTATAAACTTATAACATTCTAATTAGAATTTATACTAGCTTAACATCAATAAGATACAAAAACTATGCTCCTTTACCTCTCTTTCTCCCAACTTTTGGTTCTTGAATTCACAACATTGCCTCTTTTTATATTGTATGCCCCCAAACAGAAATTAATTTTAAAGTGCATTAGATGGCAGAGTAGCAGGATGTGAGCTCATCTTCTCCTGCAAGAACTCCAAAATTACAACTTGCTGCTGAACAACAGTCGACAGGAGAATGTTGGATCCCATCAAAAAAAGATAACGCACATCCAAGGGCAAAGTAGAAGCCCCAGCAAGACAGTAGGAGGGGTGAAACCACATTTAGAATCAAGCCCCATATCCACCAGACACTCAGAGGGCTCAAAACAAAACCTTTTGCGCACCAGGAGACTCCCACAGAGACTGAGTCAGACCTGCTTTTGAGTGTCTCCTAAAGAGGTATGGGTCAGCAGTGGTCTGCCACATAGGCAGGGGATCTGGGTGCAGCAGACTTGGGTAGGGAATAAGCCCTCTTGGAGGAGGTCGCCATTAACCCCACCATAGAGCTGCCAGAACTTACAAAGGACTGGTGAAACACACTATTGGAGGGCACAAACAGAATCTTGTGCACACCAGGACCCAGGAGAAAGGAGCAATGACCCCACAAGAGACTGACCCAGACCTTCCCCTGAGTGTCCAGGAGTCTCCAGCAGAGGTGTGGGTCAATGTCTCCTGCTGCAGGGTTGGGGGCACTGAGTGCGGCAGTGTATGCATGGGACTTTTTGAAGGAAGTCATCATTATCTTCATTATCTCCACCATAGTTTGGCCTCTGGTCAAACAACAGGGAGGGAACACAGTCCCTCCCATCAACATAAAATTGGATTAAAGATTTACTGATCATGGCCCTGCCCATCAGAGCAAGACCCAGTTTACCCCTCAGTCAGTCTCTCCCACCAGGAAGCTTCCATAAGCTTTTTATCCTTCTCCATCAGAGGGCAAACAGAATGAAAACCACAATCACAGAAAACTAATCAAACTTATCACATGGAACATGGCCTTGTTTAACTCAATGAAACTTGAGCCATGCCAGGTAGGGCCACCCAAGGTGGACCTGTCATGGCGGAGAGTTCTAACAAAACGTGGTCCGTTGGAGAAGGGAATGGCAAACTACTTCAGTATTCTTACCTTGAGAACCCTGTGAACACTATGAAAAGGCAAAAAGATAGGGCACCGAAAGATGAATTCCTCAGGTCGATAGGTCTCTATTATGCTGCTGGAGAAAGTGGGGAAATAATACCAGAAAGAATGAAGAGACAGAGAAAAAGCAATAACAATATCCAGTTGTGAATGTGACTGCTGATGGAAGTCCAGTGCTATAAAGAACAACACTACAAAGGAACCTAGAGTGTTAGGTCCATGAATCAAGGCAAATTGGAAGTGGGCAAACAGGAGATGGCAGAGTGAACACTGACATTTTAGGAATCAGTGAACTAAAATGGACTGGAATGGGTGAATATAACACAGATGGCCATTATATTTACTACTGTGAGCAAGAATCCTTTAGAAGCAATGGAGCAGCCCTCATAGTCAACAAAAGAGTCCGAAATGCAGTACTTGGATGCAATCTCAAAAATGACAGAATGATCTCTGTTTCTGAGGCAAACCATTCAATATCAGAGTAATCCAAGTCTATGCCCCAACCAGTAATGCTGAAGAAGCTGAAGTTGAATGGTTCTATGAAGACTTACAAGACCTTTTAGAACCAACAACCAAAAATATGTCTTTTTCATTACAGAGGACTGAAATGCAAGAGTAGGAAGTCAAGAAATACCTAAAGTAACAGGAATATTTGGCCTTGGAGTGCAAAATGAAGCAGGGCAAAGGCTAATAGAGTTTTGCCAAGAGAATGCACTGGTCATAGCAAACACTTCCAATAATACAAGAATAAACTCTACACATTGAAATCACCAGATGGTCAATACCAAATTCAGATTGATGATATTCTTTCCAGCCAAAGATGGAGAAACTCTATACAGTCAGCAAAAACAAGCCCAGGAGCTGGCTGTGGCTCAGATCATGAACTCCTTATTGCCAAAATCAGACTGAAGTTGAAGAAAGTATGGAAAACCACTAGACCATTCAGGTATGACCTAAATCAAATCCCTTATGATTAAACAGTGGAAGTGAAAAACAGATTCAAGTAATTAAATCTGATAGAGTGCCTGAAGAAATGTGGACGAAGGTTCGTGATTTTTTTTACAGGAGGCAGTGATCAAAAGAATCCCCAAGAAAAAGAAAAGTAAAAAGGCAAAATGGTTCTCTGAAGAGGCCTTACAAACAGGTGAGAAAAGAAGAGAAGCTCAAGGCAAAGGATAAAAGGAAAGATACACCCATTTAAATGCAGGGTGCCAAAGAATAGCAAGGAGAGATAAGAAAGCCTTCCTCAGGGATCAATGCAAAGAAATAGAGGAAAACAATAGAATGGGGAAGTCTAGAGTTTGCTTCAAGGATATTAGAGATACCAAGGGAACATTTCATGCAAAAAATGGGCACAGTAAAGGACAGAAATGGCATAGACCTAACAGAAGCAGTAGATATTAAGAAGAGGTGGCAAGAATACAAAGAAGAACTTGACAAAGAAGATCTTCACAACCCAGATAATCACGATGGAGTAATCACTCACCTAGTGCCAGACATCCTGGAATGTGAAGTCAAATGGGCCTTAGGAAGCATCACTAAAAACAAAGCTAGGGAAGGTAATGGAATTCCAGTTAAGCTATTTAAAATCCTAAAAGATGATGCTGTGAAAAAGCTGCCCTCTATATGCCAGAAAATTTGGAAACATCAGAAATGGCCACAATATTGGAAAAGGTCAGTTTTCATTCCAACCCCAAAGAAAGGCAATGCCAAAGAATGCTCAAATTACCACACAATTGCACTCATCTCACATGCTAGCAAAGTAATGCTCAAAATTCTCCAAACCAGACTTCAAGAGTATATGAACCGTGAACTTCCAGATGTTCAAGTTGGATTTAGAAAAGACAGAAGAACCAGAGATCAAACTGCCAACATCTGCTGGATCATCAAAAAAGCAAGAGAGTTCCAGAAAAACATCTACTTTTGCTTTATTGATGATGCCAAAGCAATTTACTGTGTGGTTCACAACAAATTGTGGTAAATTCTTCAAGAGATGAGAATATCAGACTACCTTACCTACCTCTGAGAAATCTGTATGCATGTTGAGAAGCAACAGTCAGAACTGGACATGGGGCAACAGACTGGTTCCAAATAGGGAAAGAAGTACATCAAGGCTGTATATCATCACTCTGTTTATTTAACCTATATGCAGAGTACGTCATGTGAAATGCCAGGCTGGATGAAGCACAAGTTGGAATCAAGATTGCCGGGAGAAATATCAATAACCTCAGATATACACATGACATCACACTTATGGCAGAAAGTGAAGAAGAACTAAAGAGCCTCTTGATGAAATTGAATGAAGAGAGTGAAAAAGTTGGCTTAAAACTCAACATTAGGAAAAGTAAGATCATGGCATCCAGTCCCATCACTTCATGGAAAATAGATGGGGAAACAATGGAAACAGTGACAGACTTTATCTTTTGTGGCTCCAAAGTCACTGCAGATGGTGACTGAAGCCATGAAATTATAAGACACTTGCTCCTTGGAAGAAAAGCTATGACAAACTTAGACAGCTTACTAAAAAGCAGAGTCATTACTTTTCCAACAAACATCCCTCTAGTCAAAGTTATGGTTTTTCCAGTAGTCATGTATGGATGTGAGAGTTGGACTATAAAAAGAGCCCCAAAGAATTAATGCTTTTGGACAGCTGTGGTGTTGGAGAGAGTGACTCTTGAGAGTCCTTTGGACTGCAAAGAATCCAACCAGTCCATCCTAAAGGAAATCAGTGTTGAATATTCATTGGGAAGACTGATGCTGAACCTGATACTTCATTACTTCAGCCACCTGATGCGAAGTACTGACTCATTGGAAATGACCCTGATGCTGGGAAAGATTGAAGGAGGGAGGAAAAGGGTACAACAAAGGATGAGATGGTTGGATGGCATAACCAACTCAATGGACATGAGTCTGAGTAAGCTCTGGGTGTTGGTGATGGACAGGGAAGCCTGGCATGATGCAGTGTATGGGATCACAAAGAGTTGGACACGACTGGGCGATTGAACTGAACTGAACTGAGTCATTAAATTTTTAAGAAGAAAAACAAGATTTTTATCATCATAAAAAATCTACAAACAATAAATGTTAGAGAAGGTATAGGAAACAGAACCCTTCTCCACACTTGTTTACATGCTAATTCACTTCAATCGTGTCTGACGCTTCATGACCTTATCAACTATACCCAGCCAGGATTCTCTTACCTTGGGATTCTCTAGGCAACAATACTGGAGTGGGCTGCCATATCCTCCTTTTCAACCCAGAGATCAAACCCACATCTCTTATATCTCCTGCATTGGTAGGCAGATTCTTTAACACTAGCACCACCCGGGAAGCCATCTACAGTCGGTAGGAATGCAAATTGGTGTAGCACCATGGAGAACAATATGCAGGTTTCTTGAAAAACTAAAAATAGAGTTACCATATGATCCAGCAATCCCAGTCCTGGAAATATATCTGGAAAAGATGGAAACTCTAATTTAAAAAGATACATATACCCCAATGTTCAGTGCAACACTATTTACAATAACCAAGTAACCTAAATGTCCACTGGCAGATGATTGGATAAATAAGATGTGGTATAAACCCCATGAACAGTATGAAAAGGCAAAATGATAGGACACTGAAAGAGGAACTCCACAGGTGGGTAGGTGCCCAATATGCTACTGGAGATCAGTGGAGAAATAACTCCAGAAAGAACGAAGGGGTGGAGCCAAAGCAAAACAATACCCAGTTTGGATGTGACTAGTGATAGAAGCAAAGTCCGATGCTGTAAAGAGTGATATTTCATAGGAACCTGGAATGTTAGGTTCATGAATCAAGGTAAATTGGAAGTTGTCAAACAGAAGATGGTAAGAGTGAACGTTGACATTCTAGGAATCAGTGAACTAAAATGGACTGGAATGGGTGAATTTAACTCAGATGACCATTATATCTACTACTGCGGGCAGGAATCTCTTAGAAAAAATGGAGTAGCCATCATACTCAACAAAAGAGTTGACAGAATGAATTCTGATCAAAAATGACAGAATGATCTCTGTTCATTTCCAAAGCAAATCATTCAACATCATGGTAATCCAATCCTATGCCCCAACCAGTAATGCTGAAGAAGCTGAAGTTGAACAGTTTATGAAGACCTACAAGACCTTTTAGAACTAATATCCAAAAAAGATGACCTTTTCATTATAGGGGACTGGAATGCAAAAGTAGGAAGTCAAGACACACCTGTGATAACAGGCAACTTTGGCCTTGGAATATGGAATGAAGCAGGGCAAAGGCTGAGTTTTGCCAAGAGAACAGACTGGTCATTGCAAACACCCTCTTTCAACAACACAAGAGAAGACTCTACACATGGACATCACCAGATGGTCAACACCAAAATCAGATTGATTATATTCTTTGCAGCCAAAGATGGGGAAGCTTTATACAGTCAGCAAAAACAAGACCAACAGCTGACTGTGGCTCATATCATGAACTATTTATTGCCAAATCAGACTTAAATTGAAGAAAGTTTCAATTTGGGGAAAATCACTAGACCATTCAGGTAAGACCTAAGTCAAATCCCTTATGATTATACAGTGGAAGTGAGAAATAGATTTAAGGGCCTAGATCTGATAGACAGAGTGCCTGATGAACTATGGACAGAGGTTCATGACATTATACAGGAGACAGGGATCAAGACCATCCCCATGGAAAAGAAATGCAAAAAAGCAAAATGGCTGGCTGGGGAGGCCTTACAAATAGCTGTGAATAGAAGAGAAGTGAAAAGCAAAGGAGAAAAGGAAAGATATAAGCATCTGAATGCAGAGTTCCAAAGAATAGCAAGGAGAGATTAAAAAAAAAAAAAAGCCTTCCTCAATGATCAATGCAAAGAAATAGAGGAAAACAACAGAATGGGAAAGACTAGAGATCTCTTCAAGAAAATTAGAGATACCAAGGGAACATTTCATGCAAAGATGGGCTCCATAAAGGACAGAAATGTTATGGACCTAACAGAAGCAGAAGATATTAAGAAGAGGTGGCAAGAATACATAGAAGAACTGTACAAAAAAGATCTTCATGGCAAAGATAATCATGATGGTGTGATCACTCACCTAGAGCCAGATATCCTGGAATGTGAAATCAAGTGGACCTTAGAAAGCATCACTACGAACAAAGCTAGTGGAGGTGATGGCATTCCAGTTGAGCTATTTCAAATCCTGAAAGATGATGCTGTGAAAGTGCTGCACTCAATATGCCAGAAATTTGGAAAACTCAGCAGTGGCCAGAGGACTGGAAAAGGTCAATTTTCATTCCAATCCCAAAGAAAGGCAATGACAAAGAATGCTCAAACTACTGCACAATTGCACTCATCTCACATGCTAGTAAAGTAATGCTCAAAATTCTCCAAGCCAGGCTTCAGCAATAGGTGAACCATGAACTTCCAGATGTTCAAACTGGTTTTAGAAAAGGCAGAGGAACCAGAGATCAAATTTCCAACATCCACTGGATCATGGAAAAAGCAAGAGAGTTCCAGAAAAACACCTATTTCTGCTTTATTGACTATGCCAAAGCCTTTGACTGTGTGGATCACAATCAACTGTAGAAAATTCTGAAAGAGATGGGAATACCAGACCACCTGACCTGCCTCTTGAGAAACCTGTATGCAAGTCAGGAAGCAACAGCTAGAACTGGACATGGAACAACAGACTGGTCCCAAATAGGAAAAGGAATACGTCAAGGCTGTATATTTTCACCCTGCTTATTTAACTTCTATGCAGAGTACATCATGAGAAACGCCAGGCTGGAAGAAGTATAAGCTGGAATCAAGATTGCTGGGAGAAATATCAATAACCTCAGATATGCAGATGACACCACCTTTATAGTAGAAAGTGAAGAGGAACTGAAAAGCCTCTTGATGAAAGTGAAAGAGGAGTGTGAAAAAGTTGGCTTAAAGCTTAACATTCAGAAAATGAAGATCATGGCATCTGGTCCCATCACTTCTTGGGAAATAGATGGGGAAACAGTGGAAACAATGTCAGACTTTATTTTTTGGGCTTCCAAATCACTGCAGATGGTGATTGCAGCCATGAAATTAAAAGACGCTTACTCCTTGGAAGGAAAGTTATGACCAACATAGATAGCATATTAAAAAGCAGTGATATTACTTTGCCAACTAACATCCATCTAGTCAAGGCTGTGGTTTTTCCAGTGGTCATATGTGGATGTGAGAGTTGGACTGTGAAGAAAGCTAAGCACTGAAGAATTGATGCTTTTGAACTGTGGTGTTGGAGAAGACTCTGAGAGTCCCTTGGACTTCAAGGAGTCCATTCTAAAGGAGATCATTCCTGGGTGTTCATTGGAAGGACTGATGCTGAAGCTGAAACTCCAATACTTTGACCACCTCCTGCAAAGAGTTGACTCATTGGAAAAGACTCTGATGCTGGTAGGGTTTTGGGGCAGGATGAGAAGGGGACAACAGAGGATGAGGTGGCTGAATGGCATCACCGACTCGATGGACATGAGTTTGAGTGAACTCCGGGAGTTGGTGATGGACAGGGAGGCCTGGCATGCTGCAATTCATGGGGTCGCAAAAAGTTGGATACGAGTGAGGGAGTGAACTGACTAATATACATACAATGAAATATTAATCAACCATAAAAATGAGTGAAATAATGTCATTTGTAGCAACGTGGATAGGTCTAGAGATTAAATGATTGAGACAGAGTAGTAGAAATAATCATTGATATCACTGATATGTGGAATCTACAAAATGATACAAATAAAAGTATTTACAATATGGCAATAGACTTTCAGATATAGAAAAAGCAAACTATGGGTTCTAAAGGGAGGAATTAACAGACACACACTATGATATATAAAATAGGTAAACAACAAGGACCTACTGTATAGAATAGGGAAATATACTGAGTATCTTTTAATAATGTATAAGGCTAAAAATTTGAAAAATATTTTTAGAAATATATATACACACACACACATATATGTATATGTATATATGTATATGATATATATATATATATCAATTCATTTCAGTTCAGTCACTCAGTCGTGTCCAATATATATTTATATATAGATAAATAATACATATATTATTGTATCAGTCAGTTCAGTTGGTCAGTCATGTCCAACTCTTCACAACCCCATGGTCTGCAACATGACAGGCTTCCCTGTACATCACCAATTCCCAGAGCTTACTTAAACTCATGTCCATCAAGTCGGTGATGCCATCCAACAATCTCATCATATATATATATATATATATATATATATATATGGACGTCCCTATATATCCACTGGTGGCCCAGTGGATAAGACTGCGCTCTTAATGCAGGGGATCTGGGGTCAACTCTTGGTCAGGGAACTTGATCCCACATTCCACAACTAAGACCTGGCTCAGTCTAAATAAATAATATATTATATATAATATATATGTATATAATATATAATATATATATATACAACACTATATATGTATAACTATATATATATATATATATATATATATATATAACTGAGTCTTTGGAAGTTTGTAAATCAACTGTATTTCAAAAACTTTGAAAAAAGAGACCCAGATTTGGAGTTATGAATCAAATTTATGGTAACACCAGCACTAATTAGTTCTTTAATTATATTATTTTCAATATTAGTCTTCAGTTTCTATGATTCGTGGAGAAACCAAAAAGTACACTTATCAGTCACTGCTATAATAGTATTATCTTTTATGATTGTTCAATTATTTATCTTTATTGAGATCTGTATTTATCCATACAGTTTTTAATTACCATATCAGTTCAGTTCAGTTCAGTCGCGCAGTCGTGTCTGACTCTTTGTGACCCCATGAACTACAGCACGCCAGGCCTCCATGTCCATCACCAACCCCCGGAGTCCACCCAAACCCACGTCCATCGAGTTGGTGATGCCATCCAACCATCTCATCCTCTGTCGTCCCCTTCTCCTCCTGCCTTCAATCTTTCCCAGCATCAGGGTCTTTTCAAATGAGTCAGCTCTTCTCATCAGGTGGCCAAAGTATTGGAATTTCAGCTTCAACATCAGTCCTTCCAATGAACACCCAGGACTGATCTCCTTTCGGATGGATTGGTTGGATCTCCTTGCAGTCCAAGGGACTCTCAACACCACAGTTCAAAAGCATCAATTCTTTGGCACTCAGCTTTCTTTATAGTCCAACTTTCACATCCATACATGACCACTAGAAAAGCCATAGCCTTGACTAGATAGGCCTTTGTTGGCAAAGTAATGTCTCTGCTTTTGAATATGCTGTCTAGGTTGCTTATAACCTTCCTTCCAAGGAGTAAGCGTTTTTTTTTTAATTTCATGGCTGCAGTCACCATCTGCAGTGATTTTGGAGCCCAAAAAATAAAGTTTGACACTGTTTCCATTGTTTCCCCATCTCTTCGCCATGAAGTGATGGGACCGAATGCCATGATCTTCGTTTTCTGAATGTTGAGCTTTAAGCCAACTTTTTCACTCTCCTCTTTCACTTTCATCAAGAGGCTCTTTAGTTCTTCCTCATTTTCTGCCATAAGGGTGGTGTCATCTAGTACCCTTTCATTCTACCTTGCTGGACTAAGTATTTCTTACAGGGCAAGCCTAATGCTTACAGATTCCCTCAGCTTACATTTATCGGGAAATATCTTAATTTCTCCCTAACTCTTGAAAGACAGTTTCACAAGTTAAAGGATTCTTGTTTTGTAGCTTTTTCTTTTAGCAATCAGAACATAACAGCCCACAGTTTTTTATACCCAAAGTTTCTGATGAGCAGTATGCTGATTATCTTATTAAATATCTTTGAGTTCATATTATGTGTAGTTCACTGAGCTTCAGTGTTCATATTCATGTCTTTATACAAATTTTGGAAGCTTCTGGCCATTATATCTTCAAGTACTCTTTCTTTTCTCCATCTGGAAGTTCCCATGATACATATGCTGATCCATCTGATGATATTCCACAGGTCATGTAGGCTCTGGTCATTTCTTCAATCTTTTTGTCTTCCATTTGGACTATAAAGAAAGCTAAGTGTCAAAGAATTGATGCTTTTGAACTGTGGTGTTGGAGAAGACTCTTGAGAGTCCCTTGGACTGCAAGAAGATTCAGCCAGTCCATTGTAAAGGAGATCAGTCCTGGATGTTCATTGGAAGGACTGATGTTGAAGCTGAAACTCCAATACTTTGGCCACCTGATGCAAAGAGCTGACTCATTTGAACAGACCCTGATGTTAAGAAAGATTGAGGGCAGGAGGAGAAGGAGACTACAGAGGATGACATGATTGGATGGCATCACCTACTCAGTGGACATGGATTTAGGTAGACTCTGGTAGTCGATGATGGACAGGGAGTCCTGGCATGCTGCAGTTCATGGGCTCACAATCAGACACAACTGAGTGACTGAACTAAACTGATTCCTCATACAGGATGATTTCCCATTATCTTATCTTCAAGTCTGTTGATTCTTTCTTGTACCTGCTCAAAGCTGTCTGTTAAAACATCTAGTAAAATTTTTAAGCATCATTGTCCTTTATAGCTGCAGAAAAAATTTAGTCTCTTTTTAGGGTTTCCATCTCTTTATTAATATTCCAATTTTGTTCACACATCATCTTCTCAATTTTCTCCCTATATCTCCTTAGTTCTTTGAGTATTTTCAAAACATTTGTTTTAAAATCTCCATCTATTATATTTTCTGTTAGGCTTTTCCTCAGGAACAATTCTGTTGACTTTTTTTTTTCTCTTTGAATGGGCCATACCTTCCTGTTGCTTTGTATGCCTTATGATTTTTCTGTTGAAAAATGAACTCTTAAATCTAATAATGTGGCAACTCTGA
This sequence comes from Bos taurus, assembly GCF_002263795.3. NCBI lineage: Eukaryota > Metazoa > Chordata > Mammalia > Artiodactyla > Bovidae > Bos > Bos taurus. Next base: position 48,674,826 of record NC_037328.1, read on the forward strand.
AAATCATATTTTCCTTCTTATAACCTCCAGCGGTTATTTATTTATTTTTTTTGACTGGGGTAAGGGGTGGGGGCAGGCATGGGAGGATTGTTGTCTTTTTGTTGTTGTTTGTTTGTTTGTTTGTTGGCTTTTGTTTTTGTTTTAATTCCAGGCCGTCTCTGTGCTAAGCATCAGCTTTAGGTATATAAATTTAAGGTCTTCTCAGCCTTTCCCCAGGCATGCACACTTTAAAATTCTCATTGTATAGTAAGTCCTCTACATATGAACTAGTTCCATTCCAGAAGCATGTTCATAAGTCCGATTTATTCTTAAATCCAGCAAAGTTAGCCTAGGTACCCAGCTAACACAATCAACTATATAGTATTGTACTCTAATAGGCTTGTAATACTTTTCACACAAATTATAACATAAAAAAGAAACAAATACAAAAAATAAAGAAAATATTTTAAATTGTACAGTACAGTGCTTTGAAAAATGCAGTAGCACAGTACAACAGCTGGAATATAGGGGCTGGAATCAGGTGAACAGTGAAGAAAAGTAACTGACTGGAGAAGGGAGAGGAGGTGGGTGATGGCAGGGGTGAAGCATCATCAGCGATAGGAGATGGAAGACAAGCAGCCATTTCACTCATACCTGATGTTGACAGCACAGATTCTGATTCCTTTTGGATTCAATTCTATTTCCTCTCCTAAAAAAAGAAAAAGAAAAATCCAAAGATGTCTGAGTAGTAGCTCTTTTTTTCTCATTACAGATGACATAGTAGCAATGGATAGTATTTCAAATGGCTGCTGCAACCTTGTATACTGTTCTATGTTGGGATCCTGGGCTTCAAAAACTAACAGTCAGCCATATGTCTGAACAACATGTGTAAAACTACTTTCAAAAATTTAACCTGAAATCCCAATAATATAACCTGAAAAAACTATTAGACAAATAAAGAGATGTAATGAAGTTGAAAAATAGGAAACATAATATATATATATATAACTAACAGTACCTCTTTGAATAAAGAAAATGCCCTTGCCATTTCCTTGCATCATGAATCTCTTTGGTCCTTCATCTTAATCCTCCTCTTGTCTCTCTTCATCCTTTCTCTGGCCCTCCAATTCCATCAAATCTTCATTAGCAAACTCCTCTTACTGCACAGCAACAGTACTGTACAGTAGAGTACACAAAAGCACAGCCACTTGTAGAGGCTGCACGCACAAGAAAATGTATGCCAGATACATGAACAAATTTACATGACTGGACAAGTGAATACGTGTTTGCCTCTTTGAAAGTTCTCAACTTGAAGGTTCATACGTAGGGGACTCACTGTATACACACTCATTTTTTTGTTGTTTTGTTTCATTTTTGAAACTTTTTTTTAAATTTTATTTTATTTTTAAACTTTACATAATTGTATTAGCTTTGCCAAATATCAAAATGAATCCATCACAGGTATACATGTGTTCCCCATCCTGAACCCTCCTCCCTCCTCCCTCCCCATACCATCCCTCTGGATCGTCCCAGTGCACTAGCCCCAAGCATCCAGTATCGTGCATTGAACCTGGACTGGCATCTCGTTTCATACATGATATTTTACATGTTTCAGTGCCATTCTCCCAAATCTTCCCACCCTCTCCCTCTCCCACAGAGTCCATAAGACTGTTCCATACATCAGTACACACTCATTTTTGAATGTCCAGGTCTTTAATGTCTGGTTGCAGAAGGGGTAAAAAGTTGAAAACCTTCTTCAACAGACTCCAGAGTTATAGCAGTTACAATATAGTTTTATCAGAAAGACTCTGTCAGTGCAATTATTGGCAGGTAGAGAGACAGATTACTGATGGTACCTACTCCATTTCCCCAGAATCCTCTGGACAATCTTTGATAATATATTTTAAGAAACTCTCAGTTGAACTTTGTACAAATTTTGTCCTTAGCCCCATATTTTAACCCCAAACATAAAAATCAATACTCTTGATTAAAAAAATATATATATAGACTATTTCCTTTTGATAGAATGTGCATTAACTTAATCTCCACACCTACTCAGTCACTATCATTATTATCACAATACCATATACCAATGTGAAAACTGAGAAAAAGGTTATAAAAGTCCCCTGATACCTCACACCCAATAAAACTTAGATCTGAACCTGAGATATATGGCTCCTAGATTTATACTCTAACACCTACAATATATTGAAAAGTGGTTATGTGAACAATTAGGAAAGGTGATTCTCACCACCAAAGTACTTTGTGTATTTATTAATAAAAAAATGAAGTGAAAGTGTTAGCCACTCAATTTTGTCCAACTCTTTGCGACCCCATGGACTATAGCCCACCAGGCTCCTCTGTCCATGGATTTCCCAAGCAAGAATACTGTAGTGGGTTGCCATTTCCTTCTCCAGGGGATTTTCCCAACCCAGGGATCAGACCCAGGTCTCCCGCATGACAGGCAGATTCTTTACCATCTGAGCCACCAGGGAAGTCCAATAAAAATAGTAAATGTATTAATTCATATGATTAAAAATCTTGGTACTAACACTGCATCCAAAAGTTAACAATATATTATAATGTCTCTTTAAGTAAAGTTCACAACAACAGAAAAATATAAACAACTTTGTTTTATCAAAACAATCTGGAACCCTATTCCTCTGATTAAGGAAAGTTCAAAAGGTTACACAATTGTTCACTCGTTCTAGTGAAGTTTGGCCTCAACCACAAAGCATGTTGACACTTTCACACCCTTCAGTGTCACCTCTAAGGTGCCTCTGAAAAAATGACTATAGCAGTGGTCTTCTGAAAGACAGTAGAACCTATTAGGAGTTCAGCTTATATGTCCTATTTACTTGTATATAAATGCAGGGTTTTGTCACATTGACATCTGTTAGAACATTTCACTCCTATTACTTTGTTTAAAAATTAGTACAAAGTGAAAAACGAAAAATAAAAAGATAAATAATGATACAAATTAGTGTATGTATTGAAAGTGCTGAGTCAAGACTCCATTCAATACTTATTTGACTAAAGCTGATATACCATATATTCAAATACAAGGAAACAAAAGATTCTTTGCCTGAATCCAAAAATGTCTTGGGTGACAGATGCTTAGGCATTTAAAAGGAAAGCTCATAGCAGTGAATTGCCATACCCAGTTATGTGATGAATAACACTCTGTCAGTTTTTCCTGTTGGAAATTGACATGAATTGAGGAAAATGACAACTCTTTTGAGATCTCTGAATTGTGCCTGTTATTCAACAGATTTTAAAAAATGTCTAATAGTTATGCCTTCTAACTATTAGAAATATAAGGGTCTTACCTCCTAATCTCCCTTTAGAGTAGAGCCATTTAACCTACTCATTGATGCAGAACACTTGATCCTTATGAGTTTCTTAGAGAAGAGTTTTGAATTGCTCAGAATCCTACCCAAGGGTTGATGTCCATGTCATACAATGTAGAATGATGGTTGGGTTTGAACTATTTTAAGAGTATCTCCTGACTGGTCATAGCTTCAGACATGGAAGGATTGAGTATAACAGTAAAAAAAGAAAAAAAAAAAAAGTCTTATTCTGAGTGGCTCTGCCTACTAACTGTTCAGTTTATTACATCTACTAATATCTCCCAAAAATTAATTGTGATTTTCTTTTCCCTAATCAGGATCTAACCTCATCCTGAGGAGGCACTGCTGGTTGACTCATTTTATTTCCTACCACTTTTCAGTGCACTGACAAAAATCCTCACTAGAACTGTACAAAAAAGATCTTCAACCCAGAAAATCATGATGGTGTGGTCACTCACCTAGAGCCAGACATTCTAGAATGTGAAGTCAAGTGGGCCTTAGGAAGCATCACTACAAACAAAGCTAGTGGAGGTGATGGAATTCCTGGCCACAGGACTGGAAAAGGTCAGTTTTCACTCCAATCCCAAAGAAAGGCAATGCCAAACAATGCTCAAACTACCAAACAATTGCACTCATCTCACATGCTAGAAAAGTAATGCTCAAAATTCTCAAAGCCAGGCTTCAGCAATACGTAACCCGTGAACTTCCAGATGTGCAAGCTAGTTTTAGAAAAGGCAAAGGAACCAGAGAAAAATTGCCAACATCTGTTGGATCATCAAAAAAGCAAGAGAGTTTCAGAAAAATATCTATTTCTGCTTTATTGACTATGCCAAAGCCTTTGACTGTGTGGATCACAATAAACTGTGGAAAATTCTGAAAGAGATGGGAATACCAGACCATCTGACCTTCTTCTTGAGAAACCTGTATGCAAGTCAGGAAGCAACAGTTAGAACTGGACATGGAACAACAGGCTGGTTCCAAATAGGAAAAGGAGTATGTCAAGGCTGTATATTGTCACCCTGCTTATTTAACTTATATGCAGAGCACATCATGAGAAACGCTGGGCTGGAGGAAGCACAAGCTGAAATCAAGATTTCTGGCTGAAATATCAATAACCTTAGATATGCAGACAACACCACCCTTATGGCAGAAAGTGAAGAAGAACTAAAGAGCCTCTTAATGAAAGTGAAAGAGAAGAATGAAAAAGTTAGCTTAAAGCTCAACATTCAGAAAACGAAGATCATGGCATCTGGTCCCATCACTTCATGGTGAACAGATGGGGAAACTGTGGAAACAGTGGCTGACTTTATTTTTCTGGGCCCCAAAATTACTGCAGATGGTGATTGCAGCCATGAAATCAAAAGATGCTTACTCCCTGTCAGGAAAGTTATGACCAACCTAGACAGCATATTAAAAAGCAGAGGCATTACTTTGCCAACCAAGGTCCGTCTAGTCAAAGCTATGGTTTTTCCAGTGGTCATGTATGGATGTGAGAGTTGGACTATAAAGAAAGCTGAGCACCAAAGAATTGATGCTTTTGAACTGTGGTGTTGGAGAAGACTCTTGAGAGTCGCTTGAACTGTGAGGAGATCCAGCCAGTCCATCCTAAAGGAGATCAGTCCTAGATGTTCATTGGAAGGACTGATATTGAAGCTGAAACTCCAATACTTTGGCCACCTGATGAGAAAAGCTGACTCATTTGAAAAGACCCTGATGCTGGGAAAGATTGAGGGCAGGAGGAAAAGGGGACAACAGAGGATGAGATGGCTGGATGGCATCACTAACTCGATGGACATGTGTTTGGGTGGACTCCGGACGTTGGTAATGGACAGGGAGGCCTGCCGTGCTGTGGTTCATGGGGTCACAGAATCAGAAACGACTGAGCGACTGAACTGAACTGAACTGTGAAATCATAAATTTTCTAGATATGAGACATTTATTTGCCTCTAAAATGTTAGTAACAGTCACACAAATTACTCAAAGAAAAAACCTATTAATGGCAGTATAACCGAAATATATTTTTCCAAGCACCTCGTAATGAATTTTCAATAATTCTTAAAATGGATTTCTTTTTTTCAGACAATGAGTCTTATGATATCTCTTAATACAAAACAATGATGTCTTTCAGGATCACAAATGAGTAAATACATTTGTATGAAGACTAATAAGAAAATCTGCAATTATTCAACATTTTGCTGACTTTACTAGAGGGTAATTTTATATTCTTTGATATAGGTAATCACTCTAAGTTTCAACAATTTTCCATAATTGTCTTTCATCTGAACATTTTACACTCTTGAGTAGCATTACATTAAAAATTATATTGCCTGATAAATACACTGAATCTGCTTTGCAATTAGTCATTTTTTTCTATTATGATAGATTATAAATTTCTTTCTTCCTACCCTTTGCCATGTCACTGATTATGCAACTGATCTGATCTGAAGCCCAAAGAAACTTTAAAACCCATGTATATTGTTATAAGATCCTAAGATAAGGGAACTGCTTGCTCTTTGGTATTATCAAAGAAATAACTAATAGAGTTATCAGTAACAGAAACTTATGTTCAATTATATAGATTACCAAGGGTAAGACTGAAACACTTTTTAATGTAAATCCACATCATCAAAGTTTAATAAAAGGCCATCTAGATTTGGTTCAGTGGTGAGGGAAAACAGATATCTGGCCATCCAGATTTGGTTTGAACAAAGGGAAAACACAGAAATCATTAGTTTTGCAATGGCTCCCAGTTATTCACAACTACATTTCATTTTACAATATTGTCCTTCATACCACAATTAAATATAATCAGAGGAACTAAGATGGACCTCTCTTGGACTAGTTATTTTAGAACAATCTCTCTCATCTGGGAATAGTGATAGGCAGTTCCCAATTACCATAACTCTGAAGTTTCACCCTAGCTGATTCTTAAGAAATATATATTTGACCTAGACTGGGTCAAAATTTTTTTTCTTTTTTCTATTTGGAAGAAATATGCAGGGAACTAGCAGTAGAAGACATCACATATGAACGGTTGGCGAGCCTTTCTTTTATTTCAATTCATCAAGACTCTCATCACCTTTACTATTTTTCAAATCCAGTTGGGGAAAGATGCTAATACATTCTTGCAAAATAATATAGCAAGTTTTGTCAAAAAGATATTTTTTTCTGACAAGTGCAACTGGGATTAGTTCCTTACAGATTAGTTCTTACACTGAATGTGGTCTGAGAGACTATGCTCTCATTTATATCACTTATAAGCCATATTGGATTTTTATACTGCAAAACTCTAGCATGTCTAGGGAAATTAATCCTCATTAATAAAATATTCTAAATTTCATTTTTATATACTATCATTTAAAAGGGAAACATAACACAAAAACTGTTACATATATCTCTGTTATTAATACCAAGGAATCAAACCTAGATTGGTTATTTCAAAATTATCTGGCCACAATAAACAACAAATTTTATATTTTCATTTTTCCATGGCAAAGAATGTTGCTGTTCCTCATGCTGACACAGACATACACTCGGGCAGTTAAACTATAGCCAGTCTTCTATTTGGCTCCAGGTAAAGGAATTAACAACTTGTAGGGAAGCTAATTAGATCCAATTATTATTCAACTGACCTAATTTGACATTCAATGTCTGGGAAGAAGTCATATGAATTAACTGAATAGAGATTTAACTACTATATACATATGAGCTCCATGGATAATTTATTCCTAATGAAACTCATTTGGAGAAGAGGAATGTACTGATTGAGACAAAACAATAAAAAAAAAAAAAAAAAAGAGGGAGATGATCTAATGCAAAACTCCTAAAGGAATATGAGAGTGTAACATAACTTGTATTCATTCATTCTTCTACTCATTTATGTATTTTTTCAAAGCAAACTCTTTCTGTGAGTAAAACAAAAGCCCTTAATTTTATTTTTAAAATCCTGAGCCTCAATTTGCTTATTTGATAAGGTGATTAGATGAACTGATCAATAAGTCCTTTCTTCTATGGCATTTTTTTCTCCCAATATGTCATTTATTTAAAATGGTAACTAGATGTAAGACACGCTTCATTTTGTAGGTTCCAGTTGGTAAGTAAAATCTATACTATTTACATAGATGATTTCTGGGGAATGGCAACAGCAAGATATTTTAATATCTGCTAAGTGCAGGGCATAGTGCATTAGGCAACATAAAATAACCTATGGGATATAACTTTGAAGTGGGAAGCCTGAGCATGAAGAAGCCCCCACACTGGCATAATATTAATGGGAGATTTGTCAGGAGAAGTTGGTGAGCAGAAGGAAGAGGATCCAGAAGTATTTGCTCCTATTTATTGAATCATTCTTATTAATTAGTAGGAAAACATATATTCTAACCAAGAAAACTTTATCAAGTTGTGCTGAGAAATGACTAAAGTGAAAATGAATTAAAATATGAAAAATATTAATAAATAAAATCTGAAATTCCTATACTTTGGCCACCTGATATGAAGAACTGACTCATTTAAAAAGATTCTGATGCTGGGAAAGTTTGTAGGTGGAAGGAGAAGGGGACGACAGAGGATGAGAGGTTGGATGGCATCATCGACTCAATGGACATGAGTTAGAGCAAACTCTGTGAGTGGGTGATGGACAGGGAGGCCTTGCGTGCTGTAGTCCATGGGCTTCCAAAGAGTCAGACACGACTGAGCTGAACTAACTCAAAGTATCTATTACATGATAAGATGATAAAAGGGACTGAATAGGAGATAAAGGGCATAACTATAAATATCCACTCTGAAAGTCAGATCTCTGAAAGTCAGCAAGCATCACTAAAAAAGGAGAAAAGAAACAACTCTCCTTATACCTTTTCCTTAACTCTTGATGAGAGTTAGCCAGCTATATATCCTGTAGGAAAGGAAAGTAACAGCTTCTAATCTACTCACACAGAGCTACTTAACTAGTGGGTACAGTCCTCAGTAGTAGGTCAGAAGGGGCATGCAGTGGCTGTAGAGCATGTCTTATACCTTGAAGAATTTTGACATCTTATAAAAGACATATGACTCTATCCTATCAATTGTATCTTTTAATTTGATAGTTTATACACACTCTTAATGGAGGAGGGCATGGAAACCCACTCCAATATTCTTGCCTGGAGAATTCCATGGACAGAGTAAGCCTGGTGGGCTACAGTTCACAGGGTCACAAACTGTCTGACATGACTAAAGCGACTGAGCATGTACACATGTAAACACTCTTAAAGAGTCAGTAAACTTGTAACCTATTACATCATCGATTATATATCTAACTTCAGTTCAGTTCAGTCGCTCAGTCGTGTCCGACTTTTTGCGACCCCATGAATTGCAGCACGCCAGGCCTCCCTGTCCATCATCAACTCCTGGAGTTCACTCAGACTCACGTCCATTGAGTCAGTGATGCCATCCAGCCATCTCATCCTCTGTTGTCCCCCTCTCTTTCTGCCCCCAATCCCTCCCAGCATCAGTCTTTTCCAATGAGTCAAGTCGTCGAATCAGGTGGCCAAAGTACTGGAGTTTCATCTTTAGCATCATTCCTTCCAAAGAACACCCAGGGCTGACCTCCTTTAGAATGGACTGGTTGGATCTCCTTGCAGTCCAAGGGACTCTCAAGAGTCTTCTCCAACACCACAGTTCAAAAGCATCAATTCTTCGGCACTCAGCTTTCTTCACAGTCCAACTCTCACAGCCATACATGACCACAGGAAAAACCATAGCCTTGACTAGATGGACCTTTGTTGTCAAAGTAATGTCTCTGCTTTTCAATATGCTATCTAGGTTGGTCATAACTTTCCTTCCAAGGAGTAAGCGTCTTTTACTTAAAAGTTCTAGGTATCAAGGGAAGATGAGAAAGACAGCATTAATAACATAGACAATTATAAGGAAGTAACATTTAGGTGACAAATAGAAATTAGAGAAGAGAGTTTGAAGAATTAACACAGTTTCTTAGCCAATAACAATATTCCTGATGAGCTCAGATGTTACTGGATCCATTTATTTGCTTTAAGGAAATCATGAGTATACTCCCCTGTTTTTTTTTTTTTTTTAACCCAACTTCTTCAACAGATCACATAAAGCTAGATGGGACAAAATCAGGACTGCTATATTTTTTTCCCAAACATTACTAAACTAATAACAATGTTTGAATTTATGTGAATTAATCCTGGGTCTATGTCTGAAATGCTGTGAAGCATTTGCTGCTGCTGCTGCTGCTGCTGCTAAGTCACTTTAGTCGTTTCCGACTCTGTGCGACCCCATAGATGGCAGCCCACCAGGCTTCCCCGTCCCTGGGAGTCTCCAGGCAAGAACACTGGAATGGGTTGCCGTTTCCTTCTCCACTGCATGAAAGTGAAAAGTGAAAGTGAAGTCGCTCAGTTGTGTCCGACTCTAGCGACCTTATGAACTGCAGCCTACCAGGCTCCTCCGTCCATGGGATTTTCCAGGCAAAAGTACTGAGTGGGTTGCCATTGCCTTCTCTGTATGAAGCATTTAGTAGTATACAAATATGTAACATTTAATGCAAGAATTCTATGAGCCCCTTTTAAACATGAAGACACTGTGGCACAGAGAAGTTAAACATTTCACAAGGACATAGGTGCTACAATAAGTCTGTTTTGGGCATACACTCTATGTTTGTTATCCTGTCTCACTGAAAAGACAAAATAAACATGGAATCAGAATATGAAAATAAAAAGTTATCCAATAATAAATAAGTACATTTCAAAAATTTTAGAAAGAGAACATATTTTTGACAAAACAATCGAAAATGATATGTAATTTGAGAGCCTCTTAACATAATACATTCATTTTCCTTCATACAACAGCAGATTTCTTCCTGTCTTTATATTAGATGGATGGAAAATTTCAGCAACCTAATTTTGTCTCTGAGTCACTCTCAGAAAACTGACCAGCAGTTTCCTTGATATGATCAACTCAGCAGGCCAGCACAGATGGGGCTTCGTCACCTCCTGTCACTGAGTGCATTAATGTTGTCTGCCCCCAGATCCAATTACATGAATGATGCCTGGCCAAACAACACCCACCCTTCCTTGTCTCTGGTGTCTCTTTTTTGAAGTGTATACAATATCACTTTGCCTCCTGGTGCTGGAGGTGGCCTCCTGGCTAATTTGATAGAAAACAGAAAAAAATAATGTGACCCAACCCAATGCTGGCAACTGACTCAGGGTTCATAATATATGTTTTTAACATTTGCAATCCTATCTCTTAATAAATAAGACACAGCGCTTTTTCCTTGGCAACTGAGACCCTAATGCATTGGGTTAATATTTCTAACATAATTAGCAGCACAGTATATGTATCTTCATTCTGCAGACAAGACTCATCACACAAGCTTTATTGTGAATGTATTTATTCCCTAACCTCAACACATTATCCTACCACTAAGACAGGATTAGAGGTTTCCTCTGGTATAATTTCAGTTTCAATTTTTAAGTTATAACTTTGTTTTTGATTTCTACAAAGTAAGTGTCACCATTAACAGAAAAGCTTCAGGATTAAATAAATACAGAGTTATTTTTTTAAATTTGTTTAGAATATATGTAAACCATATATCACCAACTAAAGCAACATTTCTATTTTCATAATAAAAGAACTCAACAGTTAAAGAAATCCAGAAATGCATGACAGGTGATATTCCCTGTTGATAGTTCTAAATATATGCTTTACTTTTCAGATTCTTCACTGCAGAAATAAAACACAATCATGATAGTGGCAGAAGTAACTTAGGCTATGATTGTCAGTCCACTTTCCTTAATTGATATTCATCTCTTAACTATCTATCTTCTCTTTTACATTGAAGGTAACTAAAAAAAAAAAAAATCAAGAACCATGAAACCTAGGTAAATACTTGGAGATCTAAATATATGCTTCAATACTTGATCATTTAGTATGTGTAGAGTAATAGTAGTGGCTTTGAAAGGAGAAGTTTTTAGTTGATGAAAGATCACCAATATCTGCTCAATTAGTGAGTTCATACAAGTTCTGTATTCTTTGGGGGGGAAAAATAATATCCAGGGATATTATGCAAGCAAATTAGTCAAAGCAGAGGTCAGAGCACTCCTAGTGGTCCTGAGCATTTCTAGTGGTCCTGAGCACTTCTAGCTGGTATATCACTGAAAGCCAGCTAACTGAGCTCACTGCAACACTTTGAAAGTTTAATTTAGGAAAATATCTTCTCAAATACTAAACTCTTAGTTCCTAAATTGTTGGATTATTCATTATCATTTCTTAAGACAACACAACAATGGATGGAAGTATGTCTAATTAGAAATAAGTTGAGAGCATGATTCAGACAGATAGAATGGTATCAACAGAAGCCTGGGGAGTGGGATGAACAGTATGCCCAAAATGTTCCCATGCCTATAACATAAAAAGCATTCAGAGCTGTTGTAAGATGTGAAAAAAGAAAATAAAATGGCAGTCTCGGACAATCATGGGCTTCCCAGGTGACGCAACGTTAAAGAATCTGCATGTTAATGCAGGGGACACAAGAGACATGGGTTCAATCCCTGGATTGGAAAGATCCCCTGGAGGAGGAAATGACAACCCACTCCAGTGTTCTTGTCTGGAAAATTCCGTGGACAGAGGAGCCTGGCAAGCTACAGTTCATGGAGTTGCAATGAGCAGGACATAACTTGAGGGCCTGAGTGCGCTTATACACACATCAATCATAAAGGCCATTTTTAGATTTTTAAATTCAATTTGATAGATTCCTCAGTCAGGAAGATCCACTGGAGAAGGGATACTCCAGTATTCTTGGGCTTCCCTTATGGCTCAGCTGGTAAAGAATCTTCCTGAAATGTAGGAGACCTGGGTTTGATTCCTGGGTCAGGAAGATACCCTGGAGAAAGGAAAGGCTACCGACTTCAGTATTCCAGCCTGGAGAATTTTATGGACTATACAGTCCGCGGGGTCACAAATTGCGAGTCAAAAGTGAACGACCTTCACTTTTGATAGATAATGGAAAATTATAGATGAAGCCAGAAGAGATATATGAGATTACTGATATAAGAAATAACTTTTACTGCCACTAAAATGATGGAAATAAGAGCAAAAAAATTCGTCAGGATGCAATACAATAGTTATTAAATATTTAGCTTATATTGAAAGAATTACAGTGTACACTTAAACACTGAATATTAAATACATTTTTGGCTAAGATAATAAAAAAAATGTAATAACAAAATGTAATAACAAAAATAGAGCTGTTTAGGGATTTCCCTGTGGTCTGATGGTTAAGAATCTGACTTCTGAGGCAGGGGACTTGGGTTTCATCTCTGGTAGGGGAACTAAGATCCCACATGCTGCAGTGGAACTAAGCCCACAGGCTGCAACTACTTAGCCTATGTTGCAACCAGAAAGCCCTAGAGCTATATGACTGCAGATCCCACATGCTCTGGAGCCTGTGTGTTGCAACAAAGAATCCACAGCTAAGAACTGATGCAGCCAAAAATAAAATAAACAAATTAGTATTTTTTCAATAGTGCTAGTTACTATGAAGTTAAAGTACTAGAGTTGTAGGTATACAAATAAAATAAGAGGCAAACTTTAATGACACAGAATGTGGAAATCATTATGATTGCAAAGAATCCAAATTATTTTAGAAGTAGTATATCTTGAAATAATAAATACCACATTTAAGAGATACGGTACCAGTAGTGACAGAGGAATAAAGGGATGTGGATTGAATATAGGAGAGATTCCTAACAGGGTTTTAATGACATAAGGAATGTTGCATTTCATTTAAAATTGAGTCAAATATGGACAAAAATATTAGCTTTTAAAAATGCATAGTAGGAATATTACTATTTTATATTTCTATATATTATTGTACATGTGTTTGAAGTATTTAATAAGAAAAATAAAGAATGTATTCTTGGTTTTAATTATATTTCTGCAAATTACAAGCTATGTGCCTTTGGACAAGTCATATCTCTCTTTACCTTACTTTATTTTTATTTCTATGTTTCAGTAAATCCTGAGATAATTCAGTTCAAGCATGGAATGTCCTAGACTTCAGTGTTAAAATATCCATGATGTATTTAAAACCAAAGCAAAAGAAGATCATCAATTATTTCCATTATTTCTTTTATAGGTGTGAAATACAAAAAGCAATATGAAAACTTATCACCATTAATGAAAAGCTCAGGATTGAAGAGATCCCTAAGACAAAAAAGAGGAAGAAAGCAAAAAATAAAATCCTGGAAGCAATAATTAGCAGTCTTATCTTGAGTAAGTCACCTTCCCAATACTCTACATCTATACATTGTGGGGAATGTCTAAAATTCTATAATAAATATACACAAGTTAGTGCACTGAGCACACACTTAAGGCCATTTATAAAGGCAATCCCTACTGTATCTAGCAAAGAGGATAAAATGTGAGTAGCAAAAGAATGTACTAGAAAGCAGAGAATGAAAAAAAAAAAATTGTAGTGGAGGCAGAGATGGGAGATGGTGGACCTTAACAGTCTATCATTGATTCCTAACTCTGTATACCACAACGAGCTGTGGAGCTCTGAAAAAAATGTATCTAGGAAATACTTCCAGAAATTCTATTTTAATCAGTCTAGAGTTAGAGCCAAAACACTAGCCTATTTTTAAAGTTTCTCAGCTCATTCTAATAGGAAAAAGACATTGAAGTCTTTGAATCTGAGGGGAGTATTGCCAACCATGAAGAAAAAAAATAGCAAGTCAACAAGGATGAACACATAAAAGTCAGAGGGTTAAACTCTTTAATGATTGACTAATGATAATCCCAACTGGTAAATTCTGTTCCAGTCAACAAATGTAACCACCATCTATTTTAAGGCAACTATATTAAGGCTTGTAGCAATACAACCCAGTACAATGTCTGGCCTCAAAGACTTTATCTTCTTAGTGTATGAAAAAAACACACAAGTATTTATAATAAAGAATCATATGCTAATATATTGTCAATTTTACAACTTACTATTACTCAAAAGAAGGAGTTACAATGATACAACTGTTGTCCTTGTGAAAAACAGGGCAACCCTAGTTTAGTAAGCTGAGCTCCCAGCCCAGATATGGTTCAAAAAACAATGATACTCACTGCTGCCTTGCAATTTACATAAAATGTGAAGGGAATGACACTAAAGTTATTTTTAATTACCTCTATCAAATAATGAAGCCAGAAAAAGGATTCTAGAAAACAAACCCTGATACAAATTCTTGTTGAATGCAGTTTACATAGAACGTGACCCAAGAAAAAAACCAGAGAATTGAAAAAGTGAGACAGTAAAAGGAAAAAAGACAGTCAAGGGTGCCTTAATAAAAAGGTCACTACTTTGACCAACTGGAATTTTCATTCCTATGGAGACCCTGGGGAGGAATGGTGTAGAACACATTTCAGACTTGTTTCCTTGAGGATAAATTCCTTGGATAATTAATCCCCCACATCCCACCTTTTTATTGACTAGGGTTGTCCCTGGGGATGTCAAATCTTAGCACTTCAGGGATGCCCTCTCTATGCACTGAACAAGCCTCCATGGCTCAAGAGAAGGCTCCCAGGAAGAGGAGCAGAGAGTGCAAAGTCTTGAGGAGGGACGCCTTCAGTGAAGACAGGAATTTCCACTGCAGACAGAAAGGATTTGCATAGCACTGGGAAACTACATATGCTGTTATACAGTTAAGCAGAAGGCCACTTTTACTCTCTAATAATAAAACTTATTGCAAGTATTGAATATTATAAATCATGACAATGCAGAAATATAACTAATGAAAATCAGGAGATAGATAAAGGAAAGAAAATGATTTATAATTAGGAAAACAATTTTCAGAGAAGTATAATATACAACAACTAAGTCAGGAGTTGAGTAGGTGAGAGAAAATATAAGAGGCAATATAAGTGTATCTTCTTCTGTGCTTTCTCAGTCTGGACTATCAGTATTCACTCTACAGTTGATACAACCATAAACAGAGATATAGATGCATTAGCATTATTTCATCTTATAATGGTAGTAACCATCAGAAGAAATTAATCTTGGAAATATTAATTGTGATTTCTTCTGGGGAATTAGAGTGGGCCTGGGAATTATTAACAGAGAAAATAACTCTTTACCACTTTATATAATTATTTTCTAAAATCATGCATGTGCATGAGTTAGGTGTTGATTTTTAGAGAGAAAATCAAAGGAGATAGAGAAGTAAAAAATGTAAAGTTACATAGTAACAACATAGACTGAATTTTAATACAATCTCATGACTAATCTCAAACCTTGTTTATGTTGCATAGGTCATAATCAAGTAGTTTCTATACAAAAAGGATCAAATATTATTCTTAAGTTAAATTTTATTTTACTAAATATATTTTATATCAAATGGTAATCTTAATTTGATTTTCGAATTTTTGGTTCTTCCCTCTTGTCTGTTTATAATAATCATTTAGATTGAAAGTACTATTACTTTTTCAAGTACTTAAATAATACATTTTGGTTTCAAACCTCTGAAGCATCTACAATAACATAATTGAGTCACCAAACCAATTCTCTGTAAGCTACTTACTTGCATGACCCTGGAACAACAAATAATACTGAAGGCAATTTTCCAGATAATGACTTTTGATGAAAATGTATGTACAGTTTTCCCCAAAGGGCACACTTTTTGACTGTAGAATTTATACCGAAAGGAAAAAATAAAGAGTCCAGGAGCAGGGCAGTACTATTTCTAAAATTTTTACTAACTTCCTCCTAAAAAAATTGTACACAGTAGGATGTAAACATAGAACATTTCCTGCTTCTCTTACTCTTGCAACATTATTGTCTTTCTCTTGTGCACTGTGTTCCTTAAAGAGCTATTGGGTAGCTATTTGTTCCAGAAATGAAATGCCAAGTATGATAGTAACTGAAGGCACACAGGAATATTTTGATATCAGAAGCTAACAGTAGAAATAGAGCAATTAGAAAATAGGAGACAGGAAAGCAATCTTTAATATAGTGATATGGAACATTATACTTCCTGTGCTGAATAGATTACTTAATAATGTCCCTCTTTTTTAATTAAAACAAGAAATATGGAATGGAAATTATCCTTACTCCCTCTCTCCTTCCCCTTGATGATACTCTTAAGTCATGAGTCAGATTATTTTCATTTTAAAATTATTATACTTTTGAGATTTCAGTTTTCAAAAATTTCAGTGTTTGAGGAAAGTATGTATAAAGTAAATGCAAAAAAAAAAAAAATGCAAAATTAGCCAATTTTACCACCAACCAATCACCTTACCTCTGACCCTAAATCATAACCCACAAATTAAAAAATGTTTAACCTTTTCTTGTTTGGGATTTTCTAGTGGATACTTCCCTTCATATATTATTTTTATATATTATGTATTAACTCTCCTATTTGATGTTTGAAAATTTACTTAACTGAATCAACATCTCAAATTTCTTCTTCATCTTCCTTTCAATATTTTCAAATGAACCTAGTTTTCAGATTTTGTGTTTATAATTTTAAAATATATGTTAAATCTACCAATACAATATTGTAAAGTAATTAGATTCCAATTAAAATAAATTTATATTGAAAAATAAAATAAAACAAACACATTATACTAAACCTTGATTATCCAACAAATGACAAACATCACTCTTGACTTTCTTCATCCAGTTTTCTTTGCTCCCAAATTTCATCTGCTGTCCATTAAACTGGAATGCTCTCACAGTCAAGATATTATGCACATATATATATACATATAATTAGTTGTATAAGCAAACCACCTACTCTTTAACTATAATTTAATTGTGAAAATCTGAAATAATGTCATTAAATATGTTTAGGTCACAAACAAGCAATGTGTATGAGTATAAAAAGGAGATCATTAAACGACTATGTTAAAGAGAATGTTCCATGTATCAAAGTGAATACATTTCTTATGCACAATTTATAGTTGCTATAAATTTGAACACCCTTCACTGATTTCTGAATATTTTATCTTCTTTGTCGGAGATAATAGATAGGTTTTCATCCTATCATTGTAAGGATCAAATATCTTAGTCATTTAATCCCTTGCCTTCATTTTTCGATCTTTTCTTTAAATTTTAGCAGTTTTACACTTTATTGCTAAAATTATATTACATAGTATCTCATTCATATCATATTTTAGCAGGCTTATATTTTGAATGGCATTTTTTCATAGTCTAGTGATACAATTTTTTAAACGGTCTTCCTTCATCCCCATTTCATTTTTTGGAGCTCTACTACATTTTCATCTTGAATTGTCTTTCTGTTGATTTTCTTCAAATGTTCAGTGATACTTGGCAATCGAAGTATATTTGTAAATGGAAGTCTAAACTAGGAAGGGGACATGGGTTCAATCCCTAGTATAGCTAACAGATAAGAAGTAAATAGAATGAAACCCAAGTATCCTTTTAAAACCTCTTCAAATACATTTAAAACATACAAAGTCCATAGCTTCGTTTATATAGTCCTACAGAGAAGCATGTAGGTAAAAAGAAATTAGCCTCCAATTTAAATAAATTTATATTAAAACAAAAAAAAAAACTTTATGTAAATAAAAAAAGAAAAAGGGGTACAATGAATACAGGCATATGTGTGTGCTAAATTGCTTCAGTTGTGTTTGGCTCTGCAATCTTATGGGCTGTAACCTGCCAGTCTCCTCTGTCCATGGGATTCTCTAGACAAGAATACTGGAGTGCGTTGCCATCCCCTCCTCCACGGGATCTTCTAGATCCAGGAATTGAACTCACGTCTCTTATCTCTCCTGCACTGGCAGGTAGGTTCTTTACCAATAGTACCAGCTGGGAAGCCCCAAGTACAGGCATGCTACTGCTAAGTTGCTTCAGTCGTGTCCGACTATGTGCGACCCCAAGACAGCAGCCCATCAGGCTCCACTGTCCCTGGGATTTTCCAGGCAAGAACGCTGGAGCAGGTTGCCATTTCCTTTTCCAGTGCATGAAAGTAAAAGGTGAAAGTGAAGTTGCTCAATCGTGTCCGACTCTTCACGACCCCATAGACTGCAGCCTACGAGGCTCCTCTGTCCATGGGATTTTCCAAGCAAGAGTACTGGAGTGGGGTGCCATTGCTTTATAATTCCATGGATGGATATACTGAAATCAAATTCTTCAAGCGTTTTAGCTCTTGGAATATTTCTTCAAACTACTGAAGATTCCAACCAGATTTTTTTTTCCTGTTTTATACTTATTTTATTTAGACAAACCTATTCTTCCAAGTTTTCACAGGTCTTTGGTTAATTCTTCATTTGCTTCTCTCAAAACTATTAAGGAAGTCATCAGCATATACTTGTTTGATCACTCAAACATGAAATTGCCATTGCAATCCATATATGTAAATACATAAGTGTAAGTTTTGCCAAAATTTTTATTATTCAGATCTAACTGAATATTTACTTTGTAGGTATACATTCCATTGTATTGAAGAAAGACTCTGTTTCTCCACTGGATATGACAGAGGAAGTACTAATTCTGTAGGCAGACTTCTATGGATGGGGAAAATAGCCTTCTAACCTATGAAGATAGAGAAGTGAAGAAGCACCTGGCTTGTTGATGAAATGATGATGGCACTGCTGAAGCAACCAACCTTAGATGGTAGGTCCTACTTTACCTTTCCTTTTCATACTGTTCGTGGGGTTCTCAAGGCAAGAATACTAAAGTGGTTCTATGAAGACCTATAAGACCATCTAGAACTAACACCCCAAAAAGATGTCCTTTTCATTATAGGGTATTGGAATGCAAAACTAGAAAGTCAAGAGATACCTGAAATAACAGGCAAATTTGACCTTGGAGTACAAAAAGAAGCAGCTCAAAGGCTAAGAAAGTTTAGGCAAGAGAACGCACTGGTTATAGCAAACACCCTCTTCCAACAACACAAGAGAAGACTCTACACATGGACATCACCAGATGGTCAATACCGAAATCAGATTGATTATATTCTTTACAGATGGAGAAGCTTTATACAGTCAGCAAAAACAAGACCAGGAGCTAATTGTGGCTCAGATGATGAACACCTTATTCCCAAATTCAGACTTAAATTGAAGAAGGTAGGGGAAGCCACTAGACCATTCAGGTATGACCTAAATCAAATCCCTTATGATTAAACAGTGGAAGTGACAAATGGATTCAAGGGATTAGATCTGATAGACAGAGTGCCTGAAGATCTATGGACAGAGGTTCATGTCATTGTACAGGAGGCAGTGATCAAGGCCATCCCTAAGAAAAAGAAATGCAAAAAAGCAATTTGGCTGTATGAAGATGTCTTACAAACAGCTATGAAAATAAGAGAAGCTAAAGGCAAAGGAAAAAAGGAAAGATATACCCATTTAAATGCAGGGTTCCAAAGAAATAGCAAGGAAAGATAAGAAAGCAATTGATCTCAGTGATCAATGCAAAGAAATAGAGGAAACAATAGAATGGGAAAGACTAGAGATTTCTTCAAGAAAATTAGGGATACCAAGGGAATATTTCATGCAAAAATGGGCACAATAAAGGACAGAAATGGTATGGATTTAACAGAAACAGAGGATATTAAGAAGAGGTGGCAAGAACACACAGAAGAATTATACAAAAAAAGATCTTCAAGACCAAGATAACCCATGATGGTGTGATCAGTCATCTAGAGACAGACACTCTGGAATGTGAAGTCAAGTGAGCCTCAGGAAGCATCACTATGAAAAACGTTAGTGGAGGTGATGGAATTCCAGTCAAGCTATTTCAATCCTAAAAGATGATGCTGTGAAAGTGCTGCACTCAATATGCCAGCAAATATGGAAAACTCAGCAGTGGCCACAGGACTGGAAAAGGTCAGTTTTCATTCCAATCCCAAATAAAAGAAACGTCAAAGAATATTCAAACTACTGCACAATTGCACTCATCTCACATGCTAGCAAAGTAATGTGCAAAATTCTCTATGCCAGATACCAAGAGTACGTGAACTGTGAGCTTCCAGATGTTCAAACTGGATTTCGAAAAGGCAGAGGAACCAGAGCTCAAATGGCCAACATCATTTGGATCACTGAAAAAGCAAGAGAGTTCCAGAAAACAAACAAACAAACAAACACCTATTTCTGCTTTATTGACAATACCAAAGCCTTTAACTATGTGGATCACAACAAACTGTGGAAAATTCTGAAAGAGATGGGAATACCAGACCACCTGACCTGCCTCTTGAGAAACCTGTATGCAGGTCAGGAAGCAACAGTTAGAACTGGACATGTAACAACAGACTGGTTCCAAATAGGAAAAGGAGTATGTCAAGGCTGTATATTGTCACCCTGCTTATTTAACTTATATGCAGAGTACATCATGAGAAATGCTGGGCTGGAGGAAGCACAAGCTGTAATCAAGATTGCTGGGAGAAATATCAATAACCTCAGATATGCAGATGATACCACCCTTATGGCAGAAAGTGAAGGGAACTAAAGAGCCTCTTGATGAAAGTGAAAGAGGAGAGTGAAAAAGTTGGTTTAAAACTCAACATTCAGAAAACTAAGATCATGGCATCTTGCCCCATCACTTCATGGAAAATAGATGGGGAAACAGTGGAAACAGTGTCAGACTTCATTTTTCTGGCTCCAAGATTGCTGCAGATGGTGACTGCAGCCATGAAATTAAAAGACGCTTACTCCTTGGAAGGAAAGTTATTACCAGCCTAGATAAGATTCGTCTAGTCATGGCTATGGTTTTCCAGTTGTCATGTATAGATGTGAGGGTTGGACCATAAAGAAAGCTGAGTGCCAAAGAATTGATGCTTTTGAACTGTGGTGTTGGAGAAGACTCTTGAGAGTCCCTTGGACTGTAAGGAAATCCAACCTGTCCATCCTAAAGGAGATCAATCTTGGTTGTTCATTGGAAGGACTCATGTTGAAGCTGAAACTCCAATTCTTTGGCCACCTGATGTGAAGAGCTGACTCATTTGAAAGACCTTGATGCTGGGAAAGATTGAGGGTAGGAGGAGAAGGGGACGACAGAGGATGAGATAGTTGGATGGCATCACAGACTGGATGGACATGAGTTTGGCTGGACTCCGGGAGTTGATGATGGACAGGGAAGCCTGGCATGTTGCAGTTCATGGGGTCGCAAAGAATCAGACATGACTGAGTGATTGAATTGAACTCAATTGAACTGCAATGTGATTAGAAAATTACCCTACCTATGGCCATATTTTGCTTTACTGCCTTTTATGTTAGTTGAACAATTATGATGGTCATATCTTATTATACAGTGCAATCCCCTCTGTTTTATTTAGAATCAGTTCTTTCATTCATTATTCAGTGTTCATTCCCAGTCATGTTGCCCTGATTTCCTTATGAAATTTTTTTCACCTGATGTTCATTCCTGAATAGTTTCAATCAGTATTTTTCCCTGCCTCTTAGTGTACTCATTATATATAAATTCAAGTTTGTGTTTTTAAAAATAGTATTTGCCTTAATTATATTTCCAGTATTAGATTGGTTTCATTGTCCATGTTTATGTTTTCCAGGGACCACTGCTTGTGGGTGTTGGAAGGTCTTTGCCTGTTCTCTATAATTTTCTTGGTAATACTGTTTTTTCAGGTTCTATTTCATTCTGATGTCTATAATGACTCTATGTACTTGAGTTTTCCTTATTTGTCATTTGTATTTATTTCTATGTTTTTGTTGTTTTTCTTCTCACTCAAATTTAGATGACTCAAGTTTTACTTCATCCATTTTTTGTCTGTCTTGCGTGAATTCTTGGATTTCTTATTTGTGTTTTTACTCTATAAAGGCTTATGTGCTTTTATACATTTATGTTTATATGTATGTGTGTGTATGTGCACATATACATATGTATATATGTATGTGTATGTGTGCACGGTTGTGTTTGACTCTTTGCAACCTGATGGACTATAGCCAACCAGGCTCCTCTGTCCATGGGATTTACCAGGTAAGAACACTGTAGTGGGTTGTCATTTCCTTCTCCAATATATGTATATATGCATGTAAATATGTATATATATATATATGTAATTTATCAGCATTATTTTTTACTGCCCTGACATTTTGATTAACTATGAGCAGTTGGGCTGAGTTCTCATAAATTTTTAACAAGTCCTTTATATCAATATTGCATATTTCCCTTTTTACTGTTAACCATTTAATAATTTGTACCTTCTTCTAACCAGTAGATTTTTATAGGGAGCAGAAACTTAGAAGGAGTTGGAAATACAAAAGTTTTGGGGAGCATAACATTTTGGGAGCATTTAAATCCCAGTGCACGCTTGACTTTGACTGCCCATCAGGATGCTCCAGAACAAAGATAACTCATTAGAGGAGTTCTTTCTGTGTACATGGGTCTGTAGCTGTGTGTGGGGCTAGGGATGGGAGATGGGTTAGCTAGAACCTTATAGCAATGCCTTGCTGAGGCACTGATTGAGCTTATGGACAGTTAAGCTTACTGCGTTTGAGCAGTAATTTATTTCTTATGGAAACTCTGACTGATATCTGCCACACTGAAAGCTTTTATTTTTAAAAGCTTTCTAGCATGCATGCATGCAATATACAATTCCTATTTCAGAACCCAGTATATCCTTTTTTTCCCTAATACTTTGAGAGGTAGTGTTTCTCAGCATAACCCCTCTTGACCCTGTGCTGATTTCTAGCAAATACTGCTGCAAAAAAAATGATGTTTTACACTTCAGAATGAATCCATTCAATTGCCCCTCCTCTTCTTTTGCTGGTGTTTTCTAAACCTTATCACTACTCCCCCTTTTTTCGTTTGTCTGTTCTTTGTTTTACTTCTTCATATGTGGGTTCTTAAAGACATGAGACATTTTTGACAGGCTTTTTATGTGTTGCAGAGTCTGAAGATTACATTTATCTTCTAGAAGTGATTTTTGAAAAAGGATTTTGCTTTCTCTTTGCTCCAAGAGGAGAAAAGGAAAAAAAAAAAAAAAGATGTATCTATATTTTTAAAAAATGGGGAATAATTTTATTATTTTTCATTATGGTTCTTCCCTTAAATAAACATAAAAAAGAAGCAAGAATATAGATGACTTTGCTGCTACCATGTAAATGTAGAAAAGGAAAAAAAAAAGGAGTCAATGATTTTTGAGATTGCTAAAGTAGGAAACCATGAAAGGATCATTTTGAATTGTGAAAAGTTTTCTTATCAAAGAGGATATATCCCACAGTAACACTGGTCAAATTCTCACATATATTAATACAAAATCAGAAAGATGGGAGTTGCATATTATAACTCGATCACATATTTAACAAAAGTGGCTAGGCATTTGGTAAACTGGAGAAGTTTATTGTTAAGTTACTTGACCAAAATTTTCTGAGCAGAAAAGTAGATATTTGTGATTAGAAGTGCTTAGGTACTTGAATCATATTCTAGAGTAAATGATTCTTATCAGAGTGTTGTCTGTTTGAATGTAGAGCCACAGTTGTGATGACTTCTATTGGAATAAAGTGTATTTCAAAATTTAATCAAATAGTGCATTGCTCATCAAAATTTAGTCAAATAGTGCATTGCTCAAAGATAATGCTACCAAAAAGTGATTTTCAAAGTTTTCTAAACCACTTTTAGCAATTCTTTCTTTTTTAATTTAAAACTTTTATTAGAATTATGAGTTTTTTGTGCTCACAAATACCAGTTAGAAGAAAAAAAAAAGCCAAGGTTTTTTAAATTAAATCAATCTGAGTATTGTTCATGTAACTGAAAACCCGTACCCTTGTGACCTGTTCAACTTAATTATTACTTTCAATTATTCATGATTTGGGGAGCTTTGTTCAGCTTAACCTCAAGACTTTTTCTTTTTATTCTACTTTGTAAAAAGTACATGTTGTACTGTTTTCTATCTAGAAAAATGGCACAGTTATTTCTAAAATACATGGACATTTTATTGAAGGTCTATGATTCTGCAATACTAGAGTTAAATTATAATTATCTTCTTTAAAATATTTTAACTTTAATATATAATTTTACTAAAGGTTGTTATTCTACATAACTACCCCTGCTTTCCTTTCCTACTATAATTTTTATTATTTATTATAAATCTCAGAGAAGCCTGGTGTGCTGCAGTCCATGAGGTCACATAGAGTTGGACATGGCTGGGTGATTGAATAACATTAATATCATAATTTGTTGAAGTTTTAATTATGTTTTTCTTTCATATTGATGTATTGCTTTGATAAAAGGAAGATACATTACTCTTGAAGATAGAAAACTAAAGAAAAATGATATATATATACACAGCACATAGTATCATGTATATGTGTATGTATGTATGTGTAAATGTATGTAAAAATGCATAAACACACACACAAAATGCTACGGTTGTTTTTTCATGTGGCCATGGCCCCAGTCATGTGAGCTGTGTCTTGGACTGCTTCTTCACTGTACTTTATTTATTTACTTTTTTTTTATATATAAATGTATTTATTTTAATTGGAGGCTAATTACTTTACAAAATTGCATTGGTTTTGCCATACATCAACATGAATCCTCCACGGGTGTACACGTGTTCCCCATCCTGAGCCCCCCTCCCACCTCCCTCTCTGTACCATCCCTCTGGGTCATCCCAGTGCACCAGCCCTGAGCATCCTGTATCATGCATCGAACCTGGACTGGTGATTCGTTTCATACATGATATTATACATGTTTAAATGCCATTCTCCCAAATCATCCCACCCTTACCTTCTCGAACTGAGTCCAAAAGACTGTTCTATACATCTGTGTCTCTTTTGCTGTCTCATATACAGGGTTATTGTTACCATCTTTCTAAATTCCATGTATATGTGTTAGTATACTATATTGGTGTTTTTCTTTCTGGCTTACTTCACTCTGTATAATAGGCTCCAGTTTCATTCACCTCATTAGAACTGATTCAGAAATGTATTCTTTTTAATGGCTGAGTAATACTCCATTGTGTATATGTACCACTGCTTTCTTATCCATTCATCTGCTGATGGACATCTAGGTTGCTTCCATGTCCTGGCTATTATAAACAGTGCTGCGATGAACATTGGGGTACACGTGTCTCTTTCAATTCTGGTTTCCTAAGTGTGTATGCTCAGCAGTGGGATTACTGGGTCATATGGCAGTTCTATTTCCAGTTTTTTAAGGAATCTCCACACTGTTTTCCATAGTGCCTGTACTAGTTTGCATTCCCACCAACAGTGTAAGAGGGTTCCCTTTTCTCCACACCCTCTCCAGCATTTATTGCTTGTAGACTTTTGGATCACAGCCATTCTGACTGGCATGAAATGGTACCTCATTGTGGTTTTGATTTTCATTTCTCTGATAATGAGTGATGTTGAGCATCTTTTAATGTGTGTGTTAGACATCTGTATGTCTTCTTTGGAGAAATGTCTGTTTAGTTCTTTGGCCCATTTTATGATTAGGTCGTTTATTTTTCTGGAATTGAGCTGCAGAAGTTGCTTGTATATTTTTGAGATTAGTTTGTCAGTTGCTTCATTTGCTATTATTTTCTCCCATTCTGAAGGCTGTCTTTTCACCTTACTTATAGTTTCCTTTGTTGTGCAGAAGCTTTTAATTTTAATTAGGACCCATTTGTTTATTTTTGCTTTTATTTCCAATATTCTGGGAGGTAGGTCATAGAGAATCCTGCTGTGATTTATGTTGGAGAGTGTTTTGCCTATGTTCTCCTCTAGGAGTTTTATAGTTTCTGGTCTTACATTTAGATCTTTAATCCATTTTGAGTTTATTTTTGTGTATGATGTTAGAAAGTGTTCTAGTTTCATTCTTTTACAAGTGGTTGACCAGTTTTCCCAGTACCACTTGTTAAAGAGATTGTCTTTAATCCATTGTACATTCTTGCCTCCTTTGTCAAAGATAAAGTGTCCATATGTGCATGGATTTATCTCTGGGCTTTCTATTTTGTTCCCTTGATCTATATTTCTGTCTTTGTGCCAGTACCACACTGTCTTGATGACTGTGGCTTTGTAGTAGAGCCTGAAGTCAGGCAGGTTGATTCCACCAGTTCCATTCATCTTTTTATTTTTTTAAATAAATTTATTTATTTTAATTGGAGGTTAATTACTTTACAATATTGTTTTGGTTTTGCCATACATCAACATGAATCTGCCATAGGTATACACATGTTCCCCATCCTGAGCTCCCCTCCCTTCTCCCTCCCTGTACCATTCCTCTGGGTCATCTCAGTTCACCAGCCATTCTTCTTTTTCAAGATTGCTTTGTCTATGCAAGGTTTTTTGTATTTGCATACAAATTGTGAAATTATTTGTTCTAGCTCAGTGAAAAATACCGTTGGTAGCTTGATAGAGATTGCATTGAATCTATAGATTGCTTTGGGTAGTAAACTCATTTTCACTACATTGATTCTTCCTAACCATGAACACAGTATATTTCTCCATCTATTAGTGTCTTCTTTGATTTCTTTCACCAGTGTTTTATAGTTTTCTATATATAGGTCTTTTGTTTCTTTAGGTAGATATATTCCTAAGTATTTTATTCTTTTTGTTGCAGTGGTGGATGGAATTGTTTCCTTAATTCTATTTTCTCATTATTAGTGTATAGTAATGCAAGGGATTTCTGTGTGTTGATTTTATATCCTTCAACTTTACTATATTCCTCCACTGTACTTTAAACCAACACTTCTGAGGGCAGAATACAGAGTAAGAGATTAATCAATTGTAATCACACTAGAGAGAAGAAAGTTGAGAGAAACTTGAATTAGGAGAATTTATTACTTTTCTCTTTTTTCTTCCAGTTCTTTTCACCACTTTTTTTTTGTGTGTGGTTTTATAACTTTCAAAGACATTAAAAAATATGATTATATTTTTCTAATGGTCACAGGTTAGTAAGCCTTTTTATTCTGACAGAACAAATTTGCAGGAGATTTAGGCATAACTGGATGTTTGTCACCATCTCCCAGTGGTCTTCAGAAATGTGACATCTCTCATCAACGTGTTATTTTTGCCTCTTTACTTAATGTGTGGAAGCCCATTTGGGATACAACAGTAGTTATTTTAAGCTTTCCTTAGTTTGTGAATCATACATATGATACTCATGTATCATGTTGCTTCCCATCCATTTAGCAGTGCAGTAAAGGACGTGGGTGTGTATACCAGTGACATTATTGAGATTTATATGGCTAAGTAGTTTTCTAGTTAATAAGATGCGCACAGCAGAACTGCCAGTTGAAATCAAATTGAAAGAACACAGTGCAACCATCCTATTTTCCTAACACTTAAAAGGCCCGGAAATGGCATTAAATCATATGAAAAGAATATGTAGCTTACAGGCTGAGACCAGAACTCAGATAGTCTGACTTCGGTCCTGTTTACTGTTGACTCATTGTTTCTTTCATTTTTGCTTTGACTTAGGTGAACAACAACCTTGACTACAAACAAAGCAACCAAATAACAAAAATAGTTTTAGTAACAAAGGGAGAAAGGTTTTTAAATTAATATTTATTTGTTTAAATCTATTCACTTTAAGTTCACTCATTTGCAACTACTGAAGTGTTAATTTCTGTGTAATTATACCTGTTATCACCTCATGTTGAATTGTGAAGGAAGGAAGGATTGCACCGTTTCTATTTAAGAGCAAGATACTTAAACCATAATAATTTGTGTTTTCTATTAGTTTTCCTTTACAATGGAGAAAACTACCAAGGAAAATATCAAATAAAAAAGGGGACAAAAAATTGGTCCCTGAAGACTTAGCACCAGTACCTCTAGTCATTTTCTTAAAATATTTCAATGTTATTAGGAAGGATGAAATCTTGAGACATGATGATCCAACTTAAAAGATTAGAAAGCTATAAGTATTCCAGTTGAGCTATTTCAAATCCTGAAAGATGATGCTGTGAAAGTGCTGCACTCAATATGCCAGCAAATTTGGAAAACTCAGCAGGGACCACAGGACTGGAAAAGGTCAGTTTTCATTCCAATCCCAAAGAAAGGCATTGCCAAACAGTGTTCAAACTACCACACAATTGCACTCATCTCACATGTTAGTAAAGTCATGTTCAAAATTCTCCAAGCCAGGCTTCAGCAATATGTGAACCGTGAACTTCCTGATGTTCAAGCTGGTTTTAGAAAAGGCAGAGGAAATAGATGGGGAAACAGTGGAAACAGTGTCAGAATTTTGGGGGGGGGCTCCAAAATCACTGAAGATGGTGACTGCAGCCATGAAATTAAAAGATGCTTACTCCCTGGAAGGAAAGTTATGACCAACCTAGATAGCATATTCAAAAGCAGAGACATTACTTTGACAACAAAGGTTCGTCTAGTGAAGGCTACGGTTTTTCCTGTGGTCATGTATGGATGTGAGAATTGGACTGTGAAGAAGGCTGAGCATCGAAGAATTGATGCTTTTGAAGTGTGGTGTTGGAGAAGACTCTTGAGAGTCCCTTGGACTGCAAGGAGATCCAACCAGTCCATTCTGAAGGAGATCAGCCCTGGGTGTTCTTTGGAAGGAATGATGCTCAAGCTGAAACCCCAGTACTTTGGCCACCTGATTTGAAGACTTGACTCATTGGAAAAGACTGTGATGCTGGGAGGGATTGGCGGCAGGAGGAGAAGGGGACGACAGAGGATGAGATGGCTGGATGGCATCACTAACTCGATGGACGTGAGTCTGAGTGAACTCCGGGAATTGGTGATGGACAAGAAGGCCTGGCGTGCTGCGATTCATGGGGTTGCAAAGAGTCAGACATGACTGAGTGACTGAACTGAACTGAAGCATTTAAAAATTTAATAAATGATGGAGAACAGTGTGGAGATTCCTTGAGAAACTGGAAATAGAACTGCCTTATGATCCAGCAATCCCACTACTGGGCATACACACTGAGGAAACCAGAAGGGAAAGAGACATGTGTACCCCAATGTTCATCGCAGCACTGTTTATAATAGCCAGGATATGGAAGCAACCTAGATGTCCATCAGCAGATGAATAGATAAGAAAGCTGTGGTACATATACACAATGGAGTATTACTCAGCCATTAAAAAGAATACATTTGAATCAGTTCTAATGAGTTGGATGAAACTGGAGCCTATTATACAGAGTGAAGTAAGCCAGAAAGAAAAACACCAATACAGTATACTAAGGCATATATGTGGAATTTAGAAAGATGGTAACAATAACCCTGTGTACGAGACAGCAAAAGAGACACTGATGTATAGAACAGTCTTATGGACTCTGTGGGAGAGGGAGAGGGAGAGGGTGGGAAGATTTGGGAGAATGGCATTGAAACATGTGTAATATCATGTATGAAATGAGTCACCAGTCCAGGTTCGATGTATGATCCTGGATGCTTGGGACTGGGGCACTGGGACGACCCAGAGGGATGGTATGGGGAGGGAGGAGGGAGGAGGGTTCAGGATGGGGAACACATGTATACCTGTGGCAGATTCATTTCAATATTTGGCAAAACTAATACAACATTGTAAAGTTTAAAAATAAAATTAAATTAAAAAAATAAATACAAGGGATAAATCAAAAGAAGAATAATAGTTCATAATATATGAAATTATATGAAATTCAGATTTTGGTGTCAAAAAATAAAGTTTTTTAGGAATCCAAAAAAAAATAAATAAATAAATAAATGATGGATATCTATAGGCTCCTCAAAATTACCATTTGTCACCGAACTCCTTGTTTCCACTCAATATCCTTCTCCACTTAACGTTTTCCCATCTCTGAAAATAACAAATATATTTAACAGTTGCTTAGTCAAAAAATCTTGAAGTCATCCTTGACTTCTCTCTTCTTATGACACTAATCATTTAATCACTCAGAATTACCTACAAAATATATCTGGACTCACACTACTTCACACTACCACTTTGACTACCATAATGATCAAAACATCATCTTTTCTAACTAAGCTCATTGAAATAGCTCAATGGCTTGTCTTTCAGCTTCCAATTTGGTCCTTTTGTCCACTCCGAAGCTTGATCAACTTTTTTTTCAAAGCCTTGAAAGAGTCTCCATCTTGCTTAGAGTAAGAAGTAAGGTCCTTAAAATGACACAAAAGGTCCTATAAATGCTAGACACATTTCCTGCACAGTCATTAACATCTTTGTTGTTCTATAGTCACCAAGCGGTCACATGTCTCTGATTTTGGACTTAATACTTGTTTTTTTCTAAAATTCATATTCTTTAAATATTTTTATGGCTTTGCCTTTATTTCATCAGGACTTTGCTTAAATATCAAATTATGAGAAAGTCTGCACCATCCATCCTGTATAAGTTATATTCCTTAAATTTCCTACTCCATTAAATAGTTTTGCTTCCTTCATAGTTATTAGCTCAAGTCAAGTTAAATAATCATGTGTGTGATTACTGGTTATCCCTCTCTAATAGAATATGAGGCCAGTGAAGGTAAAGACTTCATTTTCATGCTTCACTACCTTTTGCCCTTTATCTAAGAATGGTGGTGACATGTATTTGCGTAATTAGTATTTTGGAAGATTGAATCAAGTCCAGTTGCAGGATATATGATTTCTGAGTTTCTAAATAGTAACAGATGATTACCTTGTTCTGCACCAGAGAGAATTATCAACTGACTTTATGCTCATCTCCTGTTTTTATTCCACATTATTTTATTAAAGTACAGCTTGGTCTGTAGTTTTCTTATAATGTCTTTGTCCAATTTTTGTATCAGGAAATGCTGGTCAATAGAATTAGTTAGGAAGTATTCCCTATGCTTCTATCTTCTGACAGAGGTT
The DNA here is from genome assembly GCF_002263795.3 of Bos taurus. NCBI lineage: Eukaryota > Metazoa > Chordata > Mammalia > Artiodactyla > Bovidae > Bos > Bos taurus. The sequence continues at coordinate 48,705,867 of NC_037328.1, forward strand.
ATAGGCGAATTGGTATGATTTCTCCCTTAAATGTTTAATAGAATTCACTAGTGAACCCATTTGGACCTGGTGCTTTCTATTTCAAAGGTTTTTAATTATTGATTCAATTTCCTTAATACATATAGGTCAATTCAGTTGTGTATTTCTTTTTTGTGTGTTTTGACAGATTGTGTCTTTCAAGGAATTTGTCCATTTCATCTGTGTTATCAAATTTTGGGGCATAGAATTGTGTATAGTATTCTTTGATTGTACTTTAATATCTATAAAATTTGCAGTGATACTCCCCTTTCATTTCTGATTATAGTAATTTTTGTCTTTTTCTTAGCTATATTAGAGACATTGATTTTATCAATCTTTTAAAAGAATTAGCTTTTGGTTTTATTATTTTCTCTTTTAATTTTCTGTTTTAAAATTTTATTGAGTTTCCTTCTAATTTTTATTATTTCATTTTATACATCTTAGTTTTAATTTTTCTAGTCATCTAAAATAACAGCTTAAATGATTGATTTCAGATGCTTCTTTTTTCTTAAATATACATCCAAATACTATTAAATGTTTTAATCTAAGCACTGCTTTTACTGCATCCCACAAGCTTTGAAAATTTGTGTTTTCATTTTCATTTAGTTCAAATATTTTAAAATTTCTCTTGATATTACTTTTTTGGCATATATTATTTAGAAGGGTATTATTTAATCTTTAAGTACTTGGGGATTTTGTAGTTATTGTCCTGTTTTTGATTTCTCATATAAGTCCATCACAGACTGAGAGCAGACGCTGTATGATTTTTATTCTTTTATTTATTTAAGATTTTATTTTTAACTGTGCTGTGTCTTCATTATTGCACATGGGCTAACCCTAGTTGCAGCAAATGGGGGCGACTCTTTCTTGTGGGGCATGGCCTTCTTATTGTGGTGCCTCTCTTGTTGCTGAGGATGGGTTCTAGGCTTGTGAGCTTCAGTAGCTGCATTGAGTGAGTTCAGTAGTTGAGGCTCACGATCTCTAGAGTGCTGGTTCAATATTGTGGTGCATGGGCTTAGTTGCTCCACAGCTTGTGGGATCTTCTTGAACCAGGGATCGAACCCATGTCCTCTGCATTTACAGGCAGATTCCTAACCACTGGACACCAAGGAAGTCCTGATTCCTGTTCTTTTAAATTTGTTCAGGTTTGTTTTATCGTCCAGAATGTGAACGGTGAATGTCTTGGTGAATGTTCCATGTGAACTTGAGAAGAATGTATATTTTGCTATTGTTTCTTAAAGTGCTCTATAGATGTCAATTATATCCAGTTGCTTGATTGTGTTATTGAGCTCAGCTACGTACTTACTGTTTTTCTGCTTTTTGGATTTATCCATTTCAGATAGAAGGAATTTAAAGTCTTTGACTGTGATAGTGTATTGATATATTTCTCCATGCAGTTTTTTCAGCTTTTGCACCTATTTTGACATTCAGCATTTAGATGCATAGGGCTTCCATGGTGGCTCAGTGGAAAAGAATCTGCCTGCCAATGCAAGAGATGCAAGTTCAATCTCTGGGTCAGGACGATCCCCTGGAGAGGGAAATGGCAACCCAATCCAGTATTCTTGCCTAGGAAGTCCCATGGACAGAGGAGCCTGGAGGGCTACAATCCATGGAGTCACAAAGGACATGACTTAATGACTATACAACAAAGTTTAGAATGCGTACATGTTAAGGATTGTTATGTCTTCTTGGAGAATTAAATCCTGTATCACTATGTAAAGCCCCTTTCTCTTGATTTCTCATAACATTCTTTGTTTTGAAATACCCTCTCTCTGAAATTAACACAGTTACTCTTATACTCTTTTGATTAGTGTATCTTTTTCTATCCAATTGATTTTCATCATTGTGTCTTTTTTTGTTTAAAGTAGATTTCTTGAAAGGTGTATCATGAAAGAAAACATATCTATATTTATTCTTTGTTTCATTGCTATAGGAGATCATATATATTTCCTAAAGACAGGAGGAGTTGAATACAGAATTAAATTAAGTTGTACACTAACACCATGAAATAGTTTTCCCACAGTGTAAATATTGTGATTTTGAAAGCTGCACTTCAGTAAGAGGTTTCTGTAAACAGATTCATGGTGTGTGTTTTGCCATTTCCTTTCTGAAAAGAACTGATGAATAAAATTTCTAGGTAGACTGATTGCATGGTTTTCTTTTCAGCCATTTACCCAGCATGGGAGGATAATGTGTTGTTTCACATTATTATATTATAGCTATATAAAGATATATAGAAACATGTTACAGAGTCAAGGCTAAGTAAATGACTTCTAGAGTACATTAACAATACCATTTTCTAAGAAAATTACTTAAAACTGGAACAGATTCCATACAACAAATTTGGGGAGACACTGAGTCTTGCTTGGAGGACTAATTCAAAACTTTCAGGTCCTGAGTCTGACAGTTCTCCATTTAAAATTTCTAGTATTTTTGGAAACAAGAATCTTTGAAGAAGGCATTAATTCTTTTAAAACTATGGTAAGGCCCCAGGTATCAGGTGATATACAGATTGTATGCAATGAACAAACATGTCCAGCCCGCGCTCAAGGTTTGCGGTCTGGCTGGGCATGGAAAGAAGCTAGGCCAGGTGGACAGGAGGTGTCAGTGACATGGTGGGCAAACATTTTCCAGTGATACTTGTTATACACTCATTAAATAAGTCTTCATTATATTATCATCCATGGAGAGAACTAATATTTGGATTGATTGATGATCCCAATTCTCACATTATTGTGAATGGCATTGCACTTGTTTTCCCTCTAAGAAAAGCATAACTTGTAGCAGAAGAAAGTAAGGCCCAAATAAGAATTCAAATAAGCAAAGTTTCACTAGAATTACACTGTTAGTTACAATGCTTTAAATTGCAATCAAAATAAATCCTACAAAATTGGCAGAAAATTAAAAGGAAGATCTTGGCTAAGGATGGGTTTTCCTGGTGGCTCAGAGGTAAAGAGTTTGACTGCCAATGCAGGAGATTCGGACTTGATTCCTGGGTTGGGAAGATTCCCTGAAGAAGAAAATGGCAACCTACTTCAGTATTCTTGCCTGGAGAATCCCATGGACAGACGAGCCTGGCAGGCTATAGTCCTTGGGGTCACAAAACAGTTGGACATGACTTAGCAATTAAACAACAAAAACAACATTAGCTAGGAAAGCTAAAGTCAGTTCAGTTCAGTCACTCAGTTGTGTCCAATTCTTTGTGACCCAAAGGACTGCAGCATGCAAGTCCTCCCTGTCCATCACCAACCCCCAGAGTTTACCCAAACTCGTGTCTATTGAGTTGGTGATGCAATCCAACTATCTCATCTTCTGTCATCCATGTCTCTTGCCACGTTCAGTCTTTCCCAGCATCAGGGTCTTTTCAAATGAGGCAGTTCTTCGCATCAGGTGGCCAAAGTATTGGAGTTTCAGCTTCAGAATCAGTCCTTCCAATGAATATTCAGGACGGATTTCCTTTAGGATGAACTAGTTGGATCTCCTTGCTATCCAAGGGACTCTCAAGAGTCTTCTCCAACACCACAGTTCAAAAGCATCAATTCTTCAGTGCTCAGATTTGCAGTAGTTGACAGTTAAATCCTAACATTAAATGGAACAAGAACAGTAGAAGAAAATATTCAGCAGTACAAAGTTTGTTGCAAAAATATGACTTTATAGGCAACTGTTACATTATAGAAAATAGAAGAGGGTGAGAGAAGAAGAAACATGCTAATTTTGTCACTGACTTTCAGAGGAAATTAAGAAAATACAAGACTAAAAACCTTTATAATTATAAGTACAATCAATATAACAAAAATGGATATTCTTTGACATACTGGAGTAACACATATGCCAACAGCAAAGAAACCAGACTTTTTAAGAACTATAAAAAGATAAAAGAAATATTGTGACAGAACTAAAACCAAATATAAGTCATTTAAAATGTAAATGGCTTAACCTATTAAAAGAAAATGATTTTCACTTCACATTAAATCATAAAGCAAAATTAATCTGTAGTTTGCATACAAGAAGTAAATCTAATTGAAATTAATCTATAGTTTGCATAAAAGAAGTAAATCTAATTCAAAGGGATATAAAAAGTATGAACTTAAAGACAAAAGCAAAATTTATACAACAAAATTATATAGCAAAGTAGAAATCAAACCAAAGGCATTGAATAAAACAAAAGAAGGGATCTTCATAATGTTAAAGGATTTAATTCATAAAATGAAGATATAACAGTTGTGAATATTCATACACATATTATCCTAGCAGCAACAATCATAAAACAGAAATCGAATGAGCTAAAAGGAGAAATCAAAACATATTATAGAGACTAATTCATCTTTCCCAGGTCATGACTAATCCAATGGTGAGACAAAAAAAAAAAAAATACTAACATCATATAAGTCAAAAATGACTTCATTAATAAGGCAAACATGTTTGCTATATATAAACCATCTATTTTATACTTTACTTATACATTATCCATTATACTTCTGGATTAAATAAATATTTGCCAACACCAAAGTTTTAAATTTTGCATTCTACTTATTTTACTTAACAATTTGTATTCTTTTTCTTTTGGTTTTATTATTTTTTCTCTTTCAGCACGTTTTTTTTTTTCCCTTGAATCTAACACCTCCTTTAAATCCTTGCACTCTATTTTATATGTAATTACGTTGTATCTGAACTTTGTTTACAACTACCCAGTGATCATACAGCAGGGTAATCACACCAGATAATGCCAAAGCAACCTTGCCAATGTGTAATTCTTTTCTGGCTTCTTACTGTAATAATTTTTGAGGTTTCCTAATTTCTAAATAAAGTACAGATTTCTCCACACGTCTCACAAGTTTCTACAAAATGTATGATGTGACCCCTTTTTCAATTTTATCCTTATTATATTCTCTGGTATTTACTTTACCCTCCTCTAGTCTATGGTTGGGGCTTCCTTGGTGGCTCAGACAGTAAAGAATCTGCCTGCAATGCAGGAGACCTGGGTTCGATCCCTGGGTTGGGAAGTTTCCCTGGAGGAGGGAAAGTTATTTTTGCCTGGAGAATCCCCATAGACAGAGGAGCCTGGTGGGCTACAGTCTATGGGGTTGCAAAGAGTCAGACACGACTGAGCAACTAATCACAGCACACAGTCTATGGTTAATTTCTGAATGTTTCACTCACTTTCTACATTTCTTGCTTTCCATTATAGTTCCATTTACTTTGAAGTCCCTCCTTTCTTTTCCCTGGCTAATCTACCTGAAATATGCATTTGTTTCATACTCATTGCATATCTGAAGCGGAGAAGGCAATGGCACCCCACTCCAGTACTTTTGCCTAGAAAATCCCATGGATGGAGGAGCCTGGTAGGCTGCAGTCCATGGGGTCGCTAGAGTCGGACATGACTGAGCGACTTCACTTTCACTTTTCACTTTCATGCATTGGAGAAGGAAATGGCAACCCACTCCAGTGTTCTTGCCTGGAGAATCCCAGGGACGGGGAAGCCTGGTGGGCTGCCGTCTATGGGGTCGCACAGAGTCAGACAGGACTGAAGCGACTTAGCAGCAGCAGCAGCAGCAGCACATCTGAAGGTTCTTGAGAGCAGCATATATATACTCTTGAAATTCATACAATAAAAGGAGAGGGTGGGGTAAACTGAGAGAGTAGCGCTGAAATATACACATTACCATATGCAAAGTTAGACAGTGGAAATGTGCTGTATGATGCTGGGAGCTCAAATTTGGTGCTCTGTGACAACCTAGAGGGGTAGGATGGGGTGGGAGATGGGAGGGAGGTTTAAGAGGGAGGGAACACATGGATACCCATGGCTGATTCATGTTGATACATGGCATAAACCAATACAATAATGTAAAGTAATTATCTTCCAATTAAAAATAAATAAATTAAAAAAATAAAAGATAATAAATTTCTGTTAAGCATTGAGTAAGATCTTTGGACGAGCAGAACTTTTTCTGCCCTATTTCCATCCCACATCTCATTCCTTCACTCTCCCACTCTCACCTTATGCTGTGAATTGCAGTCAGAGTCTGAGTTTCCTGCTCTTATCTTCTCATTTTACTTTTTTAAGGAACTGTTAGACGAAGTCAGGAAGATATGGCTCATACTCCAGTAGACAGAATATTGCAGATTGGATTAGGCTTGTGTTAATGTGGAAGCAATGGAGAAAAGTAAATAGATTTGAAAGAGATTTAAGATTTAACACTGGCATACTTTTGTTGTATATGAGATCTGACAGTTTTCAATCCTCGATTATTCTCCAGCTATTGTCTAATTTCTCTGCTGTGCTTCAGACACAATCTTGTTTAGAGAGATAGTTATGATGAATTTCCATTTTCTCATCTCCTTCTTACTTTACAGTGTATTTTATCTCTTACTAACATCACCAATGACCACATTGTAGAATTCAATGAATTATAAGTTTGAAACTTTTGGTTACACCATCATTCTTGACACATCTATGATAAGTATGAATACCAATTCAAGTATCTATATGTGTGATTATGTAACTTTATTTTCTATTAATGTCAACTTTATCTTGACTTCTGGACCTCATTTTAGCATACCAGTCACAAATGTCACAAATGTAACCACTGCTATCCCCTCTGAGGAGGTTCTCGAATCCCTTGAATTGTGAAATGGTTTTGTGATTTTATGCCAATGGCAGGGCATGTGGGCCACAGAAGATTTGGTGCTTTAACTATTCCTTAATAAAAATACATACTGATTGTTTTTATGATGGCCTTAGTCCGTGTCCATAGGGCTCTCCCAAATTTGGCATCTCTGATTTTGTAGGTCTGTGTAAGTTCTCACATGGCTTGTTCCAACATGTACCTGGGATCTTATTACCTCCCCTTTGATAACTGCCATAAAGTAAACTGTCAACTCTCTGCCTCAATTAGTTCTATTCTCCTCTTTATTCCAAGCTTAAGAGGGTAAAACCTCGAAGATAATGGAAAATATTTGTCCTTGTATATTTTCCCAAGGAATCTAATCTATGCTCCCCCATTTTGTTTATTTGTTTGTTTTGCATGTGTGTGTGCTCAGTGTTGTCCAACTTTTGTGACCCAATGGACTGTAGCCTACCAGGCTCCTCTGAGCATGGAATTCTTCAGGTTAGAATCCTGGAGTGGGTTTCCATTTCCTCATCCAGGGGATCTTCCCAACCCAGGAATGGAACCTATGTCTCCTGAGTCTTCTGCATTGGCAGGAGGATTCTTTTACCACTAGCCACCTGGGAGTCCTAATCCATGCCCAAAGACCCCCAACTTTGACCTCTTCTGGTACCTGCCCCCATGTTCACCCCCATTCTTCACCCTGAAAAATTTGTCTTGGCATTTAAAGGATAAAAGACAGAATAATTTGCTATTTATATTTCTGATTTCCACCTATTTCATGCTTCCCTGTATTTAGGAACACAACATTTAATGTATGTTTGAACTAAGGAAAGAGAAGAAGGAAGGACAAGAGATACAGGAAAATTTAAAGTGATTATTATCCCACCACATTTTTTTCCTAGTTATTTTGTGCTCCCAGGAAGGTTTATGTTTTTTATGTGACTGTTTCCTTCAGGTGCACAGAATCATTTTGATCATACTTTTCAGGTTAGAACAAACTTCTATCAGCATAACATATTCTATCCTTTATTTTCTTTTATCTCTCCCTCAACTATAAATACACATTATTATATATTCAATGTATGCTTTCCAAATTTTCTTTCAATACACATACCTGGACATGTTACAAATGTATGCGTATAAGAAAAATACATGATACTTCAGTTCAGTTCAGTTCAGTTCAGTCTCTCAGTCATGTCCGACTCTTTGTGACCCCATGAAATGCAGCACACCAGGCCTCCCTGTCCATCACCAACTCGCAGAATTCACTCAGACTCACGTCCATCGAGTCAGTGATGCCATCCAGCCATCTCATCCTCTGTCGTCCCCTTCTCCTCCTGCCCCCAATCCCTCTCACCATCAGAGTCTTTTCCAATGAGTCAACTCTTCGCATGAGGTGGCCAAAGTACTGGAGTTTCAGCTTGAGCATCATTCCTTCCAAAGAAATCCCAGGGCTGATCTCCTTCAAAATGGACTGGTGGGATCTCCTTGCAGTCCAAGGGACTCTCAAGAGTCTTCTCCAACACCACAGTTCAAAAGCACCAATTCTTCGGCATTCAGCTCTCTTCACAGTCCAACTCTCACATCCATACATGACCACAGGAAAAACCATAGCCTTGACTAGATGGACCTTTTTTGGCAAAGTAATGTCTCTGCTTTTGAATATGCTATCTAGGTTGGACACAACTTTGCTTCCAAGAAGTAAGCGTCTTTTAATCTCATGGCTGCAGTCACCATCTGCAATGATTTTGGAGCCCAGAAAAATAAAGTCTGACACTGTTTCCACTATTTCCCCATCTATTTGCCATGAAGTGATGGGACCAGATGCCATGATCTTTGTTTTCTGAATGTTGAGCTTAAATGACCTTTAAAATAGATGCAATAATGTACCTGCCCAGCAGAAAGTTTTTGAAGGTTCATATTACAGTTCAGTATCTCCACCCTTTACTTAATCTTTGCTGATATTATGGACATGAGGTGTTTTGGTTGGCAGAATTATAAAGATGCTCCTCCCCCACCAAGTTTTCCGTATTATTCAATAAAACACTAATCTAGGTACTGCTGTGAAGTGACTTTGCAGATGAAATTAAGGTTGATAAACAGCTGACCTTAACGCGGAGATGTTATCCTGGATAAGGATTGACAGGGCCAATGTACTCAGATGTACCTTTAAAATGAGAAGATGAAGGCAAAAGTTTGAGACAGAAAGGTAGAAGGCAGAGGAAAGATGAAAAAGAAGGAAAATAAGACAGATTCAAACACAAGAAAGAATTCACTTGTCATTGCTGGCTTTGAAGATGGAAGAAGGGAATTGGGAAACAAGGAATATATGTAGCCCCTTGAAGCAGAAAATACCCACTAGTTGCCAGCCAGCAAGGAAAGGGTAACTGTAGTTTCACATTCACAAGTAACTGATCTCAGCCAATAATCTTAATAAGTTTGGAGGCAAATTCTTACCATAGATTCTCAGTAAAATCCCACCCTATCAACACCTTGGTCTTGGCTTTGTGATACTCAGAGCAGAGAAGCCAGTTGAGCCAACTCCAAGATCTGATTTACATAACTGTGCTGCAATTCATGGGCTCGCAAAGAGTTGGACACGACTGAGCGACTGAACTGAACTGAACTGAACTGAGATAATGCATTGGTTGCTTTAGTCTATGAATTCTGTATCTTTGTTTTATCAAAGATTTCATTTATTCCTTTGTAATTTGTGCTTTTCAATTCTTTAAAAAATTCATCAGTCTAATGTCATGAAGAATTGTTCTTATATTGGTGTTATAGTTTTACTTTTCATATGTAAGCCTTTAATCCACTGAAGTTTATTGATTATTGTATGAAGCTGTAGTCTGTTTTTTACCCTAAACATGACCTAATTCCCTCAAACATACTTATAATCTCTCTAATGCTTTGCAATGACTCTGCAGTGGTGCTTCTCAAACTTTAGCAGGTATCAGAAGTACCATGAAGAGTGCATCTGTATTAACTAGGGTTCAATCAGAGGAAAAGGGGTTTGCCACAGGAATTTGACTTTATGTAATTGTGGAAGTGGGTTAAGCAGTTGGTAAGACTATTTTCTCTGAGTCTGATGCTGAATCTTGAAGTCTACAGAACAGAAAATCAGAAATAAAGTTGCACATAAAGCAGGAGTAAATAAGAACAAACTGGATACCCCAAGCACAAATTGGACATCACAAGGAAAGGTTGGAACCCATGATCAGTTCTCGGTGCCTTTCACCATGATGGAGTGCATACTAAACATACCCACATTCCTTGTCTAGAAATTGGAGAAGAAGAAGGATGATCCAGGGAAGGGAGAGCAGTGCTAACCCAGTTACTGCATCAGGCCAATGAGGTGAGTTAGCAGATCAGCTATAGGTTGTGCGAGTTACAAAACACCATTGCTTCATTTCCACCCTCTAAAATCTTATATAACAGTCCTGATTGGGTCCTCCCTACTTACAAACATATGGAAAAGAGTGCTCTGGGAAATTACTTCAACCTGGTCAAGCTTGTTACAAAGATACCACAGTTTATTAAATGCAGATTCCTGGAGTGCAACCCCAAAGTCTCTGTTTTCCCAGGTCTGGGGAGTCAAGTCCAGTTGCACAAAGACAAGTTCCTAGGAGATGTTTCTGCTCCTCTAGACTACATATTAAGTAGTTTTTGCATGCAATTAACTTGTCTATTAATTAACTACTATTAAGAATCACATGTATAATTAATATATGTGTATAACTACTGTAACAAGCCCTAGTTCTGCTAACATTTTCATTAATATGACTTATTTTGTACTGTTTGTTTAGTTAGTAAGTCATGTCCAATTCTTTTTATTGTTTTGTAAAACTACCTTAGATATCCATAGACTATATACATTCACCTGTATTTTATAATCATTTGTCAACTTTTGCTATTTTTTAATTAGAATATATTGATATTAAAAACATATCTCCCTTTCAAGGTCTTCTATTAACTATTTTAATAGAATACTTTTGAATAATGATAGGGTGTTGTTATGTAATTTTTATATAGTCATTACTATTGACCGTGTTATATTTTCTAATATTTTATTGCTAGTAATGGATGATGCTTTTTCATGTTAGTTTTATATTAGTCAAATTGGTCATTTCGTAGTCTAGTAGTTTTAAGTCTTTTTCGTTTAAGCTCTTCAGCTAATAGAGCAACAGTTTCAGATTGCGATTTTAATTTGCATTTCCTAAGCAACTATATTCATTTTCAGACATCTTCTTCATATCTATAGATATATTCTTTAAGTATATCCTATCCTTTTAGGTCTTTTGACCATTTTCTGTTTTCTTGTCTGCTTTTCTTCCTTATTGTATTTTAGGAGTTTTTTTGTTTTTTTTTTTTAATACAGTTCTTTTCTGCATGGAATTAACTTCTCTTTATGGCTTGCATTTTTTCACTATTTTAAAAAGAATGTTGTGATGTTTAGTTCTTACTGCCAAAATAATCAAATGCCTTTATTTTTATTTTCCTTTTATTAATATATTTATATCCTAATTAATAAATCTTTACTTATCCTATATTCAAAAAGATGATCAATGGCTTCCTTTAAAGCAGTTTTTAGGGGATTGTTTTTAAATAATTGTTAGAATTCAAGTTTGTAGATAATTCAGGCATTGCATTTCATTAGGACCAAAATTGTGTTGAATTGACATGATTTTCTCATGTTATTTACTATCTTTGTATGACTCTGACAAATATGACTTCACGTGATATGTTGCCACTTTTGACATGCAGGTGAACTCAACATATTTTATTAAGGATTTTTACATTTATGTCCATATTTAAAATTATATGGGCATTAAGTGAAATTACAATTTGATTTTACTATATTATACTTTCAGGTTTTTTTTTTAACAAAATTATACTTATTTCATATAATTTCTTCAGCACTTTTCTAATTAATTTTTAGGAAGTGTAGAATAGAGTGATCTATTCTTAAATGTTTGATAGAACTGGATTGCAAAACTGCCTGGACCTGGGATATTTGTGAACAGCTTAAAAAAATTGTCATTATAATTATTTTAATTTTTTCTATTTATAATTTAAATTTCATCTTGGACCAATACTGTAACATTATGTTTTCCCACTTTATCTGAATTATTTAGGTTTTTAAATATAGTAGTATGCTGCTAAGCTGCTAAGTCACTTCAGTCATGTCCGACTCTGTGCGACCCCATAGACAGCAGCCCACCAGGCTCCCCTGTCCCTGGGATTCTCCAGGCAAGAACACTGGAGTGTGTTGCCATTTCCTTCTCCAATGCATGAAAGTGAAAAGTGAAAGTGAAGTCGCTCAGTCATGTCCGACTCTTATCGACCCCATGGACTGCAGCCTACCAGGCTCCTCCGTCCATGGGATTTTCCAGGCAAGAATACTGGAGTGGGGTGCCATTTATTTTAATGCTTTAATTTCCTCTCTTTTCTATATTTTGTTTATTGCATTACTTTGCTCGATTTTTTTTTTCTGGTTAGTTTTTCCAAAAGTTGGTTTACCTTAGCTTCTCAGCAATTAATCATACTAGCATTTTTTTCCCTTCTTTTCTCTATTTCATTGATTCCTGATCTTACACTATTCCATTTGTTTTTTTGTTGGGGGTTCCAGGGTTACTTTCTCTGGTTCTTTGTCAGTCCAGTAGGGCATAAATTTTGCAAATACTTTTTTCTGCATCCACTGATATGATCCTAAGACTTTGTTTAGTTAATGTATTGAATTACATTAATTGATTTTCAAATGCTAAACAAAGATGATGTTTTATTTGCTTCAAAAATCTCTAACAAAAACAAAAAAGATATAAAAAAAAGCATATTTTTGTTCAAAGGACTAGATGAAATAAGACTGTCAATATGTTGATAACTTAGAGACTGGGGTTCATGGCAGTATGATATTCTTTTTTTTTTTCCATATAACTGAAAACCAGTCAAGTTGAATAATATTGTCTGCTTAAAACATCAGTCATCCTTTTTCACAATAAGCATGTTTCATCTTCACTGAACTAACAATCAGATAGCTCATGGTGTCAGGGATTTAAATTACACTTCTGTTGCTTCTTGACAGCAGCGGCAAATAAGCACAGGTCCTTTTGTGATATCATACCCCAGAATAGCAGGCAACACCTCAGTGGCCAGTTGGTTAAATTAGTAAGCTTATGTTATGAATAGTACCTTGATTTATTAACAGTGAAACAAACATATTTTGGATTTAGGTAACTTTAATGCAAATTGGACATACTTTATCAACCTTTCAATTCTTTTTCACTGTTTTTCAGTGGGTTTCAATTAATCCTTAATTTCTTTCTCAAGAAAGTCAAACATGCTATCACTTCCCATTTTCTTAAGAATTTGATCAATACATTTCTCTTCTTAGTCAATATTTTGGAAAGCTTTAATCAATTCAATCAAGTCTTAGCCTACTGAGCTATTTCAAGCTTGAGGAATCTATTACTACAGGTATCAATTCATTGAAATGGGCTGACAAGACTATTTAAAGTTCTCACTCCTGTCTTTCCATCTTTCTATATATTTTGGAAGAAAAGAAATTGATAATTTTTTCATATAAATGCAGATCAGATCACTTGCTCAGTCGTGTCCGACTCTTTGCGACCCCATGAACCATAGCACGCCAGGCTTCCCTGTCCATCACCAACTCGCAGAGTTCACTCAGACTCATGTCCATCGAGTCAGTGATGCCATCCAGCCATCTCATCCTCTGTCGTCCACTTCTCCTCCTGCCGCCAATCCCTCCCAGCATCAGTCTTTTCCAATGAGTCAACTCTTCGCATGAGGTGGCCAAAGTACTGGAGTTTCAGCTTTAGCATCATTCCTTCCAAAGAAATCCCAGGGCTGATCTCCTTCAGAATGGACTGGTGGGATCTCCTTGCAGTCCAAGGGATTCAAGAGTCTTCTTCAACACCACAGTTCAAAAGCATCAATTCTTCGGCGCTCAGCCTTCTTCACAATCCAACTGTCACATCGATACATGACCACAGGAAAAACCATAGCCTTGACTAGATGGAGCTTCGTTGGCAAAGTAATGTCTCTGCTTTTGAATATGCTATCTAGGTTGGTCATAACTTTCCTTCCAAGGAGTAAGCGCCTTTTAATTTCATGGCTGCAGTCACCATCTGCAGTGATTTTGGAGCCCAGAAGAATAATGTGTGACACTGTTTCCACTGTTTCCCCGTCTATTTCCCATGAAATGATGGGACCGGATGCCATGATCTTCATCTTCTGAATGTTGAGCTTTAAGCCAACTTTTTCACTCTCCACTTTCACTCTCATCAAGAGGCTTTTGCGTTCCTCTTCACTTTCTGCCATAAGGGTGGTGTCATCTGCATATCTGAGGTTATTGATATTTCTCCCAGCAATCTTGATTCCAGCTTGTGTTTTTTCCAGTCCAGTGTTTCTCATGATGTACTCTGCATATAAGTTAAATAAACAGGGTGACAATATACAGCCTTGACGTACTCCTTTTCCTATTTGGAACCAGTCTGTTGTTCCATGTCCAGTTCTAACTGTGGCTTCCTGACCTACATACAGGTTTCTCAAGAGGCAAATCAGGTGGTCTGGTATTCCCATCTCTTTCAGAATTTTCTACAGTTTATTGTGATCCACACAGTCAAAGGCTTTGGCATAGTCAATAAAGCAGAAATAGATGTTTTTCTGGAACTCTCTTGCCTTTTCTATGATCCAGCAGATGTTGGCAATTTGATCTCTGGTTTCTCTGCCTTTTCTAAAACCAGCTTGAACATCAGGAAGTTCATGGTTCACGTATTGCTGAAGCCTGGCTTGGAGAATTTTGAGCATTACTTTACTAGCGTGTGAGATGAGTGCAATTGTTTGGTAGTTTGAGCATTCTTTGGCATTGCCTTTCTTTGGGATTGGAATGAAAACTGACCTTTTCCAGTCCTGTGGCCACTGCTGAGTTTTCCAAATTTGCTGGCATATTGCGTGCAGCACTTTCACAGCATCATCTTTCAGGATTTGGAATAGCTCAACTGGAATTTCATCACCTCCACTAGCTTTGTTTGTAGTGATGCTTTCTAAGGCCCGCTTGACTTCACATTCCAGGATATCTGGCTCTAGGTGAGTGATCACACCATCGTGATTATCTGGATCATGAAGATCTTTTTTGTACAGTTCTTCTGTGTATTCTTGCCATCTCTTCTTAATATCTTCTGCTTCTGTTAGATCCATACCATTTCTGTCCTTTATGGAGCCCATCTTTGCATGAAATGTTCCTTTGGTATCTCTGATTTTCTTGAAGAGATCCCTAGTCTTTCCCATTCTGTTGTTTTCCTCTATTTCTTTGCATTGATCACTGAAGAAGGCTTTCTTATCTCTTCTTGCTATTCTTTGGAACTCTGCATTCAGATGTTTATATCTTTCCTTTTCTCCTTTGCTTTTTACTTTTCTTCTTTTCACCGCTATTTGTAAGGCCTCCCCAGACAGCCATTTTGCTTTTCTGCATTTCTTTTCCATGGGGATGGTCTTGATCCCTGTCTCCTGTACAATGTCACGAACCTCATTCCATAGTTCATCAGGCACTCTATCTATCAGATCTAGTCCCTTAAATCTATTTCTCACTTCCACTGTATAATCATAAGGGATTTGATTTAGGTCATACCTGAATAGTCTAGTGGTTTTCCCTACTTTCTTCAATTTCAGTCTGAATTTGGCAATAAGGAGTTCATGGTCTGAGCCACAGTCAGCTCCTGGTCTTGTTTTTGCTGTCTGTGTAGAGCTTTTCCATCTTTGGCTGCAAAGAATATAATCAATCTGATTTCGGTGTTGACCATCTGGTGATGTCCATGTATAGAGTCTTCTCTTGTGTTGTTGGAAGAGGGTGTTTGTTATGACCAGTGCATTTTCTTGGCAAAACTCTATTAGTCTTTGCCCTGCTTCATATAAATGCAAGTGTAACACAAATGTAATGTAACATATACCTAAAGACTAAATATTATGAAAACAGCATAAGTTACAAACTTTGTTAATGGTCTTAATGTCATATATTTAAGAGCTGTGTTCATACTTGTGCAAATAAAAATTCTGAAAAGATGATCTAATGTCAACTTCAATTGCATATCTTACAGAATATAATATTAAGAAATTATACCAACTTTGAATAAGAAATGTTTTCTCACAGATATTTATCATAATAATAAACTGTATACATCATTTCAAATAACTGATATATTTGATTAAATTTCTATTAATTAAAATATCAAACTATACTCTGACAAGTCAATTTAAAATGAAATCAGTTAAGATCACCTTTTTTCTCAATAAAATAGTGATACTTTCTTTGTAGGTGGCCTTGTAATTGCATTGGGGCAGTCAGTCTACATAACATATGGCTCATAGAACACCTGCCAGCAAGAATATATTTATAGAAACAGTAAACTAATTAATACCTTAACGAGCCCCATGACTTTTGACACATTATGTTATCCTGTCAAATTAGACTTGTACCACCTTCCTTGGAAGAACATTTCTTCACCAGCATATAATAAATTATTTAACCTGGAAAGATCATCATGCTTCTTTAAAAAGTACAAATTTATACTTTGGGAAATAACAGATAGCCATAGTGAAATGGTCCCCCCTCCACCATTCGATTATACATAGTATATCCTAGATGTTGAATATAAACTCAGAAAATATGAATTCAAATGTCTACATCCCTCTCTGGGTTGTCTTTCATTGCTTATATATCCCTCTATGGGCTTCCATTGTGGATCAGCTGGTAAAGAATTCACCTGCAATGTGGGAGACCTGGATTCGAACCCTAGGTTGGGAAGATCCCCTGGAGAAGGGAAAGGCTACACACTCCAGTATTCTAGCCTGGAGAATTCTATGGACTATATAGTCCATGGGTCACAAAGAGTTGGACATGACTGAGTTGACTACGCACACATATTCCTCTAGTTCTGATTCTTAATATATGAGTTTTATACTATAAATGTATGTGTGAATTGAACAGGAGACATGTTCAACTTTAAAACCATTGACTGGATCTTTCATTTTTCAGATTCCTCCATCTGTTTGTATAACATACCCTCAGTCTCTCCTTCATTCAAATACCCTGAGGCACTATTTTCACTTAATTTGTATCTCTCCTAAAGTTACATGTACCCCTACCACTACTGGCGATGTTTGATAAATCAGACATCTAGTTAGCCTTCTTCCCAGTTTCTTATAGACTGCACTATCTTTTTCCCATTTAAAATAATTACTTTCTTTGGCTTTTGAGCAAAGACATTTTTGAGAAAAAAAAAACTTGGATGGTAACTGGACTACTGTTTTCAAGTTTCCAAATTCACTGCTGCTTCTGGATTTGCACATAATTGCATTTATTTTTATAGCCAGAATCATTTACAAAGCTATCAATATTTTATGAAAAGAAGTTCTACCACTTATTAATTTCAGTGATATTCAAGGAAGATGAACAGATGCTGTTTCCACATTATTTAGTATTATATTAAATAACTGCAGCCTCATATCATCATCATTTTGTATATTCTCAAAACAATTGTAAACATTAGGAAGTAACAAAGCAAGTGTGATATTTTTATCAGGGTATTGTGAATAAAAAGTGCCATGACAATATATACTTATATTCATGATAGTAATTCATTAAATTGTGTACAGCAAGAACACTACCCTATCACATCTCAGATAGCTGTGGTGAATGGAACAAGGTGAAAGACTGCTTCAGCATCAATAGTATACAAGTAAATTAATCACTTGTTCCCTATAAACCAGCATTCAGAAAATTTTAAATATGGTATTATAATAATTTAAAATATAGATAATTCAAGGAAAATGATTAAATACATTAACTATTTTTCAATAAATTCATATTCAGTGCTTTAGGGGAATTTTTCTTAACTCAATTGTGTTCAAAGATATTATACCTTCAGTTAAAAGTCTGTCAGTCACACATAATTATAAATCAAGTATAGTGTAAACTACACTGATAGCCTCAAAATATGTTCAGTATATATTATTCAGAAAGACCTTAAATATAGATTAAAAAAAAAAATCTCTCCTGTGAGCCAGAGGTAACTTTCATCTCTCTCATTGTATTTACTGGGTATTGCTAAACCAAGGTACATGCTATACAAATTAGTAATTTAGTAAGAAATAAATCTTTGTTCTTTGTGAATTCAAATAAGCTGAAATAATTATTCATTTTCTTTGAATTTTCTTTAGGGACTAGGTATTTTGGAAAAATAAGAAAGACTATCTGATAAAAATATTGCATAAGCAAGTTTAGAAAAATGTCATACTCAATATTTCTTGGAGAGATGAAATTTCTGTATATAAAGTTTCAACTGTGAACTAGTCAATTAATATTATTTGCTAACTCTCTTTATGTATTAGGTAGAACTGTAATCCAGCAGAATAATACCCCCACCCTCCAAAATTCCCATATCCTAGTTCCTAAAACTTGTAAATATGTTACCTTATGTGGCAAAAGAGGCTCTGCAGGTATGATTACTGTTAACCACCTAAGTGTAAAATTATCCTAGACTGTTCTGTGGGACTAATCTAATCACATAAGTCCTTAAAAGTGGAAAATCTTTCCCAGTTATTGTCAGAGAAGGAGATTAAGGATGAAAGAGGATCATAGAGAATGTGTGTTGCCTTTAGAAGGTGGGAAAGGAAAGGAAATGAGTTCACTCACAGAGACTCCTGAACTATAGGCAGCCCTGTCAACACTAATTTTGGCCCATTGAAAACCATTCTGGACTTTCAACAATCAGAACTGCAAGAAAAAATAGTGCTGTTTTAAGCCACTAAGTATATGGTAATTTGTAACAGCTGCAACAGGAAACTAATAAAAACATATATAAAGAGCTTACAGAGGAGATTCTTTTTAATCCACTAACCACTTTGGAGACTGGCTTCTTTCACTTAGCATGGTGCATTGGAGATTTATCCATGTTTCTGTGGATATTGGTAGTTCAATTCACTTACTACTGAGTAAAATTCCATTTAGTGTCTGTATGCATTCAGCAGTCTTTTTTTTTTTTTGTTAATTTTGGCAGTTATGAAAGAAGTTAGTATTAAAATTTGCGTGCAATTTCCAGGGACCATTTTCTAAATAGGCTGCTCCATTGTGAATTCCAAAAAGAAAAATATGATAACTATTTTTCTGCATCCTATCAACATGTTATTGTCAAAATTTTTGTCTTATTTTTATTTTAGACATTCTAAAAAGTATAGGCACACCTCGGATATATTCTGGGTTCAGTTTCAGACCACCATAATAAATAAAGTCACAGGAATTTTCTGGTTTCTCAATGTTTATGAAAGTCATGCTTACAGTATCAGTTCAGTTCAGTTCAGGCACTCAGTCATGTCGGATTCTTTGTGACCCCATGAATCGCAGCACACCAGGCCTCCCTGTCAATCACCATCTCCCGGAGTTCACTCAACCTCACTTCCATCGAGTCGGTGATGCCATCCAGCCATCTCATCCTCTGTCATCCCCTTCTCCTCCTGCCCCCAATCCCTCCCACCATCAGAGTCTTTTCCAATGAGTCAACTCTTCTCATGAGGTGGCCAAAGTACTGGAGTTTCAGCTTTAGCATCATTCCTTCTAAGAAAACCCAGGGCTGATCTCTTTTAGAATGGACAGGTTGGATCTTCTTGGAGTCCAAGGGATTCTCAAGAGTCTTCTCCAAACCACAGTTCAAAAGCATCAATTCTTCGGCGCTCAGCTTTCTTCACAGTCCAACTCACATCCATACATGACCACAGGAAAAATCATAGCCTTGACTAGATGGAGCTTCATTGGCAAAGTAATGTCTCTGCTTTTGAATATGCTATCTAGGTTGGTCATAACTTTCCTTCCAAGGAGTAAGCGTCTTTTAATTTCATGGCTGCAGTCACCATCTGCAGTGATTTTGGAGCCCAAAAAGATAAAGTCTGCCACTGTTTCCCCATCTATTTCCCATGAAGTGATGGGGCCAGATGCCGTGATCTTCGTTTTCTGAATGTTGAGCTTTAAGTCAACTTTTTCACTCTCCACTTTCACTTTCATCAAGAGACTTTTGAGTTCCTCTTCATTTTCTCCCATAAGGGTGGTGTCATCTGCGTATCTAAGGTTATTGATATTTCTCCTAGCAATCTTGATTCCAGCTTGTGCATCTTCCAGACCAGCATTTCTCATGATGTACTCTGCATATAAATTAAATAAGCAGGATGACAATATACAGCCTTGACATACTCCTTTTCCTATTTGGAACCAGTCTGTTGTTCCATGTCCAGTTCTAACTGTTGCTTCCTGACCTGCATACAGGTTTCTCAAGAGGCAGGTCAGGTGGTCTGGTATTCCCATCTCTTTCAGAATTTCCCACAGTTTATTGTGATCCACACAGTCAAAAGCTTTGGCATAGTTAATAAAGAAGAAATAGATGTTTTTCTGGAACTCTCTTGCTTTTTTGATGATCCAGTGGATGTTGGCAATTTGATCTCTGGTTCCTCTGCCTTTTCTAAAACCAGCTTGAACATCAGGAATTTCATGGTTCACATATTGCTGAAGCCTGGCTTGGAGAATTTTGAGCATTACTTTTCTAGCGTGTGAGATGAGTACAATTGTATGGTAGTTTGAGCATTCTTTGGCATTGCCTTTCTTTGGGATTGGAATGAAAACTGACTTTTTCCAGTCCTGTGGCCACTGCTGAGTTTTCCATATTTGCTGGTATATTGAGTGCAGCACTTTTACAGTATACCATAGTCTATTAAATGTGTAATAACATTATGTCTAAAAAAATCTGTACATATCTCAATTAAAAAAACACTGTATTGCTAAAAAGTGTTAACCACCATTTAAACCTTCAATTAATTATAGGGACCAGGAGATGGTAAGGGACAGGGAAGCCTGGCATGTTGCAGTCCATGGGGTCTCAAAGAATTGGAGACACAACTTGGTGACTTAACAACCAACCTTCAGTGAAGCATAGTAAGAACATTTAAGATCACTGATAAAAGATCACCATAACAAATATAATATTAATTTATATTATTAATTTAATATATTAAATTAATATAAATTAAATATTAATTTAATATATTAAAAACCTCTGAAATATGTTAAGAATTACCAAAATGTGACACAGGCACAAAATGAGCAAATGCTGTTTGAAAAATGATGCTGATACTCTTGTTTGACATATGGCTGCCACAAACATTAAATTTGTAAAAAATACAATATCTGTGAAGTAAAATAAATTGAAGCACAATAAAAAGAGTATGTCTATATATATAGGCATTCCCGGTGGCACAGTAGTAAAAGAATCCTCCTGCTAACATAAGAGATGCAGGTTTGATCCCTGGGTTGGGAAGATCCCCTGGAGAAAAAAGATGACAACCCACTCTAGTACTCTTGCCTGGGAAATCTCACAGACCAAAAAGCCCGGCAGGCTAGAGTCATGATTTAGTAACTAAACCACCACCACCATGTCTATATATATATTGATATTTCATTTTTACTTTACTGTGAGTTTATTTTATTACAAGTGATGTTGAACAAATTTTCAAGTGCTTGATTACTATCTATAAGTCTTTGAAGAGTTTTTTCAAATATTGTACTTTTTAAAAATTTATTATATGTGATCTGTGATAGGAATATTTTGAAAGCTCTTGTGTATTCCAGATATAATCCCTTTATTAGATATATTTTATAATGTTTTCTTTCAGTATATATCTTGTCTTTATGTTACCTGAGTGTCTTTAAAGATGCAAATATCTTTAATTTTGTTAAATTCCAATTTATCATATTTTTATGAATGTCTTTTATTATCTAAGAAATCTTGTACTAATTCATGGTCACAAAAATGTCCTCTTATGTTTGCTTCTAATATTATTATAATTCCATAAACTTTTTTAGGTTTTAAATTTAGCTATATAATCCACTTTGAATTAATAAGTAATTATATATGTTCCAAGGTATGAGTTAAGGCTGAATATTTTTAAATATTGATATATATTTTTCTAGCACCATTTGTTAAAAAGATTATTTTATCATCAAATTACTGTTCCACCATGATCAAAAATAAATTTACTATTTTAAGATCAATTTCTAGATTTTCAAATCTTTTTTATTTAAACTATTACAGTACCACACTGTCTTGATTACTGTAACTTTTAAAAAGATATTGAAATGAGGTATTTTGAGTTATCCAGATACATTACTCTTCAAAATGATGTTGGTCATTCCAGTCTATGATTTTTTATATTAAAATTTTAGAATCAACTTATCAATTTCTTAAAAATAAAAAAGGTTCTGCTAGAACTGTGATTACTACTACACTGTTTCTTCTATAGCTCAACTTCAGACAAATAATATCTTTACAATGTCGAGTTTTCCAATTTACAAGCAAGGTGTATCTGTCCATTTATTAAGACCTTATTTTATTTATTCAATAATTTTTTATACTTTCCATCATACACATCTTGTTAGATTTATACCCAACTATTTTATACTTTGGATTGCTACTGTAAAAGATACTTATTAAAATGTCAACTAGGAATTGTTGACTGCTAGTAAATGGACATTTTCCTGTATTTACTTTGTGTCTTATGATCTTGACAAATACATTTATTTTCTTCTTGCTTTTCATAGATTCTTTGCTATGTTCCATGTAGATAATAACGCATCTATGAATAGAGACCATTTTGCTTGTTGCATTCCAGTCTGTGTGTCTTTTTATTTTTTTTAATTTGTATTTATTTATTTTTTATTTTTCTGCATTATGCCTTGGCTAAAATATTTAGGACAATATTGAACAGGGAGATAAATACCTTAACTTCTAATCTTTGGGGAAATAATTCAGTCTACCATCAATTATGATATTAATTGTTGGGATTTTGTAAATGTTCTTTATCAGTTTCATTTTGTTCCTACTTTGCTGAGAATTTTTTTCCCGAATGTCTTTTAGCATCTGTTGATCTAATTACACGTGTTTTTTCTTAGTCTGTTGATATGATGAATCATCAGTTGTTTTTTGAAATGATATATCGAGAGTACATTCCCAGGGAAATCCCAACTAGCTTACAATATATGTGTTGTTTTTTTTTTTTTATAGTGCTGAATTCACTTTGTAATATTTTGTTGAGAAGTTTTGCTTCTACTATCATGTGCAACATTGCCCTTGAAATACATCTGTTCAGTTTTGGTTTCACAAAGTGATGCAGGGCTCATAAACTGGGATGAAAATGTTTCCTTGTCTTCTATTTTCCTGGAATATTGTGTGAAAGTTCATTTGACCATGAAATCATTAGCATAATCCATCAGCAAAACCATTTAGAACTTTTTTTCCTGTTGGAGATTTCTGAGTATGAATTCAGTTTTTAATAAATATAAAACTATTCAAATTATCTATGAAATTAGATAGTTCTCTGCCTTTGACTGTGTGGATCACAATAAACTGGAAAATTCTGAAAGAGATGGGAATACCAGACCACCTGAGCTGCCTCTTGAGAAATTTGTATGCAGGTCAGGAAGCAACAGTTAGAACTGGACATGGAACAACAGACTGGTTCCAAATAGGAAAAGGAGTACGTCAAGGCTGTATATTGTCACCCTGTTTATTTAACTTATATGCAGAGTACATCATGAGAAATGCTGGACTGGAAGAAACACAAGCTGGAATCAAGATTGCTGGGAGAAATATCAATAACCTCAGATATGCAGATGACACCACCCTTATGGCAGAAAGTGAAGAGGAACGCAAAAGCCTCTTGATGAAAGTGAAAGTGGAGAGTGAAAAAGTTGGCTTAAAGCTCAACATTCAGAAGATGAAGATCATGGCATCTGGTCCCATCACTTCATGGGAAATAGACGGGAAAACAGTGGAAACAGTGTCACACATTATTCTTCTGGGCTCCAAAATCACTGCAGATGGTGACTGCAGCCATGAAATTAAAGACGCTTACTCCCTGGAAGGAAAGTTATGACCAACCTAGATAGCATATTCAAAAGCAGAGACATTACTTTGCCAACAAAGGTTTGTCTAGTCAAGGCTATGGTTTTTCCAGTGGTCATGTATGGATGTGAGAGTTGGACTGTAAAGAAAGCTAAGTGCCGAAGAATTGATGCTTTTGAACTGTGGTATTGGATAAGACTCTTGAGAGTCCCTTGGACTGCAAGGAGATCCATCCAGTCCATTCTGAAGATCAGCCCTGGGATTTCTTTGGAAGGAATGATGCTAAAGCTGAAACTCCAGTATTTTGGCCACTTCATGCGAAGAGTTGACTCATTGGAAAAGACTGATGGTGGGAGGGATTGGTGGCAAGAGGAGAAGGGGATGAGAGAGGATGAAATGGCTGGATGGCATCACTGACTCGATGGACTTGAGTCTTAGTGAACTCCAGGAGTTGGTGATGGACAGGGAGGCCTGGCGTGCTGCGATTCATGGGGTCGCAAACAGTCGGACACGGCTGAGCGACTGATCTGATCTGATAAAGAATTTGACAGTTTTATCTAAGAGATAATATTCTTAGGAGAAAATACAGGTTAAAGTCTACATGACATTTGATTTGGCAATGATTTCTTGGATATGGCACCAAAGGCACAAACTACAAAAGGAAAAACAGACTGAGGTCCTTAACATGGTGGAGTAAAAAGCTACATTTGTCTCTTCTTTTCAGTCTAAAGGGCTTTCCTGGTGGCTCAGATGGTAAGTACCCACCTGCAGTGCAGGATATCTGGGTTAGATCCCTGGACTGGGAAGATCCCCTGGAGAAGGGAATGGCCACTCACACCAGTATTCTTGTCTGGAGAATTCCATGGACAGAAGAGCCTGATGGAATACATTCCTTGGGTTGCAAAGAGTCAGACACAACTGAATGACTAACACACTTTATTTCAGTCTAAAATCAGTAAAACCTCCACAATATATCAAAGGTTCCTCTGCCCTTAACACCAGGATTCCAGAGAATTCCACACAATGGCTTTCCTGGTGGCTCAGATGGTAAAGAATCTGCCTGCAATTCAATAGACCCGGGTTTGATCTCTGGGTCAGGAAGATCCCCTGGAGGAGGGAATGGCAACCCACTCTAGTATTCTTGTCTGGAGAATCCCATGGACAGAGGAGCCTGGAGAGAGGCAGTCCATGGAGTCACAGAGTCAGACACAACTGAGCAACAGAGCATGCACTTACTTACACATACATCTAAAAGTGAGTGGACTAGAACACCTAGAGGAGGTGGAACTGGGGGACAGGAGGAGGTATTTGTGATCTTGACTTCCCCCAGGTGTAAAGTTGAGTCCATAGCCACAGAGAAACCAGTAGTAGCAGGGAAAGCAATGCACACATATCCAGCCTCATGGTCATAGCAGCACCACTTAAATGGGTAACAGTGGTCGTGGGGTCCCTATAGCCCATGTCTCTGGGCCCCACCTGCAGCATTAAAGGTCATGAACCTTACAACACCAGATATGGCAGAGGTACCTATGCTTCACAGCTCCCCACTCAATTATTCACCCCTCCTCCTTCAGTGGAGCCTGAAACTCAGAGGATCCCAGACAGCAGGGAAGAGCCCACAATCCCAGTGCAACAGGTGACAATCCCAATGATACTGGCAGAAGCAAGGCACCAAAAACCCCAGGGCTATAAGAGGTGATAATGAGGGCATAGGACAACACCTCTGACAGAAGTGAAGGGTGGAAGGTGCATACTCCCAAACATAACCAGGCATTTTAGGTAGTAGAAACCTGAAACTTGTGTTATATTGCCACCTACTGGTAAACAAAGAAAGGCCTCTAATTCTGTAGAATCCTTAGTAGAAATCAGGTGTTTTCTACTTCAAATGCACTAGCAGAGGAGCAACTCATCTAGAACTTCATCTAGCAACTCATCTAACATTATACCGCAAAAATAAAATTAGAATTTTCTAGAAACCAAGTAAAGTTATAGAATACTGTGATCTGACTGAGAATTCAGCTTTCATGAAGAAACTAAACAAACTACAAGAAAAATCAGAAAGGTCATTAATTTTATTCCTGAGCTCATTTAACTCACAGAAGAAACACTTTACCAAATTTTTGAAACTGAAAAAGAACAAAACAGAAATCCTGGAGCAAAGAACTCAATAAGCAAGATAAAAAAAAATGCGTCAGAAAGCACAGGAAATAGAACAGACCATATAGAAGAGAAAATTAGCAAGCTTGAAGACAGAAGTCTAGAAATGTTAGTAGTAGAAAAGAGAAATATTTTAAAAATGAGGAAATTCTACAAGAGTAATCCCACTCTTTTACATAGGGCAACATTAAGCTAATGGGTATGTAGAAAGAAAAGACAGGGAGAAGGAACAGAGAGCTTATTTAAAGAAATAATAGTTGAGAACTTCCCAAACTGGGGTAGGAACTGGATATACAATTCAGTGAAGCAAAGATAACCCCTAATTAACTCAATGTAAAAAGACATTCTACAAAACATGTATTAAAATTGTCAAAAGTCAATGACAAAGAAAGCATTTCAAGGGCAGCCAGGGAAAATGGTTGGTAGATTGATAACTTACAAAGGAATCCCCATAAGGCTATCAGTAGATTCTTCAGCAGAAACCTTATAGGTCAGGAAGAAGTGAGTGGTGCTCTCAAAATACTTAAAGATAAAAACTGTCACCTGAGAATACTCTATATAGCAGAGTTATGATCCTGAAATGAAGGAGGAATAAAGACTTTACAATTCAAACCAAATCTGAGGGCCCTATCAATACTAGAATCACCTTACAAGGAATATTGAAACATTCTACCATAAACAGAAAAAATAGCCAAAGTACACAAAACTTTGAGTAAGGTAACAGACAGAATCAGAAAATTCCAACTTTTTATCAGAATAGGTTTTTAAACACTTTATTATACTATAAAGGCTAAAAGAGGGGAGTAAGAAGAATAATGAATAGGTACTTCAATTTGATAACAAACTCACAAGATGAAAAGGGACAATTTGAGATGACAAAAACACAAAAGAGGAAGAGGAAAAGGATGAAACTTATAAAGGAAATGATAATAAAATGGTAGTAGCAGATAAAAGACTATTTTGTCCATGAAACTTTCTTTATAAACCACTTTTTCACCACAAAACATAAATTTAGAGCAGAGATATGAAATATAAAAAAAGAGAAAACTGAGAAAAATTTAATAGAAAACCACTCAATCAAAATGGCAGACAGAAGTACATGGAAAAAGAAATAGTAGATATCTAGAGCAACCAGAAAACAAAAGAAAAAATGGCAGTACTAAATCCTCATCTATCAAGAACTATTCTAAATGTAAATGAATTGAATTCACCAATAGAAAGAAACAGAATGACTGAGTGGATTGAAGGGAGAAAAAAGAAAAAGCCAACAATATACTGCCTCCTGAGCACTCATTTCAGTTCTAAAGACAAACATGGACTAATGCTGAAGTAATAGAAGATAATAGTGCGAGCAGATTCAGCCAAAAGAAAGTTAGCATACCCATATTCATATCAGACAAAACAGACATCGAGGCAAAAAAAAAAGGTAACAAAAGACAAAATGGACAGTATATAATGATAAATGAAAAATTCATCAAGAAGACAATAGTTATTACTATATATGCACCTAAGACAGGAACAACAAAATAACAATATATAAAATAATTGTGAGCAGCAGAATACACATTCTTCTCAAGTACATGTGAAACTTTCTCAAGGATAGACCATATGATGGGACACAAAACAAGTCTCAATACAGTTAAGAAATTGAAATCAGAACAAGCTTCTTTTCTGATCACAATGGTTAGAACCTACAAATAAATTACAAGAAGAGAAGTGGGAAAATCACAAATGTGTAAAGACTGAACAGTGTGCTACTGAAGAGTTATGATGTCAAAGAAATCAAAGGAGAAATCACAAATTACCTGAAGACAAATTAAAATCAAAATATGATATACCAGAATCTATGGAATTAAGCAAAAACAGCACCAAGAGGGAAGTTTATAGCAATACAAGGCTCTCTCAAGAAATACGAAAATTAACAATGTAACCTACCACCTAAATGAACTAGAAAAAGAAGAACAAATGAAGCCCAAAGTAAGTAGAAGAAAGGAAATAATAAAAATCAGAGTAGAACAAGTGAAATAAAGACTAAAATACAATAGAAGAAAAAAAAAAACAGTGAAACTAAGAGCTGGTTCTTTGAAAAGATAAGCAAATTTGACAAACCTTTACTTACAAAAGAAAGAAACAGAAGGTCATGATAAATAAAATCAGAAACATGGGAAGATAAATAAAAATGGATACCACTGAAATGCAAAGGTTTATAAGAGAATATTATGAAAAACTATATGCCAACAAATTGGACAACCTAGAAGAAATGAACACATTCTTAGAATCATACAACCTTCCAAGACTAAATCATGAAAAAACAGGAAATCTAAGTAAGCCAGTCACTAGTACAGAGATTCAAACAGTGATCAAAAAGTAACCTGAAAACAAAAGTCCAGGACTATATGGCTTCACAGGTGAATTCTCTCAAACATTCAAAGACAATTTAATATCTATCCTTCTCACACATTTACAAAACCTGGAGGAAGTGGAAGGAATGCTTCCTAACTCATTCTATGAGCCCAACATCACCCTGACAACAAAACCAAAAACATCATAAATAAAGATTACAGGATAATAACTTTGATGAACATAGATGTAACAATCTTCAGCAAAATATGAGCAAACCAAATACAGCAATGTATTAAAAGAATCATACATACACCATGATCTCATAG
Source organism: Bos taurus (assembly GCF_002263795.3). NCBI lineage: Eukaryota > Metazoa > Chordata > Mammalia > Artiodactyla > Bovidae > Bos > Bos taurus. The sequence continues at coordinate 48,734,283 of NC_037328.1, forward strand.
GATTTACTTCAGGGATGCAAGGTATTTCAACAACAACAAAACAATCAACATGATACACCACATTAACAAACTGAAGAATAAAAACCATATGATAATCTCAATAGGTGAAGAAAAAAGACTTTGACAATATCCAATACTCACTTATGATAAAAACTCTCAATAAAGGAGGTACAGAGGAACATACTTCAATATAATGAAGGATATAAGTGACAAACCCACTTTTCACAGTATACTCAATGGTGAAATAGTAAAAGCTATCCCTCTAAAGGAACAAGTTAAAAACAAACAAACACTCTTGCCATTTGTATTCAACATAGTATTAGAAGTCCAAGACAGGACAATTGGTCAAGAAAAAGAAATAAAAGGCATCCAAATTGGAAAGGAAGAAGTAAAACAGTTACTATTAATGGATGACATGATTATATACATAAAAAAACCTAAAGACTCAAAAATCAAAAAACTATTAGGAATAATAAACAAATATAGAAAAACTTGCAGGGTATAAAATCATCATACAAAAATGTGTTATGTGTCTCTACCTTAACAGTGACCTAGCACAAAGAGAAATTAAGAAGGCCATTTACAACTTCAACAAAAGAATAAAAGACTTGGAATATATTTAACCCCAAAGGTGAAAGACCTGTACAGAGAAAACTATATGTTGTTGGAAGAAACTGAAGACATAAATAAATGCAAAAGATAGTCCATGCTCATGGATCAAAATAATTAACATTGTTAAAATGTTTTCATTACCTAAAGCAATCTATAGATTTAATGGCAAACCCTATAAAAATCCCAAGGACATTTTTTACAAAAACAAAACAAAAAATTCTTAAATGTGTGTGGAGTCATAAAAGACTATGTACAGCCAGAGCAATCCTGAGAAAATGTTGGAGATATCACACTTCCTGATTTCAAACTAGATTTCAAAGTCATAACAGTGATCAAAACAGCATCATTTGGACAGAAAACATGAAGTATAAATCAATGAAACAGAACTGAGATCTCAGAAATAAAGTCATACATATATGTGTGCGTGTGTGGGTGCTCAGTCACTCAGTCATGTCCAATTCTTTGTGATCCCATGGACTGCAGCCCACCAGGCTCATCTGTCCAGAGAATTTTCCAAGCAAGAATATTGAAGTGGGCTGCCATTTCCTACTCCAGAGGATCTTGTTAATCCCAGAATCAAACACGCATCTCCTGCATCTCCTGCCTTGGCAGTCAGATTCTTTACCACTGTGCCACCTGGGTAAGCCCTCATACATATATGGACAATTAATTTATGACAAAAAAGTAAAGAACATAAAACAGAAAGACAGTCCTCTTCAATAAATAGTGTTGAGAAAACTAAACAGCCTCATGCAAAAAATTAAAAAAAAAAAAGATAAAACTAGACCGTTATCTCACACAAAACATAAAAATCAACTCAAAACACATTAAACATTTGAATGAAAGACCTGAAACCATAAAACTCCTAGAATAAAACATAGGCAGTATGCTCTTTGATATCTTAGCAATGTCTTTCTAGATATCCTCAAACAAGGGAAGCGAGCAAAAATAAATGGGACCACATCCAATTAAAAAGGCACTGCACACAAAGGAAACCATCAACAAAATAAACAGACAACTGGAAACCTACTAAATTGAGAAGATATTTGCAAGTGCTGTATTTCATAAGAGGTTAATATCCAAAATGTATTATATTAAGAATGCATACACTCAAAAATAACAAAAAAGCAAGCAATCCAATTAAAAGTGGGCAAAAATGTATCTTATGATGCATGATAAGGGAATTAGTTCCACTCTGAGGACAAGTCCGAAGGCAGGAGACGTTCAATGTCCCAGCCTAAGATGGCCAGACAGAGAAGAGGTAAAGTCTTTGAATGATGTTGACTCTTTTCTTTGATATCCTATAACCTAAAAAGCTATGATGTAAAATTAACAATATTTAAATACTATGATATAAAGTGAGGGGTAGCATAATATCCACTCCAAATGAAGCCTCTTTGACATAAGGATTATTTTGAGTTGACTATTTTTGAGAGGCTGCAGACACAGGAGAATCTCCAAAAGCAGAGTGTAAGTTGTCCCATTGTGAGAGAAATTTATAAGGGAAATTTCCCTTTATAAGAGTGTCTACCTCTGTACTAGGAAGAGAAAGATGAATCAAATCACAAGAATCTCTAGTCAATGGAGAAGACACAAACAAATCTGCATAACCACCTTCAGTTCAGTTACTCAGTCACTCAGTCGTGTCCGATTCTTTGCGACGCCATGAATCGCAACATGGCAGACCTCCCTGTCCATCACCAACCCCCCGAATTCACCCAAACTCATGTGCATCGAGTCGGTGATGCAGCCATCTGATCCTCTATTGTCCCCTTCTCCTCCTGCCCCCAATCCCTCGCAGCATCAGGGTCTTTTGCAATGAGTCAACTCTTCTCATGAAGTGGCCAAAGTATTGGAGTGTCAGCATCAGCATCAGTCCTTGTAATGAACACCCAGGACTGATCTCCTTTAGGATGGACTGGTTGGATCTCCTTGCAGTCCAAGGGACTCTCAAGAGTCTTCTCCAACACCACAGTTCAAAAGCATCAATTATTTGGTGCTCAGCTTTCTTCACAGTCCAACTCTCACATCCATATATGACCACTGGAAAGACCATAGCCTTGCTCTTGTTTATTGTGTTTTTACTAATAAACTTTTCATAACTGTTCCACAACTCCCAGCATCTTTAATTTGGCTGAAGATGATATTAAAGGTAGTGGCTTGGGCCATTTCAGAAAATTTTCCTGGGTTTCTCCCATGAATAAGTGAGGTATGCATGTTATTAAATATCTTTTCATGCATGTTATTTTTTTTTCTTTTTGTGTTTTAGCCATAAGAACCTAGAAAGGTAGAAGGAAAATTATTTTTCCTCTTCTATGAAAGTCAACACATCTTATGATATATAATAAGGAAATAAGAGAGGAAGAAACAAAGGTAATTATGTAATGTGCACACACATACTCGTGGCAAAATAAAGAGAAAACACTCATGATAATTACAGTCCTCCTTTCTGTAACTGATCATGTAATGTTATACCTGGTCTTTATAAATATCTTCTTCCACTATCCATTCTGGTTTTCCTATTCTTTCAGCAAGTAACTCAAGTGGTCATGGGTCTTTCCTTGGAAGAGAGACCAGGGACTTCATTCCTGAAGGTATAGTCCAGCCCAGATCATGTTGCTATTGTTTTCTCTTGACCTTAATCATAGGGCATGGTAAAATTAAGAGACACACTAAAAGATCTCCTGCATTCTAGACATTTATTTCCTTACCATTACTGTGGAATAACAGTCAAATTTCCTTTTGGTGGTCAGCATTAATCAATCTAGCCAGGACAATAACTTTCTATGCCTGTTTATTCAGAGGTATGAGGTGTCCAAAGTAGCCAGTGGTAGTCCTAACTTCCAATTCAATGGACTAATTATTGTGTCTTTTGGTGGAAAGTACTCCTCCCTCTAGAACTGAGATCTCTAGGTCAGCAAAGCATAAGACCTGGGAACAGAAAACAAACACTGTGCAGTGGATCACTAGGGGTAATATTGAATAGAGACATTCCCATTTCCAGGCTTTTATTCCTAGGTCTCTAAACTGCCAACTATGCAAGAAATAGCATCATACACTGGACACTAATTCAGAACAATATAGCCCTCTGGAGAGAACCTTTCCCAGGCCTGGAAGTTATAGCCGCCTGGCTGATGCTATATCTCATTCTTCAAAAGGCTTTGGATCCTTCTATCAAACAGCTGACTTAGGAAGGTGTGGAACATGATTAAGACTAGTGAATTTCACAAGCAGAGGCTCACAGCCAAAATTATGTAACTGTGAAATGAGTTCCTTGATAAGAAGCAACATTGTATATAATGACACACCAGTGGATAAAGCATTTTGTAAGCCTGTGGATGATAATTTTGGCAGACACACTGTATACAAGAAGGCAAATCCATAATAGAGGGTCCATACTCCATTTAACACCAGGAAAAGGTCAGTTTTCATTCCAATCCAAAGTAAGGCAATGCCAAAGAATGTTCAAACTACCTCACAGTTGCACTCATTTCACACTCTAGCAAAGTAATGCTCAAAATTCACCAAGCTAGGCTTCAACAGTATGTGAACCGAAACCTTCCAGATGTTCAAGCTGGATTTAGAAAAGGCAGAGGAACCAGAGATCAAACTTCCAACATCCATTGGATCATAGAAAAAGCAAGAAAATTCCAGAAAAACTACTTGTGCTTGATTGACTATGCTAAAGTCTTTGTGTGGATCACAACAAACTGTGGAAAATTCATAAAGAGATAGGAATACCACATCACTTTACCTGCCTCCTGAGAAACCTGTATGCAAGTCAAGAAGCAACAGTTAGAACCAGACATGGAACAACAAACTGGTTCCAAATTGGGAAAGGAGTATGTCAAGGCTGTATATAGTCACCCTGCTTATTTAACTTATACACAGAGTACATCATGTTATTTGAAATAGTGGGCTGGACGAAGCACAAGCTAGAATCAAGATTGCCTGGAGAAATATCAATAACTTCAATATGTAGAAGACACCAACATTATGACAGAAAGTGAAGAGGAACTGAAGAGCCTTTTGATGAAAGTGAAAGGAGGAGAGCTGGTTTAAAACTCAACATTCAAAATTAAGATCATGGCATCCAGACCCATCATTTCATGGCGAACAGGTGGGGAAACAATGGCAACAGTGACATACTTTATTTTCTTGGGATCCAATATCACTACAGATGGTGACTGCAGCCATGAAATTAAAAGACGCTTGATCCACCAAATTAAAAGAAAAGTTATTACCAACCTAGACAGCATATTAAAAAGCAGAGACATTACCTTGCCAACTAAGATCCATATATTAAAAGCTATGATTTTTCCAGCAGTCATGTATGGATGTTAGAGTTTGACCATAAAGAGGGCCAAGCGCTGAAGACTTGATGCTCTTTAACTGTGGTGTTCGAGAAGACTCTTGAGAGTCCCTTGGACTACAAGGAAATGAAACAAGTCAATCCTAAAGGAAATCATCCTGAATATTCATTCATTGGAAGGACTGATGCTGAAGCTTCAATACTTTGGCCACCTGATGTGAAGAGCCAACTCTTTAGAAAATACCTTGATGCTGGGAAAGATTGAAAGTAGGAGGATAAGGGGATAACGGAGGATGAGATGGTTGGATGGCATCACCGACTCAATGGACATAAGCTTGAGCAAGCTCCAGGAGATGGTAAAGGGCAGGGAAGCCTGGCCTGGTGCAGTCCACGCAGTCACAGAGTCAGACAGGACTGAGGAACTGAACAGCAATGACTACATTTTAGAGAATGACATCCCATCCCTTCTGGGTACCATCTCAAGGCTTTTGCTTTAGTTGAAACTTCTATAAGCCATCCCCTTGTCTATCAGGCCATTTTATTTTGGTATTTGATAGGATCAGTGGCTAGAATACCACAGTCATGAGACTACTGCTGCAAGTCCTCTGCTATAAAATAGAATACTTAAGTTGATGAAATGTTATGGTGAGTCCTATATTGGTGGATCAAACACTTCAGAAGCCTCAAATAATAGAGGTGTCTGAGGTTATATAGGCAAGAAAGGCAAACCCACACAAAAAAAATTTGGGCATATTTCAATAAAGATGTATCTCTATCTTTTTCAGAGATATAAGGGTCCAATGTAATCAAATCTCTAACTATATTTGGTTGATATTCTAAAGACATGCTATGTCAAGGGATTAATGTCAGTCTGTAGATGACAAATGTATAGATACCAATAGCAGAAACTATATCAGTAACCAATAAGTAGAAGCCCACTGGGTTCAAGAATAGTTACTACTCCTGCCACCATGACTAATGCATTCATGTGCCTATTGTGCCAGCACTGAAGTGGCTAATGACAGAAGATAGCTGATATCAACTATTTGAGTCATTTTGTCTACGTTGTCCTTCAGTGCTTCTTCTGAGGAGAATGGTGACTGGTGGGTTTTAATGTGCTACACAGTTATTTTGTCTTCATACCCACGTCTGAACCTTTTGACCTCTCCTAATGTTGGCATCCTGACTTCACATAATGAGGATCCTTGTTTTCTCTGTTTCTAAGAGTCATTCTAACAGCATGCTAGTACCATGTCATGAAGTCTTTTACATTTTGTTCAATAACACACCCCAAAAAACTGCTCCAATATTTATAAACTCTCCTTATAAAAAAAAAAAAGACCTACCATATCATCACCATCATCTTTAAAGAAATACGAAGGTAGAGGTTAGCAGTGAGGTATGGGATACTGTCTCAAGTTCAGAAGATAAAGGAAAGTGACTGTTCAAGATATTTTAGAATGTTAACCAACACCATGCCTCAGTAACCAATTGCTTCTCAGTATGTATGTATGTTGGAGAAGGCAATGGCACCCCACTCCAGTACTCTTGCCTGGAAAATCCCATGGACAGAGGAGCCTGCAGTCCATGGGGTCGCTAGAGTCAGACACGACTGAGGGACTTCCCTTTCACTTTTCACTTTCATGCATTGGAGAAGGAAATGGCAACCCACCCCAGTGTTCTTGCCTGGAGAATCCCAGGGACAGGGGAGCCTGGTGGGCTGCCGTCTATGGGGTCGCACAGGTCGGACACGATTGAAGCGACTTAGCAGCAGCAGCAGCAGCAGCATGTATGTATGTATAATTCAACCAACACTGGAGATCTGCTACCCTTATGATAAAGTCTGACTTAGTACTTTACTCTTCTGTCCTCTAGTTGGAGGAAATAAGACTCCCATTTTAGGTTGTCAAGGAGGCTTTCACACTTAGCCTTTAATTCCAAATTATTACCCCAATCTTTTATTTTCTTTTATGAAGGCATTTATGGCCCTTAGCAACAACCAACTAGTTCTACAGTCTCTATAATAACTTTTCCTCACAATTCTGAAGTTTGATGTATTTTACCTCCAAGGCACATCCACTTTCCCTAGTACACTATCTCTACTTAACACCTTTAAACTTCTAACAATTGCACCACTGCTGGATAGGAAACCATGGGTAATTCAGCTCCAGAAACTCATTTTGCAATGTACTTTCTTAGAACTTCTGGTACCAAATGTCATAGGTCTGGTTCTTTGGGAAACAGACTGAGAGGGAGATTTGTGTCCATGACATTAAATGGGGAGAGCACTCAGAAACAACAAATGTAATGAAGTCAGGGAAGCAGAAGAGTTCTGAAGATGAGAGGGCCCTTTAGATTTGTCACAACTAAGACAAACAGGATGAATCTTTTACTCCTGCATGGATCACTCATTTTTGTGGGTTGACTCCCTGAGGTAGTGCATCCTTCAAAAAAGCAGATCCTCTGGGCAGGGTCCTGGGGAGAGACTTAGCTGTGGCCTACCAACAGGTAACATTCCAATAAGCTGGGGAAGATAAGTGTTTCTCTCCTGAAGGGGTAATCTGGTAGTGCTCTACAACATCTGTTATGGAGGTTTGGACACCAATATGTGCTCCAGTGTATACTTCACTGCTACTGAGCCTGTAAATTACCCACTTTAAAACATTACTGCTAATTTCTACATGATGCATTTGTGAAAACCAAGCTTTTTATCTCTGGTTGGAAGTAGCATTGTGTTCTACTTTTTAAGTAGGGAGTATTTCATAGATGTTATTTATCCTTAAATGAGAGCAGACTTATTCAGGTTTGCAATTTACTGCTAAAGAATAAAGTAGAATTTTCTTCGGTCTTTCTTCCCTGTTTACCTATTTATCATCAGAAGCTTTCTCTTACATCTTCAACTAGAAGGCTCAATTTTATGCACATCCCCTAAAGCCAAGTATCTTGTTTTTTGTTTTAAATCACTTAGCTTCTGGGAATGTGATGACTTAAGCAGATACTTACTTTCCATTTGCATGATATTATAAGGCCTATAATTTGAAGTAGCTTGTGTCTGGCATTTCAATATATCAGAGAATGAATGGAGGGCAAAATATGTCCCTCTGAAAGTCTAATGGCTCTTTGAGGGTGAGCACTTTACTTTTGCTAACTTCCTCCAACCTGCAAGTTCACTTATTATTCACCTTCATAATTACCTTGGCAATATTTCTAAGATTTACACTTATATATTTGTTGTAGAAGAGAAATAATAATGGATTATAGTACAAGGTGAAAAAGCCCTAATTTTCTGGGAAACTGATTGTGAACCTTAGTGAAAAGCCTCAACTCCTTTCAGTTTGGGAAAGCACTTTGATATAATGATGATATGTGAAAGTGGGAAGACATAATTTTCTACAGAATATTGCTTGGACTCCATCACTTTTCTGCCTGAGCCTACAGTGTCTACTTCACTGAATAAAATTCCTCATGGTTTCTAGCATATAATAGACCAATATGCTTATACCATATTCCCAGGCAGTTAAATCTCTTGGATCTGTTTGCATTTTTATGAGTATTTTAACAAAATGGTATAAGATATCAAAAATCAGGCATTATACATAAATCAGGCATTATATATTAGAAACTCAATATTCCTTTTTAAAATGTTAAGTAAACATAAATAGAAAATGATATAGTGATAATTTAGGTTGTAAGAAAAAGAAATACATAGCTTATTTTTTAGAAAGTCTCTTCAGTAAATTACATGCTTACTCAATATACATCCTTACCTTTAAAGACCTCAGAAGAACATAACTGAAAAGGAAGAACAAGAGGGTAACTGACATTGATCCACTACCATTCATGGTTAATTTTGAAATTCAAGAAATAAGTTTTTTCATCTCGGAATATGCCATATGTATGAAAAGAGTCTCCTGCTTTCTTCCTTCATCTGGGAAGAAGAAAAATTAATAAGCAAAGCCCCAAATAAACAAAAATTAAAATCTACTTCTCCCATTCCCTCTCTCCAAAAAAACTTTGAGGGCTTTTACTATCCTTTAAGGCTTCCCAGCCGTAAAGAGTCCTCCTGCCAGTGTATGAGATGCATGTTTGATTCCTGGGTGGAGAGGATTCCTTGGATGAGGAAACGGCAACCCACTCCAGTATTCTGGCTTGGAAAATCCTATGGACAGAGGAGCCTGGTGGGCTGCAGCCCATGCAGCCGTCACAGAGTCAGTCACGACTGAACATATGTGCATGCGCGCAGACACACACATATACATACACACACACACAATTCTTTAAGCACTCTTTTGCACTTTCATTCCACATAAAAAACACCAGATCTAAAATGTTGCTGTCTCATTCATATGATCAAAAGATCTAATAGGTTACGTGATATTCTTTAAATAAAATTGAATAATTGTTTATAGTAAGTGTCATTACTCAAATTTAGCCAGGAGAAGTACATTGCACTGGTTCTTTTTTTTTTTTAAAGTTTACTGTTTTATCATAATATAGCTGTTACTACATGTATAATAAGCTTTTTCATGTCATCCTATGTCTAATAACATTGGACAAGAGTTAAAATATACCCATTCCTAAATAATATCAATATAGGGCATGTTCCTGTTCTCTTTACTGAATTTTTTGCTAAGTTCATTCAAATGCCTACAAAAAAATTAAAAAAAAGAATGTACAGAAAAGGTGACAAGAAAGAATGCATACATAATACTTATTTTGTTAAAGTAGGTATTTACAGCAATGCAAGAAACTAACAAAGCTGTAGCAAATACACAAAAACATTCAGGCAACTTAAAAAGATTTGAGAGGAGTTTTTGTCCTAATAACATTATTTCACTTTTACCAAAATTAATTCAGAATAAGAATGCGCATGAATCAATAGTAGGTACCCAACCTGAAATGAAGTGATTGCTTTAAATGATTTCTAATACATCATATCTTATTATATTAGGATATGACAGGTTATGCTGTGCTTCATTGGGTTACATATTATCATTTTGAATATAACTTCAGTCTATCTAATATAAGATGATGAATCAGGAAATAAAATGACAAGGACTCATTTATTTCTAGGTCTTAAATTAGATTTTTCTGTCCACACAAAAGGCAGGAAACCAAAATGTCTTCCAAGAGGGCTGTCTCATTCATGTCAACGAGCAATCACCAGCTACTGCCTCTCATTCAGTTTGGGCATGAATGTTTGTTGTCTTTGTAAGAACTAGTGTAAATGAGACAGTTTTTATGAGACTAGCATATATCTGGCTTTCTACTGGTTTTGTGTGGCTGTGATACTGTCAGAAGCATTATGTCAAACTTGGGGAATCAGAAAAGTGCATTCAAAAATTATTGTATAATCTGAGAACACCATGGAGACCTGCTGTGATCCCATTATAATATATATTAAGAGAGGAAATAAACTTAATGGGCATGTATAAGAAGAACCTAGTAATCAAAACATAACTGGATAGAATGTGGTTTAGTGTGTATTTTTTAATATAAACATAGGAAATGGAAAGCTGGAAAAATTTTTTTTAATTAAGAAGAGTAGGTTAATTCATGTCAATGTATAGCAAAAACCACTACAATATTGTAAAGTAATTAGCCTCCAATTAAAATTAATTAATTAATTAAAAAAAAGAAGAGTAGAACATACTCTATCTAGTTTAAAACTCATTCTGGTTTCATAGATAATAAATATCAAACTGTATCCCAACATGGTAGGAGTAAAAATATCATCACTAGAAAAATGTTAATTTTTATTGCCTAGGTAGGGAGGGAGGTAAACTTAAAGGTAATGTATCCAAAGGTGTTATAGATAATGTGGTATAAAAGATGTGTCATTGGATTACCAGTGCTGAAATATTAAAACCTTTAATACAAGTGAAAGAAAATATGACATTTAATAAATGCAAATAAAAAAAGGTTTGAGTCAATATATTTTAATTCAGTTAATTTGTATTTCTCAGATATGCCTTCCTATGTTGCACATTCATTATGTATCAAGGTTCTAGCAATCTAAAAATTTAAGGAAAACAGATGGATCTCATTAAAACTTTAACAAAAAGTTACTTACAGGGACAGTAGACCATGTTGGCAAAAATAAAATCATTATATTACTAAGTAGTTAGTTTATCTATAAGGTAGAAATAACTGAATATTAGATGATCAAATTCACAATTATTGTCACAAGTTAAAAAGACACACAAAAAAACCCCTCAATTATTTGCTATAGTTTCATGCTATAAAATTTGAATATATACTTTTCATAACTTTGATACTGGATCAGAAAATATAACAAATGCTTTTATATACTCATCGTAAGGTATTTATGGGTTGCAGTCACTAAAATGTGCTTCAGGAATATTTAGGTGCAACTGAAGACCAAAAGATATAAGCGTACCACATACAATAGTGAGTAATGTACCTGCTTCTCTCTTCCACTTGGAATGTGCTGGTTTAGCTGATAATTAATGAAATAGCAAATATGTGATTATACTCTTATAGCCAGGTAAATCAATACTATTTTCTGTATATAGAATAATTTTAGCTTCACTGTTGTGGATTTAAGACAGATAACATTCTATCCTGTAAAAACCTGACAGTGATTTAAAACTAATAATAAGTTAGTCTTCAAAGCACTGAAATGTAATTAGCAAAGAACTTTACATTGTTCAACCTAAGGATAACTCTACTTGAGAGATGTGGTTAAAGCTAGTATCCTGTCATCTGCAAAGCACCATGTGATTATTTCAGATGGAAGACACTTGACAATATAAGGGCTTATTATAAATGTCTTAACAGAATTGATAGTTTGTTGTAATGCACAATTAGGACATTGGGGGAAAAAAGCAACAAGGGGCTTCTAAAATAAATAATCATATGAAATTCACTTTTCCTTCACAATCATTTTTCGTCTTGCCTCAAAGGTGTACTAAGCTGCTGATTTACCAAGAGTTAGTTCCTCTTGCATTAGATTGTGAAATGAATGGGTAAATCTGTTTTGCTGATTCAAGTGATATCATCCATCATCCATGTGAAGGCATCAGGGATACATTACTTGTTTTCAGAAGACATATACTACATTTGAAAATCTTAGACATAACATCTAGACACAGTGCCTACTCTTTTGCTCTTATGCCATCTGCATAGAACTAGAAAAATAACTCTCTGCATCAGTTTAGCAAGGACAATCATCCGTGAAAAAGAAAAGTAGTTGGTTATTGTGTCTTGAATTTTGTTTGTTTTTGCCTTTTTATTCAAAATTTAGTTTGGTTTTCTTTACTAATTATACTGGAAAATCCACGTATATTCTTTTTCTTATTCCATACTTAATATCTATCTCCCTTTATCTCTTCCTCTCACTCTCTCTCTTTCCCTGCCTTTTTCCTCCCTTTCTATCTCACTCACCCTCATGTATGTTAATGGCACCAAACATAAAAGTTTTTGATTAGTTATTTACCTAGTTGGTTTCTGCTTTTATAATATTAAGGAGACTGGGATTCCAATAAATTCGATGAGCCATAGTACTTACATGTAAGACTCAAAAAACAAAACTTGTTTAGTATTTTTCAGAAGTTTTTTGCATGGGCCTTAATAAACAGGCACATAGACTATTTATCAAATTGTTACTAGAAAAATAAAACAAACCAGTAATTGTGAATCGAAATGAGTGCAAGGTTCACTGTAAACTAATAAAAATCCTTCATTTTAAAATGAGAAGGTACAATTTCACAAAGAAGTAGTGTGAACCAAAAGTTAAAACTTTTTTTTATTTTCATTTATTTTTGCAGCACAGCATGACATGTGGGATTATAGTTCCTCTACCAGTGATCAAACCCACATCCTCTGCATTGGAAGCATGCAGTGTTAACCATAGGATCACCAGGGAACTATATGTTCTAAACAACTATGAAAACAGAATAAGATTTCTAGCTGAAAACAAAGTTTCTCTATGAAAACTTGCTAAAAAACAGCCTATTCAATTTGAAGGAATTATTTATTGAATATTCCTGCTCAATAAAATGGTTTTCTTTGTAAGTTCAACCATATTGGAAATGTTTCATCATGCCAAATTCATAATTTACTATTCAATACATATACTACTTTGCTATGTATACATATATGTAACATACAGTATTCATTAGATAGATAAATACCTATGTAAATTAATTTAGTGAAAAGCTGTGAACTATATTTAATAATAAGGACAGGTGTGTCCAACTCTTTGTGACCCTGGACTGTGGCCCACCAGGCCCCTCTGTCCATAAGATTTCCAGACAAGAATACTGGAGTGGGCTGCCATTTCCTCCTTCAGAGGATCTTCCAGACCTAGGGATCAAACCTGTGTCTCCTGTGTCTCCAGCATTGCAGGTGAATTCTTTACCCACTGAGCCACCAGGGAAGCCAATAATAAGGTCAAATAGTAGCTTATAGGGTAATTATGTAGGAATAAATAATTAATAAACAAAACATTCTTTTTCAACAAGTATCACTAATTCTTTGTAAATGTATCTCCTGCACTGCAAATGGATTATTTACTCCTGGAGCCCCTGAAAAGCCCATAGTAGTAAAGACAAAGCAGTAACTTGAAGTTTTTTTTTTTTTTTTTTTTAAGAAAAAGACATTGGAAATGATTTTATATTAACAGGTAAGTTGTCAAATCAATGGAAGTTTCCTTTTTCATAGTAATGTTTCACTGGAGCATGAAGCTTCTTGTAATAGTAACTTCTTTCACTCAAACTATTTTAATTCAAATATTATAAGTTTTTGTTTTGCTCAAAGATAAAACAGACAGAAAAGGACAAGATCTACACAGATATTACCGTTAGTACAAAAATGTTATTTCTGCCCAATTCACATAATAAATAGGAACACAAGCCTTAGAACACATGACAAAGAAAATATGATGATATTAAAATGTAGATTTTTTTCTTATAAATACACCATTTCAAAGGCAGCTTTCCTCTATAATTTAAGTGTCTCTTAAAATATATGAATAAAGTTGGCAATCAAATGATCCATGCAATTAATAATTTTATTATCACTTTTATTTTATGTTGGATAAATCCCAAAGCAATCCTGAAATATGAGCAGGTATCTCTATAAAACTCAGAGATGCCATGATCTACATTCATCCTATGTTACTCTATCTAGTTAAATAATGTTACTGTAATGATCGTTCAATTGTAATTTATAAAACATCTATACAAAATTAAATGCTGTAGAATATCATCTATATCATAATTAATTGGAGTGAAATGGGTATATAAACAATCAGTGATAATCATCCACAGATATTATTAAATTTCTATATAATAGGATATTGCTATGTGGAAAAGGAAATGTTCAAAACATGATTACAGTGTCTCTCTTTACCTGTGGGGAGGCTGCAGAAAAATGAAAAAGAAAGATGACTTGTTCCAATCACTTTGTTGTTGCTGTTGTTCAGTCATTGAGTCGTGTCCAACTCTTTGTGACCCTATGGACTGCAGCATGCCAGGCTTCCCTGTCCTCCACCATCTCCCAAAGTTTGTTCAAACTCATGTCCATTGAGTCAGTGATGCTATCCAACCATCTCATCCTTTACCACTCCCTTCTCCTCCTCCAATCACTTTGCAAACATGCCAAGTGGTATATGGTAATCACACATACTTGGTATTTGGTAGCAGAAGAATCTTTATATTTGAGATGCTTTTGCAAGATGGACTTAGCCTGATCAAGATTGCTTGCAGAAAATAAATATGGCATTTTAGGATGCTTGAGAAACGTAATATAAACTATAACTATCGAGGTATAACTTGTAGGTGTTTCATAAACAAATCAGATCCTTTTTGTGTTAATGATGACATACATACATCATCGAAGGACCACAATGCTAACAATCAAACCAGAGTACATCCTAAGGCTGCAAGTAACAACCTGGGGAGCTGTACAGAGTCCTTCACTTCACAGTGCTTCTTCAACTATGTCTCACATTTATTGTCATTTTTGAAATGTTTAAATTAGTAAACTTTGATACTAGCGAAGTGCTTCAACTTTTATGGGATTTAACAATCCCAGGTTGTGAGTTATCTCAGGGTGGCAATCATGTTTGAAAGAAGGAATTAAACTATTTGCTTTGAAGCTACTTGAGCAAAGCTATTACTCTGTATTTACATAGACTGTGTATTTTGGTGGAAAGGAGGTTGTAATGGAAGGATTGATACAGATTATGGATTTAAAACTCCAAGCCCATACAATTCTTGGCACTATCACTGTAGTATAAATAGTGTAAATGCCTAAGAGATAAGCAAATCTCATTTGGTATGTATCAATTACTTGAGAAGAAGAGATGAGACTAGTCATTTTTTCATTTTCTGTGTCATTTTTTATTCGTATACTAGGTGTATACTAATACACTAAGTGTATTAGTCACTAGTTGGGCCTATGAAGATATTTAGCAAATAAATGACATACATGAAATTTAGATTTTAGGTAGATATATCCTACTCTTGATGTAGAGAATAATTTGGAAAAGAGCATAAGCAGGCAGGGTTGGGAATGAAAGACCATATTTATTGAGGGAAAAATTAATGTAGGATTTATATATGGATATACAATTTATATATGGAGATGTAAGATTTATATATGGACAGTCCCTTGGACTGCAAGGAGATGCAAGCAGTCAATCCTAAAGGAAATCAGTCCTGAATATTTATTGGAAAGATTGATGCTGAAGCTGCAAGTCCAATACTTTGGACACCTGATGCAAAGAATTGACTCATTGGAAAAGACCCTGATGCTGCGAAAGATTGAAGGCGGGAGGAGAAGGGGACAACAAAGGATGACACTGTTGGATGGCATCACCAACTTGATGAACATGAGTTTGAGCAAGCAAGGGAGTTGGTGATGGATAGGAAAGCCTGGCATGCTGCAGTCCATGGGGTTGCAAAGAGTCGGACACAATTGAGTGACTGAACTGAAATGAACTTCTATATGGATGGGCTTCCCATATGGCGTACTGGTTAAGTATCCACCTACCAATACAGGAGACAAAGGTTCTATCCCTAGGTCAGGAAGATTCCCTGAAGTAGGAAATTGGCAACCCCCTCCAGTATTCTTGCCTGGGAAATCCCATGGACAGTGGAGCCTGATGGGCTACAGTCCATGGGGTTGCAAAAAGTCAGACACAACTAAGCACGCAGGCACTCATTGATTATATATGGATAGGGATGACAGTTGCAGAGATAATTTGGAGGGACTTGCAATCTGTTGTATGTCAGGAATTCTGGGTAAAAGTAAAATTCAGGATGAATGTAATTACGTGTTTTCCATAAGTAGTATTTGTAGACAAGAGACAAAGAAATTATATACAAAGTCCCAGAATACAATAATTTGTCTTTTTTTTTTTTTTCTTTCATATAATCCACTGGTATTGGGAACATGAAAAGGGTGTGTTAGAAGATTCTCCCTCAGTCCTATGGATCTAGTCTATGCAAATGGCTCCTAAATATTATAATATATTCACATGATCTGTTCACACCAAGTTTCTTTTTAGCTGCAAAGTAGATACAACCAGCAACCCCCCTCGGAAAAAAAAGTGAGCTTTTTTAAGCTACATTAATCACTTAATACATTGACAAGTGCCTGAAAAGCAAACATGTATGAGAAACTGAAGCACAAAGAAAGGGCACAAAGAAAATTCATTTATATCAAGAATACAATCTCAAAAAACAGAGAACTTTAGTATAAATAAAGGTGCTGGAGAACAAGAAGGGACCAGAGGGGACTCCATGATCGAATACTCTTTGAAAGCACAGGCAGTAGTAGCAAAGGACAGACCCCACCCCTCCTCTGCCCACTGGCCAGAGAGGGGCACACTTTGGAGAGCTGTGGAGTGACCAGTCATACAGTGGAGACAGAAACCAACTGGCACCGGCAGAGGACAAGGTCACCACGATGCATTTTCCTCGAGTCTGTCTGAGCCAGCTGGGGGATCTTCTGCCCATTTCCCAAGTTTGTGCAAGGTGGGAACCCAGAGCCATGCGCCATCGTTAACCTCGTTAGTAAATCAATTTGTGAGGTCAGTGGCGAGGATGAGACATGGGGTAAGGGTCCACCACATTCACAGCTTCACATCAGTGCCACCTGAGGACTTACCTGGTTGTGAGGAGACAATCTCTACCACAGACTAGCTGGGTGACCTGCATCAGCTTCTTTTCCTGCTGAGGTTTCATCTCACTGTCTGTGAAGACCTTGATGGCTGGCCAAGCAGCCCATCCGAAGGGCTGTGAGCATGCAGTCCTCCAAAAAGAGAAGAACCGGGCTGCCCCGGACATCTTCCTGCACTCCAGAGCTTCAAGCAGCAGCACCTCACGGTTGCGCTGCCACAGTGGTGTGTCCAGCACTTAGATCGGGGCCAGAGGGCCTTTTGGTTTATCCTTGCTGCCCTTGTCCCCACTGCCGTCCGAGCTGGTGTGACCCAGGAAGAAAGTGAATAAGATCTCCAGCTGGGCCTCTGAGCCAGAGTCGTTTGTTGGGCATGGAACTGTTGAGCAGGACAGACAGATGGACACAAGACCAGGGTGGAAATCACCTCGTGGGAGCCACACGCACCAGGGCGGTGCAAGAACAAGGCACATTTCAGTGAGCACCCAGAGACCTGCTCTTGCACATGGCCAGCCAGGGACCCCACCTGGCAAGTGATAGATCCCACAGTGGGCTGAGCCAAGAAGGTCCTCAGGTTGTGCCTGCAACTTCAGGGCTCTCCTCCTTCTCTCCACTCCATCTCCTCAGTCCTGGCTGCCGCCACCCACTCAACCCCAGGGAAGAGGAGGTCCAACATCACTGCTTTAAGTTACCACTCGGCCTTCAGTGAAGAACCACATGGTAACAGGTAACCTTTGCCACCTGTCACCACATAGCAGCAATCAAAGCTCCACAACTCTAACAGCAGAGCCCTGGAAATCAATCTGTAGGAGCCCAGCAGGAGCAGGGAGTGTACATGGGGACTACCGGAAGCCATTTCAGCTGGCAGGCTAGGTACAAGCTATGGGCTGAGAAGGTCCACTTGGCAGTAGGTTGTGGGACCCTTGCTCTTGTCAGTTTAAACAGAGAAGTCTGCTTTTATGGATATTGGGGCTGGCCCAGGTGTATAGGTGGCTTTCCCTGTACAGATACAGGTGTCCACTGAAACATAGGGACAAAAACAGGTTCTCTGACTAAGGCAGCCAGCCACTTCATATATGTCACCTTGGTCTAGTGATCAGCCATTAATCATTGAGTGCTTTGTTGGTGTTCTTCTTGATGAAATTTAGGTATTACACTTGGTTAATGGAGAACCACCAAGACAGAGTTGGTCTTTGCGAGATCAGTAAACTGGTTGAAGTCTTGGCAGGTGTGCTTTGTGTCCTTCTAGATGATACAAATAGTGCAGAATGACACCTATGACTTCCCTTAAAAAAACAGACACATATAAGGAAAATATTAGAGAAATGAGAAGTCAATAGGACCCTTAGAGTTCAGTTCAGTTCAGTCTTTCAGTCGTGTCCAACTCTTTGCGACCCCATGGACTGCAGCATGCCAGGCTCCCCTGTCCATCACCAGCTCCCAGAGTTTACTCAAACTCATGTCCATTGAGTCAGTGATGCCATCCAACCATCTCATCCTCTGTCGTCCCCTTCTCCTTCTGCCCTCAATCTTTCCCAGCATCAGGGTCTTTTCAAATTAATCAGTCCTTCACATCAAGTGGCCAAAGTATTGGAGTTTCAGCTTCAACATCAGTCCTTCCAAAGAATATTCAGGACTGATTTCCTTTAGGATAGACTGGTTGGATCTCCTTGCAGTCCAAGGGACTCTCAAGAGTCTTCTCCAACACCACAGTTCAGAAGTATCAATTCTTCAATGCCCAGCTTTCTTTATTGTCCAACTCACATCCATATATGACTACTGGAAAAACCATAGCCTTGACTAGACAGAAACCTTTGTTGGCAAAGTAATGTCTCTGCTTTTTAATATGCTGTCTAGGGTAGTCATAACTTTTCTTCCAAGGAGTAAGCATCTTTTAATTTCATGGCTGCAGTCACCATCTGCAGTAATTTTGGAGAGAGAATTTTCTTCAGCAATTAAAAAGGAAGATATAAAAAAATCAAGGAAATAAGAAAGAATTATAAGAAAATTCAAATTATGTTTAGCAATATGTTTTATATTAAAGTTAAGAAAATTCTGAAAAAAAACATTGCACATAAGATTAAAATTTTTGTTCATATTGGAGAGAAAAAAATATGAAAGATAATAAATACAAATGATCTCCTACCTATAGTAGTAATTACTTAACAATGTTGTCAACAATATTTTGAAAGTTTCTAACTCAAAATTTAAAAGTAATTTGCCATTTTGAAAATGTTACATAAATTTTTTTTGCAAAATAAAACACTATTTAAAGTAGTACTCCACCTCATCCTTAGACTGAATTACAAACTCAAAAATGAAATAGTATGGCCAAAAATAATAATACCTTTACATTTTAACCTAATTTTATTGATTTATGTAATTAGACTCTATACCTGGATAAGTGTTGCTTTTGGTGGCTTCTTGACAAAGAAAAATATTGAAACTTGCTGAGCTTATATAGAATAGTTTTATTTTGTTTACTGTGGTGGTTGAAAAATGAATCCCCTTCTAGTTTCTAAAGTATAATTTTCTACATTAAACTTAAAGTAGTATTTAAAAAATCCCAATCTATGAGTCTTCAGCAGTGTCCAAATTTTTATGAAAGATGTGAAGATAATGAAATCAAATCAAGAAATAAATTATTCCAACCAGAAAAAATAAAAATAAAAAATTAATATTATCTTAACCAAACACTGAAATGGCATATATCAAAAAATATCCAAGAAAATTTTACATAGAGGGATAAAATTTAATGGCAAAATATTGAATATATAGTAAAGACACTGTGAAACGGAATCCAAAGAATTTATGTTAACAAAAACTAATTGAGTGATTAAAGTAACTAAAATCAAATTGACCTAAATGCTTTCCTGTGCAGAAAGGAATTAGAATACTCTAATTAAAGAAATATAAGTAAAGGCAGGGTTTTCAAATATATATACAATGAATTAAAAGCAGAAGGTGTACCTCTTAAATGTCCTCAGTAGTAAAGAAAGCAACCCAATGACCATGCAGAATAGAAAATAAAGCGACTGCAAAACTACATAAATATGGAAGTCATAAACATAAAGGTATTAGCATATTAATTATTAACATACATACACATATGTGAAATTGTATTAATATTTTTCAGATTTTATAGACATATTTGCATAGTACTTAAAAATTTTGGAGATAGTAAGTGCTCAGTAGATAATAGTGATGATGATAGTAGTAAGAATGATAATTGTTCTATGATGCTTTTAAAAAGCATACCAAAAATATTCACACACTATATATACATATATATATATAATAAATGGAAAATAAGATGGAAACAAGTGTAAATTAAGATCAAACAGATGTGTAATAAATAAGAGAGTGTACTTTTTTATAGTAATTGATGCTTTAGTTTGGGGGATTTTTTTTCTCTCAGTTTCTAATTTCTGTTTGATATATCTACTATTATTTATTCAGAGAAAGGATTGTAGTGGAAAACAGAAAAGTCAATGATTAACTCTGTCTTTCAAAAGCCTAAAGGCATTAGTGTAACAGAAAGGTTTTTAGGGCATAGGCAATAACTTACAAAGAATTTTAACGAGCTAGAACTTTTCTAACTAAAGAATATGTGCTGTATGTGTGCTGTGCTTAGTCGTTCAGCCACGTTCAAGTCATTGTGACCCCATGGATTGTAGCCCACCACGTTCTTCTGTCCATGGGGATTCTCCAGGCAAGAATATTGGATTGGGTCACCATGCCCTTCTCCAGGGAATCTTCCCAACCTAGGTATCGAACCCAGGTCTTCCACATTGCGAGCACATTCTTTACCATCTGAGCCACCAGGGAAGCCCCAAAATACTGGAGTAGGAAGCCTATCCCTTCTCCAGCGGATCTTCCCCACTCCAGGAATGAAACTGGGGTCTCCCGCCTTGTGGGTGGATTCTTTACCAGCTGAGCCACCAGGGGAGAGGTTTCTTATTCTGTGGAGGAGGTACTCTAAGGTCCCTGAGATATGGAGCATGTTAGTGAGAGGAGTGGCAGAATTCTCAGATAATTTCCTTCAATCTAGGAGTGAAAGACTGCTGTATCATTTTCTATGCTACACTAGTTGCTGTATCAGCATTCTCTGAAAGAAACAGTTCTCAATGTAAAGGGCCTTTAAGTTCACTAAATTGACTCCCAGTGCTGTGTAAGGACTGAAGATTTCAATATGCCCAATATGCTTAAAGAACCAGAATGCCTTCTAGATCCATAGAAATTGCTACTGGAAACTGTAGCAAAGCAATATGTGCGGTACAGTAACACAAACTCAAATGGTTGGTGTTTTTCTATGTGAAGGCAGTGTAGGAAAATATCTAGCAAGAATGAAAAGCTCAGTGTTTCTCACACTACATCTTTATAAAGTCTTTTCATTGTGTTAAGTTCTCTTGGAGAAGCATTGAAGTGACAGATGTTGATGGAGTCCAACAGTGATTTGGAATTAATTTTGTTATCTGGGAGGGATGGAAATTCAGGAATTAGGTTGAGTTTCCAAAAACTTAAAGGAAGAGAGTTTTCATTCTTGTATATTTGAATCCTTGAAGGAAATTTTGTATCAATGGCAATTATATAAAGATATATGAATGTTTGTGTGTTAATCAGGTTATGTCAAATTAATAAATGTAAGCTAGCAAATGTATCAAAGGTGTAGTATTCCACCTATAAAATCCAAGACAGTCAGCAAAAACAATGAATAAAATTGATGAGTTTATGAATATGAAAATTTTAAACACTTTCTAACTTACCACTAACAACTTGGAAAACTTATAAACAAAATATTTAGAACTACCTTAGGGAAAAAATGGTGAAATATTTAGGAGTAATTTTAATGACAACAATATATGATTTAAGGAATATTTTAAGAATAGAAATACCAAGATATGAGTCATAATTATAAAGACATAAGTACTTCAAAAATTAATGTATAAAAATTACTGCAAAAGTAAAAAAGCCCAAGGAAATATATTGAGAAATCTACAAATTTAATCAAGTGCTTTAGAAAGTTTGCCAAATACAAAATTAAAAACTATAAAATCACTATTATTCATATATAGAAAAATAACCAAGTAGACAATGTAATTGAAACAAATCCATTTTAGTAATAGCATAAAGCAAGGTGTCCAGTAAAAAATAGTGATAACTCTGATTTCAGATATAAATAATTATGAAAAAGGTGATGATGTGTTAGATTACAAAAAGAAAGTTCCTATTTTCTTCCACTGAATATATAAATGGAAGATAAAATAATGCACTCAAATTTCCAGTTATAAGCAGAATGAGGAAGCTTGGGGCAGACCAACTGACATTATATCTGAGAAGAAATAGAAAATCTGAATAAATTACAGACATTATCTAGGTAAAGAGGCACCAGTCTAGAATTATGTAACAACAAAATATATCCTTTCAAAATAAATGAAAAGATATCTCTCAATGATGGGAAAGGTAAACAGTGAGTAAATATAAATAAATATTGACTATCTACAGCAATTATTTTAATATCTTGTCCTTTAAAATATATGCAACAGATACCATAAAGCAAAAAGTAAGGAGGTAAATATGCTTAAAGGCTCTAAACTTCTGGCAGTATCAATAGCAGAACTAAAGTGAAAGAATTGATTATATAGTCTTGTTATATAAGTTATATAGTAATCATTCAAGTCATATATTAAATTATTGTTGTTCATTGTTCAGTACCTCAGTCATGTCTCTTTGTGACTCCACGGACTGCCCCATGCCAGGCTTTCCTGTCCTTCACCAACTCCTGGAGTTTACTTAAACTCATATCCATTGAGTCAGTGATGCCATCCAACCATCTCATCCTCTGTCGTCCCCTTCTCCTCATGCCCTCAATCTCTGCCAACATCAGTATATTAAAAGTATATTTTCCAATGGATCGGCTCTTCACACTACAGGTGGAAGGCATCAATTTTTGGTGCTCAGCCTTCTTTATGGTCCAACCGTAATAGCTTTGACTACAGGTAACTTTATTGGCCAGAGAAGGCAATGGCACCCCACTCCAGTACTCTTGCCTGGAAATCCCATGGATGGAGGAGCCTGGTAGGCTGCAGTCCATGGGGTCACTAAGAGTCGGACACGACTGAGTGACTTCACTTTCACTTTTCACTTTCGTGCATTGGAGAAGGAAATGGCAACCCACTCCAGTGTTCTTGTCTGGAGAATTCCAGGGACAGGGGAGCCTGGTGGGCTGCCGTCTATGGGGTTGCACAGAGTCAGACATGATTGAAGTGACTTAGCAGCAGCAGCAACTTTATTGGCAAGGTGATGTCTCTGCTTTTAATATACTCTCTAGGTTTACCATAGCTTTTCTTCCTAAGTTATATACTAATCATTTAAGTCATATTTTAAGTCAATCACTAAAAATAAGAAAAATAACAATTTTTAAAGAAAAAGCACAAAAATACATGATTAATCCAAATTAAACCAAAAAACGAGATTAAAAAACCAGTAACATGATGAACCAACCACAGTAACCATAGTAATGCTAGATAAAGTAGTCCCAGGTTTCTGTAAATAGGGAGAATCAACCTTTTTGTGTAGTCCCAGTCATACCTGGAACCCTCCAGGACTGATAAAACCAGAAGTAATAATCCTTGTTTCTTTCAAAGTTTCCTGTTGATTATTGCTGAAGATGTCTTACAATCATAACAAGACCTACAAGGACTGGTCCAACTACAGCACTAGTCATTAGTTTCTAAAAGGGAAACTGGGCGCTGGTGGCAACCCCCAGACATTTCTAGCCAATAGCATCCTTATGCATAGGATGAGGATATTCCCAGTCCAGGCTGTGCGGGAAAGGAGAAGGAACCCAGGCAGATCTTGACCAACTCCCTCAATAGAGGTGAAGGAGCTAAGTGTTATCATTCACACAAAATTCAAACAGGCAAAATTATCTTATGATGTTTCAGGGCTTCCCTGGTGGCTTAGATGGTAAAGAATCTGCCTCCAATGCAGGACACATGAGTTCAATCCCAGGGAAGATCCCCTGGAGAAGGGAATGGCTACCCACTCCAGTATTCTTGCCTGGAGAATTCCATGGACAGAGGAGCCTGGCAGGCTACTTTCCATGAGGTCGCAGAGTCAGACATGACTGAGAGACTAACACTACTACTAAGTCAAGGAAATCACTTTCAGCTTCCATATCAGTAAGTGTTCTCCTAACAAATTATATATGTACAAGAAAGTCCCAGAAACATCCTATAGAAACCTAGCTAACAATCACAATGTTGATGAGCTTAAATGGTTCATAGAAGACATGCCCAATTCCCTTCCCTAGATAGAATCCTTGTTGTTCTTTTGCTAAACTCATCTCTCTTCCAATCAACCATATCAAAATTTACCACATATTCAACTGCCTTCTGGGCAGCAACATCTATATGTCTAAAATCACATGCAACTCAGTTCAGTTCAATTCAGTTCAGTCACTCAATCATGTCTTACTCTTTGAGACCCCATGGACTGCAGTATGACAGGCCTCTCTGTCCATCACCAACTCCCGGAGTTTACTCAAACTCATGTCCATTGAGTTGGGATGCCATCCAACCATCTTATCCTCTATGGTCCCCTTAAATTCCAAAATTAATTCATATATTTCTCCACTAACAAATTTTCCCACACATGTTCCATTCCAACTCTGTATTCTATGTCTAAGTAAAATAAGTAAGTATTAATAGCTCAGTCACATTCAACTCTTTGCAATCCCATATTAAGCTTCTCTGTCCATGGAATTTTCCATGCAAGAATACTGGAGTGGGATGCCATTCCCTTCTCCAGGGAATCTTCCCAACCTAGGGATGGAACTCAGGTCTCCTGAATTTCAGGCAGATTCTTTACTGTCTGAGCCACCAAGGAATCTCGTTCTATGTCTAGGATATTTCATTTATAGACAATTATCACAGGTAACTTAGAAAGTAAATATTTATTCCTCTCTTCCCTTTATTATTTTTCTTCATAATAATCATCTAATCCTGGTAATGTTCTACCAGAGGTCTCCCAAATGTGGCTGTTCTTTTCTGTCCCTAGTACTCTCACTTTAGCTTACATCATTATTATCTCTTTAGGTTAGTACAACAGTTTTTGGTGTATCAGCTTCTGATATCCCTTTCTTAACATAGTGATACACTTCTGTTGAAATGGTCTAAATTTCAGATTTTTACTTTCAGTTCAGAATGTCAACCACAAATTAAACCTACCCAAAGCCAAATAAATATATGAACATGTAAAAGAACTGGGGAAATGAAAGTCAGCTACCATAAAATCTGAGGAACTCCTAAACTATACAAAGAAGATTTTATAAGACTTAAGTTAAAGGAGGAGATGAAGCCACATCCTAAGAAACTGGTGTTAATTGTAGTAATTCTTAGATTAACCCAAAGAAGTTTTAAAATCAATCAACAGTGCCCCTTTCTCTCTCTCTGGAAATTTATCATCAGCAATGATTTGTATTCTCAGGCTAATTGCAAAAGGCAATTAACCAAGGAAAGTAAGTGCCTGTCCTTCTAGGTTATCAATGGCACACAGAACAAAATGGAAAGCAAACCTCAAAGATGGTAAAGAAAAACTAAAAAGCAGCCCTTTCAAGTAGGGAAATATTTTAAACTGCTTCATTTTCAGAGTAAAGTTCTCTTTAATTTGGCAAATCTTGATCTCCCAACCTGCCTATCTATAAAAATCCAACTAGTTGATAACTCCTGACTTCTTTTCACTGAATTGTCCCTGAAGCTCTCTTTTCAAAGGTTTTCAGAGATACAGATGAAATCATGAAGATTGCCTGTTCCAACAGAGTACTTCATTCATATTTATGAGGAAAGCAGGAGGATCAAGATAACTAAGAAGAGAAAGGTAACCAAAATGCTTTCAGAGGAAAGTGATCTAATTCTAAAAGTAGATATTAAAAGCAAATTTTGTCATTGGTAGCGATTTGAGGGGTGTATAATGTTGCAAAATCAAAAAGTGTCTGCAAAAACAAAAACAAAAAAGAGCAATCTGAGAACAACAAACAAAATGAAATACATTGAGATTAAATATTTTGTTGTATGAATGTATGCATGATTAACAAAGGAGTGAATAATCAGCTTTACATCAACAGGCTGGATAAAATCCATATGAGTCGCTGAACTGCTTGTCTGAAAAATATATATATATATTTTCCTTCTTCTGACTCATTGATAGTATTCCTTTATCTGGGAAAATGCACATAACCTTGAGTTCTACTTACTTCCGTGTTTAGCTTTTCATCTTCCGTTTTATGTTCTATGCTTTGGAAGTGACCAGCAATTTTTATCTCAGTGAAGTTCTTTTCAAAGAAGCTCTGGTTTTATTTTTCCTGGTGATGGCCTTTCTGGTTACTGCATAACTTTGCTCTTACTATCTTTCTTACATATTACATATTGCCTACCTATGAGAAAAATGTTCTTAAATTCTCACTGACTTTGTAAGAAAAAAAGACAGCAATTATGTGCATTTTTCTTACCTCTAGTGCCAGCGTTTGTAAGTGTCCATTTCTTCATGGATACTTTTCAACCTAGTCCTCTCACTTCTCACCATACAGCCTTATACTGTAGTCTTATTAGAGTCTTATTTTAGAGTTGAAGAAATAGCAGTCTAGTTCAAGTGACATGTTCATGAACAAAAAGAGATTTTATTACATAATTAGAACTTATAACTCAGATATGATTTGTAAGTCAAAACGTATTTTCTTTTCCAAAGTATGCAGTTCATGTTCACAATAGTTGGATGAGGAAACAACTCAAGGAAGATTAATTGGTTTGCTAAAATGTATGCAAATACAGATAACCCTTGAATAACATGGGGGTTAGGAGTGCTCACTCTCTGCACAGTTGGAAATCCATGTATAACTTATAGTCAACTCTCCATATCCTTGGTTCCATATCACATATGAAACCAACCTTGGATCCTATAGTATGATAGTATTTACTATTGAAAAAAAATCCTTGTATAAGTAAACCCATGCAGTTCAAACTCATGTTGTTGAAGGGTCAATAATAGTAATGTTGCTGCTGCTGCTGCTGCTAAGTCACTTCAGTCGTGTCCGACTCTATGCGACCCCATAGACGGCAGCCCACCAGGCTCCCCCGTCCCTGGGATTCTCCAGGCAAGAACACTGGAGTGGGTTGCCATTTCCTTCTCCAATGCAGGAAAATGAAAAGTGAAAGTGAAGTCACTCAGTCGTGTCCGACTCTTCACGACCCCATGGACTGCAGCCCTCCAGGCTCCTCCGTCCATGGGATTTTCCAGGCAAGAGTACTGGAGTGGGGTGCCACTGTCTTCTCCAAATAGTAATGTTAATTTAGGGTATAAGGCCTATTGAGAACACCCTAGATCATAAATGATAAATGATATCATACATGATAAAGGTATACCCTATAAAATTAATAAGCATCTACATCATCATTTCTGATCTCCCTTTCCCCCCACTACTCACGTTCCATAAAAATAAAAGTAAAAATATCATTTATGCTCTCCAAAAAAAAGAAACCATTATTAAATCTTATTTTGTGATATGTATACCTGGCCGTTGGTTTATCTTTTTCACATTTAATATGTGACAGATACCATTTTAAAGATTGTATATATTAATTTAATCCTCATAGCCATCTGGTGATGTAGGTTTTTTTATTATCCTCAATATACACAAAGGCAGCTGATACATGGACAGGTTAGGTAATCTCCATAGCTTACATAGCCACTAAGAAGAGCCAGGATTTGAAGTCAGGCTGTTTAACTTCAAAGTCTTTACTTTTAATAAATATGCTATATTGCCTTTCAGCTATAAATATCAAATATTTAAATGTAAAAAAGAAAGTTGTTTCCAGTCTTTTAACTCTCTTCACATATCTCTTGATATGATGAAATGCACATAAAGAATGTCATCTTATCACCATCTAAATATCATAAAGAAGATATGATTTGAAATTAAAAATAAAAGAGTCCAATGAAATACAAACTCCTGAGAATGAAATGGGGATTATTTGTTTCTATTATCAATTTCATATCTTATCTCTAGAAAATAGATAAGAGCTATCCACTGAGTTAAAAGCTTGAATTGATATCTTCTACATAAATATATCATGCTTAATACCTTCACTGAGTAAAGGAGAAATGATGGATTTGACATTTTCTTGAGATATATTTAACATTTTGGGCTATCCCTCGACTAGAAAGGCCAATGCTTTTAGTTCTAGAGTAAACAAGATAGAGGTTAAGCACATATAGAATAAAATTATATGCTGACACAAAGGCACTGTTCTAAAAGGCAGTGAGTACTCATGAGTTAGTATTCAAGAAATTCGTGCTGTTTGCTTGGCTGAAAGTACATTCCTATCCCATGAGGACCTTACGTATCCCATGAGGTTGTTTGGAAAATCAAGACTAATATGTGTAAAAAGCGGGACATAATACTAAGGTGCTAAAAGAGCTGGAGGCAGGAGGGGTGAAGTGAGAGCCCCAGATCAGAGGGTATATTTTTTTTTTAAAGAATTGACCTCTGGTCTATGTTGAAACAGGGCTTCCCTTGTAGTTCAGTTGGTAAAGAATCTGCCTGCAGGGCAGGAGACCTGGGTTGGATCCCTGGATCGGGAAGATCGCCTGGAGAAGGAAATGGCAACCCACTCCAGTATCCTTGTCTGGAATATCTCATGGACAGTGGAGCCTGGTGAGCTGCAGTCCATGGGGTCAAAAAGAGTCGGCCACAACTGAGAAACTAACACTAACACTAGTGATTAGTGCAACAGGAGTCAGTCGTATACACTTTATACCCTCTTCATTCTTAAAAGTTAATTATGGAGATTGGTCTTAAATGATGACTGGGATTAGAGCAAGCATGGAAAATAGTGGGGAGAACCTCAGATTTGTAGAAAGGACAATAAAGAAGGTATAGAAATATGCATGAAAGGTAAAGAGCCAGAAGACAAATAGTTTAGGTTTGTAGGCTACAGACAGCCTTTATTGTCATGTATTTTCCTTCTTTTTTCTCCTCAACCATATAAAAATGTGTAGAAAAAAAATATGCTCTTTGCTGGAGGACTGTAACCTAAATATTCAATGGTCCAGATATGGCCAGTAAATTACAATGTGACAATGCCCAGTTTAGAATGACTATGTGAAATTCTGCCTGACTAAATTGAAAGTTTAATACTGGACAATAGTGGCAGAGAAGGTTGGAAAGAAAAGATAAAGCCATATTATTGAAAACATCAAAAGCCAGAATGAACCATAGGTCTTGGATTTGATTTTATTCCCTAAATGTAGGCTTAGGGAATATTTATATGCCAGTTAATTTAGCATGACTTTACCATTAAGCCAGATTGTTCTCATTGATCCCAGGAAATCAGATGGAGTATGTTTATTTAAACAGGACCATTAAACCCGGTTTTGCACTATCTCTTACAAGGTGGAGTCAAAACATTCTCTCTCTCTCTCTTTTTTTTTAATATCTATTGCTTCTGAAGGTACACCTTTTAATGAAATCCAATGACTGCTGATGTTGATATGTTGACCTTGGATGTTCTGATGCACATATTAAATGAAGACCATATGTGGCAGTTTTCTTTGGAAATGATGTGTATTTTTGTACTTGTGAAATCAAGGGAACTGTTATTGAAACTCAGATCCTAAGTTTTGTATTTGCTCACAGCTGGGGTTTCCCTAAGCCCTGGTAAGTACACAGCACATGCTTAGTTATGAGTTTCCTGGTAAAAACTCAGAGGTCTTGAAAAGTTCCTGAATCATCCCAACATCTTTATTATCCATACTTGTGAAATCCCAAGACAGTGGCTTTCATACCATACTATGTGAGAATGTGGTACATATTACATATGTGGTACATATTACAGATACTACATATGGGAAATACTTTGTTATCATCTGTATTCTTCATCCTGATAAATCAATTTATTATAAGATATATGCAGCTGTTATGGAAATATGGAGAAATGTAGAAATGAGAGCTTCAGCATCAGTCCTTCCAATGAATATTCAGGATTAATTTCCTTTAAGATGGACTGGTTGAAACTCCTTGAAGTTCAAGGGACTCTCAAGAGTCTTCTCCAACATCACAGTTCAAAAGCATCAATTCTTCAGTGCTCATCTTTCTTTATAGCCCAACTCTCACATCTATATATGACTACTGGAAAAGCCATAGCTTTGACTAGATGGACCTTTGTAGTAAAAGTAATGTCTCTGCCTTTTAATGTGCTGTCTAGGTTGGTCATAACTTTTCTTCCAAGGAGCAAGCGTCTTTTAATTTCATGGCTGCAGTCACCATCTGCAGTGATTTTGGAGCCGCAAAATATAAAGTCTGTCACTCTTTCCACTGTTTCCCCATCTACTTAGCATGAAATGATGGGACCAGATGCCATGATCTTAGTTTTCTGAATGTTGAGCTTTAAGCCAACTTTTTCACTCTCCTCTTTCACTTTCATCAAGAGCCTCTTTAGTTCTTCTTCGCTTTCTGCCATAAGGGTGGTGTCATCTGCATATCTGAGGTTATTGATATTTCTCCCAGCAATCTTGATTCCAGCTTCTGCTTCTTCCAGCCCAGCATTTCTCATGATGTACTCTGCATATAAGTTAAATAAGCAGGGTGGCAATGTACAGCCTTGATGTACTCCTTTCTCTATTGGGTTCCAGTCTGTTGTTCCATGCCCAGTTCTAACTGTTGCTTCCTGACCTGCATACAGATTTCTCAAGAGGCAGGTCAGGTGGTCTGGTATTCCCATCTCTTTAAGAATTTTCCAGAGTTTGTTATGGTCCACACAGTCAAAGGCTTTGGCATAATCAATAAAGCAGAAATATTTTTTTTTTTTGGAACTCTCTTGCTCTTTCAATGATCCAATGGATGTTGGCAATTTGATCTCTGGTTCCTCTGAGTTTCTAAATCCAGCTTGAACATCTGGAAGTTCATGGTTCACATATTGCTGAAGCCTGGCTTGGAGAATTTTGAGCATTACTTTACTCGTAGGTGAGATGAGTGTAATTTTATGGTAGTTTGAACATTCTTTGGCATTGCCTTTCTTAAGGATTGAAATGAAAACTGACGTATTCCAGTCCTGTGGCCACTGTGGAGTTTTCCAAATTTGCTGGTGTATTGAGTGAGGCACTTTCACAGCATCATCTTTTAGGATTTTAAATAGCTCAACTGGATTCCATCACTTCCACCAGCTTTGTTTGTAGTCATGCTTCCTAAGGCCCACTTGACTTCACATTCCAGGATGTCTGGCTCTAGGTTGGTGATCACACCATCGTGATTATCTGGATCATGAAGATCTTTTTTGTACAGTTCTTCTGGGTATTCTTGCCACCTCTTCTTAATATCTTCTGCTTCTGTTAGGTCCATACCATTTCTGTGCTTTATTGTGCCCATCATTGCATGAAATGTTCCCTTGGTATCTCTAATTTTCTTGAAGAGATCTCTAGACTTTCCCATTCTATTGTTTTCTTGTATTTCTTTGCACTGATCACTGAAGAAGGCTTTCTTATCTCTCCTTGATATTCTTTGGAAGTGCATTTTAAATGGCTGTATCTTTCCTTTCCTCCTTTGCCTTTGGCTTCTCTGCTATTCACAGCTATTTGTAAGGCCTCTTCAGACAACCATTTTGCCTTTTTGCATTTCTTTTCCTTAAGGATGTTCTTGATCCCTGCCTCCTCTACAATGTCATGAAC
Organism: Bos taurus; assembly: GCF_002263795.3. NCBI lineage: Eukaryota > Metazoa > Chordata > Mammalia > Artiodactyla > Bovidae > Bos > Bos taurus. The sequence continues at coordinate 48,766,075 of NC_037328.1, forward strand.
CTCTGTCCATAGTTCTTCAGGCACTCTGTCTATCAGATCTAATCCTTTGAATCTGTCACTTCCACTATATAATCGTAAGGGATTTGATTTAGGTCATACCTGAATGCCCTAGTGGTTTTCCTTACTTCAATTTTAGTCTGAATTTGGCAATAAAGAGTTCATGGTCTGTGCCACAGTCAGCTCCTGGTCTTGTTTTTGCTGAATGCATAGAACTTCTCCATCTTTGCCTTCAAGAAATATAATCAATCTGATTTCAGTATTGACCATCTAATGATGTCCGTGTGTAGAGTCTTCTCTTGTGTTGTTGGAAAAGGGTTTTTGCTATGGCCGGTTTACCTCTCCTAATATATAATATTTATATGTATATGTATTCATGATGAATTTTTATTTGAAGAAAAATCTTTTTAAATTTATTACCTATGCAGTTATCCATAATGAGTTTTTTTCTTCTGCAAATTCACTATACTTTGACCAGTACTTTGATTTTGTTTATTATTTCTGATGGGAAAAATTCCCTTTTAGAATAATTCTAGTGAACTCATCAAGCAGAGCCATAACCTAAAGAGTTATTTCCTGATTGCTTCATAATGTCATTAAGAGTTTATGATAGTTATAGGTCATAAGAGTTAGGGCTGTGAGATTTCATATATCTCAAATTTTGTACTAAGTGTGATCATTAGAGGTGAATGGACATGTTTAGCCATAGGCACGTTAAAATTCAGTTAGTATAGACTAAGAGATGAGAAGCCAATGTTATATTTGGAGGCCCTTTCTTATTGTTTGTATTACGAAGTCTACTTATAGGTAGTTATCCTTTGGGTTTCCTCTTTCTTCTAATTATTCAAATGTAAAAATATCAAGAAATTTTCAAAATTTTGTGGCCATGGTGAATAATATATAGGTCTTATGAATAAATAAAACCTGGCTTCCTCCAAAAAAGGGGAGAGGGTTATAAAGTAAATAAAAATAAAATACAAAAGAAAACAGATGTCATATTAAGAAGAAATTTAGCCACAGAGTTGTCTATAAGTGGTGTGGCATTTGGGGGATGAAGAAAACTACTTCCTTTTAACTACTTGCCCTACGAAATAAATTTGTCCCTTTTAATGAGATGACTGCTTTATCAACTGTTACTTTGATGAATATATTTTAAAATTGAAACCAAAATGCAATTTTGAACTTTCCAAAGCAAGACATGCATATCACAGCAGGGGAGAAAGGAGAAGCTGAAGGTCAAAGGGGAAATTCCTCATGCTAGAACTTGTTTTTGCAAGTTATGCCAATATCCACAATTTCACTGTTACTGACCTTCAATGAAGAGAACATAATGAATTAAAAAAATTGAGAAGAGAGCTTGATAGCTATCCATAATCTCATGTACAAACTACTTGAAAATAGCAACAAAATTCTTTCTATCACACCATACAAATTTTTCTTTTTTAAAAAATAATTTTATTTTTATTAACTTCTTTAACAACAAAATAATCTGGGTTGAGGAACAGCCAATTAACAATGTTGTGATAGTTTCAGGTGAACTCTGAAGGGACTCAGCCATACATATACATATATCCATTCTCCCACCAAGGCCCCTCGCATCCAGGCTGGCATGTAACATTTTTTCTCATTAAATTAACCATACTAGCATTTCTTAAAGAAATACTAGCCATACTAGCATTTCTTAAAGTAATAATTACAAATTAGACTACATTTTTCATTAAAATTCAATGTAATTTGATTTAATTTTTTAATGTTAATGCACTTTGAAATTATCAGCAAAGCCACAAGTTAGAGTATTATTTTAAAAAGACAAGAAATAACCAATGTATGGCAAAAAAATGCAAATATTGGTGTATTTAACAAAGTAGCAGGAGAGATCAAATACAGTTATATTTCATTGAATTTAAATAGCATATTACATTTCATATACTACTTTACTTAATGTCATTTTCCCACAATAAAAATTATAAATGTTTTTAATAAGATGAAGACCTCCTGAGTTTGTCACAGATATATACATAAATATGCCTTGCTAACCCTTCAAATTCTCAGACATGAGAAGAAAGAGTACTGTTATATAATAGAAAGATCTATCAACTAAGCATCAAGAAAATTTAGGCTTTAATACAAACACAATCTCTAATTCACCACATGACCTTGAAAAATTATTTAAATTCTTCCAGCCTTTGTTTTCTTGTCTATAGCTTGAAAGCTTTGGGCTAAACTAGGCTCCTCATCTGCAAACTTCTTTCAGAAATTGATGTTGTACTCATGAAAATCTTGAGCTATTTTCAATATTTTAAAGTATTCTAAGAAAGAAAAATATGATTTCATTACTTCAAGCTAAAATTTTATAAATTTAATGTAATTTCTGAAGACATGATATTAGGGTATTTGATCAAAAAGAGAAAAGAATATATGTGTCTACATATGTGTGTGTGTGTATTTTGGTGTTTTTTTTGGTAAGTACATATTTTGAAAACATAGGACCTGTGTGGAAGAGAACATTAAAAGCACTTTCTCTAAGGCACCAAAATATTACTTTTTTTTTTGTATTTAACTACTTTGAACCAATCCTGCCACAGTTCAAAGGTATGCTTTTACTTTGAATACTTTGAAGTGTTGTAAATTGGGGATTTTGTGTTTTTATCTTGTGTGTGTACTCAATCACTCAGTCTTGTCCAACTGTGATTCTTTGTGTTTTTATCTTACATTGAATATTTTCATTCATGTATTGTCTAACAGTAATACATGTAATCAATACTGCAATTAGTTTAGATGCTTAGAATCTTCTCACTTAAGATTATATTCTGTGGGAGAGTACTGTTGTTCAGTTGCTCAGTCAGGCTTGACTCTTTGTGACCCTGTGGACACACCAGGCTTCCCTGTCCTTCACCACTTCCCGGAGCTTGCTCAAACTCATGTTCATTGAGTCGGTGATGCCATCCAACCATCTTGTCCTCTGTCATCCCCTACTCCTTCAGTCATCAATCTTTTCCAGAATTAGGGTCTTTTCAAATGAGTCAGCTCTTTATATAAGGTGGTCAAAGTATTGGAGCTTCAGCTTTAGCATCAGTCCTTCAAATAGATATTCAGGATTGATTTCCTTTAGGATCTCCTTGCAGTTGAAGGGACTCTCAAGAGTCTTCTCCAGTACCACAGTTCAAAAGCATCAATTCTTCAGTGTTCAGCCTTCTTTATGGTCCAAATCTCACATCCATACATGACTACTGGAAAAAACATAGCTTTGACTAGATAAACGCTTATCAGCAAGGTAATGTCTCTGCTTTTTAATACACTGTCTAGGTTTGCCATAGCTTTTCTTCCAAGGAGCAAGAGTGTTTTAATTTCATGGCTGCAGTCATCATTTGCAGTGATTTTGGAGCCCAAGAAAATAAAATCTGTCACTGCTTCCATTGTTTCCCCATATATTTGCCATGAAGTAATGGAACTGGATGCCATGATCTTCCTTTTTTGAATGATGAGTTATAAGCCAGCTGTTTCACTCTCCTCTTTCACGTTCATCAAAAGTCTATTTAGTTTTTTTTTTTTTTTTTTGCTTTCTGCCATAAAAGTAGTGTCATCTGCATATCTGAGGTTACTGATGTATCTCCCAGAAATCTTGATTCCAGCTTGTGCTTCATCCAGTCTGGCATTTTGCATGGTGTATTCTGCATAGAAGTTAGATGAGCAGGGTGACAACATACAGCCTTGACATATTCTTTTGCCAATTTTAAACCATTCTGTTGTTTCTTGTCTGATTCTAACTGATGGTTCTTGACCTGCAGACAGGTTTCTCAGAGGGCAGGTAAGGTAGTCAGGTTTTCCCATCTCTTTAAGAATTTTCCATTTTTTTTTTTCAACCCAAACAGTCTAAGGCTTTAGCATAACCAATGAAGCAGAGATAGATGGTTTCCTGGAATTGTCTTACTTTTTCTATGATTCAGTGGATGTTGGCAATTTGATCTCTGGTCCCTCTGCCTTTTCTAAATCCAGCTTAAACATCTGGAATTTCTTGGTTCATGTATTGTTGAAACCTAGCTTCAACAGTCTTTGGCATTACTTTGCTAGCATGTAAAATAAGTGCAATTGTTGAGTAGTTTGAACTTTCTTTGGCATTGCCCTTCTTTGGGATTGGAAAGAAAACTGACCTTTTCAAGTTCTGTGGCCACTGCTGAGTTTTCCAAATTTGCTGGCATACTGAGTGTAGTGCTTTCAAAGCATCAACTTTTAGGACTTGAAATAGCTCAACTGGAATTTTGTCACCTCCACTAGCTTTGTTCATAGTGATGCTTCCTAAGGCCCACTTGACTTCACATTCCAGAATGCCTGGCTCTAGGTGAGCAATCACACCATCCTGGTTATTTGGGCCATCAAGGTCTCTTTATATAGTTCTTCTGTTTATTCTTGCCACCTCTTCTTAATATCTTCTGCTTCTGTTAGGTCCATACAATTTCTGTCCTTTATTGTGCCCATCTTTGCCTGAAATATTTCCTTTGTATCTCTAATTTTCTTGATGAGATCTCTAATCTTTCCCATTCTATTGTTTTCTTCTATTTCTTTGAATTGATCCCGTAGGAATGCTTACTTATTGTTATTCTTTGGAACTCTGCATTTAGATAGGTATATCTCTCCTTTCTCCTTTCCCTTTTGCTTCTCTTCTTTCCTCAGCTATTTGTAAGGCCTCTTAAGACAACCATTTTGTCTTTTTGCATTTCTTCTTGGGGATGGTTTTGATCACCACCTCCTGTACAATGTTAGAAACTTTCACCCATAGTTTTTCTGGCACTCTGTCTATCAGATCTAATCCCTTGAATCTTTTTGCCACTTTCACCATATAATTGTTAAGGATTTGGTTTAGGTCATACCGGAATGGCCTAGTGGTTTTCCCTACTTTCTTCAGTTTAAGTCTGAATTTGGCAATAAGGCATTCATGATGTGAGCCACACTCAGCTCCTGGTCCTGTTTTTGCCAACTGTATACAGCTTCTTCATCTTCTGCTGCAAAGAATATAATCAATCTCATTTCAATATTGGCCATCTGGTGATGTCCATGTGTAGAGTCTTCTCTTGTGTTTTTGAAAGAGGGTGTTTGCTATGTTCAGTGAGTTCTCTTGGCAAAATTCTGTTATCCTTTGCTCTACTTCATTTTGTATTCCAAGGCCAAACTTGCCTGTTACTCCAGTATCTCTTGACTTCTTACAATTGCATTCCAGTCCCCAGTAATGAAAAGGATTTTTTTTTTGGTACCAGTGGGAGAGTATAGGGGACCAAAATTTGTTACCCCATAAGATGTCTCTTTGGTATGTGGCCTGTTGCAGTGAAGGCCCAAAAGCTTAAGAAAGATCCATTGACCTTTCCCCTAACTGCCTAAAGGAGTTTGGATAAAGGACCTATTCCAGAAAAGGAATTCTCAGCATGAATAGCTTGAGTATGATATGAACTAGGTTTGGTAGACAGGGAGGAGCCTAGCAAAGTCTAGTAAAGTTTTTTCTCAGTGTCCCCTTATTTATTTATGGCTCAGGAAAAATTCATACATCAAACATTTTCTCTTTTTCTGCTTCCTGTGAATTGATTTCCTTAACTTTGAAGTGCCAAATCCCCAATCTTTTCCTCTCTCAGATGGCATATAAGCTTCAATTGCTTTGCTTATTCTTAGGCTCCATATTCTTATTCAACCCCCCACCAGATGTACAGAATTAAACTTGATTGTCTCCTGTTAATTTACCTCATGTCATTCCTCCACAGATGGTATGGTTGGCAGGATTAACATCTCTGGTTGAACTCTGCTGCAGCTGAGAGATCCTGAGACATCTTATAAGAGACCACAAAAGGTAGGATTTCTTACCACATCAGTCTTCCAGATCTCTGCCTGCAGGCTCTGTTGGAGGTATCATTGGTAACAGCCCTTTTTCTCTTTTCTAAATGTATATTATCAGGAGAAACATGTGGAGAGCTAGTTTCTTAGGCTTAGCTACGCTGGTAAATTTGGTGGTGTTTATTGGTTTTATTGATCCACTGCCTTCTAGAGAGGGTCACAGTTTTTCTTTGTCTCTGTTGTGTCATTTGTCTTGTTCTATGTCCTGAGAACTTGACATTATGACCAGTGGGAATATTCTATCTGCTAACTACCATCTAGAAAGTATACTTACCAGGGTGCATTTGGCCATCAGTTGACTAGACTGGGGATCGAAGCAGCTGTAGCCAGTTTGTCAGAAGTCCAAACAAAACAACCTGAACTTGTGACTGGCATATCTTTGTCTCCCCCATGCCACCCATCAGGAAAATTTATCATAGGGTTCTCAGTCCATAAGCAGTCTTCATTGTCTCAAACTGTATTGCCTCTTTTAATGGCAACATCCTTACCACTTGTGTGATGAAATTCTTTGCTTTCTTAGACCATGGGACATGGTGCAGCCAAAAAAAAAAAAAAAAAAGTACTGAAATAATGTAAATAAATATTGAAAGAGACAGATGAGGAATTGGCAAGGAAGAACCATAGGACTTGTCCCAGAATGATGCAAATCTTTAGATGATTTTTAAGAAATGGGATGGGGCTTTCCTGATGGTTCAGTGGTAAAGAATCTGCCTAACAATGCAGGAGACACAGGTTCAACCCCTGGTATGGGAAGATCCCACGTGCCACAAAGCAGCTGAGCCTGTGTGCTGCAACAGTGTGCTGTGAAGCCCTTGCTGCATAACGAGAGAAGCCATCACATAGAGAAACCCACACCCAGTAATGAAGAGTAGCCACCCCCTCTTCACAACTGGGAAAAAAACAAAAAAACATACTGCAATGAACACCCTGCACAGCCTGAAGTAAGTAAATTAGGGGAAGAAAAAAAAAGAAATAGGATGAGGATGTGGGGTGGCCAGCTGGATCTCCCAGATTCTCTGCAGCAGTGAGAGGCAATGAGGAAGCTTGTGGTTTGCTGGAGGGCTTTGCTACACTGTCTCACTTCCAGCCACCTGGGCTGATGACTAGGTGGGCACCACTTTGCAGCCCAGGGCCACCTAGCCTAGGAGCCACTTGCTCTGAGGATTCACACTTTGCTCTCAGACAGAGGATGCCACCCACTCTGGGCCCCTTAATTTTTTTAAATAAACGAGATAAATAAAATACCCAATGATGGAGTTAAAGGTTTTAATACAACACTATCTAAGGTTGGGTGGGCTAAGTGGACCCCCTATTGGTCTTTTAACATTAAAGGGCTTCAAATCAGTCTGCTCTATTTATCTGATTTACAGTAATTTTAAAACAATCCAAAAGGCAAAAATTATGTGCAATAAAATTCACTTTTTTTGGCAAGACAAGCAAAATTTAAACATAAAATTTTAAGACTTCCCTGGAAGTGGTTAAAACTAGGTGCTTCTATTTCATGGGGAACAGGTTCAATTACTGGTCAGGGAACTAAGATCCTGTGTGCTGTGAGGCACAGCCAAAAGATAAAAATAAATCAATAAACATAAAATTCTCTCTTTGCCCTTTGACCTCCCTGATCCCCCCTACTGTGCATTGTGTATTTATTTTATACATCAGTTGAATCTCCCTCTTTGGCAGAAATACTACTTAACCAAAATAACAATGTTCTCCTAGCATCAACAAAACAACTTCTTACAAGATCACATTCCTTCTTGACCTTGTAGGAGGTCATGATGATGCTTCCATCAGCATTGTGTAAACTGTCAATAATATGTCATTTCATGTAAAGTCCACTGTCTTGAAACTTACATAACCGTGCCTTGATTTCTCATGAGCAGAATAGTTCTTAGAGCATTCTGAGACGCTCTTCCTGAGCTATAATCCTCAAATTTGGCTCAAGTAAAATTTTCCATTTCTTTCTTCCATCAACAGACTAATTTTCATCAACAATTACAGAGAAATCTGACCAGCAATTGCTGGTCTGACAAAATGCTTGTGCTAGCAAGACAATTATTCAGGTTGAAAATTGACAAAAGTGCCTGAGTCCCTTGGTTTAACTCCTCTGGAAATCCAAGGCCTTTTGCACAAAAGTGGTGGGGGGAGGGTTGGGAAAGGTGGGGAGCATGTGGAAAGAAGTAGTTTCCAGGACTCCTTTATGTGGGAGCATGAGGTTGATACTAAAATCCACTGGTGGGGCCCTGACTTGGGCATATTGAAAAAAGTGTAAAAGTCTAAGGATTGATGCGATATTCGAGCAGGTATTATATGAATAGGTTATGTCAGTGTTGCACAAGTGTTTTATAGGAATAAGTGTTATGTCTGTCTGGGAATGCTTTCTCAACCCAGAATTGCAGGGTTGATGATGGGGTCCTAGGAAGTCTATCCCCTTCATGAATGCAGTCTTGTCTTGGTAAAAGGGCTTGCATAACTCAATGAAGGATGAGTCATGCTGTGCAGGGCCACCCAAGATGGACAAATCACAGTGGAGAGTTCTGACAAAATGTAGTCCATGGGAGAAGGAAATGGCAACCCACTCCAATATTCTTGACCTAGAAAATGAAAAGGCATAAACATATGACACCAGAAGATGAGTCCGCCAGGTGACAAGGGCTCCAATGTACTACTGAGGAAAAGCAGAGGGCAATTACTAATAGCTCCAGAAAGAATAAAGTGGCTGGGTCAAAGCAGAAATGATGCTCAGCTGTGAAAGTGTCTGGTAGTGAAAGTAAAGTCTGATGCTATAAAGAACAATATTGAATAGGAACCTGAAATGTTAGGCCCATGAATCAAGGTAAACTGGACATGGTCAAGCAGGAGATGGCAAGATTGAACATCTATATTATAGGAATCAATGAACTAAAATGAAATTTTAATTCAAATTAACAATAATAATATATTGAAATTAAAAAAAATTAACATTATATCTACTACTGTGGGAAAGAATTCCTTAGAAGAAATGAAATAGCCTTCATAGTCAACAAAAGAGTCTGAAATGCAGTACTTGACTGTAATCTCTAAAACAATAGAATGATCTTGGTTTGTTTCCAAGGTAAACCATAGACATAAGTTGAAGAAAGTAGTGAAAACCACTAGTCCATTCAGTTATGACCTAAATCAAATCCCTTTTAATTATACAATGAAGGTGATGAATAGATTCACAAGATTAGATCTAGTAGACACAGTGCCTGAAGAACTATGGACTGAGGTTCATGATATTGTACAGAAGGCAGTGATCAAAACAATCCCCAGGAGAAAGAAATGCAAGAAGGCGAAGTGGTTGTCTGATGAGGTTTTACAAATAGCTGAGGAAAGAAAAACAAAACACAAGGGGGAAGGAAAGATATATCCAACTGAATGCAGAGTTCCAGAGAATAACAAGGAGAGCTAAGAAAGCCTAACTAAATGAACAATGCAAAGAAATAGAGGAAAACAATAGAATGGCAAAGATGGAGATATCAAAGAAGAATTTCATGCAAGGATGGGCACAATAAAGGACAGAAATGGTAAGGACCTAACAGAAGCAGAATAAGAAGAGGTGGCAAGAATACACAAAACTACTATACAAGAAAGGTCTTCATGACCCAGATAACCACTTTGGTGTGGTCACTCACCTAGAACTGGAAATCCTACAGTGTGAATTCTAGTGGGCCTTAGGAAGCATTACTAAGAACAAAGTTAGTGGAGGTGACAGAATTCTATCTGAACTTTTTATAATCCCCAAAATGATACTCTTAAAGCACCGCACTCAATATGTCAGCAAATTTGGAAAACTCAACAATGGCCATAGGACTGGAAAAGATCAGTTTTCATTCAAATCCTAAAGAAAAGGAATGCCAAAGAATATTCACATTACCACACAATCACACTCATTTTACATGCTAGCAAGATTATGCTCAAAATCTTTCAGGCTAGGCTTCAGCAGTATGTGAACCAAGGACTTCCACATGTTCAACCTGGGTTTAGAAAATGGAGAGGAACTACAGATCAAATTGCCAGCCTTTTAAGGATCATGGAGAAAGCAAGGGAATTCCAGAAATCCATCTACTTCTGCTTCATTGACTACACTAACTGTGTGGATCACAGCAAACTGTGGAAAATTCTTAAGATGTGAATTTTAAGATCACCTTACCTGCCTCCTGAGAAACCTGTATGCAGATCATGAAGCAACAGTTAGAACTGGACATGGAACAATGTACTGGTTCAAAATTGGGAAAGGAGTACATCAAGGCTGAATATTGTCACCCTGCTTGTTTAACTTCTGTGCAGAGTACATGAGAAATGCCAGATGGATGAAGCATAAGCTAGAATTAAGATTGACCGAAGAAATATAAACTCTAGATATGCAGATGATACTGCTGTAATGGCAGAAAGTGAAGAGGAACTGAAGAACCTCTTGATGAGGGTGAAAGAGGAAAGGAAAAAAAGATGGCTTGAAACTCAACATTATAAAAACTAAAGAAAGTGAAAGTGAAAATCACTCAGTCCTGTCCGACTCTTTGCAACCCCATGGACTATACAGTCCATGGAATTCTCCAGGCCAGAATACTGGAGTGGGTAGCCTTTCCCTTTTCCAGGGGATCTTCCCAACCCAGGGATCAAACACAGGTCTCCCATATTGCAGGTGGCTTGTTTACCAGATAAGCCACAAGGGAAGCCCAGAAATGAACGTGAAATTCCCCTATGCTATGCTATGCTATGCTAAGTCACTTCAGTTGTGTCCGACTCTGTGCGACCCCATAGACAGCAGCCCACCAAGCTCCCCTGTCCCTGGGATTCTCCAGGCAAGAACACTGGAGTGGGTTGCCATTTCCTTCTCCAATGCATGAAAGTGAAAAGTGAAAGGGAAGTCGCTCAGTCGTGTCCGACTCTTAGCGATCCCATGGATTGCAGCCTAACAGGCTCCTCCGTCCATGGAATTTTCCAAGCAAGAATACTGGAGTGGGGTGCCATTGCCTTCTTTGAGGAAATTCCCTTAGTCTGCCAACTCTTTGTGACCCCATGGACTATACAGTCCATGGAGTTGTCCAGGCTATAATATTGGAATGAGTAGCTTTCTCCCTTCTTGAGAAGATCTTTCCAACCCAGGAATAGAACTGGGGTCTCCTGTATTTGCAGGCGGATTCTTTACCAACTGATCTATCAGGGAAGCCACAATAAAAACTAAGATCATGGCAATTGGTCCCATCACTTCATGGAAAATAGAAGAGGGAAAAGTGGAAGCAGTGACAGATTTGATTTTCACAGGCTTCAAAATCACTATGGATGGCGACTCAGACATGAAATTAAGAGTCTTGCCCCTTGGAAGGAAAGCTATGACAAACAAAGACAGCATATTAAAAAGCAGAGACATCACTCTGCAGACAAAGGTCTGTCCATATAGTCAGAGCTATGGTATTTCCAGTAGTCACATACAGGTGTGAGAGTTGGGCCATGAAGGAAGCTGAGCCCCAAAGAATTGATTCATTTGAAATATGGTTCTGGGAGAAGGTTCTCAAGAATCCCTTGGACTGCAAGGAGATTGAACATGTCAATCCTAAAAGAAATAAACCCTGAATTTTCATTGGAAAGATTGTTGCTGAAACTGAAGCTCAAATACTTTGGCCACTCAATGTGAATAGCTGACTCATTGTAAAAGACCTTGATACTGAGAAAAAATGAAGACAAAATAAGAAGAGGGTAGCAAAGGATGAGACAGTTTGATAGCATCACTGATTCAAAGGACAAGAAGTTGATCACACTCCAGGAGATAGGGGAGGACAGAAGAACCTGGCATGCTGCAGTTCACCAGGTCAAAAAAAGTAGGGCACAACTTAGTGACTGAAAAACAACCACCAAAGGGAAAACTATGGTTAGAGACATGAGTAAATGAAATTAAGCTGAAAGTTTATGTGAAAAGTGGAGTATTAGAATGGGCTTGTTTTAGACTTGTATATCTCTACGAAACCAAAAATGTAGCTCTTTTGAATTTGAGCAATTCAAAAGTTCACCAGTCTTGACCATCTCAAACTTCCCCCACTAATCTCAAAATGCTTGTAGATATTGGGTTGTAAGAACTGTGTCTTTGTGGTGGAGATTTTCTACCTCCATCTTCTCTAGGACTTAAGAGACCTTTGAAAGGCAGATTTTAAGATCTTTCCCATCAGAGGAAAAAAAAAAAAAAAAGACGGGGGGGGGGGGTGGGTTATTTGGAAATTAGACAAATGAGAAATCTTTAAAATCTTACCTACAAATATAAGTAAAAATTCTTTGGCCATGTGAAGAGACAATCTTGACTTTTTCCAATTGCCAGAACTGAACTTGTATCTAACTATTAAATTATTAACTAGTGAGTTTTGTACTGTTCGACCCATCTCCTGACTTTTTTTCTTTTTTTAAGCAAAAGCTATAAGATCTGTTTGTGTCTGTACATTTGTATGTTTATCTATGTATGTAATGTGTGGATGCATGATTTTTTTTTTTTTTACCTCAGAGTGATATTACTAAAATTAGTTTACAAAAGAACTTCATTTAATTGGCTTACATAAGCAAGTCCTCATGTAAAAATTCTCAGAGATGTAATAGAAACTAACCCAAGTTTTTTTCAAGTTAATGAGATATATAATAATCTGTAATTAAAAAATTAAATTTGTCAGCTTAATTAAAATAGCTATGTTTTAAGAGTTATTGATAGTGGATATAATGTAAGTATCCAGCTTTTGTTTGAGAAAAGTCATACATTGACTCAAATATGATCATATAGCTTTAAGGAACTGAGGCTGGCTTTGTGTAGCCAATAAACCCCCCTGGAAAAAATAGCCTTGCTCTTTGCTTACACAGTTTCCAGCAGCCTTACCAGGTGAGTAAGGAAAGTCACTTCCTGGTAGGTACAGGAACCTCAAGATGCATTGGAACCCTAGAGAAGAAATGAATGTACTCAGCTAAGTATTATAGTTGAGTCTGTTGATAGGTTCTTGGCTTGGTTTTCTGGCTTGAAGAGGCATTGGGAGGTTCAGTCTAAAGATTCTTGATGAAAAGTTCCATTACAGGAGACTCAAAAGAGACTTTATGATCAATTTCTATTTTTACTGTACTTGTGTAAATAATTGGGCCAAGTTTAATTAAACAAAACTCATTTTAGAAACAAATTAGTCTTAAGTTGATTATTTTTGGTAGAAATGAGTGATTTTAGACAGAAAATAGTTTCAGTAATACGTCTTCATGGATAGTAGATTCTAGTGCTGTTCATTGTCTTCTAAGGTTTTGTTTTCTGCCTATAAACTGGATTGGATCCTGAATCCCCCTGGTTTCCTCCAATATTTGGCTACAACTCTTCAAGCTAGGGTTTTTAATCTTATCTTCCATCCTTTTTTCTTGGAATCATTAAGAACTAAAATTGCCCTTTGCCAAAGCTATGCAAGCTAAAATTTTACAACTTGATATAAAAATAGAAATCACCGAATAGATCATATATAGTCTTCATGACTGTTGCTAAATGGGCTCCTTAGAATGATTATCAAAGACATTCAAACTGCAGACCAGGAAAATCTGTCAGTTTGCCACCACTTAACCCTCACTCCATCTGATGATGCTTTAAACCAGACATCTAAAATTTTTTTCAAATGACTGCCTTTAGAACTCAGCAATTGCGATTATAATTTGCTCTAATCACTAAGCATTGCTTTTCTTTTGTTTACATAGAAATTCCTCTTATTAAATACCTGATTGTTTTTACCCTATAAGCAAAACTTTGAGAGCCTACCTACTTCACTACCTTCCGAAATAAGATTAACTGAACTAATCTATTGTCAGGACTAAGAGAGTGGCTCAATGAGATACACAATAATCTATCAACTCAACTTTTGTACCATGAAACTTCTTGGAGAAGTTTCAAAGGCAGAACTGTACTAGAACAAAATTTGAGTGCCGAGTCCTCAGTCGCTCAGTCATGTCTGACTCTTTGCGACCCCATGGACTTTAACCTGCCAGGTACCTCTGTCCTTTCAATTTTTCAGGTAAGAATACAGGAGCAGGTTGCCATTTCCTGCTCCAGGGCTTCTTTCTGACCCAGGGATTGAACCAGTTGACTGCACAGGGGGATTCTTTACCACTGAGTCCCTTGGGGAGCCCAGGAGCAAAATTTGCCACCCCTGAAATGTATCTCTCAGGTATGCAGAGTATTTTAATTTGAAAACAAGGCTTGAAAGACTCAGGAAGCACCTTTGATCTTCCCCGACTGCTTAAAGAAATTTAGACAGAGGACCTGTTCCTGGAATGGAGCTATCATAGCTATAGCGTGGTATGATAGATAGGGTAGACAGGGAGGAACCTAGCAAAGTCTATTAAAATTTCTCTCTCTGTCCCGTTGTTTTGTTGACTAAAACATACACAACTTGAGAGTTACAAATTGAGTTTTATTTGGGGCAAAATGAGGACTGCAACCCGGGAGATAGCACCTCAGATAGTTCCTAGAGACTGCTCCAAAGAGGATGTAGCGGAAGGTCAATATATAAGATTTGGTGAAGGGGAATTTCAATGCAGTGTCGGACATGACTGAGAGATTTCACTTTCATTTTTCACTTTCATGCATTGGAGAAGGAAATGGCAACCCACTCCAGTGTTCTTGCCTGGAGAATCCCAGGGACAGGGGAGTCTGGTGGGCGGCCGTCAATGGGGTCGCATAGAGTCGGACACAACTGAAGCGACTTAGCAGCAGCAGCAGCAGCATGCTCTTTACTTTACAAATGGTTTTCTGCTAGCCAACAGGAGCTGATGTCACCATGATGGGATTTAGTGCTTTTCTAGATATGAAGAGATGCAAGGATTGGGATCATAAAATTACTTTCTGAAAATATCTAACTATCTAACCACCTGTTTCACCAGTTTCCTGGAGAATGCCACCTCACTCTCCACCCTGAATTCCCCTCAGGAGGTGTTGAAAGTCAGCAGCTGTAGCAGCACAGTGTTCAATCTCTGCAGAGGCAGGTGGCAAACACCCTTGTTGCTGTTCAGTCACTGGCAAATGCTCTTTCTTGGCAGGTGCCAATTTGTAGTTGACTGTTTCTTTATGGCCTATCAAATGTTTGTTTACCAATATTTGCTCTCAGGAGCAAAAATATATTTCCTCTACCCTTCTGTTCTTCTTACTGGTCTGAGAATTAGATATATTAACAGTAGAAAAACAAAATTTTAGTGACATGTATGTCTTCTGTATGCACTTGTGTGTGCTAAGTTGCTTCAGTTGTGTTCGACTTTTTGCAACCTTGTGGACTGTAGCCCACCAGGCTCTTCTGTCCATGAGCTTCTCCAGGCAAGAATACTGGAGTTGGTTGCCATGCCCTCATTAGGGCATCTTTGTAATCCAGACATCGAACCTGTGTCTATTGCATCTCCTGCATTGGCAGACAAGTTCTTTACCACTAGTGCCACCTTATGTGACAGAAACTCTGGAAAACTTAGTCATTTTCCAAAATGGCTGAAGCCTTTGCCTTAAATACTGTCCTCAGCTAAAGAGAAAAGAGAATATTGGCAGTAATACCTTGGAACTTCAAAAAGGAGTAAGGCTGTTGACATGGAAGTGGAAAAGCAAATGTTTGATAAACAAATATTTGATGGGCCCTGCAGAGACACAGTGGGACACAGACAGGACTTTGGATTCCAAGGCCTTCTGTGTTTCCATACCACACATAGCCCATATTCTTTGCAGATATCTTTACTGATAGTATAGATGTTCCACCTATATCAGGTTCTTTATCTAAACTCTTTAGATATCTTGAAGAGGAGGGAGGGTAATAAAAAAGAAGTTTTCCTAAGTTTTCTCTTTCTTGAAAATAAACAGCCTAAAATAATTTTCAGGCCAAAGAGACATATTTTGATGTGGCAAATATTGCTTACTTACAATTTCCCTTATCAAACTACTTGGTTCAGCTGTTTTGTATATATCTTGTTTAAATATGTATAACACAATTTTAATTTACTTGATTACATAGGGGTTAATCATTGACAGTTCATTCTGTACTATGATAAAACTTTATACCCAACAAGTGACACATTTTATAGTTAGAAATCATTTGCTAAATATAGTAGATCATTGGTATTTCTCACCAAGTAATATTTTTTTTATTATTTCTATGGCCATGGTCAGTGAAATTTCCTTACCCTAAATGAAAAGCAGATATTTTCATTATGTTTTATCCTCTTAAGGTTTTGAAAAAGTGTCTATTAATGTAGTCTCTATTTTCCATTTTATTTTTGTTTAGTTATTTATATTTTCCTAAATCACTGAACATGGTGACTGCATCCATGAAATTAAAATACGCTTACTCCTTGGAAGGAAAGTTATGACCAACCTAGATAGCATATTGAAAAGCAGAGACATTACTTTGCCAACAAAGGTTTGTCTAGTCAAGGCTATGGTTTATCCAGTGGTCATGTATGGATGTGAGAGTTGGACTGTGAAGAAAGCTGAGTGCCGAAGAACTGATGCTTTTGAACTGTGGTGTTGGAGAAGACTCTTTAGAGTCCCTTGGACTGCAAGGAGATCCAACCAGTCCATTCTGAAGAAGATCAGCCCTAGGATTTCTTTGGGAGGACTGATGCTAAAGCTGAAACTCCAGTACTTTGGCCACCTCATGCGAAGAGTTGACTCATTGGAAAAGACTCTGATGCTGGGAGGGATTGGGGGCAGGAGGAGAAGGGGACAACAGAGGATGAGATGGCTGGATGGCATTACTGACTCGATGGACGTGAGTCTGAGTGAACTCCGGGAGTTGGTGATGAACAGGGAGGCCTGGCGTGCTGCGATTCATGGTATTGCAAAGAGTTGGACATGACTGAGTGACTGAACTGAACTGAACATTCCTTCTTAACTATTACAAACAGGAAGTGGAAAAACATTTGTATTGACTGCCATTTTTGTTACAACTTAGGAGGTACAAATAATTTTTCATCAATACTCAGCAACTACTTATAGTTGCCTCATATTAAATATAGAACATTTTAAATTTGTAAATATTTTACAGTGCAAAACCAAACATTTATTTATTTAATATTTTGAACTGAATTCAGGTAAACTTTTAATATATTTTTACACAAGTGATTTAAGTATTGTTTTTTAAATTAATTGCTGTATATGATTATATCCAGCGTGATTATATATATGCCCTATATCCACTCATGTATTGTAAGTAAAAGAACAAAGTGTTTTCCTTTGACATTTATTTATAATTTGGTCTTTAATAAAAAGTAATCTGTGTAACTAAGTAAGGCAATTTTTATTACTCAGGGAGACAAATGAGTATAGATCATAGGTTTACTGTCAGACAAATTTGGATATTTCCTTTAATTTTGCTAATAAAAGCTAAGACATCTGAGAACATGTTATTTAATATTTCTAATGTCCAAATCCTCATCTATAGAATAAAAGCAGTGTCACTTAATCCACAGATTGTTTTGAAGAGTAAATGATGTTATTTGCAAAACAGCTATTAGAGTTCTGTCATTCAGTAACCAATAAATAGAAAGTATCAATTATAAATATTTATGTTAATTAACTGACAGTGTTTCTTAGATGGAAGACAAGGATCGTGTAGCTTGTGAAATAGCATGTCTAACAAAATTGTATTAAAGATAATATGTCCCTTCACAGTAACATTTAAAATCACTTTGTTTTTGCTTTCCTATAATAGCAGTTTGTCTTTCAGTTTACTTTAAAGCATACACTGTATTACAATTAACCATTGCAATATTTTATCTTGAAAGAAAGTACCCTTTTACTCATATGTACATTTATGGCTCTCTTGTTAGTGCCTGTGTTTCAGGAAAGAGAGTGCAACCAAAGACGATGGTCATGTCCCAAGTCTTAGGCAAGTCCCTAGGATGGCTGTTTAGTGTGGGTTTTTGACTTTGCACAAGAAAGAGTTCAAGAGTGAGCCAAAATAAAGTGAAAAAAGGTTTATTCAGGGAGAAATACACTCCCTGGACAGAGTGTGGACCATCTGAGAAGTTGAGAGGTTCCATGATATGGAGTTGTCAGTTTTTATAGGGTTGGGTAATTTCATAGGGTGATGACTGGGAGGAGTACTCCAGCTATTTTGGGAAAAGGGTAAAGATTTCTAAGAATTGGACCACAGCCTAGATTTTTACCATCTTTGGTCATCCTTGGAACTCATAGCTTACCGTGAACAGTGTCAGATTTATGATGACTGAAGAAGAGAATTTAGCTTCAGGACCAGAGACAAGGCGTCAGGCACTCAGAGAATTGTGTGGCAAAAGTTTTATTAAAGTGAAAAAAGGACTGAAAGCTTCTGACATAGACATCAGAAGGGGGCAGAGAGCGCCCTACTCACTAATTTGGGTGGAGCTTTATATATTTTTTCAATTGGTTACTAAGAATAGGTTAAAAGAATGTCTCAAGGTTTTAAAGATCTTACCAGACCCACTTCCACAACATACACCTTAAATTAACAGGATTAGTCAGAAGGTTTATGTTAAGAAACCTTAACATTAACATAACCTTATGTTATGGCTTCCCTGATGGCTCAGACAGCAAAGCATCTGCCTGCAATGTGGGAGACCTGGGTTTGATTCCTTGGTCGGGAAGATCCCCTGGAGAAGGAAATGGAAATCCACTCCAGCACTCTTACCTGGAAAATCCCATGGACGGAGGAGCCTGATAGGCTACAGTCCATGGGGTCGCAACGAGTGGACACTCAGTCGTGTCCGACTCGTTGCGATCCCACTTTCACTTTATGATAAGAGAAATGTTCTTGAGTAAAACACATTGTTGTTTTATAATCCTTAGTACAGAGTTCAAGGAAAAACATACCCTTGAGCAAGATACCTTGATTTGTTGTGTAATCATTAGCTCTGGGTTTAAAGAAAGACTTTTTTATGAAATAGATTATTGCCATAGCAACTTAGAGCTTAAGAAAAAAAGAATTCTTATGTGACTAAGACTAAAGAATGTAGGGAAAAAGAAAAACAAAGGGTTCTCCTCCTGAACTCCTTATCAACCTACCTAAGAATTAACTCTCTTAGAACCCTTTATCGTCATTGTAAACGAATCTGAGTTCTTGTTCAGAGCCGAAGAATGAACTTCATGAACATACAAACACTCACATTAGCAAGCAAATTGGATTTATTTTAGAGAAAAGAGAAGTACAAAGTTCTCAGCATAGACATGGAGAGGGGTGAAGTGTTCCCCAAAAGGCGGGACTTACAGCAGTTTTTATCCTTACTAGTATTGATCTGTATATTTTTGATTTACTCCTGTCATCAACCTATGTCATTTCTAACTAATCAGTTTAAAGGTCACAATATTTAACTTAACATCTTTATGGCTTCTCTTGATCTTTGGATTATGTCACCACCTTTTTTCATGCCCCCTGGTTATTTTATAGTGGAAGAGATGTATGGTCTAAAGACTAATGACAACCAGTTGTTTTTCCCTTAGTCATATAGAACAGAAGTTAATTACTGTCCTTTCATAGATACAGTGCTGATACTTTATCAGACCAAGGACACATTCCAGGATTTACAGACAAAGGGTATAATTTTAGATTAATGGAGCAAGATGCTTATTGAAAATAAGGCAGAGGTCTCAGAGACTTGCACTGACTGCTCAGTAATTTCTACTTCAATCCCATATCATTTAGACTACTGATGTGTTACAATGAATGTATACTGAGGCTCAAGGTCAAGTGGAAGTTTGCTTATCTGCCATCTTGGACCTAGTTGGTTCTAATCAGTTTATGTCATGTCCATGGGCTATGATCTTTTAAATGTTGTGCCCTTCCCTCTTCCTGTCACATCTGGTATAAGCACTTACAGAGGGAATATATACCTGAGTGAGCATGAGCTTGATCCCTGAGTAGTGGACCATCTAACTTTCCTTCCAAGGAGTAAGCGTCTTTTAATTTCATGGCTTCAGTCACCATCTGCAGAGATTTTGGAGCCCCCAAAAATAAAGTCTGACACTGTTTCCACTGTTTTCCATCTATTTCCCATAAAGTGATGGGACCGGATGCCATGATCTTCATTTTCTGAATGTTGAGCTTTAAGCCAACTATATCACTCTCCTCTTTCACTTTCATCAAGAGGCTTTTGAGTTCCTCTTCACTTTCTGCCATAAGGGTGGTGTCATCTGCATATCTGAGGTTATTGATATTTCTCCGGGAAATCTTGATTCCAGCTTGTGTTTCTTCCAGTCCAGTGTTTCTCATGATGTACTCTGCATATAAGTTAAATAAGCAGGGTGACAATATGTGGCCTTGACGTACTCCTTTTCCTATTTGGAACCAGTCTGTTGTTCCATGTCCAGTTCTAACTGTTGCTTCCTGACCTGCATACAAATTTCTCAAGAGGCAGGTCAGATGGTCTGGTATTCCCATCTCTTGAAGAATTTTCCACAGTTTATTGTGATCCATACAGTCAAAGGCTTTGGCATAGTCAATAAAGCAGAAATAGATGTTTTTCTGGAACTCTTTTGCTTTTTCCATGATCCAGCGGATGTTGGCAATTTGATCTCTGGTTCCTCTGCCTTTTCTAAAACCAGCTTGAACATCAGGAAGTTCATGGTTCACATATTGCTGAAGCCTGACTTGGAGAATTTTGAGCATTACTTTACTAGCGTGTGAGATGAGTGCAATTGTGCGGTAGTTTGAGCATTCTTTGGCATTGCCTTTCTTTGGGATTGGAATGAAAACTGACTTTTTCCAGTCCTGTGGCCACTGCTGAGTTTTCCATATGTGCTCGCGTATTGAGTGCAGCACTTTCACAGCATCATCTTTCAGGATTTGGAATGGCTCCACTGGAATTCCATCACCTCCACTAGCTTTGTTCGTAGTGATGCTTTCTAAGGCCCACTTGACTTCACATTCCAGCATGTCTGGCTCTAGGTCAGTGATCACACCATCGTAATTATCTGGGTCATGAACATCTTTTTTGTACAGTTCTTCTGTGTATTCTTGAGATCTAGGCCCTTAAATCTATTTCTCACTTCCACTGTATAATCATAAGGAATTTGATTTAAGTCATACCTGAATGGTCTAGTGGTTTTCCCTACTTTCTTCAATTAAATCTGAATTTGGCAATAAGGATTTCATGGTCTGAGCCACAGTCAGCTCCTGGTCTTGCTTTTGCTGACTGTATAGAGCTTCTCCATCTTTGGCTGCAAAGAATATAATCAATCTGATTTTGGTGTTGACCATCTCGTGATGTCCATGTATAGAGTCTTCTCTTGTGTTGTTGGAAGAGGGTGTTTGTTATGACCAGTGCATTTTCTTGGCAAAACTCTATTAGTCTTTGCCCTGTTTCATTCCATATTCCAAGGCCAAATTTGCCTGTTACTGTAGGTGTTTCTTGACTTCCTACTTTTGCATTCCAGCCCCTATAATGAAAAGGACATCTTTTTTGGGTGTTAGTTCTAATAGGTCTTGTAGGTCTTCATAGAACCGTTCAACTTCAGCTTCTTCAGCGTTACTGGTTGGGGCATAGACTTGGATTACTGTGATACTGAATGGTTTGCCTTGGAAATGAACAGAGATCATTCTGTCGTTTTTGAGATTGCATCCAATACAGTATACTAACACATATATATGGCATTTAGAAAGATGGTACCAATAACCCTGTATACAAGACAGCAAAAGAGACACTGATGTATAGAACAGTCTTTTGGACTCTGTGAAAGAGGGAGAGGGTGGGATGACTTGGGAGAATGGCATTGAAACATGTGTAATATCATATATGTAATGAGTCACCAGTCCAGGTTCGATGCATGGTGCTGGATGCTCGGGGCTGGTGCACTGGGATGACCCAGAGGGATGGTATGGGGAGGGAGAAGGGAGCGGGGTTCAGGATGGGGAACACATGTATACCTGTGGTGGATTCATTTTGATATATGGCAAAACCGATACAATATTGTAGAGTTAAAAAATAAAATTAAAAAAAAATAAAGTGTAAGTAGAGAAATGAAGTGAAAGAGGAAGTAAGAGAAAGACTACATTGATTAGAAAGGGAAAATAAGTGAATACAGCATCACTCACACAAGGCAAGGGAGCTTATCAGGGAGAGACTGGTCAACTCTCTGACATTGGACTTGTAATTTCAGTGAGATAAGAAGTTCTAAGAGACCACAAGAATTGGCAAGTAAAAATATAATTTCTGACTTTCTGTTGAGTCAATTCAGTGGAGTATATTGAGGAATACCTTCTTAGCAAAACTGGAAATAAGGAAGAAGAGTGAGTAATTACAAATTTTGCTTAAAGTATGATGGTAAATGTAAGGGAAATTACTCTAAGAGGAAAATGAAGTTGCATGGTGGTTGTTGTTCAGTCATGTCTTACTTTTTACGACTTCATGGACTGCAGCACACCAGGGTTCTATGTCCTTCACTATCTACCAGAGTTTGCTCAAACTTTTGTCCATTGAATTGGTGATGCCATCCATCTGTCTCATCCTCTGTCGTCCCTTTTTCCTCTTGCCTTCTTCTATCTTTCCCAGCATCAGGATTTTTTCCAATGAGTCAGCTCTTCACATCAGGTGGCCAAAATATTGGCACTTCAGCCTCAGTATCAGTCTTTCCAATGAATAGTCAGGGTTGGTTTCCTTTAGAATTGATTGGTTTGATCTCCTTGCTGTCCCAGGGACTCTCAAGAGTCTTCTCCAGCGCTACAGTACAAAAGCATCAATTTTTCTGTGCTCAGCTTTCTTTATAGTTGAACTCTCACATCCATATATGACTACTGGAAAACCTATGGCTTTGACTAGATAAACCCTTGTTGGCAAAGTAATGTGTCTGCTTTTTAATATACTGTCTAGGTTGGTCATAGCTTTTCTTCCAATGAACAAGTGTCTTTTAATTTCATGGCTTCAATCAGCATCTGCAGTGATTTTGGAGCCCCCAAAAATAAAGTCTGTCACTGTCTTCATTGTTTCCCCATCTGTTTACCATGAAGTGAATGGTGGAGACTATGTATATTGATATAAGAAGGGAAAAGGCAGATTTACTTATTAAAATTAGTTACCCTATCATGGCTACAATATAGGAAGAAAGGAAAGGAATTTAGAGTCCTTCTTTTGAATTTAATATTGAAAAGTAGCAAAGGCATGAGTTTTGGTAGAAAATATATGTGAGGAAGGAATAATAGTAATTTCATAATATGCAGAATTAGGAGTAAAATCATTCAGGAAATTAATAACAGAAAGATTTATGGTCTTTGAGACATTTGAAAGTGAAGAGAATTAGCATGGGGTTTGAGTACTGAAAATGAAATATATATTAGGAACTATATAAGAATTGAAATATGAAGCAATTTGGATTTGAATTTCAGGGTTTACAGGACATATTGAGAAGTCTAGATAAAAATTCCTGAATCTCTTATTTACAAAATGTGACTTATAATTTTTACTGCATAAAATTATTGCCAGGATTTTATAAAATTTTTTGAGGCATCTATATTGACTTATCCCTACATGATGCTGAAAGCTAAGCTTCTGTGTACTGTGGCAAGTCAAATCTGAGAGTAGAGTTTTGGATGAAGAAGGAAAGAGTAGTTTTATTGTTTGCCAAACAAAGAGGGACACAGGTTCCTGCCCTGAAAAACTATGTGTTCCAACCTGGGAGGATTTGATGAGTTTTCTAGCAATGATTCAAAGGGTGGGGTCATTGATAATATTAGGGTGTGTACACTACCTCCACTTGTCTAATCTTTTTCTAGGTAATCTTGATGAACTTCTCTGGTTCTTTCAATGTAGCCTCAGGTGATCTTTCTCTGGTGTGAAGAGTGCTGACATCTTAAAGAGCTTAAAGATATGGTTATATGTATCCCTTGAGATGGAACTAGGGCCCTGCCTATGGTTTCCTGGCTACTGCTCCCTTGTCTTTGCATTCCTTCCCTTCTCAAATTAACAACTGTTCAGATCTGTCCTTTGGAACTCATGGAATGTCATGGAGGCTGATGTCAAGAAACAAGAGACAAAGAAACAGAACAAAACAGAAGAACAACTTCTGTCCCGAGGAGCACCACAGACCCCTGCTTGGTTTCATGCAAATTAAATTAAAGAAATATGGAGGAGAAGAAAGTGATTTGTTTCTGTCATGCGAGTGTATGTTCCTCGGTTCTTTGTCTCTTCACAACAAAGATTTGGAGTGACGGACATTAAAGCCCCCTTGGCAGGTCACAGCTCTCAGGTCTTGGATAGACTGTGTTATAGCTCTCAGGTCTCGAATGACCATGTTATAGCTTTTAGACAAATCAGTGTTACAGCTCAGTGTTACAGCTCTGTGGCAGGGGTGGAGGGGTGGGGGGGTGGAGACTGAGAAAGCTCATTGGCTCCTCCTTTTATATGTTTTTTCCCTCCACCTGGGCCTGCCCTATGCAAATTGGGCTTAGCCAGGAGTGCTGTTTGTTCTGCCTGAAGTCTTCACTCTGGTCCTCAGACCTTCCTTTGACCTTCCTTGTCTTTTAGCCACCGCCATTTTGGACTCCTTTTCCCTATTCTACCTACCTAACATTTTTTTGACACAAATTGTGTGATACATGTTTGTGATAAATCATTATTGACTAGAAAAAATAAAGTCATAAAGGAAAGGATAAAAAATGGAGGAAAATAAGGTATCATTGGGATATTGGATGTGAAATTAGTATAAGTGAGGAAAAGATTTTAAAAAAAAAGGAAACAGGAAGATCAGATCCCTAATTGTCATAAAGGAAAAAGTCTAAACAAAATATTTTTTAGAGGAAGAACTTATGCGTTGGATAATAAGAGTTATCATGTGGCTCTAATAAATCATCAATATTATTACTGGACTGTCTAAATCCTAAAAGGCATATTTGTATGTATAATTTCTCTTTTTTTGGCACCTGATCTTAAAAAATATATACCAAAACATTAGTGATATTACAAGACCTGGTGGAGGTATCATCTCTGACTATTTTGTTTTAAGCATGTAACTTTTTTTTTATTACTGAGTTCTATTAAAATATTTTTAAATTTATTTTTAATTGAAGGATATTTGCTTTACAGTATTGTGTTAATTTGTTGAATTCAGTCATGTGAATTGGGAAAAGAAGCATAGGACATACTAATACTAATAGTTATACTAATAGTGTAATTAATACTAATACATACTAATACTAGTAGAGGCATATAACATACTAATACTGTACATATAACATTTAAAATTACATTCTAATAGGTAAAAGAATATAAAAATAACTTTACCATAAACCAAACTGGAATTAGTGAAATATATGAAAGAGAAAAGCAATGTGTTGTGGTAATTCAGAAAGAACTACCTATTGTAAGTTAGAGAAAGCTTCATGTAGAAAGTAAAAGCACAGCTCTTTCATTTTCATCATTTATTGTTTCTATATTCTTTTGATCTCTTTGGGGATTCTATCTCCATTTTAAATTTTCCCTTTGGAGCATGATCCTAAAAATGTCCCTTGTTATCCCTGGCAAGAATGTTTTTTTCATGTGACTTAGGAAGATTTCATTACCCTTTCCTGTTGTCATTGTTCTTTAATTTTGAGCAGGAAAAACTATTAGACTATACTGGAACAAATTAGGTAGAGGACCTGTTTCAGGGTAGTTATCTCTCAGAAATAACTACAGTATGGTATGAGCTAATTTTGGAGGAGAGAAAGAAACCTAGTAATATCTGTTTGTTAAAAATTCTTCTCTGTGTCCCTTGGTCTCCTTATGCTGCTGCATTAAGGTATTTGTTGACCAAGCATCTGCTTTTCTATCTCTATGTGAATTCTTTGCCTCTCCGTTAAAGTCCCAAGTTACTACCCCGACATCCTCTTTTGTATTTCTCTATTTTTCACTGAAGATGGTATACGAGTTGAGGGCTTCAGTCATTTTGGCAAGTTATTCAGTTTTTCTAGGTTTTTCTCATATGTGTATGTCATTGAAATTTTGTTTGATTTTATCCTCTTCACACGTTTCATGTCAATTTAATTTCTAGGCCAGCCAGAAGAACCTAGAAGGGTAGAGGAGTTGTCCTCCCTGACAGGGCAATTCTGCCCCACATTCCTTCTGCTTCTCTCAGATGTACTGTGTGTATTCTAATGATCAAAAGCATT
The DNA here is from genome assembly GCF_002263795.3 of Bos taurus. Lineage (NCBI taxonomy): Eukaryota > Metazoa > Chordata > Mammalia > Artiodactyla > Bovidae > Bos > Bos taurus. The sequence goes on from NC_037328.1 coordinate 48,792,060, forward strand.
TCTGGGGAAAACTAAGTTGTGGAGAAATTTAAAAGGGGAAACTGTGAAACATCCATTAGAGGAGAAAGTAAAAAGTTTTAGTCATTGCCCTGAATTGAGTTTTACATGCATTAGAAAAGAAATAAATCATCTATGAAAGGATAGCCAGAAAGATAGTTTCAGAGGAACATTTTAGTCATTTATAAAATGGGGACTCAGAGTTTGACCAAGTGATGCCCCTCTACATACTTCCTGAAACCAAGGCCGTGGCATACAAATATTGTAACAAGGTTACATAAAAGTTATCAAGTGCTTACTTGCTGCTAGAGCAGCATGGTCTTATATCTTGATCTGAGATATTTATATATCAAGCCCCTGTAAAGAAAACTACTCAAAGAAAAGTAGATATTCTAAATGCTTAAACAAATACAGTTGTGGACTAGATGTAAATTGTTAAAAATAAGACAACAGATCCAACACTGAGCTACTTATATTAAGCCTGACATTACCATATCAAGGTTTAATTAGTTTTGGCTCTTTCAGAAGTGGAATCTTAAACCAGTCAATCAGGAATCATCTGATTAGCATTAGATAGGTCATCTGTCTAATATATCTCTGCCATTCCCTGGTGAAAAGTAACTTTGCAATAACTAACCCACTTTTTTGCCTAGTATAACTTCCTTGTTTCTACACCCTTCCGCCTATTAATTTCTTTCATTTTGTACACCTCCTCAGAGTTTCTTTTCTACCTGATAGATTAGCTGCTGCCCAATTCAAATCGATTTTTTTCTCAAACTCTTAAAAATTTTTAAATGCCTCATTTTATTTCCAGGAGTCTTTACTGTGCTTATTTTGCTTTGCATATGTGCTGTTGTAGAGATTTCCAATTCCTCTGAATGAAGAATATAAGAGAAGAAAAATAATTCCTGGCTGAAAAAGAGAAAGCAATAATAAGATGAGAATAAACCTTTTGAGAAGGTCTTACTGCTTATCATCTATAATAAGCATAGGTAGAAAGACAAGGGATCATCCATTAAAATACTCAGTACTGTGCCATCAATAACATTCTCAATTAATTTTTGTCTTTTTCTTTTTTTTAAATCGTTTTTCTTAATTAACAATATTAATATAGTATGAGATATAGGGAATTTATAGATGAAGTCATTTTTGCTTTGTGTTTTATTTGAAGGGTAGAAGAGTATGCAGTCCTAAAATATGTCTCTTTGGCATAAGAATTATTTTAACTGGATTATCTTGAAAAACAGCAGACTCAGGAGATGCTCAGAAAACAGAGTAGAAATTACCTGTCTTGTGCATTTACATTTATAAAGGAAAACTCTATTTCTCATGTTGTCACTCTTTCTCAGAAAGAGAAGGATGCTGTATATCACCAGGGACTCTTATCATAATGAAGAAAGTATAGAGTTAATTTTGCATAACAGACCTTATCCTATCTTCTTTGTTTTATCTAGTATTACCCCATAACTGCACTCCCCCATTCCCCCACATACAACTTTCTTTTGTTTCTAATTAAAGATGGTATTCAAGGTGGTGGCTTAGGCCACCTGGGAGAGCTGTTCATTTTTCTTGGGTATCTTCCATGTATAGATAAAGTATACATGTTAATAAACTTCTGTTTGTTTTTTTCCTTGTTAACTTATCTTTTATTAGATTATCATAACCAAGAACTCAGAAGGGTAGGGGAAGAAATTATTTTTTCTCTCCTCCATATTGCTATTTTCTAATTCTCTAAGAGATTAGAAATTGCTTCATAAAAAAAATAAATAAAACCATATTTCCAAATAATTCTAAAATTACAGGGTAATACTTCTTGTAGATTCAACTTGTATATTCTTATTTTAACCTTAATGTAATGTCTTATATTATCAAAATTGGATATCTTGTATCCCTGCTTATATAGAGATTTAAAAATGAACAAACGAAAGTGATTGACATTTTCATCCTGCCTGTGTGTACATTAGTTGGGAGTTGACATTGAAAATCAAGATTTAAGGAATGTGGAAGGACAAATATAAATCCTGTTTCAAGCCTGACATTTTCCTCTATCAGTGATGTTTTAATGATCTCATCCATGTGGTTTAAAATATTGGAATGATCTAATTTAGAAGATAATTGCATACCAATACATTCATTTTGGAAATAGCTTTTTAAATTGGTCTTGGCACTAATAATTTAACCATAACAAGAGATTTCTCTGGCAAAATGAAGAGACTGTATGATCTGGGAGGTGGCTACATTAATATAAACTTCAACAATTTTCTCTGGAAATATCCTTTTTCTCCCCCTATATAGAGGGGATTTTAAAAATCAATCAAAGAAGAATGAACTGTCTTAGAAGAGATTGATCTCTTGAGAACTAATATCAATAAAGCCTTGAGACAAGTATTACTAGAACAGGCTTCAAGTTGACTTGTTTTGCAGTTGTTTACTGGTTCTTTTGCAAGTAATATTTTGATCTATATTAAAAGATTTGCTGTGATTTTGATGTCGTTGTAAATATTTCATCACAAAATAGAATTTTAGCTGTATTGTAGTATACTTTAAAGCATATTGTGTATTAGTCAATTTCCAATAATAAAGGTTAGAAATAGCTATCAGATCAGTGAAATAGCTTAATTATTCTCCTTGCCATGATACGGCAACCAGTAAGGACTGACTTTTACAGTAAATTAGAAAACCAGATAAATTATATGAGAACCAATTTTCAGACATTGTACAACTGTCAGCACAAACTTGTGATCTCTTCTAACAGGAAATTGTGTAAAAAATTAATACACAGAAACCTCAATTAAACAGAATCAGCAGACCAGGAAGGAACGCTTTCATGCCCTGTAATGATAATAGAGCTCATCAGGAACAAGACAGTCACCTCTTCTTTCCTGGCAAGGACTCAGCTAATGAAAAGCCATGGACTCTCTGTTTATCATAACCTTCCCAACTTCCTTTTCCCTTCTATATACATATTCTTCTTCCCCTGCCATACAAGGACTTTGAAGTGGCTTGGCATTGTTGCTTACCCCAAATTGCAATTCTCTTTTGATCCTAAATAAACCCATCTTTGCTGGGGAAATATCTGGCAATCTATTGTTTCAGGTCAACACATGCAAGATGAGATTTAGGCTTGCACTGGCTTCGGCATGGAAGTCCAGTCAGAATGAGGTGTGAGGGTGTTCAGTCCAAGAAGAAGATACAAATACCATGAATAGAGAGAGAACTAGCATGTGAATCCACTGTGGGAGCAAGAATTCAAATGACAGAGTATGAAAAAGAAGAAAGTTACACAAAGAAGAAATTCCCCAAATGTAATAATGTTACATTAAGTCTTTGGACAACTATTAAGCTGTGCTTATACCAGCCAAGACTCTGTGGGCCTGGTGGGACACAGGAGTTATTGATCTGTGAGTTGGATGGAGACTCTACAGGTCATATGTGTATGACAGACACAGAACTTCTATGTAGCTAGACAAAATAAAGCATATTGCACGTTCAAGACAATCAATTTACATACCATAGAGTCATCCTTTATGAAAAGAGCTACCCTAGTTTTTTATATTTTGTATCTGTCTTAAGATAACTTAAGCTTTTTAAAAAGATGTACCTGATACAGGAGCTGCCTGTGAGTTAAAATACGTATTAAGGAGACTCAAATATCCACAGTTCAGTTCAGTCGCTCAGTCGTGTCCGACTCTTTGCAACCCCATGAATCGCAGCACAGAGGTAGGCAAAGTATTAGAGTTTCAGCCTCAGCATCAGTCCTTCCAATGAACACCCAGGACTGATCTCCTTTAAGATGGACTGGTTGGATCTCATTGCAGTCCAAGGGACTCTCAAGAGTTTTCTCCAACACTACAGTTCAAAAGCATCAATTCTTTGGTGCCCAGCTTTCTTCACAATCCAACTCTCACATCCATACATGACCACTGGAAAAACCATAGCCTTGACTAGACAAACCTTTGTTGGCAAAGTAATGTCTCTGCTTTTGAATATGCTATCTAGGTTGATCATAACTTTCCTTCCAAGGAGTAAGCGTCTTTTAATTTCATGGCTGCAATCCCCATCTGCAGTGATTTTGGAGCCCAAAACAATAAAGTCTGACACTGTTTCCCCATCTATTTCCCATGAAGTGATGGGACCAGATACCATAATCTTAGTTTTCTGAATATTGAGCTTTAAGCCAATTTTTTTCACTCCTCTTTCACTTTCATCAAGAGGCTTTTTAGTTCCTCTTCATTTTCTGCCATAAGGGTGGTGTCATCTGCATATCTGAGGTTACTGACTTTCTCTTGGCAATCTTGATTCCAGCTTGTGCTTCTTCCAGCCCAGCGTTTCTCATGATGTACTCTGCATATAAGTTAAATAAGCAGGGTGACAATATGTGGCCTTGACGTACTCCTTTTCCTATTTGGAACCAGTCTGTTGTTCCATGTCCAGTTCTAACTGTTGCTTCCTGACCTGCATATAGATTTCTCAAGAGGCAGATCAAGTGGTCTGGTATTCCCATCTCTTGAAGAATTTTCCACAGTTTATTGTGATCCACACAGTCAAAGACTTTGGCATAGTCAATAAAGCAGAAATGGATGTTTTTCTGGAACTCTCTTGCTTTTTCGATGATCCAGCAGGTGTTGGCAATTTGATCTCTGGTTCCTCTGCCTTTTCTAAAACCAGCTTGAACATCTGGAAGTTCACGGTTCATGTATTGAAGCCTGGCTTGGAGATTTTGAGCATTACTTTACTAGCGTGTGAGATGAGTGCAATTGTGCGATACTTTGAGCATTCTTTGGCATTACCTTTCTTTGGGATTGGATAGAAAACTGACCTTTTCCAGTCCTGTGGCCATTGCTGAGTTTTCCAAATTTGCTGACATATGAAGAGCAGCACTTTCACAGCATCATCTTTCAGGATTTGAAATAGCTCAACTGGAATTCCATCACCTCCACTAGCTTTGTTTGTAGTAATGCTTTCTAAGGCCCACTTGACTTCACATTCCAGGATGTCTGGCTCTAGGTCAGTGATCACACCATCGTGATTACCTGGTTCATGAGGATTTTTTTGTATAGGTCCATGTATTCTTGCCGCCCCTTCTTAATCTTCTAATCTTCCTTCTGTTAGGTCTTCTAATCCTCTGCTTCTGTTAGGTCCATACCATTTCTGTCCTTTATTGAGCCCATCTTTGCATGAAATGTTCCCTTGGTGTCTCTAATTTTCTTGAAGAGATCTCTAGTCTTTCCCATTCTGTTTTTTTCTTCTATTTCTTTGCATTGATCGCTGAGGAAGGCTTTCTTATCTTTCTTTGCTATTCTTTGGAACTCTGCATTCAAATGGGTGTACCTTTCCTTTTCTCCCTTGCTTTTTTCTTCTCTCCTTTTCACAGCTCTTTGTAAGGCCTCCTCAGACAGCCATTTTGGTTTTTTTTTTGCATTTCTTTTCCATGAGGATTGTCTTGATCCCTGTCTCCTGTACAATGTCATGAGCCTCCATCCATAGTTCATCAGTTACTCTGTCTATCAGATATGGTTCCTTAAATATTTTTCTCATTTCCACTGTATAATCGTAAGGGATTTGATTTAAGTCATACCTGAATGGTCTAGTGGTTTTCCCTACTTTCTTCAATTTCTGTCTGATTTTGGCAATAGGGAGTTCATGGTCTGAGCAACAGTCAACTCCCACTCTTGTTTTTGCTGACTGTATAGAGCTTCTCCACTTTGGCTGCAAAGAATATAATCAATCTGATTTTGGTGTTGACCATCTGGTGATGTCCATGTGTAGAGTCTTCTCTTGTGTTGTTGGAAGAGGGTGTTTGTTATGACCAGTGTGTTCTCTTGGGAAAACTCTATTAACTTTTGCCCTGCTTTATTCCATATTCCAAGGACAAATTTGCCTGTTACTCCAGGTGTTTCTTGACTTCTTACTTTTGCATTCCAGTCCCCGATAATTAAAAGGACATCGTTTTTGGGTGTCAGTTCTAAAATGTCTTCTAGGTCTTCATAGAACCGTTCAACTTCAGCTTCTTCAGCATTATTGGTTGGCGCATAGGCTTGGATTACCGTGATAGTGAATGGTTTGCCTTAGAAATGAACAGAGATCATTCTGTCGTGAAGAGATACCCCACGTCCAAGGTAAAAGAAACCCAAGTGAGATGGTAGGTTTTGTGAGAGGGCATCAGAAGGCAGATAAACTGAAAACATAATCACAGAAAACTAGACAATCTGATCACATGGACCACAGTCTTGTCTAACTCAGTGAAACTAAGCCATATCATGTGGGGCCACCCAAAATGGATGGGTCATGTTGGAGAGGTCTGACAGAATGTGGTCCACTGAAGAAGGGAATGGCAAACCACTTCAGTATTCTTGTCTTGAGAACCCCATGAACAGTATGAAAATGCAAAATGATAGGATACTGAAAGAGGAACTCCTCAGGTCAGTAGGTGCCCAATTTTTTGTGCTACAGGAGACCAGTGGAGAAATAACTCCAGAAAGGATGAAGGGATGGAGCTAAAGCAAAAACAATACCCAGTTGTGGATGTGACTGGTGATAGAAGCAAGGTCCAATGGTGTAAAGAGCAATATTGCATAGGAACCTGGAATACTAAGTCCATGAAGAAGTGAAGTGAAGTTGCTCAGTCATGTCCGACTCTTTGCAACCCCATTGACTGTAGCCCACCAGGCTTCTCAGTCCATGGGATTTTTCAGGCAAGAATACTGGAGTGGGTTGCCATTTACTTCTCCAGGGGATCTTCCCAACCCAGGGATCAAACCTGGGTTTCCCACATTGTAGGCAGATGCTTTACCCTCTGAGAATGAAGGAAAATTGGAAATGGTCATACAGGGGATGGCAAGAGTGAACATAAACATTCTAGGAATCAGCGAACTAAAATGGACTGGAATGGGTGAATTTAACTCAGATGACCATTATATCTACTACTGTGGGCAGGATTCCCTTAGAAGAAATGGAGTAACCATCATGGTCAACAAAAGATTCTGAAATGCAGTACTTGGATGCACTCTGAAAAATGACAGAATGATCTCTGTTCATTTCCAAGGCAAACCATTCAAATACCCACAATATCCAACAATTAAAAAAGAGAGAAAGTTTCTAGGAGTATGACTCTTCTTGCATCCTTAAGATGGCAAACTGCTGGCACCAAGACTGGAATGATAGGTGAATACTGGGAGTCACAGTTACTGAATCAGAGATGTATGAGTGGAAACTTCTGTAGGAACCAGTGTCTGGATAGGAAAACCTGAATAGTAATTGATGAATACCTGGAGGTTTACAGTGGAAAAATCTGAGTTAATTCTACTCAGGTGTTATCAGAGCCTAACTGACCTAGGAGAAAAGTAACATCCAATTCATGATAAATACTTAAAAAACAAACAAACAAAAAAACTATACTCAGCCTATCATTTTCATAATACATAATATCAGAGAGAAAGAAAGAAAAAATCCTGAAAGAAGCCTTAGGAAAAAACACATCACTTATAGATCAAAGCCAAGAATTATATTTTACTTCTTAAAAACCATTTAATCAAGAGGAGAGTAGACTGTAATATTTAAAATGACAAGACAGGAAAACTACCAACCAGAATTTCTGTACCTCAAAAGTATATTTCAAAAGTAAAGGAGAAATATTTTCTCAGACAAAAAATTAAGGGTATTAGTTGCCAGTAGACCAGCTTTTCAATAAATGTTAAAAGAAATCCTTTAGAACTAAAGAAAATAATATAGGTCAGAAACTCAAGTCCAAACAAATACCCACAGAAAAGAGCATTAGAAAGAAATAAGTGAAGGAAAAATTTAAATATATATATATATATATATATATTTCTCATTCTTTACTTAACAGATAACAGTTCAAAATAATAATAGCAACAAAGTATTAGGAGAAGTAAACATATGTATATTTCATATATATATGTGTGTATTTGTATACATATATATGGTTCTGTATGCTTAATACAAGTGAAATAAATTGCATGATAAAAGGAACAATAGGGAGGAATTAGGTTCATTTTGTTGTTACAAGAACACTACGTGTGTAGTGTTGTAGTGGTATTTGAAAGATGACTTAAATTACAGTTGACCTTTGAATAACATGGGTTTAAACTATGTGGGTCCATATATGCCTACATTTTTTTTTTTTTTTCAGTGAATACACATCACAGTACTCCACAATCCACAGCTGGTTGAATCTACAGTTGTGGATCCATGGATATGGAGGACCAACTGCAGATTTTAAACCCTGAGGGGACAGGAGGAGATCAGGACTTCTAATTCCCACTTAGTTCAGGGATCCATTATATTTGTAATGTATATTGCAAACTCTAGGGCAACCAATAAAAAAGTAAAAAATGAAAAAAACCAAAAACAGAACACAAATCATGCTGAGAAAGAAGAAAAAATAGAATCATAACATACTCCAATAAAACCACAAAAGTCAGAGAAATTGTGGAACATAAAAATAAGAACAATAATCAATGACAACAAAAAGAAAACAGTTATAAATACGGTAGATATTAATTCAACAATATCAGTAATCACACTGAATGTCAGTGGTCTAAATATACCATTTAAAAGACAGAGATTCAGAGTGCATAAAAACACAAGTGCCAACTGTAAGCTGTCTATAAGAAACCCACTTTAAATATAAGGATACATATATATTAAGTGTGAATTAAAAATATTCTCTAACATAAATCAAAAGAAAGCATGAATGACTATAGTAATTCCAGACAAAACAGTCTTTTAAGGATGAATCATTATCAGACATATGTATGAGCATTAAGAAAGAGTAAATTCTCCCAAAAAAGCCTAGAGATAACCCTTCACATATATGTACCTAACAACAGAGTGTCAAATCAAATAATGCAAAAAAGAAAATAATTGCAGAGAGAAATAGAATAATCTACTCTGATGGTTGGAGACTTCAATGCCCCTCTATTAGAATTGGTCTTGGATCTGACTGGGGAAAAAAATAGCTATAAAATGATAATTTAGGAAACTCAAATATGGACAGTATATTAGATAATAGTGTTATACAAGGTTACATTTCCTAATTTTAATCACTGTATTGTAGGTATATAACAGAATGCCCTTGTTCCATAAAAAGGAATATTCACTAAATTATGCTCAAGTGTTTCAGGAAAAAAATTGTACACACACATACAGCCAAACTCATACATGAAAAGGAAAAACACAGCAAGAAGAATGGGAGAGTGAGAGAGAGAGAAACAGAAAGACAGAGATGAGGAGATATTAGAGTAAATAACACAGGATATAAATATAGGTACATGCTGAGTGACTGAACTGAACTGAACATTCCTGCTTGTTCAGCCGCTTCAGTTATGTCTGACTCTGTGACCCAATGAACTGTGGCCTGAGAAGCTCCTCTGCCCATGGGATTTTTCAGGCAAGAATACTGGAGTGGGTTGCCATCCCTCCTCCAGGGGATCTTCCTAACCCAGGGATCAAAATGCATCTCCTGCACTGCAGGCAGATTCTTTACTCACTGAGCCTTTTGTAAAACCCATAAATAGAGGTATATCTGGGCAGTTCAGTTCAGTCGCTCAGACATGTCCAACTCTTTGCGACCCCATGAATCACAGCATGCCAGGCCTCCCTGTCCATCACCATCTGCCGGAGTCTACCCAAACCCATGTCCATTGAATTGGTGATGCCATCCAACCAACTCATGCTCTGTCGTCCCCTTCTCCTCCTGCCCCCAATCCCTCCCAGCATCAGAGTCTTTTCCAATGAGTCAACTCTTCACATGAGGTGGCCAAAGTACTGGAGTTTCAGCTTTGGCATCATTCCTTCCAAAGAACACCCAGGACTGACCTCCTTTAGAATGGATTGGTTGGATCTCCTTGCAGTCCAGGGGACTCTCAAGAGTCTTCTCCAACACCACAGTTCAAAAGCATCAATTCTTTGGTGCTCAGCTTTCTTCACAGTCCAACTCTCACATCCATACATGACCACTGGAAAAACCATAGCCTTGACTAGACAGGCATTTGTTGGCAAAGTAATGTCTCTGCTTTTGAATATGCTATCTAGGTTGGTCATAACTTTCCTTCCAAGGAGTAAACATCTTTTAATTTCATGGTTGCAATCACCATCTGCAATGGCATAGGAATGGCCAAGAGGATCTACCCCATATCCAACGTCAGGGCCAGTAGCCATGAAGAGATACTCCACATCTAAGATCTGGGCAAAAGGTATCTAATTGTTTCTTGTACTATTCTTGCAGCTTTTCTGTAGATTTTACGTTAAATTCAGTTCAGTTCAGTTCAGTTGCTCAGTCATGTCCAGCTCTTTGTGACCCCGTGAACCACAGTACTCCAGGCTTCCCTGTCCATCACCAACTCCCGAAGTCCACCCAAACCCATATCCATTGAGTCAGTGATGCCACCCAACCATCTCATCCTCTGTCATCCCCTTCTCCTCCTGCCCTCAATCTTTCCCAGCATCAGGATCTTTTCAAATGAGTCAGCTCTCTGCATCAGGTGGCCAAAATATTGGAGTTTCAGCTTCAACGTCAGTCCTACCAATGAACACCCAGGACTGATCTCCTTTAGGATGGACTGGTTGGATCCCTTTGCAGTCCAAGGGACTCTAAAGAGTCTTCTCCAACACCGCAGTTCAAAAGCATCAATTCTTTGGTGTTCAGCTTTCTGTATAGTCCAACTCTCACATCCATACATGACCACTGGAAAAACCATAGCCTTAACTAGACAGACCTTTGTTAGCAAAGTAATGTCTCTGCTTTTTAATATGCTGTCTAGGTTGGTCATAACTTTCCTTCCAAGGAGCAAGTGTCTTTTAATTTCATGGCTGCAATCATGATCCTCAGTGATTTTGGAGCCCAGAAAAATAAAGTCAGCCACTGTTTCCACTATTTCCCCATCTATTTAACTTAAAGTGATGGGACCAGATGCCATGATCTTAGTTTTCTGTATGTTGAGCTTTAAGCCAACATTTTCACTCTCTTCTTACACTTTCATCAAGAGGCTCTTTAGTTCTTCTTCACTTTCTGCCATAAGGGTGGTGTCATCTGTATATCTGAGGTTATGGATATTTCTCCCAGCAATCTTGATTCCAGCTTGTGCTTCTTCCAGCCCAGGGTTTCTCATGATGTACTCTGCATATAAGTTAAATAAGCAGGGTGACGATATACAGCCTTGATGTACTCCTTTTCCTATTTGGAACCAGTCTGTTATTCCATGTCCAGTTCTAACTTTTTTATATATTTTATATTTTGTTGTTGTTGTTCAGTCCTAAGTTGTCTGACTCTCTGGGATGCCATGGACTTCAGCACACCAGGCTCCTCTGTCCTTCACTGTCTCCTGCAGTTTGCTCAAATTCATATCCATTGAGTCAGTGAACATTCCATCCTCTGCCACCCCCTTCTCCTTTTACTTCAGTTTTTCCCAGACTCAGGGTCTTTTCCAATGAGTTGGCCCTTCAATTTTGGTATCAGTCCTCCCAAATAATATTTAAAGTGAATTCCTTTAGGATTGACTGGTTTGATCTCCTTGTAGTCCAAGGGACTCTCAAGAGTCTTCTCCAGTACCACAGTTCGAAAGTGTCTTTAAGGTTCAGCCTTCTCATAGTCCAAGTTTCATATCCATACATGACTACTGGAAGAACCATACCTTTGAGTATATAGGCCTTTGTCAGCAAAGTGATGTTTCTGCTTTTGAATATTCTTTATAGGTTTTTCATTGCTTTTCTTCCAAGGAGCAAGTGTCTTTTAATTTCTTGGCTGCAGTCACCATCTACAGTGATTTTGGAGCCCAAGAAAAGAAAATCTGTCACTGCTTCCACTTTTACCCCATTTTATTTGCCATGAAGTGATGAGACCAGATGCTGTGACATTAGTATTTTTTTAATGTTGAATTTTAAGCCAGCTTTTTCACTCTCCTCTTTCACCCTCATAAAGAGGCTATTTAGTTCCTATTTACATTCTATTATTTTATATTAAATTTAATTTTATATTAAATTTAAATACATCAAAATAAGTTGCAAACAAATCAGATAATTGAAAATAAAATGAAACAATGATTAAAAGAAAAATGGGAAAAATTGTTATCATCACTTGCCAAAGTAACTGTACTTTAAAGACTTTGTGTTAACAGGGATCCTAAAAGTAATTTTACACTAATCCTCTAGCTTCTGGCAGAGGGAACTGATGGATTAGATAAATAATTCATAGTACAAAGCTAGATAGTTGCATAGCCAGACTTATGCTTCAAATCTTTTTACACTCAATTCATTATCCTTTTCCCATTAAATATATTGTCTCTCCTCACAAATTAAAGCATAGATACTAATCAGTTGGGCTTCCCTGGTGGCTCAGATGGTAAAGAATCTGTCTGCAGGAGACCCTGGTTCAACTCAGACCCTGAGTTGGGAATGGCTGCCCATTCCAGTATTCTTTCCTGGAGAACTCCATGGACAGCAGAGCCTGGTGGGCTACAGTCCATGGAATGCAAAGTGTTTGATAAGACTGAGGTACTAACACTTCTACTCTTCACTTGCAAATGGAGAGGCATCTTGTGAAATGCAAAAGAGCCAACATCATCTGCATTTTTCTCCCATCTTCCTTGCCTTTTTCATAGTGAGAGGTAAAAATACAAAATTCAGAGAGGATCCTTGGCAATAGTTGTTGTTGTTGTTGTTTCTCCATTAATTCTGCATGTTCTCCTACAGAGAGATTTTATTTTTTCTAAAAATGAAGCTCAATTTGCCATAACAAAATTGTCTTTTCTCTAACACTGCAAGGCAATATTTCACTTTTCTACATATATATGAATATTTCCCCAATTCTTAAAGGCTCAAATTATCCATTAAAATAGAGGATAGTGGATATAGAAAACACATTTGGTCACATACACAAAATCATATAATGCATTTTGTGGACTATGAGCATGCGTGCATGGTCAACTGCTTCAGTTGTGTCCTATTCTTTGCAGTCCTATGGCCTGTAGCTGTCCAGGCTCCTCTGTCCATGGGATTTTCCAAGCAAGAATACTGGAGTGGGTTGCCACGCCCTGCTCCAGGGAATCTTCCTGACTCAGGGATCAAACTTACATCAACTACAACTTCTGCATTGCAGGTATATTCTTTATCGCTGAGCTACCGATATAAGTGAAATATGTAAAAATACATATGAAAGTGGAATATGTAAAAAAGCACAGATGTTACTTTGCCAAAAAAGATCTGTCTTGCTAAAGCTATGGTTTTTCCAGTAGTCATGTATCAATATGAGAGTTGGACTATAAAAAAGCCTGAACACCAAAGAATTGATGCTTTTGAGGTGTGATGTTGGAGAAGTCTCTTGAGAGTCCCTTGGACAGTGAGAAGATCAAACCAGTCAATTATAAAGGAAATCAATCCTGAATATTCATTGGTAGGACTGATGCTGAAGCTCCAATACTTTGGTCACCTGATGCAAAGAGCTGACTCATTAGAAAAGACCCTGATGCAGGAAAGATTGAAGGCAGGAGAAGGGGATGACAGAAGTTGTGATGGTTGGATGACATGACTGACTCAATGGACATGGGTGGGCTCCAGGAGATGGTGAGGGACAGGGTGGCCAGGCGTGCTGCAGTCTATGGTTTTGCAAAGAGTCGGACATGACTGAGTGACAGAACAACCAATATAAGTTGTCGTATTTCCCACTTTGTTTTACTCGTGCATTTTGCTTTATTTGGATAACATTTTTAAAATGAATTTGAAGATTGTGCTGTGCTTCATCATGTCTGACTCTTTGCAATCCCAGAGGTGCCCATCAGGCTCCTCTGTCCATGGAGATTTTCCAGGCAAGAATACTAGAGTGGGTTCCCAACCCAGGGATCAAACCCAGGTCTCCCACATTGCAGGCAGATTCTTTGAGGTCTGAGCCACCAGTCAGATTTCCCACTTTGTTTTCCTACTTCACTTTACTTTATTTGCATAATATTTTAAAAATGAATTTGAAGATTAGACCTTTAATAAATCTATAATAGTCTCACTACTTTGTTAAGTTCAACAGACTGGATTTAAAACCTAAACCATGACACTTGAATGCAATGTAAAAAAATAAAAATTCTACACATTGCTTTACATGTTGATATTTTATAGTATGCATGCCTGTTTATTAAAAGAATAAAACAGTCACTCTCCAAGAACAAGAACTAGAAAAAATTATCATTCAATTTAAAAGTTGTTATTTTTTATTATTTTAATTGAAGTTTTCTAATCTGTATTAAATTATTTCTAAGAAATATTCCTCAGTTTGTAATTTGAGTATAAAAAACTATGGAATGTAAATGATGAAGACTAAATCTGTGCCTGATTATTATGTTTTAAAAACTTTCTATTATTTTCATTATCTACATTTTTTAATCATTCATTTTCAAAATTCTTACTATTTTCTACCAAGAATGGTCTTAATATTTGTATATTCCCTTCAGTCTGGAGTTTTGTTGCTAATATTAGTTTGTATTTTCAGTTTCTCTTGATCAGTCTTGAAAAATCATATCTATATTAATCTTCCTATGTAGATATTTTGTTGTTGTTGATATGGAGCTTTTTGTTCTTCAGTTGTATTAATTCTTCAATTTATGATTGTTAACTTTATCCTTTTCTTACATTTATTTTGCATGATTTTAACTTTGATAATTATCTACATTTTAAAATAATTTTCTTAATTATAATTATGGTTATTACAAAAAGTTATCTATGAGTGTTATTTGACTTCTGAAAAGTTTGAGCTATAATGTTTTCTGTTTTTATTTCATAATAATCTATCATTTCAGTTTCTATTTTCTTTTCTGGCTCAAGTTGTTTTCATATATGTGATTCAAAAAAAGTCATCATTAAAAAAAAAACAAAAAGCAGAACACAACACTGCTCATTTTTATATTTAAACTACTAATTTAATTGCAAAATGTTCAGAAAATATTGCCTTTATACAATTTCTAATTTTTAGAAATTTTTAATATCTCTCTTCCTGTATACAAATTCATAGTTTTTGTAAGTAAATGTTTCAGAGAGATTGAAGATCAAATAACTCAGCTGTTTTAATAAAAAGATGTTTTAATAAAAAAGACTTATCACTTATTGTATTCTACAAATATCTTGTAGCTTTATTTAATTTTATATAGATAGTAAAATGAGCACTAATTTGTTAATTCTCTCAATTTTGCTTAATTTCTCTCAGTATGTAAAACTCATCAGTGTTATATTTTCTTGGTGGCTTATAACTTTTATGAATATTGAATATTTCCTCTTCCTTATTTTGTTAACTTACTAAGCGACTTCACTGTCACTTTTCACTTTCATGCATTGGAGAAGGAAATGGCACCCCACTCCAGTACTCTTGCCTGGAGAATCCCAGGGACGGCGGAACCTGGTGGGCTGCCGTCTATGGGGTCACACAGAGTCGGACACGACTGAAGCGACTTAGCAGCAGCAGCAGCATCTCATATTTTTCCAAATTTCATTAATATTTTCATGCTTTCTTTCTTTCTACAGCATCTTTGTAATGTATTGTCAATCAATTTTGCTATTTGTTATCAATGCTTCTTTTGTAAGCTTGATATTTTTAACATAAACTGAAAAACCTATATTTTTCTTGGAGAAATGTTTCTAATTCCACTTATTATAAGCCATGATTTTTTGTTAACTTGATTTTGGGCATGGTGTTTCATGTAGAGAAAGGTGAAATATGTCCTTAATTTTTATAAATAATTTATCTCTTTCTTATTTGACAGTGTACCTACTTTTCCTATGCTGTTTTTTATATATAAATTGTGTGTTTGTGCTCAGTCCTGTTGACTCTTTGCAACCTCATGGGACTGTAGCCCGCCAGGCTCTTCTGTCCATGGGATTATCCCAGCAAGAATACTGAAGCAGGTTGACATTTTCTCCTCCAGAAGTGAAGTGAAGTGGTTCAGTCCTGTCCAACTCTTTGTGACCCCATGGACTATAGCCTACCAGGATCCTCTGTCCATGGGATTTTCCAGGCAAGAGTACTGGAGTGGGTTGCCATTTCCTTCTCCAAGGAAATGGGAAATATATAAATATATAAATATATAAATATATATATATATATATGTAGAAAGAGAGAGAGAGTTCCCCACCTTTTCTGAAACTAATTAATTAATGATTAATTAATTAATAAACTAATCAATACCCTTAAGATGTTGTTACCATACAAAATTACACATACAAAATCTGATCATTTACAAAATTTTATGGAAATTACCTACAATTTTAATCTCAGTTGATACAATTGTATTTATTTTATTCCTCTATGTTTTGGGGAAATACTTCTTAGTATTTATTTTAAATTTTGCAGTTATACTATTTATTATGTTTAAACACAGTTATAAGTAATAGTAATTTCTAACTCAAATTGCTTATCTAACCATCTTTATAATCTGAATCACACTTGTTAGTTCATTTGTTTATGTTATTTACTTATCTTTCTTATTTGTTAGTAGTTTTACGATGACTGAATCATTATGAGTGTTACAATTGAATCATCACAAATTTGAAAATATGACTAGTAGAGATTTTGGTATATAAATAATTTATATTAAATCTAATCATACCCTTATTTTTTTATGGTTGAATTGGGTCATAAATATTTACACTCAACTGTAACAGGCTTAAAACACTGTTCTCAACCTAGACAGTTCCTTCCTTCTTTGCTCAGACTGAGGAGATCAAATTTAAAGATCTGAGTTCTTAGGGTGGGATTATTTAAAGATAAACTTAAAGAAATACATTCAACGATAGAAAAAAATTATTATAGTGATGTGATGACAATGCTGCAGTCATGGTAAGATCATGCAGATATTCAAACTACTATTATGACTTGGGGAAATCTCTCCCCACAAGTAATAGCAGTTTTGTTGCCTCATGATTCTTTCTAAATATTTACAAGTTATGGGACTTGAGCAACAGAAGGTAAACTGAAAAGAAAATCTAGAGCAAAGCTTATGTTACCATATTGCTTATGACCTTTCATTTCTTGCCACTCTACATCTTTTTACAGGCCCATATTAAGGTCAGCACATCTATAGAACACTGCATGAAGTGACAGTGATAAATTGAATAGTATTGCTGTTAGTGTGAAATGGACTGACTATAGTGTAATCAATGAACATCTTGGAAGCATGAACCAGTTCACTATTGATAGACATGAAGATAAAGATGTGGAAGTAAATCTCCTCATGTATAAGCAATCAACAGTATGTAAAACTATCTACTCGAAACCAACTAATGTATAATACTTTGCCTTAGTAGAAAGTCCAAAAACAAGATGAGTCAAATAAGAATATATATATATATATGTATTCTTTCAATAATTTTAAAGAAACTGATATATTTTTTCACAAATAATATTATTTCTTCTTCATGTAGCTTATTCTTTAGCCTTGTCATTTAATTGTGAAATAATCATAAGCATTGATGTAATAGTTGGATTTTAACTTATTTTAAAAAAAATACTTGTATTTTCACTCTTTACATATTAGCCATGAACTACAATTTTAACTCATTGCAATTAATGGAATTTGCATCAGTATTACAATTAAAATGGTCATCAAATGATAACAGATACATATATAAGCATATATTTTGGCATATTTTCTTGAAATAATATTTTCTTATGTAATCTCAAAGACCTTATAGTAAAACAAATATAAAAGTAAATGGATCAAATAACTAAATTCAGCTATATATTATTCCATGAACTTTGAAACAACACAGGCAACCTAGGTGATATGAAATTTCAAGGCGGACACAACACAACTTGAAGAAAGTGACACAGATGATTAGAATCACAAGAATTTGGAACATGAGCCAGGGATGAGACTGTGATGCTTATAAGTTTTGTGATTGCCACTAGGGCACTTGATTTCTTAATGAAATTAATTGTATTTCTTCTTAAAGAACCTGTAAAAATAGAGAAGAATATGTGTGATAAATTGTCACAGAAAGTAAATTAAAAATTGAATGCATTAGAGCCTTAACCAGGTGTGACACGAAGCTGAAAGCTGAAGGTTGCAGTTCGGTCATGAACATAACAGAACAAAATCCATTGGTTGATAACGTTCACTTTGTGACCTGTGAATGATGTTTATTCAAATTACTTCATCATCACACACAAAGGCTAGAGACCGGACCCATTCTATGAGTTCTAGCATCGAAACTTTGTTGAAAATGAATAGTCCTACTCGTGGAAACATAAACGAGTCATAAAGTATCAACCAGCATTAAAAATTTTAAATCCAGGTGGTGATAAAAATGACAAATATAATCTTGACTGTTAATAGGTTGTAAATGCAGATTTTGTTTTGTTTTGGATTCATTGAATCTTTTCCACATCCTTTCACTTTTTCTGCTGTATGTGTTTTCTTGAATGGATCATAAAGATAAAAATCAAAAGCAGGTACAACTCATTATCATTATCTGCTATTTTGACTCCCACATTCACACTTTCTTTTGTTTTCTGTACTATTACCACAGATTCTTCTAATAGATATATTTCCAAATTTATAGTACATGTGTTTTGTGATGACATGAAATATAGATATGACATTGATATAACATTGAGTTTTCCACTTCTGAAATTTTGGTAGAAGAAGATGGGGTTGTAATGAATGAATTAAGCTAGCATTAAATGTCTGGGCAGCATATAGTTTTGTGAAATAATAGCCTGATATATAAATCTTTTTATCTGTTCTCTCATATTTAATCTCATAGGCTTCCTGTATACATAACTTAAATGCACAGCATAAAATATGGATATACCTAGAAGCAGGAGGTACTAGACAAGGCCCTGAGGGATCTTTGCTATAGCTAGGACAGGAGATAAAGACCTGAATTAATTTCACTTCTCTTCTCATAACTTAGACCTGGACAAATTTGACACAGATAATTAAGAAAGAAAAACAGACTTTCAATCATCTTATCAATATTAATTCTGCCTCTTTCTCCAGGTGCTTTTCTGTCACATGTTTGTTGCATTTCTCCTCTCCTTTTCTCTTGTTTCTTCCATCCATCTCCTTATAACCTTGGCTCCTGCAAAGGGCAACATAATTATAGTGAAGGGGTAAAGAAAATCCATTCAAATGCTTGTTTTCTCAACTCAAGCTGAA
Organism: Bos taurus; assembly: GCF_002263795.3. Classification (NCBI taxonomy): domain Eukaryota; kingdom Metazoa; phylum Chordata; class Mammalia; order Artiodactyla; family Bovidae; genus Bos; species Bos taurus. Next base: position 48,811,211 of record NC_037328.1, read on the forward strand.
GTTGAATCTCTGTTACCAGACTTAATGACAAAATATGGTCTTACAGGTGACTATTTGTGTAAAACAAGACCAACAAGCAATGCTGGCATTACCAAAGTCTGTGCTTCCCCATGGGAGGAAAGAGATGAATGTTTTCTGTGGAGGATTTTCTTGCCTTTCTCTCCTTAGTTGCTCCACAATTTGCTTAGTGACATTAGCTTTATTTAATAAGGTGATTGGAAATAACTTATGTACTTAGCAATGAATGATGAGTTCTCAAAAAGGTAATAGGTTTTCGTAAACTTAGGAAAATAAGAGGCAGATTAATGTCATGTTAGCTTGAGGATAAACCTGCCATTGTGAATAAATGACTGTCCTTTACCCACACTGATACTGCAGGTTGTTTCCATAAAAAAATGTATACAGCCTATTTTCAAACATTGCAGTAGAATATTCTCACTGTAAATATCACTTAGTTTTTGTTTTCCTCTTTATTAACACATTCTTAAAGTCTATAGCTTTTTTCAATGTAAGTGTTGAACTCAGGTCTGAAAGAGAATATATAAATAGAGAAAGAGTGATGTGTTATAAAGTTTTATTATGATTTCAGGCACATATTAAAAAACCTATGAGGTAACATTAATCACTAATAATAGACTACTAGTGGTTATATGAGAGTGAAAGAGGAGATAGAGAAGTGATGATTTGCATCACTGAAAATTCTGTACTTTGAAGCTGACAGTAATATGACTAAGTACTAAGTTCAGTGCTGTTGGCAATACAAACACTCCACCCATTAAGGGTGAATTCATTTTTCTGAGTTCCAAGAATCATGACTGAAATACAGTAGGGGCAAACTTGATACATTCTGTGTCTTATTATTAGTTATCCTTTTAAAGAATAATCTTTGAAGCAGAGGAAGGACAAAATTTGTGAATTATTAAACTATTTTAATTCAGACTTTTGATTAAGTCTGCTCACCACTGAAAGAAAACTATGCTACCTATTTGGAATTTTTTTTTTAAAGGCTATTTATCTGTTAACCATATTTTTAAATCATTGAGAAAAATCTTGATTCATTTTCTGGGGACAAATATCACTGTACCTGCCACTAATTCTTCCTTTCTGAATCTAAGTGTTCAGAAGCCTCACATGGTTCTGTGTGTTCCTCTGTACTCTTACAAGTGCATACAAGAACATGCCCTGGATGGTCTGCTGACACAAGGAGGACAAGAGACATGGGAAGCAGACCAGAACCCATAGATCCTCAGCGTGGAACAGAACTGCCCTTCTGAAGTAGATGACCCCCATTTGACTCTCAGGATCATAAGGAACATAGTCAAAATCAACTGAGCTGCAAAACTGAGCCCTGCCTTGGTCAGCCACTCATACCTTATGCTTAAGTGCAGGATTAAGTCTCTCATTCTTGAGTTAGTTTGATATGAAGATATATTTTTGTTTGTTTCTTTTGTTTTGGCAATAATACAAGCTACTTTTAAAAACAGATATTCCCATGTGTTTCTTCTGTTGCCTTTTTCTGAAATAGGTAACTAAAATAATTTAATAAAGTACTAAATAGGCCACATGAAGGAGTACGTCAAGGCTGTATATTGTCACCCTGCTTATTTAACATATATGCAATTAAACACTGGGCTGGAAGAAGCACAAGCTGGAATCAAGATTGCCGGGAGAAATATCAATAACCTCAGATATGCAGATGACACCACCCTTATGGCAGAAAGTGAAGAGGAACTAAAAAGCCTCTTGATGAAAGTGAAAGAGGAGAGTGAAAAAGTTGGTTTAAAGCTCAACATTCAGAAAACTAAGATCATGGCATCTGGGTCCCATCACTTCAGATGGGACTTCACTTTCAGGGAAATAGATGGGAAAACAGTGTCAGACTTTATTTTGGGGGGCTCCAAAATCACTGAAGATGGTGATTGCAACCATGAAATTAAAAGATGCTTTACTCCTTGGAAGGAAAGTTATGACCAACCTAGATAGCATATTCAAAAGCAGAAACATTACTTTGCCAACAAAGTTCTGTCTAGTCAAGGCTATGGTTTTTCCAGTGGTCATGTATGGATGTGAGAGTTGGACTGTGAAGAAAGCTGAGCGCCGAAGAATTGATGCTTTTGAACTGTGGTGTTGGAGAAGACTCTTGAGAGTCCCTTGGACTGCAAGGAGATCCAACCAGTCCGTTCTGAAGGAGATCAGCCCTGGGATTTCTTTGGAAGGAATGATGCTAAAGCTGAAACTCCAATACTTTGGCCACCTCATGCAAAGCGTTGACTCATTGGAAAAGACTCTGATGCTGGGAGGGATTGGGGGCAGGAGGAGAAGGGGACAACAGAGGATGAGATGGCTGGATGGCATCAGCGACTCGATGGACATGAGTTTGAGTGAACTCCGGGAGTTGGTGATGGACAGGGAGGCCTGCTGCTGCTGCTGCCAAGTCACTTCAGTTGTGTCCGACTCTATGCGACCCCATAGACAGCAGCCTACAAAGCTCCCCCATCCCTGGGATTCTCCAGGCAAGAACACTGGAGTGGGTGGTGTGCTGAAATTCATGGGGTCGCAAAGAGTCAGACACGACTGAGCAACTGAACTGAACTGAACTGAAGGAAATCACAGTTTATATTCCATGAACAGTAGACTGACTAACAAATCACATAGAAATATTTAAGTTCAGTTTTTCCCAGATATTCACAATAGTAATGCTTTGTGAGTTTTAGCTTGTGTCTTTTAGGGTTACTAAGATCCCCTGGAGTAGGAAATAGCAACCGACTCTAGTAATCTTGCCTGAAAAATTCCAAGGACAGAGGAGTCTGATGGGCTATAGTCCATGGGGTCGTGAAGATCAGACATGACTGACCGTGCACTCAGGCACACACCTTTCTTTTTAATCATTGAACTTTTTTTTTTTTTTTCTTTTTCATTTTTCTTTGATGGGCTTCCCAGGTGGGCCTAGTGGTAAAACCTGCCTGCCAAAGCAGGAGAGGTAAGAGACACAGTTCTATCCTGGGTCAGGAAGATCCCCTGGAGGAATGCATGGCAACCCACTCCAGTATTCTTGTCTGGAGAATCCCATGAGCAGAGGAGCCAGGAATGCCATGCTCTATAGGGTTGCAAAAAGTCAGACAACTGAAGTGACTTAGCACACATGCACACACTTTTCTTTGATGCAGGTATAAATGCTTGAAAAGTGAAAGTGAAAGTCACTCAGTTGTGTCCGACTCTTTGCGACCCCATGTACTATACAGTCCATGGATTTCTCCAGGCCAGAATACTGGAGTGGGTAGACTTTCCCTTCTGACAATAGCTCAAAAGCGTACTCTACAAAGCCACTTAAATCTAAATCTTGAAGTTTCGTTCTCCCTTAATACCTACTTAAAATATCTTAAAACTCTCTTTCCCTGGATGTGCTCTATCTGGAAAAATTCTTCTAAATGTTGCTTGTTGCTCCCAAGACATCTATAATTGGTCAACATCATCCTCTTAAAGGTGAAGATGCTACTGAGTAGTCTTCAGCACTAACATTCCCATAAAGTTTCCCCTTGTCTTAACTGTGCTATGGCAAACATTTATGAGATTGTTGACTAAAGCAAGTTCAATCCAAAATATAAATGACTCATAAAGAATCAGATCTATATTCATTCATCAGTACAGCAACTCTGCTGGGGAACCCAGAAATCACCTTATTGAGACAGAATTGGTATCTCAGTGGCAGAAGAAATCAAATTACCTATGTCATAAATAGTGTAACAGTAGCAAAATATGACATAGTGTTGCATATATATTTTGAACATCTAGTGAGGCAAAAATCAAAGACCAATTTGGATATAAAATCAATGTAAAATTGGTTCACTATCCTGGACAAGAATGTATTTAATCATGCAGCATAAAAAGCAGAAGCATCATTTTGCTGACAGACTCTATATAGTCAAAGCTACAGTTTTTCCTGTAGTCATGTATGGATATGAGAGACCATAAAGAAAGCTGAGCATCAAAAAATTTATGCTTTCAAATTGTGGTGCTAGAGAAGACTCTTGAGAGTCCCTTGAACTGCAAAGAGATCAAGCCAATCAATCCTAGAGTAAATCAGTCCTGAACATTCATTTGAAGGATTGATGCTGAACCTGAAGCTGCAATACTTTGGCCACCTGATGCAAAGAACTGACCCATTGGAAAAGATCCTGATGCTGGGAAGGATTGAAAGCAAAAGGAGAAGATGGCAGCAAAGAATGAGATGGTTATATGTTAATATCATCACTGACTCACTGGACATGAATTTGAACAAGCTTCAGGAGATAGTGAAGGTGAGGGGAGCCTGGTGTGAAGTCCATGGACTCGCAAAGAGTTGGATATAACGACTGAACAACAATAACAAAAATACTGCTTGCAGTGCTACTGTGAACAACTGTCATTTCTGATTAGAATAACTAGATTTAGACAAGTTACTGAGGGAATAGACAAAATAATTAAATTTTAATGGCATTCCTATTGTAGAAGTAATCTGTAAAAGAAATAATCAAAATATCACTTTTGAGTAGCTAGGACTTCGTGAATCCCTACACAAAATTATGTTTTCTAGTAGAAACGAACTAAAAAGAGTATAATGCAGAATGTGTATGTGTGATATAATAAAACTATGTGTATGTAACACCACACTATTCTTCCTATTCATCTATAAGTCAAGGAAGAACTGAAATTATTATATATGGTAGGATTTAGATTATAAATGCTAGACACATATTTTCAGTTACTGGGTTGGAATGCCCTCTTTGAATATAATTGAGTAACTTTATCTGCCAAGTGTCTTTCAAGGAATTGGTAGTATGTTGGTTATACCAACTAAATCATACTTCTTGTGCCAATAAGAAATGACTTAACATGAGACCCATCGCATGCAAATTTCAATTTTTATTTCTTATGAAGATGCAACACCAGAAAGTGAAGCTTATAAAGTTAAGTGTCGGAACCATTTACACTACAAATTATGCTAAAGGAAACACTATGGACATCTTACTAGTATAGACCCCAAATCAGGAGGATAAGAGGTTTTTGAAGGTGGTGAATTTTAAATGCTTTTTAAAAAGTAAAAAGGATCTAGAATGACTATCTAGTTTTTGTTGAAAACTATTGTTCTTAAAAATGTGGTTTCAAGAGGTCTAGAGGTTCAGAGTATGTGTTCAAGAAAAGCACCGCCCTCAGTTTTTGTTTCCTACACTCAATTTTATCACAAGGATTTTAGAACATGCCCATGGAATTAATGGACTTACCAAGTAACTCATTACCACGTAGTGGCTGGTCTAATGAATGGCTTACTGAAGACTCAAGCATGGCATTAGTTGGGAGACAATAAATTAAAAGAATGGGGATATCCTTTACAGGATGCATTTTATGCTTTGCATTAGAGACCATCGTATGATACTTTCAGCCCTTAGACAGAATACAGGAATCAGGAAATCAAGGAGTAATCAAGGGATTGTCTTCTCTCACTATTATTGCTATACTCAATAACTCTTCACTTTTTGTCTGGCAGCTTCAAGCTCCAATTGTAATACAGACTTAAGTCTCAAGTAGGGAATGCTTCCTTTATGAGAGGGCAATACTGATACTATCAAACTGGAAAACAAACTTGCCACCCACAATTTTGGTTCCATATTGATTGAACAAATAGAAAAATGTTACTCTAAATGGCTGAGGTGATTACTACTCATTACCAATAGATGTTTTGCTTCTACACTGTAGGAACACAGAGGACTTTTAAGACTTTTATGTATAGAAGTAAAGGTAAAAGGAAAACTAGAGCATCCAAAGAAAGGATATCTATCTAGTGAGAACACAAATCCTGCAAAAATAAAGGTTTTGAGTTGTCACAGCTGGTAAAGAACACCACTTAACTGATGTTCTAGCTGAAAGCAAATACAATTTGGGCTAAGTAACAAGAGAAGAATTTTCAGATATCAAAGACAGCCTCATAATCAATTGCATAAGTGAGGATTAAAGCTACCAATTCTTACTTATGCAATTGATTATGAGGCTGTCTTTGATATCTGAAAATTATTCTCTTGTTACTTAGCCCATATTGTATTTGCTCAGGAGAAATATCAGTAAATTCAGATATGCAGATAACACCACCCTTATGGCAGAAAGTGAAAAGGAACTAAAAAGCCTCTTGATGAAAGTGAAAGAGGAGAGTGAAAAAGTTGGCTTAAAGCTCAACATTCAGAAAATGAAGATCATGACCTCTGGTCCCATCACTTCATGGGAAATAAATGGGAAAACAGTGGAAACAGTGGCAGACTTTATTTTTGGGGGCTCCAAAATCACTGCAGATGGTGACTGTAGCCATGAAATTAAAAGACATTTACTTCTTGGAAGGAAAGTTATGATCAACCTAGATAGCATATTCAAAAACAGAGACATCACTTTGCCAACAAAGGTCCGTCTAGTCAAGGCTATGTTTTTTCCAGTGGTCATGTATGGATGTGAGAGTTGGACTGTGAAGAAAGCTGAGTGCTGAAGAATTGATGCTTTTGAACTGTGGTGTTGGAGAAGACTCTTAAGAGTCCCTTGGACTGCAAGGAGATCCAACCAGTCCATTCTAAAGGAGATCAGTCCTGGGTGTTCTTTGGAAGGACTGATGCTGAAGTTGAAACTCGAATACTTTGGCCACCTCATGCAAAGAGTTGACTCATTGGAAAAGACCCTGACGCTGGGAGGGATTGGGGGCAGGAGGAGAAGGGGATGACAGAAGATGAGATGGCTGGATGGCATCACCGACTCGATGGACATGAGTTTGAGTGAACTCCGGGAGTTGGTGATGGACAGGGAGGCCTGGAGTGCTGTGATTCATGGGATCGCAAAGAGTCAGACATGACTGAGCGACTGAACTGAACTGAACTGATATATATTTTTTACTTATTATCTATACATATTTGTTTCCCTACATGTATTACCTGTATTCTTCTTATTCTTTGCTAATATTGTTAAATACAAATATTATTGAAAGTTTGAAAGTGAACGTGAAGTTCCTCAGTAGTGTCCGACTCTTTGCGACCCCATGGACTGTAGCCTACCAGGCTCCTCCCTCCATGGGATTCTCCAGGCAAGAATACTGGAGTGGGTTGCCATTTCCTTCTCCAGGGGATCTTCCAGACCCAGGAATTGAACCCGGGTTTCCGGCCTTCCAGGCAGACACTTTAACCTCTGAGTCACCAGGGAAGCCCCTGTAACTTAGAAATGTCAATACTAAATCTGAATGATTCCAGACACCTAAAATATGATTCCTAATGCTTTCCCAAGAATGTACAGAATCATTCATTTGTAGAGGGGTAATGCACATCCATTTAAATTCAGCATGGCACCTTAAAGACAACTTAATTTTTAAATTCATAATTTCTTGCCCTATAAGCAGGACTGCTTCTTCTAAAGCATTGATCTTATTTTCTATTTTCAAGCTCTCATTTTTTCTTAGGTATCAAATATTCAGAGAAATGATGACTGGATTGGAGTACTAACTAATATAGTCAGTGATGGGATCCAATGACAATTAGGATTTTGTGTCCTCTCACTTTGGGAGAGGGTGAGAATTTCATCCTTTGTATAAGGAATAACTATATGTTGTTAGGTAGAAACATGAAGTTGCTTTTGTTGCTTTATGGAAGTTCAAACTTTTGTATGAAAGTGTGTATAGAATTCAGTATAGAATTTAAGTGTTATCAATTTATTGACTGCCAGCTTCAGATCAATCTTTTCTTCATATGCATTGTTATTGCTAGACCTGGACATTAATCTTTTGACACATGATTTTGATATTCAGTTTTTTCAAGAAAGGGTCCTAGAGGGAAATTGCAAAGCTAAGGCAGGATGAAGGGGTTGAGCTGTTTTCCACCTGACAGGCAGTGGACTGGAATGTTAATGTAAGGATGTTGGTGAAACGGCCTGGTAGTGTTAACCTCAGAGGCCCTTGTGAACCATCTGAAGACTAAACACTCTGATGGGTTTCTCTGCACCCAGCAGGCTTCTGCTGTGGACCAGCTACAGCGCACACAGTTGCACAGGTTTCTTCACCACCTGGAGGGTTGCCCACTGCTGTCAGCTAGTTTACTTGTCATTAAAGTCTGTGTCCCTTTCCCACATTTCAGCCCAGCCTTGAGTCTGTCTCTTTCATAAGTTTTCTTTTACTTTATTTTAATATTTATTTATTTGGCTGCCTTGGGTCTTAGTTGTGGCACCTGGGATCTTTGTTGCAGTGCTCAGAATCTCTCTCTAGTTGGGTTATATGGGTTTAGTTGTTCCACGCCATGCGGGATCTTAGTTCCCTTACAGGGATTGAGCCTGGATCCCCTCCATTGCAAGGTATGAATTTTTAACCATTGGACCACCAGGAAAGTCCATAAAATAAGTTTTTAAATTCCTTTCTTATTTACTTTCCCTCAGCCCTAGAGCTAGGAACAAATTTATATATCTGCTGTTTCTGTACTCCTGAAAGTTTTATTTATCCTATTTAGTAATCTCTTTATATTAGTCAGCAATTCTTAATATTAAATCCCCCCTGTTCACATTATTTATATAATTTCTGTCCTCTGAATTGATATATAACTGTACTTCTTGTTGTACCTGTATTTTTTACTTCTACTGACATTTCTTTTGCCTTCCTTCTTTCTATTTGTATTATTCCAATTCAATTACTGTCTGTAACATTTAAAAACTTGGACAATAATAATGTTTATTAAGTATTGCATTTTTAACTTTTAAAGTAAGATAAATTGAGTCTTTTTATTTCTCTAGGGAAAAATTGTATTTTTTAAAGTGTTAGCTATATTTATCTTCTTATGCAAATCAAGCCTTTGGCTATTAAAATTCTGAAGTCCGTATCCAAATTCAAGCTTAATGTACTGGCATGCCCTTTATGTATAACCACCATCTCTCCAAATCTAGGTGAATCTCAAGAGATATCTCCCATACATATAATACATGTAAATGAATGAGCATCAGAGTATGAAACTATTAATTCTTATGCTTTTAAAAAGTAAAATTTAACTCAGTATGTTAATTTTTATGGGTAAACCGAGGAAAAACAAATATTAAGCTATAAATACAATTTGGAATGGGAGCTAAAGGATGAAGACATCACTGGTTATATGACTCCATTTTCAGCAAATAGAAGAGGTCCAAATAACAACCCTAACCCTTAAATGTAGTCAATGTCTAAAGCCAGGAAAACAAAATTGTCATTGAATAATAAGTAGCTTTTTAATATTCATTGTCTATCTATGTGATTTTGTTTTGGTTCATTCATCTATTCTCTATTCATTACATTCAACCAAAAATTTAATCTATCTAAAAATGTTAGAATTTCACAATGCAATGATCATGGCAGGAAAATATGTTACATTATAGGAAACAATCTCCCTAAATATCTGAAGGTGAATTTACTTTCAATTTTGCTTCCACTGAAGAAGCAGGATAGAGATTTAAACAAAAATACACAGATTTATCAAGTGGAGAGGATATTGCTAATCTTAGCTCAGCCAATGAGGCTGGCTTTGATTTGGAATGGTAGTCAGTCTTTACATTATAATAGATAAGTAGAAGCATATTAAAATTAATTTGATAAGTAACAGCTTTTATTAAAATTTTAAGCACAGTAAATGTGAAATTCCTTTTTTCCCTTTATCAGACTATATTCATTTTTAGATTACTCCTTTAGAGTTCAGAATGAAGATATTTTACTTCCCTTTAGATGCAACCAAATGAAGGCCTGTAGAACAGATGGAGGGCTCAACCTGGGATGGAGCCTTCTGGTGACAGATTTGTCATAAAATCTCTACAAATCACATTTTACCACTTCATGTGGTGTACACCTGTGGCTGCTTGATAATGTAGTTTGCTGCCACACAGAAGACAGCTATAGTTTTGCAAATGCTTATTTTGTTGTCCCTATTATGTGCCTTAAAACAATAATAAAATAAAGGAACTAGGGTGTCATAGGGAGATAATGACCACAGGAAGTGCCTAAGATGCTTTAATAAGACTTCTTCCTGCCAAAATTCCTATATTTTGTGTTCTAGCCCCGTGTTCCTCTGGGGTGAAAATGAGAATTTGCCATTGAAGATTGTTTTTCTGCTTCTTATGATTATAAAACACACCTGTTTGAAATAACTTTATGATGATAAAGAATTCCTTTTATCCCTTTATCAGACTAATTCATTTTTAGATTACTCCTTTAGAGTTGATGACTAAAGAAATTTTGTACTGTTTCTTTGCGTATGCCCTGTGTTTTGCTTAGATCAGGAATTGGTCTTTTGATACTGACTGTTGAAACAGCAAGTTGTTCAAGAGGTGAAATATGTAATATTTCATAAACATAAAGTCTCAGTTTATTTATTTTAATATTGAAACCTTGAACGATCCCACTGATGCCTAGCTTCTTTTATGGTTTGAGGACAATCTGAATTCTTAATATTAAATATTATATCATATTTAAGCATATCTTTATATTTTACTATATTTCATATATAATGGGACTCTTGGTCTAGTTTCATGGTATTTTAGGTCAGTGTGACTGTAAATCCTCAATTAATTATTCATAGTAATAAAAATTGTGACCATATAACAAGCTAGATCCACTGTCTCTGTGAAATTTTCTCAGTATTAAAATGAAACTGAGTAATAACTTTGAACTTCTAAAATGTAAAAACAATAGAAAATGTTAAGGAACACAACGTATTTCTTCAAAGTTTGAAACATGTAAAAATGCCCCAAATACAAGTAATACAAAGAAACAGAAGGCTTACATTTGAAACATATTTTGAAATTAAAAGTATTAAGGCAATTGGTAGCTTAGTATTAAAGGTAATTTTTATAAGCTCTATTTCAGTTCACAGAAGGTATCAGTTGAAATAGAATAGAAATGTACAAACACATCTTAAAAAGTTGAAAACTCAGTCTCTCTCTGTGGTTCAAAGATCTCTAAAAACTGCTGATTTCTGATGCTAGCCCTCTGTATGTCTTATTTTTCTTATTCTACAAACTTTTTTGGTTCTATTTACACATGGTTCAGTTTGCTTAACCCCCAACACCTGTCCCATGCCAAATAGCAGCCATAGACCTTAAATTTTTGTTAAATAATTTCTTTATCTAAATTCTGAATCTCAAAAAAATAGAATTTCACTTGTCCAATTTGGGAAAGTAGGACAGCAATTTTCACATGCTTCTTTTATATTATTGCATATTTTTAAAAAGTGTAAATCAGTGATGAAATAATAATAACCATCTAATAAAGTATTGGCATTTGGTAAGAATTGGGTAAATTAATGGGGTAGATTTATAATAGCTAGGTTTTTGTTTAGTAAAATGTAAAAACAAATTTTGTGTTTACTCTATACCAAGCCCTTATTCATTACTGTAAGGCCAGTTTATTTTCTCACAATTTACCCAACATTTCATATTGAATTCTGTTTCCAATGCAATTTGCATTCTTCATTTCTTAACACTTTCTGGAAGCTTCTCTACTGAACTTAACAAATGTCAGCACATTTGTAACACAATCAGCATGTTAATATACCATTCAATTTTCTAATTGTGTCACATATATTTACTGTTCACACTTTACATATGTTCATGTGTGCACCTGGTCACACCTGCACAATTATAGAATTATTAAAGTCACACTGCTTCTTATACATATTTCTCCAATACCATATTCACATTGTCTATTGTAAAATTCTGTAATTAGAGTTTGATGCTAGCCTCTTGTGGCCAAAGACCATACATTATTCCTCTTTAAAATCCCAGAGAGAGCTTAGGACTAGAATTATAGTTACGATTCAGTAAAAATGTGCTGTAAAGAGTTGGATTTGACTGAGTTACTGAACAGCAACAACAATGTGTGGTCAAATTATAGTAAGAAATCATATAAGCTAGTTCCAGAATGGTTTGAGCGTATTTACTTTCATACCTTCATTGATAAAACATGTGAAAGATCAGAACCAAGAGGACCTATAATTTATGGAGGGCTCACATATAAAAATAAATTGATCACAGGTTAAAAAATGGAAAATTCAGGCTTAAATTTCACTTACCTGGATAGAATGACATTTTTGTTTTTTTAACTTTTCTGAAGAAATAAAATTCAGTTTTGGTCCATTTTATTAGACTATCATTGTTCAAATAAGAAGTAAATACATAAAAAATCAATAAATATGGTTTAATTTTTCATGCTGTTTTTCTAATAAGAAATTTTAACATTTATTAAAATATAATTTATGTTTTATAAATGGATTTCTATGCAGTGTATTCATGCTTCCCTGGAGGCTCAGAGGTTAAAGTGTCTGCCTGGAATGCTGTAAACCTGGGTTCGATCCCTGGGTCGGGAAGATCCCCTGGAGAAGGAAAAGGCAACCTACTCCAGTACACTTCCCTGGAGAATCCCATGGACAGAGGAGCCTGGTAGGCTACAGGCCATGGGGTCGCAAAGACTCGGACACGACTGAGTGACTCCACTTTCACTTTCATGCAGTGTATTCAGTGTGGGGTCAAAAGACCAGCTGCCAGGTCACAGACTATTACTATATTCAGTTCAGTTCAGTCGCTCAGTCATGTCTGACTCTTTGCAACCCCATAAATTGCAGCACGCCAGGCCTCCCTGTCCATCACCAACTCCCGGAGTTCACTGACACTCATATCCATAGAGTCGGTGATGCCATCCAGCCATCTCATTCTCTGTCGTCCCCTTCTCCTCCTGCCCCCGATCCCTCCCAACATCAGAGAGTTTTCCAATGAGTCAACTCTTCGCATGAGGTGGCCAAAGTACTGGAGTTTCAGCTTTAGCATCATTCCTTCCAAAGAACACGCGGGACTGATCTCCTTTAGAATGGACTGGATGGATCTCCTTGCAGTCCAAGGGACTCTCAAGAGTCTTCTCCAACACCACAGTTCAAAAGCATCAATTCTTCGATGCTCAGCTTTCTTCACAGTCCAAATCTCATATCCATACATGACTACTGGGAAAACCATAGCCTTGACTAGACGGACCCTTGTTGGCAAAGTAATGTCTCTGCTTTTCAATGTGCTATCTAGGTTGGTCATAACCTTCCTTCCAAGGAGTAAGCGTCTTTTAATTTCATCACTGCAATCACTATCTGCAGTGATTTTGGAGCTCCAAAAAATAAAGTCTGACACTGTTTCTGCTGTTTCCCCATCTATTTCCCATGACGTGATGGGACCAGATGCCATGATCTTCATTGTCTGAATGTTGAGTTTAAGCCAATTTATTCACTCTTCTCTATCACTTTCATCAAGAGGCTTTTTAGTTCCTCTTCACTGTCTGCCATAAGGGTGGTGTAATCTGCATATCTGAGGTTATTGATATTTCTCCTGGCAATCTTGATTCCAGCTTGTGCTTCTTCCAGCCCAGTGTTTAATTGCATATATGTTAAATAAGCAGGGTGACAATATACAGCCTTGACATACTCCTTTTCCTATTTGGAACCAGTCTGTTGTTCCACATCCAGTTCTAACTGTTGCTTCCTGACCCACATATAGGTTTCTCAAAAGGCAGGCCATGTGGTCTGTTATTCCCATCTCTTTTTGAATTTTCCAGTTTATTGTGATCCACAAAAAGGCTTTGGCATAGTCAATAAAGCAGAAAGATGTTTTTCTGTAACTCTCTTGCTTTTTCCATGGTCCAGTGGATGTTGGCAATTTGATCTCTGGTTCCTCTGCCTTTTCTAAAACCAGCTTGAATATCTGGAAGTTCATGGTTCACATATTGCTGAAGCCTGGATTGGAGAATTTTGAACATTACTTTACTAGTGTGTGAGATGAGTGCCCATGTGTGGTAGTTTGAGCATTCTTTGGCATTACTTTTCTTTGGGATTGGAATGAAAACTGACCTTTCCAGTTCTGTGGCCACTGCTGAGTTTTCCAAATTTGCTGGCATATTGAGTGCAGCACTTTCACAGCATCATTTTTCAGGATTTGAAATAGCTCAACTGGAATTCCATCATCTACACTAGCTTTGTTCGTAGTGCTGCTTTCTAAGGCCCACTTGACTTCACATTCCAGGATGTCTGGCTCTAGGTGAGTGATCTCACCATCGTGATTATCTTGGTCGTTAATATCTTTTTTGTACAGTTCTTCTGTGTATTCTTTTGCTACCTCTTCTTAATATCTTCTGCTTCTGTTAGGTCCATACCATTTCTGTCCTTTATCGAGCCCATCTTTGCATGAAATGTTCCCATGGTACCTCTAATTTTCTTGAAGAGATCTCTAGACTTTCCCATTCTGTTGTTTTCCTCTATTTCTTTGCATTGATTGTAGAGGAAGGCTTTCTTATCTCTCCTTGCTATTCTTTGGAACTCTGCATGCAGATGCTTATATCTTTCCTTTTCTCCTTTGCTTTTCGTTTCTCTTCTTTCACAGCTATTTGTAAGGCCTCCCCAGACAGCCATTTTGCTTTTTTGCATTTCTTTTCCATGGGGATGGTCTTGATCCCTGTCTTCTGTACAATCACAAACCTCCATCCATCGTTCATCAGGCACTCTGTCTATCAGATCTAGTCCCTTAAATCTATTTCTCACTTCCACTGTATAATCATGAGCGATTTGATTTAGGTCATACTTGAATGCTGCCAAGTCATTTTAGTCATGTCTGACTCTGTGCGACCCCAGAGATGGCAGCCCATCAGGCTCCCCCGTCCCTGAGATTCTCCAGGCAAGAACACTGGAGTGCATTGCCATTTCCTTCTCCAGTGTAAGAAAGTGAAAAGTGAAAGTGAAGTCACTCAGTCGTGTCTGACTCTTAGCGACCCCATGGACTGCACCCTACCTGGCTCCTCTGTCCATGGATTTTCCAGGCAAGAGTACTGGAGTGGGTTGCCAGTGGTTTTCCCTACTTTCTTCATTTAAGTCTGAATTTGGCAATAAGGAGTTCATGGTCTGAGCCACAGTCAGCTCCCGGTCTTGTTTTGCTGACTGTATAGAGCTTCTCTATCTTTGGCTGCAAAGGATGTAATCAGTCTGATTTCAGTGTTGAC
This sequence comes from Bos taurus, assembly GCF_002263795.3. Classification (NCBI taxonomy): domain Eukaryota; kingdom Metazoa; phylum Chordata; class Mammalia; order Artiodactyla; family Bovidae; genus Bos; species Bos taurus. The sequence goes on from NC_037328.1 coordinate 48,826,239, forward strand.
TATCTGATGATGTCCATGTGTAGAGTCTTCTCTTGTACTGTTGGAAGAGGGTGTTTGGCTATGACCAGTGCTTTCTCCTGGCAAAACTCTATTAGCCTTTGTCCTGCTTCATTCCGTATTCCAAGGTCAAATTTGCCTGTTACCTAAGGTGTTTCTTGACTTCCTACTTTTGCATTCCAGTCCCCTATAATGAAAAGGAAATCATTTTTGGATATTAGTTCTAAAAGGTGCTGTAGGTCTTCATAGATCTACAGGTCTTCATTCAACTTCAGCTTCTTCAGCGTTACTGGTTGGGGCATAGACTTGGATTACTGTGATATTGAATGGTTTGCCTTGGAAACGAAGAGAGATCATTCTGTCATTTTTGAGATTGCATCCAAGTACTGGATTTCAGACTCTTTTGTTGATCATGAAGGCTACTCCATTTCTTCTAAGGGATTCCTGCCCACAGTAGTAGATACTGAATTAAATTCACCCATTCCAGTCCATTTTAGTTTGCTGATTCCTAGAATGTCAACATTCACTCTTGCCATCTCCTGTTTGACTACTTTCAATTTGCCTTGATTCATGGACCTAAAATTCCAGGTTCCTATGCAATATTGCTGTTACAGCATCAGACCTTGCTTCTATCACCAATCACAACTGGGTATTGTTTTTGCTTTGGCTCCATCCCTTCATTCTTTCTGGAGTTATTTCTCCACTGGTCTCCTTGTAGCATATTGGGCATCTACTGACCTGGAGTGTTCCTCTTTCAGTATCCTATCATTTTGGCTTTTCATACTGTTCATGGGGTTCTCAAGGCAAGAATACTGAAGTGGTTTGCCATTCCCTTCTCCAGTGGACCACCTTCTGTCAGATCTCTCCACCATGACCCGCCCATCTTGGGTGGCCACACACGGCATGGCTTAGTTTCATTGAGTTAGACAAGGCTGTGGTCCGTGTGATTAGATTGATTAGTTTTCTAAAGATTATGGTTTGTATGCCTGCCCTCTGATGCCTCTCGCAATACCTACCGTCTTACTTGGGTTTCTCTTACCTTCGACATGGGGTATCTCTTCAGGGCTGCTCCAGCAAAGCACAGCCGCTGCTCCTTACCTTGGACGAGGGTTATCTCCTCACAGCCACACCTCCTGACCTTGAACGTGGAGTAGCTCCTCTCGGCCATTAGGATTTTTAAAAAATACACGGTCTTCTTCATTGAGAATGTCTTGCTGTGAGAAAAAATAACATTGTGTAAGCTTAATAATAAAGATGATTTACTTTTTGGCACAAACCAATTTATCAAGTAGTAAATTAGCTCTTTGTATTAATCACTTTCATTGATGATGAAAAGCTATACAAAAATTAATACCTAATATGTATATAATTTTTGTACAACTTGTATAATTGTTGTTCAGTTGCTATTGTGTCTGACTCTTTGCCATCCCATGGACTGCAGCACGCCAGGCTTCCCTGTTCATCACCAACTTTGGTGCTTGCTCAAACTCACGTCCATCAAATCAGTGATACCATCCCACTTCTCATCCTCTGTTGTTCCATCCTCCTCCCACCTTCAATGTTTCCCAGCATCAGGGTCTTTTCCAGTGAGTCGCTCTTTGCATCAGGTGGCCAAAGTATTAGAGCCTCAACTTCACAGTATCAGTCCTTCCAATCAATATTCATGGTTGATTTCCTTTGGATTGACTGGTTTGTTCCAGGGACTCTCAAGAGTCTTCTCCAGCATCACAGTTTGAAAACATCAATTCTTCAGTGCTTGGCCTTCTTTATGCTCCAACTCTCACATCTGTAGGTGACTACTGGATAAAGTATAGCTTTAACTATAGGAATCTTTGCTGGCAAAGTGGTCTCTTTGCATTTTAATACACCGTGTTTATTATAGCTTTTATTTCCAAGGAGCAAGTATCTTTTAATTTCATGGCTGCAGTCGCTATCTGCAGTGATTTTTGGAGCCCAAGAAAAAAAGTCTGTCATTGTTTCAATTTTTTTTCCCGTCTATTTGCCATGAAGTGATAGGACTGGTTGCCATGATCTTCATTTTTTGAATGTTGCATTTTAAGCCAGCTTTCTTACTCTCCCTTTTCACCCTCCTCAAGAAGCTCTTTAGTTCCTCTTAGCTTTCTGCCATTAGAGTGGTATCATCTGTGTGTCTGAGGTTGTTGATATTTTTCCCAGCAATCTTTATTCCACTTGTGCATCCATCCTGGTATTTTGCATGATGTACTCTTCATAGAAGTTAAATAAGCAGGGCGCAATCTTGATGTACTTCTTTCCCAATTTTGAACCAGTCTTGTTCCATGTCCAGATCTAACTGTTGTTTCTTGACCTCCATACAGGTTTCTCAGCAGATAAGTAAGGTGGTCTGGCATTCCCTTCTCTTTCAGAACTTTCCACAGTTTATTGTAATCCACACAGTCAAAGGATTTCACATAGGCAATAAAGCAGAAGTATATGTTCTTCTGAAATTCTCTTACTTTTTCTACCAGCATATGTTGGCAATTTGACATCTGGTTCCTCTGTTTTTTCTAAATCCAGCTTGTACATGTGAAAGTTCTGAATTCATGTATTGATGAAGTCTAGCTCTAAGGATTTTGAGCATTTCCTTGCTAGCATGTGACATTAGCTCAATGTATGGTAGTTTGAACATTCTTTGGAGTTGCCCTTTTTGGGATTGGAATGAAAACTGACCTTTTCCAGTCCTGTGGCCACTGCTGAGTTTTCCAATTTGCTGGCACATTTAGTGCAGCACTTTCACAGCATAATCTTTTAGGATTTGAAATAGCTCAGTTGGAATTCCATCAGTTCCACTAGCTTTGTTTACAGTAATGCTTCCTAAGGCCCACTTGACTTCACATTCCAAGATATCTGGCTCTAGGTGAGTGACCACAACATCATGGTTATCGAGATCATTAAGATCTTTTTTGTACAGTACTTCTTTGTCTTATGGCCACCTCTTCTTAATATCTTCTGCTTCTGGTAGGTCCTGCTTTGGTCCTTTATTGAGCTCATCTTTGCTTGAAATGTTCCCTTGGTTATCTCTAATTTTCTTTAAGAGATTTCTCAGTTCAATTCAGTTGCTCAATCGTGTCTGACTCTTTGTGACCCCATAGACTGCAGCATTCCAGGCTTCCCTGTCCATCACCAACTCCCAGAGCTTACTCAAATTCATGTCTTTCAAGTTGGTGATGCCATCCAACCATCTCATCCTCTGTTATTCCCTTCTCCTCCTGGAGCTTACATGACTACTTGAAGAACCATAGCTTTGACTAGACAAATTTTGTTGGCAAAGTAATATCTCTGTTTTTTAACATGCTGTCTAGGTTGGTCATAGCTTTCCTTCCAAGGAGCAGGCGTCTTTTAATTTCATGGCTGCATTCACCATCTTCAGTGATTTTGGAGCCCAAGAACATAAAGTCTCTCACTGTTTCCATTGTTTCCCCTATCTATGCATTCAGTTGTGTATATCTTTGCTTTTCTACTTTGTTTCCACTTCTCTTCTTTTCTCAGCTATTTGTAAGGCCTCCTCAAATCATTTTACCTTCTTGCATTTCTTTTTCTTTGGGATGGTTTCAGTTCAGGTCAGTTCAGTCGCTCAGTCGTGTCCGACTCTTTGAGACCCCATGAATCGCAGCACGCCAGGCCTCCCTCTCCATCACCAACTCCTGGAGTTCACTGAGACTCCCGTCCATCGAGTCAGTGATGCCATCCAGCCATCTCATCCTCTGTCATCCCCTTCTCCTCCTGCCTCCAAACCCTCCCAGCATCAGTCTTTTCCAATGAGTCAACTCTTCGCATGAAGTGGCCAAAGTACTGGAGTTTCCACTTTAGCATCATTCCTTCCAAAGAAATCCCAGGGCTGATCTCCTTCAGAATGGACTGGTTGGATCTCCTTGCAGTCCAAAGGACTCTCAAGAGTCTTCTCCAACACCACAGTTCAAAAGCATCAATTCTTCGGTGCTCAGCTTTCTTCACAGTCCAACTCTCACATCCATACATGACCACTGGAAAAACCATAGCCTTGACTAGATGGACCTTTGTTAGCAAAGTAATGTCTCTGCTTTTGAATATGCTATCTAGGTTGGTCATAACTTTCCTTGCAAGGAGTAAGCGTCTTTTAATGTCATGGCTGCAGTCACCATCTGCAGTGATAAGAAGGACAACTTTGCTTGTATATTCAAAACCTTTTTGTATAGTTTTATAAGACGGTATTATATTTGAATTTTAAAGCCTGGCTATTAAGGCATGAGTGAAGTTTAAATTAATTGATTTAAATAAAAGTTATCACACTTCTAAGAAACAGTGCTACTACCTCTCTGCTCCCCATTTAACACATATTACCTCATATCTTTGGGTTTTGCATCCAAGGATTTAATCAATCAATGATTCAGCCAACTGTGAATTGAAACTTAAACCCCAATTCGTTGAATCCTAGAATGAAAACCCACAGGTATAAAGGTCCCAATGTATTCATTTTACTGTCTCTGTGTGTGTGTACATGTGCATGTGCACACATGTGTGCACTCAGTCATTCAGTTGTGTCTGACTCATTGTGACCCCATGGACTGCAGTCCACCAGATCCTCTGTGCTTGGAATTTTCCAGGCAAGAATACTGGAGTGGGTTGCCATTTCCTCCTCCAGGGGATCTTCCTGATCCAAGGATCTAACCTGTGCCTCTTATGTCTACTGTATTGGCAAGCAGATTCTTTACCACTGAACTACCTGGCAAGTCCATTCATTGTACTCCATCATTTTATGTGACTCAAGTATCTGCAGATTTTGGTATCCATGGAGGCTCCTGGAACCAATTTCCTCTAGATACTGGGTGATAACTGTTCTAATACCCAATGCTTTTTTTTTTTTTTTAATCATTGAATATGCTTTCCTCATAGCTCAGTCAATAAAGAATCTGCCTGCAATACAGGAGACCAGTGTTCAATTCTTCAGTCAGGAAGGTCCTCTGGGGAAGGAAATGGCAACCCACTCCAATATTCTTGTCTGGAAAATCCTATGGACAGAAAATCCTTGTCACCTGGCAGGTGACAGTCTATGGGGTCCCAAGAGTCAGAACGTGACTTAGTGACTAAACCACGACCAGGTTTCCTTCATTTTGAAATGCAGTTTAACTGGTTATAGAATTCTTGGTTGACTTTGGGCTGCTGTAGCAAAATACCACATACTGGGTGGCTTATAAACAATAAAAATTTAGTTATCATGGTTCTGATGACTGGAAATCCAAGATCAGGGTCAAGCTATGATGCCTCTTTCAGGACTGGAAAATAGATGACAAGAAAATTTGGGGAAAAGGTATGTGAATATTCCCCTCTGAGCAGTCAGATATGTAAAGATATTTGTGTTTCATGTGAATGGTCACTGGAGAATAACCTCAGCAGAGAAGGACTTTAATAATCAAGTAGATAACATCACCAATTCTGTGGATACAAGTCAATTTCTTTACCCAGCCACTTCTATTACATCCAATGGACTCATGAACAAAGTGACTATGATAACAAGGATGGAGATTATGCATGGGTTTAGCATCACTGACTTCCATTTACCAAGACAACAACCTGGCTACCACCCTTCTTGTTGTTATCTTTATTTGGAGCTTAAGGAGATATGTATGGTTGACTAGTGAAGCTCCAATACTTTGGCCAACTGAGTGAAGAGACAGCTCTTTGGAAAAGACTCTGATGCTGAGAAAAATTGAAAGCCAAAGGAGAAGAGTGTAGCAGAGGATGAGATGGCTAGATAACATCACTGACTCAATGGACCTCTAGCAAACTCTACGAGATAGTGAAGGACAGGGAAGCCTGGTGTACTGCAGTCCATGGGGTTGCAAATAGTCAGACACAGCTTAGTGATGGAACAACAATGCAATGTTTAATTTTATGTGTCAGCTGACTGGGCCACAGTGTGCCCAGATGTTTAGTTGAACACTATTCTGGGTGTGTCAATTAGAGTGTTTCTGGATGAGATTAACATTTGCGTTGGTAGAATGAAAAAAGCAAATCGCCCTCCCTAATGTGGGTAGATCTTATCTAATCTGTCCATAGAACAAAAACGGTTAAATTAGATAGAATTCCTCTCTCTCTGCCTGTCTGCATTTGTTTGCTGAAAAGAAAATAATTTTGGTTTTGGAGGATGTTCAAAACACGTGAAATATAATAGTCACTGTGACAATTGTGATCTGAGCTCTACAGAGTACACATTCTAGCAGGTGAGTCAGATTAAACAAGTGTGATTAAGAGGTTAATTTCAAGTGGTAATAACTAATATGGAGGGCTAGCTTTATGGGTTTACAGTCTGAACAGACACATAGGAACCTGTACCTAGAAAGGCTTTGCATTTTGTTTAATGCTCTGTTCTCACTGTCTTAAAATTCTTAGTAGTATTTGAACAAGGAGTCTGGTATTTTTATTTTTTCAATGGATCCTGCAAGTTATGTAACCAGACCTGGTGGTATAAAGAAACCCAAACAGAGTAACAGAGAGTGATAGTCTGAAGTGAAATGAGACTATTTTAGATAGTGAGGCTAGGGAAAATCTCTCTGAAAAGGTTTTACTTTAATTAAGATGTCAACAAGATATCCATATATCCATATGAACAGAACATTCCAGACAGAGAAAACAAGAAATGTAAAGGCACTGAGTGTGCTGTGTTTAGCTGTTGTTGAGTGTGAGAAAGCAAGCTGATATGACTGGATGGTGGGGCCTGTGATACATGCTAGGGGATGAGGTGAGACAGGTGATGGGGACTAGGGTGTGTATAATGCATGTGTGCTCTGTTGCTAAGTGTGTCTGACCCTTTGCAACAGTGCATAATAATTTCGTATAAAAAGGAGATTTCTTTTATGATTTAATTTCTTAGATTTCTTTTGTGTGTACAATAGGTATTCACAAAGATTATAAAGGAAGGAAACAAACATGATAATAATTTGGGCTTTATGTTTGATAGTTCTATCATGAGAAAATATTTTTACCATTTTATAAATATTATTTCCAGATAGGCATAATGAATATAGTTGTTGAAAGTTGGACACTGCAGTTGGAAAAAGAGACATTTCAGAGTTATGAGACAGAAGAAAAACATCCAATCCTGCTTATTTTCTTCATTTTCTTATTTACTGTTTGTCAGCAATTTCTAAATCTTTTGGGTGGACTGCCCACATTCTTAAATAGTTCATTCTCAGGACCACATTCTGGACAAAATAGGAGTCCAATACATACAATCGCTTTATATGAGGAAAATATGTACCTTATAATTATCTGTGTAACTAGTGTTGTAATCCTAATATAAGATCAGAATTCTTGTACCAAGCCATTTTTTTTTTCTTCCTGAAATGATCCTTCAGCATAAGTTACAACTAAGGATAAATGAAATCAGAGCAGTCTCTATTGATTAGGTACAGGGAGACCTTTGTTTAATTAGATTTTTTGACTGTACTCTAAAACATCATCACCTTTTAAAACTCTAGTCATCATATTACTTAATGTGATCATATTATTCATTTTAATCACCATAAGTGTCATATTCCCCTTGAATTTAGAAAATGTTGCTTCTAGTCCCATTATAATAAAGACTGTGTACAAAATGGTATATAAACACCACAATTCACTCTTTAAAAATCACCTTTAGGCCTTGTAAAAGTTTTAAAAATATGTGTTTGTGTATAAAGAAAAAGATTGTCCTAAATACTTCTTTTATTCCTTTAGTCATTCATCCCTAGTAATAGCTTCAACAGAGGACATGTACAGCATGTAGTTACATGAAAAGTAAAGTGCCCTTACATTTTGTTATAGTACTTTAATAGTCTCAATAAATGGGAGGTCAAGTTTAGAATTCATCCTATTTTTGAAAATTTATTAAGTATCATGGAAACCTATGATTTAGATAGGAGAAATAGATCTTTCCTTTTCCTGATCGCATTTTACTCTTGGTAATTCTTATAGTTCAAGATGAGTATTATGTGGTACTATAATTATATTTTATGTTCTTGACATAAACAGAGGAATTTTATGATGCCCCAATTTGGCAAAATAAGAAGAAATTATAAATTCCGTGTTAATGTTAACCTTATCTGGAAGTCAAGAAATGAGAGATACAATTATTAATTTGTGTCTGTGCAATCTAATATCCTTCACATTTTATTTTTATTATTTCACTGTAGGGGAAAATTACCTGTTCCAACAGATTAAAGCCAAAACTTAACTCAAAAATGATTATTGAATCTTTTTTCTCTCGCTCATGACAAATGTATTCCATAGTGAGACAGTCATCTTTTTTGAGTGTCAGTATAGTTTTATCAGATATCTGAAAACTCTTTAATATAGCTATAGTCAGCAAAATTCACAGGAAATATGGGTGGTCACATAGAGCCTTAAAGCTGGACTCCAAATTTTCTTGGCTGTTCCTTTTATTGTAAACTTTTGGGCAAACTAGAACTTCTAATGGTTGCCAGAGGATTGGGCCAAAGCACCTCATGCGTGAAGTACTGCAATAGAATGTACAAAAATGATATAGACATGCAGTCTTCTGGCTTTAAGAATTAAGGACTGAGTGACAAGTCACTTCAACTCTCTTGGGATATTTCCTATACAAGAATGGGGGTACCCTATAAAAGGTGAAATAATGGGCCATCAACAATGTTCACTTTTCAAGCCTGAGAATTTACAAGATTGTTGCCTTACATGGCAAATGGACTTAGAAGATATGGTTACTAAAAATTTTGAAATGGGGAGATTATCGTGGATTATCTGTTGGGCACAATGTAGTGACAGGTGTCCTTATTAGTTATAAAGGAGGCAAGAGAAGCAGAGTCAGAGAAGGAGGTATAACAAGAGAATTAGAGGTTGCAGTGATTTGACACATTTTTGTGAGCTTTGAAGACAGAAAAGGACCCTGAGCCAAAGAATGTAGGTGGCCTCTCAAAGCTGTGAAAGTCAAGAAATTGATTCTACCCTAGAGTCTCCAGGATGGCAGCCCTGCCAACAGCTTGATTTTAGCCAGTAAGACCCGTTTCATACTTGTGATCTCCATTAATGTAAGACAGTAAATGTATAAGCCACAATATTTAAGGCAATTTGTTAGCAACAATAGGAAACTAATGCATTCTACATTGTAAGATTTTGTGAGGATTACATTTTCTCAGCCCAGACTTGGGCCTCAAGAAACATTATATTATACAAGATATAAAGGGAACTTAAGCAGAGATTTGCTGAGAACTAACTGTGTGGATATGCTCCCTTGAAATTTCTCTTATGCAGGAAACAGTGGTTATAATTACTTTGGGGAGACTGAAGAACTTGGGCCCAGGAAGAAATGTTGTTGTGTTTTCTTAGCATGAGCAGTTTCAGTGTGCTGAACTATAGCATTGCCTGGCTTTAAAAGCGTGGTTAAAATTTTCCTATGTGCTGTGCATCACTGCTGAATAGTGAATTACTGTAGTTCACTTAATCTGTGTTTTCCTTCTGCCCCCACCACATTGTCTACCATAATTTTTCCCATTGCCTTGGGGAGTTCACTCATAGGTTAGAAGTTTCAACTGTTTTACTGCTTCAAGGCACATTTAGACTCTGAGTTGCCAAGAAATCTAACCTGACAGAATGAGAAATAAACAGCTCTATCTCCTGGAATGTGTATGATTATGAGTTACTGGTTAGTACTTTACTCCTGGTTTCAGAGAAAGAAACTGCCATGAAGGTCACAGCTGCAAAACATTCCAGGTAACTTTGATATTTTTAGTTACCATAAATAAACATGCACATTTCCTTGTTTGTGTTCATTTCCTTACCCAGATACTGGGTCTAACCATTGCCTGATTGAGTGAATGACCTTAACCAGAAAATGAAGCAGATTTTATTTTACACATTTAAAGGAGCTATATGGAACTTTACACCATGTTTTATCTCCTATTCAGTGACATGTGCTTTTAATTATTATAGACATATTTAAATATTACAAATGTCTCAGAGACCTAAGATATAAGATAATAGTTACAGTTGTAATTTGTATTCATTTATGGATGATCTGACAGCTTAGAGGTAGATATGACTCTAGAGACCCTAGAATTTAAAGCAAACATAGATGTTTAATTAGAAAATAAATTAACTCTGTACATTTATATTTTTAATATATTACATGAGTCATTCAATGTAATTTCACCTGGACATGTACATATTTTATTGCCTTTTAAAGTAGTAATCACCTTTCTTTTGCTCTCTGACACTAAAATATAATTTGAATGGATTTTTCCCCCTTATTTTTATCCAAGAAACATATAGAGCCAACATTTTTTTTTTTTTTTGGTTCTTTAAAATCCACTAATACATATTAAAATAATTAAAGGCAGCTACAGCAGACTTAACTTGTCTCATTATCAGGATATTTAATTTAACAGGACATTTATGTAGAAGTGCGTTCTTAATAGTTTAGTTCAGTTCAGTCACTCAGTCGTGTCTGACACTTTGAGACCCCATGGACTGTGGCACGCCAGGCTTCCATAATCATCACCAACTCCTGGAGCTCGCTCAAACTCATGTCCATTGAATAGGTGATGCCATACAACCATCTCATCCTCTGCTATCCTCTTCTCCTCCTGCCTTCACTCTTTCCCAGCATCGGGGTCTTTTCTAATGAGTCCGTTCTTTGCATCAGGTGGCCAAATTATTGGAGCTTCAGCTTCAGCATCAGTACTTCCAATGAATATTCAGGACTGATTTCCTTTAGGACTGACTGGCTTGATCTCCTGACAGTCCAAGGGACTCTCAAAAGTCTTCTCCAACACGACAGTTCAAAAGCATCAATTCTTTGGCGCTCAGCTTTCTTTATGGTCCAACTCTCACATCTAAACATGACTACTGGAAAAGCCATAGTTTTGACTAGACGGACCTTTGTTGGCAAAGTCAAGCATCTGTGGTTTAATATGCTGTCTAGGTTTGTCATAGCTTTTCTTCCAAGGAACAAGAATATTAATTTCATGGCTGCAGTCATCATCTGCAGTGATTTTGGAGTCCAAGATAATAAAGTCTGTCACTGTTTCCATTGTTTCCCCATCTATTTGCCATGAAGTGATAGGACCTGATGCCATGATCTTAGTTTTTTTGAATGTTGAACTTTAAGCCAACTTTTCCACTCTCCTCTTTCACTTTCATCAAGAGGCTTTTTAGTTCCTCTTAGCTTTCTGCCATAAGGGTGGTGTCATCTGCATATCTGATGTTATTGATGTTTCTCCTAGCAATCTTGATTCCAGCTTGAGCTTCATCCAGCCTGTCATCTCATGATGTACTCTGCATATAAGTTAAATAAGCAGGGTGACAATATACAGCCTTGATGTACTCCTTTCCCAATTTGGAACCAGTTTGTTGTTCCATGTCTGGTTCTAACTGTTATTTCTAGACCTGCATATAGCTTTCTCAGAAGGCAGGTAAGGTGGTTTAATATTCCTATCTCTTTAAGAATTTTCCAGTTTTCTGTTATTCACATAGTCAAAGGCTTTGGCTCAGTCAATGTTTTTCTGGAACTCTCTTGCTTTTTTGATGATCCAATGTATGTTGGCAATTTGATCTCTGGTTCCTCTGCCTTTTCTAAACCCAGCTTGAACATCTGGAAGTTCCGGTTCACATCTTGTTGAAGCCTAGCTTGGAGAATTTTGAGCATCACTTTGCTAGCATGTGAAATGAGTGCAATTGTGAGGTAGTTTAAACATAATAGCATTCTTAATACTAATGTTATTCAAAGTTCTGGGAAAGTGAGGCCTTAATGGAGAGAAGCAGCCCGCAGGAGCTGGAGGACAAGCTGTAAGTGAGGTTATTGGTGGGGGAGCGATGTAAATATATTATTTGATAGTATATAATCATCTTCTTGTAGAAATAAAAATTAAGCCAGGAAAAAATAAATACCTTAGTTAGATATAAAGGAGAAGAGAAAATTGGAAGGAGAAGCATAATACTTATATTTTTGCCCAACCATTGTGTTTGGACAGAATTTGGAGAGAGGATTATGCTAATTTATTTAAAGTGAAAAATTAAGATGTTAGATACTGGATCCCAGCTATCCTTTTGGCATTCCCATTCACTGCAGTCTGTTTCTCTTGCATACCACTTCTTCAACTCCTGCACTAAGGCTACAAACCTTAATGTAAGAAGTATAGACTCAGAGGAAATTTCAGCACTCTCAGTGGTTTATAAAACCTTCAGGATTTATTTCTCCCTGGGACTAGGTGGGAGTAAGAACAGCTCTGTTCACAACAATAAACATTAACAAGATGACACAAGCATGTCTTGAAAAATGAAAAATTCAAGTAATGCAGTGAAAGAGAAAGTCACTCAGTCATTTCTGACTCTGGAGTGGATAGCCTTTCCCTTCTCCAGGGGATCTTCCCAACCCAGGGATCAGACCCTTGTCTCCTGTATTGCAAGCAGATTTTTCACCAGCTGAGCCACAAGGGAAACCCAAGAATGCTGGAGTGGGTAGCCTATCCCTTTTCTAGAGGATCTTCCTGACCCAAGAATTGAACTGGGGTCTCCTGAATTGCAGGCAGATTCTTTACCGACTGAGCTATCAGGGAAAAGTAATTCAGAGAACAAAATTATTTTTCTAAAATTTGATATAGTTGGAAATATGAAGACTTCCTTACTATGTATAAATGTGTTCTATGTATAAATTTATTACTGTAATATAATTATAAACATGTAATATGTAATAAAATATTATATCAGATCAGATCAGTCGCTCAATCGTGTCTGACTCTTTGCAACCGCATGAATCGCAGCACGCCAGGCCTCCTGTCCATCACCAACTCCCAGAGTTCACTCAGACTCACGTCCATCGAGAGTGATGCCATCCAGCCATCTCATCCTCTGTCATCCCCTTCTCCTCCTGCCCCCAATCCCTCCTAGCATCAGAGTCTTTTCCAATGAGTCAACTCTTCGCATCAGATGGCCAAAGTACTGGAGTTTCAGCTTTAGCATCATTCCTTCCAAAGAAATCCCAGGGCTGATCTCCTTCAGAATGGACTGGTTGGATCTCCTTGCAGTCCAAGGGACTCTCAAGAGTCTTCTCCAACACACAGTTCAAAAGCATCAATTCTTTGGTGCTCAGCCTTCTTCACAATCCAACTCTCACATCCATATATGACCACAGGAAAAACCATAGCCTTGACTAGACAAACCTTTGTTGGCAAAGTAATGTCTCTGCTTTTGAATATGCTATCTAGGTTGGTCATAACTTTCCTTCCAAGGAGTAAGCGTCTTTTAATTTCATGGCTGCAGTCACCATCTGTAGTGATTTTGGAGCCCAGAAAAATAAAGTCTGCCACTGTTTCCGCTGTTTCCCCATCTATTTCCCATGAAGTGGTGGGACCGGATGCCATGATCTTTGTTTTCTGAATGTTGAGCTTTAAGCCAACTTTTTCACTCTCCACTTTCACTTTCATCAAGAGGCTTTTTAGTTCCTCTTCATTTTCTGCCATAAGGGTGGTGTCATCTGCATATCTGAGGTTATTGATATTTCTCCCAGCAATCTTGATTCCAGCTTGTGCTTCTTCCAGTCCAGCGTTTCTCATGATGTACTCTGCATATAAGTTAAATAAACAGGGTGACAATATACAGCCTTGACGAACTCCTTTTCCTATTTGGAACCAGTCTGTTGTTCCATGTCCAGTTCTAACTATTGCTTCCTGACCTGCATACAAATTTCTCAAGAGGCAGATCAGGTGGTCTGGTATTCCCATCTCTTTCAGAATTTTCCACAGTTTATTGTGAGCCACACAGTCAAAGGCTTTGGCATAGTCAATATAATAATATATAAATTGCTACCATATATAAATATTTATTAAATTTCTATACCATAGGGAATATTTTAGCAAAATATTTCAAAAATTCAGAATGAAAGTTTTGATAATGTCTATAACTTTGACATTTATATCATTAGAATATACCCACTTGGGAAATCATTGCAAGGAAAGGGTTGATGAAGGGTTGACAACGTTAATGTGTATAAAAGTGTTCATACACCTGAATAAGACAAAAGCTAAAGTAGAAACAACACCAGACAAAGTGAGTAAGAAATCAACAAAAGAACAAAAATATACTGCTCCAATAATAAATATGGTATAGCAACCTATGTCACTTATCAGCAAATAAAATGTAATTAAAACTGATACACAATTTTGGACTATTAAATCTTCATTTGTTTAAAGAGAAACATTACTGGTGACATAATCACAATGAAAAGAGGTATAAAATGATGGAAAACACTGACAATATCACTGACTCTAGTGTTTTTGTTAAAGATGAGCTGAGGCAAAACTAACCCACCTTTACCTTGAGCGCCAACCTAATTCCCTTCTTCCTCAGACTTTCTTTACCAACTTGATTCTAGAGTCTTATTTTTTTTAATGAAATTACATATTCTAAATAACTAAAGATGTATGCTTTCAAAATCTTTTCTAGAATGTTGTAGAATCTACCAGATTTGCCATGGTCCTATTTGAAGAACATCTACAAAGAAGAAACATGCTAGATAGAGCAATAGATAATGAATGTCTTCTTCAAGACTGCTAACTTAAAAGATACAAGTGTAATAAAGGATATATTCATCTGCCTTTTATCTTCCCTCTAATCAAGCAGAATTATTCCATGATTCAGTTTCAAAAAATCAGAAGATAGAGTATGAAGTAGAACTAAGTATTGTACCACCTGTTTTCTTCTATTTATACACCTGGTCAAGGAAATGCTATAAAATAAGCATTCCAATGCTAAATAGATGAACATATGTTTTTACCTCTAAGTGATTTAATAATAATAACTGAAGAAATTTTTGTTAACTTTTATTGCAAGTCAGTGACTAAGGAACAAGAAAAATAGGAGATTTGAAACATGAAAAATACTTTAAAAGTACAGTAAAAACAAACATTATTTTTTTGTCTTTACTGAATGTTCTGTTGGTCTTAATTTTCATTAATCACTAGCACTTTTACAATCAGGAGCTGTCCTCTTCAATAACTTAAAAAAATGAATAGTATGAAGAAATGCATTCAGCTGAAAAAATAAAAATAAGAGATGAAAATAAAGAAGAGACAAGCATAGAAAGGGATAAGAACTGATTCTTAACCCTATTAACCCATTCTTCATTTTTTTTCATTAAGTTCACAAGATACTAAGTTCAGAGTGCTCCCTTGTTCTTTCCATTTGTAATCAAGTTGATTATCAACAATATCGGAGACAGACAAGTGTATAACAAATCAGTATAGCTTATGTTATTTAATGTGATAATTAGGCAAATTGGAATTTCTCTTTCCATTTCCAGATTCTCCAGATACTTACCGGTTGAAAATGCATATTATAACTGGAAATGAAACAATGAAAATAACCCTTGATTTCACACTCCTAATTCTATTTATTTTATTCATAAGTATATCTTGAAAAATATTTATTTTTACTGTCTAAGAAACTTTGATACCAACTTCCATTTTCAGATCCTCCTTCAGAATGTTGTAAAATTAACCTTAAACAAAACAAAATTAAATTTTAAAATAAAGGTTGCAAAAATAAAATAAAATAAAGGTTGCAACTGAGAATTTAGTCAACAAATCAATATCCAAATGTGTGCTAGAACCACTAAAAATGTATTGCAGCTTGCTATATTGTATAGCAATATTCTGTTGCTATAATATTGTACCATGAGATAGATGAATCTACACTGAAAGATACTTTAAAATTATTTGAAAGATCATTGATTCTACTACTACGTTTTACCATTTTCTTTGTAATGATTCTGCCCACACCATTATTCCATTTTTTTTTCATTCCCTACACCATTTATTACAAACATTTTCAGTAATTCTATTAATCCATTTTCATACATATAGTTGGCATTATTTCTTAAATTTGAGACAGAAGCCATTTAATATGAGACTCCTTAAGCTTACTTTTGTAAATTTTTATCTTTATCAATAGATTGTTCATTTTTCCTGCATCATGAAAAAAAATCTCTATTCTATTTACAGAGCTATTGGCTTAGTTAGTTTTGATTGCTTCTAAAATTTTACTCCTACTTTACTCCATCAATTACCACACTCCTTTTTCTCTTCTTATTTTTTTCCTCTTCACTCTGTTCTCTTACAGGTTTTTGCCCCCCAAATCTGGCTATAAAATGCTCCAGTTTCTCCTATTAAAAGAAAAGAAAAAGATCAGAAGATCCTTTCAGTCACTCCATTTAAGGAGAGCGATAAATATTTATTGAAAGCATTAGGTATTCACTGTAGCTGATATAATACTTTAAGTTTTACTGATGAGTTAATTAAGGTCTAGAGGGTTAAGGGTTAATTGATTTGCCCAATTTCACAAGTAAATGGTAGAATTGGGCTTAGATATAACTCTGCCTCACTCCACATCACACTGTCACATTTATTATTTTTATAGTAGCAAGATTATTCCCTACACTACCTTTATACAATATATGCCTCACAATATTTGCACTCTGTCTTCTGGTACCACATTTCTTTTTTAAACTCCTTTCTTGATAGTAGCAAGGATGTGTTTGTCACTGAAGGGTAAAATTTCTTTCAGCATTTTATATTCTTTAAAAATTCTGGAAATTATCACTTATGACCTCTTCCTTGTTCTTATAATTATCTGAATTCTTGGCTTTCATGAACCATGTTCCCCTAGTTTATTTTCGTTCTTTATGGCTGACCTTTTTCTCTTCCTTTGCCTTTTCCTTTTTTTTCCTCATCCTCAAAGTTTTGTCATTTGCTTCTCTATTCAATACTCTCTCACTTGAACTCATATTATTACATCCCAATTGAGCTAATATAAGAGCTGAGCAGTTGATAATTTTCTCTCTTTTCATTTTTTGAAAGGGCAAGACTGACCCTCTCTGTAGAATAAGATCTGTTTAGTCAGCTAGAAATGAAAGACAGAAGATGAAAGAAAGCTAATTTAAAAATATTTTTTAGAGAAAAGATACCAACTGCTATTTATATCCAAAAACACAGCAATAAATTATACACTAAATGCAAATCATCATGGATAATTCAGCAAAGAAAAAATATAGAAATAGTAGGTAGCTCATACTGGAATTACTCAAATAAGGCATCAATTTGGAATGTGGGCATAGAGGGAATCTTGGAAGTCAGAACAACATCCCAGCCAAGTACAGAATCATGGCAGAAGGGACTTCTGTCAGAGCTACAGAGCAGTTGACCACAGCTTCAACCACCAGTGCTCAAGGCACTGGTTCTAGAATCCCATTGGTATATCATATAATGATGTTATAGTGATAAAAAATAAAGTAAAGAAAAAGTTTAAAAGATGTACTGCCAGGGACTGGTGAACATAGATGAGAAACAGGATAAAAGAGCTATGAAGATGAGTTCAATCTCATATTAAAACTTTATATTATTTCTAGATTGTGTAAATAATAAAATAACAGCATTAGAAAAATAGCTGGGAAACTGAAGGAACCTAATAGGACAAGTGAAAAAAATGTTGAGAAAGTTATAACTGGAAATTGAGACCGGGCATGAAGAGATTACAGCCAGGAAATGTTGATCTTTACTATAAAACTTTTTAGACAAGTACAAGTATTTCGTAAATTAAAGCAAGTAAAGAAATAAAGCAACTGTAACTTAATGTCTCTGTAGGTAACTTTTTCTAATGAACAGATATACTTTCTCTAATTGCCACATCTACCAATTTTAGAACTGTAAAAACCCAATTCAAAAAATTGGATTAATCTCGTCATTCCATATTAATATGAAAGAAGATATTTCCCAACAGTATTTCACAGTTTTCTTGTCAATGAGTTCTGTTTATATTTATACTTCTAAATGGTTGTAGTTTTTTTTTTTTTTTTTTTACATTTTTATCTTAATTCTACCTTGTCTCTTTCTAAATATATTATACTCACAATCTGCCAGGTACAGAACTACAGTCTCATAGAAATCTAAGGGGCAATATGTTGATGAAAATACTGCTGCCTCTTCTTCAAAGGGGAATCTCCATTCAAGACAAAAACATTTGCTGCTAGATTGGAGTGATCACGTGAATTGTATATGTATCAGCTTATATTGTAGAAAAGTTATGATTATACCTTTACAAAATCATTAAACTAACATACTGCCTTCTGTATGTTCATGTTAATAAAGTATCATTTTAAAATGCATTACAATCAGATTCTGTCATTCAGACTCCCAAATCATTCCATGTGAGTGCACAGATATGTTTCCCAAAGATGTAGAGTTGAGTTCAGGGTCAAATTAGATAGCTGTTACCACAAGAGTTGACCTACAAAATATACTGGAATATTTAGTCAGTAGTCAGAAATGTATTTGGCTAAAATGTAAAATTGATTTCAATATTTGCACAATTAATGTCTTGAGAACAGACCATCCATAAAGACATAAAATAGCAGTCCATTTGAAAGATGCTTGGAAAACATCCACACAGTTTATATTAGATTAACCATATCAAAGAAACTTTCAAGAGGAGGATTGTGACATTACAGACACACTGTACATTTTTACTATTCCTTGTGTTTTCACTTGCTGTTTTTCCTATTTAGGAGCTTCTTTGTCCTGTCTGGCAAACTCCCATTTATTATTGAGAACAATTTGAATGTCATTTTATCTGTGAAACCTGCTTCCAAAAGTGTGAGTTTTATCTCCTCTGGTTCCTTAGCCCTTTAATTCATATCACCTACTGAATTTTACACTATGGTGTTAGATAGATAGACGGTAAATAGAAAAATGTGTGTGTGTGTATCAACAAACTAGACTATGATTCTTAAAGGACAGAAAGTGTGCTTTAACTATATATTGCTAGTTCTTGACACAAAACATTTCACATAACAAGTTTAATACTAATCTATATAATTAACTAAAAGTATTGATTATGCTAATACAAAAGTTTCATCATATCACCCTGAAGTCATTTAAATATAATTTATATTAAACATATGTTAAACATATGTTAATCTTAGTACATGTAGCAAGCTATGGGAGTATTTTGAAATGAGAGGGTGTCATGATAAACAGCACACATATTTTATCAGTTTGATGAATTTTTCTCAATAGCAAATTCATGACTTTGGTCTGATTTATCACCATTTTCACATTAATCATGAAAATACTTTTGTAAATCTTGATCTATTGCAAAGCATTTAGATATCAATTATCTTATTTGATTGAATTGGCTCGGTATCCAAAACAAGATTTTGTGATAGTTGGAGAAAACATTGTTTCTCTGATATATAAATCTAAAATCAAATAACTTTCCTGAAGTTGCAGAACAAACTAGTGGCAAAGTCAGATCTGTCCAATTCCCACTGAGAGCTCTCTGTACTTTTGTTATGCCTTTCTGATGTATAATCTGATTTGTAATCATAAGATAGTGTGTCTCAAAAAGTTTTCCCCATTTTTCAAATACTTCTATGGGAATAGTCCTTGTGCAAGAGGCAGAGTTTATCTTTCAATAATATTCAATCCATCAATTATAAATCCTTTTTAAACCATAAACTACTTTGGAAATACTTATATTTGTTGGATAAGGAGCAATCTTGCATTTGTTTCCTTATTGGTAAGTGTGGAGCTTGATGCATTTTGGTAACCATTACATGTCTTTTTAATAAATTAATAATTTTGAATACTTCCAAAACTCAGACTTTAATTTTATTAAAATCTGATTGTTTTTAACCCTTATGGCAGCAACTGGAAGAAAACTAAAGAGCCTCTTAATAAAAGTGAAAGAGGAGAGTGAAAAATTTGGCTTGAAGCTCAACATTCAGAAAACGAAGATCATGGCATCCGGTCCCATCACTTCATGGCAAATGGATGAGGAAACAGTGGAAACAGTGGCTGACTTTATTTTCCTTGGCTCCAAAATCACTGCAAATGGTGATTGCCGCCATGAAATTAAAAGACGCTCATTCCTTGGCAGGAAAGTTATGACCAATCTAGACAGCATGTTAAAAAGCAGAGACATTACCTTGTTCACAAAAGTCCGTCTAGCCAAGGCTATGGTTTTTCCAGTGGTCATGTATGGATGCGAGAGTTGGACTATAAAGAAAGCTGAGCGCCAAAGAATTGATGCTTTTGGACTGTGGTGTTGGAGAAGACTCTTGAGAGTCCCTTGGACTGCAAGGAGATGCAACCAGTCCATCCTAAAGGAGATCAGCTCTGGGTGTTCATTGGTAGGACTGATGTTGAAGCTGAAACCCCAATATTTTGGCTACCTAATATGAAGAGCTGACTCATTTGAAAAGACCCTGATGCTGGGAAAGATTAAGGGCAGGAGGAGAAGGGGACGACAGAGGATGAGATAGTTGAATGGCATCACCGACTCAATGGACATGGGTTTGGGTGGCCTCTGGGAGTTGGTGATGCACAGGGAGGGCTTGTGTGCTGTGATTCATGGGGTCACAAAGAGTCAGACACGACTGAGTGACTGAACTGAACTGAACTGAACTGAAGTGATTTTAACATGTGAGGAAGGTTGCATATCATTCATTTGGTGCAGATGACTGAACATAGTAGAGTCGTGATCCTCAACCTTGGTTACATGTAAGAATTACCTCAGAAACTTCTAAAAGATCCCCATAGACAGACCCTAACTCACACCAGGTAGATCAAAATCCCTGGCTTTGACCTAGGCATCTGTAGTTTTAATGTTTCCCAGGTAAAATCTAAAGTCAGCCTTAGTTTGAGAATGAATGAAATAGAGATTATTCTTATTGCTTTGACTGATTTATCATTATTTGGGGATTTCATAATAAATTATATCATTATATGGATAACCAACATACATTATATCAAAATAGCTGTGACATGGACAGGTCCCTTTACGTTTGCTTTTTTTTTTAAAGAAAATTCCAATTATCTTTTTGCCATTCAGCAGTACTCAGTGTGTGGTCCATTGTCTGGATGTATGTTTCCTTCAAGAGCAAGCTCTTTCTGTCTTCCCATCTCCATAGCACTCTGCTGAGACACTGCTAATGCAGAAGTGCAGACTAATTAATTAGCTCAGTTGGACCCATGACACAACAAGCTGCCACTCCATTTACCTTTTGCACTGCTTATCCAAGCTGAGCAGTTGTTCTAAATAGTGTGTGCCATAGAAATGCTGCAGCTAATGGTGTCCACATCTAGCACTCACCATGCTAAATTATGCTGCCGTTCCATGCTGTCATTATTCTGCCTCCTGAGGAGATCCCATTTATTAAAACAGATCCTTATGTGGTACACAGCAATTATTGTTACAGAGAACACACTGGAAACAGGTCCCATAATTGCATGCTAGTCAAGTCTATAAACAGTATCATTCACTCTCTTATTACCTCTTTTACCTTTCTCTATATTCTCTGTCTGTTGACTGAAGATATTTTCTTATGCTTGACTTTCTTTTTAATTCACGAATAGCAGTATACTTTCAGTCCAGATATCCTAAAACTTTAGAAATCGCTTAAGATGTTTCCATACCTCATGCTTACTTGCTTGCTTCCTATACTGAGAGTTAATGTAGGAAAGCCATTACTGAGACAATGAACATCAGGCCAGAATTATGTTGCTAATTAGCAGATTCAGATGGTGCTAAGGAAGTCAGTTTTTTTCTTTACTACTGAAATGAGTGGGAGGGAATTAGAGCAGTTATTCCCAACAGAACCACATCTTTCTTTTATTACTCTTTCTTGCTATCAGTCTATCTCCATTGGTTCTCTATGTTCTTATTTTATGTATAGCAGGTTAATTTTATTTGATACATATAGACTCTGCAAGTTAAAGTTCTAAGTTTTAAGTAAAACTGTGTTAACTTACATTGCTTCATTTCTGATTTTTCTCCTGATATCACCCTGTGGTCATTTTATATGCTCTGTATTTTAGAATATCCACCTTGATTTTGAACTATGTTCGTGACTTTTGCCTCATCCCTTCCCTGCCCCTTATCCAAGTTCTATTTGTTACACTTTCTGAGACTTTCAAAACTCACTGTGAGTTCAACAATAGCAAACATGGCTTTTCTGATCAAAGTGTGAAGTCTACCAAATCTTGCAGTTTCAGAAAGTGTTAATCACTCAGTTGTGTTTGACTCTTTGCGACCCCATGAACTTTAGTACACTAGGCTCCTCTGTCAATGGAATTCTCCAGGTAAGGATCCTTGGGTGGGTTGCCATGCCCTTCTCCAAAGGATCTTGCCAACCCAGAGATTGAACCTGGGTCTCCTGCATTGCAGGCAGATTCTTTACTATCTGAGCCACCAGTAAAGCCTCAAAAGCTAATTATTGACTCCCTCTCTGGAGATCTCCCTTTTCTCTTGACTCAAAAACTCAACAAAATCATTAATTTGAGACCTTTCCTATCGCTCCCTTTTCTGCACATCCCATTTGAAAAATCTAATCAAGGGACTAAGCTGAGGACTATTCGAAGACAATCCAAACACAGGAGTCAGTTCCCTTTCTTACCAGGCTCTTACAATGGTAAGTGTTTTTCCGGGCCATAAAAGTGACTATCGAGGAGATGGAACAACCTCTGATTAAGATTCATGACTTCTTTACACCATCTTTGAGTGAAAAGATAAATTATGGCACAGTGTATGAATGCTAAAAGTCAATTCTTGAAGGGAGAATACATGTTTGAAAACCATCCCTTCCTCTGAAGTCAAATTTCACCATCATTATTCCTTATTGAGTTAATCACATAAAATATTTATTTCTAAACCTTCTTTTGGAGCACTAATTTCCATTATTCTGACATTTAAATATTTAAATATTTTATATTGAGGTTTATTTTTATTATAATTGGCCATGAGCCAAGCCAATGTACTTTTAGTGATATTTGTCTTTTCATGATATTTGTCTTTTCATGATTTTTGTCTGCAGTATATTAAAAATATCCTATAACCTTTCAAGAACCATATTAACTATAAAAGATCTAGTCATCGTCTCTCCTACAGTAAGTTGAATGGTAGTCTTAAAACAATGTGTTCATGTCCTAAACCTTAGAACCCTGGTCAAGGATCTCTGTAGATGTAGTTAAGAGTATTGATATGAGATCATTCTGGGTTACACAAGTAGACCCAAAGTCCAATCATAAATATCAGTAAAAGACACAGATATCTATCCCAATGTTCATTGCAACACTGTTTACAATAGCTAGGACATGGAAACAACCTAGATATCCATCCACAGATGAATGGATAAAGGTGTTGTGGTACATATATACAGTGGAATACTACTTAGCCATAAAAGGAAACACATTTGCATCAACTCTAATGAGGTAGATGAACCTAGAACCTATTATACAGAGTGAAATATATCAGAAAGAGAAAAACAAATATTGTATATTAGTACATAAATATGGAATCTGGAAAAATGATACTGATGAACCTATTTGCAGGGCAGCAATGGAGATGCAAACATAAAGAACATACTTGTAGACACAGAAGGGGAAGGAGGGGATGGGACAAATTGAAAGAGAAGCATTGAAACATACACATTGCTGCTGCTAAGTCGCTTCAGTCGTGTCCGACTCTGTGCTACCCCATAGGCTGCAGCCCACCAGGCTCCCCCGTCCCTGGGATTCTCCAGGCAAGAACACTGGAGTGGGTTGCCGTTTCCTACTCCAATGCATGAAAGTGAAAAGTGAAAGTGAAGTCACTCAGTCGTGTCTGACTCCTAGCGACGCTATGGACTGCGGCCCAAAAGGCCCCTCCGTCCATGGGATTTTCCAGGCAAGAGTACTGGAGTGGGGTGCCATTGCCTTCTCCGAACATACACATTACCATATGTAAAAGTAGATAGCTAGTGGGAATTTGCTGTAAGACACAGTAAGTTCAAATCTAGTGTTCTGTAGCAATGCAGGGGAGCAGGATTAACTAGGAGGTGAAAAGGAGGTTCAAGACAGAGTGGACATATATATACCTATGGCTGGTTCATGTTAATGTATGGCAGAAACCAACACAATATTGTAAAGCAATTATCCTCCAATTAAAATATATACTTAAGAAAAAGACACTGAGAAGAGCCACATGCAAAGGAGAAAGACATATGAAGATGAGGGAAGAAATTAGAGTTATGTAGTTGCAATCAAAGAACACTAGAGTCTGAAAGAGACAAGGCAGAATTCTCTGTTCAAGTCTCCAGAGGCAGCCTCCAGAACTGTGAGAAAATATATTTCTGTTGTTTTAAGTATCAAGTTTATGGTATCAATAATTTGTTATGTCAGACCTTTAAAACTAATATACCTTTATACTTCTTGATAATTGTATATAGCCACTTCTAAGTTATATATGAATAATAATGCCATATAGTCAATAAATATAAATACATATTAGCAAAGCCATATAGGAATGGAAAGGTGGCTTCTTGAGTTATGAACAGTCACCTCATCTTAAAGGACAGATCAGTTCCAGGGTGAGTTGTGCTTTCATCAGGAATAGCAGGAGTAAAGACATAGAGCAAGAAAAAGAATAAAGTTAGCAATGTGCAGGCAATTTGACACAACTGTAAAGTAAAAGAGAAGATGGAAAATGTCAGAATATGAAGCCAGTGAGGTGCCATGTGACAGATGTGGGGCATTAATGCTATATGGATACGAGTGTACTGTATGGTGGAGGTTCTTGCTTTTCAAACAAGACATGTAGAAATCCTTGGGAATAAAGCTATAGGACACATGATAAGCATGATTAGTTTTTCTGGATTGTGTTTACTTAAGCATTTGGAGGAAATAAAATGGTATATTTAATAAGTGAGATGGAAGTCATTTATCAATGCAAAAAAAAAAAAAAAAACACATTTAATGATTAGTAGATTCAATTAACACAATTTGTAAAAGGTAAAACATGAGACTTTTTACAAGTGCCCTGGTTATGAATGAATGGAACTAAGGACAGGAGGTTTGAGTTAAGCTCCAAATTCAGGCAGAAAAAAATTTGCTTTCCTTTTCCATTAGCAGAACTTTTTAGGAGAAACACTGAGTCATGAGTTAATTAGAGGATTCTACAGTATTGAAAACAATATTACCAATCAGATCAGATCAGATCAGTCGCTCAGTCGTGTCCGACTCTTTGAGACCCCATGAATCGCAGTACGACAGGTCTCCCTGTCCGTCACCAACTCCTAGAATTGACTAAGACCCACGTTCATCGAGTCAGTGATACCATCCAGCCATCTCATCCTCTGTCGTCCCCTTCTCCTCCTGCCACCAATCCCTCCCAGCATCAGAGTCTTTTCCAATGAGTCAACTCTTTGCATGAGGTGGCCAAAGTACTGGAGTTTCAGCTTTAGCATCATTCCTTCCAAAGAAATCCCAGGGCTGATCTCCTTTAGAATGGACTGGTTGGATCTCCTTGCAGTCCAAGGGACTCTCAAGAGTCTTCTCCAACACCACAGTTCAAAAGCATCAATTCTTCAGTGCTCAGCCTTCTTCACAATCCAACTGTCACATCGATACATGACCACAGGAAAAACCATAGCCTTGACTAGACGAACCTTTGTTGGCAAAGTAATGTCTCTGCTTTTGAATATGCTATCTAGGTTGGTTATAACTTTCCTTCCAAGGAGTAAGCGCCTTTTAATTTCATGGCTGCAGTCACCATCTGCAGTGATTTTGGAGCCGAGAAAAGTAAAGTCTGACACTGTTTCCACTGTTTCCCCATCTATTTCCCATGAAGTGATGGGACCGGATGCCATGATCTTCGTTTTCTGAATGTTGAGCTTTAAGCCAACTTTTTCACTCTCCACTTTCACTTTCATCAAGAGGCTTTTTAGTTTCTCTTCACTTTCTGCCATAAGGGTGCTGTCATCTGAGGTTATTGATATTTCTCCTGGCAATCTTGATTCCAGCTTGTGTTTCTTCCAGTCCAGCATTTCTCATTATGTACTCTGCATATAAGTTAAACAAGCAGGGTGACAATATACAGCCTTGACATACTCCTTTTCCTATTTGGAACCAGTCTGTTGTTCCATGTCCAGTTCTAACTGTTGCTTCCTAACCTGCATACAGATTTCTCAAGAGCAGATCAGGTGGTCTGGTATTCCCATCTCTTTCAGAATTTTCCACAGTTTATTGTGATCCACACAGTCAAAGGCTTTAGCATAGTAAATAAAGCAGAAATAGATGTTTTTTCTGGAACTCGCTTGCTTTTTTCATGATCCAGTGGATGTTGGCAATTTGATCTCTGGTTCCTCTGCCTTTTCTAAAACCAGCTTGAACAGCTGGAAGTTCACGGTTCACATATTGTTGAAGCCTGGCTTGGAGAATTTTGAGCATTACTTTACTAGCATGTGAGATGAGGACAATTGTGTGGTAG
This sequence comes from Bos taurus, assembly GCF_002263795.3. Taxonomy (NCBI): domain Eukaryota; kingdom Metazoa; phylum Chordata; class Mammalia; order Artiodactyla; family Bovidae; genus Bos; species Bos taurus. The sequence goes on from NC_037328.1 coordinate 48,852,540, forward strand.
TTTGAGCATTCTTTGGCATTGCCTTTCTATGGGATTGGAATGAAAACTGACCTTACCAGTCCTGTGGCCACTGCTGACTTTTCCAAATTTGCTGGCATATTGAGTGTAGCACTTTCACAGCATCATCTTTCAGGATTTGGAATAGCTCAACTGGAATTCCATCATCTACACTAGCTTTGTTCATAGTGATGCTTTCTAAGGCCCACTTGACTTCACATTCCAGGATGTCTGGCTCTAGGTCAGTGATCACACCATCGTGATTATCTGGGTCGTGAAGATCTTTTTTGTACAGTTCTTCTGTGTATTCTTACCATCTATTCTTAATATCTTCTGCTTCTGTTAGGTCCATACCATTCCTGTCCTTTATCGAGCCCATCTTTGCATGAAATGTTCCTTTGGTATCTCTGATTTTCTTGAAGAGATCTCTAGTCTTTCCCATTCAGTTGTTTTCCTCTATTTCTTTGCATTGATCATACAGGAAGGCTTTCTTATCTCTTCTTGCTATTCTTTGGAATTCTGCATTCAGATGCTTATATCTTTCCTTTTCTCCTTTGCTTTTGGCTTCTCTTCTTTCCACAGCTATTTGTAAGGCCTGCCCAGACAGCCATTTTGCTTTTTTGCATTTCTTTTCCATGGGGATGGTCTTTATCCCTGTCTCCTGTACAATGTCACGAACCTCATTCCATAGTTCATCAGGCACTCTATCTATGAGATCTAGGCCCTTAAATCTATTTCTCACTTCCACTGTATAATCATAAGGGATTTGATTTAGGTCATACCTGAATGGTCTAGTGGTTTTCCCTACTTTCTTCAATTTAAATCTGAATTTGGCAATAAGGAGTTCATGGTCTAAGCCACAGTCAGCTCCTGGTCTTGTTTTTGTTGACTGTATAGAGCTTCTCCATCTTTGGCTGCAAAGAATATAATCAATCTGATTTCAGTGTTGACCATCTGGTGATGTCCATGTATAGAGTCTTCTCTTGTGTTGTTGGAAGAGGGTGTTTTTTATGAGCAGTGCATTTTCTTGGCAAAACTCTATTAGTCTTTGCCCTGCTTCATTCCGTACTCCAAGGCCAAATTTGCCTGTTACTCCAGGTGTTTCTTGTCTTCCTCCTTTTGCATTCCAGTCCCCTATAATGAAAAGGACATCTTTTTTGGGTGTTAGTTCTTAAAGGTCTTGTAGGTCTTCATAGAACCCTTCAACTTCAGCTTCTTCAGCGTTATTGATTGGGGCATAGACTTGGATTACTGTGATATTGAATGGTTTGCCTGGAAATGAACAGAGATCATTCTGTCGTTTTTGAGATTGCATCCAAGTACTGCATTTTGGACTCTTTTGTTGATCATGATTGCTACTCCATTTCTTATGAGGGATTCCTGCCCGCAGTAGTAGATATAATGTTCATCTGAGTTAAATTCACCCATTCCTGTCCATTTCAGCTCGCTGATTCCTAGAATGTCGACATTCACTCTTGCCATCTTTTGTTTGACCACTTCCAATTTGCCTTGATTCATGGACCTGACATTCCAGGTTCCTATGCAATATTGCTCTTTACAGCATCAGACCTTGCTTCTATCACCAGTCACACCCACAGCTGGGTATTGTTTTTGCTTTGGCTCCCTCCCTTCATTCTTTCTGGAGTTATTTCTCCACTGATCTCCAGTAGCATATTGGGCACCTACTGACCTGGGGAGTCTCTCTTTCAGTATCCTATCATTTTGCCTTTTGATACTGTTCATGGGGTTCTCAAGGCAAGCATACTGAAGTGGTTTGCCATTCCCTTCTCCAGTGGACCACATTCTGTCAGATCTCTCCACCATGACCTGCCCATCTTAGGTTGCCCCACGGGCATGGCTTAGTTTCATTGAGTTAGACAAGGCTGTGGTCCTAGTGTGATTAGATTGACTAGTTTTCTGTGAGTATGGTTTCAGTGTGTCTGCCCTCTGATGCCCTCTTGCAACACCTACCGTCTTACTTGGGTTTCTCTTACCTTGGGCCTGGGGTATCTCTTCACGGCTGCTCCAGCAAAGCGCAGCCATTGCTCCTTACCTTGGACGAGGGGTATCTCCTCACTGTTGCCCTTCCTGACCTTCAACGTGGGATAGCTCCTCCTGCACCCACGCAGCCACGGCTTCTTGGACATGGGGTTGGTTCTCCCGGCCACCAGCCCTGGACTCGGTGTAGAGGCATGGGGTAGCTCCTCCTGCCCGCCGCCCCTGGCCTCGGGCTTAGGGGCGTGGGGTATCTCCTCCCTGCCACCGCCCCTGAACTCGGATGCGGGATAACTCCTCTCGTCGCCACCCCTGACCTCGGACGCTGTGTAGCTCCTCTCGGCCGCCCCCCAGACCTCGGATGCGGGGTAGCTCCTCTCGGCCGTTTCTGCGCCGTTGCAGTCGGGCACTCTCAGCCACTGCCCCTGACCTCGGACGTGGGGTAACTCCTCTTGGCCGCTGCCCTTTGGGCATGGGGTCCTTCCGGCTTCTGCCCCTGACCTCGGACATGGGGTAGCTCCTCTCGGCCGCGCTTAGCATTACGGTCGCAGCCACCTGCGCTTAGCATGCGGGTCGCAGCCGCCTGCAATAGATACTAATTATTGATCATTTACAATGTGTCAGATCCTATTCTGAAAGCTCAGATGATATTTCCATCATCATATTTATTTTTACCAAGAGCTGATGAAATGCTCTTGGTAAATGAGCTAATGCTCAAAAAATATGTGAACTGTGAACTTCCAGATGTTCAAGCTGGTTTTAGAAAAGGCAGAGGAACCAAGAGATCAAATTGACCAGATCCACTGGATCATCGAAAAAGCAAGAGAGTTCCAGAAAAACATCTATTTTTGCTTTATTGACTATGCCAAAGCCTTTGACTGTGTGGATCACAATAAACTTGGGAAAATTCTGAAAGAGATGGGAATACCAGACCACCTGACCTGCCTCTTGAGAAACCTATATGCAGGTCAGGAAGCAACAGTTAGAACTGGATATGGAACAACAGACTGGTTCCAAATAGGAAAAGGAGTTCGTCAAGGCTGTATATTGTCACCCTGCTTATTTAACTTCTATGCAGAGTACATCATGAGAAACGCTGGGCTGGAAGAAGCACAAGCTGGAATTAAGATTGCCAGGAGAAATATCAATAACCTCAGATATGCAGATGACACCACCCTTATGGCAGAAAGTGAAGAGGAACTAAAAAGCCTCTTGATGAAAGTGAAAGTGGAGAGTGAAAAAGTTGGCTTAAAGCTCAACATTCAAAAAAAGGAAAATCATGGCAACTGGTCCCATCACTTCATGGGAAATAGATGGATAAACAGTGTCAGACTTTATGTTTTTGTGCACCAAAATCACTGCAGATGGTGACTGCAGCCATGAAATTAAAAGACGCTTACTCCTTGGAAGGAAAGTTATGACCAACCTAGATAGCATATTGAAAAGCAGAGACATTACTTTGCCAACAAAAGTCCATCTAGTCAAGACTATGGTTTTTCCTGTGGTCATGTATGGATGTGAGAGTTGGACTGTGAAGAAAGCTGAGCGCCAACGAATCGATGCTTTTGAACTGTGGTGTTGGAGAAGACTCTTGAGAGTCCCTTGGACTGCAAGGAGATCCACCCAGTCCATTCTAAAGGAGATCAGTCCTGGGTGTTCTTTGGAATGACTGATGCTAAAGCTGAAACTCCAGTACTTTGGCCACCTCATGAGAAGAATTGACTCATTGGAAAAGACTCTGATGCTGGGAGGGATTGGGGTGAGAAGAGGAGAAGGGGACGACAGAGGATGAGATGGCTGGATGGCATCACGGAGTTGATGGACATGAGTTTGAGTGAACTCTGGGAGTTGGTGATGGACAGGGAGGCTTAGAGTACTGCAATCCATGGGGTCACAAGGAGTCAGACACGACTGAGTGACTGAACTGAACTGAACTGAACGAGTATGACCAGAGTGACTGTGGCTTTCAAAGTTAAGTCTGGTTGACTTGGGATACTCCAACATCTGTGTTGTTAGGAAGCCAATGCACATAAATAGAAAATATTTTAGTCTTCTGGTACAGAGTTCCAGATGAATTCCCAGACATAGAATCATCTGCAGCCATCTAGTGTTGCCAACTAAGGACATAGACTTGCAAAACATAAACAAACCATCCCTGATATTCTTTGTCCGCATTTCTAAACTATAGAAACAATGAGTGTTATAAAATTGTTTCACAGCTTTAAATTTGGAGGTGATTTTTTGTGCAGCTTTAGATAACTGGAACAGAGCAAGAGCTTAAAGAAAGTACATTTACTTTTAGCCATTTTGACTGTTACCACATCATTTCTACTTTCATTCCTTTGATAAAATTCAGTCATTTGGCTCCATTTAACTACAGTGTGGCTTCGATGTGCTGGAGCGATGAGAGGACGAGAGGAGATACCCCACATCCAAGGTCAGGAGCAGTGGCTGTGAGGAGATAACCCACGTTCTAGATCAGAAGCCACAGCTGCACTTCACTGGACCAGCAGTGTGGTGATACCACACGTCGAAGTTCAGAAAAACCCCAGTAAAACAGTAGGCGCTGGAGCAGCTGTGAGGAGCTACCCCATGTCCAGGGGCAAAGGAGAAGCCCCAGCAAGATAGTAGGAGGGGGTGAATTCATTTAAAATCAAACCCCATTCAAGTCAGAGATGCTTAGAGGACTCAAAAAAACCTTGTGTGCACCAGGACCCAGGGACCCCACAGAGACTGAGACAAAACTGTTTCAGCATTTCCTGTGGAGGTACTGGTTGCAGGGACAGGGGCTCTTGGTGTGGGTGTGTATGGCATAAAACCTCTTGGAGGAAGTCGCCTTTAACCCCACTATAGAGCTGCCAGACTTACATAGGACTGGAAAATAGACTCTTGGAGGGCACAACAGAATCTTGTGCACCAGGACCCAGGAGAAAAAAGCAGTGACCCAACAGGAGACTTGCCTGTGGGTGTCCGGAGGTCTCCAGTGAAAGTGTGGGTTGGTGGTGGCCAGCTGCAGGGTTGGGGGCAGGGACTGTAGCAATACATGCCTGGGATCTTTTGAGGGAGGTCATAATTTAAGTTGCTCGCTCAGTCATGTCCGACTCTTTGCGATCCCGTGAACTGTAGCCCACCAGACTCCTCTGTCCATGGGATTCTCCAGGCAAGAATACTGGAGTGGGTTGCCATTTCTTTCTCCAGGGGATCTTCCTGACCCATGGATCGAACCCAGGTCTCCCACATTGCAGGTAGACACCTTAACTTCTGAGCCACCAGGGAAACCCTTAAAAAGTCGCTCAGCAGTCTCCGACTCTTTGTGGCCCCATGGACTGTACAGTCCATGGAATTCTCCAGGCCTTTCCCTTTCCCAGGGGATCTCTCCAAACCAGGGATATGATCCAGGTCTCCCATTTGCAAGCAGATTCTTTACCAGCTGAGCCACCAGGGAAGCATAGTTTGACCCCAGGTAAATAGCAGGGGCATAGACTTGGATTACTGTGATATTGAATGGTTTGCCTTGGAAACGAACAGAGATCATTCTGTCATTTTTGAGATTGCATCCAAGTACTGCATTTCAGACTCTTTTGTTGACCATGATGGCTACTCCATTTCTTATGAGGGATTCCTGCCCACAGTAGTAGATATAATGGTCATCTGAGTTAAATTCACACACTTCAGTCCATTTTAGTTCACTGATTCCTAGAATGTCGACATTCACTCTTGCCATCTCTTGTTTGATCACTTCCAATTTGCCTTGATTCATAGACCTAACATTCCAGGTTCCTATGCAGTATTTCTCTTTATAGCATCAGACCTTGCTTCTATCACCAGTCACATCCACAACTGGGTATTGTTTTAACTTTGGCTCCATCCCTTCATTATTTCTGGACTTATTTCTCCACTGATCTCCAGTAGCATACTAGGCACCTACTGACCAGTGGAGTTCCTCTTTCAGTATCCTATCATTTTGCCTTTTCATACTGTTCATGGGGTTCTCAAGGCAAGAATACTGAAGTGGTTTGGCATTTCCTTCTCCAGTGGACCACCTTCTCTGAAACCACTCAATATCACAGTAATCCAAGTCTATGCCCCAAAAAGTAACATTGAAGAAGCTGAAGTTGAACAGTTCTATGAATACCTACAAGACCTTTGAGAATTAACACCCAAAAGAGACGTCCTTTTCATTATAGGGGACTGGAATACAAAAGGAGGAAGTCAAGAAACACCTGGAGTAACAGGCAAATTTGCCTTGGAATACGGAATGAAGCAGGGCAAAGACTAATAGAGTTTTGCCAAGAAAATGCACTGGTCATAGCAAACACCCTCTTCCAACAACATAAGAGAAGACTCTACCCATGGACATCACCAGATGGTCAACACCGAAATCAGATTGATTTTATTCTTTGCAGCCAAAGATAGAGAAGCTCTATACAGTCAACAAAAACAAGACCAGGAGCTGACTGTGGCTTAGACCATGAACTCTTTATTGCCAAATTCAGACTGAAATTGAAGGAAGTAGGGAAAACCACTAGACCATTCAGGTATGACCTAAATCAAATCCCTTATGATTATACAGTGGAAGTGAGAAATAGATTTAAGGGCCTAGATCTGATAGATAGAGTGCCTGATGAACTATGGAATGAGGTTCGTGACATTGTACAGGAGACAGGGATAAAGACCATCCCCATGGAAAAGAAATGCAAAAAAGCAAAATGGCTGTCTGGGCAGGCCTTACAAATAGCTGTGAAAGAAGAGAAGCCAAAAGCAAAGGAGAAAAGGAAAGATATAAGCATCTGAATGCAGAATTCCAAAGAATAGCAAGAAGAGATGAGAAAGCCTTCCTGTATGATCAATGCAAAGAAATAGAGGAAAACAACTGAATGGGAAAGACTAGAGATCTCTTTAAGAAAATTAGAGATACCAAGTAAACATTTCATGCAAAGATGGGCTCCATAAAGGACAGGAATGGTATGGACCTAACAGAAGCAGAAGATATTAAGAATAGATGGTAAGAATACACAGAAGAACTGTACAAAAAAGATCCTCATGACCCAGATAATAACGATGGTGTGATCACTGACCTAGAGCCAGACATCCTGGAATGTGAAGTCAAGTGGGCTTTAGAAAGTATCACTATGAACAAAGCTAGTGTAGGTGATGGAATTCCAGTTGAGCTATTTCAAATCCTGAAAGATGATGCTGTGAAAGTGCTGCACTCAATATGCCAGCAAATTTGGAAAACTCAGCATTGGCCACGGGACTGGAAAAGGTCAGTTTTCATTCCAATCCCAAAGAAAGGCAATGCCAGAGAATGCTCACACTACCGCATAATGCACTCATCTCACATGCTAGCAAAGTGATGCTCAAAATTCTCCAAGCCAGGTTTCAGCTATACATGAACCGTGAACTTCCAGCTGTTCAAGCTGGTTTTAGAAAAGGCAGAGGAACCAGAGACCAAATTGCCAACATCCACTGGATCATTGAAAAAGCGAGACAGTTCCAGAAAAACATCTATTTCTGCTTTATTGACTACACCAAAGCCTTTGACTCTGTGGATCACAATAAACTTGGGAAAATTCTGAAAGAGGTGGGAATACCAGACCACCTGACCTGCCTCTTGAGAAATCTGTATGCAGGTCAGGAAGCAACAGTTAGAACTGGACATGGAACAACAGACTGGTTCCAAATAGGAAAAGGAGTTCGTCAAAGCTGTATGTTGTCACCCTACTTATTTAACTTATATGCAGAGTACATCATGAGAAATGCTGGGTTGGGTGAAGCACAAGCTGGAATCAAGATTTCTGGGAGATATATCAATAACCTCAGATATGCAGATGACACCACCCTTATGGCAGAAAGTGAAGAAGAGCTAAAGTGCCTCTTGATGAAAGTGAAAGAGAAGAATGATAAAATTGGCTTAAAACACAACATTCAGAAAACTAAGATCGTGGCATCTGGTCCCATCACTTCCTGGCAAATAGATGGGGAAACAATGGAAACAGTGAGACATTTTTTGTGGGTGCTCCAAAATCACCGCAGATGGTGACTAGCCATGAAATTAAAAGATGCTTGCTCCTTTCAAGAAAAGCTACGACCAACCTAGATAGCATATAAAAAAGCAGAGACATTACTTTGCCAACAAAGGTCTGTGTAGTCAATGCTATGGTTTTTCCTGTCGTCATGTTTGAATATGAGAATTGGACTATAAAGAAAGTCGAGCACTGAAGAATTGAATCTTTTGAACTGTGGTGTTGGAGAAGACTCTTGAGAGCCCTTTGGACTTGCAAAGATATCCCACCAGTCAATCCTCAAGGAAATTCATTCTGAATATTCACTGGAAGAACTGATGATGAAGCTGAAATTCCAACACTTTGGTCACCTGTTGCAAAGAACTGACTCTTTGGAAAAGATCCTGATGCTGGGAAAGATTGAAGGCAGGAGGAAAAAGGGACAATAGAGGATGAGATGGTTGGATGGCATCACCGACTTGATGGACATTAGTTTGAGTAATCTCAGGGAGTTGGTGATGGACAGGGAAGCCTGGCCTGCCACAGTCCATGGGGTCAGAAATAGTTGGACATCACTGAATGACTGAACTGAACTGAATATCAGAGAGTTTCACTGGAGCACATTCCTCAAAGTCTCATTGGATATGCCTCCATCCCACTTCTTCTCACCCAGTAATTTTTTGGGGAAAACATGTATTTGAATTAGCAAGTAAAAGTAAGACGATTAGAATCTCTGTATGATACAAAGAACAGATGACAGTATTATTTTATGGTCAATGTAATTTTCTAAATCACCCATTAAGTATTATATAACTGTTAAGAAAAATTAAACAATGTTTATAGCTGATCACAGAGTATCACAGAGTCGTGTACAAACAAAAGTCAAGGACCAGAGCAGCCAAAATCAGAGCAAACAGAGGCATTGCAAGTTATGGGACCAACATCTGAACCTGAAGAAAAGGAAACTGAACAAAGAAATTATACGCCTAATGACTTTTAGAAAACATTGGGATGGTCAAGTCGCTGGTCTGGAGTTTACAGTATACAGAAATTCAGCCTGAGCTAAAAAAAAACTGTTGTTCTTCAGAGGCCAGGGACTGATTATTTCAGATCGAGACAATTCATGATTATGAGGCTTGATTTCTCTATCTTTTTTCATACATAACTTTTTCCTTAACATGATTCTTATAATACCATCATTTGCCTTCTCTGTCCTGTAAATATTTACAGACACTACTTTTTCAATAAGAAACACAATTTTACCCCTTTCTCTTTGTTTTATTATCATATTCATTATATTTTCTACTCACTATTTGCTTCCAGCTGCAGAGAGCTACATACATAGACTTGTTCTATTTTTTCACTAATGCTTTTGGTTTTGCTGTTCTTTTTCTGATTCTCAGTTATTATAATATAGTCTAAATTTTTTCTAATCTCTGCACTAATGGCACCTGCATGTGAGTTCAAAATTTTTCATGTGCAAGCAAAGACTATTTTTATCATCGAGTCCATGGTTATGTTTCACATAAAATAAATAAGTTATAGATATATTAAGAGATATTCAATTACAAACAAAGATGTTGAATTGGTATCCATAACGTGCTACAAGTGCAGCATAAGACTAAATGTAGACATGAATTTAGGGAACGTGAATGAGAGAGACACTTAAATGATGAAAGGATATGATTAAATGATTAAATGATAAAGGATCCAATTCTTAAAGAACAATTCCAAACTGGTAGCCTACTGGGGGGATTGCTTTTAATTTATAAAGGAATTGTGATTAGTCCTTAGATATGCATTTATATGTTTTAACTACTCTAGAGAAAAATAAGTTCTATTATTATACAAAAAGGAAAAAAAAAAAGCTGACTAATAGCTCAAATTGTATTTCTGCACAATTCATAATTCTTGTGGTTACTGCTGTGTCCCTGGAATTTGTGACACTTCTGATTGTCATTTAATTAACTCTCCTCCCCTATCCCTTGCCATCCACCTGTGGATTTAAATATTTATTTTCATGCTTCCAAAGGCCATCCATTTGTTCTCTGTCAGTAAACTGCCTGCTTGTAAGTCCTACATATGTAAGGAGACAGGATGAAGAGAAAAGCAAGTTAATCTACCCAGAAGTATAATTACAACAGTGTAAAGCACATTTGAAAATGTTTATTTCATATGGCGCTTTTGACAGAATCTTAATTTGTCTGGCTTTGTATTATTTATTACTCATAATAGCATAGTTGGAGAAGGGAATGGCAACCCACTCCCATATTCTTGTCTGAGAAATCCCATGGACAGAGGAGCCTGGTGGGCTACTGTCCATGGGGTTACAAAAGAGTCAGACATGATTTAGCAACTAAAACAACTACAATACAATACCAAAATAGAAATCATGGCATTTATTACACTAAGAACATGATTTACAGGAAGAGTTGATGAACTACAGTGTAGAATACCAAAATCCAAATTTCCAAATTATTGGGTTACTCAATGAGCACTTAATTGAAAAGGGCCCTGACTGCCTTGGGGGAGTGTGAGGTTACCAAAAAATAATGAAACTGTCTTCTGGCTTCTCATTGCAGTTCAAGGCTCTAGAAACCTGGGGCAAATTCTTGAAACACTTCTAACTTAGAGGTTACTGCTACTGAATATACTTTATTAGATAATCTGAGTTTCAGATCTCTGTAATATAGAGTGTCAGGCAGTAGGGTGGTAGATTCTATTGATTCTGGAGTCAGGCTGCTTGTGTTCAAATGCTACTTTAGCACTTTATGATTTTCTGAACATCATTTCATCTCACTGTGCTGATTCCCTCAACTGTTAAAGTAATAATAGAATCCATTTTATATTAATACAGTTATTTGGAAGACTAAAAAATAATACATATAAATTGCTTTGATCAGTGCTTTATACATAGTATATGTTTAATAAATGTTAACTGATACCAAGATCAGCACAACTAAATTCATTACATTACAAACTGTTATTGACCAGAGACTTCCTCTTTTCTTTCTCTCACCTTTAAATTTTTAAGATTGTCAACTCTACTAATGCCTGATCATACTCTTTCCATGTAATCTGCTTTTCACACTTCCAGCATACTCAAATTGTCTTTCTGTATTTCACTGAAAGAATTAAAAACGTATCATGGAATAATGGAAACAGCAAGAGATTTGACTACAGTATTGTTCAGGCATTTGCAGAATTATTTACATTCTCCTTGAAGATATCAGTATCATACCTTTCATGACATAGATCTTCATTTCCCCTAGATGTGTTGAGTATTATTCTATGATGCCCTTCTACCACTTTGACTTTTCTTTCAAATTCCATATCAAGCTCACAAGGGTGCCACAAGGGTATCTAGTACCTTCATGAAGATTTCATCCTCTGATATAACATCAGAATCCAAAACTTTGTAAATAATTCCATAATCTATACCATTAATCTAGAACATCAACTAGAGGTCCTAACATTCAAAGAGGTACTTTGCTATCATACTTTAAGTTACACAAATTTTCTATATATCCATATTAATAGTATCTTTTTAAAAATTTATCTTTACAATATAGCCCCTGTGATCTGTTTCTTTTTATCTTATAAAATATTTTGGGATTAATAGTCTAATTTCAGTTGACTTAAAATAGTAAAGGGTCAAATTACTCATTCTGATACTACTAAAAAAAAACAAAAAACAAAACCCATAAATTTACTCTTCCAGTATTATCAACCACCCTTTCTCTATAACCCTAAAAACATGACTTGCTTATTTTCCAAAACTCTTGCTGAAGTCCTTTTATATTTATTTCCTTCCCTCAGTCTTTAGAACACTTCTCTATGTAATAAACACAAAGATATGATTGTCTTCATACATGAAATAACAACCCCCTCTCTCACAGCCATTTGAGAATTGTTGTTGTTCAGTCACTAAATCGTGTCCAACTCTTTGCGACCCCTGGACTGCAGCACAACAGCTTCCCTGTCCTTCACTATCTTCCTGAGTTTGCTCAAACTCATCCATTGAGTTACTGATCCCATCCAACCATCTCATTCTCTGTCACCACCTTCTCCTCCTGCCCTTAATCTTTCCCAGTATCTGGGTCTTTTCCATTGAGTCAGCCCTTTGAATCTGACAAAACATGGTCCACTGGAGAAGAGAATGGCAAAATACTCCTGTATTCTTGCTTTGAGAACCGCATGAACAGTACCAAAAAAGCAAAAAGATATGATACCGGAAGATGATTCCCCAGGTCAGTAAGTGTCTGATATGCTATTGAGGAAGAACACAGAAATAGCTCCAGGAAGAATGAAGAATTGTGCTCATTTAACATGCTAGCAAAGTAATGTTCAAAATCGTTCAAGCTAGGCTTCAGCAGTATGTGAACTGAGAACTTCCAGATGTACAAGCTGGATTTAGAAAAGGCAGAGGAATCAGAGATCAAATTGCCAACATCTGTTGGATCATAGAAAAAGCAAGGGAATTACAGAAAAAAAAATCTACTTCTTCTTCATTGACTACCCTAAAGCCTTTGACTGTGTAGATCACAAAAAACTGTGGAAAATTCTTGAATAGATGGGAATACCAGACCACCTTACCTACCTCCTGCATAACCTGTATGCAGGTCAAGAAGCAACAGTTAGAACCAGACATGGAAAAACAGACTGATTCAAATTTGGAAAAGGAAGTACATCAAGGCTCTGTATTGTCACCCTGCTTATTTAACTTATATGTGGAGTACATCATGTGAAATGCCAGACTGGATGAATCACCAGCAGGCATATATATATAAAGAAATATTATAATCCTAAATATTTTAAAGATAAAAAGGAATAAATTCTTTAAATCCAGCATAGTCAAAAATAACACAATAATCACAACAGTAAAAAAAAAAAAAAAAAAAGAATAATCTAGATAAAAAGTAGCACAAATAGAAAATCCAGAAAATGTGTCCTCTAAAGACTGAAAATTTTATGCATGCATGCAATGTCACTTCAGTCATGTCCTACTCTTTGTCACCCTATGGACTGTAGCCTGCCAGGTTTCTCTGTCTATGGGGGTTCTACAGGCAAGAATACTGGACTGGGTTCCCATTCCCTCCTCCAGGGGATCTTTCCACCCAGGCATCAAACCCATGTCTCTTACGAGTCTCCTGCATTGACAGGAAAGTTCTTTACCACTGGCACCACCTGGCATTTCTTACAGATAAATCATGGAAAATAAAGTCACAAATACATGACAGTATCAATGATGCAATGTAGCTCTAGAGATTAAATACATTTTAAAAATGAAAGAATTATGTCAGTTTTCTAATTAATTTGAAAATCATAGTAAGCTGTATATAGTTTAAGAAAAGATAATTGATGAATTATGAATTAAAAAATGAATTAGTTCTTTGATAAATAAACTTTATCTATCATAAGTCAATCAGAATATCAACAAACACAACAGCAAATTATCTTTCAACATTCCTGTATGATACTGAGTCCAGACTGTTTTAGGTGAGATTTCCATAACATTTTTAGGCAATAGATTAGGCCTATGTTATTAAAATTGCTTGAGCACACAGACCAATTAAAACTATTTCTCACTGCATTTTTGAACTCAGCATATACCCTTTCAGAGGGAAATATTTTTTAAAACACAGACAAAACTCCACATAATATACTTGTGAATTAAATTTAGTATCATTTAAAAATTAAATATACCAGGATCAACTTGTGTTTATCCTTAAAATTCAAAGATGATCCAATTAGGAAATTCATTAGCTACGAATTAGATTAAACAAGCTAAAAATAGATTTGATCAAATTCAACATTCAACATTTAGTAATATAACAAAAACAGAACAGGCTATTGCTCCAGCATAATAAAATTAGCAGTGTATCAAACCAAAAGCAGTAGTCATGGTTAATGTTTAAATATTCCACTGACAAAAGCATTTCTATAAAGAATCAAGAACAAGACTTAGGAAGCTCACTATCACCCTAAAACAATGACAAAAGAAAGTAAGACAATGAAATAAATATTGAAAAACAAGAGAAAACATTTTAATATTGTATATTTGATTGCTCCTCTAAACAGTTCAAAAAATAAAATTAAAATATTTAGTCCATTACAAAATATTTTAAATGCAACTTTCCTAAATAAAAGAAATAATCAGCTATATAAGATGAAATAAATCTCATTAGTAAAAATTGCCTAAAGTAAATAATAAACTGAGTGACATCTATAAATGTGTTATATAAAAATAATGGGAATTAAACTGATGGATAAAATAATTTAAATAAATGTAATGGTATAGTAGGTCCTGTAATAAGAATGCTCAATGCTATCAAACGTGTATTGATTCTCATATTAGCCTATTAATTTATTTATTAGATTTTTAATGAAAAAGTTCATTATATTTTGGAACTGGAAATAATGTTTCTTAAATTCATCTTGGAGTATAATATATAGACTCATGTAAGGAACAGTGATGATTTATCATATAACAAAACAGACTATAATTTTATAATTCAATTAGTGTATACAATTATGAATTTATATAGTATACAATAAACATATTAAACTTAAATTCAGAAATATATTCAAACATAAATAAGTGACAGTTTCCTTTTGGATAAAGGACAAATGTGTATCTCATACTGTTTGTCTCTTTGTTTTTATTTGTATTTTATTTTTAAAAATTTATTATTAATTAAAGGATAATTGCTTTATGATATTTGTGTTTTTTGATTTTTTAATTTTATTTTTGATATATTTCATACATAATCCCAGAGCTAAACTCAGATGTGTTCAATATTTAATATGAATAAGTCCATATTGGCAAATAATCAAATGATTATCAAGTGAGAAAGAAGGAGTAAAACAAAGAAATAATTTTGCTATATAAAATGCAAAAAAAAGAAATCAATCCATATGATGAAAGGCCTCTTTTAATTATTAAAAGAGGGACAAAAATCAGGAAAACCATTTGCAACAGATACAATAAACTTGTGTTTGATATCTTAACTATATAAAAATATTCCTACAAAAATATGAAAAATTCAGTCTACCAATTTTTTCATTAACTAAGTGTATATTATGATAACAAGTTGAAATACAAAAACTAATTATCTTCATGAAAACACATTTTACTATGTCAATGTTAAGTATATTAAATATATTATGGAAGGAATGATGCTAAAGCTGAAACTCCAGTACTTTGGCCACCTCATGGGAAGAGCTGACTCATTGGAAAAGACCCTGATGCTGGGAGAGATCGGGGGCAGGACGAGAAGGGGACGACAGAGAATGAGATGGCTGGATGGTATCACCGACTTGATAGACGTGAGTTTTGAGTGAACTCCGGGAGTTGGTGATGGACAGGGAGGCCTGGCGTGCTGCAATTCATGGGGTTGCAAAGAGTCGGACACGACTGAGCGACTGAACTGACTGAATGAATGAATGACTAGAAAGTGAAATTGCTCAGTCGTGTCCAACTCTTTGTGATTCCATGACTCCATGGACTGTTGCCTACCAGGCTCCTCAGTCCATGGAATTCTCCAGGCAAGAGTACTGGAGGGGGTTGCCATTTCCTTCTCCAGGGGATCTTCCCAACCCAGGGATCGAACCCGAGTTTCCTGCATTCCAGGCAGATGCTTTAACCTCTGAGCCAGCAGGCAATAGATAGCCAGTTATTTAATGACTACATATTATTAAATATGTAGTGAATAGCAAGGGAAATCTAAGAAAAAACTGAATTTAGGAACTGATGTGCTTAAATAAATTTTCTTACATCTAAGATTACATTTTAAAAGTAATAGAAATAATATACATTTTACAATGAAAATATTTTCATAACATAATACATGTGTGAAAATATTAAAAATATAACGTTTTGTAAAGTAAATTTATATACAACTTAGTCATAGCAAACTGTAAGAACATATGTATTATATATTGTGCATGTATAATATATAATGTATTAAAATATAATAATAGTGTTCATTAGTTAATAGAATAACAGTTATCGCTTGCTGGTGGAGATATATTAATATATTTTTATCATTATTATGTCTTTTCTACATTGTTTGTATAGTAACAGATTACATTATATTTTTAAATGAGGTTCTTATCATCCAGTATGCTGGCTAATCTTCACAACTATTGAAGTAGAGTGTCTAAACAGAATTTTGTGTGACTTGGGAAAAATATCCTCTACAGACACTTTATATTACAAACCTACAGTCAAATAGCTCAGAATTAAATCCACTCATTCTAAGTCTTAGCCCCATGCTCTTTTTATTATATTTGTGTATACATATATGTTGCAAGATCAAGAATGTGGAGTGTTGCCTCAGTAGTGAAGTTGGTAGCTGAGGACTTGTCTGGAGGAGGAAAAATATGTCAAAAAGAGAACGGGTTTCAATTAGTGGAGGTAACCACTGTTGTCATTGATGTGAAGTCAGAAATTTGCATAAAAAATACTGTGGGTCCCATTTTTTTGTGCACAGATTATTACCCCTCTGGCTGGAAACTTTGTTAATAAAAAATATATAAAGGCTTGACTTTATAATTTGTCTGCAAATAGTATTAATATTAGACTGTGATTATTGAAGCATGAATTTAGAAGATAAGAATAATGCAAATTTTCTTATTAAAATTATTTTTAGCTATAGAAAAATGTATGCCCAATGTAAAAATTTGGGATATCTAACAATATAGGAAGACTCACTTTTGATCAGAACCCCCATAGAAATATGCTGCTTACTATTCCGTTCATTTACATTCATCTGTCTCCTTCATCTGTCCCTCCATTTTTTCCATCTTCTCTTATTCTTTCTCTGACTCTTTTTGTCCTTTTCATTGTCATTCCCTTTTATGTACCAACCAACATCATATATCTGGCTTTCTATCTTTCAGCTTATTTGTAGTTAAGATCAAGAGGCATATGTAGTATTGAGTTTTGCTTGCCTGTTTCCAATCAATTTATATTATGATAATTTTTCAACATATTATTTGTTATAAACACAATCTTAAAGGGTTTTATGATATGTCATAGGAAAAGTGCTTCCTTAAATTATACTATTAACATGGGCCTGAACTCCTTTTTAAGCTGCTTCTCATCCTCATTGCTATAGAACAACGTCAGAATTTCTATCCTCCAAATGATTTATAAATATTGCACACATTCATGAGGGTACTTAGAATTTAGGTTAACTTTCTGAATATACACAGAAATATTACTCAACATAATTTAGTGTGTTTAGTTTGCATGTGTGTGTGTATTTGGAAAGTTCAGATTCTAAAAGAGGCATCTCTTTCATGGAAAGTTCATATTTAGTTGATTATGCATTTGAGAATTCTGAAGATCAGTATAACACATACCGAATTTCATTATTTTCAGCTATTTTTCCTAAAGCTCTTACAAACTGACTATGCCTATCTGACTTCAGAGATATTAAAAAAAATAGACTGAATTATATGGACCCAGTAGAATTATGAAATGCAACAGCTAATATAAATTACTTTTTTTTTTTTCAAATTCTTACTTGCTGTGTGAAAGTTGTTATGCTATCAGGAACAAAATCATCTATGGGGTATTAGGCAGAAAAATAAATACTATAGCCAATGGTTATTTCTAATTCAACACTAAAATAAAGAGTTTGAGACAGAAAATTGGTGCTCCAAAGTTACCTATCTGAAAATGAGGGCTGTTGAACCTCCGCTCAGAACCATAATAGTTATCTTTGGGGAATTCTAGACATTCTGTAGCCGTTTCCTGAAGTTCAGAGCAATCAATCCAAGCAATCTTACTTGTTTTGGCTACTGTACAATGGTTTTGGCTACTGTACAATGGTTGTGCCTTAATTTTTTTCTTTTATTTTTCCATCTATACTCAAGATTTAAAAATACCAGACTGTGAAAGAACACTACAGTGTTAGAGTTCATATTGCTGTAATTTCTCTTTGCTTTGTGTTGTGAATTCTTTTGGCTTATCTTCTTGCTTGTTTCCCCTTTTTTATAAATGAAGTCTAAATCTGTTATTGCTGCATAAAGAGTAGGCCTCTGATATGAACATCAAGAAAATTGTGGTTTAGTGAAATAATAATGCACTGAACTTGGGTGACACTTTCCCTTACAACCTTTCTTCAACATTAATCATCTTCACACTTGCTCCATCAGGCAGATCAGCTCTCCCTGTTTCACAGCAGGGAAATTTGACAAAGAGGCAAGATGATATGCCAAGAATTGTCAAACTTATTAAGGACCAAAATGAAAACAGATCTCAGAGTTTCTCAATAGTAAAACCACAGTATTGGTAGCTGCCTATATGATTTTTCTAGGTAGACCATCTCAGCTAAGCAGATAGCTTACTTACTAACAGATTCATGAAAGGGTAACAGAAAGTCAGAAAAATATATAATACTAGTCCTTGTGTTTTTGACATAAATATATGTAAAGAGGCACAGTTAATTTTCTCAGAGGTCAATGTTCTCTGAATTAATTCACAATTAATTCTTTTTTAATGGGACACAGAGCGGGTGGTGTGTTTAAAAAGAACTTCTTCCCCACCAAAGCAGTATTGACCATGTACTCTTTTTCTATATGAGAAAATAAATTCTGATGTGATACAACTGAGTTTCAGAGACTCCCTTAGAAAGTGTACTTGGGCTTAAAGTAGAACATAAGAAAAATTTAAAATATTTTTAGTATCTTTCTTGGGACTATTTTTGAATGATTCTAAGTTATTTTGTGCTTGTTTTCTTTCTCTCTCTTTTTTTTTTTTTCAATGTCCTTTAACCCCAAACCACTAGGAGCACACATGTATTTCAGCAAGTTGGTTGTTATGTCACCTTTTAGCAAAGGAGAATGCACACCAGAGGAAACTGTAGGAGTTTTACTAAGTGGGTGCTACAAAAGATTTAAGAGTGTCTGAGCTTTGCTTAAGTACTTTTGGGAAATAATTCCCCAAAGGAAGGGCGTTTTCTGGATACAGTGCTTTCATGAAGTAAGAACAATTCTATGACTGAAGCTCTTCAGAAATTTTATCCAGAAGAAGAATAAACGAGAGCAAGCCTAACAGTAACCATAAAGCCATATTAGCCAAGTTAGGGGAATGTTTATTCATTTGTCTAAATGTGCTCTTCTCCTTGTTTGTGTTACATTCTGGATAATGTCCATGTTTTTCCTGAATGCACACATGGCTATTAAGCGATCTTGTCTTTGTCTTAATGTATCATAGTCCCAGTATAGCCTTGTCTCATAGTGGTCTTTTGTGAAATTGTTGATGTCCATCAGAGGAACACCAAGGTGAAGTTGTGAGGGCCAGGCAAACTCACAGCAACACTAAGGTGCGGTCCAGCTGATACTATCAAGCCAGCTCCTGAATCTCAGGGACTGTCATGCTTTCTCACACAGTTATCACATAATCCCAGGGCCTGAAAAAAGATAAACTATAATGTGAAGTGGACACTAGATGCGCAATAAGGGAAGGAAAAAGAAAAGAAGTAACTTAAATTGCAGTCTAATATACATTAAATAAGTCATCAGGCCTCACAAATAGCCAGTCAGTTTCACAAACATAGGGCACTGTGCATGTGTTTGGAGCAAAAGTCAGCTATGGTCATGAGCAACATTCATTTGGCTTCAAGAAAAATGAAGAGTCACAAAGAAAGAGGAAGAGGGACAGAGAGAGGGAGGTAATTTATCTAGGAATCTAGGATTCAGAGAATCTGACTCTGGTCATATAAAGACCAGATTTTTCCACAGAAATTAAGAAGCCTTGTGTAATTTTCATCTATACATGTGACAAATAACAAAGCAAAACTACACATATTTTATCATTCAATTTCCACTCAATATTCAGATATAGCATTTTTTATATATATTTAAACATTTGTATTTGTTATTCCACCAGGCAGTCATAAGATTAATTCATTCCACAAAAAGTTTCCAAAGACATATGACATATAGCGTGGAGTGTATATTGCACGATGCAGTTAAATATGAGTCCTACCCTTTGAAAGTTTGCGTTCAATGAGACAGACACATATTTTAAAAGGAATGTGAGAAACCTTAAAGATAAGACTACTTGCTAGAACAGGCTGCTGTTTACTTTCCGTATTTTTGTCTTGAAGAAGTCAAAAAATGAGAGAAATGTAGATGGATTTAGGGAAACTCAAACCCCATATTAATAGCAAAAAAATACCAAAAAAAACACACACAAAAACTGAAGTTTTCAACATTCATTTGTAACTTATTGAGAGAGGAAAACTGCAGAGCAGGGAAAGGACAGAATGCCACATTTATGGAAATGGTTTGGGTATGAATGTATGTTTGCCCTCTTTCCTAGCTTTAAATTCAGTTATTCATCAGAATTCTTATACTTATTTTTCTACTTAAAAGTGTCTCTTAAAGTTGTATCCAAATTTTAAAATATTTTTATAAATTTCTTAATATATCTTATTTGTGCTTGGTCCTGTACACTAAACTCTCACCAAACTAAGAAATTACTTCTCAAGGAGAGAGCCTGATATGAAATTTATTAATTCTTGGAGAAATTTTGAAGTATATCAAAATAGTTTTGAAATAAATGTAAAAATTTTTCTACATAATAAATGCATATTTCTTGAAGCACTTAGAGACACTTTCTCTTACTTAAAAACCTTGATATAAAAGGAATATCTATGCTATGTAAACCACAAGCTCAGTGCCTCATAAGGACTACATGTATATGTATTAATTAAATTTTGAAAAAGAGAAAGAGAAGGAGAGAGGGACAGATCCAATTAGTAATTCAAAGACTTTTTTTAGAGCAAATTTGTTAAGTTTGGATATTACCATTTTTCAACAATGGAAATCAATATCGGCCAAATGTATATTTAAAATAGGAAGTGTGTCCTTAAAAGTACTTATAATTCTATAAAACATCCAATGAATTGTAAGTATTTGTTCTGTTGTTCAGTTGCTCAGTCATGTCCAGCTTTTTGTGAGTCCACAGACTACAGCACACCAGGCCTCCCTGACTTCACCATCTTCTGGAGCTTGCTCAAACTCATGTCCATTGAGTTGGTGATGCCATCCAACCATCTTATTCTCTGCTGTCCCCTTCTCCTCCTGCCTTCAATCTTTCCCAGCATCAGGGTCTTTTCTAATGAAGTATTTACTTAAATTCTATTGTGTTGCTTTTGACTTTAATATATTTCCATTATGAGGTTAATAAAAGTCCAAAATTTCAACCAAGCTCTGTTCAGTACTTTCTAACTTCCCATAATCTTTCTTCATACAGTTATTGCTATCTACGGTCACAGAAGAGAATTCAGGAAATTTTAAAGTAGTAACTTGCCATCTATATTGCAAATCAGTCACAATGTTCCATGCAGAATGGACAGAGGTGGCCCAAAGCCAGAAAATCCTGACATTTAAAAGGCCTTGACATTATTCATAGATCCGTAGCCAGTTACAAAACAAGCATAGTTCACTCTCACAATAGAGCTAATATGCAGCTGTGTAGCACAGCTCTGTTTCAGATTATTTCCTCTTTGACAGAATGGCTTTGAAAGGTCAAGAGTTTGCCATTAGATTTTCATCCTACACTTTCAAATGGACTCTTTTCAGCCATTTATTATGATTATTCATTAGGAAATTCTCTATGTTATTGGAACGATGTGTCCCTTGATTAAAAGTAGTTTAAGTTACTGATTATTAAATATGAGTCTTCTAACAATGTCACTTTTAAAATTTATGTTTAAAACCTATATATCTGTCTTTATTTATATATGGCTTCCATCTTCAATTGGAGTATTAGAAATGCACCTCTATATCTTCTCATCTGGTCATCATTAAATGTATCATTAGAAGAAAGACATTTATTTTTTATGTATCAGTAATATTGTATCTGTCTATATTTATATATAACAGATGATAAGTTTGCATGGATTCAGCTAATTTATTTAATTAGAACAATTCAACTATGAAAACTGCAAATAAGAGAAATGTATTTGGACTAGCAAGGACCTAAAGAAAATGCATAATAAGGATATAGAGCTGCCCCAGAGAATCTCAGGGCCAAGAGCCCAGACCTCAGGACTGGAGTAGGTTATAATGTCACATGATTATTTCCGTTATTTACACTGCAGTTATTAAATATTGAAGTTTAGATTCAATCTCTGTTTTTCTGAATCAGTCTAAGGCTCATTCCAGTATAAAACTAAAATTATTCTGAAAACAATCACAAACTTCTTGGGTGTTGTATATAACTGAAATATACATCTCCTGAATACTGCATTTGAAATTTTTTTTCCTCTTGAGTTAAGCTCTTACCAAATATATACACTCATATCAAGAAACCCACAAGGAAAATGATGGATTTGTCATTAAACACAACTACAATGAACATTTGTAAACTTCTCTTAAATACATTTATGCCTACTGGTACAGGCGCTCTCTAAATAGTACGGTAGCTATGGCTATCATAGTTCCTTATGTGAGTGCTATGTGAAACAATAAGTGTGCCTCTAAGAGGAGAAGCACAAATAATCATACAGATACATAGCCACACATTCACAAGGCTCTGTTAGCCTCTGTTTAGGGCACTGGCTCAGGAAGAGATAAAATGCTGAATACCCCATGCCGTAGAAGAATGAGTGAAGAATCATTTGGTTAGCAGAGTTTCTCAACATTAGATAAGCAAATTTCTTCATAGTTGTATCTAAAAGCATAGTTGTTTTTGAATGCCTAACTAGTTCCTATTCTATGACGACATGTGATGAGTTGGAAGAACTATATAATGAGTATTTTGCAGACATGGTGTTGTTTGAATGAAAATATATCTACTTGAAAAAAAAATTCCAATAAGTTATAACAAATGAAATTTCTGTTTAACATTTCAAATGATATATATACTTCATCTTTCTCTGATGAATCCGTATTATGGAAGTTTTAATGATGTGCCACTGAAGACAGGGGCAGAAAAAATAGAGGTTCCAAGTCTCAGCAAAACTTTGGAAGATTAGATGCTATTTTCACATATCCCAGCATGCTATAAGAAATTCATAGCAGAGAGAGAAAAACAGGATGAGGCAGAAAGAGAGAGGGAGAAAGAGGGAGAAAGAGAAATAACACTTTGTCCTAATTTCACCAGGTAAGAGCAAATACTAGCATCTCCTGTATGTGAGATGTTCTCTATGGCATTTTTTATTTGCTAACTAATGTTTTTATGGTTTAGACTTTAGAACATACTTTAACTCACTTTTTCCCATCAAACCAAAGTTCTTTGAGGTCAAACTGAGACTTAATTTTCTTTGTAACTGCCATAGTACCTGACTCACTCTGGGTGTTCAGCAAACTGTGTCATTTGAGATTTCATGGATTATCATGCACAGCCCCCCAAAAATATGCTGTTCCAACAAAGAGGAAAGGGAATTAAAACAGAGCATGACAATAAAAAAAAAGGGTACTTCCCTATATGCCTCCCTATATGCAATAAATTATTGGTGGAGCAAAAATTGTTCAGACCTGGAGGGACGAAGATGCATGCTTCAGAAATGTTGCTATTCTGGAAACAAAAAATTTTACTTGAAAAATTTTTTAAAAGAAAAGTACAGTGTCTGCTTCTGCCCACCTCTCCTCTTTTGGTTAACATGTGGTGATTAGAAACTTGAAAGTAATAAAATCTCCAGGCCTTCAACAAATATTTTACATGTGATTCTACCGATGCCTTAACATATGGTTTAAAACATGCCTGGAAGTCCCTAAGATAAAATTATAAATAACTGGCCATCAGCATGCTTTGCTTATATGTGAGAAGGTAGAATATTTATGGGGAAGAATAATAAAAGGCAACAGAGACCCAAAATTTCTGAAGGGATTTTGAGAAGATGTCACATGCAGTGTGTTAATATATTTCTTAGAAAATAATACAAATAGTCTAGTTAACTCAGTCTGGCTGAGCTTACAATATGTCTAATGTGTACTTGCTTTTTTGCCTGGAAAGTCAATTTTCTCCTCGTTTAGAAAGCAGGTTGGCTAAAGGAACGGAGAATTGCACATGCACAGGATGTATTGAAAATGAGGTTTATTAACTTCACATTTTCTCAATAGAAAGCCTTTCTACTGTCCGTGAAAATAAAGTCCAATACATAACTTTGGAAGCATTTTTTTTTACAAGCCTCTACTATGAGTCCTTAGTTTGTCTTGGAGAGAAGTTGAGTTTTGTATTGGAAAATGTTACTGGAATGTATTCAGTTTCTACATTTCCTATGCTTTGATCTGGAAATGTAAAATATGTGATGTAATGAAATCTGATAGTAGGTCTTAGATGTATGTTTTAAAATTTGAAGCCATTTTATTTCAAAAATCAGGCTTCCCTTGTGGCTCAGCTGGTTAAGAATCTGCCTGCAAAGCAGGAGACCTGGGTTTGATCCCTGGGTTGGGAAGATCCCCTGGAAAAAGGAAAGGCTACACACTCCAGTGTTCTGGCCTTGAGAATTCCATGGACTGTATAGTCCATGGGGTCACAAAGAGTCGGACACGACCGAGTGACTTTCACTTTTGCTGTTTCACATATCACATGTATGAGAATCATAGAAATCAACTATGGATAAAGGAAAATACAGAATATGGATCAACAGAAGGGAAATTCATCTAACTAAAAATAGTTGTAGGGTTTCCCTGGTAGCTCAGATGGTAAAGAATCTGCCTGCAATTCAGGAGACCAGAGTTCAGTCCCTGGCTTGGGAAGATCCTCTGAAGAAGGGAATGGCAACCCACTCCAGTATTCTTGCCTGGAGAATGCCATAGACACAGGAGCATAAAAGACTACAGTCCATGGGGTCGCAAAGAGTCAGACACAACTAAGCAAATAATACTTTTACTTTCAAGCATTCAATAGTATTTTTGTAATAAATTTATTTATCCATATATTTCCTATTTCCATTTGGTCTTCCTTTGTATAGGCCCAGGCTTCCCAGATTATTGCCTTTCAAAATAAGACATTTCTATTGTATTTTTGCAGTACAACAAATTTTCTAAGCTTACTTTTGTTTCAAATGTATTTATTTTACCTTCAATTTTTAAAGAAGATGCTGAATATAGTACACTAGTTTGATTTGATTTGTCTTCTTTTAGCACTATAAAAATGTTACATTGTCTTCTGCTTTCACTGTATTTGAGATGAAGGACACTATAATGCCTATCAGTTCTTTTTTTTTTTTCTGAATGAATGAATTATGTATATTTTTCCTGACTGCTTAATTTTTTTTATTAACTTTTGGATTTCAGCAACTTACCTATATAGTGGTGGCTCTCTGTATTTTTTGGTTTGGAAATCATTAAGTCCTTGGATAAGTCACTTAATATCTTTCCTCAATTTTGGAAAATATTCTGCCCTTTATTTTCTCTCTTCTTCTTCTGAAATGCCAAGCATATTTAGATTTCATAATTTGATGTCTCCTCATAGGAGAAGGCAATGGCAGACCACTCCAGTACTCTTGCCTGGAGAATCCCATGGATGGAGGAGCCTGGTAGGCTGCAGTCCATGGGGTCACTACGAGTGGGACGCTACTGAGCGACTTGACTTTCACTTTTCGCTTTCGCACAATGGAGAAGGCAATGGCAACCCACTCCAGTGTTCTTGCCTGGAGAATCCCAGGGACCGCAGAGCCTGGTGGGCTGCCGTCTATGGGGTCACACAGAGTCGGACACGACTGAAACGACTTAGCAGCAGCAGCAGCAGATCTCAGATACTTTTAAAAATTATTATTATTTTCTGACTATGTTTTATTCTGTACAACTTCTACTAACTTTATTTTTTCTTGCCTCATGTCTAGTCTTGTATTATTTCCATCAAAAAATTCATTATTTTAAATATTTTATCTTATTTAATTTTTTATCTTGTATCTTATTTAGAGTTTTATTTGATTTTCCTTTTATTTTATTTATTTGATTTTCCTTTTATTTTATTTATTTGATTTTCCTTTTATTTTATTTATTTGATTTTCCATCTGTTTTTAAGGGTTCAGAACACTATGCAGTCTGCTCTCTAGTATGTGAAAAGAGTGCCTTCATATGATTTGTCAAAAGTTAGAATTGTTTGGTGCAGGAGGGTAATGCTATTACTGAGCTGTCACAATCAACCCAGAAATTAACATGAATTCATTCTTAGTGTTTTATTTAACTTTTAATTATTCTCTTATAAGCTTCAGAGTTTGCTGTTATTGTCTTTATTGACTTTAGTTCAAATTATCATTTATTATTATGGCTAATGTTTTCATGAATTTCCAGAAATATGATTGTTTACCTTCTGGTTTTTAAGACTCTTGATATTTTTTATTTTAGATTAGTCTGCTAAACTGTACCACATTTGGTTTTCTTTTGTTCTGAGTATGATTTATAATCAGCAGTTAAGTTCAATTAAAACTTGAAACATATAGAACATACAGTGATATCTATATGTTCTATACTTGGATCTGAACAAAAAATAAATTGGAAAAACCAGAACCTGAGAAATATGTAGAACTACAGCAAATGATCTACTCTTCATGTCACTGAAGATCCAAAAGGAGATAAGAAAGAGAACAGGATTGAAAAATTATGCAAAGAAATAATGGTTGAATGTTTCCCAAATTTGACCTTAAAACTCCAAAACAATAGATTCAAAGATTAAGAAATCTAGAAATAAGATAAACTAAATGAAATACACATCAAGATCTATCTTATTCAATACTCTGAAAGTTAAAGAGAAAATTTTTGAAACTGACCAGAGAGAAATGGTTTATATATAGTAAAAAAAAAAAAAAGCAATTTGAACAAGAGCTTATTTCTTATCAAAAGTCCTGGAGACCTGAAAGAAATGGCACATTTTTCAAATACTGAAAAATAATAACTGTCAACACATAACTCTATACAGTGAAATTGTTCTTAAATTATGAAGGGAAAAGTGAGACAGTCTTAGATAAAAGAAAATGAAGGTAAATTATCAAGTCTTTTAAGAAGAAAATAAAAATAAGAGAAGGAATCCTGGAATCTCAGAAAGAAAGAAAAATGATGAGAAGAGTAAAAATATGGCTCAATATAGTAGATTTCCCTCTATTGAATTTTAAAATATGGTTTTGGTGATTGAAACAAAAATCATATCACTGTCTAATGTGATTTGTAACATATGGAAAACACTGAAGAACTCAAAGAATATCTAAATAAATGGAGAGATACATTGTGTTTATGAATTGGAGGACCTATTATAGAGAGCATATAAACTTGGTATATAAGATTGACACAATTCATATGAAAATCCCAGCAAAAAGTTTGATATATAAAGACTGAATTATTCTAAAATTCATATGGAGAGCAGATGAACTCTATAATATTAGCTCATAGTATAATAACTACGTGGCTGCAGTATTATGCAGTATTGTTGAGGTCATTTAAACAGAATAAAACACCTTGAAAGAGACCCATAAAAATGCTGACAGCTGATTTTTGACAAAGTTGCAAAAATAAGTCTATTGAAGAATAGCCTTTTCAATAAATAGTTCTTGAGCAATGGGATATCAATGGAGAGAAGGGAAATGAGCTTGACTTAAATCTCATGCATTGTACAAAAATTAACATACAATAGATCGTATATTTAAATATAAAATGTAATACCCTAAAACTTTTAGAACATAACACAGGACTTCAGGACTTAGGAGTCAGTGAAGAGTTCTTAGATATGACACCAAAAATAAGATCCATAAAAGAAAAAAAGTAAATAAATTACAATGTATCAAAATTCATCATTTTTTCCTTTGTGAAAGACGCTGTTCAGGTGATCAAAAATGCACTATAGGTTGGGAGAAAATACTAGCAAATCAAGTATTTTTGATGCATGAGTCCTTACAAAGGACTTATACTGAGAATATAAAAAGAACTCTCAAATTCAGTAATGAAAAAGGGAAGATATAATTAGAACCTGGAAAAAACACATGAAGAGATATGTAACCAGAGGATATATAGATGGAAAGTACAGAAAAATAAGTCTATTAAGAGATTTTAAAACATCACTAGACATTAGACTTAAAATACAGAGAAGATCATTATAACTTGTATTATAAATCTTTTGTTTCATTTTTTTTAATTTCACATATAAGTGATGTGATATCCATCTTTCCCTGTCTGACTTACTTTACTTAGGATGATAATCTCTGGGTCTATACATTTTACTGCAAATGGCATAATTTCATTCTTTTTATGGCTGAGTAATATTCCATTATATATATATATATATATATAAACAGTAGAAAAGATCAATGAAATCAAGATCAGGTTTTTGAAAATATAATATATATAACTCTTTAACCAGGCTCATCAAGAAGAAAAGAGGGAGGAACTGAATAAGCAAAATTAAAAATGAATGAGGAGAAAACACAACTGATACCACAGAGATACAAAAATCAGAATACTATGAAGAGTTGTATACTAACAAATAGAATAACCTAGAATAAATGGACAAATATCTAGGAACATACAACCTTCCGAAACTATCAGGAAGAAGCAGACAATCTGAAGAAACAAATGAGTAGTAGGGAAGTTTAATTTGTTAAAAAAAAAAAAAACTCTCAGCAAACAAAATTCCAAAACTGGAAGGTTTTATGGGGGAATTGAACAAAATGTATAAAGAGGAAATATACAAATCTTCAAAATATCCCCAGAATCGAAGAGGATGAAACACTCCCAAATTCATCCCACAAGGCCACTATTACCATGTTACCCAAACCAAACAAAGACACTACAATAAGAGAAAATTACAGGCCAGTATATTGCAGGCCACAGATACACACACACACACACACTATATATATATATATATATATATATACACCATGAAATATTACAGTCATAAAAAAAACTGAAATTCTGCCATTTGCAACATAAGTGAATGAACCTAGAGAATATTCTGCCTACTGAAAGTCAGACAGGGAAAGAAAACACTCTATGTTATTACATATATGTAGAATCTAATACATAAAACAAACAAGCATATAAAAAAGCAGAAACAGACTCACAGAGAAAAAACTAATGGGTACCAGTGGGGAGAGGAAAGGGGGATGGGCAATATAGGATATGGGATTAAGAGACACAAATTACTATGTATAAAATAAATAAGATATAAGAACATATGTACAACACAGGGAAATATAGCCATTAATTTGTAATAATTTAAAATGGAATGTAATGTACAAAACACTGACTTATTGTACACCTGAAACTAATGTAAACATGAGGAGCAAGCATGTTAGCTAAGCAAAGATACAGGGAAACTGAATCTTTCATATATTGCAGGTGAGAATGTAAAATGGTATAAATGCAAAATAAGGATGTAAAATGGTATTGAATAATAGTCAATTTCTTAAAAAAAAAAGAAACCACACACTTACTATTCAATCTAAACATTTATCTAAGAGAAATGAAAAATTGTGTCCACACACAAATCTGTACATGGTGTACATAGAACTTTTATTTATAAAACTGAAAGCAAATAAAGTATGTCCTCAATAGATGAGTGTAAATAATGTTTAAGAAATGTTTAAAGACTGTTAAAACAAATATGACAATATAATTAGTAAAGTCTTTTCCCATATTTTAACATTTTCACCACTTCTCTCCAAATCAACCCAAATATTTTAAGAAGTTGAGTGATTCTGCTACTAGCCTTATATCAAATTTAAAAGTGTTTGTTTTCAGAAATCTTTACATGAAGTTGTTTAAATTCAAACAATATATATACTATATATAGTATATAATATATACTATACACTATATATAGTATATATTATACACTATATATTATATATATACTATATATAGTATATATACTATACACTATATATAGTATATAATATATACTATACTTCTTACCAAAGTATAGATTTGAAACCCTCATCATAAAAAGGGCTCTCACAACTTCCTGATTCTAAAAATAATATTTTAAAGCCCCAAGTGGCCTCTCAAATACCCATGATCAGTAGATATCAATATACATATGTATACAGTGAAAGTGTGAAAATGTTAGTTGTTCAGTCCAATCCAACTGTTTGGGACTCCATGGACTGTGACTCGCCAGGCTTCTCTGTCCATGGATTTCTCCAGTCTAGAATCCTGGAGTGGGTTGCCATTCCCTTCTCCAGGGGATCTTCCTAACCCAGGAATTAAACCCTAGTCTCCTGAATTACATTCATATTCTTTACCATCTGAGCCACCAGGGAAATGCTGTGGTATATAGTATATGTCAGTATATGAAAGAAGACTAATTCAAAGTTGTCTAATCTCAAAATGAGAGTTTTCAAACTTATAAAGTAAAATGGAACACAAGTTTTTTGTGTGCACATACCATATTATATGCAGAGATGCAAAATATTGAATATTAAAATAAAACAACATTGTTTATTGAACATCACGTGGTTCAACTATGTGGAGAATAATTTAGCATGATCTAGTAAAGCTGAAGCTGAGCATAACCTATGCTTTATGCTTATATTATTTCCTGTACACTGCCAAATTTAAGCCATTGTGATGTGACATCCATATAAATAATCATGACTCTAATGTTAGTAATAAAAGCTACAAAACAAACAACTACTAACAAATTAACCAAAAATCTACAGGAGCTGCTAAAACACACACATACAAACTAAGCCAAATAATAACTACAAGAAAAATGGAAACAACTCAAGTTTCCATGAAAAAAGAGAATAGCTAGATTTTATATCTATGTATGATTGGCAACCTGAAAATAGAGAAAAAATGAAATACAGACATATGTATCAATAAGAATGGATCTCAACCACATGATACTAAACAACATAAGTCAAATGCAGAACACATGCAATATAACCCATGAGTACAAGCTTCAGAGAGATGAAAGCAAATTAAACACTAAGTTGTCCAGGAATGCACATATCATACATAGCAAGTAAATCAAGGTAATGATAAACAAAGAATTCAGAATGATAGCTACCTCTGGGGAAGAATGGGAAAATTTAACCTGGGACAAGGAAGTATGTAGGAAGTACAGTAGAAACACAAAAAAGCATTGGTAATTTTTTAAAAAATTTAAGCCATATATAGATGTTAGTTTCCTTATTATTCTTTAAACCAAGTTCTTTTCCACTTGTGCTCAATAACACAATTTGTTTAAAGCAACTTTCAGAGCAGCTGAAAGAAGCCCAGAGTTTTTAGCCCATTTTAGTTAAGACTGTCTCTTCTCTAACAGCTTCCTAAAGGGTGCAACTCAGAATAAGTTCTCTTGTGTTTTAGATATCACAACACTTTTTATATAAAGTATTTAATAAAGTCAACTTTCTAGCATATTCTCAAGTCACTATGATGAAGCCATTACTTACCTGTTCAAATGATACAACTATTCATTTCACTTTATGTAACACTGACTAGAACTATAGCTTTACCCAGGTTTTCCTCCTTAACTAACTGGACTTTGAAACATTTCCTTATGTGTCACACTTTCTTTAAACTAGACATTTTGGTTTTTTTTAAATGGGATAAAAGTAAGCTTTTGAATCTCAACTTCCCTGAATTTTTTTTTTTCTGTTGCAGTTATTTAAAGTCTCTGAGTCACAATAATTATTAAAATGATGATAAGATATATCACAGAGTATTTTTACATATAAAAAATAATATAAAACTTTACATATAAAAAATAGTATAAAACTAGCATAAACTTTAGAAATTAGGAAATGTTAATAGAATTTAGCACTATTTGCTTCCTTTTTCTTATTTCAGTTTCAGGTCTACCCTTTTGGCTATCCCTAGAAGAATCCTCTGTCTAGTGTCTTTCCTTTTTTTTTTTCTTTCCTGTGCACTTCATCTATCCCTCTATCTCTTAGTATTCTGGATCCATATCTCAACTGTCTAGAATATTTTTTCTTTCTTTTGTTTTTATCTATCCATTGTTTCCAATGACTTTACAAAATAAAGATTTATTTTTGACTCAAAGCATAACCAACCATAGTTCAGTCTTGTTATTCAGTCACTCAGTCATGTCTGACTCTGTGACCCCGTGGACTGCAGCACGCCAGGCCTCCCTGTAGTTCATCATCTCCCACAGCTTGCTCAAACTTATGTCCATTAAATCGGTGATGTCATCCAACCATCTCATCCCCTGTCGCCCCCTTCTACTTCTGTGTTCAGTCTTTCCCAGCATCAGGGTCTTTTCAAATGAGTCAGCTCTTCATATCAGGTGGCCAAAATATTTGAGACTAAGCATCAGTCTTTCCAATGAATATTCAGGATTGATTTCCTTTAGGATTCACTGGTTTGATCTCATTGCAGTTCAAGAGACTCTCAAGAGAATTCAACATCACAGTTCAAAAGTATCAATTTTTCATGCTTAGCCTTCTTTACGGTCCAACTCTCACATCCATACATGATTCTTGGAAAAACATAGCTTTGACTATACTGACCTTTGTTGGCAAAGTAATGTCTCTGCTTTTTAATATACTCTCTAGGTTTGTCATTGCTTTTTTTTTCAAGGATCAAGCATCTTTTAATTGCATGGCTGCAGTCACAATCTGCAGTGATTTGGGAGCCCAGGAAAAGAAAGTCTCTCAGTGTTTCATTGTTTCCCCATCTATTTGCCATGAAGTGACAGGACTGGATACCATGATCCTCATTTTTTGAATGTTGAATTTTAAGCCAGCCTTTTTCACTCTCCTCTCTCACCTTCATCAAGAGGTTCTTTAGTTTCTCTTCACTTCCTGCCCTAAGGGTGATGTTATCTGCATATCTAAGGCTATGGATATTTCTCCCTGCAATCTTGATTCCAGCTTCTGCTTCTTCCAGCCCGGCTTCTACATGATGTACTCTGCACATAAGTTAAATAAGCAGGGTGACAATATACAGCCTTGACATACTCCTTTCCCAATTTGGAAGCAGTCTGTTGTTCCATGTCTAGTTCTAACTTTTGTTTCTTGACCTACATAGAGATTTCTCAAGAGGCAGGTAAGGTGGTCTGGTATTCCCATTTCTTTAAGAATTTTCCACAATTTGTTGTGCTCCACACAAAGGCTTTAGTGAGTCAATAAAGCATAAGTGGTTTTCTTTTGGAATTCTCATGCTTTTTGTATGATCCAACAGATGTTGGCAATTTGATCTTTGGTTCCTCTGTCTTTTCTAAATCCAGCTTGAACATCTGGAAGTCCTCAGTTCACCTACTGTCGAAGCCTCTCTTGGAGAATTTAGGGCCTTTACTATGCTAGTGTGTGAGATAAGTGCAACTGTGCAGTAGTTTGAACATTCTTTGGCATTGTGTTTCTTTGGGATTGGAATGAAAACTGACCTTTTACAGTCCTGTGGCCACTGCTGAGTTTTCCAACTTTGCTGACACATTGAGTGCAACACTTTCACAGCATCATCTGTTAGGGTTTGAAATAGCTCAGCTGAAATTCCATCACCCCCACTAGCTTTGTTCATAATGATGCTTCCTAAGGCCCAAATAATTTTGCACCCTAGAATGCCTGGCTTAGGTGAGTGATCACACCATCATGGTTATCTGGGTCATTAAAATATTTTTTGTATAGTTTTTCTGTGTATTGTTGCCACCTCTTCTCAATATCTTCTGCTCTGTCAGTTCCATACAATTTCTATCCTTTATTGTGCACATCTTTGCATGAAATATTCCCTTGGTATATCTAATTTTCTTGACAAGATCTCTAGTCTTTCCCATTCTATTGTATTCCTCTATTTCTTTGCACTGATCACTGAGGAAGGCTTTTCATGTTTCTTGCTATTCTTTGGAACTCCACATTCAGATGAGTATATATTCTTTTCTTCTTTGCATTTTGCTTCTCTTCTTTTCTCAGCTATGTGTAAGACCTACTTGGACAACAATTTTGTCTTTTTTCATTTCTTTTTCTCAAGTTTGGTTTTGATTGTAGCTTCCTGTACAATGTTACAAATCTCCACCCATATTTATTCAGGCAGTCTATCAGATGTAATCCCTTAAATCTATTTGTCACTTCCACTGTATAATCATAAAAGGTTTGATTTAGATCATACCTGAATGGTCTAGTGGTTTTCCCATTTTTCTTCAGTTGAAGTCTGAATTTGGCAGCAAGGAGTTTGTGGTTAGAGTCACAGACAACTCCTGGTCTTATGTTTGCTGACTGTGTAGAGCTTCTCCATCTTAGGCTGCAAATATAATCGATCTGATTTCAGTATTGGCCTTCTGGTTATGTCCATGTGTAGAGTTGTCTCTTGTGTTGTTGAAAGAGGGTGTTTGCTATGACCAGTGTGTTCTCTTGGCAGAACTCTGTTAGCCTTTGCCCTGCTTCATTTTGTACTCCAAGGCCAAATTTGCCTGTTACTACAGGTATCTTTTGACTTCCTACTTTTGCATTTCACGGCCCTATGATGAAAAAAACATCTGTTTTTGGTGCTAGTTCTAGAAGGTCTTGTAGATCTTCATAGAACCGTTCAACTTCAGCTTATTCAGCATTACTGGCCAGGGCATAAACTTGGATTGCTGTGATACTGAATAGCTTGCCTTGGTAATGAACAGAGACCATGCTGTCATTTCTGAGATTGCATCCAAGTACTGCATTTTTGACTCTTTGTTAACTATGAGGCCTCTGTATTTCTTCTAAGGGCTTCTTGTCCACAGTAGTAGATATAATGGTCATCTGAGTTAAATTCACCCATTCCAGTCCATTTTAGTTCACTGATTCATAAAATGTTGAGGTTCATTCTTGCCATCTCCTGTTTAACCACTTCCAATTTGCCTTGAATCAAGGGCCTAATAACCCAGGTTCCTATGCAATATTATTCTTACAACATCAGGCTTTACTTTCACCACCAGACATATCCACAACTGGGCATTGTTTTCACTTTGGCTCAACCTCTATTTCTTCACTCTTCTCCAGTAGCATGTTGTGTACCTACCAACCTGGGAAGTTCTTTTGTCAGTGTCATATCTTCTGCCTTTTCATACTGTTCATGGGGTTTTCAAGGCCAGAATGCTGAAGTGGTTTGCCGTACCCTTCTCCAGTGACCACATTTTGTCAGGACTTTCCACCATGACCCGTCTTGGGTGGCCCTACAGGCATGGCTCATAGTTTTATTGAGTTTAGACAACACTGTGATGCAAATGATCAGTTTAGTTAGTTTTCTGTGATTGTGGTTTTCATTCTGTCTGCCCTCTGACTGATAAGAAGAGGCTTATTGATTGAAGCTTCCTGATAGGAGGTACTGGCTGTGGGGAAAGCTGGGTCTTACTCTGATGGGTGGGGTCATACTCAGTAAATCTTTAGTCCAACTTTCTGTTGACTGGTGTGGCTGTATTCCCTCCTTGTAGTTTGGCCTTAGGCCAATGACAGTAATTGCGACTTTCTACAAAAGAATTTATGCCAGCATGCTGCAGCTCCCAGGACTATTGTATTCAGTGCCTCTGACTCTGCAGCAGGCTATTGTCAGCCCACGCCTCTACTGGAGACTCCTGAACACTCACAGGCAAGTCTGGTTCAGTCTCTTGTGGGGTCACTGCTCCTTTCTCCTGGATCCTGGTGCACACAAGACTTTGTTTGTTCCTTCCAAGAGTCTGTTTCCCCAGTTATGTGGAACTTCTGTAATCAAATCCCAGTGGCCTTCCAAGTAAAATTCCCTGAGGGTTCTCATTCCCTTTGCCAGATCCCAGGTTGGGAAATCTGTTGTGGGCCTTAGAACTTTTGGAACAGTGTGAGAATTTCTTTGGTATTATTTTTCTCCAGTTTGTGGGTTGTCTGCTTGACGACTCTATGGTGGGGCTAGTAATG
Organism: Bos taurus; assembly: GCF_002263795.3. Classification (NCBI taxonomy): domain Eukaryota; kingdom Metazoa; phylum Chordata; class Mammalia; order Artiodactyla; family Bovidae; genus Bos; species Bos taurus. Next base: position 48,888,322 of record NC_037328.1, read on the forward strand.
ACCTCCTCCAGGAATGTACACATTTTAAAAATACTGGTCTTTCTCTCTCTCTCTCTTTTTTTTTTCCCCCCAAGCTTGTTTTATTCTGAACTATCACCTGCTCACTTTGTAGGTTAAATTTTTTACTTCATGCTTCAGCTATGTTGGGAGGTACTTTCATGAGTAACTTATAAAGAAACCCTCATTTATCCTTTCCCCTAATTTATTGCAGTTATTCTCACATGACCATTGCCAGTTTGAACACATAAAAATCCACAGTGTAGATACAAAATAACTTTTATATAACTCACTTTTGGGGGAGAGCAAAACTTAAAATTTTATTCACAAAAATTAGTCATAAGAAATTCTAGGATCAGTGTACTGTCTAAACTTAGAAAGCAGAGATCCTATTTCAGTATTACTTATCATTACATCTTAAGACTAAATGGATTATTCCTTCCCCCAAAAAGCATATTCAAATTACCAAAACAGGTTAATCATTCTGTGAATATAGAAAGAATCAAGATTTTCCTCCATGTTTAAAATTCAGGAGGAACACCTTCTGAGTCTCCCACATAGTTTAAAATTAGCCAACGTTTTTGCATATAATACTCTCACATGCCAGTATTTTAAATATATATATGTTCTGTTGGTATTTAATTACTTCTGTTCATAGCATATCTCTGATGTCATTTTGGATAGCTTATATTACTAATAAATCATTATTTGCATACATACTGAGGCATTTACTTGTGCTTGCAGGCTTCTTAGATTTATTCATACTTAATAAGTAATAAGTCTTCCCTGGTGTCTCAGAGATTAAAGTGTCTGCCTCCAATGTGGGAGACCCAGGTTCAATCCCTGGGTCAGGAAGATCCCCTGAAGAAGGAAATGGCAACCCACTCCATTACTCTTGCCTGGAGAATCCCATGGACAGAGGAGCCTGGTACAGTCCACGGGGTCACGAAGAGTTGGACACAACTGAGTGACTTCACTCATTCACAATAAGTAATAAATAGCAGAAGAAATTCAATATTTTTGAAACTCTCAGACATTGAGCATGAAAAATACATTTGCTTTTGTCCATAGAGCTCCCAAACATTGTGTTGCATAAGAAGGTAGAACATTACAATAACAAGAAGACAAACAACAAGTTAAATAGTCGTGGTATGACATTCTGCCAAATCATTATAATAAGCCTGTACTGTTTACTGTGCAACAAATGAAATAGCATTCTGCATTGTACAGAAGCAATTAGGAAGTGGTTCCCTAGGCTACTTTAGTCAACACTATTTTGAAAAGGCGAAATCATATTAAGGATCACTTTCATTAAAGAAACCCCAAAGCTAGTTGGATGTGTTATTAATACTGTATATGCAGAATTTTTACTTGAAAAAGATTATATTTTCTTTTTTACTTGACATGGTCGAAAGGATTATGGCTCAGAGGGTAGATACCAAAATGACCATATGAAAACAAGTGAAATAAAGGTATTACACATTTAATTGATATTCATTCTTAGTTTAATTTCAGTTTTATGTATGAATTTCAACCAAGAAGCATTTTTCAAAATCAAAAATATGAGAAGCAATATTGGTATCAGCTTCTTTTGTATTATATTAAATTACTATCATTTTATTCTGTGCTTTTATACTCTTCTATGTGACAAATAATACTTATATAAGTGACATTTCAGAGCTTCTTTTCATTGTTCTTTTTTGTTCAGTCAAGAAATCCAGGTGAGGGAAAGAGCTAAGCAGAGTTTGTGAACACTATATACCTAAGCACAACAAATACACAAAGAATAACATAATGTATTTTCTACTCCATGGAGATTCATGTTCCTTTAAGGAAATAAAAGAAGAGGAAAGAAAACACAAAACAAAACTGTAGACGAACATATGCAGGATACAAAACTGATATGCAGAAATCTGTTGTTTTCCTCTACACTAACAACAAACTATCAGAAAGAGAAATTAAGAAGACAGTTCCATTTAAAATTGTATAAGAAAGAATAAAACACCTAGGGATAAATCTAACCAAAAAGGTAAAAGACTTATATTCAGAAAACTATATGACGCTGATGAAAGAAATTTAACTAGACAAGTAAAAAAGATGTATCATAGTTTAGAAGAATGAATATTGTTAAAATGACCATATTCCCGAAGACAGTCTATGGATTAAATGTAATCCTTATCAAAACATCAATGACATTTTTCATGGAGCTAGAACAAATTTTATGGAAACACAAACCCTGAATAGCCAAAATAACATTAAGAGAGAAAAGAAAAAGCTGGAGATATATACTCCTTGATTTCAAACTACTACAAACTATAATAAACAAAACAATATAGTACTGGCACAAAATCAGATACATAGATTAATGGAACAGAATAAAGAGCCCAGAAATAAGCCCCCAAATTATGACATAGACATCAGAAGGGGTTAGAAAGAGTACCCCCTTGCTAGTGTTAGCAACAGAGTTATATCAGTCAGTTAGTTCAGTCGCTCAGTTGTGTCCACCTCTTTGCGACCCCATGAATTACAGCACATCAGGCCTCCCTGTCCATCACCAACTCCCGGAGTTCACCCGAACTCATGTGCATCAAATCGGTGATGCCATTCAGGTATCTCATCCTCTGTCATCCCCTTCTCCTCCTGCCCCCAATCCCTCCCAGCATCAGAGTCTTTTCCAACGAGTCAGCTCTTCACAAGAGGTCGCCAAAGTATTGGAGTTTCAGCTTTAGCATCAGTCCTTCCAAAGAACACCCAGGACTGATCTCCTTTGGAATGGACTGGGTGGATCTCTTTGCCGTCCACGGGACTCTCAAGAGTCTTCTCCAATATCACAGTTCAAAAGTATCAATTCTTCAGCGCTCAGCTTTCTTCACAGTCCGACTCTCACATCCATACATGACCATTGGAAAAACCATAGCCTTGACTAGACGGACCTTTGTTGGCAAAGTAATGTCTCTGCTTTTCAATATGCTATCTAGGTTGGTCATAACATTCCTTGCAAGGAGTAAACGTCTCTTAATTTCATGGCTACAATCACCACCTGCAGTGATTTTAGAGCCCACAAAAATAAAGTCGGCCACTGTTTCCCAATCTATTTGCCATGAAGTGACAGGACCAGATGCCATGTCCTTTGTTTTCTGAATGTTGAGCTTCAAGCCAACTTTTTCACTCTCCTCTTTCACTTTCATCAAGAGGCTTTTTAGTTTCTTTTCACTTTCTGCCATAAGGGTTGCGTCATCTGCATATCTGAGGTTATTGATATTTCTCCCAGCAATCTTGATTCCAGCTTGTGCTTCTTCCAGCCCAGCGTTTCTCATGATGTACTCTGCATAGAAGTTAAATAATCAGGGTGACAATATACAGCCTTGACGTACTCCTTTCCTATTTGGAACCAGTCTGTTGTTCCATGTCCAGTTCTAACTGTTGCTTCCTGACCTGCATACAGCCTTCTCAAGAGTCAGGTCAGGTGGTCTGGTATTCCCACCTCTTTCAGAATTTTCCAGTTTATTGTGATCCACACAGTCAAAGGCTTTGGCATAGTCAATAAAGCAGAAATAGTTGTTTTTCTGGAACTCTCTTGCTTTTTCGATGATCCAGCAGATGTTGGCAATTTGGTCTCTGGTTCCTCTGCCTTTTCTAAAACCAGCTTGAACATCTGGAATTTCACTGAAGCCTGGCTTGGAGAATTTTGAGCATTACTTTACTAGCGTGAGAGATGAGTGCAACCTGTGCGGTAGTGTGAGCATTGTTTGGCATTGCCTTTCTTTGGGATTGGAATGAAAACTGACCTTTTCCAGTCCTGTGGCCACTGCTGAGTTTTCCAAATTTGCTGGCATATTGAGTGCAACACTTTCACAGCATCATCTTTCAGGATTTGAAAGAGTTCAACTGGAATTCCATTACCTCCACTAGCTTTGTTCATAGTGATGCTTTCTAAGGCCCACTTGACTTCACATTCCAGGATGTCTGGCTGTAGGTGAGTGATCAGACCATCGTGATTATCTGGGTCATGAAGATATTTTTTGTACAGTTCTTCTGTGTATTCTTGACACCTCTTCTTAATATCTTCTGCTTCTGTTAGGTCCATTTCATTTCTGTCCTTTATGGAGCCCATCTTTGCATGAAATGTTCCCTTGATATCTCTAATTTTCTTGAAGAGATCTCTAGTCTTTCCCATTCTATTGTTTTCCTCTATTTCTTTGCATTGATCATCCAGGAAGGCTTTCTTATCTCTCCTTACTATTCTTTGGAACTCTGCATTCAGATGCTTATATCTTTCCTTTTCACCTTTGCTTCTCACTTCTCTTCTTTTCACAGCTATTTGTAAGGCCTCCCCAGACAGCCATTTTGCTGTTTTCATTTCTTTTCCATGGGGATGGTCTTTATCCCTGTCTCCTGTACAATGTCACAAACCTAGTTCATCAGGTACTCTATCTATCAGATCTAGTCCCTTAAATCTATTTCTCACTTCCACTGTATAATCATAAGGGATTTGATATATACTCTCCAATTAATCCAAAGAATGTCTGGAGGTTGTAAAGATCTCACCAGACCTACTCCCATAATTTACATTTTAAGATAATAGGATTAGCTAGAAGGTTTAGTCCAGAGACTGCCTTCAGGCAGGATACATTATTGTTATATAATCCTTGTAAAGACCAGACCTACTCCAATAATTTACATTTTAAGATAACATGATTAGCCAGGTTTAATCCAGAGACTGTCCTCAGGCAAGATACATAATCCTAAGGAATGTAGAGGAAAAAAAAGTTTGTCCTTTCTTCCTCCTTGAGAATTCCAGACCCCTCTCTCCTTGGGGACCCCTAGACTTCTTATCAACCTGCCTATGAAATGACTCTCTGATAGCCCCCTTTTCTTTTAGCAGAATTATGTTGCCAAGGGAAAGAGGCAAGATGGTTATAGTTATGGTTAAGGCAAGATATACAATATGGAAAAAACCTCTTCAATAGTGGTTTTGGGAAAGCTATACAATACATGCAAAAGAGTAAAAATGGATGACTTTTTCACAGAATATACAGAAATAATTTGAAATGGATTTTTAAAACTTAAATGCAAGAGCTGAAAACATAAAACCAAAGAAAATACAGACAGGATGTTTTTTGACACTGGAATTAGCAATATATTTCAGGTATGTCTCTTCAGGCCAAGAAAACAAAAGCAAATTTAGCAAATGGTGATAAATCAAACAGAAAACCTTTGCATAGAAAAGGAAACCACCAGTGATGGGAGATATTTGCAAATGACATGTCAAATAAGAGGTTAATAGCCAAGATATACACAGAACTCATACAACTCTGCATCAAAAACAAACAACCTGATTTGTAAAATGGGCAGAGGACCTAAATAGATACTGTTCCAAAGATATACAGATGGCTGAGATACATGAGAAGATGATCTACATCACTAATTATTGGGAGAACGCAAATCAAAACTACAATGCGATACCTCCTCACTTCTGTCAGAAGAACTTTCATCAAAATATAACAAATAACAAGTGTTGGTGAGGATGTGAGGAAGAGAGAATCTTCATACTCTTTTGGTGAGATTCTAGTTTGTTGAAGTTGCAATGGCAAACATGGAGGTTCCTCAAAAACTAAAATCGAAGTTGCTATGAATGCACGCTCAGTCACTCAGTCATGTCCATTTCTTTGCAACCCTATGGACTTGTAGCCCACCAGGCCCCTCTGTCCATGGGATTCTCCAGACAAGACTACTGGGGTGGATTGCCATCTTCTCCTCCAGGTAATCTTCCCAACCCAGAGATCAAACCCATATCTCCTGCATCTCCTGCAAGTGGATTACTTACCACTGAGCCATCTGGGAAGCCCTAAAGTTACTATATGAGACAACATTTTTACTTCTGTGTATATATACACAAAGAGAGAAAAACAAAACAAAACACTGACTCAGAAAAGAAAAAAATACAAGCACTTCAAAGTTCATTTCAGCATTATTTACAATAGCCAAGACATGGAAGCAACCAAATGTCCACTGATAGATGATGGATAAGGAAAAATGTATCAATATACATACTTAATCAGTAGCTAAAAAAACAATCTTGACATTTGTGATAACATGGATAGATCTAGAGGGTATTATTCTAAGTGAAATAAGTCAGAGAAAGACAAATGCCACATAAAATTTCACTTATATATGAAATCTGAAAAGTGAAACAAACCAATAAACAAAAGAAAGAAAATAAACTAAACAAAAGGAAGACTCATAGATAGAACAAATGCCAGATGCCAGAGGAAGGGCATAGGGAATTGGGTGAAATAGGTATAGCAGATTAAGAGGTGCCAACTTCCAATTATATCATAAATAAGTTGGAGATGAATATATAGCATAAGGAATGTGGTAAATAATATCATAATAACTTTGTATGGGGACAGATAGTTATTGAATTTAACATGGTAATCATTTCATAATTTATACAGATATAAAATTTTGTGTAGTATACTTGAAACTAATATAATATTACATATAAAATATATTTACATTTTAGAAAAGGAACATTTTTAGGTTGAAATGATATAATCAATTGATAATTATTTTACTTTAATGATAAGCATTGTACTTAATTTAACCATTCAACATGCTGCTGCTAAGTCACTGCAGTCGTGTCTGACTCTGTGCGACCCCATAGACAGCAGCCCACCAGGCTCCCCTGTCCCTGGGATTCTCCAGGCAAGAACACTGGAGTGGGTTGCCATTTCCTTCTCCAGTGCATGAAAGGGAAAAGTGAAAGTGAAGCCGCTCAGGACTCTTAGCAACCCCATGGACTGCAGCCTACCAGGCTCCTCCGTCCATGGGATTTTCCAGGCAAGAGTACTGGAGTGGGGTGCCATTGCCTTCTCCTGAACCACTTTCAACATAATTCACCTAATAACTGTTAAAAATAACATAATTCCCATAGATATTATAATAATAAATCCACCCTCAGGCCACTGAGGTATTCCCCTATTGAAAGCCAATGCTTCATAAACTATAAATAACTGTTTTGGTGGTGGTATTGACGTTCTGTAGTATTTTGAATGAAAATTGTTTTCATGGGTACTGGACTTTTACTTTGTTCATTTCTGTCTTCAGATAGAGCCCAGGGACATTTAACTAATCTGAGTATGTCTTTCTTAACCATCTTGAGAATCTCCATTTCATTAACAGATGAGTATTTCAGACTGCTTGTCCTCAAAGTCTTTCAGTAACTCTGAAATTCCTATCTGTATAGTCAGTTTTTCTGTTACATTTCTGTGAATAAAAACAAGCTGTTAGAATGAACAGTGTCATGTACACTTCAATCTTTTATGCCTATCCATTTCATAGGGTCACCTGTGTTTAACACTGGTTCCTAGTAAACACTTCAATGACATAAAAAAAGATGTTTTTAAAGTAGGAGTACTCTTTGATTAAGGAAAGAAAACTAAAGGTTCTAAACATTAGTATCATATTCACATTGTCATGATGAATTGTATCATTCTTTATTTCCTGTAAAATTACATATTTATGGATGAACATAAGCATTCAAAATTATAAAAAAATGTTATTTACCCGTTACAGGGTTTTTTTTTTTTTTTGTAAGTAGTATAAACTGCATAATTGTTGAACATAGCTTTTAGCATTTAAATTTCTTCTTTTTATTCCCTCACTGCTGTTCTTTGTACTCTGAAAATGTTAAATATTTACCAATGAAAAGACCGAAGTTCCTAGACTCCAATCTTGCCTGGAGAATCCCAGGGACGGGGAGCCTGGTGGGCTGCTGTCTCTGGGGTCGCACAGAGTCGGACACGACTGAAGCGACTTAGCAGCAGCAGCAGACTCCAATTGTCTAAAAAATAAACATTTGATTGAATGTTTCTAAAGAAGCCACAGAATTTATATACCATCTTTTTTCCAACTACAAAATGTCAACAGAATGAACGCTAAGAAGGATCTTATATACCCAGTTGAAATGTACCTGGAGGCTGATAAGGAGTTTATCACTATGAAAGTATTTCTTGCTTTATTTCTGGCTGCACTATGAAATTTTTTCACACCTAGTCTGCAGATCATGGAGATTAAGACTATTTTCGTAATAAGACTTTGGTGTTGTTTGCTATTTTCACTTCTTTGACACTGTACTAATGGTGCAAAAGCAATAGTGAGTAAAAGTAATTGTACAAATTAGTGGCACTGAATTGTAACAGCAGTCACTTGCAGAGAAAATAAAATGTCAATTTCACCTACGATAAACTGGTAATAGTTATTCACTTGATTAAGTAACATTAAGTGCATCTTTTTAAAAAATGGATTTTTAAGAAAGTATTCCTTGCAAAGAAAATGGGAGGCAAATTGTGGTTATTAAGACTTCAGCATTTGGTGAACATTTTCTTAAAAATGAGCAAAATGAGCATGCCACTTCAAGGAAAACAAATGACAATATTTATATTAAATGATAAAATTTAAGGTTTTAAGAGAAAATTAAATAAAATTGTAAAACTTGTACATATCACCTTGAGGTTGGCTTCCTGATTCTTAAAAACTTCTAATTAAATCAGCAGTGACATCAGCAAAAATATAATTTTACTTTGAAATTTCTAAATGTAGAATGATAACATTTGGAACAAATAATCAGTGAACCAATATTTCCTGAATGACCAGTCCATGATGTTCTGAATTACTTATGGGTAAAATATCCCTTCAAAATGCAAACTACACAAACAAATTTTAGCATAAAAAAGTACTAAAGTTTAATGATAAGCTTTAAAAGTCTACATTGAAATTTACTTTGAAGAAATTACAAGTTGAATTTTATTTAGTATCATAAAAGAATATCCACTATTATCTAAAAAGACTATTAAAATACTTTTCCATTTTAAAGTACATGTTTGTAGCAACCCTACTTTTTCCATATATTACAATCTAAGGAACAAATTAAAATTGTCTTCTCAGCCAACAGTTAAATAAATAAATAAATATATATATATATATATATATATTATATATACACACACATATATATATATGTAAATCTGCATTACTTATCTCACTAGCTTTTTATTGTCCTGGAAATGTCATCATTTTTTATTTTTATAAGAGATATCAATTTTTGTGAAAATACAATGGGTTTTCTATTATTACTAACTGAGTTAAGAATTAAATATATATTTTTTGCTTTCAGTATGGAGAGTATCAATAGATATACTTGCATTAAGAAAAAGCTCTTTAAGAATCTCAATAATGTTGAAGAGGAGGCAAATATTTCTTGAGAGGTCAAGTTGTTTTATTTCTTAACCTAAATGCTTGTTACACAGAAGTTCACTTTGAGTAATTAAACTGTACATTTTTTGCTTTGTACTCTTTTGTATACATGCAAGCTATGTTACACAATTTAAAAAGCTTTAATAAGAGAAAATTTGCCAGAGTCTTTTGAGAAAGACTTTCTCATTATTATGAAACTTCCTTTCTTATGGGACATAACCAAAAAAAGAAAAACAGATAACCTGGATTGCCAGTGATAGCCACCTTATGATCAGCCTTGGAATAATTCTGAGTCTTCCAAAAGCAAGAACTTATTAATTCTAATAATGTACCTGCATTTCTTTAATTTTAAATACAGAATTTTATGAAATTATGGCCATATTATTTATTCCTTCCTGATACTTACACTTTGTTTACTTAGTATTATTTAATTGAATAGAAAAGCATTGAATAAAAGTGATGAATGGTCATTCCTGCTCTTTTCTAGAGCTCCAAAAGAATAGTTTTAAATATACACTCTTAAATATGGTTTTTGCTGAATTCTTTTACTTGTTACATTTAGAAGCCACATATGTAACTTGATATGTTTTTAAACTATGAGCATATGTTGAACTTTATTAAATAGTTTTGTCACATTTATTGAAATGATTGTATGGGGTTATATCCTTTATTCTGCCACTGTGTTGGATTGTATGACTGACTACTTTTTAAGTGTTAAACCAATTTTACTCTCTTGGTTAATTTTGTAACCAATTTGGTAATAAGATAAAACTATTTTAGATATAGGTCTGATTTTACTTTGCTATTTTGTTAAGTGTCTTTCAAGTATGTTCATGACCTGTAATTATCCTTTCTTGTAATACTCTCATCTTTGAAGTTAACGTGGACTTAAAATAGATAGGGGAGTATTCTTTTTCATATTTATGGCAAGAGTTGGTGTAAATTTTTTAAAATTAAACTTATTTTGAGATAATAGTAAAATGCATGGAGTTGTAAGAAATAACACAAAAAAGATTCCTATGTACCCTTAATGAGTTTACCACACTGGTAACATTTTGTGAAACTATACAATATTTCCTGGACTTTCCATATGCCTGCCAATGAAGGAGATAGGAGACACAGAAGACATGGGTTCAATCCCTCTGTCAGGAAGATCCCCTGGAGGAGGAGATGGCAACCCACTTCAGTATTCTTGCCTGGAGAATCCCATGGACAGAGGAGCCTGGCAGGCTACAGTCCATGGGGTTGCAAACAGTTGGACATGACAGAGCTATTAACACTTTCACTTTTATACAATACCACAACCAAGATATTGACATCGATACAATAAAGGCAAAACAATTCTATCTGTTCAATGATACATTATGTTGTCTTTTTATACTCACTGAACATCCTTCCTAAACTCTACTCCCTATCCCTTAACTCTGCATATAAAATAATATAAAATGTTATATAAATGGAATCATAAAGTATGTAGTCAATATTTTTCAGTCAGCAAAATTTTATGGAAATTCATTTGTGCTACAGCATGCATCAATGATTATTCTTTTATACTGTTGAATAGTGTTCCACAGTACAAGTATACCACAACTTGTTTAACCCATCATCCACTGAATGAAGCTAGATAGTTTTCAGCTGATATGAATATTTGTGTATAGAATAGTGTGAACATAATATATTTCTTTCTTTGAATTAAATGCCTAGGAGTACAATTTCTTGCTTATATGGTAGTTATATGTTTAATTTCACCTACTGTTTTTGCTTTTGTTTTTTTGTTGAGATAAAATTTACATAACATTAACCATGTTAAAATGTACAGTTCAGTAGCATTAGTGCATTCAGTGTTGTGCAATCACTACTCCATCTCATTCTAAAACATTCCATTACCCAAAAAGAAGACCCCACAGCCATTAAACAGTCACCCTCCACCTCTCTTTGCCACCAGCCCTGATAACCACTAATCTGCTTTCTGTCTCTACGAATTTAATTATTTTTTGTATTTTATGTAAATGGAATTATATAGTATGTGACCTTCTATGTCTATTTTCCTTCACTTAGAATAATCTTTTTGAGGTTTACCCATGCTGAAGTATGTATCAGTCTTGATTCCTTTTGGGGATTGAATAATATTTTGTTGTATGGATATACTGTATTTTATTTATCCATTTGGTGATAGATGTTTGGATTGTTTCAACATTTTGGCTATTGTGATTAGTGCTGTTATCAATATCTGTGTACAAATATTTATTTGAATACCTATTCTTAATTCTTGAATATATATCCAAGAGTGAAATTGCTGTTTTTAACTTGTTGAAGAACCACCAAATTGAGACAGTGTTTGTGAGGGTCTGCATTGTAAGAAAATTCTTATTTACTCCTAAGGTACATCTTTTATGGGTCCTAATCCAATGTAGAGATTTTTTTTTTTAATATATAGAGCTCATCCATAATTTATTAAGTCCCAAGATTTCAATTTCTGATGCTTATAACCTCATGAAGTGTTCAAAAGTGTTGATCAGTGTCTGCAGTTCTATTACTTGGTTAGCAATAAAGCTGATTCCCACTGAATTGTTAAAGCCCAGAAAAGCAATAGTTCCCATGACCTGAATAATCAATCTACTAGGTCTCCAATGTATCCCATATCCTGGCCTAGTAATTTTTCACTATCCAATTAACTTAAAAATGACTTGAAGCAGAATTTTAAAATATTTCTATTCTGATCATCTTGGCATTTTAAAGCAAGTTCTAGGAAAATAATTAGACTGCCATTAATTAAAGGGATACCTATTATTTTATTATTTAATTTCTACAAGCACTAGGGATTCATTCTAAATGAATGGCTACATCAATTATCCACTATATGTTCTGAAAGGCAAATTTTGCCTTTTCATTACACTGTTTCAGAATATTCCCTTGCACAAAATAAATCATTCATCCCTTCCTTTGACATTTGTACTTTGCCAATAACAGTTTGTAAACAGTTTGTTATCTGCCTTTCTCAGATATCATTTAATCAATGTCCTTATATTTCCTCATTCAGTTCAGTTCAGTTGCGCAGTCGTGTCTGACTCTTTGAGACCCCATGAGTCGCAGCATGCCAGGCTTCCCTGTCCATCACCAACTCCCGGAATTTACCCAGGCTCATGCCCATTGAGTCAGTGATGCCATCCAACCATCTCACCCTCTGTCATCCCCTTCTCATCTTCCCTCAATCTTTCCCAGCATCAGGGTCTTTTCAAATGAGTCAGCTCTTTGCATCAGGTGGCCAGAGTATTGGAGTTTCAGCTTCAACCTCAGTCCTTGCAATGAACACGGAGGACTGAACTCCTTTAGGATGGACTGGTTGGATCTCCTTACAGTCCAAGGGACTCTCAAGAGTCTTCCCCAACACCACAGTTCAAAAGCATCAATTCTTCAGCGTTCAGCTTTCTTTATGGTCCAATTCTCATGATCAATTCCAAAGATGTTTTCCTTCTTCTTTGGGAACTCTTAAAAATTTTTCCAACATATTTTTGAATAATTGATTCTCAGAAGTTAAAAACATATTCTGCATTCAGTAACAAAGCCTGTATGAAGTTGACTACAGAAGGACACGAGAAAGTTTTACAGTGATGGAATTATCCAATATCTTGGCTGAGTTAGTATTTACACAACTATATGTCTTTATCAAAACTCATAGAACTTTACAACAAAAACAGGTAAATTTTTATTGTACATGAATTTTTAAAAGTGAATTAAAATATAATTTGGAGGGGAAAAAAAGGCCATAGTATTCTCTCCTTGAGAAAATAAAAGCATAAACTACTGCCCATACTAGGGCACTGTCTATAATCATAGATAATTCATAGCAAAGTCAATTAATATGCTTTATAGCACATGTGTTATCCAGGCATTATTTTATTACCCTTAAATGCAATGATCTTGACTTTCTGGTTCTGCTCTGCATTGTCCAGTAGCCAGGTGCAGCTATGTTAATTTAAAATTATTAATGTTAAATAAATTAAAATTTTAGTTTCTCAGTCACACTAGCCACATTTCAAGTGTTTAAACAGGCAAAATACCCTTAAGGGTACCATATTGAACAATGTGGACATAGAACATTGCCGTTACTACAGAGCAATCAATTAGACAGCTCTGTTCTAAATAGTTACCTAATTACTCTTTAGTTCAGTTCAGTCGCTCAGTCATGTCCGACTCTGTGACCCCATGATTCACAGCATGCCAGGCCTCCCTGTCCATCACCAACTCCTGGAGTTCACTCAGACTCACGTCCATCAAGTCAGTGATGCCATCCAGCCATCTCATCCTCTGTTGTCCCCTTCTCCTCCTGCCCCCAATCCCTCCCAGCATCAGAGTCTATTCCAATGAGTCAACTCTTCATATGAAGTGCCCAAAGTACTGTAGTTTCAGCTTTAGCATTATTCCTTCAAAGAAATCCTAGCGCTGATCTCCTTCAGAATGGACTGGTTGGATCTTCTTGCAGTTCAAGGGACTCTGAAGAGTCTTCTCCAACACCACAGTTCAAAAGCATCAATTCTTTGGCACTCAGCCTTCTTCACAGTTCAACTCTCACATCCATACATGACCACTGGAAAAACCATAGCCTTGACTAGACAGACCTTTGTTGGCAAAGTAATGTCTCTGCTTTTGAATGTGCTATCTAGGTTGGTCATAACTTTCCTTCCAAGGAGTAAGCGTCTTTTAATTTCATGGCTGAAGTCACCATCTGCAGTGATTTTAGAGCCCCCAAAAATAAAGTCTGACACTGTTTCCACTGTTTCCCCATCTATTTTCCATGAAGTGATGGGACCGGAGGCCATAATTTTTGTTTTCTGAATATTGAGCTTTAAGCCAACTTCACTTTCTGCCATAAGGGTGGTGTCATCTGCATATCTGAGGTTATTGATATTTCTCCTGGCAATCTTGATTCCAGCTTGTGTTTCTTCCAGTCCAGTGTTTCTCATGATGTACTCTGCATAGAAGTTAAATAAGCAGGGTGACAATATACAACCTTGATGTACTCCTTTTCCTATTTGGAACCAGTCTGTTGTTCCATGTCTAGTTCTAACTGTTGCTTCCTGACCTGCATACAGATTTCTCAAGAGGCAGGTCAGGTGGTCTGGTATTCCCATCTCTTTCAGAATTTCCCACAGTTTATTGTGAGCCACACAGTCAAAGGCTTCGGCATAGTCAATAAAGCAGAAATAGATGTTTTTCTGGAACTCTCTTGCTTTTTCCAGTATCCAGTGGATGTTGGCAATTTGATCTCTGGTTCCTCTGCCTTTTCTAAAACCAGCTTGAAAATCAGGAAGTTCACAGTTGACTTATTGCTGAAGCCTGGTTTGGAGAATTTTTAGCATTACTTTACTAGCATGTGAAATGAGTGCAATTGTGCAGTAGTTTGACATTCTTTGGCATTGCCTTTCTTTGGGATTGGAATGAACACTGACTTTTTCCAATCCTGAGGCCACTGCTGAGTTTTTCAAATGTGCTGGCATATTGAGTGCAGCGCATTTACAGCATCATCTTTCAATTACAGTGTAATCACAAGTTAAGTATAGGACACATAAGAGAAAGTATATAATAAAGTTGATTCTGAGAGAATCACTAAAGCAGGAATTCTGTTTGTAGGACAACAATGATTTCTGGAGACAATAAATCTGGGTGAGGAAAACTAAAATGTCAAACCTCTGACCTAATGCTTTTGTCAAAGTATAAAAGAGAACCTGAAGCTTGAAATAAACATGTAGTTCCGTACTATGAGTCAGAGGCTACATCATCGTCTGCCGACGCTGCTCACCCCTTCAGGCTGATTCCCTGGCTGCTGGAGCTGGACTCCGGCATGTAATTAGTTATATGCTGTAATCTGGGTGCTAGTTAGAGAATGATAAAGTAGTTGATTCCTTAGAAAATTGAAACCATACACAAACAATTTATTTTTTTACATACATACTCAGGCATGCTCTACTCTTTGCGAGTCCATGGAGTGTTGGCCATCAGGCCCCTCTGCCTATGGGATTCTCCAGGCAAGAATACTGGAGTGGGTTGCCATTTCCACCTCTAGGCGATCTTCCCCATCCAGGGATGGGGCCCACATCTCCTGCATTACAGGCAAGTTCTCTACCACTGAACCACCTGGGAAGCCCCATAATAACAACTAGGTTTATACAAATATATATTCACAGCTCAGTGTAGTTCTCAATATAAAATACGTCGTTAAGCATGACACGAATCTAGTACCATAAGAATACAGAAGGATGAGTTTTTTCAGCATAAGAATGATGAATCAGTTTTTAGGCCATAAAAGTAGGGGCCTCATAAGAACTTGAGGCCATAAGGAGACAGTGAAATATCAAAAGCAGGTAAAGTAGAATCCATAAACAATTTATGAAATGTAGTGTAAAAAATTCTGAGTGCAAAGGAGATATGAGAGATAAAAACCTAGAGAACTGTATGCTTTCCAGATTGACTAATACATTGATTAATTAAATTTAATATATAGGATCTATTTCAGAGGGAAAGTAAGAAATAATACTAGAAAAACAGATGTAATTATATTTGTGAGTCTTTGATAAGAAATAGGTTCTTTTAACAAATATAATTTGCTTCATAGTGGTAATAGTTTAGAGTGGTTAATTCAGTTAAGCAGTGATTCAGTTAACTTGGTGTGTTAAGAATATGAATATAACAGCCTGATTATCATATGCTAGAGTCTAGTCTGAAAATAAAGTGCTAGAAAAGACTTCTGAGAATCTCTTGGACAACAAAGAGATCAAACCAATCAATCCTAAAGGAAATCAACCCTGAATATTCATTGGAAGGACTGATGCTGACTCTAAAGGTCCAGTACTTTGGCCACCTGATACAAAGAGCCGACTTACTGGAAAAGACCCTGACGCTGGGAGAGGTTGAAGGCAGGAGGAGAAGGGGACGGCAGAGGATGAGAAGACTGGATGGCATCACCCACTGAATGGACATGACTTTGAGCAAGCTCCAGGAGTTGCTGAAGAATAGGGAAACCTGGTGTGCTGGGGTCCATGGGGTCGCAAATAGTTGGACACGACTTAGTAACTGAACAACAACTTAGAAAATTGGAACTATATAAATGAGTCACAAAAATAACAGTTTGATAATCAGATCAGATCAGATCAGTCGTACAGTCATGTCCGACTCTTTGCAACCCCATGAATCCCAAAACGCCAGGCCTCCCTGTCCATCACCAACTCCCGGAGTTCACTCAAACTCATGTCCATCGAGTCAGTGATGCCATCCAGCCATCTGATCCTCTGTCATCCCCTTCTCCTCCTGCCCCCAATCCCTCCCAGCATCAGAGTCTTTTCCAATGAGTCAACTCTTCGCATGAGGTGGCCAAAGTACTGGAGTTTCAGCTTTAGCATCATTCCTTCCAAAGAAATCCCAGGGCTGATCTCCTTCACAATGGACTGATTGGATCTCCTTGCAGTCCAAGGGACTCTCAAGAGTCTTCTCCAACACCACAGTTCAAAAGCATCAATTCTTCGGCGCTCAGCCTTCTTCACAGTCCAACTCTCACATCCATACATGACCACAGGAAAAACCATAGCCTTGACTAGATGAACCTTTTTGGCAATAGGCATGGACAAATATGAATGGATGGGAGAAACAGTAGCACAATTTCATGTCATCTACCATCACTGATCTGATCACTTTTTTTTTCAAAGGACTTAAAAAAGAAAGGATGTGTTTAGTAGTGAGTGAAGTTTCTTCTTAGAGAGATGAATGATCTAATAAAAAAAAAAACATATTGCTTTAAATAATATTGATCTTTGTGATTTATTACACCTGCATTTAAATCTATAATGAAAATAGTTTTTAAATATTTCAACTGAAAGTGGAAGAAAATTAAATCCACAAAAAATGGCTAATATATATAGATCACTAGTTATTTAAGGTATAACATTTTCTACATCTATGTTTTTAGTTCATTGTCATAGTCACACTTTTAGGTAAGATCTATTGCTATTAATATTTTTAAGGACAAAGACATTTAGGTTAAAACAAGATAAATATTTTTTAAAAGAGCAACCAAGGTTCTGAGTTTATTGGAAACGTATTTGATGCCTAATCCCAAGTTCTATATGTTACATTTTATACTTCTTTGGGTTTCCTTTAGATTCTTTAGGTTATTCTTACCTCATATAGGCTTCTTTATTGATTACAGAAAACATTATTTTGCTTCTGATAGTTATATATTCAAAAATACATTAGAATAACTTAAAAACTTATAAGAGAAAACACAAAATTATTTATTTAAAATTATGTATGGTTTTAAAAATTGAGATGAGTTTAAAATATTAAGTGTAGTGAGGAAATTAATTCAGTCTGTTATTTATGAAAGGTAGAAGATAGGACATACATTTTCTAATGTACTCTGTAGAGTATGGATAACAATGGAACCATAGTGATATTGAGGTGAACAGTTGTAAAAATTATTGTAGTGATAAGGGAGAGTTTTTTTAGAGTAAGAATTGTTTTAAAGAAGGAATATTGAAAATAACAAAAATATACTATAGTTAAAGGTTTAGAAAAGACCAGACTTGAGAGTACTTATTGATAGGAAGTAGGGTTAAAAAAGTGAAATCAAGATAATATACCTTCAAATGAAAAAAAATACATATATATTTTTAATGTCATATATTTAGTTACAGGTTGTATTTTATTATAAATAAAACATTAAAGTTATTTTTGCAAAATTAATAAAAAGTGGTAAACTTACAACAGCATTTGATATCTAACATTGAGCTCTTTCCCATCGTGTCACTAAATTGTCATAAATTTCAATTAATTCTACCTGTGTATATTGTAGTAAAATATTATAATTCTAGATCCAGAAAATGCTTTGTTTTAGAAATTTAAACTTTTTAATAGAATACTGCTGCTGCTGCTGGTTAGTCACTTCAGTCGTGTCCGACTCTGTGCGACCCCATAGACGGCAGCCCACCAGGCTCCCCCATATACTTCTTTATGATTCACTAGAATGAAATGCTCTAAGTCTGTCATTTGCATTTATCATTTCACATGGTTAAAATATTTCCTCATATTTTAGCCCTTCCATCTAATTCTTCAGTTTAGATAATGTAAATCAGCTCAAATAATTTTTTATAAATTTTGAAAATAAATTTTTATACTTTTTTATGTACTTTGATTTTCAGTGGTCTTATAAGTCAATGAAACCAGCATTAATTTTATTATTATGTTTTTCCTAATTTATTTACATTAATTCCACATTTTTATAAATATTAAAATTCATGACATCTTAAAAATTTTGTCGATCTGTAATGATTCATTTATGTTTAAGTCATCCAAAGTTTTAAGCAAATATATCAAAGTAATTTTAGTAGCAGTAAAGTATTTTGGATAGATATGTTTGTCCTGTGTTTCAAACAGTATACTAATCCCTACAAAAAGGTTCCATGATATAATACATTCAGCTGATTTTCAAAGAGCAGTTTATGAAACTACATAACAGCGAAAAATAAAAGATGGTTTCTGCCTTCTCATTAAAATGTTTGTGTATTAAATGATCATTAAAATGCGATTTCACATTTTCTTTTATCTCAAAATCTATTTTGTTTATGTAGGCAATGATGGATTAAATTATACTAAATATGCACACATATTAGCAGCTTTCCTGTGTGTCCTTTTGGATAATGGATATTGTTGTTCAGTCACCCAGTTGAGTCCAACTCTTTGCGGCCACATGGACTGCAGTATGCAGGCTTCCCTGTCCTTCACCATCTCCTGGAGACTGGTCAAACTCATGTCCACTGAGTCTGTGATGCCAGCCAACTATCTTATCCTCTGTCACCCCGCTTCTCCTCTTGACTTAAATATTTCCCAGCATCAGGGTCTTTTCCAATGAGTCAATTTCTTACATCAGGTAGCCAAAGTATTGGAGCTTCCTAATTTCCTTTAGGATTGACTGGTTTGATCTCCTTGCAGTCCAAGAGATTCTCAAGAGTCTTCTGCAACACCACAGTTCAAAAGCATCGGTTCTTCAATGTTCAGCCTTCTTTATGGCCCAACTCTCAAATCCACACATGATTATTGGAAAAACCATAGCTTTAATTATATGGACCTTTGTTGGCAAAGTAATGTCTCTGCTTTTAAATATGCTAAGTTTGTCATAACTTTTCTTCCAAGGAACAAGCGTCTTTACCTTGCAGTCACCATCTGCAGTGATTTTGGAGCCCAAGAAAATAAAGTCTGTCACCATTTCCTTTGTTTCCCCATATATTTGCCATGAAGTGATGGAACAAGATGCCATGATAGTTTTTTGAAGGTTGAGTTTTAAGCCAGCTTTTTCACTCTCCTCTTTCACTTTTATCAAGAGGCTCTTTAGTTCCTCTTTGCTTTCTGCCATAAGGGTGGTGTCATCTGCATATTTGAAGTTACTAATATTTCTCCCTGTAATCTTGATTCCAGCCTCTGCTTCATCCAGCTCAGCATTTTGCATGATATTCTCTACATACCTCAGGAACAGAGAAGCCTGGCAGGCTACAGTCCATAGTGTTGCAAAGAGTCTGACACGAGTGAAGTGACTGAGCATACCTGCACTCTGCATATAAGTTACATAAGCAAGGTGACAATATACAGCAATATATTGATTTATTTGCTAAACTGCAAAGTGCTATTTAAATGTAAGATCTTATTATAAAAATATAATTTTACAAGTAGAAAGTAAAAATGCTTCCTGTATATTGAAAACAAATATCACAGTTTTCTTTTTTCCTTTTCAGATCTTGGTATTAACACAGACTATCATCAATTTTTCCACTTAATTACAAGGAGTTTATTAAGTCAGTAAATTTTGTATTGATATAACATTGTCATCATGTGACCTAGATTTTTTAAAAGTATTTGTCTCTCATCAATCCTGCATTAAAATGTTTGATTAATACTTTCTCAAGTCAGTTGATATTTTCTACTTCTTTTCTCTCCTTTCATTAAGAAACAAACTGACAAAGTGAAAAGGTGTTGATTTCTCATCCTTTCTCTTTTTTCTTTGATTTTTGTTGACATTTTTCCTGGATATATTTTAATAACCTCTCAAGCAGACGAGTGGTACATTATCATTATTTGATTTTATACCCAAATAATCAATTTAGATTTCTTGAGACAGGTATAAATTTGTAGAAATAAAACCTATAAATAAATATTAAAAATATGGTATTTTCAAAGTACTATAACTTAACCATCTAACATCTGCATGTTTCATAAACATCTGTAAGAAAATAATTTTGACATGTATATTATAATGGTGATGTAAATGCACATGGAATTTAACCTATTTGACTCTCAGAACCCATTAATCCACAACTATTCACTGAGCTTCTATGTTCCAGGGACTACTCTTTGTAGTGGGGATAGGAGAGGATAAAGGCTTAAAGCCAGCCTCCACACACTAAGTTCACACACTGAGAGGACTCAGACACATAACAAACAGACATATATTCATCCTGTAGAAGAACATGAGAAAAGACTGCCTAAAGTGATGACTGAAGTCTGAACTGGACTCAGGGGAAGAATGAGTGGGGAATTCTAGCCAAGAGAAAGAGTGTGTTCCAGTACTATATATCAGAGAGCAAGGACAATTGGAAAAACATAAGCTCTAAATGTTATATTACAGGACCATGTGGCAAAGCTTTAGAGATCATCAGAGACCAGGTCAAGTAGGCCCTATAAAGGCATTTGGATTTGACCATAGGGCAATGGGGAGAGACTGGAGATCTTTGTAAGAGGTGTACAAGTGCTCAGATTTGCATTATTGTGGATAGTGTAATTCCAAGTTTATGAATTAGGGGTCAACAAGATCAGATGTTAGGCAGCTTTAGTAAAATAAGTTGTATTGGCTTTGGCTTGAGTAATAGGGGAAAGGACGGAACAGTTTGGATAGATAGGTAAAAAACAACACATATGAAGTGAAGTGAAGTGAAGTGAAGTGAAAGTTGGTCAGTCTTGTCCGACTCTTTGAGACCCCATAGACTGTACAGCCCGTGGAATTCTCAGACCAGAATACTGGAGTGGATAGCCTATCCCTTCTCCAGCAGATCTTCCCAACCCAGGAATCAAACCTCCTGCGTTGCAGGCAGATTCTTTACGAGCTGAGCTACCAGGGAAGCCCAACAACACAGATAAGACGAGGAAAAGATTACTTTGGCCAAGGAGTGCGTAATATTTAGTAAACATGATTGCCAGAAAACTTTTCAAGGAAGATTTCCCCTTTAACACTTTGAGTTTCTTCAATGTGTAAAAAGAGTATTTTTTTCATCATGTATAAACTCATAAAATTGATAAAATTTATTAATGTCTACTGATTCTAGCACCATGAAGAAATTTATTATTCATCACAAGATAATCTTTACCATTATTTGTTAGCTTTTGTGTAAATTAAGAAAAGAGTGAAGTGTTTACAAATTATGAACATTATGCTATGCTATGCTAAGTCATTTCAGTCGTGTCCGACTCTGTGAGACCCCATAGACAGCAGCCCACCAGGCTCTGCCATCCCTGGGGTTCTCTAGGCAAGAACACTGGAGTGGGTTGCCATTTCCTTCTCCAATGCATGAAAGAGAAAAGTGAAAGTGAAGTCGCTCAGCCGCGTCCGACTCTTAGCGACCCCGTGGACTGCAGCCTACCAGGCTACTCTGTCCATGGATTTTCCAGGCAAGAGTCCTGGAGTGGGGTGCCATTATAATTTTGTATAAATTTGTAATAATATTAGACCTTATTTTAATGATATAATCTTGCTAGAAAAGAATATGTTTTGTAGACCTATTTGAAAACATTTCCTAAAGTCTACCTTTATCTTTACCCTCTTTTTATAATGGCTTTTGTTGGTAAAAATAGAAAAGCAGAGATTGAATTCCAGTCAGTGATAATATGTTAACCATACATGGCTCAGCTAGTTTTTGTTACTAAGCAAAATGAATGAGATATTGTTTTTTTCTTACTTAAGACTGAAAGCTTTTATATTGTAAATGTACATTAGTGAGCCATTATATTCTGAGAAATTATTGGCTTTTTTTTTTCCCCCAAAACTGGCTATAACTTTGACTACATTTTATTAAATATCATTTTAAGAAATGAATTATGGGCCCTATTACTTCCATTTTTAACACAGTTCTCTTCTCCTTACTCTATTCTTAAAAACAGTCTAAATGAAAAACAGGTCGGAAGTTAATTGCAGTCACCTGTCACTTTCCTTTGCAGAATGCAGCATAACTCTTACAGGAGCATATAAGAACCATGTAGATCACTATTTATTAGTAGGGGAAAGCAATTACATTGAATGAGAAAGGAATCCTCTTCCCCATCAAGCTGTCCTCTATTCTTGATCTTCTGCATCCTTCCTTGTAGCATTTAATCTCATGATTCCTCTGCAATGATGTTTTACATTCCTACAAGATAAGAATAATATTTGTATTTAGAAACCTTCTTGCCTAAAAATTATAATATCTGAAAATCCAAAGACAAGCCTACAGGTTCAGGTTATTTTTTTAAAACAGAGGGTGAGAATATGATTTCTGTGGTTTCTTAACCATGTGATATAAAGTGTATATTCCCAAAGCAGGTATATGACATGAGAAATTTGTGTTCAGAATCATTTGATAATAAAAATCACGTAGATTTTAGTTGTTTTAAGGAGATACATGTTGTTATTTAAATATAAGTCAAACAGTTTCTATGTGAAATTATTCTTTTTAAGTGACTTGGTACATGCTACCTGATATGTATGACAGCTTCAGTTGCTAACTTTCCATGTAACATGTGGGAAGGTTGAATTCAATTGTGTATATTAACATTGTATCATTTATAACAAATTTTTCTTTTATGAAAGGCGTGGTCTCTAAGCTTATGAAATTTCTCTAGTAAGAAATGGAGTCTGGAAAGTAAACATACTGTTCCTTGAAAATTCATTAAGTAGGCCTAACTTCTTGTGCAGTGCCGCATTCTTGGAGCATGATGAAGAAAATTAGAGCGAAAGGATTTGACAAGTTTGAGCAGCTGGTCAATCAGTCAGTCAGGTCAGTTGCTCAGTCATGTCCAGCTCTTTGCAATCCAATGGACTGCAACACGCCAGGCCTCCCTGTCCATCACCAACTCCCAGAGCCTACTCAAACTCACGTCCATCGTGTCAGTGATGCCATCCAACCATCTCATTCTCTGTCGTACCCTTCTGCTCCCACCTTCAGTCTTTCCCAGAATCAGGCTCTTTTCCAATGAGTTGGTTCCTCACATCAGGTGACCAAAATATTTGAGCTTCAGCTTCAGCATCAATTCTTCCTTTGAATATTCAGGACTGATTTCCTTTAGGATTGACTAGTTGGCTCTCCTTGCAATCCAAGGGACTCTCAAGAGTCTTCTTCAACACCACAGTTCAAAAACATCAATTCTTTGGCTCTCAGCTTCCTTTATAGCCCTCACATCCATACATAACTACTGGAAAAACCATAGCTTTGAATAGACGGACCTTTGTTGGTAAAGTAATGTCTCTACTTTTTAATATGCTGTCTAGGTTGGTCACAGCTTTTCTTCTAAGGAGCAAGTGTCTTTTAATTTCATGGCTGCAGTCACTATCTGCAGTGATTATGGAGTCCCTCAAAATAAAGTATCTCACTTTCCATTGTTTCCCCATCTATTTGCCATGAAGTGATGGAACCAGATGCCATGATCTTAGTTTTCTGAATGTTGAGTTTTAAGCCAACCTTTTCACTCTACTCTTTCACTTTCATCAAGAGGCTTTTTAGTTCTTCTTCACTTTCTGCCATAAGGGTGGTGTCATCTGCATATCTGAGGTTATTATTATTTCTCCCAGCAATCATGATTCCAGCTTGTGCTTCCTCCAGCCCAGCATTTCTCATGATGTACTCTGCATATAAGTTAAATAAGCAGGGTGACAATACCATGTCCAGTTCTTACTGTTGCTTCTTGACCTGCATACAGACTTCTCAGGAGGCAGGTCAGGTGGTCTGGTATTCCCATTTCTTTAATAATTTTCCACAGTATCAGCATAGAAACTGTTCTAACCATTGCCACCTTCTTTAATGTCCTCAACTACATAATCTACTTTTATGATGTACTCATTGCATCATCCCAACTGAGAATAGGAAGCATGTGACCAGTGGGAAGCCCATTCTTGTTTTCTAGGAGTACAATTCCACTAGCCTGAATGAAGTGGTATAGTACTAAATATGATATGGGCTCCATTTGTGTCTTCAGCTTTAGAAAGTTTAGGCTTACTTGCATCAGAGTTGTAGTCCATGTGATGATAAAAGAAAAAAAGAGAAATAGCATGGAATAAAAATTTGATTATCTGTTCCCATTTTGTTGTTGATATTTGCATGTTTATGATGGAAGTGAACCGTGAAAATATCTCCTCTTTCAAGATTGTCAGCAATGTTCCCCATACCAACAACTTCTTGTTTAACTACTCTTGTCTAACTACTTTAGACAAGAGTAACCAAGACAACCCCACCATTATGAGCATAGTGTATGTACAGCTACTACCCAAAAGAAAATAGATGTCCATTTTGGCAGACTGTGATTTGATAGTTTTTCTGCTACCCAGAAAATTATTCCTGCATTCAGAGACACTGCCAAGTCTTTAGACAAATGAGAAATTCACTGATGTGGCCTTTTCTGCACCAATCCCAGATATATCTTTTAAACATTTGTTTTGCAATTGTAAAGATGTAGCAAAGCATTCATGTCAATAGGATGGAGAAGTAAGCATTGGAAGGGCCATTGAGGATAGCAAGGATTATACTGAGATTACATTGTCTCCTGTGAATTAATATGAAATCTACTATTTCTCTTGTGAAAATCACTTTGGCTGCAGCAGTAGGGGGTGTAAACCTATTGTCTACATTATCAGCCCCAGAAAAGTTTGGGAGAAAAACAGGGGCATTCAGATGCCAAGAAGATACTGTTCCGGCTCTTTTTCCATGACACTGAGAATTTTTCATCTTCCAGTGATCCCAGTCTAGATCCTATTAAGTGAAAGAAAGGCAATCAAAATCCTTTCCCTTATACACTATATAGGAGCTGTAGACACCATTGTATCTAAAAAGGGAAATATATGTGGATTTGCAAACACACATAACAAACATATAACTAGGAAATACCTATAATCATTTCAAAGGCAAAATATAGGAAGATAAGAAAGAAGAAAAAAGAAAAAAAAAAAAAAAGGATGGAAAATGACCTATGGATAGTCTCTCTAGGAAGAGATATTTAATTGTATCTCCAAATTTGAGTCAAGAGAGGAATTAAGATGTATGTATCAAAACACAGTGACTGCTAAAAACTTGATAAGTATAAATAATAAAAGACCACTATAACTGCAGTATAAGTGAGAATAAAACAATTAGATAAATACTTAAAATGAAATTAGAGGAAAATGGGTTAGGGCAAAGAGGCAGTGTCTTTATCAAGACACTATGGGCCACAATAAAGGGTTATTTGAATTTTTATTTCACCTAAGGCAATGGTGAGCCATTGCGTAGTTTGAACAAAATTGTATCATCATGGTAATAATATATATACATACATAAACATACACCTGTGTGTGTGCTAAGTTGCCTCTGTCATGGCTCACTCTTTGTGACCCTATGGAGTGTAACCCACCAGGCTTCTCTGTCTACTGGATTCTCCAGGCAAAATTACTGGAGTGGGTTACCATGCCCTTCTGCAGGGGATCTTCCCAACCCAGGGATCAAACTTGTGTCTTCTGTGGCTCCTGCATTGCAGGTGGGTTCTTTACCACTGGGCCACTGGGGAAGCCCCATATATGTAAACACATATGTGCATATATATCCATGTATTTGCATGTATACACAAGCTTATATTAAACATTATCTGCTATGCATAGACTATACTGGGAACAGATGAAATTGGGGGTTTTAGTCTGCTATAGGAAAAGTGGAATGTGAGAGGATGGTCACCACTTAAGTTTCCAAGTGAGGGCCCTTGGCTTGCATGGGAAAGAATTAAAAAATGAGCCACAATAAAGTGAAAACAGGTTTACTTAGAGAGATACACATTGCATACAAGGAGACTGTGGGCTGTCTCAGAAGGTGAGAGGTGGTCCCAGAGCATGGGCTCATGTTGGGAAGTGAGAGGGGCCCAGATGAGGTATGGGAGTGTTAGGTTTTATGGGCTGGATGTGGATGTGACTGGTGATGGAAGTAAAGTATGATGCTATGAATAAAAATATTACGTAGTGTTAGGTAGTTAGAATAAGAAAAAGGAGTCCAGAATGGTGGTGGCTAAAAGACAAGGAAGGGAAAAGCACATGAAAATAGAACAAAGGAAATTCTGAGGACCAGAGTGAGGACCTCAGGTAAAACAAACTGCGCCCCTGACTAGCCCAATTTACACAGGGCAGGCACACAGGGAGAAGAAAAAACATATAAAAAGAGGAGCCAAAATTGGGCCGGGGACTTCTTGTCTCTTCATGTCTTTGGGGTTGGCATGCCCTCATGCCTCGAAGATGTATTTTCCTTCACTTTCTAAATAAAACTGAGCTGTAACACGGAGCTGTAACACCGGCCCATCTGAGGGCTATAACTCTGGTCTGTCCATTGCTTCAAATTTTTGTCACGATGAGACAGAACCAAGGAAATTACAAACTCCCCTGACATCTATGGTGCCATTTCTCAGATTTAACCTGGCTGAAACAAACTCAGCTCACCCCTGCAAGGAGGAGGCCAAGGACAGCAAGAGCCCAACTCAGTGAAAGCTCCCACAGTGGAAGCTGAACGCGAATAAAACCCAGTGCAGGGAAAGTGACAAGAAGCCCAGTGTGCTGGAAACCAGGACAACAAAAAACAAACTCAGCAGAAAGCTCACACAGCTCAGTCTGATTCCAGAAGACCGCCAGTTAAGAACAGAGTCCTCACTCCTATGGTTGGAAGGATGTATGCCTAACAAAATCTTAATTCCTTTACAATCTCTCATTTCTTGTTTCCTTGAACTCCCCCCGCCCCCCACCCCCCAGCCCCCACCCCCCACCCCTCCCCCCCCCCCGCCCACCCCTCCACCATGTACAAGTGGCCTGCAGTGGGTGCAACTGAGGGACTCTGGCAGGGGCTACTCCTCAGTGTGTCCCAAAGGCTCTACTATCTGCTGGGCCCCAGTACCTGTTGCCCAAGCGGATGGGGGTTCTTCTGTCCTTAATGTTCTTTGTGACAAGAATTAGGTCAGGTATTTAGCAGATTTTCTGGCATGTTATGAAGGGGATTCCTCAGCACGTTTTTCCCACTGCTTCTTCCTCCTGTACTTTAGCTCCTTTCTAACAGGACTTGAGCCCAGCCAAAACCCATGATTCCTGGCTTCAGGACCTAATTAAGGTCAAGCTCTGATGTCTCACTGCAAAAATTCAGTGAGAGAAATAGTGATAGGTAAGAGGTGGATTTGTTTGAATTCAGAGAGAAGCACACTCTACAGGGTGTGGGCCGTTGCAGAGGGCAAGTGCTACTGTGGCCATGGAAGGTGGTATGGCTAGTTTTTCTCAGCTGGGTGAATTTACATGCTAATGAGTGAGAGAATCATCCCAACCACTGGGGAACCACCCACTCCTCTGTCTTTTGACAGTGCCTTGCAACTGTCCGGCCCCCTCTGGGTGTATAATTCAGCTTACAGATTGGGGATCAAGGTTTAATTGAATTTGACTTCTCATCTTGGGCCCATTTGACTTTAATCAGTTTATGTTATGCCGTTGGGCTATGGATTCTTTTAAAAGTTGTGCCCTGCCCCCCTTCCCTCCTGTTTCATGCTCTTTTCCTGAGCCCTGTCCAGGCCCACAATGTTGCCTCTACAATCTTCTGGAGGGACAACCAGAAAATAGCTGGTCCTTGGGAGGGAAATACTGTATAATATCCAATCCCTCTAGATATTCAGGCCTTCATCTTCCATGTTTCCTACAACATGTGCAACAACAGCATCTCTCAGTGTACCTGCTAGGGTGGTTGACAGGCACACAATGCCTGCTAGAAGTCCATCTGTTGGCATCCCTTCAAAGGCAATTGGGCTAATGGGATAACATTTGCCACTTTGGGAGTTAACCCTGAAGGCCATTTGGGCCCAAACCCTTACCATACTTCTCCAAAAGTTACAAACATACCCCTGGATCAAATTCCCACTCCACTTTTATGAAACATATGGTCTGTTGTCTCTTATCAATTTGTTATTAAGCTACTTACTAACTCCTGCAACCAGGACCCTGCCCCGTTGTAGACAACATCACTCCACCCAGCTTATTAAAATACTCTAATGCTCCCAACAGGAGCAGATAACCCACTCCTCTGTCATTACTTCTGTTATTACCTACAATGGGTCTATGACAATGAAATGTTTACCATTGGAAACACCCTGTCGTATGGAAAACTAGGGGAAGAAATCAGTGACTTGCCTTCCCTCAGAGTAATAAATGGATAAGGCTTATGGCTGTTTTACCCAGTTCCCAGTCTCAGGGCACAGACTTGGATTGCTTTACATCACAATATCTATTCCCATCCACGCACAATAGACAAACCAGCAATGAATTAAGATAACAACCCCTTAATCCTACCCAGCACTGTTCATGCTGGAGACCTTGGGGATGCCCACCTCCAGCCCAGGGGTCCTACGAGGTTGACCTACCTCGAACTGCCTAGGGATTTGGTCCTCGAAAGGTTGTCATGCCTCAACCTGCTCGGGGATCTGCCAGTCCAGGGGTCCCAGGAGTCGACATGCTTCGACCTTCCCAGGGACCCAATTCTCAGAAGGCCGACACACCTTGACTTGCCTGGGGATTCAATCTCCAGGAGGCTGTCATGCCTCAGCCTGCTTGGGGATCTGCACTCTGACCTGGGGACACCTGGCTCTCAGGTTGCAAAAGTATTGGGTAGGATAAGCTTCAGAAAGACTCACCCCTAAGGAAGTTCACCCATGGAAATAGAAAGAAGCCTGTTAGTTGTGGGACTATGCCCATCTCAACAATAACTCAGGAGTCCAACGAGAGCTCCATTGCCTTTCTGGAAAGTCTAAAAGAGGCCCTCCAAAAGTTTACCAATCTGAACTTAGACTCTTAAAAGGGACAGGTGATTTTAATGGACAAATTCCTGTCTCAATATGCATCAGACATCAGGATAAAGTTAAACAGCTACAGCAGGAGGACCCTGCTGCCTCTTTAGATGAGATGGTACAGACAGCCACCAATACCTTTTATAACAAAGAACAGAAGAGGAAGACCAAGGCCCAGGAAGGGGAGAAAACCAGAGACAAGGCATGCCCAGATGCTGGCCTCCTTCCAGGGAAGCCCTATGGCAAACCCTGAGTCCTTGAAAGACAAGGCACCAGGCAAATGCCTAATCTGTAGACAGGCGGGGCATTGGGCCAAAGTGTCCAAACCGTGACAAGTCTCCTAAAATGGCTTGCTATAAATGCCATCAATTGGGACATTGGGAGGCATTCTGCCCTCAGGACCCAAGAGCCTCAAGGTCAAATACCAAATCTTCCCTCATGATGGTTTAAAAAGACTGGAACAGCCCACTTCAGCCAGCCACCTGCCACAGATAATCATCAAAGGACTGGAGCCAAGTGTGCAACTGGATGTGGTAGGTAGGTCCGAGAATTTCTTGGTTGACACAGGGGCTACCTACTCTGCTCTGACCTCCTACTCTGGAGCCTTCTCCTCCCAAACCTGTATCATTTTAGTTTCTACAAGGAAAACAATTACTAAAAATTCACCCAAGCACTTCTTTGTTGCTGGGATGGATAAATATTTCCCCACCAGTTTCTGGTGGTCCCCGAGTGCCCTACCCCCTTATTGGGAAGAGATATATTCACTAAACTGGGGACCACCCTTGTGATGGGAAGCTATTCAGCCCCTAGAGCCCTTCAGCTTCTGGTTACTACTGAAGAACCCATTATACCCTCTCCAATAGAGAGGGACCAAAAACTATGGGAGAATAAAATTAACCCCTAGGTGTGTGACCAGGAGACTCCTGGATGAGCTCACCAAGACGAACCAATCATCATTGTCCTCCGAGATCCCACTCAGTTTCCTAATCAGAAACAATATCCTCTCAGAAGAGAAGCTTGGGAAGGACTACAGCCTCTAATAAATAAATTCCTTTCCTGTGGGCTACTCAGTTCAGTTCAGTTCAGTAGCTCAGTCATGTCTGACTCTTTGCAACCCCATGAATCGCAGCACGCCAGGACTCCCTGTCCATCACCAACTCCCGGAATTTACTCAGACTCACATCCATCGAGTTAGTGATGCCATCCAGCAATCTCATCCTCTGTCATCCCCTTCTCCTCCTGCCCCCAATCCCTCATCAGAGTCTTTTCCAACGAGTCAACTCTTCGCATGAGGTGGCCAAAGTATTGGAGTTTCAGCTTCAGCAGCATTCCCTCCAAAGAAGGGCTGATCTCCTTCAGAATGGACTGGTTGGATCTCCTTGCAGTCCAAGGGACTCTCAAGAGTCTTCTCCAACACCACAGTTCAAAAACATCAATTCTTCGGCACTCAGCTTTCTTCACAGTCCAACTCTCACATCCATACATGACCACTGTAAAAACCATAGCCTTGACTAGACGAACCTTTGTTGGCAAAGTAATGTCTCTGCTTTTCAATATGCTGTCTAGGTTGGTCATAACTTTTCTTCCAAGGAGGAAGCGTCTTTTAATTTCATGGCTGCAGTCACCATCTGCAGTGATTTTGGAGCCCAAAAAAACAAAGTCTGACACTGTTTCCACTGTTTCCCCATCTATTTCCCATGAAGTGATGGGACCAGATGCCATGATCTTCGTTTTCTGAATGTTGAGCTTTAAGCCAACTTTTTCACTCTCCACTTTCACTTTCATCAAGAGGCTTTTGAGTTCCTCTTCACTTTCTGCCATAAGGGTGGTGTCATCTGAATATCTGAGGTTATTGATATTTCTCCCAGCAAACTTGATTCCGACTTGTGTTTCTTCCAGCCCAGCGTTTCTCATAATGTACTCTGCATATAAGTTAAATAAGCAGGGTGACAATATACAGACTTGACGTACTCCTTTTCCTATTTGGAACCAGTCTGTTGTTTCCATGTCCAGTTCTAACTGTTGCTTCCTGACCTGTATTTAGGTTTCTCAAGAGGCAGGTCAGGTGGTCTGCTATTCCCATCTCTTGAAGAATTTTCCACAGTTTATTGTGATCCACACAGTCAAAAGCTTTGGCATTGTCAATAAAGCAGAAATAGATGTTTTTCTGGAACTCTCTTGCGTTTTTGATGATCCAGCAGATGTTGGCAATTTGATCTCTGGTTCCTCTGCCTTTCCTGAAACCAACTTGAACATCTGGAAGTTCACGGTTCACGTATTGCTGAAGTCTTGCTTGGAGAATTTTGAGCATTACCTTACTAGCGGGCTACTGGTCCCCTCCAATTCGCCATGTAACATCCTGATCCTCCCTGTAATGAAAAAGGATGGAACCTGGTGAGTGGTTCAAGATCTCTGGATCATAAATGAAGCTGTAGTCCCTGTCCATCCCACAGTACCCAATCCCTATGTAATCTTGGGAGAAATCCCAACGATTGCCAAGTGGTTTACAGTCTTGGATCTCAAAGATACATTCTTTTGCATACCACTGGCTAAAGAATCCCAATATCTTTTTGCCTTTGAGTGGGAGGCTCCAGGAGAAAAACACCAACAGATGACTTGAACAGTATTGTCTCAGCGGTTCAGAGATATCCTCCACCTGTTTGAGCAGGCTTTTACCAGAGTCTTCTAGATCTGGACCTGGGACCTAATGGGAAAATGTTACAATAAGTAGATGACCTACTAACCTGCTCTCAAGATGAGAAAAAATGCCCCAAAACAGGCAATTCAGGTTCTAAACTTTTGGCAGAGAGGGGATATAAAGTCTCCCGTGCTAAGGCATAGATGGACAAGACAAAGGTCCTTTACCTAGGAGTTCAGATTACACACTGGTCCAGTGATCAGAGGAGGCTGTCCTCTGATCGAGTATGAGAAATCCTCCAGTTGCCCTCCCCGACGACTTGAAAACAATTGTGAGCTTTCCTGGGACTAACTGGGTATTGCAGAATCTGAATACCCAACTATGGTCTAATTGCCCAGTCCTTATATGAGAACTTGAAGGGACGGGATGATTCAATCCCACTGATGTGGGGAACTCCTCAAAAGAAGGCAGAGGCTACACTAAAACAAGCCTTAACTCAAGTACCTGCCTTGAGGTTGCCAGACACAGAAAAAGCATTCCAACTTAATGTCCATGAAGAAGAAGGAATAACACTCCGTGGGAGTGTTAACTCAAACGTTGGGACCTGAGCCCCAGCCTGTAGCTTACTTACCCAAAAGGCTCAATCCAATCACCCGAGGCTGGCCTCCCTGCCTTCAAAATCTTGCAGCTATTGCAATCCTGATAAAAGATGTTTTTAAAACTCTTTTTGGGGGGGCAAACTATTTTTACCAGCCACCAAGTGAAACAACTCCTAAATGGGAGAGGCCATTTATGGATGCCTGATCAAAGAATCCTCAGATATCAAGTAGTGCTGATGGAAAATCCAGGCCTGACTATATCCCCTTGTGGGTTTCTTAACCCTGCCACTCTCCTGCCTACCCTCAAGGGCTCTCTCCTCTTTCACTCTTGCCTAGAAACCTTGGACCCACTGGACAAAACCATGAGAAGGATTGTCCGAAGATCCTCTGACCAATGCTGAGAAAATCTGGTGCACTGATAGAAGCAGATTTGTCTTGGATGGGGAAAAAAAAAAAAAAGAGCTGGATATTCAGTAGTCCCCAATTTTGAGACCATAGAGGCTAAACCTTTGCCACCAGGTACTCCAGCCCGATTAGCTGAGCTCATAGTCCTGACTTGAGCTTTAGAGCTGGGAAAATGAAAAAGAGTAGCCATTTACACTGACTCCAAGTATGCCTTTATGGTGCTACATGCACATACTGCTATTTGTAAAGAAAGAGGCCACTTGACAACCCGAGTGTCCCCAATAAATATGGTGATCAAATCCTTAGGCTTTTGGAGGCAGTTCATCTTCCCATTGATGGTTCAGTCTCCTATTGTAAAAGACACCAAAAAGAGAGCACGGAAGTGCCATGAGGGAACCAAGCAGCCAATCAGGCAGCTAAGAGAGCAGCATTACAGAACAATGACCTAATAGGGGTTGCCACCTTAGTTCCACAGACTAATTTGCCAGAAACTCCTTCATATACTGAATGTGAGACTCTTAAAGCTAAAAGTGAGAGCTTTCAAGATCATATGGTGGTTCCAAAAGAAGGGACTCCTTTTCCTGCCTGGGAACTTCCAATGGAAGTTGGTTAACTCCTTACATGCCACCACTCACCCCCCAAAGATTACAAGAAAGATCCTTCAGAGTAACAGGCCTCCAGATGACTATAAGGCAAGTGGTCTCCTCTTGTCCTACTTGCCAATTAACAACCCCCAAGGAGCTCAAAGACCCAAGATGGCCCTGTGCTGTCCAACAATGTGAGACCTATCCAGGAGAGGACTGGCAGATGGACTTCACCCAGATACCAGTTTCTCAAGGACATAAATACCTATTAGTCATGATATATACATTCACAGGATGGATTGAAGTCTTTCCCACATGGGCTAAGAAGGCTCAGGAGGTGGTAAAAAAAATTGCTCCATGAAATTGTTTGGTCTGCCCAGGTCATTAAAAGTGACACTGGGACATCATTTACTTCTAAGGTCACCCAAGAGATCTCTAAAGCATTTGGCATTACATATTATCTCCATCGTGTCTGGAGGCCTCAGTCTTCAAGAAAACTTGAAAGAGCCAACCAATTCTTAAAATCAGTGATAAAAAGATAACCCAGGAGATTTTCCTGGGATGGAAGGAGGCTTTACCAATAGCTCTCCTCTGCAACCATATTGTCCCTAAGGAACGGGTTGATTTTAGTCCTTATGAGATGCTATATGAGCAACCTCTTGTTTATGTCAGTGTCCTCTTCCTAGATCCAGAGGCTCAGAACCTCTGGTCTTATATCATGGCCACTGGGCAATTCCAACAGGATATACGCTTGTGGGGTGTCAACCAGGACACAAAAGATTCTAAAGAGTCACCACCATATGCTCCAGGAACTCAAGTCCTAATTAAAATCTGGAAAGATGGATCCCCAAAGGCTCAACTCCAGCCCACATGGAAGGGCCCCTACCCTTTAATACTTTCTAAATCCACAGCAGTCAAGGTACCAGGACATGACTCCTGAATTCACTACTCATGAGTCAAGCCATGAAAGAAAACAGAAGAGGGCATTCAATACACCTACAAACCCCTATACTTATTCAGGGCTACAAATGAGTGCCATTCTAATGAACACCCCCAAAATTAAGTTTCTGGGGATAAGATTTCTCAGGACAGCTCTGAAGAGCCAACACAACTTGTCAGGGGCTGTACTCCAAAACAGACAGGAGGTAGATATCTTGATCCCTGAACAAGGAGGGACTTGAGCCATCTTGAATGGGACGTGTTGTTTCTGGGTAAATACCTTTAGTTAAGTTAAAGAACGGAGAAGGCAATGGCACCCCACTCCAGTACTCTTGCCTGGAAAATCCCATGGATGGAGGAGCCTGGTAGGCTGCAGTCCATGGGGTCGCTAAAAGTCGGACACGACTGAGCGACTTCACTTTCACTTTTCACTTTCATGCATTGGAGAAGAAAATGGCAACCCACTCCAGTGTTCTTGCCTGGAGAATCCCAGGGACAGGGGAGCCCAGTGGGCTGCCGTCTATGGGGTCGCACAGAGTCGGACACGACTGAAGTGACGCAGCAGCAGCAGCAGCAGCAGCAGCAGCAAGTTAAAGAAAGTCTCACAGTCCTCAAGAAAAGCATTCAGACCCTACAGGATCTCAAAGAACAAGCTAGAGAATTCTTGGGGTGGCTGTAATCTCTCTTTGGGGGATCCTCCTGGTTATGGGAAATTTGCAGTTGGCTAATGCCCCTACTAGTCCCTCTCATCACCATATTGATGCTGCTTGTGATTGTTTCATGTAATATCAATTATCTAACCCATTTTGTCTCTGCCCAGGTCAACAAGCTACAACATGCAGTGCCATTTCAACAAGGCTATTAAAACTACAGCTGACCACAGAAAATATCACTTACCCTTAGATGGACACCACTATAAGGACTCTGAGGCTTGAGACTAGCAAGAGGGGGAGGGCCAATGTTCCTCGCTGTCCCAATTGAGCAGAAACTAGCCAGACAGACCTCAATGCCCCTATTCCCAAAGAATTATGCCTCCTATCTCTTGAGGAGGGAGAATGTTAGGTAGTTAAGAATAGGAAAAAGGAGTCCAGAATGGCAGTGGCTAAAAGGCAAGGAAGGGAAAAGCCCATGAAAATAGAACAAAGGAAAGTCCAAGGACCAGAGTAAGGAGCTCAGGTAAAACAAACTGTACTCCTGCCTAGCCCAATTTACACAGGGCAGGCCCATGGAGAGAAGAAAAAATGTATAAAAAGAGGAACCAAAATTGGGCCCTGGCCTCTTTTCTCTTTGCATCTTTTGGGTCGGCAAGCCCTCATGCCTCGAGTATGTAGTTTCCTTCACTTTCTAAATGAAACTGAGCTGTAACCCTGGTCCATCCGAGGGCTGTAACGCTGGACTATCCATTGCTTCAAATTTTTGTTACAATGAGACAGAACCCAGGAAATTACAAACTCCCCCAACAATAGGAACCTGGAATGTTAGGTCCATGAATCAGTGAAAATTGGAAGTGGTAAAACAGGAGATGGAAAGAGTGAATATTGATATTGTAAGACTCAGTGAACTAAAACACTGGAATGGATGATTTTCATTCAGATGAACATTACATCTACTACCGTGGGCAAGAATCCCTTAGAAGAAATGATAAGGGCTAAATCCCTTAGCCCTTATCATCAACAAAAAAGTCCAAAATACAATTAGTCAGTCAGTTTAGCTGCTCAGTTGTGTCCGATTCTTTGTGACCCCATGGACTGCAGCACACCAGGCTTCCCTGTCCATCACCAACTCCTGAAGCTTCCTCAAACTCATGTCCATCGAGTTGGTGATGCCATCCAACCATCTCATCCTCTGTTGACCCCTTCTCCTCCCACCTTCAATGTTTCCCAGCATCAGAATCTTTTCAGATGAGTCAGTTCTTTGCCTCAGGTGGCCAAAGTACTGGAGCTTCAGCCTCAGCATCAGTCCTTCCAGTGAATATTCAGGACTGACTTCCTTTAGGATTGACTGGTTTGATCTTCTTGCAGTCCAAGGGACTCTCAAGAGTTTTCTCCAACACCACAGTTCAAAAGCATCAATTCTTCAGCACTCAGCTTTCTTTAAGGTCCAACTCTCACATGCACAGATGACTACTGAAAAAACCATAGCTTTGACTAGATGGACCTTTGTCAGCAAAGTAATGTCTCTGCTTTTTAATATGCTGTCTAGGTTGGTCATAGCTTTTCTCCAAGAAGCAAGCATCTTTTAATTTCATGGCTGCAGTCACCATCTGCAGTGATTTTGGAGCCCAAGAAAATAGCCTCCTCTATTCATTTCTAAGGAGAAGGCAATGGCACCCCACTCCAGTACTCTTGCCTAGGAAGTCCCATGGACAGAGGAGCCTGGTGGGCTGCAGTCCATGGGGTTGCTAAGAGTCGGACACGACTGAGCAACTTCACTTTGACTTTTCACTTTCATGCATTGGAGAAGGAAATGGCAACCCACTCCAGTGTTCTTGCCTGGAGAATCCCAGGGATGGGGGAGCCTGGTGGGCTGCCATCTATGGGCTTGCACAGAGTCGGACATGACTGAAGTGACTTAGCAGCAGCACTCATTTTTAAATGTATGATAATCAGCTTAAAAGTAATATCAGTAAGGCTTTCTTATACAAGCAAGGATTGAATTAGATGCTAACAATAGTGATCTTCAACAGAGAAGCATTTTAGGGGTACAACAGGGCAAGTATCAGTTGTAACTAGAAACAAAAGGAAAACATTAAGATTGAGCATCATTACAGGTAACAATGAACTTTATCATTTTTGCCAACAACAGTAACACATTAAAAATTAAACTGGTCCTCTTAAAACCCTCTACCACGAATTATATTATTCCTGATAGTATAGTAAGAAGTTTAGCTTTTTCACTAAGTACACCTTCTGTGAAAAAAGAGGTTAGTGATCTGTTGAATTTGAAATGCCACAAGACAAAGGATGAAATCTAGGCCATTTTTCTTTTAATAGAAACTGTATAATTGTGCATTATTTTTCAAAGGCCTTACCAAAACAAAAAAAAAAAAAAAAAAGAGAGAGAGAGAGAAGAAGAACTACTCTTAGAAATATTAGATGAGATTTGGTCATGGTCTTCCATTTCCATCTTCTGATTTTCTTTGTATTTTTTTTCTCTTTGTTATTTTGAATAAGGGCAAGCATGATTCTTTTCTTCTGAAAGAGTTAGCCTTGTCAAATAATTGAAATAACACAAATAGCCTTGTAGGGAAAAATAATTTGATCCAACAAAATATGAATTTGTTTATCGTGCAGTTTTGCTCAACTTAGCACAATTTAATAATTATGAGCACCAAATGTCAGTCACAGTAAAAACATTCAAGTTTAGATGTTATTTGATAAACCTCCAGAAATTGTTCTGTGAATACTAAAATAAAATAACTATTACAAATAACCCAGCTTTATGTATCAAAATAAATGATCAGATAATTCTGTCTGGTTAACAGGCCATCAAAGGTTTATTGGATTTTGAGATGAAAGTAAGTTTTTATAGACAAATTGAATCACATTGGGGGAAGACAAATTTTATATCACTTGTTATATGAACTAAGATAAAGACTTCTATGAGCAATAGATAACTAACTTAGCAAGTGTGTTCATATCAATTGTCACATATCTTTCTCTACTTACCTACAGTTTAAAAAAAAAAAAAGAGATCTCAACTGAACAACAACAAAAATAGTGTATAATGTTATAATCTTAGATATAGAAGTTTTCTAACCTTGTTGTTGTTTAGTCACTAAGTCATATCCTATCCTTTTGCAACCCCATGGTTGTGCCACCATGCAAAGTGCCCACAACAGGCTCCTTTTTCCATGGGATTATCCAGGCAAGAATACTGGAGTGGGTTGCCATTTCCTTCTGCTGGGAATCTTCCCAATCCAGGGATCAAACTCTCATCTCCTGCATTGCAGGTGGACTCTTTACCACCGAGCCACCTGGGAAAACCTTCCTTATCTTAAATGTCAGTTATTCTGAACTTTCTCCCAAAGTTAGAATTCATCTTTTAACTCCTGTTAGATGTTTTCAATCACTATTAATAAGAAAAAAATATCTCAAATTTGAGAGGACACTATAGTAGAATCTCTAACATGAATCCTTTTCCTCCCAAATTATATGTGTTTGCTGAATTAGTCCTAGTGCTGAAATTAGGCATGGTCCTGGTAAATTCATCTACTGTAGCTAAATAAATCTATGATAACAAAACTATGCATAATTAGACATAAAGTGATATCTGTTAGTAATGTGTATCCCCAATTGCTGCTGCTGCTGCTGCTGCTGCTAAGGCGCTTCAGTCGTGTCCGACTCTGTGCGACCCCAGAGACGACAACCCATCAGGCTCCCCCGTCCCTGGGATTTTCCAGGCAAGAACACTGGAGTGGGTTGCCATTTCCTTCTCCAATGCATGAAAAGTGAAAAGTCAAAGTGAAGTCGCTCAGTTGTATCCGACACTATGCGACCCCATAGACAGCAGCCTACCAGGCTCCTCTATCCATGGGATTTTCCAGGCAAGAGTACTGGAGTGGGTTGCCATTCTCCATCCCCAGTTGCTAGTGACAACTATTCATCGATCATGACGATGAAGCTTAGAATGAAGCAGATTTGGAAGACCAAACATTGGGAAAAAAAAAAAAAAAAAAGAACTTTAAAAACCAAAGTTGGATCCTTGAAGTCATAATAGAGTCATACAATCTTAACAAACTCTGAAACCCAGTTTGCCTCTAAATGTTATTTTATGTGAATTAATGTTTGGTTGTGGTTGAAAACAATTTGAGTTGAATTATGTGCTTCACAAAATTCCAGATAATAAAGGAAGACCCTCTCTATCTCCTTCTTTACATGCTTGTCAGCATGTGATTTTCCTCTGAATAGTGACATCTATAACTGTCTACAGCACATGAGAAATGGTCAAATTATTCCAATATTTTTGTCACTTGACTGGGAAATCAAACATGAAGTGGGATAGACATAGAAAGGTGACATACAAATCCCCATCAGGGAAGGATTTGCCCCCTACCTACAGGGAGTGTGGTCAACAGACCGTCTCTATTGATCAGTTTCTTCAATATCTGTTTCAGCAGTAGGGAACCACTTCAGTCAATGTCATACCCTTCCCAAAATGACCTGAGATTGTTGACTGTGCAATGTGGGGCTAAAAAGGGCTTGTTGTTTCAGTCTAGCACAGAATAGGTCTGACAGACAACATCTGTTTTAGAGCACCACACTGGATTGGCTGAAGTTTTGCTGGAACTTTATCATAGTTAAACTTCTATCTCTGGCCTATCCTTTTACTTTCATTGTTGTTGATGTAATATACATCTTGGAACCCAAACTCTGTTTCCATAAAAACCCAACCTGCAACATTAACTTATCCTATACATTTTTGGCAAGTTTCCAACTTTAATGGTACATATTATTAAAGATTTCAGGGAGTAAAACTTATCAAGTATTTTACTTGAAATGTAATCAAAACATATACCAATTTTGTGCATCTCACCACCATAATATTTTCTGAATTTTCTCACGTCTTCTATTTAATTCTTCAATTTCTCCATTAGGATATAAACCACATATGCAAAAGGATATTTCTTTTCTTTCTGTATTCATAGGGATTGTGATGGATAATTTTAAGTACCAACTTGGCTGGGCCCAGATATTTGGTCAAACATTAGTCTAGATATTTCTATGAGGGTGTTTTTGGATGATATTAACATTTAAATCAGTGGACTTGGACAAAAAATGTTGCCTTCCATAGTGTGAGTGGGCTTTATACAATCAGTTGAAGGTCTGAATAGAACAGGAAGATTGGCCTCTCCCGAGTAAGAGAGAATTCAGCAGACTGCTTTTTTACTTCATTGGCATCATTGAATCATTCTAGTTCTACACCAGATGGCCTTCAGACTCAAACTGAAACATTGGCACCCTTAAGTTTCCAACTTGTTGGTATTCAAACTAGACATGTGGGCTTGGCTTCCCTGTGTCTTCAAGCCTTCTGATCCACCCTGAAAATTTTGGTCATGCCAGTTTCCATAATGGCATGAGCCAATTCTTTCATATATATATATAAAAAATAATGTCATATATATTATATCATAAATGTAAAATAAACACACATACATACACATTCTATTGGTTCTGTTTCTTTGGAGAAAGCTAATACAGTGCCTGAGTTACAATTGATTCTTAATAAATACTTTTGAAAGCAATCAAGAATTTATTATAAAGGATAAATTCCTGGAGAAAAATGGCTGGCATGTAGATTCTCAATAAATGTCAATGTCAAGTGTACAAATTAATTATTACATAAGCTTAAAATGATGATAAAATTAAAAGTTAGGTAAACAGGTATTTTTTTTCCCATTCAATTGAAGTGATGTCTCTTCAAATTAAGGATAGATATTTTAAAAGAAAATGTGACATAAAATTAAGAAGACTATTCAGAGCTAATGCTATTAGCTAAAAATTTTCCAAAACTGATGAAATAATCAAATTTCTAATAAATAATAAAGCATACAAAGTAGAATTAATAAAAAGAAATCTACAGCTGGATTTCCCAAGTAACACTAGTGGTAAAGAACCTACCTGCAATTGCAGAAGATGTAAGAGATGTGAGTTTAATTCCTGGGTAAAGGATATCCCTTGGAGTAGAGCATGGCTACCCACTCCAGTATTCTTGCCCAGAGAATCCCATGGACAGAGGAGCCAAGCAGGCTATGGACCATGGGGTCGCAAAGAACGGGGCGTTACTGAAGCAGCTTAGTATGCATGCATAACTAGATATGTTATGGTAACACTTCAGACATTTCAGCTGACACTTCAGCTAAATTATTTAATACTGAGGAAAATAAATGCATTTTCAAAGAAATTTTTAAAAATTCATAAATAAACTGCTACTGGTGATCCTCAAAAATATGAAGTTTGAAGTTATATACTTTAATAGGAAGAAAGGCTAGGATGAATGATCAAAGAAATGAGTATCATTTTGAGTAAATATAAACTCATAATCACTGTCTAATCTAACAATAATGTGTAACCTAAGGTTAAAAGTAATAATTAAAGGTAGAGCTACAATAAGTGACAATAATGTAGTGTGAAACGAAAATAATTAGATTATTTATGAGAATAAGAATTAATAATGAGAATGATTAGAAATAAAGTTGTCTAGTGCCTTTCTATTTCTCAGATAAATGATAGCAGCATGATTAGTTTGAAAGTCTCTTATGGTAAGTATACAAGAAAAATATTAAAGAGTCCATTAAAAGAAAAGAATAGTACTGAAATATGTTGCCTCTAAATCAGCAAAGGAAAGAAATTGAAAAATCAATTTGGGGACTATTAAAAGGTTAAAGCGTCTGCCTCCAACGCAGGAGACCCAGGTTCGATCCCTGGGTCGGGAAGATCCCCTGGAGAAGGAAATGGTAACCCACTCCAGTATTCTTGCCTGGAGAATCCCATGGTAGGCTACAGTCCACGGGGTCACAAAGAGTCGGACACGACTGAACGACTTCACCTTCACCTTCACCTTCAAAAGAGGTAAAGAAAAAATATGGAAAAAATAAAACAGAGAAAACTATGTTAAAATTAAGTCAAACATTGAAATAATTAAAATAGATTGAGTTTTCTAGTTAATAGAATTTGTCAGATTGGATTAAAAGTACACCTATGCATTCTTTTTAGAAAAACTATGAAATATGATACATCTAACATAAAAATATCTTAAAAATATCTGAAATAATAGATTTTTTAGGTGAAATATTTTAAAATAGCTAAAGTACAATTAAAAAAACTCAAAGAAATAATATTTAACATAAAAATATAACTTATAAAGACAAATATATTAGATATAATAAAATCTTTTATATAAGACAATATTAAAAGGATGAAAAAAGAAGGGTTAGGCAAATGCTAAGCAATTGAAACATTGAAACATGGGACAGCTATATTGATATCATACCAAAGAACAAGCCTCACCAATAGTAGAGAAGAAATTTAAACTTCATACAACCTATAAATTGGTCTCAAAATATGTAAAAAACAATCTACTTCATCCTAGAGC
The DNA here is from genome assembly GCF_002263795.3 of Bos taurus. Classification (NCBI taxonomy): domain Eukaryota; kingdom Metazoa; phylum Chordata; class Mammalia; order Artiodactyla; family Bovidae; genus Bos; species Bos taurus. The sequence goes on from NC_037328.1 coordinate 48,930,942, forward strand.
GTGAAATATCAATGTGTTACTCAATTATGAAAAATTATAGAAATAATATCAATATATGATATTTGAGCCATTAAAATAATTAAGATAAATATACGGATAACTACAATTCTCAAACACACAAGGGGTTTGTAAAAACTTGACATTCACAAGGTCATAGAACAATTTAAATTTCACAGGATTGGATGGAAATTATTGTTTCCATCTAAGAAGTATAGAAATAGCAAAATTACCTCAAAAAGATGCTAAGAATAGATATAAAAGGTACTAAACAGTGGTGCAGTGGTAAAGAATCTGCCTGCCAATTCAGGAGATGCGAGAGGCCTGGGTTCTATCCCTAGCTCAGGAAGATCCCTGAAGGAGGAAATGGCAACCCGCTTCAGTAGTCTTGCCTGGAAAATTCCATGAACAGAGAAACTTGGCAGGCTACCTTCCATGGAGTCGTAAAGAGTTGGACATGACTGAGCCCCCACTCACTTAAAAGTCAAAGAAACAGTGCATTGAAAATGGCTGCCTGCATATATTGAGAGAGACAGTAGCCATTTAAGTGATGAATCAATTCCACAAATCCCTGATTTTGACTTTCTTATTACATTAAATCATAAATGCCTTTATTATTTAATAACCTTTGTAGGTAATTATTATAGTTGCAGCTCTAAACAAACTTTCTTCTTTGTCTACGCATAAAACATTGTTTGATAATTCTTATATTGATAGTGTTGTGGAAAAAAAGCACTTGCCTTCCTGTTGATAGGTACATACATTTGCACAGACATTTAGAGAAACAGCTAGGTAACTAAAATGTGAAATTAAATATCTTTATGTATGCTTAGTTATTTGTAATTCTATAAATTGCTATTCATTGTCATTCTCTATTCCTGGTTGCCATGTGAAAAAAAAAAATCCCTAAATCCTTTTCTTTTCTTTCCATACCTCAGGAAAAAGGAATGAACACATTAGATTGGTATGTTTGGGATAAAAAAACTGGGCACATGCAGCTCAGCCCCCTACTTTCCTTCTCTCTTGGATACCAGCCTATATGTGGACTTATGATTTTCTTCTGCTTCTCTGTGCATCAGACTAGGGATGGCAGATGTGCTAGTTTTAGATAGAAAGTTACATTTAAACAGGTGATCAGATTCTTTGAGCCAAAAAACGTTCAAAGAAAATAACAGTTATGGAATTTTGGGCAGTGAATTTTAAACAGAGATCGTAACATTTGGCATGGCCACAGCAAATGGGTTTATATTCCGATGCTGTTTTAAAAATGAACATCAAGCAACTTCTTGAACTTGGTGACTTGCAGTGTCTTTCTTTGTGTAGCAGGACTGGTTTCACAGTTGTATTGTTGGCAGTTAATGGCTGAGACCCGGGCAATGTTGATAGATAATTCTCCACGGATCTTTTGCGTTTCTGCACATCTCTTGACAGTGTTTGTTCCAGACAGTCTGTTCAAAGTTGCTTATATAGAAAATAGCTTTGCAATATAAAGGTAGTTTCTTCCGTTAGGACAGAGCAAATTTATTTGCTTTTCAGGATACTAAAGACCATGTCTCCCTCTGGGACAAAGATAGAGTGCAGTTGCTACTAGTCTTCTCTGAGGTTGAGGGTATTGTAAGTTTCGGGATCCTCAGCTGTGACACAAATCTACTGTGTACAGCAGCTACTAGGACCATTTTTCATTTCTCATCCTCCCATGGGAGACAAAGTAATACAAACAGGGAGCTCATACTGCATGTGCCATAAGTAACAAAGTCCTTTGTTTCTGACCCAGGACTCTTGTTTCTGTCAACTTGCATTAAACCGTGGCAGATTAATTTGCTAGCTTGCAGGTAGCATCTCAGAAACTCCCAGGTCTTTAGGAAAAAGGCATTATCTTAAGTCATATACTATTTTGATTTGATGATTGTTGACATTTTGGTGTCTATTTTTACAGAAAAATGCATTTTAAAAATTTTAGTGGGAAAGTCATAGTTTAATTAAAAACCCTATGGATTTCAGCAAGAGAAAGCCCTTAAAGTTTTTTGAAAAGGTCTTGGGCCTCAAAACCTCAGGAATGGCGTAAAATTCTCAAGAATAAAGGGATCTTGCAGGGCTCTAGGTTGCAGAAAAATGACAGTGTTTGGGTTACAGTTTATGTCAGGTTGATTTTCGTTAAATGGAAATCCTGGCCTGATAAGTAAATGAGGTTGGGGCAGGATCAAAAATCTTTAGCCTCAGTAAGGTAAACCACCAGTGCAGCTTATAATCTGCAAGGCAGCTGAACTCCACTGGTCTAGTGAGCTCTAACTAAGGTCTAGCTTCAAAGCATTATTTTTAATCATATAGTCAGTGATATAATAGATCTTCGTCCCAAATATTCTTTAAAATGTCTTTTAGAATCTAAAGGGAAAATTCTGAAATGACTACCCTTGAAATAATGTAATTTGTCCACGTTGACTCTGTATTTACTCATTACAAGATCTATAAACACAGCTCTAGTTTTCTGAGATATAAATTATGACTTTAAACAAAGAAGGTGGGATATATTTTATTAACAAAAATATACAAAAATAGGAGCCCTGTTGGTAAGAAGAAATCATCATCTTTGTAGGCTGAAGAAGGTATACAACTGAGTGAGGTGTCAGAACACCCTAAGGTGTTGTTGCTATTAAACCTTGCTACTAAAAGTGTGATCCACAGGCCATCAGCATTGGCATCAATCAAGCTGTATTTTTACACTTTGATACATTTTTCACAACTTCAACCTATGAATTGGAACTTGCATGTTATGGAAACCTAGGATGATTTTCACTTGTGTTGAAGTTTGAAAAATACAACCTTAAGTGATCTAAAGATTGTCTCTGGGAATTAAGTGAAATTAAAGATAAACCAGAGAGATTTAAAAAATGTGCTTCTTATTAGATAGCATCACTGACTCAATGGACATGAATTTGAGTAAACTCCAGAAGACGGGAGGACAGAGGAGCCTGGTGTGCTGCAGTCCATGACATTGCAGAGAGTCAGACATGACTTAGCGACTGAACAACACAAACAATTATCAGCACAGGAAAAGTGAAGACATGAAAGCATGAAGGGAGAAAGGCTGATTAAGCTGGAGAATAGAATACTTTCCTTAGAGAGAACATGAGCTGTTTAGTGGCAGACTGTCTAAAGTAAAGAGGAGAGATGAAATCTTAAAAACCAGAGTTGTTGTTTAGTCACTAAGTTGTGCCAGGCTCCTCTGTCAATGGGATTTCCCAGGCAAGAATAGTGGAGTAGTGGAAACCAGAGTACATTGATATAAAAAAGCAAAATAAATGTCCATGCTTGTGAAAAAAGAGGCTTCTGTCCTTAGGAGGTCAGGAACAGTGCTTGGGACCCAGTGAAATTAATGTAAGACAAGATTCAGGTCTCAGAGGGCAAATTGGAATGGCATTCTTAGAGAAGCCCTGGACCCAGGAAATTATTGAATAAAAGTTTCTTTAAGCCACAGATAGAGAATGTAAAATAAGAACAAATACAGTTACACACATGTTTCTATAAAATTTGTGCAGTTTTAAGTGGAAAAAGTCAAGGAGATAGTTCAGAATACTTAAATAATCACTAGGTGAATTTCATAATGACACAATCGTTGTCTTTGTGAATCCCTCCCTATTATTATCTGAGAATCCTGAGGAAATATAGTTGGCCCTATATATCCTTGGGCTCCATAACCATGGAATCAACCATCCAAGGATTGAAGATACTTTTTAAAAATTACAGATTTATTTATTTATGGTTGTGCTGTGTCTATGTTGCCATGTAAACTTTTCTCGAGTTGCAATGAGCAGGGGCTGCTCTCTAGTTGTGTTGCACAGGCTCTAGGGTGTCTGCGCTTCAGAAGCTGCAGCACGTGGGCTCAGTACTTGTGGTTCCTGGGCTCTAGAACACAGGCTCAATAGTTGTGGCACATGGGCTTAGTTGCTCTGTGGTATGTGGGATCTTCCAGGATCAGGGATTGAAACCCTGTCTTCTGCATTGACAGGCAGATTCTTTACCACTGAGCCACCAGGGAATTTCTGAAAACTATTCCATAATGTTGCAAAAAGCCAAATTTTAATTTGCCATGTGACCGCAGCTATTTCCATAGCAGTTACATAGTACTAGTAAATCCACTCCAGTATTCTTGCTTGGGGAATCCCATGGGCAGAGGAGCCTGGTGGGCTACAGTCCATAGGGTGGCAAAGAGTTGGATGTGACTGAAGCAATTTAGCATGCACACACAGGTAATCTGGAGATGATTTAAAGTCTGACAAAGGATGTATATAGATTATATGCAAATACTAGGTCACTTTATATAAGGAACTTGAGCATTGTGGAGTCTGGAATCCACAGAGAGTCCTGGAACCAATCCTTGCAGATATGGGATGACTGTAGAATTAAGAAAAAGGGTTGAATTTGTAGGAGTGGCAAAACTTTACCTCTACCCATCTTAAGTTTTCTGCTGAGACTCTTTAACTAAAACAGATTAATAAGAGAAAATAAACAATACTTTATTAAAATGTGGGAGAAAACTAAACCAAAAGAGAAATTCAAAACCATAACTTGGAACTGCAGTTTATATGACAGTGAAAGTCATTCAGTCATGTCTGACTCTTTGTGACCCCATGGACTATATAGTCCATAAAATTCTCCAGGCCAGAATACTGGAATGGGTAGCCTTTCCCTTCTTCAGGGGATCTTCCCAACCCAGGAATCGAACCTGGGTGTCCTGCATTGCAGGCAGATTCTTTACCAACTGAAGTATGAGGAAAGCAGCTTATATAGCATCTTCAATAAATAGCCATAAATATGTAGAAAAATGACAGGACAAAGAAAAGCAGTTTTCAGGTTTACAAAGGCAACAAGCTGTAAGAAATATGTGGGAGTGAGCTGATGGAGTATGGTTATTTTGCAGGTTCCCTTGGTGCCATCTCTATGCTGATATGGGTCTGTATACTCTAAGCAAATAATTTATATCTTGCCTTATGCAGTAAAGAGAAAGATAGAGAGAACTTTCTCTGTGTTTAGTAGCATGTGTGTGCCCAGTCCTGTCTGACTCATTGTGACCCCATGGACTGTGTCCTGCCAGGCTCCTCTGTCCATGGGATTTTCCAAGCAAGAATACTGGAGTGGGTTGACATTTCCTACTCCAGGGGATCAAACTGGAGTATCTTATGTCTCCTTCATTGGCAGGCAGAGATTTTACTATGTCACCTGGGAAGCCCTGTGTTTGTTGCTTCTCAACTGCCTCTAGTTTGAAATAATTTTTATATAAAAATGCATATTTTGAAGTGATATTCTGGTTAAAACTTTAAGAGAAGACAGGATAAAATATATTAAGAGGGAGCCAGATAGAATAATAATGAGACTAGGCTGGTGTTAGTTTATTGAGAGAATACAACATGTATGGGGTACTTTCCAGGTAGAATTATTCAATATGTATATGCAATGAATGTAGACATAATTCTTTATGAACAACAGATGATTTAATCAATACAGAGGTCTTTGATTATAAAATCTTACTTGAATTATTAGAGATCCCATAATTCAAAACCTAAAATAAGATGCTAGTGAAATATCTGAGACAGGAAGTAAATGTGAATTAGCAATATTTTTGATTCAACAAAATATACTGATATTACATTGAATAGAAGAGGAAAGAATCAGGCTACAAATGGTTTAAATTGTTATATATTTCAAATAAGCCTTCCAACAGGAAAATAAAAACACTACAGACATATTCCACTGCAGAACAATTCCCAGTGTAGAAAAATGTATTAACATAAAGAAATGCCATCAAAGTTCTCCATTATTCCAAAGGAAAGATAGTGTATCACTAGCATATGGCAGATGTGCCAATAGTGGCTTTAGTTCAGAAAATACTTGTGTATAAATTTCTAGTTGAAACACATATGGGATTGAGAGAAACCTGCCTAGGAGAAGGGGAGTCATAGGCTTAAGCTGCCATTATGCCTAGGATGGATAGGCCTGCTCACAAGAGATTATAAAGGCTATGCTACTAACAAAGACTACCTCCTTGCAGTGTTGCTCTGCCAAAAATGACTCCCAGGAGCATTTTAAATTAAGAGTTTGAATATGCTGGATGGGAAGAAAGGCTTGTCAAATAAGACCTGATGATTAAGGCTGTTACCATTGCAATCTTCTAAACTTTGCTAGAAGGTAGGAATATTTCAAATGCTGTTCTAAGGGAGATTCCACTTGCATAATGGAGTCTGCTCCCAGATATCCTAAACACAGTGGCATCATTAACTTCTTTATGTAAGATTTTTCCTAATCCAGTCTATTCACAAACCATGAGATGTGGACACTTGGTATAAATTGACTGATACTTTGTCAAAGCTGAAACCCAGATCTTCCCTCTACGCCCCTTGTCTAGACACAGTTGAGTTTTGCTATAGTCTTTGGCAGGTCTGAGTATGAGCTTCTGAAACAAAATTTTGCCTAGTTTAACTACCCTGGTGACCAAGGTTTGATATGTTTTCTAAGTTTATTAGAAGATATGCCAGTGCTGAAATGATGTTCATATCTTATTAATGCTGGACATATCAGAGATTTGTCATTGATCTTCTACAATTTCTAAAGGAGTTCACTCATCCCAGTGAGACATCAACACCATAGCTGCTTAATAACATGTACACCCATGGCTGATTCATGTCAATGTATGGCAAAAACCACTAAAATATTGTAAAGTAATTAACCTCCAATTAAAATAAATTAATTAATTTTTAAAAATTAAATTAATTAAAAATAAATAAATAAAACCCTGGAAAAAAAAAGAAACCACAACTCCATCAGCTTGCAGAAGTTTTCTGGTTTACTCAGATACAATGGTAGATTAAAATGAAATAAGAAATTGGAGAAAAAATAATGTAACAATTTTAGACTTTAGATTATTATTAGAATATTATTTGTAGATTAAATTCATCTGGACAATAACTTGCAAGGACAATTAATAACTGAACTTGAAGTTCTCCTTCAGAAATTAATAAAGCAACAGATTTATATTCAAATTTGGAAAATCTCCATTAACTCTGTGTTCTTGAATAATTTTAATGTTGTTATATAGTCACAGAGCAGACCCTCTGAAGTATTATTGGACAACATGGCTGGAATAAATTTGAAATGGAAAATAAAATAGTGAATTTTGAACCTTGAGAAGATAATGACTTTTCAAAGTTTTAGTTAGTTGTTCTGAGCCTTTTCATAACCTTTTGAGGGCAAAAATTGACAAATTGAGACTGTTCATCAGTAATCCTGAGCAGATGCACAAAAGATCAATGGTTGATATCGAGCTAGGAGTAATGATCTTCTGCTGATCTTTCCTCCAACTCTGGATTAACTGTAGGTATAGTGCTTAAGTCCCTAAATTCAATGATTCTTTAAGAAATTTGAAAATATCTGAGTGTGAATATAATTAAAATATCAGATTATTTCTGACACTTTAGGAAGAATGACTTTCGCTACAACCTTCCAACAACTTTTTACCACCTTATTCCTCATTGTCTTGGGAAAGAAACATGACTAAATTTGATTTGAAAAGAGAAACTGGCTTATATTTCCTATTCTTTTTATGTTTCCTATTTTGAGGGAAGCAAGCTGTCATGTCTACTCTGTTCCATTATACTTTAATTTTAGAAGCTATGTTCTGATATTTCATAGGAAGCCTCTCCCTGGACTGTGATGGGGAAGGGCAGAATTGTTCTCATTCTGCAGTTCACTATTATTAAGAATTTACTTGTCCAAAGAGAAAAGCCACCCAGCAAGTCATAATTGAGTGCTTGTATATATAAACCCCTTTATCATTTTTTTCAGTAAGATGAGCATTTGGATAGAGAAAATGGATTTTGTTTACCATGTTCCCTCCATCACCTAGAGCAAGTTTTTCTTTTTTTCTTTCTTTCTTTTAAATTATCTCTTTCTTTAATCAATTTGTGAAAATATTGCTAATACAGTACTTTTCATTATTTTTGTCAAATGGGTTTCATTTGCAGTTCCAAGTTTGGCTTTCCAGAACAATTCCATTTTGAAATACATCTGTCACATTTATATTATTCTTAGACTGCTCCACTCTTTTCATAATGCTTATATGAAATTGTATAGCACATCTATTTACACATTTACTATCTACCTCACTCAAAGGAATGTAGGATTAATTAGCGAAGAAAGTGTTTCTTATTTGTGTTTATAACCCTACCTCTTAGCCCAATGTCTGATACATGATAGGGAAATCTGTAAATATCTGTTGGTGAATGAATAATTTAACTCTAGTGTTAAAATTACATTAACAAAGAAAACCTCAAGCAGCAGTACATATTAACCATCTAGTGATGAAGCTGAAACTCCAATACTTTGGCCACCTGATGCAAAAAGCTGATTCATTTGAAAAGTCCCTGATGTTGGGAAAGATTGAAGGCAGGAAGAGAAGGAGACGACAGAGAATAAGATGGTTGGATGACATCACCAACTCAAAGGACATGAGTTTGGGTAAACTCCAATAGTTGGTGATGGAGGGAGGCCTGGCATGCTGCGGTTTATGGGGTCAAAAAGAGTTGGACACGACTGAGCGACTGAACTGAACTGAACTGATCTATGGCAGAGATACATTAAAAATCATTTGTTGGGCCAACAAGATAGCCCTTCAGGAACTTCAAATGCCAAGGAAAGGATTTAGCAACAGGATCCAAATCTGAAAAAATGCTATAACGTAGACTTAAATCTCTGGGGTATCATGGAAGGCTAAACTTGTATGTTAAACCAGTACTGTCAAGAGAAGTCATGAAGCATTGAAAAAATTTACATATTAGAGGAGGGAAATGCTATTCTGTATCAAAGAAAGATAGGAATAGATATGCAGAGGTTTTACAACAGAAATATCTTATGCTGTAGATGAAAGTATGTTGATGATATGTGTACATGATGCATGACATAGATAAAATATAACTTTTTCCTGTATTTATCCTAGTTTCTTACAGGTATATATTTCAAGGTTGGCAGAGGCATCAATGCATCAATCATTAGTACACAACAATTTACTCTTGAGATGAGTACATATTTTGTTTCTTGTCCAAGAAAGTATCCAATTAGAATGAAAGTATTTGCTAATATATTTATTTTGAACTTTAAAATCTATATTCATAAATGGAGATCCAACTTTATTTTTTTCCATTTATTTAGCATTTTTTAAATTAAGGCTATGCTAGTAACATGAAACAAGATATACCAGAGAAGCATTTTTTTTTCCATCTCTTTACCCTGGGAAATTTAAATAACATAGAGATTATTCTGTCCCTTGAAAATTTGAAATAATTTGCTCAATAAATCTCTTTTCAAAAATTTACTGATAGTATTGTGCATATTTCCTCAATTTCTTATGCACTTAGTTAATGATTCTACTTGAATTAATTGTACAATATTAGAGTAACCTAGGAAATTATCCTTTTTATACACATATTCAAATATAGATAATATAGCTTAAGGAAAAAAATGTAGGCTATAAAGCTTGTTTAAGCAATCAAAATCCTATCAAAATGGAGATAGTATACTCAAAATTGTGTTCATTTAAAAGAAAAATTGCAAAAGTGAATTATTTACAATATGTGAGCAGAGTTGAGAGAAACCATCAAGGAACGGTGAAGTCTGCCAGGGCTGAAAACCACAGGAAACCAGTGCCACCCATCGATGGAAGAGGCAAAGAAACTTTAATGGAACCTGGAAAATGTAATTACAGACATAACCTAGGACAACATACAAGGACCTGTAGCTTTCTATGATGGTCTGCATTCACCTCATGGTGATCCAGCATGGCAGAAGAAACTGAAGATTAAGCTGTTCTCTTGCTCTTTTGTTTAGACAAATCTTCTATCTTAAGAAAAAAACATTTATAGTAATCCATCCCCAGGCACTACTGTGTAAAGAAGTTTAAAAACACAAAATGTCAAATAATCTATCCATACCAGATACCTTTTATTTCATATTAGATGTCTTTTATTTCTTCCAACTTCTGTTGAATTCCCTCCAAAGAGGCTTCTACATAAATTCACTCTATTGAATTTGCTCTTTTCAGGGTCATCAGTGACCTTAATATTGCTAAGTCCAGCAGTTTCTATCCTAAGTGAACTTTGGTCTGCATTTGACACTCTTAACCACTTCTTCCTCTTTGGTACACATTCTTCATTTGGCTTTGCAGATGTCACACTCTCCCGTGTTTTCTCCTAACTTGCTGTTCTCTCCCTCTCATTCTTTTTTACTGGTTTCTGATTATTTCCCAATATCTAAATGTTGGAGGATACCTCGGCTCTGTGCTAGCGCCTCTTATTTATGCTAACTGTATGCACCCCTTTAGATGTTGAGTCTTGTGTTTTTAAATACCATCCAGATATCAATAACTCAATTTTTTTAAGTTCTGGTATTTATGCAAACATCATACTCGTGTATTGAAAAACTTAAAGTCAACGTGATACCTAACAGAAATCTCATGCTTAACATACTCAAAACTGAATTTCTGTTTTTATTGCGCTCTTTTCTCACAATCTTCTCTATCTCTGTAAATTGTTATTCACATCCAAAATGAACTCAGGCCATACAAAACAAAGCAAACAACTAAACACAAAAGAACTAAAAACTGAAAGCTTGATGTCATCTTCAATTTTTATATTTTTCTCTTACCCCACATCTAGTAAGTTTGTGAATACTCTTGGCCTTACTCTCAAAAAAATATGTAGAATCTGACTATAAGTCACCACTTCACCTCTTCCTGAACTGTTCAATGATTTCCCTTCAGATTTCCCTGATTCTTTTCCTGAAGCCATAAAGTCTACTCTCAAAATAAAAAAAAAAAAAAAAAAAAACAGCATTTTTAAAAAACTGAATCATTTCATGTCATACTTCTGCTTCAAACCTTTCAAATGTAGGATATCTTTCATATGTAGGAATATACTCAGCGATTTACGTATACATGTAAGTCCCAGACACAAGACACAATGGGATCTGCTCCCCCTCCCGCTGTCTCATCACTGATTGTGTTTACTACTTCTCTCCTTGTTCAATCCATTCCAGCCACACTGACTTTATTTCTATTCTTCCAATAATCCAGGTATTCATTTGCCTCATGGACTTGGTACCTGCTCTTGCATTAATCTCTGTCTTCTTTATAAGTAAAGCCTTTTTCTTCTTCATATCCTTTCTCAAAGTTATTGTTCTATAAGAGTTCTTTCTAGCATAGCCTCTTATTTTTTCTCTATACAAACTTGACACATATTGTTTTGATATATTTTGTAATTTATTTATTTATTTATGTATTTCCACTCTTGAATGAAAGATCTACAGAGGGAGAGAGTTTTACTTTTTTTTTTGGGGGGGGGGAGCATAACTCAGTAGGAATGTTCAGCATATGCCTATCATGCAATAAATATTTCTTAAGTGAATGTTTTTATTGTTCTTTTAACTTTTGTTAATCAGGTTTATTGCACAAGATTAGTTTGGTTGGATCTAGAATTTTATATAAATAGAAAATACAATAGATATTCTTTTGGATTCAGATTCCTTTTTTTACTCAGAATAATATTTTTAAGATCCACACTTCCTGTTGAATATATTAGTAATTCATACATATTGGTGAGTATAATTACTCTGCTGTTAAGGAAGGATAATTTGTTATTTCCATTTTGAGTGTATTGTGAATAAAGTCATGTGAATAGCACATTTATGTTCACAGTATTTTCATCATATACATCTATTTACCTGTAATAAATCCATAAAAAGTAATTCATAAGAAACTATCAAAACTGTTTCCAAAGTTGCACCAATTTGCTTCCTTTCCAGCAATGTGTTAGAGTTTGGTTGCTTCATATTATCATATTATCACTGTAATTGGTTCCTCTGTCCAGGGGATTCTCCAGGCAAGAATACTGGAGTGAGTAGCCATTCCCTTCTCCAGGGGGTCTTCCTCACGCAGGGATTGAACCTGGTTCTCCTCCATTGCAGGCAGATGCTTTACCATCTGAGCCACCAGGGAAGCTCAGTGTAGTTTTATAGTAGCTTTTTAAGTTATGGTAGTGTTATTACTCATTTATTTCTTTTAAATATATGTTTGACTATCACTTAAAATTGATTATTCATTTGAATTTTTTATTTAGCTTGTTAATTTTTATAGAAGAGAAAGGTGCTAAGATTTTGGATTGTATTAAAATTTTAAAACAATTTAGGAGAATTAACAAATCTTAATTTTGAGTTTTTAATTTCATAAACATAGTGTTCATCTCCATTTATTTGTTTTCTATAATATCTATTAAAATGATTTGTAGTTGTCAATGTGTAGGTTTTGCACATTGCTGTCACCTGTTTTCCAGTGAATGAGAACAGTATTTCATATATATTTTTTTTTCCAGTTTTATAGTAGCCTAAATGAGAGGGCTTGTCTAGTACCAGTCATTCTATCATGTCTGGAATTAGATGTCACTTTACATTTCTCTTGTGGCTCAGATGGTAAAGCGTCTGTCTACAATGCGGGAGACCCAGGTTCGAGCCCTGGGGGAAGACCCGCTGGAGAAGGAAATGGCAATCTACTCCAGTACTATTGCCTGGAAAATCCCATGGATAGAGGAGCCTGGTAGGCTACAGTCTATGAGGTCGCAAAGAGTCGGACACAACTGAGCAACTTCACTTCACTTTACATTTTTTTTGTTTCATTTTTATCTATATTTACCTCTTTCAGACATCAACTTATCTTCTATATATTAATGTATTAGATACAAATGTTCTTCACTTTTCAGTTTCTCTATACCATATCCTATGTAAAATTAGCATCTACATCTAAGACAATGCCACTGATAATATACTAATACCTTTATCAAGCTCCCAGAAATAGCAGAAGTTTGAGTTGAAGCCCTGAGACTTTAATGGCCTTCATATCATATATGCCACACCCAGACCTCATAATAAACTTATATATCATGGTGTTTAATATGTAGAGAACTTACAAATCCCTGATATAACTAATTACCATTTCTTGACTTCCTATATATTTTTATTTTTCCAAAGTCAAGTACATATATTAAAATTGATTTGCACTTAATTTAGAGTAAATATTTAATATGCATTTGTTGAATTCATAAATTATTTAAATAAGAACTATCGATTGAAGGAAAAAAACCCTACATTTCCCAAATTTCTCCTAATATTTTAACTTAAAAAAATCACTATATATAAACTCTGTTTTTCTTCTCATTTAACATATTTCCTGTAAATCATCTAAAGAAAATGGCAGTCATTAAGTTTCCATAAGTATTGACATGTTTTTCTTCCATTTCAAAAAGAAAAATTACTTGCAAAATATCTATATCAGTTGCCCCTATGGCACTCTCATTTATCCTCAGCAATAGAGCTCACTATTGACAAAGGATAGATCTGTACACAATTTGCTTTGTCTTGATTAGTTTTCTAGATCACCTGATTCTATGTATAGTGATCTAAGCAAAATCCTATACTATATTTGTGACCCTTCTCACTGAGCATTGCTCTTAAGTTGTCATAGCAACAATCTATTAGATCAGAAAAAGTACAGTAGGATTAAGACAGATTCTAAAAAATTGAGGCAACACTTGTTTGTTGTATCCCTTCCCCCTTTTTCTTGAAATCTTGCCCAAGTGTAGCTGTGTTAAATTTTAATTTCATATCTGCTTGTATCAATCAGAACAAATTATATAAACAATTTAAAATAATGCCTCCTTACTTGGAAAAATATAATATTATGGTTTTAGAGACTTGGAGAAGATCCCCTGGAGGAGAAAATGTCAACCCACTCCAGTATTCTTGCCTGGAGAATCCCATGGACTGTGGAGCCTGATGGGCTACTGTCCATAGTGTTGCAAAGAGTCAGACACTACTGAAGAGACTTAGAACCACACATAGGGACTTTATTCAAAATTGTTAAAAGCTGAAGAAAGAAAAATCTTTTATATAAATGCTGAGCAACAGCAATGAAACTAGTGAGCAACACAAATGAAATTTATCTCTAAGAACATATTAAGAGTTTTACATTTACTTGATAAATTCAGGTATTAAGAGTGTTACAGGTATTAAGGGTTTTACATTTACCTGATAAATACTAGCAGAGAGAGAAAAAGTAAAAGATATTTGAAGGTGTTTTGCGGGAATTTAAGGTTCATTTAAGGTTGAAAAAAAAATTTTTTTAATTCCGTTAATAAGAGTTACTGACATAAATTTCAAGAACAAAATATCTTGGGTAATGTATGACTTTCAGGAATTATGTTGCCTCATCTTGGTCGAGGGATCATCACTTGAAGTGGGGTTATTGGCAGTAGAAATTAAAGTCACCATTATCTTGATTTATTTAGTACCATTAGAAAAATTTACCAGGGTAATATGGGATTATGAAGAATTAAATGAGAGAGAATTAGCATTAGATCTATAAAAAGTTAAGTAAATGTAAAAGCTTCTCCTTCTTCTTCTTCCCATCTCCTCCTCCTCCTCTTCTTCTTCCTTCTCCTTGTTCTTCTCTATCTCTCTCCTGCGTGGTCTACCTTTTTTTGCTCTGTTATGTCAGTTCTTCCTTGTATTCCTTTGGTTTTATATATATATATATATATATATATTTCTAATTCTTAAGAATTATCCAAGCTTATATACCAGTGTTATATATATATATATATATATATATATATATATATATATATAAAGTTATGTGACTGAACTAAACTGAACTGAACTGATATACCAGTGTCCCTTAACTTTGAATAGATGTTCAGTTCAGTCGCTCAATCGTGTCCAACTCTTTGCCACTCGATGGAATGCAGCATACCAGGCTTCCCTGTCCATGACCAACTCCTGGAGCTTCCTCAAACTCATGTCCATTGAGTCAGTGATGCCATCCAACCATCTCATCCTCTGTTGTCCCCTTCTCCTCCTGCCTTCAGTCTTTCCCAGCATCAGGGTCTTTCCCAATGAGTCAGCTCTTTGCATCAGATGGCTAAAGTATTGGAGTTTCAGCTTCAGCATCAGACCTTCCAATAAATATTCAGGACTGGTTTCCTTTAGGATTAACTGGTTTGATTCTTTTGCAGTCCAAGGGACTCTTAAGAGGCTTCTCCAACACCACAGTTCAAAAGCATCAATTCTTCAGTGCTCAGCTGTTTTTATACTCCAACTCTCACATCCATACATTCAGTTCAGTTCAGTCACTCAGCCGTGTCCGACTCTTTGCGATCCCATGAGCTGCAGCATACCAGGCCTCCCTGTCCAACACCAACTCCCAGAGCCTACCCAAACTTATGTCCATTGAGTCGATGATGCCATCCAACCATCTCATCCTCTGTTGTCCCCTTCTCCTCCTGCCATCAATCTTTCCCAGCATCAGGGTCTTTTCAAATGAGTCAGCTCTTCCCATCAGGCGGCCAAAGTATTGGAGTTTCAGCTTCAACCTCAGTCCTTGCAATGAACACGGAGGACTGAACTCCTTTAGGATGGACTGGTTGGATCTCCTTGCAGTCCAAGGGACTCTCAAGAGTCTTCCCCAACACCACAGTTCAAAAGCATCAATTCTTCGGCGCTCAGCTTTCTTTATAGTACAACTCTCACATCCATACATGACTACTGGGAAAAAGCACAGCTTTGACTAGATGGACCTTTGTTGGTAAAATAATGTCCTTGATTTTTAATATGCTGTCTAGGCTGGTCATAACTTTCCTTCCAAGGAGTAAGCGTCTTTTAATTTCATGGCTGCAATCACCATTTGCAGTGATTTTGGAGCCCCCCAAAATAAAATCTCTCACTATTTCCATTGTTTCCTCATCTACTTTCCATGAAGTGATGGGACCAGATACCTGTATCTTAGTTTTCTGAATGTTGAATTTTAAGCCAACTTTTTCCCTCTCCTCTTTCACTTTCATTAAGAAGCTCTTTAGTTCCTCTTTGCTTCCTGCCATAAGGGTGGTGTCATCTGCATATCATATCTGAGGTTATTGATATTTCTCCTGGCAATCTTGAATCCAGCTTGTGCTTCATCCAGTCTGGCATTTTTCATGATGTATTCTGCATATAAGTTGAATAAGCAGAGTGACAATATACAGCCTTGACGTACTTCTTTCCTGATTTGGAACCAGTCTGTTGTTCCATGTCTGGTTCTAACTGTTACTTTTTGGTATTCATACAGATTTCTCAGGAAGCAGATATGTTGGTCTGGTATTCCCATCTCTTTAAGAATTTTCCAGTTTTTTGAATGGACATTAATAAGTCTCTATCATTTGAATTTGGCTTCACTATCTATTCTGATTGTCTCTTTCCCTAATGTATATTTGAAAGTCTCTTTGTTTTTTTTCTGTGTATGCCTAGGTATTGGTAGTAATTTACATTGGAGCTTATGTATAGTAGGAGCATATTGCAATAAGTACTTGGAGTATAATTTTGCTCATTAATTTTTATTTTATTCTGGAAATTGTCACCACTGACTGGTGCTATTCTAGAAGAGTAATGAAAGGTTTCTAGGCTAGAGAGGTAGAGTGTCCATAAAAAACTGCCATCTCATGTTTGATACTTAAAGTCATTAGTGCACAGTTTCTTAACTTTGTATGCATGGGTCACTAAGGTATCTCTGGAAGGCCTTTACTCTCAGTGAACCCTTTGAAATTTAAGAAATTATATTCTGAAGGAAGAAATTTGTTTTACCAGATTGCAAAGGGCTGTGCTAAAGTATCTATCTGAGAATCACTACTCTTCTCACATCTTTCACTATGTCTTCTGAATCAAAAGAGCTACCAGTTCTTTATGCGGTACCATTTCATGCCAGTCAGAATGGCTGCTATCCAAAAGTCTACAAGCAATAAATGTTGGAGAGGGTGTGGAGAAAAAGGAACCCTCTTACACTGTTGGTGGGAATGCAAACTAGTACAGCCACTATGGAGAACAGTGTGAGATTCCTTAAAACACTGGAAATAGAATTGCCATAGGACCCAGCAATCCCACTGCTGGGCATACACACTGAGCAAACCAGAATTGAAAGAGACACATATCCCAGTGTTCATCACAACACTGTTTATAATAGCCAGGATATGGAAGCAACTTAGATGTCCATCCGCAGATGAATGGATAAGAAAGTTGTGGTACATATACAATACAATGTATTGTATTGTACATATACAATACAATGGAGTATTACTCAGCCATTAAAAAGAATACATTTGAATCAGTTCTAATGAGGTGGATGAAACTGGAGCCTATTATACAGAGTGAAGTAAGCCAGAAAGAAAACACCAATACAGTATAACAACGCATATATGTGGAATTTAGAAAGATGGTAATGATAACCCTGTATGCGAGACAGCAAAAGAGACACAGATGTATACAACAGTCTTTTGGACTCTGTGGGAGAGGGTGAGGGTGGGATGATTTGGAAGAATGACATTGAAACATGTATATTATCATATATGAAATGAATTGGAAGTCCAGGTTTGATGCATGATACAGGATGCTCGGGGCTGGTGCACTTGGATGACCCAGAGGGATGGTATGGGGAAGGAGGTGGGAGGGAGGTTCAGCATGGAGAGCACATGTACCCCATGGCGGATTCGTGTCAATGTATGGCAAAACTATAACAATATTGTAATTAGCCTCCAATTTATACACAATGGAGTATTACTCAGCCATTAAAAAGAATACATTTGAATCAGTACTAATGAGGTGGATGAAACTGGAACCTATTATACAGAGTGAAGTAAGCCAGAAAGAAAAACACCAATACAATATACTAACGCATATATATGGAATTTAGAAAGATGGTAACAATAACCCTGTGTACGAGACAGCAAAAGAGACACTGATGTATAGAACAGTCTTATGGAACTCTGTGGGAGAGGGAGAGGGTGGGGAGATTTGGGAGAATGGCATTGAAACATGTATAATATCATGTATGAAACGAGTTGCCAGTCTAGGTTCGATGCATGATACTGGATGCTTGGGGCTGGTGCACTGGGACGACCCAGAGGGAGGGTATGGGGAGGGAGGAGGGAGGAGGGTTCAGGATGGGGAACACAGGTATACCTGTGGCAGATTCATTTCGCTGTTTGGCAAAACTAATACAATATTGTAAAGTTTAAAAATAAAATAAAATTTTAAAAAATAAAAAAATAAATTTATATTAAATTTTTTTTAATTAAATTATATTTATAATAAAGATGTCTAGGTATTGGAAAATGCTGCTGAAAATTTCACAGAGTCCCTAATAAGTTTTTCACTATTTAAGCTTGAAAGCAAAAACTGGGTCCATCTGACCAAATTACATGTCACCTAGAAGTTGAAGCAGATTTAAATCACTGTCGCACATAAGATTATAGGTGAGTAAAGACAAAGAGTAGAATCCCCAGATGGCTAAATCTAGGTTCACTGACAGGTTTAGGAACCAAGAAACTAAATCTGAAAGCTTACCCAAGTATGAATTTAATTGTAAATACAGAAGATGTGTAACTAAAACTATAGAATTTGATGGAAGAGCATCAGTTGTAGAATATAATGTGTCTGTAACTGAGAAATCCCAGCTAACAGAGTGATAAAATAACAAACGGCCAGGGACAGGAAAATAAGAGTGAGGAGATGAGAATACTCCTGGAGAGAGTTCTCACTACAGATATTTTCTAAAAAGCTTTTTCTTATTAGTGAGTATATAGTCTTGTCAACAGCATTTAAATAACAGATGAAAGCTATTCTCCAGAAATAGCTGGAATACAATATAATAATAGAATATACAATAAAGAGATGAAATTGAAAAGCAAGGTATGCTGACAAATCTAAATATATCTAGAGAAGAAATATATCTCTGAAGAGAATTGGCAGTGGCTCTCTGGACAGCACAGAAAAAAAGTTATTTTTTAAAAAGTGAGAGCAAGAAAGTTGTGAATTCTCAGGGGAAAACATACTTTCCCTTCACTTGGCAGGATTAGAGGAATTTTGATGCAAAGCCACAAGTTGAAAGCTGGCTAAGGAGCTTGTGATGACTTCATGGCCCATTAATTCTCAGAAGGCAGCAACTATAACAGATCACAGTACAAGCACCAGGCCAACAGGCGGGTGTTAGTGAGGAAATAGCTGCTCTTCTGGGATGTAATGGAGAGGATTTTCAGCCCATTTCTGAGATCCATTACCTACTGTATGTGCAAGAAAGGAAGAGGGCAGAAGTACTCACTAATGAAAAATTGTCCAGTACCAACCTTAAAGAAGCCCAGAGTCAGTTTATTTACTGGACAGATAAAGTGAAAGTGAAAAGTCAGTCTCTGTCCAACTCTTTACCACCCCATGGACTACACAGTCTAGACCAGAATACTGGAGTGGGTAGCTGTTCCCTTCTCCAGGGGAATCTTCCCAACCCAGGGAATGAACCCAGACGTCGCACATTGCAGGCAGATTCTTTACTGTCAGAGCCACCAGGGAAGCCCAATAATATTGTAGTGGGTAGCCTGTCCTTTCTCCAGGGTATCATCCTGACCCAGGAATCAAACCGGGGTCTTCAGCATTGCAGGTGGATTTTTTACCAACTGAGCTACTAGGGAAGCCCACTGGGCAGATATGAGACTGTTAAATCTGAATTAAAAGCAACACACACCTCAGAATTCCATAGGTGGTGAAAGGATTTGGCATTGCAAATCTGAGATGACCCAGGAAACTGCTGTATCTCTCTGTACAGGCATAGTTAGTGTATACCTTAGGTAAAAAATGTTTTACAACCTATCAAATTTCTTAATGAAAAACTGTGTTGCCTTGTTATCCTAAATTTCAGATATTCCAGGTTTCACTGAGAGAGAAACTACCATGCAACAACATTCTATGATTTTAATTTCATGGAGAAATTCATTAAAGATAGTTTAAAGTTTTTAAGAGCCTTCCTATAGTGTATAGTTTAAATACTCACTCAGCTTGAAATTGAGACTTAGAGGAATGATCCTACTGAGAGAGTCAAGTCTTAGGTAGGTGGATAAGAAGTCTGGGGCCCCAGAGGAAGATAAAGAAGTCTGGGGATCTCAAGAAGGATACAGGGGTCTGGAGTTCTCAAGGAGAAGAAAAGGACAAACGTTTTTTCTTTAAGCCCAGAGATGATGATTGCACAACAAAACTACTGATCTTGCTCAAGGATATGTTTTTCCTTAAATTCTATACCAATGATTCATTTCAGTTCAGTTCAGTTGCTCAGTCGTCTCCGACTCTTTGTGACCCCATGAATCGCAGCACGCCAGGCCTTGCTGTCCATCACCATCTCCCGGAGTTCACTCAAACTCACATCCATCGAGTCGGTGATGCCTACCAGCCATCTCATCCCCCTTCATGCCCTTTTCCTCCTGCCCCCAATCCCTCCCAGCATCAGAGTCTTTTCCAATGAGTCAACTCTTTGCACGAGGTGCCCAAAGTACTGGAGTTTCAGCTTTAGCATCATTCCTTCCAAAGAACACCCAGGGCTGATCTCTTTAGAATGAACTGGTTGGATCTCTTTGCAGTCCAAGGGACTCGCACGAGTCTTCTCCAACACCACAGTTCAAAAGCATCAATCCTTCAGCACTCAGATTTCTTCGCAGTCCAACACTCACATCCATACATGACCACTGGAAAAACATAGCCTTGACTAGATAGACCTTTGTTGGCAAAGTAATGTCTCTGCTTTTCAATACACTATCTAGGTTGGTCATAACTTTTCTTCCAAGGAGCAAGCGTCTTTGAATTTCATGGCTGCAGTCACCATCTGCAGTGACTTTAGAGCCCCCCAAAATAAAGTCTGACACTGTTTCCACTGTTTCCCCATCTATTTCCCATGAAGTGATGGGACCGGATGCCATGATCTTAGTTTTCTGAGTGTTGAGCTTTAAGCCAACTTTTTCACTCTCCACTCTCACTTTCATCAAGAGGCTCTTTAGTTCCTCTTCACTTTCTGCCATAAGGGTGGTGTCATCTGCATATCTGAGGTTATTGATATTTTTCCCGGCAATCTTGATTCCAGCTTTTGCTTCTTGCAGCCCAGCGTTTCTCATGATGTACTCTGCATATAAGTTAAATAAGCAGGGTGACAATATATAGCCTTTTCCTATTTGGAACCAGTCTGTTGTTCCATGTCCAGTTCTAAATGTTGCTTCCTGATCTGCATATAGGTATCTCAAGAGGCAGGTCAGGTGGCCTGGTATTCCCATGTCTTTCAGAATTTCCCACAGTTTATTGTGATCCACACAGTCCAAGGCTTTGGCATAGTTAATAAAACAGAAATAGATGTTCTTTTGGAACTCTCTTGCTTTTTCGATGATCCAGTGGATGTTGGCAATTTGGTCTCCGGTTCCTCTGCCTTTTCCAAAATCAACTTGAACATCTGGAAGTTCATGGTTCACGTATTGCTGAAGCCTGGCTTGAAGAATTCTGAGCATTACTTTACTAGCATGTGAGATGAGGGCAATTGTGTGGTAGTTTGAGCATTCTTTGGCATTGCCTTTCTTTGGGATTGGAATGAAAACTGACCTTTCCCAGTCCTGTGGCCACTGCTGAGTTTTCCAAATTTGCTGGCATATTGAGTGC
This sequence comes from Bos taurus, assembly GCF_002263795.3. Classification (NCBI taxonomy): domain Eukaryota; kingdom Metazoa; phylum Chordata; class Mammalia; order Artiodactyla; family Bovidae; genus Bos; species Bos taurus. The sequence goes on from NC_037328.1 coordinate 48,952,515, forward strand.
AGCACTTTCACAGCATCACCTTTCAGGTTTTGAAATAGCTCCACTGGAATTCCATCACCTCCACTAGCTTTGTTCGTAGTGATGCTTTCTAAGGCCCACTTAACTTCACATTCCAGGATGTCTGGCTCTAGGTCAGTGATCACACCATCATGATTATCTGGGTCATGAAGAATCTTTTTTATACAGTTCTTCTGTGTATTCTTGCCATCTATTCTTAATATCTTCTGCTTCTGTTAGGTTCATACCATTTCTGTCCTTTATGGAGCCCATCTTTGCATGAGATGTTCCCTTGGTATCTCTAATTTTCTTGACGAGATCTCTAGTCTTTCCCATTCTGTTGTTTTCCTCTATTTCTCTGCATTGATCACTGAGGAAGGCTTTCTTATCTCTTCTTGCTATTCTTTGGAACTCTGCATTCAGATGCTTATATCTTTCCTTTTCTCCTTTGCTTTTGGCATCTCTTCTTTTCACAGCTATTTGTAAGTCCTCCCCAGACAGCCATTTTGCTTTTTTGCATTTCTTTTCCATGGGGATGGTCTTGATCCCTCTCTCCTATACAATGTCACGAACCTCAGTCCTTAATTCACCAGGCACTCTATCAGATCTAGGCCCTTAGATCTATTTCTCACTTCCACCGTATAATCATAAGGGATTTGTTTTAGATCATATCTGAATGGTCTAGTGGTTTTCCCTACTTTCTTCAATTTAAGTCTGAATTTGGCAATAAGGAGCTCATGGTCTGAGCCACGGTCAGCTCCTAGTCTTGTTTGCTGACTGTATAGAGCTTCTCCATCTTTGGCTGCAAAGAATATAATCAATCTGATTTCGGTGTTGACTGTCTGGTGATGTCCATGTGTAGAGTCTTCTCTTGTGTTGTTGGAAGTGCAGGCGGCTGCAATGGCACATAAGCATGGCCAAGAGGAGCTACCCCACCTCCGAGGTCAGGGGCGGTGGCCGGGAGGAGCTACCCCACGTCTCAGGTCAGGGGCAGTGGCCGGGAGGAGCTACCCCACCTCCGAGGTCAGGGGCGGTAGCCAGGAGGAGCTACCCTGCATCCGAGGTCAGGGGCGGAGGCCAAAAGGAGCTACCCCACATTCAAGGTCGGGGCGGCAGCTGAGAGGAGCTACCCACGTCCGAGTTCGGGGGCGGCGGCCGGGAGGAGCTACCCCACAACCAAGGAGCGGTAGCCTCCTGCGCGGGCGCAGGAGGGCCTAGAGGAGCTACTCCACATTCAAAGTCAGAAGGGGCTGTGGTGAGGAGATACCCCTTGTCCAAGGTAAGGAGCAGCGGCTGCGCTTTGCTGGAGCAGCCATGAAGAGATACCCCACGTCCAAGGTAAGACAAACCCAAGTAAGATGGTAGATGTTGCAAGAAGGCATCAGAGGGCAGACACACTGAAACCATAATCACAGAAAACTAGTCAATCTAATCACACTAGGACCACAGCCTTGTCTATCTCAATGAAACTAAGTCATACCCTGAGGGACCACCCAAGACAGGCGGGTCATGGTGGAGAGGTCTGACAGAATGTGGTCCACTGGAGAAGGGAATGGCAAACCACTTCAGTATTCTTGCCTTGAGAACCCCATGAATAGTATGAAAAGGCAAAATGATAGGATACTGAAAGAGGAACTCCCCAGGTCAGTAGGTGCCAATATGCTACTGGAGATCAGTGGAGAAATAACTCCAGAAAGAATGAAAGGATGCAGCCAAAGCAAAAACAATACCCAGTTGTGGATGTAACTGGAGATAGAAGCAAGGTCCGATGCTGTAAAGGGCAATATTGCATAGGAACCTGGAATGTTAGGTCTATGAATCAAGGCAAATTGGAAGTGATCAAACAGGAGAAGGCAAGAGTGAACGTTGACATTCTAGGAATCGGCAAACTCAAATGGACAGGAATGGGTGAATTTAACTCAGATGACCATTATATCTACTACTGTGGGCAGGAATCCCTTAGAAGAAATGGAATAGCCATCATGGTCAACAAAAGAGTCTGAAATGCAGTACTTGGATGCAGTCTAAAAAACGACAGAATGATCTCTATTCGTTTCCAAGGCAAACCATTCAATATCACAATAATCCAAGTCTATGCCCCAACCAGTAACGCTGAAGAAGCTGAAGTTGAATGTTTCTATGAAGACCTACAAGACCTTTTAGAACTAACACCCAAAAAAGATGTCCTTTTCATTATAAGGGACTGGAATGCAAAAGTAGAAGTCAAGAAACACCTGGAATAACAGGCAAATTTAGCCTTGGAATATGGAATGATGCAGGGCAAAAGCTAATAGAATTTTGCCAAAAGAACCAATGATTATATAACAGCAATGTATCCTGCTTGAGGACATATTTCTCCTTCTTAAGAACCTTCTGAATAATCCTGTCATCTTCCAGTGTAAGTTGTGGGAGTGGGTCTGGTAAGATCTTCCTGTTATTAGCTATAATCCAGTTATCTTAAAATACATATTGTGGGAGCTGGTCTGGTAAGACCTTTACAACCTTAAAACATTCTTTTGATTTACTACAATAACCAATTGAAAAAGTATATAATTTCCTTGCTAAGACTAGTGGGGGGGGGGGCATTTTCCATCCCCCTTTTGATGTCTATGTCAGAAGGTTTCTCTGTCCCTTTTTTGCTTTAATAAAACTCTGCTACACAAAAGTTCTTGAGTGGTCAAGCCTGGCCCCTGGTCCCAGGTTAATTCTTTGGAGATCATGAATCTGACACCGTTCATCATGCTATTGTTATAATATTCCATTTTGCTCTGAAATGTTGTTAAAAATTTAAGATGTAAGTTTCTGAACTGAGGAAAAATAAAGACTAGATATAGTTTGAAGCAATGCAAGGTGAGAGGCAATATCCCAGATTGTATTATAGGTGTAGTACAGCTAAATGTAGGAACAACTAAATCTGAAAGCTTATCCATGTATGAACTAAATCTTAAATGCAAATGGTGTGTAACTGAAAGCACAGAACCTGATGGAAAAGCATCAATTGTAGAACATGAGGTGATTGTGTAACTGAATTTGATAGATGTTGATGGACATAGAAAACTGGAGGTCAGAATTTCAAAATTGTAAAGTAAAATGTCATGTTTTACTTTGTGCCACTCATCTAAACTAGAGTTGAAGTTTCTTGAAAGCTTTCATCATAGAGAAATTGATCTTGTATTTTAACATCTAAACAAAGAACTACAATGGACTTAGATGGTTTTCTCAATTTCAGGATAGTCATTTTGATCAGATTACTCTTTGATGTGGGGTCTGCTCTGTACATTGTGGATGTTTAGCAGCATCTACCCAGATGCTAGTAGCATACATTTACCCAGTTGTTAGAAATGTTCCCAGCAGGAGAAAATTGCCTTCCATTGAGAACCACTACTTTTGGAAAGAGACATTTGACAAGGTCTGGAGACTTCTTTGTTTGTCAAAATTGGTGGGGGGCGGTGAGAATACATGCTACAAGCATCTAATTAAAATAGGACAGGGGCACTGCTCCTAAGCATCCTATAGTGTGCAAGAGAGTTCCTTATAATAGAGAATGTGAAAGTCGATCAGCCGTGTCTTTTTGCGACCCCATGGACTGTAACCTGCCAGGCTCCTCTGTCCATGGACTTCTCCAGGCCAGAATACTGGAGTGGGTAGCCATTCCCATCTCCAGGGGAAGTTCCCAACCCAGGGATTGAATCCAGGTCTCCCTCATTGCAGGCAGATTCTTTACCATTTGGGCTACCAGGAAAGCACTCCAATTCAAAACGTCAATTATGAGGTTGAGTAATCCTCATCAAAATCCTTTCTTTTACAGTAGATGTCTATGAATAAACACATTTTTAAAAATATAAACAATCAAGCACAATTTGAGGTGTAGAGGTCTGAAAGGCTAAAGAATCAAAATTGGATCCTAAAATTATCATCACATCTGAAGGACATCAAACATCAAACCCTGAAGACATCAAACATAAAAACAAATATTAGAAGATCAAAGTATCTGAAATATCATTGAGTTTTTCTGAGGTCCCATCTTAATTAAACAAGACACACAAAACGTTCCAAAATGATGCATAAGGAAAAGATCTGACCAGATTTCCCAACAAGTATAAAGCAACCAGGATGCAGTAAATATTAGCCTCCATTCTCTTCATGAATAGTTATTGAAAATGCAGAGGGAGAAAATGTGAAAATGCAAATTCTTTAAAAAGCTTGGAGGGCAAGGGTATAGCTTCCTCCTCATCCATCTCAAGGGCTCCAGAAGTTGTCTCTGACACACTGTTCAGTGCTATCAATGAACATTATAGAGAATGATTTTCCAGAAATGGAAATTCTACTAAACGGTAAATGATCATTTTCCTTTCAACATAGCATGCTTCCTGATTCTTGCACAAGTTACTTTAAAATTCCAGCCATTCTAGTAACTGTTACCAAACATTATAGTTTTGTCCAACCCAACACAGAGACACCCTGCCTCCTCTCCTCTGCAGTTGAAGCATATTCTAACAATAGCTGTCCCTTCATTCCTAGCTATGCTCACATTTGGCAAAAAAACACACCTCATTAAAGTAATTATTTTACAGTACAGTGTCCTTGTATACTAAAACCAGTACACCATTGAGAAATTTTCTCTATGTGTAATAGCTATATAGAGCATATTAACAAAATGATCAGACTTGGGCTGCATGATTCAAAGAATTCTAAATATTTGGCAAAAACATTTCACACTACAGTTGAAGCCATAAGGTGTTTTAGTTGCTAAGTTGTGTCTAACTCTTCTGTGATTCCATGGACTGCAGCCCTTCAGGTTCTTGGTCCATGTACAAGACACTAAAAATGTGCTGAAATCAAAGGGAATACAAATATTAGACCTTTGATTCAGAAGCTTTGGCCCCTGACCTGATGAAAGGCACTAATTTTCAAATATGATGTAGAAGATCACTTCTGAAAAAAATCAGATGACCTGCCTTTTCACCCCAGCTTTCAGGTATTTGGTACCTACATGTCTCAAGCATGTTAGTTACCTTGTCTGAATTCAGTTATCATATCTATAAAATGGCAATATCGAAACATGTCCCGTCTACTTAAGCAACTGTTTATGAAATTGTTAATATAAATACCCACTAGAAATTAATGAGTAGAGTGAAATATTTGAGGCATCTATTCACTTTTAAGAATAAGATGCAAGTACCTTCTTTTCCCACTGTTGCTGCTGCTAAGTTGCTTCAGTCATGTCTGACTCTGTGCGACCCCATAGACGGCAACCCACCAGGCTCTCCTGTCCCTGGGATTCTCCAGGCAAGAACACTGAAGTGGGTTTCCATTTCCTTCTCCAAAGCATGAAAGTGAAAAGTAAAAGTGAAGTTGCTCAGTCGTGCCCAACTCTTAGCGACCCCATGGACTGCAGCCTACCAGGCTCCTCCATCCATTGGATTTTCCAGGCCAGAGTACTGGGGTGGGTTGCCATTGCCTTCTCCATTCCCACTCTTAAGCAACACTATATCAGTGTTTTAAACTAGTGTGTATAAAACCAAAATTTAGTATACAAATTCTGATCTTTCCTGAGTTCTCATCTTAATATACAATATTTTAAACAAGTAATACATAGAGAGAAGGTCAGATTTGAGTTCCTGGGAAAAAATATAAAATAATAGAGGTGAATATAGTATATTAGTATAAGAATATTAGCATCCATTCTTATTAAAAAGTAAGGAAAAAAGTCATCGCTTTTAGGTTATGCATTTGTAGGTGTAAATATACCAGATTGTAGATAAAATTGTTAAAACACTATCAAAGTTGCTGAAGACAACATACCACAGACATGAACAAAAGTAATGGCTTTCTATTCTAATAGAAACAATTGGCTAGGAATTATAATGAATATTGATTCTATCAACTATAGAGAAAATATTTTTTTAAGAGAAAGAGGTTTAAAATATTAGGGATAAATTTTCAGAGAAGTTTAGCCCAAGTTATTTATTTAATTGAATGTATAAATGGGATATCATAATTTGTTCCTGGATGTAACATATATGAAATATCAATTTACATGCTCTATTTTTCTGTAAAATTTTGCAAGTGATTTTTACTTGAAGAAAATATGTCAGTCTTGCTTAATTACTATCTTAATCACTATCAGTGCAATGTTGCACCATAATAAAAATGTGGAAAAAAACATTCCATGGCTAGAGGACACCATAGTCTGAAATGACAACCCACTCCAGTATTCTTGCTTGGAAAATCCCATGGACAGAAGAACCTGGTGGGCTACAGTCCATGGGGTCACAGAAGAGTCCGACATGACTTAGTGATTAAACAGTAGCAAGGTTAATTTATATTTTCGTTTATCTTTCTGTGGTATTCAAATTCCTTATATAGAATTCCTTATATAGCATCTAACATTTAAAATAATATTATCATGTTTTATATGTCTAAATATAAATATCTAAAGCTAACACTCTTCAAATTTCATATATAAAACCCCTTGGATGATACTACAATTTACATTTTGTCTAAATCAAATATCTATCTCTACTCCTCAAATTAATGCTTTTATCTTCTCACTGTCTTCATATGTATGGTTTTATATCCCAAAGTGGTAAATATTGATGGATTGATTTCATGATTCTATGAGAACAGTCTACTTATGTGCTAACTTTATGATAAGTTATTAATATAATCCTGAAGTTAGTCTTCAGGATGGTTCAAGCTGGTTTTAGAAAAGGCAGAGGAACCAGAGATCACATTGCCAACATCCGCTGGATCATGGAAAAAGCAAGAGAGTTCCAGAAAAGCATCTATTTCTGCTTTATTGACTATGCCAAAGCCTTTGACTGTGTGGCTCACAATAAACTGTGGAAAATTCTGAAAGAGATGGGAATACCAGACCACCTGATCTGCCTCTTGAGAAATTTGTATGCAAGTCAGGAAACAACAGTTAGAACTGGACATGGAACAACAGACTGGTTCCAAATAGGAAAAGGAGTTCGTCAAGGCTGTATATTGTCACACTGCTTATTTAACTTATATGCAGAGTACATCATGAGAAACGCTGGACTGGAAGAAACACAAACTGGAATCAAGATTGCTGGGAGAAATATCAATAACCTCAGATATGCAGATGACACCACCCTTATGGCAGAAAGTGAAGAGGAACTCAAAAGCCTCTTGATGAAAGTGAAAGTGGAGAGTGAAAAAGTTGGCTTAAAGCACAATATTCAGAAAATGAAGATCATGGCCTCTGGTCCCATCACTTCATGGGAAATAGATGAAAACAGTGTCAGACTTAATTTTCTGGGCTCCAAAATCACTGCAGATGGTGACTGCAGCCATGAAATTAAAAGACACTTACTCCTTAGAAGGAAAGTTATGACCAACCTAGATAGCATATTCAAAAGCAGAGACATTACTTTGCCAACAAAGGTTTGTCTAGTCAAGGCTATGGTTTTTCCTGTGGTCATGTATGGATGTGAGAGTTGGACTGTGAAGAAGGCTGAGCGCCGAAGAATTGATGCTTTTGAACTGTGGTGTTGGAGAAGACTCTTGAGAGTCCCTTGGACTGCAAGGAGATCCAACCAGTCCATTCTGAAGGAGATCAGCCCTAGGATTTCTTTGGAAGGAATGATGCTAAAGCTGAAACTCCAGTACTTTCGCCACCTCATGCGAAGAGTTGACTCATTGGAAAAGACCCTGATGCTGGGAGGGATTGGGGGCAAGAAGAGAAGGGGACGACAGAGGATGAGATGGCTGGATGGCATCACTGACTCGATGGACGTGAGTCTCAGTGAACTCCGGGAGTTGGTGATGGACAGGGAGGCCTGGCGTGCTGTGATTCATGGGGTCACAAAGAGTCGGACACAACTGAGCGACTGATCTGATCTGATCTGATCTGAAGTTAGGCTTACAGAGAAAAGCGGCTCACTGACTACTCAAAAAAAAAAAAAAACAGTTGAAACAACCTGCATACATGCTAAGTCGCTTTAGTCATGTCCGACTCTTCGCAACCCCATGGAGATTCTCCAGGCAAGAATACTGGAGTAGCTTGCCATGCCCCCCTCAATCAACCTAGTCCTAAATAAATAGTCAGTGGAGTAAAGGTGATGTTATCATTGATTTAGTGCTTTCATGGTATTGGTCAGGAATTAATACAAGTTCTCAAAGGATCCCAAAGTTTCAAATTACTATACAAGGTCCTATGTTATTGGTGCTTAAAGAATGAAAAACTGTTAAGTGGAAAATATATGACTTAACCAAAAAATCCAAGAATACAATTGGGTAACTGTTAGCAGTCTCCCTTCCTAATCTCTTGAGTATATTTCTTTTCCTTAAAAGGTTCTGTTTATATAACTGGATTAATAATACAAAAGAGCTTAAAGTATCTTAAAAGGTTAAATAATCTATGCTTTTATTCCAAAGGATACCCAGCTAGTTCCAAATAAGGAACAACAATTTTTAAATATTTTCTCCTAACTGTGTCTGTGCTATTTTTCTCTAGTCTGTCATCCTGTTTCCCTGTCTTTTGTGACAATATGTTGATTGACCCCCTTTTAAAAAAGTTTATAATGGAAAGCTATCATAAAAAGATGAGTTTAATTGGTGGTACCACAGATAAATTCAAGAGTAATATTTTATGAAATAGCCATCATGACCTGAATCTCTACAGATGTCTTGCCCCTTTCCCAAAGCCACAGTTTCTCTCCATACTCAATGTCTACTTACTAAGTAAAGCAGATTTTATAGAAAACTATGTTGTTTGTTGCACATTTCTTTTCTTCTTTCTGACTTCAGTGTGCTTATTTTATATTGTACAGTTAGTGCCACTTGTAATTATGAAAAGAAAGTAAAAATATAAGTAAGTAAACCTCCCTAGCAAACTAAGGAAATTCTTTGTAGAATAACAGGCTGTTTTCTTCTGAGTAAGACTGAGAGGAATTAGAATTGAAAAAGTTCACATTCAAAGAGGTAGAAGAGATGATCCTCAGTCATGCTGGACAAGAAAATAACTAGCAAAGAGGAACATGTCACTCAGACAAATTCATTACTAAACCCCAAGATTCCTGTTTTATGTGTGATAGGTTAAAGGATTCAAACCAGATAATAGACAGGCTTTATGATACATGTCTTCTAAAAGCAGAATAATTTTTAAAGATTGAATCCCTGGCCCAGTAGAGCACTTTGGAAGGCTATAATGTGGAAAACATCAAGAGATTGAAATGTGTGGTTAATATGAAGTGAAATAAACCATAAGAATATTGGAGGAGGGGTGACGATTTTACCCTTAAAAAATCAAAGACTGTACATTATAGTTCTTTGTATTAAAAGGGTATTTATATATACCTATGGCTGATTCATATTGAGGTTTGACAGAAAACAACAAAATTCTGTAAAGCAAATATCCTTCAATTAAAAAATAAAATTAAAAAAAACACAACTATTTGCCATGAAATGAAGAAGGGTCAGGACAATGGGGAAAAGCAGTAGTTTGTCTAACAGGTTGTAGTTTCTAGTATAAGAGTTTGTGCCAAGGTCTCAAAAAATAGCCTGGGAAATAATATCTTTGGAAGAAACTTAAAATATTTGAAAATTGGGCAAATTTACTGATCTATTGGATTTTCTTTTTAAGAAGAGAGAAATAAAGAAGGTAGGATTCATTCATAATTTAGTTTGGGGATCTGAGATTGTTATTATCATGCTTTGTAATGGAGAGGTTTTGAGGAGACCTCCATAATCCTCTTCCTGGTGTTAATATTCCTGGATAATACCTTCCCTTTTAGTGTGAAGGGGATCTATGAACTGCTTCTTATCAACAAATCTTGGTAAATGTGATGGGACATATAAATCCTAATATTATATTTTATAAAATTTCATCCTAGAAGACTCTCTTTCTGTCTTTGAAGGGGCCATGTTGTGAGAAGGTGTGTGTAGAGATCCACATGCCAAGGAAGTAAGTGTGGTCTCTAGAGACTGAGAATGGCCTGATAGCTAGCAAGAAGCCAGGGCCTTCAGTCAGACAGCCACCAGAAAATTAACTTTGCCAACCACTTCAGTCAGCTTGATAGTAGATGCTTTGCCAGTTGAGTTTCCAGATGCTAACTGAGCTCTTCTCAACATCTTGATTCTAACCTTGCATAGGACTCAATTAAGCCATGACTCAGCAAAACTATGAGATAATAGATACATGTTGTTTTAAGATGCTAAATGTATGATAATTTGTTACTTAAATATCTAATGCATTGTTAAAGAACAGTGGGAAAGAATGGGCAATAGTTTGTATATCTGAAAAACAGGAATTGTTATACACTGGGCTGAATTAGGTGTTTATTTTTACCCTCTAATTCAGCAAAACAATCTTATAAGGTAATTCATGTTTTATTTTGGTATAATTGTTCTCCAGTTTGTGGGTCATCTGCTCAGTGGCTCTACAATGGGGCTAATGGTAACCTTCTCCAAGAGGGCTTTTACCACATGCTGTGCCTCCCAGGTCTGCTGCAGCCAGAGTCCCTATTCCCCTGTCAGGCCACTGCTGATCCGTGGCTCTGCAGAGGGCACTCAAACACACAAAAGCAGGTCTAGCTCAGTCTCTTGCGAGTCCTGGTGTGAGCAAAGTTTTTTTTGAGCCCTCCAAGTATTTCTGGCATTTATGGGGTTTGATTCTAAACATGAATTCATCCCTCCTACCATCTTGTTGGGACTTCTCCTTTGCTCTTGGATGTGTTTTTTTTTTTGTTTGTTTTTTTTTATTATTTAAGTGGGAGCCAAAATCCTCCTGTAGATGGTTGTTCAGCAGCAAGTTGCAATTTGGGTGTTCTCGCAGGAAAAGCTGAGTGCACGTCCTTCTACTCCGCCATCTTTAGGGTAAATCCCTGCATATGGTGACTGCAGCCATGAGATTAAAAGACACTCGCTCCTTGGAAAAAAAAAAAAAAAAACTATGACAAACCTAGACAGCATATTAAAAAGCAGAGACATTACTTTGCTGGCAAATGTCTGTATGGTCAAAGCTATGGTTTCTCCAGTAGTCATGTATGTATGTGAGAGTTGAACCATAAAGAAAGCTGAGCACGAGCATGGAAGAATTGACGCTTTGAACTGTGATGGTGGAGAAGACTCTTAAAAGTCTCTTGGACTGCAAGGAGATCAAGCCAGTCAATCCTAAAGGAAATCAATTCTGAATATTCATTGGAAGAACTGGTGCTGAAGCTGAAGCTCTAATACTTTGGCCACCTGATGGGAAAAACTAAATCATTAGAAAAGACACTGATTTTGGGAAATACTGAAGGCAGGAGAAGAGGAAGACAGAGGATGAGATGGTTGGATGGCATCACCAACTCAATGGACATGAAATTGAGCAGACTCCAGGAGTTTGGTGATGGACAGAGAAGCCTGACATGCTTCAGTCCATGGCTTCACATGAGTCAGACATGACTGAACTCAACTGAATGTTTTATTAATGAGAATGCTGGTACACAGAGATATTAATAAACTTACCAAAATTACCTACTATATATAAGGAATTGCCAAATCATATTCATCCCATCTGTATCATGTTCTGGTTCTTTCTCTATATGGATCTTTATAACTGGAATAACCTATCTTCTCTTCTGTACTGGAAGAACACATTTGTTTATTCTCAAGGCTCAGTCAAGTATCTCTTGCAGCACAAAACCTTCTCTTGATCCTTAATAGATTAAGGACATCTACTTATTCTTTATTTATGTATTCATTTGTTATTTTAACCAGTGTCAGTTAATCATGAATTAACTGCCTTGTATCTTGGCTATGGATGATAGTAGTGAATATATCATGCAAGTTTCTTGATTTCATAAAGTTTATATTCTAACATGAGATGCAAATAATATATAAATAAGTTAACCTTTAGAACCACACAACTATGTAAAAATTGAAATAATTGACAGAAATGAACTGTGACTCTTTTGCTTTAACCAGGTAGAAAAAATCTAAATGATGTGACCTTTAATTTTGATCTACATGACAAAAAGAATTCAGCTATGTGAATTTCAGAGAGAAGAAAAGTCCACAGAGAAGAAATTGCCCATGCAAATGTCCCTACAGCTTAGCTGTTAAGAATTTGAAGGAAGGCCAGAGTTGCTTGATAATAGAGACTAGGCAGGAAGGTGATCATAAATAAAATTGCATAGCAAGATGGAAAAATGTTCCTAAAGTACTTTTAAACCAATTTTCACATACTTGAATGCTGTCAAGAGGCCACTCACATTAAGAAGAATGTGCAGGAGGTTATTAAACTTGACAAAAGAATACTCTGGAATCTGGAATCTTAGAAATGAAAGACACTTTGAATGGATTAGGGAGTGATAATGGTGAGAACATATTTAGATTATTAGTGAAGACAATTTTTTCATTACATTTGCCTTGAAGGAAAGGAGACAGATGAAGCAGAGGGTATGTGAATTAAGATCATGTATGTATACTACTGGAAATAATGTAGTAATAAAAGAAAAAAATAGCATTTATGATGCAGCAGACAGGACCCATGATAGTAGAAGAGCCTTTGAGAAGAATACAAGGAATGTAAAGAGCACAACAGGAGAGATTTTTAATGGGAAATTAAAGTACACATGTTAGAAAAGTGGAAATTCAGAGTCTAATATTGTCCTTGCACTTACCTCAGTCCTAACATTTACCACTTTATGATTAGTTTCATTTTCTACTGTAGCAATCAAAAGCTAAATTTCATGAGAGCAACATTTAGGTACTTGGCCTATTAATTCACAAAACTTAATACAATATCTAGCACATTAACTTGATTTTTATGTAAATGAGTACATATGTAACCATATGTACTTTTCACTGGGTTAAATGGACTCTGAAAAGTTAAGATGGAACTTTGAAGCCTGCTTTTCTTATTTCTACTGTTTTTCTTATTTCTTTAATTTATTTATTTTTTTACTTCATATTTATTAAATGGAAATAGTACTCTTGGAAGAAAAAAATGAGTTTTGAAACCATCATAAATAAATTATTCTGATCTAACTTCAGAGTTTTACTATTCCTAAGTATATGCAAGGGTGAAAACACAGGAAAAAAAAACTTGTGCCAAATTTTATTATTTAAAATTTTAAACTATAAGTAAAAAAAAAAAACCAAACCTCTCTATAGGACATAGGATAAAGTTACCATTTCTATGCCTACCCTAAACTTGACATTCATGCTTTGTATTGTTTATATCATTTGTTCTTTATACACATATAAGGAACACATGTGATGTTTATTATCTATTATTATTTGGATGCAATTTCAAAGTCCCAGGTATTTTTAAGTAAATTCCCAGACTGGTAAATAGCTGAACCAGACTTTTTATTATTGAATTGATTTCTATTCCTGTGATACACATGATCTAATTTGCCTTGTGTGTCTATGTGTCCATAAATTTCCTTTTATGTAGTTAAGATAAAAGTTGAGTCAAATGTTGGTGTTCAAATGTTATAGATAGCATCTTAGTTACAATGAAATATGTATTATGCTATGCTGCTGCTGCTGCTGCTGCTGCTAAGTCGCTTCAGTCGTGTCCGACTCTGTGAGACCCCATAGACAGCAGCCCACCAGGCTCCCCCATCCCTGGGATTCTCCAGGCAAGAACATTGGAGTGGGTTGCCATTTCCTTCTCAATTGCAGGGAAGTAAAAACTGAAAGTGAAGTCGCTCAGTCGTGTCCGACTCTTAGCGACCCCATGGACTGCAGCCCACCAGGTTCCTCTATCCATGGGATTTGCCAGGCAAGAGTACTGGAATGGTGTGCCATTGCCTTCTCCAGTATTATGCTATGGTCTTTTTTAATTGATTTAGTCTCAAAGTCAACATGTTGACAGTTTATCTTTTAACTTAATATTTATATGTTAGAATTGTATCCAAAAAAATATTTAGAAAATTATCAGCAACTTGGGAGATATTTTGAATTCAGTTACATATACATTGTATACCACATATGTTTTATCCATTTGTCTTTTGGTGGACATTTAGATTGTTTCTATATCTTGACTATTGTAAATAATGCTGCAGTGACATGGGGGTCCATATAAATTTTCATGTTAATATTTTCAATTTCTTCGGTATGTGAACTATTTTTGATGCCCTTTTTTGATACAATGCATTCATTAGACAATGGTCCCAAATCACATATCTGAGATTCTGGTAATGCATATTAGTAAAGATTCAACTATTAGCTCAGGAGCTACAACTGGAGCTACTTTTTAATTGAATTTCCATTAGTTCATTTTGCATAGCCTTTTGTTTTTCCTAGTTTTTCCCGAATTTGTAGAAGTTATCCTAGCACCATGCTTGGATTTGGCAGAGCGGGGGGTAGTTTTTGGTAGAGTACTAAAATAAGTATCTGAAAAAGTGTTCCCCATATTGATAAATTATCCATTATCAAACTTTATGTTCTGTCCCCTTTGATTTAACATCTTCTGTCTCCTACCTGAATACATTCTCACTCCTTCTGGTACCAGCCTAGCATTTACAACCTCTGTACTCCATTAGCAAGATTTCCCTGATGGGTTAGGTAGTAACTTAATTCTGGTTGTTGATTTAATGGCTAGTAATGGGGAAGTTTGGGATAACTCTGGTGGAGTGGGTTGTTTTCTGGCAGGGTGGAGACCTCAACATCAATTTTAAGAAAAGGAATGCTTATTAGTCCTTAAGAGAGAGAATTGTACTACCACTTCTACAAACCTGAAAATTCAGGTCAAACTGTTTAGTGCACCAATCAAGATGTTCCCTTTCAGTGACTTTGGCTGCATATCCTTTCAATCAGAGTTCTGATCTTGCACAGTAGACCTGCTCAGTCAAAAATTTAACATTCATTGAAGTTCTGCTACACAAAATCTTAAATCTGGATGTGATCCTCAGTTTTCTCTGCCCTCTAACTGTACAGTATTTTTACATGCTGCCAAGGAGGCTTTTTGGCTTTCACATTGAGGCTTTAATTACTGATTAATTACCTTTAGCCTTTCATTATCTTTATCCAAAAAGTTCATGAAAGTGCTGCTAGCAAAAGCCATCCAATTCAAAAGTCATCAATCTAATCCCTTATATTTTTCAAGTGAATAATGCATTGTGTCTGCTAGTGTATTATCTCTTACAGAGTAAATTCTATCCCAGTTCCCCATTAGGTAAAATTCTCAACAATTGCCCTGCCATCTTATGCTGGGGCTATCTATGTTCCACTACAGCCAGTTGAAGTGGTCTTTCCAAACTCTGAAATTCCAACTTGATGTCTACTTTCTCTGCCCACACTACCATCAACTATTACAGGTCAGTTACCTGAAAAGCAGTCACTGAGATAGAAATTGACACACAGGAAATTAATTTGGGAATGCCTTCCTTTGAGAGGATAATGAAAAATAGATTAGATGTTAAATTTTTAGGTTGGGTGCACAACAAGGAATTTTGAAACTGAGATGACCTTTATTATTTATCTCTAATTGGGGAAAGGGTCAGAAATGTATTTATAACCCAAATAGCCAATCATTGATTTTAGGCTTACTCAGGAAGAATGTGTGATTTCCTCAGTTGTCTAAAGAAGGCTGACAATTGAAAGTTGTCAATCAGCAACACTCAGAAGCTGGAGTAAGGATTTGAGTGAGGAAAATATCCATTTCCTAGATGTTACCTCTATTTTGTCTCATTTTACATAAATTTTCAGCAGCATTTGTAAGTCATAGTTACCATAAAATAATACTAGTGATACTATGCCCTTGCTTCTTCCATAGATACTCTTTATATTTACATAAGGCTTCTTCTTTTCTCCTCTGCAAACTTTCTTCTTAGATTATCTTATCTATTTCCAGACTGAAATGTATTTCACTTCAGTTCAGTTCAGTCACTCAGGCATCTCAGACTCTTTGCGACCCCATGAATTGCAGCAAGCCAGGCCTCCCTGTCCATCACCAACTCACGGAATTCACTCAAACTCACGTCCATTGAGTCGGTGATGTCATCCAGGCATCTCATCCTCTGTCATCCCACTTTCCTCCTGCCCCGAATCCCTCCCAGCATCAGAGTCAGCTATTCACATGAGGTGGCCAAAGTACTGGAGTTTCAGCTTTACTATCATTCCTTCCAAAGAACCGCCAGGGCTGATCTCCTTCAGATGGACTGGTGGGATCTCCTTACAGTCCAAGGGACTCACAAGAGTCTTCTCCAACACCACAGTTCAAAAGCATCAATTCTTTGGCTCTCAGCTTTCTTCACAGTTCAACTCTCACATCCATACATGATCATTGGAAAAACCATAGCCTTGACTAGACGGACCATTGTTGGCAAAGTAATGTCTCTGCTTTTCAATGTGCTATCTAGGTTGGTCATAACTTTTCTTCCAAGGATTAAGCATCTTTTAATTTCATGGCTGCAATCACCATCTGCAGTGATTTTGGATCACAGAAAAATAAAGTCTGACACTGTTTCCCCATCTATTTCCCATGAAGTGATGGGACCAGAGGCCATGATCTTCATTTTCTGAATGTTGAGCTTTAAGCCAACTTTTTAACTCTCCTCTTTCACTCTCATCAAGAGGCTCTTTAGTTCCTCTTCACTTTCTGCCATAAGGGTGGTGTCATCTGCATATCTGAGGTTATTGATATTTCACCTGGCTATCATGATTCCAGCTTGTGCTTCTTCCAGCCCAGCATTTCTAATGATATAAGTACTCTGCATGTAAGTTAAATAAGTAGGGTGACAATATACAGCCTTGACATACTCCTTTTCCTATTTGGAACCAGTCTGTTGTTCCATGTCCAGTTCTAACTGTTGCTTCCTGACCTGCATACAGATTTCTCAAGAGGCAGGTCAAATGGTCTGGTATTCCCATTTCTTAAAGAATTTTCCACAGTTTATTGTGATCCACACAGTCAAAGGCTTTGGCATAGTCAATAAAGCAGAAATAGATGTTTTTCTGAAACTCTCTTGCTTTTTTGATGATCCAGCGGATGTTGGCAATTTGGTCTCTGGTTCCTCTGCCTTTTCTAAAACGAGCTTGAACATCAGGAAGTTCACGGTTCACGTATTGCTGAAGCCTGGCTTGGAGAATTTTGAGGATTACTTTATTAGCGTGTGAGATGAATGCAATTGTGTGGTAGTTTGAGCATTCTTTGGCATTGCCTTTCTTTGGGATTCTAATGAAAACTGACCTTTTCCAGTCCTGTGGCCACTGCTGAGTTTTCCAAATTTGCTGGCATATTGAGTGCAGCACTTTCACAGCATCATCTTTCAGGATTTGAAATAGCTCAACTGGAATTCCATCATCTCCATTAGCTTTGTTCATAGTGATATTTTTAAGGCCCACTTGACTTCACATTCCAGGATGTCTGGCTGTAGGTGAGTGATCAGACCATCGTGATTATCTTGGTCAAGAAGATTTTTTTTGTACAGTTCTTCTGTGTATTCTTGCCACCTCTTCTTTATATCTTCTGCTTCTGTTAGATCCATACCATTTCTGTCCTTTATCGAGCCCATCTTTGCATGAAATGTTCCCATAGTATCTCTAATTTTCTTGAAGAGATCTCTAGACATTCCCATTCTGTTGTTTTCCTCTATTTCTTTGCATTGATCGCTGAGGAAGGCTTTCTTATCTCTTCTTGCTATTCTTTGGAACTCTGCATTCAGATGCTTATATCTTTCTTTTTCCTCTTTGCTTTGGCTTCTCTTCTTTTCACAGCTATTTGTAAGGCCTCCCCAGACAGCCATTTTGCTTTTTAGCATTTCTTTTCCATGGGGATGGTCTTGATCCCTGTCTCCTGTATAATGTCACAAACCTCCATTCATAGTTCATCAGGCACTCTATCTATCAGATCTAGTCCCTTAAATCTATTTCTCACTTCCACTATATAATCATAAGGGATTTGATTTAGGTCATACCTGAATGGTCTAGGGGTTTTCCCTACTTTCTTCAATTTAAGTCTGAATTTGTTAATAAGGAGTTCATGATCTGAGCCACAGTCAGCTCCTGGTCTTGTTTTTGCTGACTGTATAGAGCTTCTCCATCTTTGGCTGCAAAGAATATAATCAATCTGATTTTGATATTGACCATCTGGTGATTTCCATGTGTAGAGTCCATTAGCCTTTGCCCTACTTCATTCCGTATTCCAAGGCCAAATTTGCCTGTTATCCCAGGTGTTCTTGACTTCCTACTTTTGCATTCCAGCCCCCTATAATGAAAAGGACATCGTTTTTGGGTGTTAGTTCTAAAAGGTCTTGTAGGTCTTCATAGAACCGTTCAACTTCAGCTTCTTCAGCATTACTGGTTAGGGCATAGACTTGGATTACTGTGATATTGAATGGTTTGCCTTGGAAACAAACAGAGATCATTCTGTCATTTTTGAGATTGCATCCAAGTACTGCATTTCGAACTCTTTTGTTGACCATGATAGCTACTCCATTTCTTCTAAGGGATTCCTGCCCACAGTAGTAGATATAATGGTCATCTGAGTTAAATTCACCCATTCTAGTCCATTTTAGTTCGCTGATTCCTAGAATGTCGACATTCACTCTTGCCATCTCCTGTTTGACCACTTCCAATTTGCCTTGATTCATGGACCTAACGTTCCAGGTTCCTATGCAATATTGCTCTTTACAGCATCAGACCTTGCTTCTATCACCAGTCACACCACAACTGGGTATTGTTTTTGCTTTGGCTCCATCCCTTCATTCTTCCTGGAGTTATTTCTCCACTAATCTCCAGTAGCATATTGGGCACCTACTGACCTGGGGAGTCTCTCTTTCAGTATCCTATCATTTTGCCTTTTCATACTGTCCATGGGGTTCTCAAGACAAGAATACTAAAGTGGTTTGCCATTCCCTTCTCCAGCGGACCACATTCTGTCAGAGCTCTCCACCATGACCTGACCGTCCTGTGTGGCCCTACAGGGCATGGCTTAGTTTCATTGAGTTAGACAAGGTTGTGGTCATAGTGTGATGAGATTGACTTGCTTTCTGTGATTACAGTTTCAGTGTGTCTGCCCTCTGATGCCTTCTTGCAATACCTACCATCTTACTTGGGTTTGTCTTACCTTGACGTGGGGTATCTCTTCATGGCTGCTCCAGCAAAGTGCACCCACTGTCCCTTACCTTGGAGGAGGAGTATCTCCTCACTGCTGCCCCTCCTGACCTTGAACATGGAGTAGCTCCTCTAGGCCCTCCTGCGCCCACACAGCCACTGCTCCTTGGACTTGGGGTTGCTCCTCTCGGCTGCCGCCCCTGACCTCGGGCATGAGGTAGCTCCTCTTGGCCACTGCCCCTCGGGCATGGCATCCTCCCAGCTTCTGCCCCTGAGCTCGGATGTGGGGTAGCTCTTCTCAGCCGCGCTTGTGCGCCATCGCAGCCTGGCCGTCCCAGCCTGACATTCTTGGTCGCTGCCCCTGACCTCAGACGTGGGGTAGCTCCTCTTGGTCACTGGCCCTCAGGCATGGTGTCCTCCTGGCTTCTGCCCCTGACCTCAGATGTGTGGTAGCTCCTCTCGGCCGTGCTTGTGCACCATCACAGACGTCCGCTCTCTGTGCGCCATTGCAACTGGACTCCATAATTCATGTCTCTAATCCCTATCTTTCCTCAGAGTCCCAGGGTTACATATCTATCAGCTTGTTGGATAAATCCACTTTAAAGACTAAAAGTAATTTTAAATTAAACTTCAAACAGTAAAAAGAACAAATTTTGTTTTCATTAGTTATCCTAATCTGAATGTTTGTCTACCAGTTTTCTTATTGTCAGCAAACGTCATTACTCACACGCTAGTAAAGTAATGCTCAAAATTCTCCAAGCCAGGCTTCAGCAATATGTGAACCGTGAACTTCCTGATGTTCAAGCTGGTTTTAAAAAAGGCAGAGGAACCAGAGATCAAATTGCCAACATCCGCTGGATCACTGAAAAAGCAAGAGAGTTCCAGAAAAACACCTATTTCTGCTTTATTGACTATGCCAAAGCCTTTGACTGTGTGGATCACAATAAACTGTGGAAAAGTCTTTAAGAAATGGGAATACCAGACCACCTGACCTGCCTCTTGAGAAATCTGTATGCAGGTCAGGAAACAACAGTTAGAACTGGACATGGAACAACAGACTGGTTCCAAATAGGAAAAGGAGTATGTCAAGGCTGTATATTGTCACCCTGCTAATTTAACTTCTATGCAGAGTACATCATGAGAAACGCTGTGCTGGAAGAAGCACAAGCTGGAATCAAGATTGCTGGGAGAAATATCAATAACCTCAGATATGCAGATGACACCACCCTTATGGCAGAAAGTGAAGAGGAACTCAAAAGCCTCTTGATGAAAGTGAAAGTGGAGAGTGAAAAAGTTGGCTTAAAGCTCAACATTCAGAAAATGAAGATCATGGTATCTGGTCCCATCACTTCATGGGAAATAGATGGGGAAACAGTGTCAGACTTTATTTTTTTGGACTCAAAAATCACTGCAGATGGTGACTTCAGCCATGAAATTAAAAGATGCTTAATCCTTGGAAGAAAAGCTATGACCAACCTAGATAGTATATTGAAAAGCAGAGACATTACTTTGTCAACAAAGGTTCGTCTAGTCAAGGCTATGGTTTTTCCTGTGGTCATGTATGGATGTGAGAGTTGGACTGTGAAGGAAGCTGAGCGCCGAAGAATTGATGCTTTTGAACTGTGGTGTTGGAGAAGACTCTTGTGAGTCCCTTGGACTGCAAGGAGATCCCACCAGTCCATTCTGAAGGAGATCAGCCCCGAGATTTCTTTGGAAGGAATGATGCTAAAGCTGAAACTCCACCTCATGCGAAGAGTTGACTCATTGGAAAAGACTCTGATGCTGGGAGGGATTGGGGGCAGGAGGAGAAGGGGACGACAGAGGATGAGATGGCTGGATGGCATCACTGACTCAATGGACATGAGTCTCAGTGAACTCCGTGAGTTGGTGATGGACAGGGAAGCCTGGCATGCTGCGATTCATAGGGTCGCAAAGAGTTGGACACGACTGAGTGACTGAACTGAAGTGAAAAATCATACCAGAAGTCCTAGAGCCATCATTAGCACCTACCTTGTCCTCACCCCATATCCAAAGATTACCAATTTTCTCTACTGTGCTTACCTCTTTTTTAGCCACCATGGTTCTTCTCTAAGTGGTAGTAATACTATAGTTATTGATATTTTGATTCTATTTTGCCTCTTCATCTCTTTGTCTATTTAGCATTGAGAGTAAATTTCATAAAGCATATATCAGATAGCATCACTCTCATTTTTAAAATAGTATGGTGGTTTGTCATAACATTATGCATAAATTACTAACTCCTTTTCATGGTCCACTAAAACCATGTTAATGTGCCTTCCTTATCTGGTCTTCCTTATACTATTGCTCCATATTTTTATTCTACCTGCCACTTTTCATTGCCACAAT
This sequence comes from Bos taurus, assembly GCF_002263795.3. Taxonomy (NCBI): domain Eukaryota; kingdom Metazoa; phylum Chordata; class Mammalia; order Artiodactyla; family Bovidae; genus Bos; species Bos taurus. Next base: position 48,973,899 of record NC_037328.1, read on the forward strand.
TTCTTTCACATAGTAGTTTTTTCACATACTTTTTTCTTTTTTGGTTTCAAACTTTCTCTAAATCTTGGCTTGGATGATCCCCATGCATTTTTAAGAACTTACCATGTTGCATTCTCAGTGTTCTTACTTGATGCTCTTTTTGGGCAGTGCTTCTACCCCTGAAGGCTACTATCCTCTATAATTGGATTGTGATCATTTGTATAATTTATCACAGTTTATCATTTTATACTTTTGAGTTTCTGATTGTCTCTCTAATAAACTAATATGCTTTTTTGTATTGTCACCATTTGCCTAGAATACAGAGTTTTATTATGTATTTCAGGAATATTTCTTAAATATTACTTTAATAAATATTGTTTTTCAAAAATGAATCATAGAAAGTTTGTACCCTCATGAAAACTTCTACATTGAGCACCCTATATATCCTGAAGAAAGTAACATTTGTTTTTCAAATAAATCATGTTTAGATATATGAACAAGCCCCTTCCAAGTAAAGTTTCTATAGTCATATTTAGAATACAGTCTAGAGTGTAGCCATCAAAGTTTAGTGAAATCAACATTTCAGATATGATTTATTTATGATTCTAACATTTGAAACCTTGCTAGGCTTATTTGACAACAAAACTCCTCATTGGAAGACTGCAAGAAAATTTACAATATTTAGGATTTTCAGGAAATAATTTTATTTATGCTGTTGCAATCTAAACAAATTATTTATGTGGTATATTATTTTTAGCAATGCTCCAAAATTTAAATATTTCACAATTGAAATTCATATTTTGGAAATTAGATTAGTCATTCAGTTATGTGTTCTGTTGTATTTTGTATTTTTATACCTCGTTATTATTGATGCCATATATTTTCCTGTTTTTCTTTGATTGGTGTATCTTCCTTTTCAGTCATTTTCTGCATTTTGATAGTTAAAGATAGTCGTATATAACTATGTGTAAGTGTCACAGCTCAAAATCATCCATTATATTATTTTGTATATTCAACATTGACTTTATTCCATTCACTCTCTTAATGTAGATGAGACTATCTTCTTCCAGGATCATTTTGCAGATTTCTCAAGTGATTTCACTCATACTGTTCTCTATAGACCTGGATTAACCACAATTTCCTACTTGTCATTCATTGATTTGGGCTATTTGAACATTTTCCAGTCACTGTAATTTGATTCTTTATATAACCAATTCTTAGGACTACACCTCTCTTTCTTTCTCTCAAAATCGCTCACTTGTATCCGACTCTTTTGACCCCATAGACTGTAGCCCACCAGGCTCTTCTGTCCATAAAGTTCTTTGGCAAGAATACTGGAGTGGGTAGCCATTCCCTTCTCCAGGTGATCTTCCCAATCCAGAGATTGAACCCAGATCTCACGTGTTATAGGCAGATTCTTTACCTTCAGAGCCACCAGGGAAGCATGTATGGAGTACCTACTATATTCTAATCATTGTTCTAGCCACTGAGGTTACTTCAGCCAAAGAGAACACATAAAAATCCTCCCTTTAAGAAGTAAATATTTTAGTTAAGGGGGATAGACACATAATAGACTATAATAAATGAGACAATAATTGCTATATTTTAAAAAAGAAATTTGGTAAAAGGAATTGGGAATGCCATGGTAGTGGAGGAGGAGAACAATACTATTTTTAAACAGTTAATAATTAACTCTTTTTCATGAGAAAAGGTACCATTGAACAGACTTTAAATTAGTGAACAAAGGAGCTATATGAATATGAGGAGGAAAAGCATTCCAATTAGAGGGAACACGTAGTGAAAAGGTTCTAAGCATCCCCGACATTTCTAGAAAAAACACCAGAGACCAGTGTGGAAAGGATAGGATTGAACGAGAAGAGATCAGGAAATAAATAATAAGTATGTGACTAGAAGTGGGAGCAGGATTGATTCCTTAAGGTCCTAAACCTATAATAAGGATTTTCATTTTTATTCTGTGTCAAAATGGGAACCAGTAGAGGATTCTTGGTAAAGGAATGATGTGTTTTGATTTTTTAAAGCCCACTTTGGGTGCTGGATAAGAACCTATTTTAAAAATCTGGGTAGAAGAAATTTGTAGCTTTGGCCAGGAGGAAAATAGTGAAAATAGATTCTGCACATATTTGAATCCAGAGCCAAAATAATTTATTTAAGAAATGGTTTCAGTTCAGTTCAGTTCAGTCGCTCAGTTGTGTCCAACTCTTTGTGACCCCCTGGACTGCAGCATGCCAGGCCTCCCTGTCCATCGCCAACTCTCAGAGTTTACTCAAACCCATATCCATTGAGTCAGTGATGCCATCCAACCATCTCATCCTCTGTCATCCCCTTCTCCTCCTGCCTTCAATCTTTTCTATCATCAGGCTCTTTTCAAATGAGTCAGTTCTTCGCATCAGGTGGCCAAAGTATTGGCGCTTCAGCTTCAGCATCAGTCCTTCCAATGAGTATTCAGGACTGATTTTCTTTAGGATGGACTGGTTGGCTCCCCTTGTAGTCCAAGGGACTCTCAAGAGTCTTCTCCAACACCACAGTTCAAAAGAATCAGTTTTTGGTTCTCAGCTTTCTTTATAGTATAACTCTCACATCCATACATGGCTACTGGAAAAACCATAGAAGAAATGTTACTAGTCAGTGAATAAAATATACTTTATCTCTTTTAAATGGGAATACATTTCAGCTTATTTTATTTCACATTTAAAAGCTACCTACCACAGGAACATTTAGTACTTTACAGAATGACTAAAGAAAATATAGATAATAACCATCATGACACAAAACGATAGAACCATGTATAGTTCTATTGCCAAAGACAATATTTTCATAGGATAAATAAATAAATGTATGTATTTTGTTGTTGTTGTTCAGTCTCTAAGTCATGTCCAACTCTTTGCGACCCCATGAATAGCTACACACTAAGATTCCCTGTCCTTCACCATCTCCCTGAGTTTGCTCAAACTCATGTCCGTTGAGTCAGTATGTATTTCTTAATCATCTATTTTTCAAAACTAGACTAAAATTTTTCAGTTAGGTTAAATTTTATAAGTGATTTGAGTATCCATGGACAAACAACAGTACACATGTTTTATAGATACACCTGAATCTGTAAATAAATAGATTGAAGATATATCAGTTTTGTTACAGCAGAAGGGGAAATAAAGGTACATTACATTTTTTAGGTATTCGGTAGTAATAACTCATCAACTCCTTGTGGCAATAATGATTCCCTTCATTCAAAATTTAAAAATATATATATTTTTTGAGGATAAATTGACTGCTAATGGCCTCATCTTTCAAATAAGTAATGTTTTCCCTCCAGTTAAATTATCTCATTAGATATTCCTACCAACAAAGAGGAGAAATGACAACTGTTATTTTCCAAGTAGGGAAAACCAATAACCAAAATACTTTTTAAAAAGATATAATTTGAATGTGTTCATAGTTTTGACACAAAATAATAAGCTTGTTCTAGTGCTTAGTCACTCAGTCATGTCCGACTCTTTGCGACTCCCTGGATTGTAGCCTGCCAGACTCCTCTGTCCATGGGTTTCTCCAGGCAAGAATACTGAAGTGGGTTGACATGCCCTTCTCCAGGGTAATAAGCTTACATATCTCCAAAAAATGGATGTAACTGACCTCAATACATGTAAGTAATTAACTTGATTAGAGTAATTACCTTTAGTGCCCAGAAATACACAAATGCTTAAACATATACATATCTTCCATTTAGCATTCAAGTTCTAATAAGTTATTTATAGACATCTAGGACATTAATTTTCTTTACTTTTAATTTCTTTTTTCTCTCTGTCAGTCTCTCTTCTGCTATCTGCTTTTTTTGTTTGTTTGGATTATCCACTTTTCTAAAAATTTGTAGTGAATCAGAAATTATCTAAAAATTAAAAGTGAGCTAGAAAATTATACCTGTGGGTCAGCTGGCAAAGAATCTGCCTGCAATGTGGGAGACCTGAGTTCTATCCCTGGGTTGGGAAGATCTCTTGGAGAAGGCAAAGGCTACCCAGTCCAGTATTCTGGCCTGGAGAATTCCATGGACTCCATAGTCCATGGGATTGCAAACAGTTGGACATGACTGAGCAACTTTAACTTTCATTATCACTTTCAATCAATACAATGTAGGCATTTTATTTAAGATCATTGAAATAAGTAATTTATATATATATTTATATATTGTATTGAAGTATAGCTGTTTTACAGTATTGTGTTAGTTTCAGGTGTATGGCTGTACAAAAATGTGATTCAGTTATATATATATATATATATATATATATATATATATATTTCAAATTTTTTCCACTATTACAAGATATTGAATAGGGTTTCCTGTGCCAGAGAGTAAATCCTTCTTTATTTTATATGTGTGTGTGTGTGTGTGTGTGTGTGTGTGTGTGTTCATGAGTGTGTGTGTGTGTCTGTTAATGCCATACATCTAATTTATCCCATACCCTTTTTGCCCTTTGGTAACTATAAGTTTGTTTTCTATGTCAGTGAACCTGTTTCTGTTTTCAGAATAAATTCATTTATATCATCTCTTTAGATATCAGTGACACCTGTTTTTCTCTATCAGACTTACTTCACTTACTATAGTATTCTCTAGGCCCAACTATGCTGCAAATGGCATTATTTCATTTTTATCCATTCATCTGTTGATGAACACAGTTTGCTCCCATGTCTTCAGGTCAGTCGATCAGTGGTGTCCGACTGTTTGCGACCCCATGGAAGGCAGCACGTCAGGCTTCCCTGACCATTACCAACTCCTGAAGCTTACTCAAACTCATGTCCATTGAGTCAGTGATGCCGTCCAACCATCGCATCCTCTGTCATCCCCTTCTCCCACCTTCAATCTTTCCAGCATCAGGGTCTTTTCTAATGAGTCAGTTCTTTGCATCAGGCAATCAAAGTATTATAACTTCAGCTTCAGCATGAGTCCTTCCAATAAATATTCAGGACTGATTTCCTTTAGGATGGACTGGTTGTATCTCCTTGCAGTCCAAGAGACTCTCAAGAGTCTTCTCCAACATCAAAGTGCAAAAGCATCAATTCTTCAGTGCTCAGCTTTCTTTATTGTCCAGCTCTCACATTCGTACATGACCACAGGAAAAACCATAGTTTTGACTAGATAGTCCTTTGTTGACACAGTGATGTCTCTGCTTTTTAATATTCTGTCTAGGTTTGTCATAGCTTTTCTTCCAAGGAGCAAATGTCTTTTAATTTCATAGCTTCAGTCACCATCTGCAATGATTTTGGAGTCCACAAAAAAAACTAACATCTATAACTTTTTCCATTGTTTCCCCATCTATTTGCTGTGAAGTGACGGGACCAGGTGCCATGATTTTAGTTTTCAGAATATTGAGTTTTAAGCCAACTTTTTCACTCTCCTCTTTCACTTGCATCAAGAGGCTCTTTAGTTCTTCTTCTCTTTCTGCCATAAGGGTGGTGTCATCTGCATATCTGAGGTTATTGATATTTCTCCCAGCAATCTTGATTGCAGCTTGTGCTTCATCCAGCCTGGCATTTTGTATAATGCATTCTGCATATAAGTTAAACAAACAGGGTATAATACACAGCCTTGATGTACTCCTTTCCCAATTTGGAACCAGTCTGTTGTTCCATGTCCAGTTTTAACTGTTGCTTTTTGATATGCACACAGATTTCTCAGGAGGCAGGTCTGGTGGTCTGATATTCCCATCTCTTGAGGAATTTTCCACAGCTTGTTGTGATCCACACAGTCAAAGGCTTTGGTATAGTCAATAAAGAAGAAGTAGATGTTTTTCTGGAATTCTCTTGCTATTTTGATGATCCAGTGGATGTTGGAAATTTTATCTCTGGTTCCTCTGCCTTTTCTAAATCAGCTTGAACATCTGGAAGTTCTCAGTTCAAGTACTGTTGTAGCCCAGCTTGGAGAATTTTGAGCATTACCTTGCTAGCGTGTTAGATGAGTGTAATTGTGTGGTAAGTTTGAATATTCTTTGGCATTACCTTTCTTTGGGATTGGAATGAAATATGACTTTTTCCTGTGACCATTCCTGTGGCCATTGCTGAGTTTTCCAGATGCTGGCATATTGCGTGCAGCACTTTCACAGCATCATCTTTTAGGATTTGAAATAGCTCAACTGGAATTCCAGCACCTCCACTACCTTTGTTCATAGTGATGCTTCCTAAGGCCCCTTTGACTTTGAATTCCAGGATGTCTGGCTCTAGATGAGTGATCACACCATCGTGGTTATCTGGGTCATAAAGATCTTTTTTGTATAGTTCTTCTGTGTATTCTTGCTACCTCATCTTAATATCTTCTGCTTCTGTTAGGTCTATAACATTTCCTTTTTTTATTGTGCCCACCTTTGCATTGGAAATATTCACTTGCTATCTCTAATTTTCTTGAAGAGATCTGGAATGCAAAAGTAGGAAGTCAAGAGATACCTATAGTAACAGGCAAATTTGGCCTTGGAGTACAAAACAAAGCAGGGCAAAGACTCAGAGTTTTGCCAAGTGAACGCACTGGTCATAGCAAAGACCCTTTTCCAACAAAACAAGAGAAGACTCTACACGTGGACATCACTAGAAGGTCAATACCGAAATCAGATTGATTATTTTCTTTGCAGCCAAAGATGGAGAAGCTCTATACAGTCAGCAAAAACAGACTGGGAGCTGACTGTGGCTCAGATCATGAGCTCTTTATTGCCAAATTCAGACTCAAATTGAAGAAAGTAGGGGACACCACTGGACCATGTCTTGGGTTTTCTAAATTGTACTTCTATGAATATTGAGTATGCTGCTACTGCTAAGTTGCTTCAGTTGTGTCTGATTCTGTGCAACCCCAGAGATGGCAGCCCTCCAGGCTCCCCCGTCCCTGGGATTCTCCAGGCAAGAATACTGGAGTGGGTTGCCTTTTCGTTCTCCAATGCATGAAAGTGGAAAGTGAAAGTCAAGTCGTTCAGTCGTGTCCAACTCTTCATGACCCCATGGACTGAGTATACATATACCTTTCCTTTTTCTGGATATATATGTCCAGGAGTGGCTGCTAGATCCTATGGTAGTTCTGTTTTTAGTTTTTTTTTTTTTTTTTAAGAATTCCAATACTGTTTTCCATAGTGGCTACATCAATTTATATTCCCACCAACACTGTAGAAGTGTTCCCATTCTCCAGTTTGTCCCACAGGGACAGAGTACTCCTCTTTTCACTTTGACTTTGAGTTTAGCTATGCTATTTGTTTGCTGAAGGGGTTGCTAGTGGATGTGTTTGCACAATTGGATTTTTATATTTCCATTAATGCCACGAGAAGAGTTTTCTTCACGTACCAGCAGTGTCTTCAGCCTGCATCTAAGGGTGAGCTCCTATGGAATATAGCCAGCCTAACTGAATCACTGACAAATGGCATGGAATACAGTCTCCTCTGCTATGCTGGCCTAAAGCAGATCTGTTCCTGACAACTGCTCCTTAGAATACAAAATAAGAGCTGTTTTTCTGTTATGGGCTAAACTGTGTGCTCTAAACATATGCTGAACATTTATATATGACCTTGTGTGTGTGTGTGTGTGTGTGTGTTAGTCACTCAGTCATGTCCAACTCTTTGCAACCCCCAGGAACATAGCCTGCCAGGCTTCTCTGTCCATGTAATTCTCCAGGCAAGAATACTGGAGCGGATTGCCATTCTCTTCTCTAGAGGATCTTCCTGACCCAGGTATCAAACCCTGGTCTCCTGAATCACAGGCAGATTCTGTACCATTTGAGCTATATGGAAGTCCTATATATGACCTTCATTGGGTATAGAATCTTTGCAGATGATGAAGTCAATATGAGACCATGAGAATGGGTCCCAACCCAGCATGATTGTGTCCCTATAAAAAGAGGACATTTGGACACAGAGAATAAGCAAGTACAGAGAGAATGCCATGTGAAGATGAAGGCAGAGGTAATGGTGATGCAGGTATAAGTCAAGGTATGCCAAAGATTGCCAGCAAACCTCAGAAGCTAGTGAAGAGGCATGGGACACATTCTCTCTCAGCTCTCAGAATGAATCAACCTGTATTAACAGGTTTTTAGGCTCCAGAAATGTGACATAGTACATTTCTGTTGTTCAAGATACTCATCTTATGGCACTTTGTTATAGCAGCTACAGCAAATAAATACATGGTTGAATACCACTGAGATTTTGTGGTGTTTTGTAGCAGAGCAATAACTGATTTCTACACCGTATTTCAGTTTATACCAGTAGCAGTTTCTTTCTTTTGAAAAATTAGAAAAATATAAAGAAGAATAAACAAATTGTACATGTCTTCTCATAGAGCCTCTTTTCCAGGCTGTTTTTGGTCAACATAAAAGTTTAAATCATAGATGTCTGTCTATCTATACCTATCAGATTTTTCTTATGTCTTTATTAATTGTATAATTTATCCACTTTTTTGTCTTATATTAGAACATAAAAATGGAGAAGGAAATAGCAACCCACTCCAGTACTCTTGCCTGGAAAATCCCATGGACAGAGGAGAGTAGTAGGCTACAGTCCATGGGGTCGCAAAGAGTTGGACATGACTGAGCGACTTCACTTCACTTCATTTAGAACATAAAAAAGTTTACATGATACTTACAAGTCTTCATAAATAACATTTTAATGAATTTTATTGTAAGGAACTATTATAATAATAACCAATACCAATCATTTTAAAATCAAAAATTACTGATAATACATCCCTTGGAAGTGAGAGTCAAAATTCAGACAATAGAGAAACGAAGATCCAAATGTTGAACAAACTAAAATTCTCTCCATAAATTTTATAATAGACCCTTGATAAATATATTAGACTGTCTTTAATAATTGAATTACCATAATTGATTCCATATACATTCATTCTGGAAAATTAAAGCAGGCTCTTTCTGCACAAGAACAATGAGATTTCCTGGAAGTCATATTGAGATTAATAACAGAAAATCAGTACTCTAAGGGCCTGGACTTTCTTGGTGGCTTACTTGGTAAAGAATCCATTTGCAATGCAGGAAACCCAGGTTCAATTTTCGGGTGGGGAAGATCCCCTGGAGAAAGAAATGGCATCTCACTTCAGTGGTCTTGCCTGGGATATCCCATGAACAGAGGAGCCTGGCAGGCTACAGTCCGTGGGGTCACAAAGAGTCAGACATGACTTAGTGGCTAAACCACCACCACCATGGGCCTAGATGTAGGAAACACTACTTTACTTAAACTCTGTGTAAAAGTTCCTGGATTAATTTTCTGTCATATGAAATTACAGAGAACTGAATAAGGTAGTTAGAGGTTTATTTTTCCCCATACATAGAAGTCTTGGAAATAGGTGACCTTGGTCAGGTGTTGATTTACATCTGGTAACTTTGTAAATTCTTTCATACTTCCTTCATGCTCCATATTTTATTAGATGGTCTATAGCTTTAAATGTCTGGTGAAGATAATAATAAGATAGAATTGATGGCAAATGCTTCATTTGTCAGTTTTATTCCAAAAAAGAAAAATCTTTACCCCAAATACTTAACAGATAGAAGCTTGCACTTTATATCCTGAACTATGTCACATGGTAAATTCTAATAATAGAGACTGTGAGTCAGAATTAAGCCTATAGGAAAAGGAATTTGTCATATAAGCAGAATTTACCACAATGAATAGATATCCAAGAATGTCAGGGTAGCTTGCCAAATTATTTGAGAGAGGAGACTGTAGGATTTATAGAAACTGGATATTCACTGGGAATGTAATGCAAGTGTTGTAATAGCATTAAGATAGAAAATCAGCAATAAACAAATGCCAGAACAAGAAAGATTCCCTGGTGAATTCTGCCAAACATTTAAATAAGAATTAAATCCAATCTATCTGAAACACTTCTTAAAAAAAGAAGAGGAAGGAAGCCTTCCTAAATCGTTCTCTGAGGCCAATATTACAAAGTATCTAGGTTGGATATATGTTTTCAATACTTCTATTCAAAATGGTACTAGAAATTCTGGCCAAAACTTTACAAGAAAAAGAAATTAAGAGCATACAAATAAAACACAAAGAAATAAAGATCTCTGTTCATAGATAACATATTATATAGAGAAATATTAAATAATTAAATGAAAAAGTCTGTTAGCCCTAATAAATGAATTTACCAGAGTTGTAGGATACAAGACCAACATTCAAAAATCAGTTATATTTCTGTACACTTGCAATGAACAATCCAAAAAGGAAATTAAAGCAATTCCATCTGTAATACCATTAAAAATAATAGAGTAACAGGAGTTAATTTAACCACAGTGATGCAAGACTATGATGAAAACTACAAAACATTGCTGAAAGAAATTAAAGACTACATAAGCAAATGTAAAGATATTCCATGTTCATGGGTCAGAAGATAATAATTATAAGATGAAAATAACAGGTTACTGAAGGCAATGGCAGCCCATTCCAGTGCTCTTGCCTGGCAAATCCCATGGACGGGGGAGCTTGGTAGGCTGCAGTCCTTGGGGTCACTAGGAGTCAGACACAACTGAGCGACTTCACTTTCACTTTTCACTTTCATGCATTGGAGAGGGAAATGGCAACCCACTTCAGTGTTCTTGTCTGGAGAATCCCAGGGATGGGGAGCCTGGTGGGCTGCCGTCTCTGGGGTCGCACAGAGTCGGACACGACTGAAGCAACTTAGCAGCAGCAGCAGCAAAGCAATCTAAAGATCCAGTAAAATTCCTATCAAAATCCTTACTGCTTTTTTTTGCATAAATGGAAAAAGCAATATTAAAATTTACATAAAATTGCAGTGAACCCAGAAGAGCCAACACAATCTTGAAAAGAAAAAATTTGGATAACCCATATTTCTTAATTGTAAAACTTAATACAGAGTTACATAATAAAAATAGTATATTACTTGCATAAAGTTAAACATATATGTTGTTATTAAGTTGCTAACTTGTGTTTGACTCTTTGTGACCCCGTGGAATACAGTGTGCCAGGTTGCCCTGTCTTTCATGGTCTCCAGGATTTTGCTCAAATTCATGTCCATTGAGTCAGTGATGTTATCTAACCATCTAATCATCTGCCTCCCGCTTCTCCTTTTGCCTTCAATCTTTCCCAGCATCAGGGTATTTTCCAATGAGTCAGCTCTTCACATCAGATGGCCAAAGTATTGGAGCTTCAGTATCAGTCCGTCCAATGAATACTCAGGGTTAGTTTCTTTTAAGATTTATTGGTTTGATCTCCTTGCAGTCCTAGGGACTCTGAAGAATCTTCTCCAGTGCCACAAGTCCAAAAGCATCAATTCTTCAGTGCTCAGCTTTTTATGGTCCACCTCTCACATCTGTACATGACTACTGGATAAACCATAGCTTTTACTATAAGAGTCTTTCTTGGCAAAGTGATATTTCTTTTTTAATACACTGTCTAGGTTTGCCATAACTTTACTTCCTAGGAGCAACCATCTTCAAATTTCATGGCTGCAGTCACTCTTCACAATGGTTTTGGAGCATGAGAAAATAAAGTCTGTTACTGCTTTCACTTTTTTTTTTTTTTGACTTCTATTTGCCATGAAGTGATGGGACTGGGTGCCACAGTTTTTTTTTTTTTTTTTTTTTAATGTTGAATATCAAACCAGCTTTTTGACTCTCCTCTTTCACCCCCAAGACATTCTTTAGTTCTTCACTTTGAGCCGTTAGAGTTGTATCATTTGCATATCTGAGGTTGTTGATATTTCTAGCAATCTTGGTTCCAGCTTGTGAGTCATCCAGCCCAGCATTTTGAATCATGTACTCTGCATAAATGTTAAATAAGTTAGGTGACAATATACACCCTTGTTGTACTCCTTTCCTAATTGTAAACCACTAAGTTGTTCCATGTCCAGTTCTAACTGTTGCTTCTTGATTTGCATACAATTTTTTCAGGAGACTGGTAAGGTGGTCTAGTACTTATTTGTTTAAGAATTTTCCACAGTTTTTTGAGATCCACACAGTTAAAGGCTTTGGCATAGTCAATAGAGCAGAAATGGATGTTTTCCTGGAACTCCCTTGCTTTCCCCAAAGTCCAAAACATGTTGGCAATATGATTTCTGGTTCCTCTGCTGCTTCAAAACCCAGCTTCCATCTGGAAGTTTTTGGTTCACATACTGCTGAAGCTTAAAGGTTTTTTAGTATAACCTCACTAGCATGTGAAATTAGTGCAGTTGTATGGTACCTTGAACATTCTTTGGCATTTCCCTTTGGACTAGACTGAAAACTGACTTCTTCCAGTCCTGTGGCCACTGCTGAGTTTTCTAAATTTGCTGACACATTGAGTGCAGCACTTTAACAGCATCATCTTTTAGGATTTGAAATAGCTCAGCTGGAATTTCATCACCTCCATTATCTTTGTTTGTAGTAAGGCTTCGTAAAGGCTTACTTGATTCCACAGTCCAGGATGCCCTGTTCTAGATGTTTGATCACACCATCATAGCTATCTGGATAATTAAGGCCTCTCTTGTGTAGTTCTTCTGTGTATTCTTGCCATCTCTTCTTAATATCTTCTTCTTCTGTTATGTCCTTATTATTTCAGTCCTATATTGTGCCTATCCTTGCATGAAATATTCCCTTGATATCTAGTTTCCTTGAAAAGATCTCTAGTGTTTCGAATATTATTGTTTTCATCTATTACTTTGCATTGTTCATTTAAGAAGGCCTTCTTATCTCTCTTTGCTATCTTAAGCAATTAATCAGAGTCTTCATCTATTCACTCTGCCATTGAATTTGATGTCATTATTCTATTCTGAAGTTTAATCCATGGTATATATAGGTCTCTTCTATGTCATCTCTTTATCCTTTGTAGAAGTTTCTTAGGATCCAGATCTCCTCTATTAAATACTCAGAATCCAATGTTTGGCCCATAGAAATCTCACACAGTTGTTTACTATCCTTATTTATTTAATATTTTTAAAAATATCATATCACCAGATAATAAATATATATTTTTTATCTATTCAGGAACCTTGTATGTTTTGTATCTCATCATCATTCCTATTAAGGAACAGAATGGGTAATTTTGTATCCATTTGCAGATGATGAAACAGTGGATTTCCATATTACATAACTTTCTGAATGCTATATGACTAAAACATGTTAGAATGAGGAAAATAACCCAAATCATTTTGTATTCTCAGTTTATAATTTGAAAATAAAAATGCTGTGGATATTCATAAAAGGAAGAGATTATGTGTAGTCAGGATGGTGAAGTGAGTAGAGGATGGGATTGATATAAGATCAGAAGAGGCTTCATGACAAAATTGCTATTTGAAGTACATAGCAAAAGAAAAAAAGATAAAGAAAATTTTTAAAATCAAAAGGATCAAGATGAGTAAGTAGGAGGAGAGAAAGATGGCTATTTAAAAACAATAAAAAAAAAAATAGTAGAAACTTTCCCAGGCTTTTTGCATTTAACATTAATTTGTACTACAGCACATACTCTGTTTGGAATTATGGCAGAATTACTCTGTTACTTAACAGAAGGTGAAGAAGAACTAAAGAGCCTCTTGATGAAAGTGAAAGAGGAGAGTGAAAAAGTTGGCATAAAGCTCAACATTCAGAAAACTAAGATCATGGCATCCAGTCCCATCACTTCATGGCAAACAGATGGGGAAACAGTAGCTGACTTTATTTTGGGGGGCTCCAAGATCACTGCAGATGCTGATTGCAGCCATGAAATTAAAAGACGCTTACTCCTTGGAAGGAAAGTAATGACCAGCCTAGACAGCATATTAAAAAGCAAAAACATTACTTTGCCAACAAATATCCATCTAGCCATGGCTATGGTTTTCCAGTGGTCAGGTATGGATGTGAGAGTTGGACTATAAACAAAGCTGAGTGCCAAAGAATTGATGCTTTTGAACTATGGTGTTGGAGAAGACTCTTGAGAGTCCCTTGGACTGAAAGGAGATCCAACCAGTCCATCCTAAAGGAGATCAGTCCTGGGTGTTGATTGGAAGGACTGATGCTGAAACTGAAACTCCAATACTTTGGCCCCCTGATGCGAAGACCTGACTCATTTGAAAAGACCCTGATGCTGGGAAAGATTGAGGGCAGGAGGAAAAGGGGACTACAGAGGATAAGATGGTTGGATGGCATCACCAACTCAATGGACATGGGTTTGGGTGGACTCCGGGAGTTGGTGATGGACAGGGAGGCCTGGCGTGCTGCAGTTCATGGGGTCGCAAAGAGTCGGACATGACTGAGTGACTGTACTGAACTGAACTGAACTCTGTTTGGAAGTATTCTAAAGAAAGAATCATGAACTCTGCTACCTGTCTCCAACTACTTTATACTTATTTCATCAAAAATTAAAATTTTGTTTATGTTTCATATTACATATTTATTTTTACAGGACCTTTCAATATTTAACTTAAAGCAGTGATTAATGGCAACACTCCATCACATGTAGCATGAAAAGAATATTTAGGTATTAGGTTGCTCTCCGAAATACCTAAATGGATGTCCTGCAGACTACTTATCCAACAAGAGACAATGTTTTTTATGTTCCATGGTAGTAAGGTATCACTGATAAAGTGAATTAAGAAACTAAAACATTTTATAGAAAATTTAGTGGACCATGTATTTGGCATTCATTATATTACAGGTACTTTATTGCTGTTTTGTTCAGTTGCTCAGTCATGTCTGACTCTACAACCCCATGGACTGCAACAGGCCAGGCCTCCCTGTCCATCACCATCTGTCAGAGCTTGCTCAAACTCATGTCCATAGAGTCAGTGATGCCATCCAATCATCTCATCCTCTGTCATCCCCTTCTCCTCCCACCTTCAATCTTTCCTAGCATCAGGGACTTTTCTAATGAAGAGTCAGCTCTTCCTAGGGATGATCTAGGAAATGTTACTCTACAACTCTAAGTGCCAGCGTGCTTGAGTGGAATCTGAGATGATTAAACTAGGTCACTAGTTTCACATCCCCCAGGAGTCTATAGATACACCCAGACTGCATGGATGTACACAGATGACAGTGTGAGAACCATATCAGCAAATTACTGTGAGCTGCTGGGTGAAAGATTGTTGGGGAACTGCATTTTTCACACACAGTCTCAAAGAATCACAGATAAGTGAGGATCTATCAAGAGGATGAGAAGTGCATACACTGGAAAAGTCCAGTAATCATCTTCTCAGCCCAGGGGCCACAATGCCAGTTACTGGGCAAAGTGAACCCTGAGCCCCTCGTGTGCACAGGGGCACTGGGACAGAGCTGCGCCTTTGCATTTTGACACCAAAGATGCTTTACCCGAACCCAGCCACAAGGACACCTGTAAGCAGGTGGATCCAAAATGAGAAATATTCTGTAAAACAGCTGACTTCAACAGAACAGTGTCATAAAGAAAAAAAAGAGGAATGTCCTGGAACAAAGATACTTGAGAGATATAACATTTAAATGTAATGAAAAGTCTTTGACCGGATCCTGGGTCAACACTAAACATGAAAGGAACGCTAAAACCAAGCAACTGTGACAGTGCCAAAGGAGCACATTAATCTTCCAATAACTGACTCCAAAGACATGGAGATCTGTGATTTTACATGGAAAAGAACTCAAACACAGGTTGATTAATTTAATCTGCATATCCTACTAGTTAGACCTTGTATTCTTTATTTTTGCAGTAGGGAAAATATGATTCAAGCTTAAGCAATTGTTAATAAATTAAGTTGTTTTGGAATTGAATGAAAGTATTCTGGACTCCAAAGCTCCACGGTCCTCATTTATTAGAGCAGAGTTTTGAAGATAGTGGAAAAAATTGAGAGACTGCAACTTTGAGCACACATATAAACTACACTTTCAATATTTATTAACATTTTACCCTATTTTTCTATCTAGAGATGTGTATTTACATTAAAAATACATCATTTTTTAGTTAAGAGTTTAATGGATTGACAAACATAATTTGAGTATTATTGTGGTCAAGAGAGAGAATATTTCCACCATCCTAAAAACTTGCCATTGGTCACTTTGCTGCCCTTCCCTTGGTCTCATATTCTTGTTCAGCTGCTAAGACGTGTCCAACTCTGCTATCCCATGGATTATAGCACACCAGGACCCTCTGTCCTCCACTATCTCCTAGAGTTTGCTCAAGCTCATGTCCATTGAGACAGTGATGCTATCTAACTGTCTAATCCTCTGCTGACTCCTTCTCCTTTTGCCTTCAATCTTTCCCAGTACCAGGGTCTTTTCCAGTGGGTCAGCTCTTTGCATCAGGTGGCCAAAGTATTGGAGATTCAGCTTCAGCATCAATCCTTCCAATGTATATTCAGGGTTGGTTTCCTTTAGGATTGATTGGTTTGATTTCCTTGCAGTCCAAGAGAGTCTCAAGCATCTTCTCCAGCACCATGTTCAAAAGCATCAACTCTTTGGCACTCAGCTTTGTTTAATGATCCTACTCTCACATGTGTACATGACAACTGGAAACAAACATAACTTTGATTAAATGGATCTTTGTTGGCAAAGTGATGTCTCTGCTTTTCAATACACTATCTGGGTTTGTCATAGCTTTCCTTTCAAGGAGCAAGTGTCTCATAATTTCATTGCTACAGTCACCATCTGCAGTGATTTTGGAGCCCAAGAAAATGAAATCTTTCACTGCTTCCACTTTTCCCCCTTGTATCTGCCATGAAATTATGTCTCATCTTGGTCCCTGGCAAATTCTTATTTTTTGTTTTTTTCTCTAGTTTTACCACTTCTAGACTGTCATATGTATGTGTTCATGTTGAGTTGCTTCAGTCATGTCTGACTCTTTGCAACCTTATGGACTCTAGCCCATCAGGCTCTTTTGTCCATGGTATTCCCCAGGCAAGAATGCTGGAGTGGGTTGCCATGCCTTCCTCCAGTGGCATGGAGGTGATTTTCATGACCCAGGAATTGAACCAGCATCTCCTGTGGTTCCTGCCTGGCAGGATTCTTTACCACTGAGCCACTGGGGAAGCTAAGAAGTCACATAAATGATTTTATATAATATTTAGACATTTTTATCTAACTTATTTAACAATGTAGTTTTGAGTATCAAAATATTTTGTAGCATGCAACAGTAAATAGTTCATTCCATTTTATTGCATAGTATTCCATTGTATGGGCTTCCCAGGTGGCAGTGATGGTAAAAAAAAAAAAAAAAAAAACTGCCAATGAAGGAGACATAAAAGACTCATGTTCCATCGCTGGGTCAGGAAGATCCATGGAGAAGGGAATGTCAACCCACTTCAATATTCTTTCTTGGAGAATCCCATAGACAGGGGAGCCTGGTGGGCTGCAGTCCATAGCGTCACAAAGAGTCAAACACAATTGAAGTGACTTAGCAGGCATTATACTGCATTTAGATAAAAATACTAAAATATTTTTATCCATTCTCAAATTAATCATTTGGGATTTTTTAAGCATATAGCTATTATGAATAAAACTATCAAAATATTTACATGCAGGTGTTTGTATATATTTTCCTTCCTTTCTTCTGAATAAATATCTAGGAGAAATGTCACAGGATTGTATGATAATTATATATATAACTTTTCAAGAAGCTTCCAAACTGTTTTCCAAAGTACCTATACCATTTGTATGTATTGTGTTGCGTGTGTGTGTTTTAATATTTATTTCATTGGCTATGCCAGGTCTTAGTTGCACGAGCAGGATCTTTACTTACAACATGTGAACTCTTAGTCCTGGCATATGGGATCTAGTGCCCTAAACAGGAATTGAGCCCAGGCACCCTGCATGGGGAACATGGAGTCTTAGCCACTGGACTGCCAGAGAAGTCCCTGCATTGTGATTTTAATTCACATTTCTCTGTTGTATGATGTTAAACATCTTTCCATGTCCTTGTTTGCCATTGATATATCTTTGTTGATATTTTGTATTCAACTGTTTTTTCTTCTATTATTCAGTTGTAAAAGCACTTTTTTTTTTTTTTGTACTTTATTATTTTTTTTTAATTTTATTTTATTTTTAAACTTTACATAATTGTATTAGTTTTGACAAATATCAAAATGAATCCACCACAGGTATACATGTGTTCCCCATCCTGAACCCTCCTCCCTCCTCCCTCCCCATACCATCCCTCTGGGTCGTCCCAGTGCACTAGCCCCAAGCATCCAGTATCGTGCATCGAACCTGGACTGGCAACTCGTTTCTTACATGATATTTTACATGTTACAATGTCATTCTCCCAAATCTTCCCACCCTCTCCCTCTCCCACAGAGTCCATAAGACTGTTCTATACATCAGTGTCTCTTTTGCTGTCTCGTACACAGGGTTATTGTTACCATCTTTCTAAATTCCATATATATGCGTTAGAATACTGTATTTATGTTTTTCCTTCTGGCTTACTTCACTCTGTATAATAGGCTCCAGTTTCATCCACCTCATTAGAACTGATTCAAATGTATTCTTTTTAATGGCTGAGTAATACTCCATTGTGTATATGTACCACAGCTTTCTTATCCATTCATCTGCTGATGGACATCTAGGTTGCTTCCATGTCTTGGCTATTATAAACAGTGCTGCGATGAACATTGGGGTACACGTGTCTCTTTCCCTTCTGGTTTCCTCAGTGTGTATGCCCAGCAGTGGGGTTGCTGGATCATAAGGCAGTTCTATTTCCAGTTTTTTAAGGAATCTCCACACTGTTCTCCATAGTGGCTGTATTAGTTTGCATTCCCACCAACAGTGTAAGAGGGTTCCCTTTTCTCCACACCCTCTCCAGCATTTATTATTTGTAGACTTTTGGATCACAGCCATTCTGACTGGTGTGAAATGGTACCTCATAGTGGTTTTGATTTGCATTTCTCTGATAATGAGTGATGTTGAGCATCTTTTCATGTGTTTGTTAGCCATCTGTATGTCTTTTTTGGAGAAATGTCTATTTAGTTCTTTGGCCCATTTTTTTGGAAATAAAAACAAAAATAAACAAATGGGACCTAATTAACCTTAAAAGCTTCTGCACATCAAAGGAAACTATTAGCAAGGTGAAAAGACAGCCTTCAGAATGGGAGAAAATAATAGCAAATGAAGCAACCGACAAACAACTAATCTCAAAAATATACAAGCAACTCCTACAGCTCAACTCGAGAAAAATGTAAAAGCACTTTTAAAAATTATTCTGGACACAATTCTGTTGCCAAATATATGTTTTATTTTCAAATATTTTTCCCAATGTGTAGCTTCTGTTTCCATTTTCTTAATAGTATCTCTTAAAGAACTGAAGATTCTAATTTTTATGCAAACTGTACATTATAATAAAGTCTGATTACATTTTTTTATATTTGTTGACAGCTTTCATGCTCCTCTCATACCTTTCTGCCTTCTGTCCACATCTTGAAAAGTAGGTAAGGAATTTCTGGTGCTTCCCCATTTGGTGCTGGCAGGAAGTTCAAACCAAGTTAACCTAGACTATGCAGGAGAACGCTCTCCATGTTTCCACCTCTTAAACACAGTAAAAATCCCAAACCAGTTGCCCCTTTATGCTCTCTCAATTGAAAGATATTTTAATCTCCCCAGAAAGCCTTATTATGTGATTAATAAAAATTTTCATGTCCTCTTAGTGCATATGAGTTGTCAAAAATCTTGATATCTGTATCAATTGTCTCTTGGTGCTTTAGCAAATTACCATACCCTCTGTGGCTTAAAACAGCACTAATTTATTATCTTATAGTTCTTTATGTTAGAAGTTTCATTGGACAAAAATCAATGTGTTGGTATGTCTTCATTCTTTTATGGATGGTCTAGAAGGAAATTAATTGCTTGTCTTTCCCAACTTTTAGACACCATGTGCAACCCTTAGCTGATGACTCCTTCATCTTTAAATCAGTGGTATAGCATCTAACTGTTACTATTACATTGGGCCCATACAGATATTCTAGACCAAAAAAACCTCTCTAAAGTCAGCTAACTAACAACTTTAATTCCATTTTCAACTAATCCCCCTTTATCATATAACATGATATAACATATAACATATTCAGTAGATCCAGGGCTTAGGCTGTGGACATTGAGAGGCCATTGTTCTTTATACTACATCTGAAACAAATTGGTGCCTCCATAGAGTGACCACAACAAAATGCGAAGTTACAAAGATTTCTTTTTTTACTGTTTTTTTTTAACAGAAATTTTATAGTTTTAGCTTTTCTATTAAATCTGTTTTCCATTTTTAATTAATATTGTAAATATGGTTTAAGGTAATGATAGAGATTCTATGATTCTGAAGTATGTTGATTTATAATTCTCTTTTATTATCATTTCTTTGGCATTTATATTAGGGTAACGTGAAAGTCATGAAAAGACTTGGAATGTGTCTTTCTCTCCTTTGTTTTCTGTAACAAAGTGTAGGATTGGTATTTGTCTATTTAATGTGATAGGATTTACCAGTGAAGCCTGTTGGGCCAGGAATTTTCTTTGTAGGAAGATGTTAACTACAAATTCAAGATACATAAGTTTCAGTTATTTATTTCTTTACTGAGCTTTACATATTTAAAAATATTTTCTGCTTCATAGTTTTAAAGTTGTATTGATATATAATTGTTTATAACACTCATATTATCCATTTAAATTCTGTAGAATTTGTAATAATGTTCCCTTTTTTCATTTTAAATAATGATAATTTGAGACTTCTCTATTTCTTGAAAAAGACTGATGAGAGATTTATCACTTTTATTAATCATTTTCAAAAATATATTTTGCTTTTATTCATTTTTTTCTACTATTTCCCTGTTTCCTATTTTAATCATTTTTACTTTCTCCTCAATTTTTCTCTCCTTTTTCTGACTCTGTGTTTTCTTTGCTCATCTTTTTCTAGTTCCTTAAATTAAAAATTTAGATGACTGGTTTTATTTTCTAAAATAAATATTTAAACTATATACTTCTTTCTAATCATTGAACTAGAGCAGTCTACAACTTTCAATTTGTTGCGCTTTTATTTTTATTCAGTAAAAAATATATTTTGCCACTATAATTTCATTCCAGTGGAATAAAATTGATTGATTTGCAAGTGAGATCTCTATTTTCCAAATGTTTTAGGATTTTCTATGTCTTTCTGTCATTGATTTCTATTTTAATTCTATTATGATCAGAGGTCATGATTTATAGTATTTTAATTCTTTTAAATTTACTAAGGGGTTAGCAACACACCTTTAGTGAGTGTTCTGTTTGATTCTTTTTAAAAAATTGTGTTTTTTATTGTTGATTGTAGTGTTCTGTAAGTACAAGTTAGATCAGGTTGATTTGCAGTGTTACTCCAGTTTTCAACATCTTATTTTTATCTGTTTTATCAAATGACAAAAACAGGAGTGCTTAAATCTCAAACAATATCTTTTTCTCTTATCTGAGACTCTTAGATTGACTGAGTCTCTATTTTATCACCATTATTGACTAGTTATTATACATTTTAATGCTATTTTTAAAGTTATTTAGGATTACAATTTATATCAGTAAGTTCTCACAAAGTACTTTTAATTATTATTATAACTCTTCACACATAATGAAAAAAAGTCTGCAAGAATATTCTTTCATTTCCTCTATCTCATACATTGTATTATTTTTGTCTTCTATGTATATTTTAATACTATGTATATTTTAAATGAGCTTCCCTGGTGGCTTAGCCAAAAAATATTTCTACTTTTTACTTAGTGATATCACTTAAGAAGATTAAAAATTTCCCATGTTCATTTTTCCTATAAATTCAAATTTTCATCTACTATTCATTTATTTCTATGTAAAGATCTCCTCTTAATACCTGTTTTAGTATATGAACGCTGCAATGAATCTTCTCCCTCTTCTTTAAAATCTTTATTTTGCTTTCACTTGTGAAGGATAGTTTTATAGGCCACAATAATTCTAAAATAACCTTTTTTCCTTTGAGTACTTTAAAGATGTCTCACTACTGACATCTGACATAGTTTTTGGCAATATTTTCAATTTACTGTCTGCAATATTACTTTTTCTTTGTTTCACTTATGGTTTTCTCTTTATGTTGGTTTTTCAGTAGTTGAAAAATTATGTGACCATGTTTTTTGTTTGTTTCGTTATTTTAATTCTTACTATGTTTCCTACTTGGGGTTTTCTGAGATTTTTTTCTCTTCATTGCAAATAGATGGGGAAACAACGGAAAGAGTGAGAGGCTTTATTTTCCTGGGCTCCAAAATCACTTCGTATGGTAACTGTAGCCATGAAATTAAAAGATGTTTGCTCCTTGGAAGAAAAGCCATGACAAACCTAGACGGAATATTAAAAAGCAATGCTTTTTCCAGGAGTCGTGTATGGATGTGAGAGTTGGACTATAAAGAAAGCTGAGCACCGAAGAATTGATGCTTTTGAATTGTGGTGTTGGAGAAGACTTTTGAGAGTCCCTTGGACTGCAAGGAGATCAAACAAGTCAATCCTAAAGGAAATCAGTCCTGAATATCATTGGAAGGACTGTTGCTAAAGCTGAAACTCCAATACTTTGACCACCTGATGCGAAAAACCATTGGAAAAGACCCTAATGCTGGAAAAGATTGAAGGCAGGAGGAGAAGGGGACCACAGAGGATGAGATGGTTGGATGGAATCACTGACTCAATGGACAGGAGTTTGAGCAAGCTCCGGGAGTTGGTGATGGACAGGGAAGCAGGCTTCCCTGTGCTGCAGTCCATGGGAGTGCAAAGAGTCAGACACGACAGAGTGACTGAATTGAACTGAACTGAGCTTCTTTAATCTGTGCTTTTAAAATTTTTCTTTAATGTTGGAAAACTCTTTTTTTTTAATTCCTATAATTTCTTGTACATAATCTCTTTCAGTATTTATTTTATTGCTCTTTCACTCTTCTTTTAAGAGTAGCAATTAAAAACATTTCAGATTGTTTGATACTGTCTTGATCCTCTGATTTGTTGTTTGGTTCTTTTCCCACTTTTTGGTTTGTGTATTTCTGTTTAAATTATTCCTACTACCTATATTCAAGATAACTGATTCTTTTCTCTGTTATGTAATTATAAAAATAACGCTTAAAGACAGTCTTTTCACTAGATTCTTTAAATGTATTAATCACAGCTATTTTAAAACCCCTTCCTAATCGTTCTACCATCTGGGTCACTTCTGAATGTAATTTTTTGACATTGTTTTCCTTTGATAATACACCATTTTTTCATATATGTTTCATAATATTTTTATTAATTGTCAAACATTATTTATAAAGAAAAATGTAGTTTCCTAAGCAAATGCTATTGTTGTTGTTCAGTCACTAAGTCATATCCGATTCTTTGCAACCCCATGGACTACAGCATGCCAGGCTCTTCTCTCCTCCACTGTCTCCTGCAGCTTGCTCAAACTCATGATCATCGAGGCAGTGATGCTATCTAACCATCTCATCCTCTGCCGCCTCCTTCTCCTTTCACCTTCAGTCTCTCCCAGCATCAGAGTCTTTTCCAGTGAGTCAGCTCTTGATATCAGGTGGCCAAAATATTGGAGCTACAGCATCAGTCCTTCCAGTGAATATTCAGGGTTGATTTCCTTTAGAATTGATTGGCCTGAACTCCTTGCAGTCCACGAGACTCTCAAGTCTTCTCCAGCACTGCAATTTGAAAGCATCTATTTGTCAGTGCTCAGCCTTCTTTATGATCCAAATCTCAGATTTGTACATGACCACTAGAAAAACCATAGCTTTGCCTATATAGACCTTTGTTGGCAAAGTGATGTCTCTGCTTTTTAATATGCTGTCTAGGAAATAATAGTTATGTCCAGAAGTAGACCCTTTTTTCCTATCAGGCCATTAGCATAGTGAGTTGAATCAATATATTCTGGATGGGATTTGTTTTGTTGTTGTTATGGTTACCTTAAGTGTATGATAATTGTCAGTCTCTTCAGTGCTGGACTGCCACTGTGTCCTGGTACTTAATGGGAGGACTGCTGGGTAGGAGGGTTTTCAAGAGGCCATGAACACCTGGGGGGTGGGGGTGGAAAGAGACGAGTTTTTCAAAGTTCTTCTAAATGAATTTTTCAGCCTGGATTCAAGCAGTACTCAGAGGGTGAATGGAGTTCTCCAGAAACTCATGACTGAGTCATATGTTGATGTTCCTGAATGCTTGTAACATTGGAAGGAGAGCTAACAAATCTGCCACATCTGCTATTTCTGGGTTGTTGATAGAATCTTGGGTGAAGAGAAATTGTCTTTGAATTAGATATTGCTTTTTGTGGGTTTCCCAGGTGGTGCTAGTGGTAAAGAACTCAGCTGACAATGTAGGAGACATAAGAGATGCAGGTTCAATCCCTGGGTTGGGAAGATCCCCTAGAGGAGGACATGGCAGTCCACTCTAGTATTGTTACCTGGAGAATCCCTGGGACAGAGGAGCCTAGCAGGCTATGGTTCATAGGGTCAGAAACAGCTGGACATGACTGAAGCAACTTACCAAAGCACAGCATCCTTTTTTGTCTGAGTCTCCCAAGTTTTTACACTATTATAGTAGCCCACACTTAGCTTTTAAAAATTTGTTAAAATTTCATATTATTCCCCTCTTTTTATGGTTTCCACTTCCTATTTTTCTGCTAAAGTTGAGTCATTTTGTGTGTCTCCATCTCTCCTCAGAAGGGTTTGGTACACCTAGCAATTTAATTCATCCAATTATTTTGCAACCTTAATTCCTAGGCTCACAATATATCAATTTATAGATTATTCAGTTTTTTTCTCCTTTTTTTTTAGTTTATGACATTCAATTGTGGCTTTCTTCATTTTAAGCAGAAATGCAACCTGGCATATTGCTGTTTAAAGTTCCTGTTGGTGTTAACATTTGAATCCACATATGGAAGAAAGATCATGTAAATTAAAGTTTTGATGATATTCTATGGCCTCACTGTATGACTAAAACTAAATTTTCTTCTCAAATAATAATGGGACAATCTTCTTAAAAATGAGAAGAGCTGAACACAGGGCTGATTAGATTTTATCCATTATTCTCATTTAATTATTAACCCAATCCCTTGAGGAAGTTGTATTATGATCTCCATTTATATAAAACATTGTAAATTACCTACATGTACACAGCTGGAATGTGGCAAAAAAAAGGGATCCAAATATATGATTTCAGGCCTGTACTCTTAATCACTGTGTAATAAGAAGTCCCCATTTGATAAATGGGGAAAAGTGGAAAAGTCTTTTCCTGTGGAAAAGTCACACACTTCTGCTTCTTTTTTGTAAGTTATGACAGAGCCGAAAGTACAGATTTCTGAAATATGGAATCACACTAGGTCTTTCAACCAGGCCTCCATAAAAATGTGAACCCAGTCTCAATTTCCAGTTATGACAACAAGGCTTCTTCATGTTTTTGTATTTCTCCTTTTAATGGGACTCCTGCCACAAGTTTCAGGTTTGTACCAGATGGTTGTAAATTGAAAAACAAATAAAAAGAGAAATAAAATACCCTTATTCTTCTGCTCCCTAGCCACAGGTATCCAATAAAAACAACAGAGAGCAGATTAGTTCTGATAATTAATAGACTATTTTATCAGCCAGAATGTTAGCTTAAGAAAAATCTAACAAAATGCTCTGTGCAGTATTCAAGAGTGAGTGTCTTTTTTTATAAAGTAAGGAAAAAGAATTTCCAAACAAAGGTGGGTTTTAAAAAATATGTTTCTAGAAATGAAATAGCTTATGTCAGTTAAGTTCTAAACAACTTTGTACTGGAGGTTGCCTGGAAATGGTGATAGTGAAAGAGGAATTTTACTGAACCATAAAAAATATGTCAAATGGTTGAACTCTCTCTTTGACCTGTTCTTCAGCCTTGTCTGCTTACTTTTTTCATTACATTTAAGAATTTAGAAAAGAAGAAGCAGAATCAATCTCCAAAAATGTCAGAGGAAAATGGATGTGTCTTCATTCCTTTTGCAAATAGTCTCCCTTATTATGAGGAAGAAAAGCCATTCTGACATAGAAAGTGAAGATTGTGCTCATGGAATCTCTCTCCTTTATTCAATCTCATCTCTCTTCCTCTGTCTACCTTGTCATATTTTGTAGTCATTCCTTTACCTTTTCTCATTAAGCTTTTTACCTTTTTCATATCCTTCCCATTCTTCTTAATAGTGTCTCCTTCATTCCTTTCACAAAATATATCATATTTCATTTTTGCACAATATGTGTTTTCTTTTTTCTTCACTGTGACACTAATTCCTTACTTCTAAATTGAATAATAGGAAATTGA
This sequence comes from Bos taurus, assembly GCF_002263795.3. Classification (NCBI taxonomy): domain Eukaryota; kingdom Metazoa; phylum Chordata; class Mammalia; order Artiodactyla; family Bovidae; genus Bos; species Bos taurus. Next base: position 49,000,051 of record NC_037328.1, read on the forward strand.
ATCGCTACCTATTTCCTTCTGGTTTAAGTGAAATAGACAAAAATCAATAACTGGAGACAGGTCAATCAAAGGCCTTGTAAGAGGACATTGATCAGTGAAACAGCTGATCTGTGTGCATGTGTGTGTGTGTGTGAGGTGTAGATTGATGATTGTGTGTCTGTGTATATATGGTGTTTTTTTGTGCATGTGTCTATATGTGCTGTGAGTGTGATGGTAAAAATATCCAATGTATAGATAACCCATGTTAAGCCTTGCAAAACCTAGTAACTGACTAGTTTTGAGTATATTTTAAGTAAATTTGTCTTAAACATAAGTCACAGTATAAGTTATTAAAAAAAAAAAAAGAAAAAGAGAGAGAGAGACTTACAAAACTAATTCTGTAATAATGGAAGCCAGAATAAATTACTTATTTTATTTGCATATTACAATTAATAAAGCAATTTCACTAGTGAAACAAATTATTAACTACATTTCTCCTCTATATATAAAAAGGAAATCTCCATTCATAAAAGTAATGTGTTTCAGTTTCCTTCTCTTCCATATTGTGGACATTGTAAGAGCAATGAAGCCCCTACATGTCCAATCCAATTAGTCATTAAAATAGTTATGACAAAAAAAAAGATCTCTGATGATAATATAATGACCTTACTGGATTAACTCTGGTTAAATTTCATTCATGGCATCTGAAAAAGCAATTATAATCAAGACTGAAATACGTGCCCAGATACTAGATTCAATCAAGCATATGGACATGGCCATGGGTTCAGTGCATTCCCTTAAAAATATGTTTTAAATGTCACTTCTCTAGTCTACTGATTTGAAAGCAACAATATTTAAAAAGTGCCATTTTCTATGCTAATGCTTAAAAGGTAAAAATCTTCATTCCAATAAATATTGCAATAAAGTTAATAAATGTATATTCTTTGGAAATTGAAAGTAGATGTGAAATATGTATCTCTTAATAGAAAATCCCTGGTTGATGTTTCTTGTCTTCCAGTCTTATCTGAAACACCCTATTGAATTAAATGTTCTTTCTAAAAACTTGTTTGACAGACTTGTCTGTCTCAGGAAAAGTAAGCATGAGAGAGGTAAGATGAACAAGTAATAGTCTTCTCTCATATTTTTCTTGACCAAAATTATTAAGAAACTAATTTAGTTGAGCTAAGTAAGCCCTTTGAATAATTAAGAAAACAAACAAACAAACAAAAAAACTCACAACCCTTATTTGATTCCACACAAGTATTTGTATATGTAAAAAGCCTACTATAATATTGTAAATAATTATTTCTGGTAAAGAAGTACTGAAAGAAATCTTTCAGAATAACATAGAACTGAAATATTTGGTAGAGTGAGTTTTTTTTTTTTTTTTTTATCTTGTCACAATGACTTTTAAGTGAAACACACTATTAGAATTTATCTTTGAGTTCTAAGGGATATCTCAATCTAGCAAGTGACCAGGGAAACCAAGATAATCAATTATCAGGGTATGAATATTAATCATACCCTGTTTTGTTTTACAATATTTTTCTAGATTACTTGGTTCTAAATAAAATGCAAAAACACCATGTGGATATCAAGTTATACAGAAAAATTTATGAAAGTCATTTCTTATTCTTCAAAATGTGGATTAGAAACAGTACATTTACAGATTACATTTTATAAAATAGATAGTAAAGTGAGAAAAATATATTGATTTGTGTTTTGTATCTGTAATTGTCAAGTGATTTGAATGTGACAAATTCTATAATTTTTAAATCTCTATTTTGAAAGTATTTGGTAGGATTTTAATTTGTACTGATTATGCAAATACAACTGTGACAAGAATCGTACAGTGTTATCTTATTGTATTTCTATAAAATGCTGTCTAAGTCTCTGTCTGTTGACTGACAGTCAATCCTGAAAGCTGTCATAAAAGTGGTGGAGGAGAACTCTATTGATCAATGCATGATCTAAGAAATTGCTCTGCTTCATCCTCAAAATATCCATCATCTTCTCTTATTTTCTCTGCTATATAACTGTCTTGGTGAATGGCAGCAAAACTCCATTTAAATAGTTAACACTGAAGACAATACTGAGGGCAATAAAACTGGAAACAGAAATTAGGAATTTCTTTTTTAAATATTCAGCAAATAGAAAAAGTAATTCTGGAAATATTTTGAATGTAGAACCAGCATGACTTGATCAATGATTGAACGTAAGAAAGTAAAATAAAATTGAATTAAGTGGATTCTTTCTTAGTTCAATGAGATTGAGCATAATTTTAATAAAAATATGCATTTGTTTTTAAACTGAAAAAATTTAAACAATGAAATAGTTCAGTTCAATCACTCAGTCGTGTATGACTCTTTGGCCAGTTAAACAATGAAATAGTTCAGTTCAATCACTCAGTCGTGTATGACTCTTTGGCCAGTCAGTCAAACCAGTCAAAAATGATATAAACCACTCATAATTTTTTCTCCAAAGAAAACCACTATCAATGTTTTTGTAAATATTTATTATTTTACTCTAATACATATATATGTTTGTCTTTATAATGAAATGAAACTTATGTTATAGGTGGCATATTGTAGACAGTTAATATTATATATAAACTTTTATAACCATAATTTAAGTATACCATACAAAAAAAATTATACATTTTAGTAATGTTAATGGTGTATATATAGCCTGTGACTCTTCATACATTATTAAATTTTCTTACATAACATTACTTAAATAGCTATATAGTGTTCAAGTATTTGTATGTATCATGAGTTTTTTAATCCATTCATGATATTTAGAAATACAAATGGCGTGTAGATTTTCTCTATTATAAACAGTGCTGAAGTATATATCCTAAAGATACTTTAAGATACATTTCTAGAAATGGAATTGAAGGGTGTGTTTTATAAAATTCTATACATATTTTTAAATTGTATAGCCTTTCAAAACAATCAAAATTAAAAACATCATTATAAGTTTACCCTTAGACAGCACATAGGAATTCTGCCGGTGGGTGTATTCTCTCTCTGGTGTTTACCGCTAACTATTAATTTTATGTAGATAAATTGAATTTTAATTTGAAAGAAGTTATTAATAGTAAACAGAATGAAGCATGGCAAAGGCTAATAGAGTTTTGCCAAGAGAACGGACTGGTCATAGCAAACATCCTCTTACAACAACATGAGTGAAGACTCTACATATGAACATCATCAGATGGTCAACACCAAAATCAGATTGATTATATTCTTAGCACCCAAAGATGGAGAAACTATACAGTCAACTAAAACAAGACTGGGAGTTGACTGTGGCTCAGATAATGAACTCCTTATTGCGAAGTTCAGACTTCAATTGAAGAGAGTAGGGAAAACCACTAGACCATTCAGGTATAACATAAATCAAATACCTTACGATTATACAGTGGAAGTGACAAATAGATTGAAGGGACTAAATCTAATAGACAGAGTGCCTGATGAACTATGGACTGAGGTTTGTGACATTGTACTTGTGACAGGGATCAAGACCATACCCAAGAAAAAGAAACGCAAAAAAACAAAACGGCTGTCTGAGAAGGCCTTACAATTAACTGTGAAAAGAAGAGAAGTGAAAAGCAAAGGAGAAAAGGAAAGATATACCTATTTGAATGCAGACTTCCAAAGAATAACAAGGAAAGATAAGAAAGCCTTCCTCAGTGAGCAGTGCAAAGAAATACAGGAAAACAACAGAATGGGAAAGACTAGACATCTCTTCAAGAAAATTAGATATAGCAAGGGAACATTTCAAGCAAAGATGGGCTCAATAAAAGGACAGAAATGGTATGGACCTAACAGAATCAAAAGATATTGAAAAGAGGTGGCAAGAATACATAGAAGAACTATACAAAAAGATCTTCATGACCCAGATAATCACGACGGTGGGATCACTCACACTCAGCTAGAGCCAGACATCATGGAATGTGAAGTCAAGTAAGCCTTAGCAAGCATCACTACAAACAAAGCTAGTGGAGGTGATGGAATTCCAGTTGAGCTAATTCAAATCTTAAAAGATGATGCTATGAAAGTGCTGCACTCCATATGCCAGCAAATTTGGAAAATTCAACAGTGGCCACAGGACTGGAAAAGGTCAGTTTTCATTCCAACCCCAAGGAAAGGCTATGCCAAACAATGCTCAAACTACCAGACAATTGCACTCATCTCACACACTATTAAAGTAATGCTCAAAATTCTCCAAACCAGGCTTCCACAATAGGTGAACTGAGAAATTCCAGGTGTTCAAGCTGGTTTTAGAAAAGACAGAGGAACCTGAGATCAAAATGCCAACATTAGCTGGGTCATCAAAAAAGCAAGAGAGTTCCAGGAAAAGATCTATTTCTGCTTTATTGACTATCTCAAAGCCTTTGACTGTGTGGATCACAATAAAATGTGGAAAAATCTGAAAGAGATGGGAATACCAGATCATTTGACCTGCCTCTTTCTCTGCATACAGAGAAATCTTTATGCAGGTCAGGAAACAACAGTTAGAACCAAACATGGAGCAACACACTGCTTCCAAATAAGAAAAGGAGTATGTCAAGGCTACATATTGTCACCCTGTTTATTTAATTTATGCAGAATACATTATGAGAAACTCTGGACAGGATGAAGCACAAGCTGGAATCAACATTCCTGGGAGAAATATCAGTAACCTCAGATATGCAGATGACAACACCCTTATGGCAGAAAGTGAAGAACTAAACAGCCTCTTGATGAAAGTGAAAGAGGAGAGTGAAAAAGTTGGCTTAATGTTCAACATTCAGAAAACTAAGGTCATGGCATCTAGTCCTATCACTTCATGGCAAATAGATGGAGAAACAGTGGAAGCAGTGGTAGACTATTTGGGGGGCTCCAAAATCACTGAAGATGGTGACTGAAGCCATGAAATTAAAAGATGTTTACTCCTTGGAGGGAAAGTTATGACCAACCTAGACAGCATATTAAAAAGCAGAGACATTACTTTGCTAACAATAGTCCGTCTAGTCAAGGCTATAGATTTTCCAGTAGTCATGTATGGATGTGAGAGTTAGACTATAAAGAAAGCTGAGTGCCGAAGAATTGACGCTTTTAAACTGTGGTGTTGGAGAAGACTCTTGAGAGTCCCTTGGACTGCAAGAAGATCCAACCAGTCCATTCTAAAGGAGATCAGTCCTGAGTGCTCATTGGAAGGACTGATGTTTGAGGTGAAACTCCAATATTTTGGCCACCTAACGCAAAGAAGTGACTCATTTGAAAAGACCCTGATGCTTGGAAAGATTGAAGGTGGGAGAAGAAGGGGACAATAGAGGATGAGATGGTTGGATGGTATCACTGACTCGATGGACATGAGTTTGGGGCTCCGGCAGTTCATGTTGGACAGGGGGGCCTGGTGTGCTGCAGTCCATGGGGTTGCAAAGAGTCAGACACGACTGAGCGACTGAACTAAACTAGCAGATTAATAGTAAAGTTGTGCTATCCATTGTTTTAATACTTGAATCATTCTTCAAGTTTCCCTCACCTAGTAGTCAACCAGTTTATATGTATCCTTATCCAGTGGTACAGAATGTACTACCCGTGGCATGCCATGGTTTTTCCAGTAGTCATGTATGGATGTGACAGTTGGACTTTAAAGAAAGCTGAGTGTTGAAGAATTGATACTTTTGAAATGTGGTGTTGAAGACTCTTGAGTATCCCTTGGACTACAAGGAGATCCAGCCAGTCCATCCTAAAAGAAATCAGTCCTGAATATTCATTACAAGGACTGATGCTGAAGCCGAAACTCTAATAGTTTGGCCACCTGATGCAAAGAACTGACTCATTAGAAAAGACCCTGATGCTGGGAAAGGTTGAAGGCAGGAGGAGAAAAAATGACAGAGAATGAGATAGTTGGATGGCATCACTGACTCGATGGACATGAATTTGAGCGGTCTCCAGGAATTGGTGATGAACAGGGAAGCCTGGCATGCTGCAGTCTATGGAGTCACAAAGAGTCAGACACGACTGAATGACTGAACTGAACTGAATTATCTTACCACATTCTTCCGTGTGTGTGTGTGTGTGTGTGTGTGCATGTGTGCTCAGTTGTGTCCAACTCTTTTCAACTCCATGGACTGTAGCCCACCAGGCTCCTCTGTCCATGGATTTTCTAGGCAAGAATACTGGAGCAGGTTGCCATTTCTTTCTTCAGGGGTCTTCCTGACCCAGGGATGGAACCCAGGTCTCCTGCATTGCCAGCTGATTCTTTATCATCTGAGCCCCCAGAAAAATTATTATTTTTCCTAACATATATGTTATCTTTTGTCTGGTCTTTGTCTGCTTCTTTGGGGACCAACCAAACAAGTTAAATTTGCCTTCTGCTTGATAGATAATGTATTTAATGAGTGCTATGTTACCCCTACTTTTCTTCTTTTTTGTTTTGTTGTTTGGTTTTGCTTTATATATGTGTATCTATATATATAGATAGATACACATAGATATGTTATATATGTTACTTTCATATAACATGATTTTAAATCTTACCAGAGCTTAGTCTCTTTTCATTTTAAATGTAGTACCTTTGAATGGAAATAATACTTTACATGTAAATTTGCATTGTTTAGCAGTATAAGCATATATTTATTAAATAAAAGTAGAATTTACTTCACTAAATCAGTTCCCTTTTATCATGATTTTTTCCAGTCTATTTCTACTTGTATTTTGTGCTTGTTTGTCCTTTCTATGTCTCTCTTGCTCTCTCTTTTCTCCTCTCTTTCATTGCAGTGTTGATTATAAAGTTAAGGAATAGGAATGCAAGAGTGATTAGCTCAGTATAGGATACCTAGTTTTTATTTAATGTTAATGTTTCTTGGCTACTTTAGTAGATATGGTACCAACTTTTCTATACTATTTCCCATAAATTGGAGAAAATATTGCAAATACAAATGTCTTAAATAAATATTAAATTATTCAATAGCTTGACTAATCATATGAGTTTAATATACCAACAAATAATATATGTATAATGAAGATTTTATCTGTAAATTCACCTGGACATTATCCCCCCTGAGGAAAACCCCTGATCAACTATGTTTCATGCTACCTCATTTCCATTCTGAGTTGAAACTTTTCAATTTCACTTATTCATTCAGTAAATATTTATCTCAGAAAACCAAGTTTGTGACAGGCTGTTTTCTAGGTACTGGGAATAAATCAGTAAACAAAATGACTCAATATTCTTATGCTCATGGAACTTGCAACCTAGTAGGAGAAACAGACAATAAACAAACCATTGAAATCTATAGTCTGTAGTATGGTGATAAAGACTGAGGAATAAATTGAGCAGTGAGGAGCTTTAGAAAATGTGAAGACTGGGATCCAATTGTTAACAAGGTGAGCAAACAAACCTTACCATCAAGGGGTCATTTGTGTAAAAACCTGATGTAGAAACAGGGAAATGAGCCATCCTGAGATCTGGCTAAAGAGGCTTAGGAAAGAGCTGGCGCAGACTCCATGAGGTGGGTGCTTGCCAGGTGTGATTTGGGAGAGTATGGCCTGTGTGGTTAGAGGGGTGAAAGAAGTCTAGAGTACACATCCCTGTAGGTGACTTGCTGTAAAGTCTTTGGTTGTTACTCTTTTTCAGATGGGAATCTGTTGGGAGTTTGAGAAGCAAAATTATACTTTTTAAATTTTTTATTCATTTATCCTTTTTCAGTTTTAGTGAGGTGTAATTCAGAAAGTTGCAAATTGTATTTAAAGTATACAATGTGAAGATTTCATATATGTATCCATATTAAAAGGCTTCCCTGGTAGCTCAGACAGTAAAGAATCTGCCTGCAGTACAAGAGACCAGGATTCCATCCCTGGGTTGGGAATATCCCCTGGAAAAGGGAATGAGAACCCACTCCAATACTCTTGTCTGGAGAATCCCATGGACAGAGGAGCCTTGTAGGATACAGTCTATGGGGTCACAAAAAGTCGGACAAAACTGAGTGACTAACACACACATACACTTTAAAAGGATTTAAAAGTGTGTATTTCCCCATCAAGTTAATTAACACACCTGGCACTTCAATTTGTGTGTGTGAGAGAGAGAAACTGAGAGACAGAAGTCTTATATCCTTAAAGGATCACTCCAGCACTGTCCTCTTGGGAATAGGCCCTAGAAGGGTAGGGGAAGGGTAAAAGCTGACTCAGTGACAACTTCTGGTGTTGTAGACATAACATTTTTGCAGGATTTCTATGCTTGGAATTTTATCTTGCCTAGTGTTGCCTTATGTTGCTGCTTATTTAAGGCTACATAAAATCCTTCCCCATCACAATTACACCACGTGGCTTTCTTCAACATTACAACTGACAAAAGGCATGGTCCCCTTGAGGAAGGCTAAATGACAAAGGTGAGTGGCAAGGTCATTACATAAGCTCCCTCTATGTTTTACAAGCTTTAATTAAGTCCTACAGCATCTTTCTGTAATGTACAAATACCATTAAACCTATTTTGCAGAGGGTGAAAATGAGGCAAGCTGAAAAATAACCAATTAAAAAGTTTCAAGATCAGAATTATTTTTCTCTGTAAAAAAGAGATCATACTTTCTCACAGATGACAAATTGTGTTTATCTGCATCATATATTTCTTACTGTTTTCCTGATATTCAGTTTGGGGCTTATAGACTTTCTCATCCAGGCGAGAATTAGGATGTGGTGTCATGTGAGGTGCTGAATTGAGCCCTGAAGTTCATAAATGGTAGATGAACTGTTGGAGATTAATTGCTTACTGACACTATCACTGCTGAGCAGTCAGGATGTGTTAGCTTTGTTAGTTTAATGAAACCTCACTGTCAAAGCATTTGGACTACTGGAAAATTATCCATACAACCGAAGAGAAGGGTAGAGATGTGAAGAAACAAAGTTAGTACTAAAACCCAAGGATTATAGGTGTTTCATCACTGTGAGGGGCAGTCTAAATTGTATAAAAATTGATTGGAAATCACTGAATAATATTTTACATTTTTTGATTCATTTTATCAAAAAATATTTTGAGATTATCCCTTCTGTTGAGATCTGTGCTCTGCACATGGGGAATAGTAAGTAGGATAAGGTAATCACAGTCACAGAAGTCAGACATGCCTGGTGTTTAAATGTAGCCTCTGCTATTCAATAGTTCTGTTCCCTTGTAGACCTAAAATTCTCTGTCTCATTTCTTTATATATAAAATAGGAATAATAATTATAACATCTACTTCTTTGGTTTTTCTAAGACATAAAATAGAAAATAAATAGAACATAGTAAGTGCTCAGTCAATGCTATGTGATTGCCCATTGTTACAATTTTCACTATTATTATATCTAAAGAAGGCATGCTTCTGTTTCAAGGCATTTACATTCTGTTCTGAGTTTAAAAAGAAAGACTTTCAAAGGTAGTGTGACATATGTGGTAAAATCATTGGTTCTGTAGAAGTTCAGAATAGGAAGGGATGAGCGTTGGGGTACCATGATCAGAGAAGGATATAGAAGACTTTAAATGTAAACTGTCTTGAAGAATGAATTGTGTTAGAATTGAGATCGAAAAGATGCAGTTCAAGGAAAATGGCAACTTAGAAGGCAGAAATAATGTGTGTAAAATTGGAAAAGCTTCCATAAGTTTGCACATTTTATAAGAGAGGGAGAAAATATGATCCTGTGTTAGGATGTGATTAGAGTAGAAGGAATAACAAAGGCCATATGGATGACTTTGAACATGATAGAAAGATAAGTGAGACATTGGAAACTGTTGAGCAGGAAATCCACTTAATGAAAGAAGGAGGATAATAAGGCATCAGAGTGCTGGAGAGATGAGTAACTGCAATTTGAGGGAGAACCTCTGAAGCTGATATACTAAAAAATTGCCAGATTTGAGGGACCAAAGCTACATTGAAGGCAGATGTACCAAAGATTAGAAATACTTCCCCAAACTTCTTTAAAACCATAATGGACATGGAAGCAACCTAGATAAGAAAGCTATGGTACATATACACAATGGAGTATTACTCAGCCATTAAAAAGAAAACATTTGAATCAATTCTAATGAGATGGACGAAACTGGAGCCTATTATACAGAGTGAAGTAAGCCATAAGGAAAACCACCAATACAGTATACTAACACATATATATGGAATTTAGAAAGATGGTAACAATAACCCTGTGTACAAGACAGCAAAAGAGACACTGATGTATAGAACAGTCTCATGGACTCTATGGGAGAGGGAGATGGTGGGAAGATTTGGGAGAATGGCATTGAAACATGTAAAATATCATGTATGAAACGAGATGCCAGTCCAGGTTCGATGCACGATACTGGATGCTTGGGGCTAGTGCACTGGGACGACCCAGAGGGATGGTATGGTATTCTATTAAATTTTTATTTTTATGGTAATTTAAAGGTTTATAAAGTTTTGTGAGTTTTATATTTGTTCTTGCAATTTGTTCATAGACTTCAATTGTGATTTTTAAATTGATAATGTATCTACAGTTATGTTTCTTTTTTCAAATCATATCTTCACAGTCTCCTCTGTTGTGAACATAAAATATTCTAAAAGTTTGCATTATAAAATTTTTTAACCATTTATCATTTATTTATTATTATTATTATAGAACCATCTCTTGGGGTTGTTTATCGTAACTCATGTTTTTCTATGTTTTATTTCTGCTAAATAATTTGCAATGTTACATACATGATAATTATTCAATATAATTAATATTGAATATAAGTATTTTGATATCATCTTGTCATTTGGTCTGATTTTGCTTGCTACAGTAGAAAGTATATAGCCAGCTGAATACTCCTATGTTAAAATTATATTATAGTTTGCAATTTTTCCTCTTTCTTTCTCATTAAGTTTGAGATTTTTGAAAGCAGAAATTAAATCAATGCCTAGTGCATAGCACAGCACGTGAACATATTAAATTTTCAATTTGTTTCTTGAATAAAGTGAACAATTAACTTTAATAAAGAAATTGTGAAATTTTTACTCAAAAAATTCTTTCTTTGATGTTTTCAACAAATTGATTTTTATCTCCATCTTATATAATAGTGTGGGCAGTCCAAAAAGTCTTCACTGGTGGCTCAGAGTAAAGCATATGCCTGCAATGTGGGAGATATAGGTTCGATCCCTGGGTTGTGATCGATCCCTTAGTCAATCCCCTGGAAAAGGAAATGGCAACCCACTCCAATATCCTTGCCTAGGAAATCCCATGGACAAAGGAGACTGATGGGCTATGGTTCATGGGATCACAGAAGAGTCAGATACAACGTAGCAACTAAACAAGAAGTCCAAAACTTCCCCCCAAATGTCTATAAATTACCCACAGCTTATATTAGCATGGTCAATTCCAGCTCTGGAGTTTTTGACTGATTAAATCTTACTGTTTATGTTTCAGTTCTGCTATTGTCTCTAGCATAAAGCCAGTAAAGCCAAGTTATACAGCTTCTGTTTTGAATTGCTACCTCCACCCCAGCTAGTCACATAATTCATTTATGTTTGCAGTAGATTTTACTGAAAATTTAGAAGTAACACAAAGCTTTACCTGCAGCAACATCAATAGCTTCACATAAACAAAAATAATAAACCCAACCCAATCCATATGACATCTACTATGCATCAGCGTAAGTGATTCATATGTTTTAGCTCATTTTATTCCCATAACAAACCCAGGAGGTAGATATTATAATGACTTTTTTTTTTCCATGTGAAGAAACTGAAGTACATAAATTTAAAGCAGAGGTCACTAAGCTAAAGATTGTGGCCCTGGGATATAAAGTATGTTTTTCGTTAAAAACTCTTTGAATACATCCTGATATTTTATATTTTACCAACACATAGAATTTTTCACTGGTTGAATTCTCTGAAATTGGTGGTCTCTTGCCATGTTTTATTATCTATTCTTACTCTCCAACCACCTACCTATTCTCTTTTCTCATCCTTGTATATTTCTGTTGATTTACTTACAGAATTCAGCTATTTATTTCTATTCTGTTTCCTTCTATACATCAGAGATTAAGCCCACACTCAATAATACGTATAAATTTATTTCTTGTACAAAATGGCTGCATGTTTATAAGGAATTCAAGTATTAGCTCTTAAAATAAGATTTTTTTTTTCTTTTACCTGCAATATTTGGATAATTCACATTGCTTTATACAGGATCTGATTAAATCTATTGTTTTACCTTTGGACAATACAGCTTCCTGAAAAAAAATTTTTTTTTTCTTTACCTTCGTGGGAACTTGGGAGATGTGATTGGTCATACAATAAATCTTATCTTTTGTTACTTAAATGTTCCATGCATACATAAAGCACTGAAATGAGTTAAAGAAATATCAAAGTCCACTCATACTGACACTGACCTCATGAATACAAGGATTCTTTACATTTCAGCTGAATACCCATAAGTTTTTATCCACAGCTTATTTAAACATTTCTTTGTTCAGTTCAGATCAGTTCAATTCAGTTGCTCAGTCATGTCCTACTTTTTGCAACCCCATGAATTGCAGCACGCCAGGCCTCCCTGTCCATCACCAACTCCCGGAGTTCACTCAGACTCACGTCAATCAAGTCTGTGATGCCATCCAGGCATCTCATCCTCTGTCGTCCCCTTCTCCTCCTGCCCCCAATCCCTCCCACCATCAGAGTTTTTTCCAATGAGTCAACTCTTCTCATGAGGTGGCCAAAGTACTGGAGTTTCAGCTTTAGCATCATTCCTTCCAAAGAAACCCCAGGGCTGATCTCCTTCAGAATGGACTGGTTGGATGTCCTTGCAGTCCAAAGGACTCACAACAGTCTTCTCCAACACCACAGTTCAAAAGCATCAATTCTTCGGCACTCAGCTTTCTTCACAGTCCAACTCTCACATCCATACGTGACCACTGGAAAAACCATAGCCTTGACTAGACGGGCCTTTGTTGGCAAAGTAATGTCTCTGCTTTTGAATATGCTATCTAGGTTGGTCATAACTTTTCTTCCAAGGAGTAAGCGTCTTTTAATTTCATGGCTGCAGTCACCATCTGCAGTGATTTTGGAGCCCCCCAAAAATAAAGTCTGACACTGTTTCCACTGTTTCCCCATCTATTTCCCATGAAGTGATGGGACCGGATGCCATGATCTTTGTTTTCTGAATGTTGAGTTTTAGGCCAACTTTTTCACTCTCCTCTTTCACTCTCATCAAGAGGCTCTTTAGTTCTTCACTTTCTGCCATAAGGGTGGTGTCATCTGCATATCTGAGGTTATTGATATTTTTCCCGGCAATCTTGATTCCAGCTTCTGCTTCATCCAGCCCAGCATTTCTCATGATGTACTCTGCATATACATTAAGTAAGCATGGTGACAATATACAACCTTGACTAACTCCTTTCCTGATTTGGAACCAGTCTGTTGTTTCATGTCCAGTTCCAACTGTTGCTTCCTGATCTGCATACAGGTTTCTCAAGAGGCAGGTCAGGTGGTCTGGTATTCCCATCTCTTAAAGATTTTCCACAGTTTATTGTGATCCACACAGTAAAAGGCTTTGGAATAGTCAATAAAGCAGAATTAGATGTTTTTCTGGAACTCTCTTGCTTTTCCTATGATACAGTGGATGTTGGCTATTTTACCTCTGGTTCCTTTGCCTTTTCTAAATCCAACTTGAACATCTGGAAGTTCTCAGTTCTTATATTGCTGAAACCTGGCTTGTAGAATTTTTACTGTTACTTTGCTACCATGTACAATGAGTGTAATTTTGTGGTAGTTTGGACGTTCTTTGGCATTGCCTTTCTTTGGGATTGGAATTGTTAGGTAGTTACAATAGGAAAAAGGAGTCCAGAATGGTGGTGGCTAAAAGATAAGGAAGGGAAAAGTCCGTGAAAACAGAACAACGGAAGTTCCGAGGACTGGAGTGAGGACCTCAGATAAAACAAACAGCATTCCTGGCTAGCCCATTTTATATTTGGCAGGCCCAGGCATAGGAGAAGAAAACATATAAAAAGAGGCACCAAAATTGGGCTGGGGGAGCATCTCTTCTCTTGGTTGTCTGCACCTAACACCTTTTGCCTAGTAGGCTCACTTTTAGGGCATACAATAATCCCATACTTAAGACAGAGTTCCTTCTTATCTCTTAGTCGGAAACATATTTGGACATAGGAGATCTCTGTCCATTTCCCTTGTCTTTTGCAGATTAAGTCTAGCTGAAGGATAGTATTATAATTTAAACTCCCATCCTCGGCCCAGTGTTTCTTTTCCCCCAGAGGTACCGTGGCCACACAGTGGCACTAAAGAATTTTAAGTGACTTCCCCTTAGAGTTAGAGGATCAAACAACTTTCAGTTATCAAGGATGCATCTCAAGGGTGTCTATTGGGAAGTGGATTGGTAATTTCCCACCTGAAAGACAGTGATAACAGGGAGGAAAAAGAAAAAGGAAAAATCTAATAGGCCTCCTTCAATTTCCATTGGTGGACTTCCTTAGGGGTGAGTCTTTCAGAAACTTATCCTACCCAGTACTGTTGCAACCTGAGAGCCAGGAGTCCCTGGGTCAGGGTGCAGATCCCCAGGAAAGCTGAGGTGTGACAGCCTCCTGAAGATTGAATCACTAGGCAGATGGAGATATGTCAGCCTCCCGAGAATTGGGTCCCTGGGCAGGTTGAGGCATGTTGACCTCCTGGACCACTGGACTGGCAGATCCCTGAGCAAGTTGAGGCATGACAACCTCCCAGGGACCAGATCCCTAGGCAGGTTGAGGTAGGTCGACTTCCTGGCATCCCAGGTTGATGGATCCCCAAGCAGGCTGAGGTGTGACAACCTCGCAGGGACTGGATCTTAGGCAGGTTGAGGCAGGTTAACCTTCTGAAGCCCCCAGGTTGGAGTTGGGCATCCCCAGGGTCTCCAGCATGACCAATGCTGGGTAGTATTAAAGGGGTGTAATCTTAACACATTGCCAGTTTGCTCACAGCAGATGGGAATAGATATCATGATGTAAAGCAATCCAAGGCTGTGCCCTGAGACTGGAAAGCTGGTGAAACAGCCATAAGTTATCTTCTTACTGCTCTGAGGCAATGTAAGTCACTGATTTCCTCCCCTAGTCCTCCATAAGAGCAGGTTAGGGTGTCTCCAATGGTAAACTTCCAGATGTTCAAGCTAGTTTTACAAAAGCCTGAGGAACCAGAGATAAAATTGCCAACATCCACTGGATCATCAAAAAAGCAAGAGGGCTTCAGAAAAACATCTATTTCTGCTTTATTGACTATGTCAAAGCCTTTGACTGTGTGGATCACAACAAACTGTGGAAAACTCTGAAAGAAATGGGAATATCAGACCACCTGACCTGCCTCTTGAGAAATTTGTATGCAGGTTAGGAAGCAACTGGACGTGGAACAACAGACTGGTTCCAAATAGGAAAAGGAGTATGTCAAGGCTGTATATTGTCACCCTGCTTATTTAACTTATATGCAGAGTACATCATGAGAAACACTGGGCTGGATGAAGCACAAGCTAGAATCAAGATTGCTGGGAGAAATATCAATAACCTCAGGTATGCAGATGACACCACCCTTATGGCAGAAAGTGAAGAAGAACTAAAGAGCCTCTTGATGAAAGTGAAAGAAAAAAGAGGAGAGTGAAAAAGTTGGCTTAAAGCTCAACATTCAGAAAACTAAGATTATGGCATCTGGTCCCATCACTTCATGGCAAATAGATGCAGAAACAGTGGAAACAGTGTCAGACTTTATTTTTTCGGGCTCCAAAATTACTGCAGATGGTAACTGCAGCCATGAAATTAAAAGACTCTTACTCCTTGGCAGGAAAGTTATGACCAACCTAGATAGCACGTTAAAGAACAGAGACATTACTTTGCCAAGAATGGTCCATCTAGTCAAGGCTATGGTTTTTCCAGAGGTCACGTGTGGATGTCAGAGTTGAACTATAAAGAAAGCTGAGCGCGGAAGAATTGATGCTTTTGAACTGTGGTATTGGAAAAGACTCTTGAGAGTCCCTTGGACTGCAAGGAGATCCAACCAGTCCATCCTAAAGGAAATCAGTCCTGAATATTCATTGGAAGGACTGATGTTGAAGCTGAAACTCCAATACTTTGGACACCTGATGTGAAGAGCTGACTTATTTTAAAAGACCCTGATGCTTGGAAAGATTGAAGGCTGGAGGAGGAGGGGACGACAGAAAATGAGATGGTTTTTTGGCATCACTGATTCAACGGACATGAGTCAGAATGAGCTCTGGGTAGTTGGTAATGGATAGGAAAGCCTGGCATGATGCAATCCATGGGGTGGTAAAGAGTCAGACATGACTGAGTGACTGAACTGAACTGAACTGAATAGTAAATATTTCGTTGTCATAGACCCACTGTAGATAATAACAGAAGTAATGACAGAGTAGTGGGTTATCTGGTTTATTAGGGGCATTAAGAGTACTTTAAAAATAGGCTGGGTGGAGTGATGTTGCCTACAAGGGGGCAGGGTGTTGGTTGTAGGAGTTAGTAAGTGGCTTAATAACAAATTGATAAGAGGCAACAGACCAAATGTTCTGTAAAAGTGGAGTGGAGATTTGACCCGAGGGTATGTTTGTAACTTTAGGAGAAGGGTGGTAAGGGTTTGGGTCCAAATGGCCTACAGGGTTAGCTCCCAAAGTGGCAAACATTATCCCCAGAAGCCCAAATGCTTTTGAAGGGATGCCAACAGATGGACTTCTAGCAGGCATTGTGTGCCTGTCACCTGCCCTAGCAGATCCACTGAGAGATGCTGTTGTTGCACATGTTGTAGGAAACATGGAAGATGAAGCCCTGAATATCTAGAGGAATTGGATATTATACAGTATTTCCCTCTCAAGGGCCAGCTATTTTCTGGTTGTCCCTCCAGAAGATTGTAGAGGCATCATTGTGTGCCCCGATGGGGCTCAGGAAAAGAGCATGAAACAGGAGGAAAGGGGGTAGAGCAAAACTTTTGAAAGAATGACATAACCTAAGAGGATAAAATAAACCGATTAAAATCAAATGGGTCCAAGATGAAAAGTCAAATTCAACTAAACCTCAATCTCCAATCTTTAAGCTAAATGATACACCCAGAGGTGGCAGGACAGTTGCAAAGAACTGTCAAAAGACAGAGTAGTGGGTGATTTCCCCATGGTTGGGATGATTCTCTCACTCATTAGCAAATGAATTCACCCAGCTAGAAAAAACTAGCCATACCACATTCCATGGCCACAGCACTTGCCCTCTGCAATGACCCACACCCTGTGGAATGTGCTTCTTTCTGAATCTGAACAAATCTACCTCTTACCTATCACTGTGTCTCTCACTGAATTTTTGCAATGAGACATCAGAGCCTGAGCTTCATTAGGTCCTGAAGCCAGGCACCATAAGTTTTAGGCAGGCTCAAGTCCTGGGAAAGAGGAGCTAAAGGGCAGGAGGAACAAGCATTGGGAAAAACCTGCTGAGCAATCCCCTTCATAGCCTGTTGGAAAGTCTGCTAAATGCCTGAATTGTGTTCACAGTTTTCGTTGGCCTGATCCTCGGCACAAAGAAGATTAAGGACAGAAGAACCCCTTCTGGCTTGGGTAACAGCTAGTGGGGCCCAGCAGATAGTGGAGCCTTTGGGACACACTGAGGAGTAGCCCCTGCCAGAGTCCCTCAGTTGCACCCACTCCCACTCATCTCTTCACAGGGAATTCGAGAGAACAAGAAACAAGAGATTGTAAAGGAATTAAGATTTTGCTAGGCATTCGACCTTCCAGCCATAGGAGCGAGGACATCCTACCTTAACTGGAGGTCTTCTGGAATCTGAACCTGAGCCATGTGAACTTTCTGCTGAGTTTGTTTTTTGCTGTCCTGGTTTTTAGCACACTGAGCTTCTTGTCACTTTCCCTGTACTGGGTTTTCTTCACGTTCAGCTTCCACTGCTGGAGCTTTCACTGAGTTGGGCTTCTGCTATGCTTGGCCTCCTCCTTGCGGGGGCAAGCTGAGGTTATTTCAGCCAGGTTAAATCCGAGAAACAGCACCATAGATGTCAGGGGAGTTTGTAATTTCCTCAGTTCTGTCTCATCGAGACAAAAATTTGAAGCAACAGACGTACCAGAGTTACAGTCCCCAGATGGACCAGTGTTACAGCTACTGAATGGGCCAGTGTTACAGCTCCATGTTACAGCTCAGTTTTATTTAGAAAGTAAAGGAATATACATCCTCATCCTCGAATCATGAGGATATGCAGACCCAAAAGACACGAAGAGAAGTGAGGCCACTCAGCCCAATTTTGGCTCCTTTTTTTAAATGTTTTTTCTCCTCCCCCTGGGTCTGCCCTACGTAAATTGGGCTAGCCAGAAGTGCTATTTTTGTTTTGCCTGACGTCCTCACTCTGATCCTCAGACCTTCCTTTGTTCTATTTCCTCAAGCTTTTACCTTCCTTATCTTTTAGCCACCATCATTCTGCACTCCTTTTTCCTATTCTAACTACCTAACAGAATGAATACTGACGTTTTCCAGTCCTGTGGCCAGATGTCACTCATATTAGCACTAGAAGCTGCTCCTAGAAACAATATTGCTGGTGCCTCTGAAATTGATTATTGTGGAAGCCTTGAAGATGAGCAGGACCCTGTGGAGCTCCTGGGCACAAAAGCCCTTCCACTTGCTGGAAAGAGCAATTCCAAAGAGCAGTTCAAGCAGTTACTAATAAGGGACGGGAGAGGATGCAGAAATAAGGGAGGAGCAGTCATGGAACAATAGAATAGCCTTGGAGGCAGGATCCTAGTTCTTCATCAAGGTATACACATAACAATAACTTTAAGCTCTTCTGTGGAACTAAAACCCCTCCAACAAATGGAAGATAGTAAGTTCTTGATGAAGCACTCTTCATTCCAGAGAAGGTCACAGTTCACCCATCCTCACCCAGTGACAGATGATCTCTGAATTGAAGAAATGGGGGCCCTGAACCTATAGCTATTCTAATCAGCTACTCTGAACCTTGAGTATAAAACTCCTCAAAAACCTCCGCTTTTTCCTAGGCTGGGACACTGTTTTGAGGGCATTAACCTGCTGTGGCTTTTGTCTGGCAAAGAATAAATGTAGTCTTTTCTATTACACCCAAAACTCCAAGATTTAATTTGGTGTTCGGGTACAGAAGCTAGTTTTGGCTTCAAGCCTACTGTTTACCCATTGCCTAAAAGGATCTTCATGATCCTCTGATTCAGTTTCTGGGGTGGGTCACCTGATTAAGGAACATGTGATACATACTATTTTTCTACCTGCAAGAGTAAAAATAAATAAATAAATAAATCTTACAATTTCAGCCTCCATAACAGGAAATAGTCACTACCTCATATTTGGGTAGTGAATATACAATCACAGTATATTCACTTTTCTGGCTCAGAAGAATTAAGAATGCCAATACACCCATTCAGTGATGCAGGTGGTAAAGAATCTGCCTACAATGCTGGAGACCCAGGTTCAATGCCTGGTTCAGAAAGATTTCTGGAGAAGCGAATGGCAAGCCACTCCAGTATTCTTGCCTGAAAATTTCCATGGACAGAGGAGCCTGGTGGGCTACAGTATATGAAGTCTCAAAGAATCAGACACAACTGAATGACTAACACTCACTTTCTTTCACTTTTCATATACCTACTACATTAATTTGTCTCCCCATATTCTAACATTTAAAAAAATGGATTCTATATGGTCATTATATGTAGAGTGGCTTTGAAAAAAAATGTGTGTCTATAAATGTGTGTGTATGTATGTATATGTATATATAAATATCTATACTATATTTTGTTTAAAGAATATTAAAAACAATATAATGAAATCATAAAGAAATTTTAAATTATTTAAAATACAAGAAATTGTAACCCAATGTACTTTAAAAAAATTAAATGCAAAGACTTTTCTGTAACCTTAAATGAAATTATTCATATTTTATTTTATGTATATTTAACACTACGAATAATTGAAAAAAAACTCTGAAACACAAAATGTTATGCTCGTGAAATACAATGTTAGGTAACAGAATAGTTATGAAATTTAATACTAACATGCTATAAATGCAGCCATTTTAAAGCTTAAATTAGATATTTTCACAGTTAATTTATTTGTAGAAATTTTCTTTCCAAACTGGATAACACATTTTCTATTTTGAAAGATTGATTTTTTTATTACAGAAATATAATTGAATTTCAAAACACATATAAATGTAATAAATTTGGGCTCAAAATTAAATGGAGCAGCTTTCATTGTATTTGTGTTTAGCTAGTATTTGAATTCAATAGCAGTTTTTCCTCAAATTCTCTTCACTGACATTATGCCTAGCTGGGTGCTCTATGACACAAGATATTACCTTAACAAAATAAGTCATAGCTGACTCCTTTTGTCATGGCCCCCGGGCCTCATCCTCACTCTCCTGCCCACTCAGGAGTAGATGGAGAAAAGGACTTCTCAGAGCTGCCACTTACACTAGTGTCGTGAAGTGCTTATTAGTAAGTACTGTTCCTTCATTCATTTCTTTCACCTTGTGTCTCTACTGGTGGAGATTAGGAAACAAATTGCCCTCACTTCAGAACCAGGTAAAGAGGAATGGAATGGGCCAGTGGCTTAAAAAAAAAAAAACTTACAAAAATCTGATTGCCTTTATTATGTATGAAGAGATAGTTTATTCTCAGTAAATAAAACAAGAAATTAAATGATAGTTTAGCATTTATCAGATTCAGTGTCGCCTATGTGAGTGTGTGTGCATGTATGTGTAAAAATTAGATGTCAAATTTCAAGTTGCATTGTTAGATAATGGTATTTTTTTAAACCTACATTTCATTTCCCAGCTATAAATTGTGTATTTATATTATACAACTCCCAATAGATCTTAGAAATAGATCACAATAAATCTTAACATGTTCACTATGGAGAAAATTTATCTGTAAGATGTGCAACACTTTTTTGTGTTTTGCTGTACATTCTGATATTGAAGTAGAAGCATTATCTGTTTCAGTAATTAAATAAGGTATGCAGCCCAAACTTATAATAAAAATATATTTATTAAGTATTATTTATGTGCATATCATTCTGGTTATAGACACATATAACTTATGACTTCACAAGTCATTAGCCTTTAAGCACATTTATATAAAATTACTTCTGTGAGCACATTTTAAATTCAAAATGGCATACTAACTAAATATCAACTTCTTTTACTTACTAGAACCTAAGAAACTTCCTTGTTGTGGGATGCATATGATCAATATTGATGCCAAGCAGCATTTACGTTTGTCTTTATTATTAAATGATTTCACTTTTGTAAATTTTCCAGTCATTCCTAAGTCATAAAACCAACACAGCATATCAACTTGATTATTTTAGTATCCCATATAAATGTATATATTGGGTATATCCCTAAGTATACATAAGCAGACATGTAAACATACAATCACGAATCATTAGGTGAGGAAATAATCTCTTGTCTCTCTCCTTAATAGCCATAGAAAAATCTTGGTTCCAGGCAAGTGTGAATAGCAATATTTCACTGTTATGATATAATCAGATGACTCTATTGAATTATGGAAAAATATAGTTATATGTAATACTTTATGCTTGTAGGAAAAATTCAAAAACAAAACATCATTTTTCAGTAATATTTCACTTATTAGTGTCACTACTGACAGGTATGTGAGGGATATCTGAAATCCCCTTTTATATTCTAGTTTTATTCCTTAAAACATTAGCATGTTATACTTTACTCCTTATCAAATGAAAGAATGATAAAGTAAAAACTTTTTATTTTTAGATTTCTATTTCCAGTAAAATCCTCCAAAGATGTAAACTAGAAGATTGCTGTTGTTTAGTCGTTAAGGCATATCCAAATCTGTCTGCCCATAGGATTTTCCAGGCGAGAGTGGGTTGCCATTTCCTTCTCCAGGGGATTTTCTCAATCCAGGGATTGAACCTGCATTCCCTACGTTGGCAGGCTGATTCTTTATCACTGAGCCACCAGGGAAGCCCAAAGTAGAAGATAGCTGTGGAGCTTTCATTTTTATTTCATAATTTTCATTTTTACTTTATACCATATACAGCTAAAAGATTCCAGAAAACCATGCTGTCATGATCTATGCTCTTTGGATCCCAGAGACACCTAAGCACTTCTATCAAACTAATGCATCAGGCAACAAAAAGTATCCTAATAGGAACTAAAGATTTAGCAAGAGCAAATCTAACCTCAGGGCCAGTTTTACAGACATGCCATAGAAGGCCTCACATTCAGTCAGTGCTCTGCTGTTGCCATCTTAAAAGTCTTAAGAATTTCTTAACAAGGGGTCACCATTTTTATTTTGCACTTGCCCTTGCACATTATGTAGCCAATCCTGCCAACATCTCCAGAAAATCAACAACCTTTATAGAGAGTCTTTGGTTGGTAAATTTTTCTGAGGGCCACTTGATGGATGTGAATGTCAGTTGTTCTATTCTTAATCTTCATTTTTCCCTTGAGGCTTCCCTCATTCCAAATATGTTTGAGCCTCTCCTTTAGGCTGGAGCATAGGAAGGAAAATTTGTTTTACTTATCTTTATAACCCAATGTCTGGCACATATATAATGAATATTCGTTAAATGTTTGCTTAAGTGAATTAATTGACTTAATGTAATGTTTAGAGGGCATTTATTAGAAATGATAATTGGTTTTTTATAGATTTACTTTTGGCACCTTGAAATCACCATAATGACATTGCTATAAAATATGCACATTTATGTGAATAGATAGCAATTCTATTGCCATCATTTTTTAAGAACATACATGATAAAATGATAAATATCATTTGCTTTCTGAAACTATTTAAACTAAATGGAGGAAAAGAAATATGAAAAATAAAATTTAAAAATGAATGAATATCACTTATCCCATGTGGAGACTAAGAATATATATGCATATCTTTAAAAGAATTTTTAGAATTCAGAATTTTAGGAATCCATCCCTACTCAGAATTGTTGGATTGCTTCCTGTGAGTTTAAATAAGCAGAGCAAACATTCATATTCCTTACAATAGTCTCATTTCAGCTGCCTGCTTTCTTATATTCCTTGAATCAAAAATCCTCATGAGCTTCCTTGACTACATTTCCTCAAAAACAAATAGCTTAATAGGACTGATCAATAGTGTTTTCTTTTTTATTAAGCTTTATTAAGGCATAATTGACACCTAAAATAGTAAGATATTTAAAGTGCATACATAATGATTTGATATATGTTGTGAAAACATTCCTTCCATCTAGGTAATTAACAAATATATCTACCCCCTCACATATTTATCTTTTTATTTTTTGGTGAGAACTCTCTTCAGTTCAATTCAGTTCAGTCTCTCAGTCGTGTCCAACTCTTTGTGATCCCATGAATCGCAGCATGCCAGGCCTCCTTGTCCATCACCAAATCCCAGAGTTCACTCAGACTCACGTCCATCGAGTCAGTGATGCCATCCAGCTCTTAGCATATATCAATTGTACAATACAGTGCTATCAAATATAGTGACCATGTTATACATTAGATCCTAAGATTTTATTAATCTTATACCCAAAACTATATGTTTTAATCAACCCCTTCTTATATCTCTTGCCACCTGCCCATTGCAACCACTTCTCTATTCTTGACTTGTTTTTCAAAGAAAGATTCCACATATAAGTGATACTGTACAGCACTTGTCTTTCTCTCTCTGGCTTATTTCACTTAGCATAATATCCTCAAGTTTCACCCAAACTGTCTCAGTTGGTAGGAGTAGCTTCTTTTTCACAGCACAATATGCCATCACATACATGTAGCACATATTTATCCATTTATCTGTGGTGGACACTTATGTTATTTGCATATCTTGGCTGCTGTGAATAATGCTGTAATGAACATGGGAGTGCAGATATCTCTCCAAGTCTTGATTTCATTACCTTTGGATATATACTCAAAAGTGGGATTGCTGGATCATATAATAGTTTTTAACTACCATAGTTTTCAAAAAAATTTTAACTGTTTTGAGAAAACTCCATACTGTTTTCCATAGTGGTTGTACAAGTTTACATTCGCACCAACAGGATACAAGAGTTCCCTTTTTTCCACATTCACATCAGCATTTGTGCTCTCATCATTTTGATAATAGTCATTCTAACAGGTGTGATGTGACTTCTCTTCATGGTTTTGGGTTGCATTACCATGATGATTAGTGATGCTGAGCATTTTCATGGACTAGTTGGCTATTTGTATGTCTTCTTCGAAAAATGTCTGTTTGAGTGCTCTGCCTATTTTTTAATCTGATTTTTTTTTTGCTATCTAATTTTGTGATTTCTTCATATGTTTTGCATTTTAACTCCTTATCAAATATTATTGGAAAATATTTTCTCTCAGTCCATAGTTTGCCTTTTCATTTTGTTAATGGCTTCCTTTGTTGTGCAGAAGCTTCTAAGTTTAATGCAATCACAGTTGCTTATTTTTGATATACTATCTTTGTTTTTAATGTCAAAACATCATTGCCAAGATTGATGTCAAGGAGTTTTTCCTCAAAATGTTCTTCTAGCATTTTAACAGTTTCAGATCTAATACATGATACCATTATTTTTTTCTGGCATGTATATTTCATTCAATTCAAAATGAAAATATATTATTGAGATTTAGAAATAATCTAATAATAAATGGAACATATTCTTAGGGAGCTTTCTACTTATCCCTTTTATAGTTGCAGTCTTGTGTAACAGGGCTTGACAAAATAAACAGGCAGAGAAGGAGGAGGAGAGAAGAAAGAACAAAAGAAAGAAAGGAGGAAAGAAAGGTAGGAAGGAAGGGAGAAAGAAAGGGAAAGAAATCTACCTTTCTATAATCTACCAGCTATTATATACAAAAGATAGAATGCCACTAGTGTTATTTATCATCTATATGTTAATTATTAATTTTTACTTTTTATTTCATTTTCCTGAAATTGGTCATTATTAGCTAAAGTTATAAATTAGGCTTCCTGAATCTTTCCTCAAATGAACTGATTTATAGGGACCTATGCTCTTGGGACAAACTATATTCTTTATTCATTGTTTGTTGAATTAAAAAGTTTCATTATGAGTGCTAATTTTAATGTGAAATGCACACACATACATACTATAATTTGCATACTTCTATAAAAATATTCTTCTCTAAGGCTTTTCATATATCACTTTGCTTAAATCAGAAGGAAGATCTATCTTGGGAATGACGATGTTTGTCTGAGGAGCCATCTGGAACCATTCTAATTAGGAAAATAATGGACAAATTATCCACTTATATCTTCTCCCATCCCAGATGACTCTCTCAACTAAATGAATCATAGGATAATCTCTGGATTCTGGATTTCTAGAGAGACCAGTTTGGTTCTTATAAAAACATTTAAATCATTATTGACAGGAAGTAAATGTCCCTCCATCCATGAAGAAATAAAAATGATGGAAAAGGGAGATTATCATAGATTCAGCATCATAGATTCATTTTAACACATGCAACCATAATAGAAAAAAGTAAATGCAGATGAATTCAGAAGAACACAGGTTATAAATATGAATTCCTGCCTTCAGAAAATAGTTTCCAAAAGTTATATTTTTAAGAAACCTACATAAAATTCAAACTCCTGAGACAGTCTTAAGATGGCAGAGGAATAGGACAGGAAGACCACTTTCTCTCCCACAAATTCATCAAAAGAACATTTGAACGCTGAGTAAATTCCACAAAACAACTTCTGAATGCTGGCAGAGGACATCAGGCACCCAGAAAAGCAGCCCATTGTCTTTGAAAGGAGGTAGGAAAAAATATAAAAGATAAAAAGAGAGACAAAAGAGGTAGGGATGGAGCTTTGTCCTGGGAAGGGAGTCTTAAGAAAGATAGAAGTTTCAAAACACCAGGAAACACTCTCACTGCCAAGCCTGTGGCGAGCCTTGGAACCACAGAGGCAACATAACCAGGAGGAAAAATAAATAAATAATTAAAACTCACAGATTACGTGCCCAGAGTAACTCCCCCAGCAGAGAAGTAGCACAGACACCTGCATCCACCACTAGCAAGCAGGGGCTGGGCAGGGAAGCATGGGCTGCATTGCTTAGAGTAAGGACCAGGCCTGATTGCCCCAAGGGCAATCTGAGGGAACTAACTTGGTATAGCAAACCAGGCTGTGGGATAGCTACCACTCGAAAAGCCCTAACCTAAGACACTGCCAGACCAGCTCAAAGAACAAAGGACTGAGCAGAGCTAGCCCGCTGCAGGCTGGTCCATTCCCCTCTGGTGACAGACAGGCAAGGGCAGCCAGAGCCAGAAGGGGGAAATCATGGCCCCAGAGAGGCATTATCTATCAAGCTGCAATCAGGCTTCATTCCTAACCAAGACTTCTTAGGATTCGGGACGGTCAACATCCGCCTGAGAAGGTGAGCTGGTCGTACACCCAGAAAACCAAGTGGCAGGGACGGGGGAGGCGATAAGTCTCAGAGACTGTGCTCGCCAAACACCTGGTCACCTGAGCTGCTCAGACCTGGGAAGGGCACAAAATGTAGGCCCAACTAAGTTTGTGCTGTTGAGGAGTACCTGAATACCTGAACCTGGGCGGCGTAGACCTGGGAAGTGCATACAACCCAGGGCTGGCCTCAGACAGTTCCCGGCAAAGCAACCTAGAGCCTAAGCAGGGTAGACAGGGAAAGCGCACAAGCAGAGAGCAGGGGCAAACCCATTGTGGCCAAGACACTGAGAGCACACGCCAGTGTTATTTGTTTGCAGCGTCCCTCCCTCCCCATAGCATGACTGAACAAGTGAGCCTAAAAAAGTGTCCACCACCACCCCCTTGCATCAGGGCAGAAATTAGACACTGAAGAGATCAGCAAACAAGAAGCTAAAACAGAGGGAACCTCCTTGGAAGTGACAGGTGCAATAGGTTAAAACCCTGTAGTTAGTACTGACTACATAGGAAGGGGCCTATAGATTCTGAGAAATATAAGTCAGATCAAGGAACTATCTGAAAATGAACTGACCCCACACTGCCCACAACAACACCAGAGAAAGTCCTAGATATATTTTTACTATTTTTACTATCATTCTTTATTTTTTTTAATTTTTTAAGTCCTCTATTACTCCTTTAATTTTCATTTTTAAAACCTACTATTACTTTGCAAAAAAAAAAAAAAAGAGAGAGAGACCGTATTTTTTAAAGCAAACTTCATATATATATATTTTATAATTTTTGTGACTTTTTTTTTCTTTAATATTGAATTTTTGAAAATCCAACCTCTACTCTAAATTTTTAATCTTTCCTTTTTGGCATTTGTTATCAATTTTGTACCTTTAAGAACCCAATCTTCAGTACCTATTTTTACTTGGGAGCGAGATTACTGGCTTGACTGCTCACTCCCCCTTTGGACTCTCCTTTTTCTCCACCAGGTCACCTCTATCTCCTCCCTTCCCCTTCTCTTTTCTATCCAACTCTGTGAATCTCTTTGTGTGTTCCAGACTGTGGAGAACACTTAGGGAACTGATTACTGGCTGGATCTGTCGCTCTCCTTTTGATCCCCCCCCCCCCTTTATCCTCCTGGCCACCTCTGTCTCCTTCCTCCTTCTTCTCTTCTCTTCTCAGTATAACTCCAAGAACATCTCTGAGCAGTCCAGACTGTGGAGTGCACATAAAGAAGTGATTACTGGCTAGTTTGCTCTCTCCTCTTTTGATTCCACCTCATCTCATCTTGGTCACCTCTATCTCCCTCCTCCCTCTACTTGTCTCCATGTAACTCTGTGAACTTCTCTGGGTGGCCCTCACTGTGGAGAAACTTTTCATCTTTAACCTAGATGTTTTATCAATGGTGCTGTATAGGTGGAAGTGTTGAGGCTACTGTAAAAATAAGACTGAAAACCAGAAGTAGGAGGCTTAAGTCCAAATCCTGAGAACACCAGAGAACTCCTGGCTCCAGGCAACATTAATCAATAGGAGCTTATCAAACACCTCCATACCTACACTGAAACCAAGCACCACCCAAGGGCCAACAAGTTACAGAGCAAGACATACTACGCAAATTCTCCAGCAACACAGGAACACAGCCCTGAGCTTCAATATACAGGGTTAGGGTATATTGAAGGGTATATTGACATCTCATAACTCATTACTGGACTCTTCATTGCACTCCAGAGAGAAGAAATCCAGCTCCACCAACCAGAACACCAACACAAGCTTCCCTAATCAGGAAACCTTGACAACCCACCTGTACAACCCCACCCACAGGGAGGAAACTCCACAGTAAAAAGAACTCCACAAACTGCCAGAATACAGAAAGGCCACCCCAAATACAGCAATATAAACAAGATGAAGAGACAGAGGAATACCTAGGAGGTAAAAGAACGGGATAAATACCCACCAAACCAAACAAAAGAGGAAGAGATAGGGAATCTACCTGATAAAGAATTCCGAATAATGATAGTGAAAATGATCCAAAATCTTGAAAACAAAATGGAATCACAGATAAATAGCCTGGAGACAAGGATTGAGAAACTGCAAGAAAGGTTTAACAAAGACCTAGAAGAAATAAAAAAGAGTCAATATATAATGAATAATGCAATAAATGAGATCAAAAACACTCTGGAGGGAAGAAATAGTAGAATAATGGAGGCAGAAGATAGGATTAGTGAGGTAGAAGATAGAATGGTAGAAATAAATGAATCAGAGAGGTAAAAAGAAAAACGAATTAAAAGAAATGAGGACAATCTCAGACACCCCTGGGACAATGTTAAATGCCCCAACATTCGAATCATAGGAGTCCCAGAAGAAGAAGATAAAAAGAAAGACCATGAGAAAATATTTGAGGAGATAATAGTTGAAAACTTCCCTAAAATGGGGAAGGAAATAATCATCCAAGTCCAAGAAACCCAGAGAGTCCCAAACAGGATAAACCAAAGGTGAAACACCCCAAGACACATATTAATCAAATTAACAAAGATCAAACACAAAGAACTAATATTAAAAGCAGCAAGGGGAAAACAGCAAATAACATACAACGAGATGCCCATAAGGATAACAGCGGATCTTTCAATAGAAACTCTTCAGGCCAGAAGGGAATGGCAAGACATACTTAAAGTGATGAAAGAAAATAACCTACAGCCCAGATTACTGTACCCAGCAAGGATCTCATTCAAATATGAAGGAAAGATCAAAAGCTTTACAGACAAGCAAAAGCTGAGAGAATTCAGCACCACCAAACCAGCTCTCCAACAAATGCTAAAGGATCTTCTCTAGACAGGAAACACAAAAAGGGAGTATAAACTCAAACCCAAAACAATAAAGTAAATGGCAATGGCATCATACTTATCAATAATTACCTTAAATGTAAATGGGTTGAATGCCCCAACCAAAAGACTGGCTGAATGGATACAAAATCAAGACCCCTATATATGTTGTCTACAAGAGACCCACCTCAAAACAGGGACACCTACAGACTAAAAGTGAAGGGCTGGAAAAATATATTCCACACAAATAGAGACCAAAAGAAAGCAGGAGTAGCAATACTCATATCAGATAAAATAGACTTTAAAACAAAGGCTGTGAAAAGAAACAAAGAAGAACACTACATAATGATCAAAGGATCAATCCAAGAAGAAGATATAACAATTATAAACATATATGCACTCAACATAGGAGCACCGCAATATGTAAGACAAATGCTAACAAGTATGAAAGGGGAAGTTAACAATAACACAATAATAGTGGGAGACTTTAAAATCTCACTCACACCTATGGATAGATCAACTAAACAGAAAATTAACAAGGAAACACAAACTTTAAATGATACAGTAGACCAGTTAGACCTAATTGATATCTATAGGACATTTCACCCCAAAACAGTGAATTTCACCTTTTTCTCAAGCGCACACGGAACCTTCTCCAGGATAGATCACATCCTGGGCTATAAATCTAGCCTTGGTAAACTCAAAATAATTGAAATCATTCCAAGCATCTTTTCTGACCACAACAGTAAGATTAGATCTCAATTACAGGAGAAAAACTATTAAAAAGTCCAACATATGGAGGCTGAACAACACGCTGCTGAATAACCAACATATCACAGAAGAAACCATAAAAGACATCAAAATATGCATAGAAATGAATGAAAATGAAAACACAACAACCCAAAACCTGAGGGTCATTGTAAAAGCAGTGATAAAGAGAAGGTTCATAGCAATACAGGCATACCTCAAGAAACAAGAAAAAAGTCAAATAAATAACCTAACTCTACACCTAAAGCAACTAGAAAAGGAAGAAATGAAGAACCCCAGGGTTAGTAGAAGGAAAGAAATCTTAAAAATTAGGGCAGAAATAAATGCAAAAGAAACAAAAGAGACCATAGCAAAAATCAACAAAGCCAAAAGCTGGTTCTTTGAGAAGATAAATAAAACTGACAAACCATTAGCCAGACTCATCAAGAAACAAAGGGAGAAAAATCAAATCAACAAAATTAGAAATGAAAATGGAAAGATCACAACAGACAACACAGAAATACAAAGGCTCATAAGAGACTACTATCAGCAATTATATGCCAATAAAATGGACAACTTGGAAGAAATGGACAAATTCTTAGAACAGCACAACTTTCCAAAACTGAACCAGGAAGAAATAGAAAATCTTAACAGACCCATCACAAGCACAGAAATTGAAACTGTAATTAGAAATCTTCCAGCAAACAAAAGCCCAGGTCCTGACGGCTTCACAGCTGAATTCTACCAAAAATTTAGAGAAGAGCTAACACCTATCCTATTCAAACTCTTCCAGAAAATTGAAGAGGAAGGTAAACTTCCAAACTCATTCTATGAGGCCACCATCACCCTAATACCAAAACCTGACAAAGATGCCACACACAAAAAAAGAAAACTACAGGCAAATATCACTGATGAACATAGATGCAAATATCCTTAACAAAATGTTAGCAATCAGAATCCAACAACACATTAAAAAGATCATACATCATGACCAAGTAGGCTTTATCCCAGGGATGCAAGAATTCTTCAATATCCGCAAATAAATGTAATAAACCACATTAACAAATTGAAAAATAAAAGCCATATGATTATCTCAATAGATGCAGAGAAAGCCTTTGACAAAATTCAACATCCATTCATGATAAAAACTCTCCAAAAAGCAGGAATAGAAGGAACATACCTCAACATAATAAAAGCTATATATGACAAACCCACAGCAAACATTATCCTCAACAGTGAAAAATTGAAAGCATTTCCCCTAAAGTCAGGAACAAGACAAGGGTACCCACTTTCACCACTACTATTCAACATAGTTTTGGAAGTTTTGGCCACAGCAATCAGAGCAGAAAAGAAATAAAAGGAATCCAAATCAGACAAGAAGAAGTAAAACTCTCACTGTTTGCAGATTACATGATCCTCTACATAGAAAACCATAAAGACTCCACCAGAAAATTACTACAGCTTGGACTGCAAGGAGATCCAACCAGTCCATTCTAAAGGAGATCAGTCCTGGGTGTTCTTTGAAAGGAATGATGCTAAAGCTGAACTCCAGTACTTTGGCCATCTCATGTGAAGAGTTGACTCATTGGAAAAGACTCTGAGGCTGGGAGGGATTGGGGGCAGGAGGAGAAGGGGACGACAGAGGATGAGATGGCTGGATGGCATCACTGACTCGATGGACATGAGTTTAATGAACTCCGGGAGATGGTGATGGACAGGGAGGCCTGGTGTGTTGCAGTTCATGGGGTCGCAAAGAGTCAGACACGACTGAGTGACTGAACTGAACTGAATCAATGAATATAGTAAAGTTGCAGGATATAAAATCAACAGACAGAAATCCCTTGCATACCTATACACTAATAATGAGAAAATAGAAAGAGAAATTAAGGAAACAATTCCATTCACCATTGCAACAAAAAGAATAAAATACTTAGGGATATATCTACGTAAAGAAACAAAAGACTATATATAGAAAACTATAAAACACTGGTAAAAGAAATCAAAAAGGACACTAACAGATGGAGAAATATATTGTGTTCATGGATTGGAAGGATCAATATAATGAAAATGAGTATACTACCCAAAGCAATCTATATATTCAATGCAATCCCTATCAAGCTACCAACAGTATTCTTCACAGAGCTAGAACAAAGAAGTTCACAATTTGTATGGAGATACAAAAAACTTCGAACAGTCAAAGCGAAGTCAAATTCTTGAGAAAGAAGAATGGAACTGGAGGAATCAACCTGCCTGACTTCAGGCTCTACTACAAAGCCACAGTCATCAAGACAGTATGGTACTGGCACAAAGACAGAAACATAGATCAATGGAACAAAATAGAAAGCCCAGAGATAAAACCATGCACCTATGGACACCTTATCTTTGACAAAGAAGGCAAGAATATACAACGGATTAAAGACAATCTCTTTAACAAGTGGTGCTGGGAAAACTGGTCAACCACTTGTAAAAGAATGAAACTAGAACACTTTCTAACACCATACACAAAAATAAACTCAAAATGGATTAAAGATCTAAACATAAGACCAGAAACTATAAAACTCCTTCAGGAGAACATAAGCAAAATAGGCAAAACACTCTCTGACATAAATCACAGCAGGATCCTCTATGACCCACCTCCCAGAGTATTGGAAATAAAAGCGAAAATAAACAAATGGGACCTAATCAAACTTAAAAGCTTCTGCACAACAAAGGAAACTATAAGCAAGGTGAAAAGACAGCCTTCAGAATGGGAGAAAATAATAGCAAATGAAGCAACGGACAAAAAATTAATCTCAAAAATATACAAGCAACTCCTACAGCTCAATTCCAGAAAAATAAATGACCCAATCAAAAAATGGGCCAAAGAACTAAATAGACATTTCTCCAAAGAAGACATACAGGTGGCTAACAAACACATGAAAAGATGCTCAACATCACTCATTATCAGAGAAATGCAAATCAAAACCACTATGAGGTACCATTTCATGCCAGTCAGAATGGCTGTGATCCAAAAGTCTACAAGCAATAAATGCTGGAGAGGGTGTGGCGAAAAGGGAACCCTCTTACACTGTTGGTGGGAATGCAAACTAGTACAGCCACTATGGAGAACAGTGTGGAGATTCCTTTAAAAACTGGAAATAGAACCACCATATGACCGAGCAATCCCACTGCTGGGCATACGTACCGAGGAAACCAGAATTGAAAGAGACATGTGTACCCCAATGTTCATTGCAGCACTATTTTTAATAGCCAGGACATGGAAGCAACCTAGATGTCCATCAGCAGATAAATGGATAAGAAAGCAGTGGTACATATGCACAATAGAGTATTATTCAGCCATTAAAAAGAATACATTTGAATCAGTTCTAATGAGGTGGATGAAACTGGAGCCTATTATACAGACTGAAATAAACCAGAAAGTAAAACACCAATACGGTATACTAACGCATATATATGGAATTTAGAAAGATGGTAACCATAACCCTGTGTGCGAGACAGCAAAAGAGACACAGATGTATAGAACAGTCTTTTGGACTCTGTGGGAGAGGGCGAGGGTGGAATGATTTGGGAGAATGGCATTGAAACATGTATAGTATCATATGTGAAATGAATCACCAGTCCAGGTTCAATGCATGATACAGAATACTTGGGGCTGGTGCATTGGGATAACCCAGAGGGATGGTATGGGGAGGGAGGTGGAAGGGGGGTTCAGGGTGGGGAACACATGTACACCTGTGGTGGATTCATGTTGATGTATGGCAAAACCAATACAATATTGTAAAGTAATTAGCCTCCAATTAAAATAAATAAATTTATATTTAAAAAAATTCAAACTCCTGAATATATTTATGTCTATAATTCATGAGTGAAACCTTAGGGAAAATTAATTTCCTTATCAAAATCCCCTAAGATTCCTAAACAAAGTAGATTTTCATTCCCCTTATTTATAAGAAATGAAGCTTCCTAAGTTGTACTACAACTGAAGCTCAGGGTGGGTGACTTTTTCTTTTATTCTGTCTAAATCACAAAGATAAACTACAGCAAAAAGCAGTATTTGTGCAAATACCTATATAAGTACATGCTTATATAAGTATATGCAAAGATGGACAGCAATATGCAGTTTTATAATCTCAAACTTACCAATCCTAGCTCAATTTCATCTTTTACACTGCTAAAAAAAAAAAAAAAAAAACTAACAAACAACTTATTGTTTGTTATATATTTTTATATCAACTGGATAAATAAATACATTTATCCTAGAGATAAAAGACCTTGATTTGAGATTTACGTGAGCCTTCCTTCACAGTCTATACCTTGTTTTTCCAATCCAATTCTGACTTTGATCTTTAATATCTAGTTCTAGGTGGTTTCATCTTATTAAATTATAAGAAAATAGAGATTAGTACATTCTTTAAAATACCAATAAAATAATAACAAAGTTACTGTTAAGAAAAACACCATACAGAGGTATGTATATTCCAACACATTCATTCAAGAAACTAGAAGAATTTCCAAGAACCTTAAGACAGGAAATTATCATAATGTCTAGACTGTGGATGGCAGGAATTGCAGCAAAGGAAGGTATATAAATCTTATACACAGCTTGTAACATATGTTCTCTAAAGCTTTATTTACAATCAGTAGTAAAACATGATTATCAATAGCAAATAACATTTCTTATGGAGAGCTTTAACTTGAAAATAGGTGCCTGTTTTAGAATAAGAGGTTATATTTCTCATGACATTAAACATAATCAACTAAAATGTGACTCACATGTATGGAACCATGTATCCCCATGTATATTCATGCCAATGAAGGAATAATGCCAATCCAATAAAATACGTTATTAAACTTGTGAAGACATTC
The DNA here is from genome assembly GCF_002263795.3 of Bos taurus. Taxonomy (NCBI): domain Eukaryota; kingdom Metazoa; phylum Chordata; class Mammalia; order Artiodactyla; family Bovidae; genus Bos; species Bos taurus. Next base: position 49,034,851 of record NC_037328.1, read on the forward strand.
AACTAATGAACAGCCAGACCTATCTTCTGAATATTGATTCATTTTGTATATGCTGTTGATGGATAGTCTCTCTGAAAGAGAACTGATTAACTAGCTAAGAACTGAATAAAGTTCAATTCTAAAATTTGAATAACATCGAAATTTAAAGACAATGAAAAATATGAAAAAAATGTGCTCCTTGATTTGAAACTCAGCTCAGTTCAGTCTCTCAGTCATGTCCGACTCTTTGCGACCCCATGAACCACAGTACGCCAGGCTTCCCTGTCCATCACCAACTGCCAGAATCCACCAAAACCCATGTGCATTGTGTCGGTGATGCCATCCAACTATCTCATTCTCTGTCATCCCCTTCTCCTGCCCTCAATCTTTCCCAGCATCAGGGTCTTTTCCAATGAGTCAGCTATCCGCATGAGATGGCCAAAGCATTGGAGTTTCAGCTTCAACATCAGTCCCTCCAATGAATACCCAGGACTGATCTCCTTTAGGATGGACTGGACGGATCTCCTTACAGTCCAAAGGATTCTCAAAAGTCTTCTCCAACACCACAGTTCAAAAGCATCAATTCTTCAATGCTCAGCTTTCTTCACAGTCCAACTCTCACATCCATACATGACCACTGGAAAAACCATAGCTTTGACTAGACAGACCTTTGTTGGCAAAGTAATGTCTTTGCTTTTTAATATGCTGTCTAGGCTGGTCATAACTTCCTTCTAAGGAGCAAGTACCTTTTAATTTCATTTCAGTCACCATCTGCAGTGATTTTGGAGCCGCCAAAAATAAAGTCAGCCACTCTTTCCACTGTTTCCCCAACTATTTGCCATGAAGTGATGGGACCAGATGCCATGATCTTCGTTTTCTGAATGTTGAGCTTTAAGCCAACTTTTTCACTCTCCTCTTTCACTTTCATCAAGAGGCTCTTTAGTTCTTCTTCACTTTCTACCATAAGGCTGGTGTCGTCTGCATATCTGAGGTTATTGATATTTCTCCTGGAAATCTTGATTCCATCTTCTACTTCCTCCATCCCAGCATTTCTCATGATGTATTCCGCATATAAGTTAAATAAGCAGGGTGACAATATACAGCTTTGACATACTCCTTTTCCTATTTGGAACCAGTCTGTTGTTCCATGTCCATTTCTAACTGTTGCTTCCTGACCTGCATACAGGTTTCTCAAGAGCCAGGTCAGGTAGTCCGGTATTCCCATCTCTTTCAGAATTTTCCTCAGTTTATTGTGATCCACACAGTCAAAGGCTTTGGTATAGTCAATAAAGCAGAAATAAATGTTTTTTTTTTGTTTGTTTTTGTTTTTGTTTTCTGGAAATCTCTTGCTTTTTCAATGATCCAGCGAATGTGGGCTATTTGATCTCTAGTTCCTCTGCCTTTTCTAAAACCAGCTTGAACATCTGGAAGTTCACAGTTCACGTATTGCTGAAGCCTGGCTTGGAGAATTTTGAGCATTACTTTACAAGCGTGTGAGATGAGGGCAGGTGTGCAGTAGTTTGAGCATTCTTTGGCATTACATTTCTTTGAGATTGGAATGAAAATTGACCTTTTCCAGTCCTGTGGCCACTGCTGAGTTTTCCAAATTTGCTGGCATATTGAGTCAGCACTTTCACAGCATCATCTTTCAGGATTTGAAATAACTCAACTAGAATTCCATCACCTCCACTAGGTTTGTTCATAGTGATGCTTCCTAAAGCCCACCTGACTTCACATTCCAGGATGTCCGGCTGTAGGTGAGTGTGAGTGATCACACCTTCATGATTATCTGGGTCGTGAAGATCTTTTTTGTACAGTTCTTCTGTGTATTCTTGCCACCTCTTCTTAATATCTTCTGCTTCTGTTAGGTCTATATCATTTCTGTCCTTTATTGAGCACATCTTTGCATGAAATGTTCCCTTGATGTCTCCAATTTTCTTGAAGAGATATCTAGTCTTTCTCATCTATTGTTTTCCTCCATTTCTTTGCATTGATCACTGAGGAAAGCTTTCTTATCTCTCCTTGCTATTCTTTGGAACTCTGCATTCAAATGGGTGTATCTTTTCTTTTCTCGTTTGCTTTTCATTTCTCTTCTTTTTACAGCTATTTGTAAGGCCTCCTCAGCCAGCCATTTTTCTTTTTTGCATTTCTTTTTCTTGGAGATGGTCTTGATCCCTGTCTCCTGTACAATGTCATGAATCTCTGTCCATAGTTCATCAGGCACTCTGTCTATCAGATTTTAGTCCCTTAAATCTATTTCTCACTTCCACTGTATAGTCATAAGTGATTTGATTTAGGTCATAATTGAATGGTCTAGAGGTTTTCCCCACTTTCTTCAGTTTATGTCTGAATTTGGCAATATAACAGGTCAAGATATATTTTGCCCATCTGTTACAGTCAGCCTTCTTCCCTTACAGATGTTAAAGATTACACATTTACAACACCTTTACTTTGTCTTTATTTATCCATTTTATGTGTGATAGGAGAAAGAGGGGAGATAAGACAAAATACAAAATCTTTATTCAAAATTTACAGTGCATTCAAAGTTCTATGTTTTTCAGCCACTAAGTCATGTCTGATTCTTGCTACCCCAATGACAGTAGCACACCATGTTTCCCTCTCTTCTACTGTCTCCTAGAGGTTGGTCAGATTCATGTACATTGAATTGGTGGTGTTATCTAACTATCTCATCCTCTGCTGCCCTCAGAGGATGTTGATATTTCTCCTAGCTTTCTGGATTCCAGCTTGTGATTCAATCAGCCTGGCATTTCACATGATGTACTCTTCATAGAAGTTAAATAAGCAGGGCAACAATATTCAAGGAGCCTTGTCATACTCCTTTCCCAACTATGAACTGGTCAGTTGTTCCATGTCCAGTTCTATCTGTTGCTTCTTAACCTGAATACAAGTTTCTCAGGAGATAAGTAGGTGGTTTGGTATTCCTATTACTTTAAGAATTTTCCACAGTTTGTTGTGATCTGAATAGTCAAGGCTATGGCATAGTCAATGAAGCAGAAGTAGATGTTTTTCTGGAACTCCCTTGCTTTCTCCATAATCCAACAAATGATGACAGTTTGCTTTCTGATTCCTCTGCTTCTTCAAAATCCAGCTTGTACATGTGAAAGTTCTTGGTTCACATACTGCTGAAGGCTAATTTGAAGGATTTTGAGAATACCCTTGCTAGTGTATGAAATGAGCATAATTGTATGGTAGTTTGACATTCTTTGGCATTGCCCTTCTTTGAGATTGGAATAAAAACTGACTTTTTCCAGTCCTGTGGCCACTACTGGGTTTTCCAGATTTGCCAATAGTATTGACTGCAGCACTTTAACAGCACTAAATTTTACAATTTTAAATAACTGGAATTCCATCACATGAATTAGGTTTGTTTACAGTAATGCTTCCTAAGGCCTACTTGACTTCACACTCCAGGATGTCCAGTTATAGGTGAGTGACCACAAATCGTGGTTGTCTGGATCATGAAGATCTTTTTTCATATAGTTCTCCTATGTATTCTTGCCACCTCTCCTTAATCTCTTTTGCTTCTGTTCAGTCCATATTATTTCTGTCCTTTATTGTGCCCATCTTTGTATGAAATGTTCCCCTTGGTATCTCTAGTTTCTCTTGAAGAGATTTCTAGTCTTTCTCATTCTCTTGTTTTCCTCTATTTCTTTGCATTGCTCATTTAAGGAGGCCTTCCTATCTCTCCTTGCTATTCTCTGGAAGTCTGAATTCAGTTGGGTATATCTTTCCCTTTCTCCCTTGCCTTTCACTTCTTTTCTCAGCTATTTGTAAAGTTCTGTTATTTTTGTCTCTTGCTCGTGTCCTACTCTTTGCAGCCCCATAGACTACAGCATGCCAGGCTCCTCTGTCCTTTACTATCTATCTTCCAGAGTTTCCTCAAACTCATGTACATTGAGTCAGTGATGCCATTCAACCATCTCATCCTCTGTTGCCCTTGTCTCCTCTTGCCCTCAATCTTTCCCAGTATCAGAGTCTTTTCCAATGAGTCATCTTTTCGTATTATGTAGCCAAAGCATTGGAGCTTCAGCTTCAGCAGGAATCCTTCCAGTGAATATTCAGGGCTGATTTCCCTTAAGACTGACTATTTTGATCCCTTTGCAGTCCAAGAGTTTTCTCCACCATCACAATTTGAAAGCATCAATTCTTTGGCACCCAACCTTCATTATCATCCAACTCTTTGTATACATATATAAATGTCCTGATTGGTTTTTGAAGGTATGGAGTAGTGTGAAGTTAATGGAATAGACTCAGACTATATTTCATTCAAAGCAAAATAGATGAAGCACCTCTCAGTGTCTAGTCTGTGGTTGTACTCTCATGTTGGCTCATGTAGTTTCCCTAAAATAAGGTGCAGTTATATTCAACCACTCTCATCACAAAGATCTCATATTAGAATGCTGGATACATTATACATCAAAATTAGAAGATTAGGCTAAATAAGAAGCCATTTTTGGCCATTTTCCTTATCCCCAATACTATATTTGGAAATGTGGAATACCCCTGTCCCACTCCAAAAAAAAAGTCACCATTCCTACATTCAAGAAGTTTAAATCTGATAGGCCAAATAAAATAAATGCAATGAACTTAAATAAATAAGTGACTTAATTAAATCAGAAAATAATTTCAGAGATGTGGTTTACTGTGACTGATTCTGTCCTTTGTTGTTTAGGATAAGTTTTTTTTCCTTTGTGACAAGATGTCAGATGTTTCCAAAAAATTGTAGGACATGACAAAACTTAGTATGAGGTTTACTTAGAACACAATTATGAGGGGGTCTTTTCTAAATATATTTAAGTATACTTGCACCTTAATAAGCAATAATAAATAATGAAGGAGATAAGAAAGCTATTGTTGTCAGTCTTCAGCTAATAAAATTAATACTATTTTAATTCATTCAATAAATTTCAGTTCAGTAGTTACCATGAGTTTATATTAAAGTTGGCACTGGATAGGTAATAATAAATAAGACAGTCCTTGTCTTATGAGTCACACAGACTAGCGCTTTTCAAGGACAGTGTCTATAAAAAGTAAATAAGTAGATAAATGTACATATTTATTAAAATAATATTTTTTTTTGGAATTTAACTGTGAGTCTTCATAAAGATAATACTTAAGAACCTGGAAATAAGGGGATTAAGACTGACCCCTGAGCTAAAATTTAATTCATTATATTGTGGATAAGAGAGAAGATCAGCAAAGTCATCATAAAAATAAAGAAAAGCTTGCAAACCTTCGAGGCAAACTATAACTTGATTGAATATATTAATATATCAGGGAAATAATGTGTCATTCAGAAGGTGATTGCCAGTCTTGGAAGCAAGGAAAAGACAGACACTTGGAAAAACACTGGCAGTCTCCATCCAAACACTCTTCTCATCCAGAAGAGGGTGTGTTCTTAAACAATGAATGCTTTTTCCAATTTCCAAACCAGAATTAAGACATAATGGTATCAAAACCTTGTGACTTAATACTGTGCACACCAAGTACATTTCTGAATGTGATTTCCTTTCTAATAGGATCTTCTTTCAGAGACAGATGTGGTTACACTGATAAAAGTATTATAATCTGTGAGGTGATTTGAATTCTTATTATAAAATAATACATTGGCATTCTGATTTTACACATCAGTCTCTGTGACTTTATTGAATGTGAGACTAACCCTGAGAGCAATCCATGCTCAGTATGATAAATCAATCAGGGTTCTAAATCTGAAAACCTGTGTGCAAGATCATGACAAATTCATTAAGATTATAAATACACGCTATCAATACACATCAATTGACTTTCCCTGGCCACAGACCAATCTAGTGGTAAATTACTGTCCATACATAAGATTGTTACTCTACATTTCTTAATTTTTTAGGTTTCTGGGTGAAAAAGAACTATAAATATCAATGCACTATCCTGAAAGGTATATGCCTAACTTAAACACCATGGGGTATATAACACAAATCTTACCTTCGGTTGTAGGTACTGATAGTTTGACAGTCCTTTTATTCATGCTGGGTATTATTTTATAAACTTCAGTGTATTGGTAGAAACGAACATGGGCAGAACACTGGGAAGTCATTTCAGAAAAGGGACTCTGAAAACAAATATGTTTGCATGACACATAGCATATTTCAGGACCTAGTGAAACAGAATAGTTCTAGAAAACCATTCCAAACAATTGTATTTAATAACAAGAATTAGGGTTAGAAAGTAAACATAGGCCTTTCTCATCCCAAATAAAGCCTTCTTTTATGCTCATCTCTTATAAAGATCAGTCAGTCAGTCAGTTGCTCAGTCGTGTCTGACTCTTTGCGACCCCATGAATTGCAGCACGCCAGGCCTCCCTGTCCATCACCAACTCCCAGAGTTCATTCAGACTCACGTCCATCGAGTCAGTGATGCCATCCAGCCATCTCATCCTCTCTCGTCCCCTTCTCCTCCTGCCCCCAATCCCTCCCAGCATCAGAGTCTTTTCCAATGAGTCAACTCTTCGCATGAGGTGGCCAAAGTACTGGAGTTTCAGCTTTAGCATCAGTCCTTCCAAAGAAATCCCAGGGCTAATCTCCTTCAGAATGGACTGGTTGGATCTCCTTGCAGTCCAAGGGACTCTCAAGAGTCTTCTCCAACACCACAGTTCAAAAGCATCAATTCTTCGGCGCTCAGCTTTCTTCACAGTCCAATTCTCACATCCATACATGACCACAGGAAAAACCATAGCCTTGACTAGACGAACCTTTGTTGGCAAAGTAATGTCTCTGCTTTTGAATATGCTATCTAGGTTGGTCATAACTTTCCTTCCAAGGAGTAGGTGTCTTTTAATTTCATGGCTGCAATCACCATCTGCAGTGATTTTGGAGCCCAAAAAAATGAAGTCTGACACTGTTTCCCCTGTTTTCCCATCTATTTCCCATGAAGTGATGGGACCAGATGCCATGATCTTAATTTTCTGAATGTTAAGCTTTAAGCCAACTTTTTCACTTTCCACTTTCACTTTCATCAAGACGCTTTTGAGTTCCTCTTCACTTTCTGCCATAAGGGTGGTGTCATCTGCATATCTGAGGTTGTTGATATTTCTCCTGGCAATCTTAATTCCAGCTTGTGCTTCTTCCAGTCCAGCGTTTCTCATGATGTACTCTGCATATAAGTTTAATAAGCAGAGTGACAATATACAGCCTTGATGTACTCCTTTTCCTATTTGGAACCAGTCTATAGTTCCATGTCCAGTTCTAACTGTTGCTTCCTGACCTGCATACAAATTTCTCAAGAGGCAGATCAGGTGGTCTGGTATTCCCATCTCTTTCAGAATTTTCCACAGTTTATTGTGATCCACATAGTCAAAGGCTTTGGCATAGTCAATAAAGCAGAAATAGATGTTTTTCTGGAACTATCTTGCTTTTTCCATGATCCAGCAGATGTTGGCAATTTGATCTCTGGTTCCTCTGCCTTTCTAAAACAAGCTTGAACATCAAGAAGTTCACAGTTCACATATTGCTGAAGCCTGGCTTGGAGAATTTTGAGCATTACTTTACTAGCATGTGAGATGAGTACAATTGTGCGATAGTTTGAGCATTCTTTGGCATTGCCTTTCTTTGGGATTGGAATGAAAACTGACCTTTTCCAGTCCTGTGGCCACTGCTGAGTTTTCCAAATTTGCTGGCATATTGAGTGCAGCACTTTCACAGCATCATCTTTCAGGATTTGAAATAGCTCAACTGGAATTCCATCACCTCCACTAGCTTTGTTCATAGTGATGCTTTCTAAGGCCCACTTGACTTCACATTCCAGGATGTCTGGCTCTAGGTCAGTGATCACATCATCATGATTATCTGGGTCATGAAGATATTTTTTGTACAGTTCTTCTGTGTATTCTTGCCATCTTTTCTTAATATCTTTTGCTTCTGTTAGGTCCATACCATTTCTGTCCTTTACCGAGCCCATCTTCACATGAAATGTTTCCTTGGTATCGCTAATTTTCTTGAAGAGATCTTGATACTTCTCATTTAATTCTTTACTTCTAGAACCTTTTATGTGAATTTTAACTCTGGATATTGTTCTTAAAATTGGGCAGCAGAAAGGAAGGAATATTTCTTTCCAAAGCAATAGTAAATCTTCTGGGAGGGGATGTTTCCGTTTTTTGGTATTTCTTTCAAACATCTGTTTTTCCATTCTTTAATTTTTTTTTTTTCCTAAATAATTTTGGTTTACTTGTGTCTCTCATTTCTTTTCTTCTTCCTGATGGCATTCCATCAGTCAAATCATCATGGTAAGAGTTTGCCTTCACAATCTTTAATTGAAAATCCTGGGAGGAATTTGTTGTAATTGTTCATTGTACTGTTGTTTTTGTCATAACTGCAGTGGCAGATGCTAACTGAATCAGAAATATTTAGCAGCTCTGTCCACAATTAGCTCCTTCATGGGCGGAGGGCTGGGGAAAGGGAAGGGTGAAGAGGAACAGAAGCTCTAATTAAATCCAGATCCACTGGCATTCTCCCAGTGATTATCAGAGGGATTTTAAGGGCAAAAGGTTGATGTTTTATTCTTGGCCCACACTAGTAGAAGTGGCATTACTAGTAGCACTAACAAATTGTGTATTGATTAAAAGTGCAAAAGAAAAGTATTCCCATGCATTTTTTATCAATGAATGAATACAGACCATGAGACGTAGTTACTTTGATAGAATGTATTAAAAGATGAGGATGAAGGGATGAAAAGAGCATCTCTGTGTTCTTATGTAGCTATTCAACTATTAATCATTACAATCTTTTAACATACATCCTTAGTGAGGATAAAGAACATCAGTTTCAAAAAAGCTGAAAAATGAGTGAGTCTCTGGGACAGAGTCACCATTCCTGCCATGTGTTGAGACATTTCTAGAAGAAGGAGATCTGGACAGTCTGGCTGAGGCCGTTCTGGCTTCCTCCAGTACTCTTGCCTGGAAAATCCCATGGACTGAGGAGCCTGGTGGGCGACAATCCATGGGGTCGCAAAGAGACGGGCAAGACTGAGCGACTTCACTTTCAACCAAGTGAGATCTGACTAGTATATCCAGCCTTGTCAGTCAGCCTGTCCCAAGTTAAAATAAGCCCTGAACAGCTTATCTTTATTCAGATTAATTAGCTATTGTACAGCACAATGAAAATTAATTAGGAAAACACTGGGTAAGATAATGCACAATGCTATCATTGAGAACTGCAAAGTCTTAACCTGTGTTGGGCCAATAAAGCAGAACGTGTTGCCACATGTTCAGGATAAAACTGTGTTTGTGTTTTGGAATTGTTTGCCAGAGGCATTATGTCAAAGTCACTGAGTCAGTTCTGGTGATCTCTGATTTCCTGTGAATAATAGTGTGTGGCTGCTAAACAATCCCCAGAAACTTCACATAAGACATCAGATTTTTCATTTTTCACTGTTTTTAGGTAGTACTTTATTAAAAACAAACAAAAAATGAACTCCTCAATTCCTAATTAAGTGCTTAATGACAATAAAAATATAGAAGTTGGGATTATGATCACTAAAAATGCTATTATATTTTTATGAGAAATATAATATTTCTCCACAACCATTTTTAAAACATTACAGACCATAAAATTTCCTTGATGTATCCCTCACTATCATAATTAAGAGTGCAATGATATATTTAGTTTGTAATTATTCATTTTCAATACCTGAAAATTATCTCTGGAAATCTCAATTAAATCTAAAACTCTCACCTAATTCTGTTTGAACACAGCTCGGTTTAACAGATTCTATTAAGTTCCCAGGATAATTATGGTTCCTAAAATATAACTACACACAGTAAAAGCTGCTGTACATGGAGCAGCAGCTCTAAGCTTGATTCCCAGCAACAGTGTTGTAAAGAGTTTCCAGTGTTATTTTCCATAATAAGGCCCACTAGTTGGCAGAACCCCTGGAAGCTATGCAAACAGCAGCACATCTGTTCCCTAAGAGGCGAAATGCTGCATCTTAGTTGAGATGTTGATCCTCTTTACCAGGAATATTGTGAAAAAGCAAAGCCTGGAACTGGTTAGAAGGAATTTTCCTTGATAGGCTTGTATATCCTTATAGAAAAAGAAAATTGTGGCAATGGTCAAGACAATGAACCCCTGAACTTTCATTTGTAACACTTAGAGAGTGGCCTCCTTCTCATATTGGCAAAATTAAACTGTATTCAATCATTTGTGTGTGTGAAGTCTGAAACCTGAATAAAGCTGAAATCCTCAGCAGAAAAGGAAAAAATTAAAAGTTCATTAATTAACTTGCTTAAACTATTATTTCCAGAGCTAATTATTTGTTTATATAAGATATTCAGCCTTGGTGTTTAGTGCCCAGGGGTAATTGAAATGTTTTTGCATCTCACAGTCAAATTTGTATTTCATGTCTTGTTTTTAACCAAGGAACAAACTTCAGTTAAGGCTTTCCTATAATTATACCTCTTCAGAGATATGACTTTACCTGAAGGAAAAAAAAATTAGCCTTTACAATAAAAATGCAAGCTCCCTTAGGAATTCCATCATTTCATTTTACAAATATCACTTTAATACTAGAAACTTTCAAATTTGCATTTACCACTTTACTATACTCCTGAGCTCTAATACTCCATTTCCAAATACCTCCTGAATATTTAGATATTTTCCCAACTGCTCAAAAGACAATAGGTTAAAATACAAAATGCTTTACTTTACATTCCTGTTATTGTTTTAAAACAGTAGATGCTATTTTAATAGCACTTAAAAGTCACCCAGTTTAAAAAAATCACTCTCCCATATCTCCCCATTTACTCCAACCTGTTCATCTCCATTACTATGTGCCTACTCTGAAGCTTTATTTCTGATCTTCTGCATACACAGAGAAGTCTTCCATGTTGCTTTCCCCCGTTTGTTATGAGCAGTACAGCTAGATTCTTAGTTCTCTCCTAAAAGACTCTACTACTTATCATGCAAAGCACAGAGACTTTATCTCTGTCATCAGGGCTCAACGCTACAAAGAATCAGCATGGACTGTTGAACAAACAGGAATGTTGAACAATTCATTCCATAACCTAGCAGGTGCCAGAGACTACTCTGTGTACTAGAACAGAATGTGAGCTAAACTGAAGGTATTTTCTCCTTATAAAGCCTATACAGTAGTCCTCCCTTATCCAAGGGAGATATGTGCCAAGACACCCTAGTGGAGCCTAAAACTACAACAGAACCAAACTCTCTGTCTCTCTCTCTCTATATATATATACACACTATTTTTTTCTAAACACATATACCTAAGATAAAGTTTAATTTATACGTTAGGCAATAAGAGAATACCTGAATTGCCAGCATCACTATTCTTATGCTTCGGGGCCATTGTTAAGTAAAATAAGGGTGACTTGAACGCAAGTACCATCATACAATGACAGGTGATCTAGTAACTTAGTCAACTACTCAGTGACTAACAGGCCAGATTCACTGGGCACAAGATTCAGATCCTAGGTGGGAACGAGCAGGACTGTGCAGGATTCCATAATGCTATTTAGGACTGTGCAATTCAAAACAGATAAATTGTTTATTTGAGGGAATTTTTTATTTAATATTTTCAGATCATATTGAGTGCAGACAACTGAAACTTTGGAAAGCAAAACTGTGGGTAAATGGGAATTACTATATTTTGTTGGAAAGCTAATGTATGTTAATATTATTGCTCCACTCACTTTTAGCTGGGGCTGGAATGAGTGACTTAGCTGCTCTGTGCCTCGATTGTTTCATCTATAAAATGGTGACTAAAGTGGTGGAGGGTTGGGAGTTCATAGCTTATCGGGTTGATATAAGGATTAAATGAGACAATATATGCTATACTCCTGGTTTAGGGCATTTACTCTGAGATTATCCATTGATGGCAAGAACAATTTCCTTTCAGTCTCTCCAGTTAGCTACATACATACCATATTGAAAAGGAAAAAAATGTGAGAGTGTTAGTCATTCATTTGTGTCCAACTCTTTGTGACCCTATCGGCTGCAGTCTGCCAGGCTCCTCTGTCCATGGAATTTTCCAGGACAATTGGAATGAGTCACCATTACCTTCTACAGGGGATCTTCCTGACCTGAAAACCCAGGTCTCCAGCATTGTAGTCACATTCTTTACCATCCGAGCCACCAGGAAGCCCACATATCATATTAGGCAACATATTCAACTGTGAAGGCTCATGACAGTCATTGACCCCCAAGGCCCCCCATAGTCATATCACTATTTTCACTTTCCATGACTTCTAAATCTCTACTTATCATGTACCTTGCTTTATTTTTTAACTGATTTTCCTTGTTATCATTGTATTACCATATTTATTAACATTCCTCTCACCACAGTTGCTATTATCATTTATTAAAGCCTTAACAATGATGTAGACCTTCCAGTTATTTCATCTTCATTATAGAAGGCATAATATTATTCCCACTTTACAGATAAAAAAAACTTGGGGATAAATGGGAGGTATTAAGTAGCTTAGCACATAGCATCATTTAGTTAGAGAATTGTGAATAGGATTCAAATCCACATCTGCTTGACTCCAAAATCCATAGAGTTAGCCACTGTGTTGTGAGCCTTGTCACAGGCTACTACTCTACTGTTAGTCTGTCTTAGCCAAGCTAAGTATGTAAATTAATAAATGCAAATTAATATATCTGTTAATGTATTACATTTGTTAATATATTATGTTTATTAATACATTTAATAAAAGCATAAATTATGTTTTTATCTAACATCTCCATAATATCTCATCACCTGGTATCTTGCATATGATTGATGTTGAATATCTCTTTATTAAATAAATATAAGAATGAAAAAGTGAAGTTAAATTTGGAGAATAGAAAAAATCATGGGGAATTTGAAGGGAAAGGAGATTTATCAGGTTTCCTGTGTGCTATATCCTCTCTAAGCAACAGGCAAAAGTGAAATGGAGAGAAAAAAGAGTTACAGACCATGATGAAGATGATTAAAGAGAGTACAGAGCAGCTGTCAAAGCAAATATCAAGCAACATTAATAACTTTATAGCTCACCATGAGTCTGTCTCAAATATTTCCAAGAAAACAGGATCCTTGCTGTTGCACAGAGTAAATGAGACTAATAATCAAGTGCAGATTCAAAGAAATTTTTCTGTCAGATACCTTGAGCTGAAGAAATTAAATAAAAAAAAAAAGACTCTTAAGCTAGTGGAAAAATACATGACTCAGAGGAAAATATTATTCCATCCCTGGTATTTTAATTTGGGATAAAGTTGATAAGAAACAAGATCTGCAGTGTCCGCCACCTATTATCTAAGTTGTTTGAGTAGTCAGATAATACCCCCCAAACTTCTGATGCTGATCCAAAAATAACCATACTGTGAGACTTATGAGTAAAATGCTTCAGCACTCCCAAGAATTGATTTCACATGTACTTCAACCTGTCCAGTAGGTTTGAAAGATAGTCTATATAGATAAAAGTGAAAATTTGAGATGTGAATTTCTTTTCTAAACATAAAATAGTTTTTAAATAGTCTGCATTTTTAGAATGGTGATGACTCTACACACATTTCTTATGTATTAGTAACAAATTATTGCATGATTTCTTGATAATAGCAACTAGTGGTTCTATTTATTTGTTCATTTACAGTTTTTCATTACACTAAACATTTGTAGATTTTGTGTTGTTAACATCTGTGTGTCCCTATATACAGATAATGTGAGCTCTAAAAGAATCAGGAGATTTGGTCTCTCATCTCATTTAGCTGGCATTTACAGTTTATGGGGATTAGGAATTTTTTAAAAAGTTATATACTGATTTGGCAATGTGAAAAAAAAAAAAAAAAAAACAGTTATTTCATTGTTCTTCCCAGCTTCCACTGCCCTATTTGATTGTGGATAGTAAAGGTAAGAAAAAAGTAAATAATAGGAAAATAATAAGAAAACCTAAACCAACTTGGAATAAAATGAAAAGTACACAGTATAAAAACAACTACAGTGGTGATTACAGTAGTTCCTTTGATTCTATAAATGGTAGATCAAATTGCAATAAATGTGCTTTTTAATCTTTGCCTGAAATAATCTTATTTATCAAGCTATTCCCTACATTTCAGATCTCAACTTAAATGCTGCTCTTTTATGAATATTGGCCCTAAACTTAAAGAAATCCACTTATAACCATCCAAAAAAAGCTGCCATCATTATACAATTAGTAGTTGATCTGGATCTTTTCCACTAAAATGTTTGCCTCATGAAGCTTCCAATTTTGCCTATTGTGTTCATCACTGTATCTGGGGCCTTGCACATAGTAGGCATTTAGTAAATTGTTGAATGAATAAATGAATGAATGAACTAGCATTCTAGTTATTACTTTCTAAAAGATTATCCCTATAGATAACAATGCTAGGTCTATTTTGGTTTTTTCTCTCACACATTGTGAAACATATACTTACGTGTTAGGACATGCATGACACTTATTTATTTAAAACAGCTACATTTCTAAGGCCCCAAATCTCTTGGAACAGAACCAAATATCCACATCACTATAAGGAAGGGCTGTCATATTTTTAACCTGTCTCTCTGTATAGCAAAGTTCTGTATCACTTGCAGAGGGCTTCCCAGATGGCCTTAGTGATACAGAAATGCTTACTGATACAGGAGGTGTAAGAGATGCAGGTTTGATCCCTGGGTTAGGAAGATCCCCTGGAGGAGGGCATGCAAACCACTCCAGTATTCTTGCCTGGAGAATCTCATGGAGAGAGGAGTTTGGTAGGCTACAGTCCATAGCATTGCAAAGAGTTGGATATGACTGAGCATTAAGAATACCTTGTACAGCAAGGAGATACAACCAGTCCATCCTAAAGGAAATCAGTCCTGAATATTCATTGGAAGGGCTAATGCTGAAGCTGAAACTCCAATACTTTGGCCACCTAATGTGAAAAACTGACTCATTTGAGAAGAGCCTGATGCTTGGAAAGATTGAAGGCAGGAGGAGAAGGGGACAACAAAGGATGAGATGGTTGGATGGCACCACCGACTCTATGGACATGAGTTTGAGTAAACTCCAGGAATTGGTGATGGACAGAGAGGCCTGGCATGCTGCAGTCCATGGGGTCACAAAGATTCAGACATGAATGAGCAGCTGAACTGAAATGAACTGAACATGCATGCACCCACTTTCAGAAGTGTCATACAACATAGTAAACTGTCCTCGAGTATACTATATGGAATCCGCTTGTGGATGGATCCAGCTCATAGACCTTTGCTTTTATAATGATCAAATTTACATAGAAGAAAATCATAAGTTTAAAGAAAGTCAACCAACGGTATGCTCAAACAGAAAGATCTAGATGAGGTAAAAGAATAACATCTCAGAAGTCAACTCTGAATCCAATTAGTATTGAAATAAGTAATTACTTCAATAATTGGTAAAGCAAATTATACTTCTTTTTCTTTTTAATTTCTGCAAAAGCCAATAGTAAAAGACTGGTGCTTTTACTTAAAGAGTTTCTGAGATTGTCAAGCTTAGTGTTTGAAACATTCTGTAGGAAAATAAAATTCTCAAGATCTTTTTCTCTACTAGTCAGGACCAAGAGTTAAAGTAAACTGTAGCTTTATTTCACTTGGCTGATCTTTAAGAAAATACCTCCTAATAAACAAACAAAAAAAAAGGTCCAAAAGGATACCCCTTCTGCCACAGAATACAGGATTCCATTGTTCTCTATTATTACCTCCATGTATTATTTTTTAACACAATATGAACTATCATGTTATAGAAGTAGTATGCTGCTGCTACTGCTAAGTCGCTTCAGTCGTGTCCGACTCTGTTCGACCCCAGAGACGACAGCCCACCAGGCTCCCCTGTCCCTGGGATTCTCCAGACAAGAACACTGGAGTGGGTTGCCAATTTCTTCTCCAGAAGTAGTATATCAACACACAATTAATGTATCCATTTGCCTGGAGAATACCATGGACAGAGAAGCCTGGTGAGAGGCAATCCATTGGGTCACAAAGAGTCAGATATAACTAAGGACTGAGCACCCATGCAATGAATCCACAATTAAAGTATGCAATATGTATGTGCTGCTGTTGCTTACTGTTTTTGTTTTTGTTTTTTACTTCTAGTGAAAATTTCCAAGTAAAATGTTCTGGAGCATAAAAAAAAATCATAGTTCCATATTTTTTTTTTAAGTATATAAACTAACATGGTAAACTAAACCTTCTAACCTAGGTAAAGACTTTTCTTATCCCAAGGGCATTTTTTTCAATTTACATTTTCTTAATAAAGAATATGGCTGGGAATGATCAATTAAATGGTTATTCAATGATCTAGATTCCCTACTGGCTCAGTCAGTAAAGAATCTGCCTGCAATGTGGGAGACCTGGGTTTAATCCCTGAATCAAGGAGATCCCCTAGAAAAGGGAAAGGCTACCCACTCCAGTATTCTTGCCTGGGAAATCCCATGGACAGAGGAGTCTGATGGGTTACAGTCCATGAGGTTGTAAAGAGTTGGACACTACTGAGCAACTAACACTTTCACACTTTGAATGATCTAGCCTAAGCTTTATAACGAAATATTAAAATGCCAATGCCTGGATCCCTTATCTTTCTATAGCTAGATTCACACTAGCAACAGGTCTCCTCTTTACTATTAAGACTATTTTTAGACCTATATATTCCAAACATTTGATATGTCCACTATAACCTCTAAAACAAGAACGAAAGGGAAATATTCAGTTGATTAGAGGACAAAGAGATTAAGAGAGTATCTATTACTGAAAATAAAGGAATGAGAACATATTAACTTCTCTCTATATTTTGGGGGAGCACAATGGATACTTTATATTTTATCAGTTAGTTTCAGAATAAAGTAAACAATTGTTCTGATCATAACAATGTATGGTTTGTATGTTTAGAATGGCTTATCAATGAATATACACTATCTAATACATTTATGGTATGCTTTAGACAAAATGGATTAATTGTAAGTAGTAAATAGATTTGGAAACAGTATCACATCATTGAACTTCAATAAAATTATCCTAAAAAGAATATTTTATGAATAGACTTGAGAAAACCTAGATATGTAATGATGTCTTATTTTCTGTCTTCACTAGAGAAATTTATGCCAGTTCAGAATGGCTAGAATACCTTTCTTTAGTTCCAGAATAAAATAAGAATTTATGGAGTGAATTACAACCTCTCTGATTTCAATGAGAACTTTCTTGTTTTGTCATTATTTGTCATAGAGACTGATGTTCTCTTTTCCTTCTTATCTTTTCTCCTTAGAAATAACAAGATACAACATTAACTTTTGTAGATCATATTTGATTTATCTCTTTCCAGATACCAAAAATTGGGGGGATTTATTTTGTAAATCGGTTAGAGCTGCATGAAAATCCTGTTCCTTCTGTTCATGTTGAGAGGGATGCCTAAAGCCACAAGGATATGGGGGTTATTAGATATGCTTTTCTAAGGAGGAAATAGTAAGACAAAAATGGCCTGCCTGAAGTTACAGTTTATAGATTGGAAAAAGGCACAGACAATTAAAAGATGGAGCTACTTAGGGCAAATTGCTTGCAATCAAGCTGCAGCTAAATGAGCTTCTTGATGAGGAAGCCAAATTTATGTTGTTTCAAACCATGGAGAAACATTAAAGAAGTTGAAAGGTGAGCAAAATGTTAGTACAATGGAATCCAGATAGGTTAATAAGAGAAGTTACTCAGGCAATTAAAACAATGCTTTCTGTAATGCACACGCAGATACACACACATACACACACAGAATCATATGCAAAACACCTCAAAATAGAAGACTACATGATTACATATACTTTTAGCCTTCATTTACATTTTATGTACATGCCCCTTCTCATCACAAAAGCCCTGTGGCTTAAGAAGCTCAATCACAGAATATAATAATTTTCTCCCTCAATCTGCAATTTACCATAGACATTTTATTCGAAAATGATGTACTGTTTAAACTCTAAACAACTGTGTTTTCACTTTGTTTCTCCCCTCCCTAACTTATCCCTTGGCAGTTCTTTGAGCTGATTTTGAAAGCATGTATTTGATAATGAATTCAGAACTTACACAAAGCACAAAATCCATCTGAAAGCTTCAAGTGTGAAATATCACATTTCTTTCTTTGTTGCTAGATATTCAGGTTCACATGCATCAATTTCACTGAAAGCAGGATATTGTTCACATGTGTCTGTCTGAATGGAATGACTTTCAGGATTTTATAATTTTAAAAAGGCATCAAGCTAGGCTATCCTTCATCCCATTTCTGTTGCATTGGCATGTTAGGCATAGCAAGGTAGACAAAAGAAAGGTATAATACAGATCCTTATTGGCAGTCCGCAAGTACAAGGAAATGTAGAAAGAGATCATTTTCTGCTGACATTTTCCTTTATCTTGATTCCCTTATCCTTTCATGCATTAAGTTTTGCATGAACAAAACCTGAAAAAAATTAACAGCCCTTGTCTGAAACAGACAAAAGGTATGTCTCCTTCAAATGCTCTCCATTAGGAAGTAAAAGCTCTCTAATATTCAAGAATTGAAAATGACAATAAAGAGAATGCTCACATTTAGAGCAACAAATAAGAATGTGATTCTGTAGCTAAACTTTTTTTTTTTCCCTAAAAGCTGAAATGGAATATTTTCAGCATTTCCCTGGACTGATCTTCCACCCCCTGGAGAAGGAAATGACAACCCACTCTAGTACTATTGACTGGGAAATCCAATGGACAGAGGAGCCTGGTGGGCTATAGTCCACAGAGTTGCAAAGAGTCAGCCATTGCTGAGCAACTGAGCATGAATGCAAAGATGCTAACAAGAAAATACTCTATAATACACTGAAACAAAAATTGGCCCTGAAAATATGTTTTGATCTTTTTTTGTTTGTTCCCAGTGAATTATAAATTTTTAAAGACACATTTTACAGTACTTTTGAAAGGTCTCACAATTAACTCTGGCTAAAAGACCATTTGACAGTTGAAGTCATAACACCTGAAAGGATGAGATTTTCAAGTTCCCCCTAAATCAGCCTGATAAGGAGAGCTTAAGGGAAGTGGGAAGATCAGTATACAGGATAAAGTTAATTGTTAACTTCCCCAGGAACAATTAATTGAGTGACCAAAAGTGGGCATAATCATGTTTTTTATATTAATGACATCCTTAGATGCAAGCCTAATGAATTAGGCAGGTCTGCTTTTAAAGAGTATTGAGAAGTACCTGACCAAGTACCCCTCAAGTTTGAGGCAACGAAATAATCAACAGAAGCAAATCTTATTAAAAATGTGGAAATGAAATTCAAGTAATCTGGATTCTACTCTTTCATCATTATCTAGCCTGAAAACTCTGTGGTGGTGGTGGTTTAGTTGCTAAGTCATGTCCAACTCTTGCGACCCCATGGACTGTAGCCCGCCTGGATCCTCTGTCCATGGGATTTTCCAGGCAAGAATACTGGAGTGGATTGCCATTTCCTTCTCCAGGAGATCTTCCCAACCCAGGAATAGAACACAGGTCTCCTGCATTGCAGGCAGATTCTTTACCAACTGAGCTACGAGGCTACTGTCGCTTGAAAATTCTGTAGATCAGTCATTCTTCTGAAAGTTGCTTCCTAGTCTACAAAATAAAAGACTTGAACTAAGTAATTACTGAGATTCTTAGAAGTATGCGACTCTGAAAATATCTTCCACAATCCTAGGTTGTTTCAAGCCTTCTTAAAAATGTTTTGTCTAGGGAAAAAAAAAAAGTCAAATGGAAAGTAAAAATCCTTGCTTCTTTGTGCAAAACTGGGAGCTATATCTTCTTTAGGGGCAGTTGGTGCAGTGGATAGTCTCTGGTCAGTCAATCAGACTGTCAGACTCTGTGTGATCCCATGGACTGCAGCATGCAAGGCTTCCCTGTCCATCATCAACTCCTGGAGCTTCCTCAAGCTCATGTCCATTGAGTCAGTGATGCCATCCAACCTTCTCATCCTCTGTCATCCCCTTCTTTTCCTGCCTTCAATCTTTCTCAGGATCAGAGTCTTTTCCAATGAATCAGTTCTTTGCATCAGGTGGCCAAAGTATTAGAGTTTCAGCTTCATCATCAGTCCTTCCAATGAATATTCAGGACTGATTTCCTTTAGGATGGACTGGTTTGATTCCCTTACAGTTCAAGGGACTCTCAAGAGTCCTCTCCAACACTATGGTTCAAAAGCATCAATTTTTCGGCCCTCAGTTTTCTTTATCGTCCAACTCTCACATCCATACATGACTACTGGAAAAACCATAGCTTTGACTAGATGGACCTTTGTTGGCAAAGTAATGTCTCTGCTTTTTAATATGCTGTCTAGGTTGGTCATAGCTTTTCTTCCAAGGAGCAAGCGCCTTTTAATTTCATGGTTGCAGTTACTATCTGCAGTGATTTTTGGAGCACCCCAAAATAAAATCTGTCATTATTTCCATTGTTTCCCCATCTATTTGCCATGAAGTGATGGGATTGGATGCCATTAATCTTCTTTTTTGAATGTTGAGTTTTAACCCAACTTTTTCACTCTCCTCTTTCACTTTCATCAAGAGGTTCTTTAGTTCTTCTTTTCTTTCTGCCATAGGGTAATGTCATCTGCGTATCTGAGGTTAATGTTTCTTCCATCAATCTTGATTTCAAAGGAATATATTGTATATATACAAGGCTGTATATTGTCACCCTGCTTATTTAACTTATATGCAGAGTACATCATGTGAAATGCTGGACTGGATGAAGCACAAGCTGGAATAGTCTCTAGGGTACTGGTTTAAAAGCTGCAGACAGGATACTCTCATAGCTGTTTAAGTTGCTTTTGTCTTCTATACCTAAAATCCTTAGACGTTATGGTAAATTATTTATTTTACCCAGGTTTGTATTGCAGAATGTTCAAAACATATCTATCCTTCTTCCCCCACAGTGTTTCTATGACTTGCTTTTTCAGAGAAATGTCCAGGTCTCTTAACTTCAGTCTCTCACAACACCTATAAAACTCTCATCATAACTTCACTGGCCTTATGTTTCACAACTGTCCTCCCTGGTTCCTGATGTCCAGTCATGAACACTTCTTTTCAGTTCTTTTAGTTGGTCACATTTGTGGCTTCTACTCCAGATTCTGTTCTTTAATCTGCTTTGAATGATTTACAATCCACCCTACCCAACTCTAATATACACATCCTTCACATTGTAAATTCTTACTCATCCTTTAGAATTCAACTTCCAATCTCTTAGACCATCTTGAATGAGGCCTTCTTAATAAATCTCCTTTGTAACAAATAGTCCGATTTTAATTATCTCACTGATTATTTATAACACTTACCTTCTTCTGTGTGACAGTTTTCCCCAAGTTCAAAGGCTTCAAAATAAACATAGCAACCGCTATTTCGTCTGCTGGTCTTTCCCAGGCTCACTCAACTAGACAGAACAAATTGGCTTTATTCACTTATCTGAAAGTTGGTGCTGATGGCCTCTCATTCTCCAGTATGTTAACCTGGCTTTCTTACATCATTATAGTCTTAGGACAGCATAAGAAAGCAAGAACAGAAACAATAAGGCATCTCAAGACCTAGGATACAGAATTCATACAGCAAACTTCCATTTTATTCTCTTAGCCAAAGTTGTAGCCAGCCCAGACTAAAGAGGTGGAGAGACAGATTTTACCTTTTGTTGGAAGAAGCAGAACTATAACAATGCACAGGGCATGAATGCAAGAAGGCATGACCAATTGGGGGCTATTTTGTGACTCTGCATCACATTATATAAAATAACTCATTTAATTTCTGCTTTCCCCAGTAGAAAATCAGTATATATGGACAGGAACTATGCATTTTTTTAAATTTTCTGACATATTGCCAGCATTTAATGTAATCTTTTGCATGTTCTAGGTATCCATAAACATTTGGTGAATGAGTTAATGAATGAATGGGTGAATTAATCAAGAAAGTAACTAACAAACTTCATAGACTTCTGCCTATCAAGATGAAGTTTCATCGATAGAACAAGAGACCTATATCTCTCAACCCCACAGAAAATTAGAAATCCTACAAACAGGACCTATCTGAATCTATTTAAATTTTACTGAGTACCAAGTTACTGCATTAATTTTCTTTTTTAAAAAAATATTTGTTTATGTATTTATTTGGCTATGCTAGGTCTTAGTTGTGGCATGAGAACTCTTAGTTTCAGCGCATGGGATCTAATTCCCTGACCAAGAATCATACCTCAGCCCCCTGCATTGACAGCACAGTCTTAGCCACTGGACCACCAGGGAAGTACATTAGTTTTCTATTGCTGCTGTAACACAGGAAATTTAAAATTAACAAATTAATGCAACATAAACTGATGAGCTCATAATACCATCAGATGTATGGAATAGTTTAACTGAAATCAGTGCTCAGGTTTTCACAAGGGTGTTGTCGTTGTTCAGTTGCTCAGTCCTATCCGACTCTTTGTGACCGCATGGACTACTGCACGCCAGGCTTCCCTGACCTTCACTGTCTCCCGGAGTTTGCTCAAACTTATGTCCATTGAGTCATTGATGCCATCCAACCATCTCATCCTCTGTTGCCTGCTTCACCTCCTGCCCTTAATCTTTCCCAGCATCAGGGTCTTTTCCAATGTTTCACAAGATAGAAGTCAAAATATCTGGCTGGGCTCCTATCTCCAGGATCTGGTGAAGAATCAACTTTCAGGATCAGTGTTGGATAGAATCCAGTTCTTGCTATTGTAGGACTAAGATCCTTTTTTCTTGCTGACTGGTGATCAGGAGTCATCCTCAGCTCTTCAAGCTGTCCACATTCTTTATCATGCATCCTCCTCTATCATTAAGCCAGTAACATCCATGGAGCTGTTCTCATTCTCAAATCTCTTACTTCCTCTTCTGTTCTCAGCCAAGGGAATGCTTTGCTTTTAATGCTTCATGCAATTATATTGGGACAACCTGGAAAGCCATGATAATCTTTTTAAAGTCAATTGATTATTAACCTTAATTACATTTGCAAATTCATTTTTGCCATGTAACATAATATATTTATTCACAGGTTGGCACCAAGAGCAAAGGTCAAAGGGCCAAAATTCTATCACAGATGCTAAATAGCAACAAACTAAGTTCTAGGAGTCAAGGAGATGATTTGGGTGATGAATTTAGGAAAAGGTGATTTCTGAGCTCCAAGTCAGTGTGCTCTCCTTCCCCTAACCCCCTGAGACCAAAGTACCATTTTATTTGTCAACTTAATTTAGTATCCTTATTGATCGCATGATCTCTAAAAATATTTATCACTCTGAATGAATTTAATAAAAATATTTATCACTTTGAATGAATTTAATCAAGGAAGTTGTCTCTGACAAGGATATTTGTATTCTATAACACAGATAACAAACTTTGATGTGAAAGATAAAAAAGCAGAAGCTGTCTTGATAAAATGTGGAAAACAGAGTGCCATGGGCTGATCTATGTCTCTCAAAATTCATATGTTGATACCCCAAGCCTAGTACTTCAGAATGTCATATATTTGTAGAAAAGGGTTTTAAACAGGTGATTCAGATAAAACGAGGCCATAAGCATGAGTCTGTATTCAATCTGACTGGTAACATTACAAGAAGATAAAATTGAACACAGAGAGATACCAGGCACATGTACACACAGAGGAAAGACCATATGCTGCTACTGCTGCTAAGTCACTTCAGTTGTGTCTGACACTGTGCGACCCCATAGACGGCAGGCCACCAGGTTCCCCCGTCCCTGGGATTCTCCAGGCAAGAACACTGGAGTGGGTTGCCATTTCCTTCTCCAATGCATGAAAGTGAAAAGTGAAAGTGAAGTCTCTCAGTCGTGTCCGACTCCTAGCGACCCCATGGACTGCAGCCTACCAGGCTCCTCCATTCATGGGGTTTTCCAGGCAAGAGTACTGGAGTTGGGTGCCATTGCCTTCTGCGAAGTCCATATGAAAACACAATAAAAACCTTGTGTCTGCAAACCAAGAAGAAATCAAATCTGCTGATGCCTTGCCTTGGTTTTCCAGCCTTCAGAGCTGAGAAAATAAATTTCTGTTTAAATCTGTGTTATTTTGTTATGGCAGTCCTAGCAAGCTAATGCATAGAAAAAAGAATATTAAAACGTCTTATGAATGGTCAGTGCTAAAAATATATCAGAAACTTTTATCCACCCTTAGATGGCACCCCACTCAAGTACTCTTGCCTGGCAAATCCGATGGACAGAGGAGCCTGGTGGGCTGCAGTCCATGGGGTGGCTAAGAGTCGGACACGACTGAGCGGCTTCACTTTCACTTTTCACTTTCATGCATTGGAGAAGGAAATGGCAACCCACTCCAGTGTTCTTGCCTAGAGAATCCTAGGGATGGGGGGAGCCTGGTGGGCTGCCATCTATGGGGTCGCACAGAGTCAGACACGTTAAGGTGACTTAGCAGCAGCAGATGCTTTAAGAAAGAATTTAGAGATTAGAAAGAAAACTCAAGTTGGTTAGTCATTACTTAATCATTATTTTAAATTTCCCAGTGTCAGAACAAGGAAAGGTAGATGATTAGAGACAGTCATGGTATGTAATAATTATAATGGCTTCGGAAAGTGAAAGACAAATATTGTTTGCTTATTCATATAACATTCTTCAGAATGTTAAAACATTGGACTTTTATTGGCAAAACTACAGAGAAATGCTATTATTGTTAACTGTGATTCACTACACATGATATTGGTTGTCTATGGGGTTTTGCTGATAGCACAGAAGGTAAAGAATTCACCTGCTATGCAGGAGACATAGGAGATGTGAGTTTGATCCCTGGGACAGGAAGATTCCCTGGAGAAGGAAATGGCAACCCACTGCTGTATTCTTGCCTGAAAAATCCCACGGACAGAGGAGCCTAGCAGGCTACAATCCCAGGGGTCACAAAGAGTCAGACATGGCTGTATGACTAATACACACACTTGCTTTATAGTAACAATTTAATTGGAAGTGCATTTGTAGTTAGGATTCATTCGTTTACTCATTCATTCATCCATTCAAGTAATATGTATTAAGTACCTGCTAAGTGCCAGAAACATGTTTAGGAAATGTTAAGTAACGCAGATTAAGGCCTTGTTGTAGTCATGTTTAGGAAAGTGGAAATCAGAAAACAATACATACCCTAACAGTGTTAGTAATGATGTAGATAAAACAACAGAGAGAGTAAGTGAAGAGCTATTTTATATATGGTGATCAAGGAAGGACTCTATGGTGATCATACCTAAGCACACACTTAAATAAACTAGGAAAGCAAGTCATTCAATATTTGGAGAAAAAACATTTAGACACAGAGACCAGCAAGTAATAGGGCCTTAAACCAGAAAGATTCTAGATTTGTGTACAAGAAATAGCAAAAGACTGTGGTTCCTTGAAGAGGTGAGAAGGAAGGTAGTAGATGAAATTAGATAAATAATTTCAAGGACTACTTCATATAGGGCCATGTAGGCTATAGTAAGAACTTCGGATGTTTTTATTTTCACAGAAGGCCACTGAAAGGTCATGACCAGGGGAGTTACAGGAACTTACCTGGGTTTTTTAAGGTCTTCTCTTGGTACTCAGTTCAGTTCAGCCGCTCAGTTGTGTCTGACTCTTTGCAACCCCATGAATCACAGCACGCCAGGCCTCCCTGTCCATCACCAACTCCCAGAGTTCACTTAAACTCATGTCCATTGAGTCGGTGATGCCATCCAGCCATCTCATCCTCTGTTGTCCCCTTCTCCTACTGTCCCCAATCCCTCCCAGCATCAGGGTCTTTTCCAATGAGTCAACTCTTCACATGAGGTGGCCAAGGTATTAGAGTTTCAGCTTCAGCATCAGTCCTTCCAATGAACACCTAGGACTGATCTTCTTTAGGATGGACTGGTTGGATCTCCTTGCAGTCCAAGTGACTAAAACTTTTCATAGACAGCATATGATATACTTTCAAATGCTTTCAGATAACAGACTTATTTTACTACATGGGAAATAATAGATCAGTGTGTTTTTTCTAACTGTGCAGTAGTTTTCTCAGATGCTTAAGCAATATACAATAAATTGAAGAATAGATAGGCACTCAAGGTTGCCCAGAAAGGGCAAAGGAAACTTGTCCTGAAAATGTCAATAAAAGTTCTTTTATGACAAATGTACGGTGTTTTCAACAAGTCAATGGGTCTTTTCATCCCACAATTTTATTCTGTGACTGGATTATCTCTTAGATAATAGTTTTCTTAAAACTATTTTTTCATTTTCAAGTCACAAAAAATTTTTTTTTGTCATATCAAGTAATTAGAATGTGCTTTAAAGAACGGGCTTCCCAGGTGGTGCAGTGGTAAAGAATCTGCCTGCCAATGCAAGAGGTGCCAGAGACTCAGGTTCAATTCCTGGGTCCAGAAGATCCCCTTGAGTAGGAAATGGCAATCCACCCCAGTATCCTTGCCTGGAAATATTCCTTGGAGAGAGAGCTTTCTGGGCTATAGTCCATGGAGCCACAGAGTCAGACACAAATGAGTGACTGAGTGCACACACACACCTTAAAGAATGTTTTTAGCTTGTTTTCTATAGACTTAATAAATTTGGAATGTTAGGAAGAAATTAACAGCTTTATGATCTCTCGCCTTTTTGTTCTTCTTTCTGATTTACACCAACACTTAGAATAATCAGTGACTCATGATACATTTTCAAAGTCTGTGATTTATACTTGCACAGAATGAATTTTTTTCTTTTAATTGCTTGCTGTTTCATTAGTATTGCTGTTTCGTTAGTATTACTGTTAACTGCCATCTGTACTGTAATGAGGAAATAGAAAAGAACATATTCAACAACTACCCAGGAGTATAAATGGGAAATGTTTCATTAACTTGCCAAATCTATATAAAACTGACTTAAATTTTTCAGAAGAACAGTATTGGGAACATTTGCCTGAATCATGGGATGTTATGTAAGATTTGACCAATCTCTTAGATAATTCTATGTGTCAATATTTTCTCTATGTGCTCTGATGTTCCTACCCAATCTTCAACATTGTAGAGTCATTTGGGATTCTTGAAAGGGCTAAAGTAAAAGAGGAAATTGAAAAAGTTGACTTAAAGCTCAACATTCAGAAAACTAAGATCATGGCTTCAGGTCCCATCACTTCATGGCAAATAGATGGGGAAACAGTGGAAACAGTGGCTGACTTTATTTTGGAGGGCTCCAAAATCACTGCAGATGGTGATTGCAGCCATGAAATTAAAAGATACTTACTCCTTGGAAGGAAAATTATGACCAACCTAGACAGCTATTAAAAAGCAGAGATATTACTTTGTCAACAAAGGTCCATCTAGTCAAGGCTATGGTTTTTCCAGTAGTCATGTATGGATGTGAGAGTTGGGCTATAAAGAAAGCTGAGCACTGAAGAATTGATGCTTTTGAGCTGCGGTGTTGGAGAAGACTCTTGAGAGTCCCTTGGACTGTAAGGAGATCCAACCAGTCCACCCTAAAGGAGAACAGTCCTGGGTGTTCATTGGAAAGACTGATGTTGAAGCTGAAACTCCAATACTTTGGCCACGTGATGCAAAGAGCTGATTCATTTGAAAAGACCCTGATGTTGAGAAAGACTGAAGGCAGGAGGAGAAGGGGACGATAGAGGATGAGATTGTTAGATGGCATCACCAACTCAATGGACATGAGTTTGGGTAAACTCCAGGAGTTGGTGAAGGACAGGGAGGCCTGGCATGTTGTGGTTCATGGGGTTGCAAAGAGTTGGACACGACTGAGCAACTGAACTGATACTGATACTGAAAAGGCTAATGGATATAGATATCAGAACAAACATTTACTTGATAGAGAGTATACCATTTATGTGAAGGATTTACAGTTAACCAGCATTTTTTTAATTCATTGTATTCCATGTTTTTGTTGTGGTGGTATAATTCCTCAAGTAAATAATTTATGCACCATTTTGGAACAAAATATATTGTCACTTTCCATTTATTTAAGCCATTCTTGCACTATGTTTTCTTCAAGACGAAAAGCATATAATATTTATCTAAGCCAGGTTGGGTGACCTTGAGGGTGACCATGGAATTGTGTTCATTATTTCAAAAGGGAGTGTTCATAGCTTTCATCAGTGATCTTATAAACTAAAAGACCATGGTCATTTTGTCCATGAAAGAAATAAAATGATGTAATGTGATGTTATCAAATCCCTAAAATGTATTCAATAACTGTTCATTAACAGTAGATTTGCACATATACTGTTAATCCCAATATATTTTATTCAGACTATAATTGAATAGGCACCTCATTCAAACAGAAAAATAGTGTATTCTTTTTTTTTAAGGAAAGCAGGGATAAGAATTGATTGATAAAAGTAATTTTAATATTTAAATACACTTTCTCATTTGATTTTATTCATTATATACTGAGTCTACTCTATAAGAAAACAAATGTATAATTTTCTTCTTTAAAGGATGTTGCATAATTCCCAAGAAAGCTGCCATAGATTGAAAATGAGAGCGAAGAGCAAGAACATATAAGAATAATATATATATATTATTCTTTTCCATTATGGTTTATTAAAGATATTGAATATATTTTCATGTAATATAATAGGGCTTTTTTATTCATTCACTTATTCATTAAACAATAGTTTGCTTCTGCTATTCCCAAAATCCCAATCCAACCCTCGCCCCACCACCCTAGGCAGTCACAAGTCTGTTCTCCATATCTGTGAGTTTTTCTGATTCATAGGTAAATTCATTTGTGTCATATCTTAGATTCCACATATAAGTGATATCACATAGTATTTGTCTTTCTCTTTCTGATTTATTCACTTAGTATAATCCCTAGGCCTATCCACATAGCTGCAAATGGCATTATTTCATTCTTTTTGTGGCTGAATAATATTCCATTTTACATATATACCACATCTTCTTTAAACATTCATCTGCTGATGGACATTTACATTGTTTCTATGTCTTGGCTATTGTAAATGGTGCTACTATAACACACGGGTGCGTGCATCTTTTCAAATTATAGTATCATTTGGACATATGCCCAGGATTGGGATTGTTGGATCATATGGCATCTCTATTTTTAGTTTGTTGAGGAAATTTCTTATGTTCTCCTTTCATAACTTCACCAATTTCCATTCTCACCAAAGGTGTAGGAGGGCTCCCTTTTCTCTACACCCTCTTTAGCATTTACTATTTGTAGACTTTTTGATGATGGTCATTCTGACTGGTACAAGGTGATACCTTGTTGTAGTTCTGATTTGCATTTCTCTAATAATTAACAATGCTGTTTTCATGTGCTTAGTGGCCATCTGTATGTCTTCTTTGAAGGAATACCTATTTAGGTCTTTTGACCATTTTTTGATTGGATTGTTTGTTGGTTTTTTTGTTGTTGTTGTTGTTATTGTATTGTTTGCATTTTTTTTTTTTAATTAGACCCTTGTCAGTCTCATCATCTGCAAATATTTTCTCTTAGCCCATAGGTTGTCTTTTCATTTTGTTCATGGTTTCCTTTGCTGTGCCAAAGCTTATAAGTTTGATTAGGTCCCATTTGTTTAGTTTTGCTTCTGTTTCTATTGCCTCCATATGACTTACATCAGTGATTGTTTTGCCTATATCTCTTCTAGGAGTTGTATGGTGTCATGTCTTATATTTAAGACTTTAACCATTTTGAGTTTATTTTTGTGTATGGTGTATTCTAACTTCATTGATTTACATGCAGCTGTCCAATTTTCCCAATACCATTTGCTGAAGAGACTGTCTTTCTCCATTGTATATTTTTGTCTCTTTTGTCAAATATTAACTGACTGTAAGTGCGTGGGTTTATTTCTGGGCTCTATTCTGTTCTCTTGATCCATATGTCTGTTTTGTTGCTAATACCATACTGTTTTTATTATTGTAGCTTTGTAGTGTTGTCTGACAGCAGGGAGGGTTATGTGCCCTGCTTTGTTCTTTTTCCTCAGAATTGTTTTAGGTCTTTTAGGTTTCATATAAATTTTAGCATCATTTGTTCTAGTTCAGTAAAAAATATCATGGGTAATTTGACATAGTTTGTGTTAAATCTATAGATTGCTTTATGTAGTATGGCCATTTTAATAGTATTATTTCTTCTAACCCAAGAACATGGGATACTTTTCTATTCCTTTAAATCATCTTCAATTTCCTTTATTAATATTTTATAGCTCTCAGCATATAAATCTTTCACTTCTTTGGTCAGATTTATTCCCAAGTATAATAAATTATGCTTTTAAAAGAAAGATAAGAAGTTGGAAATATTTTAAAAAGGGGGGATGGTTAAAATAGCTTATTGCTGAAAAATACTTTTAGCACAATATAAAAAGAATAACAAATGTCAGCACATTTTAAATTTTGTGTTCACTCTTAAAACTTGAAGGTGGAAGTTGAATGTTTATATGCATTATGTTCTTACTATTTATTTTATTGTGCATAGCTCTGAAAGGGCAAGGGTAAAGTCACCTCTTTAGAGTTATCCTCCAATGCATTCATTGTTTTCCTAAGTGCAATTTTATAAGTTAATTTCACTTACTCCAAATTGAAATTTGGGGGAAAAGGAAGAGGACTTTTAAACCCATTAATTATTTTATAAGTTATTTTAGACATGAATGGTGTTTTATAGTCTATAGTAATTAAAGTTACCAGTAAATGTATTTTGCTTCAACTAAAAGACGTAAATTTACTTCAAGCTCTTCTACCAACTCCATTGAATTTAGGTATTTAAAAATTATATGTTTTATAGCCATTATGTTAAAAGTAGGCCAAGGACTTATTTTATGACATCATGGAGTAGATGTCACAACTCATCACTTTTTGTAAGTGTTTCTCTTTATTCCAAAGATTCCCTTTGCATTTGATTTGGTTTTAAGTTGCCTAAAATAGGTATTTCTGAATTAGGAAGTAAAACTAACTCTATTTCACATCTAATTCAGGACATATTCTAACTTTCTAAATCTAAAATCAGCTGAATATGCAATCTGGTAATTTTTTTTTATAATTTTTATTTCATCAAACAGAAAGAAAAGGACACTTCTTAACTATCAACAAATAATATTATATTTTAATGTAATATTATAAAAGTGTATGGCACAAAGATGTAGTACAAAAACTATTTCATCAGTCCTAAAATGGAGCTAGTAATATATAGATGCTTAATTTTTTTCATTTATTTAAAAAAGTTAAATCCAAGTAAATTTAATACCTATCACTGCGTCATGTATATTTCAAATTTCAGAGTATATTTCCTAAAATGACCAGCTTTCTGTTAGGCATGTTTAGTTTGGGCCACAAAGTGTGGCTGGCTTATTGGAGGCTGCCAGTAGGTGGCAGTGTAACTTATAAAGACATTAAGAGAAAGAAAGCACTGAGAAGGAAAACATTTGTGAAAGAAATACAATTTATTCTTGGTCAGAAAACCAAGGTAAATTGCAATTTTTCGCTTGAATTTCTCCCTAGGAAAATATTCTTTTACATTCTAAAATTGTTTTCTACTTGGAACAGACTAAAATTTGTGATTAGATGGAGAAAACATTTTGAAAATTGTAAAAATTTGCCAACTCAGAAAATTTTAATGAATACTTTCAATTAAATAAAATAAGTTGGTCTTATTTACTTTTATAATTGAATCTTTAAGTCCAACTGTTTTTATAGAACCCACTAGTGGCTAGCACTGCATCCTTCTTTAAATTATATTGATATTAAATTCTAACCTACATAAAGTAAGCAAACTACTGTATCAGGAGCAGAACATAGAAACCTAGACACAAAGTATCAGAGAAACCAAAATTTATGTTGCATGTTCAAACAAATTATAACACAGACAAATGTTCATGAATTGATATTTTTCCTGCCCCAATCCTCAACACACAGACAGACACAGGCAGACACAAACACAGACACACACAGATACACACAAACAAACTTTTGCTTTTCACTATCAAATCCAGTTTTCTTAACTCTAAGCAAATTAGAAGAAACCCAAGAGAAATGTAAAGAAACTACTGAAGATATGTCTATTATGAGCAATGTAGTGATGACTAACAGAGAAGAAATTAAAAGACGTATAAGAAATACATACACATACACCATAAATACATACTCAGATTGATAATTTTCTTGTTAATCTGGGGTGATTTAGTATAGCATAAGATAATATTGCATTCCTCAATAGTTTATCTTAATGCTACTATATTAAAACTAATATTGAGGCATACGTAATGTCTTTAATAATGATAGGAAATATGCATAGCATATATATATGTATGTGTGTATTTATGCAATGTAACAGCTTAGAAAAAATATAGATAGTCATCATGACTTTGAAAAAAGTTTTAATTTAAAATGACTGAAAGGACATGGTTGAGGGAGGAGCTAAGATGGTGGAGGAATAGGACAGGAAGACCACTTTTTCCTCCACAAATTCATCAAAAGAACATTTAAATGCCGAGTAAATTCCACAAAACAACTTCTGAAAGCTGGCAGAGGACATCAGGCACCCAGAAAAACAGCCCATTGTCTTCAAAAGGAGATTTTTAATTTTTGCTTTTTGGTATTTGTTATCAACTTTGTACCTTTAAGAACCCAATCTTCAGTACCCATTTTTACTTGGGAGCGAGATTACTGGCTTGACTGCTTTCTCCCCCTTTGGACTATCCTTTTTCTCCACCAGGTCACCTGTGTCTCCTCCCTAACCCCTCTCTGCTCTACCCAACTCTGTGAACTTATGTGTGTTCCAGACGGTGGAGAAGACTTAGGGAACTGATTACTGGCTGGATCTGTCTCTCTCCTTTTCATTCCCCCCTTTTCCTTCCTCCCTCATCTCTTCTCTGTATAACTCCATGAACATCGCTGAGCGGTCCAGTTGTGGAGTGCACATAAGGAAGTGATTACTGGCTAGCCTGCTCTCCCCTTTATTGATTCCACCTTATCTCATTTGGGTCACCTCTAACTCCCTCCTCCCTCTTCTCTTCTCCCTATAACTCTGTGAACCTCTTTGGGTGGCCCTCACTGTGGAGAAACTTTTCATCTTTAACCTAGATGTTTTATCAATGGTGCTGTATAGAACGAGAAGTTTTGAGACTACTGTTAAAATAAGACTGAAAACCGGAAGCAGGAGGCTTAAGTCCAAACTCTGACTCCAGGGAATTCCTGACTCCAGGGAATATTAATTGACAGGAGCTCATCAAACGCCTCCATACCTACATTGAAACCAAGCACCACACAAGTGCCAACAAGTTCCAGAGCAAGACATACCATGCAAATTCTCCAGTGACACAGGAACACAGCCCTGAGCTCCAATATACAGGCTGCCCAAAGTTACTACAAAACCATAGACATCTCATAACTCATTACGGGACACTTCATTGCACTCCAGAGAGAAGAAATCCAGCTCCAACCACCAGAACACCAACACAAGCTTCCCTAACCAAGAATCCTTGACAAGCCACCTGTACAAACCCACACACAGTGAGGAAACTCCACAATAAAGAGAACTCCACAAACTGCCAGAATACAGAAAGGACACCCCAAACTCAGCAATATAAACAAGAGGAAGAGACAGAGGAATACCCAGCAGGTAAAGGAACAGGATAAATGCCCACCAAACCAAACAAAAGAGGAAGAGATAGGGAATCTACCTGATAAAGAATTCCGAATAATGATAGTGAAAATGATCCAAAATCTTGAAAACAAAATAGAATCACAGATAAATAGCCTGGAGACAGGATTGAGATGATGCAAGAAAGGTTTAACAAGGACCTAGAAGAAATAAAAAAGAGTCAATGTGTAATGAATAATGCAATAAGTGAGATCAAAAACACTCTGGAGGCAACAAATAGTAGAATAACAGAGGCAGAAGATAGGATTAGTGAATTAGAAGATAGAATGGTAGAAATAAATGAATCAGAGAGTATAAAAGAAAAATGAATTAAAAGAAATGAGGACAATCTCAGAGACCTCCAGGACAATATTAAATGATACAACATTTGAATCATAGGAGTCCCAGAAGAAGAAGACAAAAAGAAAGACCGTGAGAAAATACTTGAGGAGATAATAGTTGAAAACGTCCCTAAAATGGAGAAGGAAATGATCACCCAAGTCCAAGAAACCCAGAGAGCCCCAAACAGGATAAACCCAAGGTGAAACACCCCAAGACGTATATTAATCAAATTAACAAAGATTAAATACAAAGAACAAATATTAAAAGCAGCAAGGGAAAAACAACAAATATCATACAAGGGAATTCCCATAAGGATAACAGCTGATCTTTCAATAGAAACTCTTAAAGCCAGGAGGGAATGGCAAGACATACTTAAAGTGATGAAAGAAAATAACCTACAGCCCAGATTACTGTACCCAGCAAGGCTCTCATTCAAATATGAAGGAGAAATCAAAAGCTTTACAGACAAGCAAAAGCTGAGAGAATTCTGCACCACCAAACCAGCTCTCCAACAAATACTAAAGGATATTCTCTAGACAGGAAACACAAAAAGGGAGTATAAACTTAAACCCAAAACAATAAAGTAAATGGCAATGGGATCATATTTATCAATAATTACCTTAAATGTAAATGGGTTGAATGCCCCAACCAAAAGACAAAGACTGGCTGAATGGATACAAAAACAAGACCTCTATATATGTTGTCTACAAGAGACCCACCTCAAAACAGGGGACACATACACAATGAAAGTGAAGGGCTGGAAAAAGATGTTCCATGCAAATAGAGACCAAAAGAAAGCAGGAGTAACAATACTCATATCAGATAAAATAGACGTTAAAACAAAGTCTGTGAAAAGAGACAAAGAAGGTCACTACATAATGATCAAAGGATCAATCCAAGAAGAAGATATAATAATTATAAATATGCACCCAACATAAGAGCACCGCAATATGTAAGACAAATGCTAACAAGTATGAAAGGGGAAATTAACAATAACACCATAATACTGGGAGACTTTAATATCCCATTCATACCTATGGATAGATCAACTAAACAGAATATTAACAAGGAAACACAAACTTTAAATGATACAGTAGACCAGTTAGACCTAAATGATATCTATAGGACATTTTACCCCAAAACAATGAATTTCACCTTTTTCTCAAGCACACACGGAACCTTATCCAGGATAGATCACATTCTGGGCCATAAATCTAGCCTTGGTAAATTCAAAAAAAATTGAAATCATTCTAAGCATCTTTTCTGACCACAATGCAGTAAGATTAGATCTCAATTACAGGAGAAAAACTATTAAAAATTCCAACATATGGAGGCTGAACAACACGCTGCTGAATAACCAACAAATCATAGAAGAAATCAAAATTTGCATAGAAACAAATGAAAATGAAAACACAACAACCCAAAACCTGTGGGACACTGTAAAAGAAGTCCTAAGGGGAAAGTTCATAGCAATACAGGCATACCTCAAGAAACAAGAAAAAAGTCAAATAAATAACCTAACCCTACACCTAAAGAAACTAGAAAAGGAAGAAATGAAGAACCCCAGGGTTAGTAGAAGGAAAGAAATCTTAAAAATTAGGGCAGAAATAAATGCAAAAGAAACAAAAGAGACCATAGCAAAAATCAACAAAACCAAAAGCTGGTTCTTTGAAAGGATAAATAAAATTGACAAACCATTAGCCAGACTCATCAAGAAACAAAGGGAGAAAAATCAAATCAACAAAATTAGAAATGAAAATGGAGAGATCACAACAGACAACACACAAATACAAAGGATCATAAGAGACTATTACAGCAATTATATGCCAATGAAATGTACAACGTGGAGAAAATGGACAAATTCTTAGAAAAGTACAACTTTCCAAAACTGAACCATCTTAACTGAAAATCTTAACAGACCCATCACTAGCACAGAAATTGAAATTGTAATCAGAAATCTTCCAGCAAACAAAAGCCTATGTCCAGATGGCCTCACAGCTGAATTCTACCAAAAATTTAGAGAAGAGCTAACACCTATCCTATTAAAACTCTTCCAGAAAATTGCAGAGGAAGGTAAACTTCCAAACTCATTCTATAAGGCCACCATCACCCTAATACCAAAACCCGACAAAGATGCCACAAAAAAAGAAAACTACAGGCCAATATCACTGATGAACATAGATGCAAAAGTCCTTGACAAAATTCTAGCAATCAGAATTCAACAACACATTAAAAAGATCATACACCATGACCAAGTGGGCTTTATCCCAGGGATGCAAGGATTCTTTAATATCTGCAAATCAATCAATGTAATACACCATATTAACAAATTGAAAAATAAAAACCATGTGATTATCTCAATAGATGCAGAGAAAGCTTTGACAAAATTCAACATCCATTCATGATAAAAACTCTCCAGAAAGTAAGAATAGAAGGAACATACCTCAACATAATAAAAGCTACATATGACAAACCCACAGCAAACATTACCCTCAATGGTGAAAAATTAAAAGCATTTCCCCTAAAGTCAGGAACAAGACAAGGGTGCCCACTCTCACTGCTACTATTCAACATAGTTTTGGAAGTTTTTGCCACAGCAATCAGAGCAGAAAAAGAAATAAAAGGAATCCAAATTGTAGAAGAAGAAGTAAAACTCTCACTGTTTGCAGATGACATGATCCTCTACATAGAAAACCCTAAAGACTCCAACAGAAAATTATTAGAACTAATCAATGAATATAGTAAAGTTGCAGGATATAAAATCAACACACAGAAATCCCTTGCATTTCTATACACTAATAATGAGAAAATAGAAAGAGAAATTAAGGAAACAATTCCATTCACCATTGCAAAGAAAAGAATAAAATACTTAGGAATATATCTACCTAAAGACCTATATATATAGAAAACTATAAAACACTGGTGAAAGAAATCAAAGAGGACACTAATAGTTGGAGAAATATACCATGTTCATGGATTGGAAGAATCAATATAGTGAAAGTGAGTATACTACCCAAAGCAATTTATAGATTCAGTGCAATCCCTATCAAGCTACCAATGGTATTTTTCACAGAGCTAGAACAAATAATTTCACATTTTGTATGGAAATACAAAAAACCTTGAATAGCCAAAGCAATCTTGAGAAAGAAGAATGGAACTGGAGGAATCAACCTACCTGACTTCAGGCTCTACTACAAAGCCACAGTCATCAAGACAGTATGGTACTTGCACAAAGACAGAAATATAGATCAACGGAACAAAATAGAAAGCCCAGAGATAAATCCATGCACCTATGGACACCGTATCTTTGACAAAGGAGGCAAGAATATATAATGGATTAAAGACAATCTCTTTAACAAGTGGAGCTGGTAAAACTGGTCAACCACTTGTAAAAGATGAAACTAGAACACTTTCTAACACCATACACAAAAATAAACTCAAAATGGATTAAAGATCTAAATGTAAGACCAGAAACTATAAAACTCCTAGAGGAGAACATAAGCAAAATAAGCAAAACACTCTCCGACATACATCACAACAGGATCCTCTATGACCCACCTCCCAGAATATTGGAAATAAAAGCAAAAATAAACAAATGGGACCTAATCAAACTTAAAAGCTTCTGCACAACAAAAGAAACTATAAACAACGTGAAAAGGCAGCCTTCAGAATGGGAGAAAATAATAGCAAATGAAGCAACTGACAAACAACTAATCTCAAAAATATACAAGCAACTCCTACATCTCAATTCCAGAAAAATAAATGACCCAATCAAAAAATGGGCCAAAGAACTAAATAGACATTTCTCCAAAGACATACAGATGGCTAACAAACAAATAAAAAGATGCTCAACATCCCTCATTATCAGAGAAATGCAAAGCAAAACCACTATGAGGTACCATTTTATGCCAGTCAGAATGGCTGCGATCCAAAAGTCTACAAGCAATAAATGCTGGAGAGGGTGTGGAGAAAAGGGAACCCTCTTACACTGTTGGTGGGAATGCAAACTAGTACAGCCACTATGGAGAACAGTGTGGAGATTCCTTAAAAAACTGGAAATAGAACTGCCTTATGATCCAGCAATCCCACTGCTGGGCATACACACTGAGGAAACCAGAATAAAGAGACATGTGTACCCCAGTGTTCATCGCAGCACTGTTTATAATAGCCAGGACATGGAAGCAACCTAGATGTCTATCAGCAGATGAATGGATAAGAAAGCAGTGGTACATATACACAATGGAGTATTACTCAGCCATTAAAAAGAATACATTTGAATCAGTTCTAATGAGGGGAATGAAACTGGAGCCTACTATACAGAGTGAAGTAAGCCAGAAAGAAAAACACCAATACAGTATACTAACTCATATATATGGAATTTAGAAAGATGGTAACAATAACCCTGTATACGAGACAGCAAAAGAGACACAGATGTATAGAATAGTCTTTTGGACTCTGTGGGAGAGCGTGAGGGTAGGATGATTTGGGAGAATGGCATTGAAACATGTGTAATATCATATATGAAATGAGTTGCCAGTCTAGGTTCGATGCACAATACTGGATGCTTGGGGCTGGTGCACTGGGACGACCCAGAGGGATGGTACGGGGAGGGAGGAGGGAGGAGGGTTCAGGATGGGAAACACGTGTATACCTGTGGCAGATTCATGTTGATATAAGGCAAAACCAATACAATATTGAAAGTTAAAAAATAAAATAAAATAAAGAATTACATGGTTAAAATAGAGAAAAACTGACAAAAACCTCAGTGTACAAAATAGGATAGTGTTAAATAAATTGTGCACATTTATAAAGGATTATTATATTACTTGGAGAAGGCAATGGCACCCCATTCCAGTATTCTTGCCTAGAAAATCCCATGGACAGAGGAGCCTGGTAGGCTGCAGTCCATGGGGTTGCAAAGAGTCAGACATGACTGAACAACTTCACTTTCACTTTCACTTTTCACTTTCATGCATTGGAGAAGGAAATGGCAACCCACTCCAGTGTTCTTGCCTAGAGAATCCCAGGGAGAGTGGAGCCTGGTAGGCTGCTGTCTATGGAATCGCACAGAGTGGGACATGACTGAAGTGACTTAGCAGCAGCATTATACTACTAAGCTGGTGTTTTCAAGGTTTTTGTAATGTCATGAAAAATATTTGCTGCATGATGTTTATTTTTAAAGAGTTTCTCTAATTATCCCTATAGTAATTTCAGCAATACAATGCAATATTTTTGTAAATCTAAAATCTAGCTTGCCTACAGAAAATAATGAGCTGTAAATAAGCCAATATATTGTTTTCTTCTTTATCATGAAATTATGGATTATTATTTACACTTCTCTAATTTTTAAGCTTTCTGCAGTAAGTATATGTTGCTCTTGAATTGTGGAAAACAGTAAAGAATTATGTTAAATCATTTGGAAGATTTTGATATAGATAATTGAAGATATGTATAAAAGGTCAAATACATATACTTCGGTTTAATACTCCCTCATAGCTCAGTTGGTAAAGAATCTGTTTGCAATGCAAAAAAATAAAAAATAAAATAAAATAAAACAACTGAAAGAACTCTGAAAGATAACCAGGAAAAAAAATTAAGTTTTAATATATAGTAAGCAGAATGCTAAATGCCTTATATAAAAATGTCATCATCATAGAAACAAGCCTACATGATACATTATTTTTAATCTTTATTTTATGAATGAGGAATATGGGCTCATAGAACTTAAGAAATGTCACTGTTGGCACAGCTATTAAAGTGACAAAATTGGATCTCAAATGTAGACCTGACTCTACCTTCTTCTACCACATTGTGCTATTTCAATGTTTTGAATAATTGATTTACACAGAGTGACACACACACTAAAATGAAGCATCAATGTACTTGGTCAGATCAGGGTTTTATTATCAACTTGACAAAGCACATTTAAATAGATGTGGAGAAAGATCTATTACGTATCTAAATGCTATGCTGTTATATTTTTGTTTGAAAGATCTATGTACTTGTTCCCATATTAACCAATCCCAAAGTACATTTGCTCTGAATTTTCTTTTTTTTTAATTTTTTATTTGTGGTTTTTAAATTTCCTACCTGATTTTTGCATGCCACTTTTTTCCATTGTTCCATTGTGACTACCTCTATCAAACTCTGGAGTTTTTATCTAAATTCTTTTTTCCCCCTAAATTCTAACTAGCTTATTATACACTAAAGAACCAAATAGGCTGTCAAACTCATTGAAATGTTGTGTTATAAAAAGACAGAAATCCTGATCGTCTATGTGGTTTGCTATAAATGAAGTATATTAATTCTGGTTCCTAAATTTTAAGACATCTGTTTTGCTTAGAGACAATTTTTTTCTTCTTTTTTTATGAAATCTCAACTATATTTCAAACATTTGAGTATCCTTCAGAATGAAAATTTCCATTTACTTGTATAATATAGAATATTTCTAATGACTAGCAAAAGTTTCTCAGATGGAATTAATAAGTTAAATCTCCTAATATTAGATGCATTTTTATCTCAGTTTTAGGTTTTAGGGTTAAACAGAATTTTAATGAAAACAGTTTTAGGAACCAGTTAAAATTACACAGAATATCTAGTTAAAACACTCTATACTAGTAAATAATGGTGAAAAGTAATAAGATTTCTTATTTTACAGGCTCTATACATAGTATCGGAGAAGACGATGGCTCCCCACTCCAGTACTCTTGCCTGGAAAATCCCATGGGCGGAGGAATGGTGGGCTGCAGTCCATGGGGTCGTGAAGAGTCAGACATGACTGAGCGACTTCCCTTTCACTTTTCCTTTCATGCATTGGAGAAGGAAATGGCAACCCACTCCAGTGTTCTTGCCTGGAGAATCCCAGGGACAGGGGGAGCCTGGTGGGCTGCCGTCTATGAGGTCACAAAAAGTCAGACATGACTGAAGTGACTTAGCAGTAGCAGCAGTAGCAGTGTACAAAGTATTCTGCTCTTCATGTCTAACTGAAGTTACACGTAGTATCAACCTTGTATAAATAATAAATTAAGAATAGTGTAGGCATATTTTTAATTTGTGATTTATACAGTAATTTGTGCATACATGATGCTTTTTCCCAATTTGCTTTAGAAAACCTTTGTAATATCCTATCCTAAAGCCTTAACAATATCCTTTTTAGGAAGATGACAAATATCATAATATCACTAGGAGACAAGATGAACAGAAGATACAAAGAAAAAAGTAACACTTAGAAAAGATCTTTTTGTAGCTTCCATGCTGGGCCAGTGGTTAATAATCTGCCTTACAATGCAATGAACATGGGTTCAACCCCAGGGCCAGGAAGATCCCACATGCTACAGAGAAACTAAGGCCGTGTGACACAACTACTGAGCCCAAGTGCTGCAAGTACCAAAGCCCGTGTGCCTAGAGCCTGTGCTCTGCAACAACAAAGGCCACTGCAATAAGTCTGTGCACAGCAACAAGTGAGTATCCCCTATTTCCTGCAACTAGAGAAAGCCCACATGCAGCAACAAAGACCCAGCACAGCCAACAATAAATAAATAATAAACCTTTATAAAAAGAAAAGTTATTTCTAATTTGACTATATGCCAATTAAAAATCCAAATGAATATCTACATTATAAATATTTCATAAGATAAGTGGGAAAAATTAAGTACCTCCTACGGAAAGAAGTTATATGTAAGCCATAGACTCTGCTTTCAATGCTTATGTTGTGTTTTAACTCCTTAAATGTCAAAACCACCAACTTTGCAATTCTCTTGCTACGACAGGAAAGTTGTTAATTATGCAATATTCTATATGGTTCAGTAGACTTGTTTTTGCTAGAATAAATAGCTACATTGACTTCTTGAAACTACATAATCTGTTATTTAGAAGTTGTTGTAATGCTTTTAATAGTATTCTCCACCTCCAGCTTTAAAAGTGGTTTGGTATTGTTCTTATTATTTAGTAAATTAGATCAAACTTCTAGCACTAACTCTTTTCATTTTGACCAGTTTTTCCTACTTTGGAGAACTATAATTTTTCCAGTGCAGACTTACAAACAAAAAGTCTTAGATCCTAGAGCAGCTCTTCTTTTTATTGTTAGTCCTATAACCTTGGCCAAATCACTTAACCTTTTTGAACCCCACATTTCTAGTCTGGAAGATGAAGGGGTTGGAGTAAATTACCTCTAAAAGCTCTTCCAGTTCTACAACACTCTGATTCTATGTATAGAACTTCAAAGTCAGTCACCAACTTTAGAATTCCTGAGTTTTCTGTTTTAATCTGCCTTAAGAACAACAGTGGTAATATGGAGCATCACAAGAAGAAATTTGTAGACCTTTATTTGAATGAATCACTTGGAAAGGTTTTTAAAATTGTTATTCAAAAAAATCTATCTTTCATCTACAATAGACACCAAACAATTAATTAGTTACAAATATAAAATAATTATCTTTGTGCTGCTGGTTTTGTTACTAAGAAAAATAATGATTTTACAGCTTAAATAGTCAGGTATGGACATTTATGGTTCACGTTAATATATGTATTATTCTTTACATTTTCTTCCCTCCGGATTTTCTTTCTGCTGCTCCTATAGATTAGCTACTCCACCTAAGCTAGTAATAATATATTTTTTAAACTATTAAATCTTATAACATCAAGCTCCAATTTTCTATGTGTAAGGAGAATACAAAATTATCTTGAGGTAGCATCACTTTTGGAGAAGGAAATGGCAACCCACTCCAGTGTTCTTGCCTGGAGAATCCCAGGGACGGGGGAGCCTGGTAGGCTGCCGTCTATGGGGTCACACAGAGTTGGACATGACTGAAGCGACGCAGCAGCAGCAGCAGCAGCAGCAGCAGCATCACTTTCCTTAAGAAGGCAATCTACCTAAATAAAAATAGTATTTTTCATTTATATGCTATGATCTTTGAAGTAACATTAGATATTTGCAAATAGTATATACAATACTTGTCAAATTAGAGATATGGACTATAATTAATAATGCTTTGTCTTCTATCTTCCTTAATTATGTATGTTATTTTAACAAAAGATGTATATCACATGTGGTACATAGGGAAAAACACTGACCCTTGTGAATTTACAGGACCGTGGTTTCTTTTCCAGTTTTTAGTATATGGTATCTTTGTCTGTGGTATAGACCAAGACTATAGTACCTTGGTCTAGAGATTTAATGTGCAAAGTAAAGGTCTAACCTATCCTTAAATTTCTTGCCATTTCTTACTTTCTGTACATAATGAAAATATTACTCTTCCACTCTTCTTACTTGGTACAGTTTATATGATAAATCCTCCTGTTATTCAGCAATGGTAAAGAGAAAAAGTGAGTGAGTCGCAGAGAGACTCACAGAGGTATCATAGTTTTCTCACCTCATCTCCCATTCA
Source organism: Bos taurus (assembly GCF_002263795.3). NCBI lineage: Eukaryota > Metazoa > Chordata > Mammalia > Artiodactyla > Bovidae > Bos > Bos taurus. Next base: position 49,078,154 of record NC_037328.1, read on the forward strand.
CTCCCTTAAATTGTCTCTTTAAGAACAATTTACTCATTTACATACTGTTACTATATTGGATCAAAAAACAAGTCCAAGCAAAAATGTACAGCAGTAAGATTTTTGTCTTACTGCTTAGTTAAATTTGAATGGAAATCATTGAGCATCCAGAAACACACATTAACTTAGCAATCAAAATAACTGTATCGTATATCAAAGGAAAACAAAAAGCAAAACTAGAAGAATGATTTATGTAGTTGGACTATGACTTGTGAAGGTTGCCAGCTTCTGACAGAGAGAAAGTATATTCTATAAAATTCCTACAGAAATCATCATCTTTAGAGTTCCAGCAAGCACGGAAATGTACCCTATAAGAAAATGGTGTTTAAGAATGAATCCTGGGGATTTCTCTGGTGGTCCAGTGGTTAAGAATCTGCCTGCCGATGCAGGAGGCACAGGTTCTAACCCTGCTCCAGGAACTAAGATCCCACATGCCACAGGACAACTAAGCCTGTGAGCTACAACTACTGAGCCCACAGGCCACAACTAGAGAAGCCCATGTGCAGCAGCCAAGTGCCCATGTGCCACAACCAGCACCATTAGAAATAAATAAATAAATAATAATTTTAAAAAAGAATGAATCCCTCTTTATGCCCTAAAAGCATTCATATTAAATTTCACAGAATGTCAAATGCTTTGTGATTTATCTAAGTGTCATTTTGAAATAATGAAGCCTAAACTCAGAGAAGACTTAAACACAAGGTAAAGTGACTTGCTTAATGTCACATCCTTAGAAGTAAAGGTAGAATTAGAATCCAGCACATTTCTTATTCTACTAGACAAGAAAGAAATCTACCATAATAAAAAGAGTCAGAAGAAAGCTTACATATTAAACCCAAGAGCATATACCATGGGAGCTAAAACAAACAAATAAGCAAAAAGCAAAGAAAAAGAAAAAAAGAGAGAGAGGGTGGTGGCAGGGATCAGCCGAAAGACATTTGAGTTTGACGCAATCCATTTATTCACTAATTAGAGTTGTTGTTCAGTCACTCAGTTGTGTCTGACTCTTTGCAATCCCATGTACTGCAGCACGCCAGGCTTCCCAGGCCATCACCATCTCCCAGAGCTTTCCCAAACTCATGTCCATTGAGTGAGTGATGCCATCCAACCATCTCATCCTCTGTCTCCCATTTCTCCTCTTGCCCTCAATCTTTCCCAGTATCAGGATCTTTTCCAGGGGTCGGCTCTTTGAATCAGGTGGCCGAAGTATTGGAGCTCCAGCTTCAGCATTAGTCCTTCCAGTGAATATACAGGGGTGATTTCCTTTAGGATGTACTGGTTTGATCTCTTTGCAGTCCAAGGGACTCTCAAGAGTCTTGTTCAGCACCACAGTGTGAAAGCATCAGTTCTTCAGCTCTCAGCCTTCTTTATGGTCCAACTCTCATATCCATACATGACTACCGGAAAAACCATAGCTTTGACTATATGAACTTTTGTTGGCAAAGTAACATCTCTGCTTTTTAAAACACTGTCTAGATGGTCATAGCTTCTCTTCCAAGGAGCAAGCGTCTTTTAATTTCATGGCTGCAGTCACCCTCTGCAGTGATTTTGTAGCTCAAGAAAATAAAGTCTGTCACCATTTCCCTTGTTTCCCCACCTAATTGCCATGAAGTGATGGGACCGGATGCCACAATCTTAGGTTTTTTTCTGTTGAGATTTAATTAGAGTACACTACGCTAACTGGAGTAGAATAAGAAAATGAAAAGAGATGTGTGTATTGGGGGTTGAGGATTGAAGATCTATGACAACGAGCAACAAGAGACTTCATCTTTGAGTTTATATTAAATTGAGATTATATATCAGGCTTTACTTTCAATTTTATTATTTTATAATGTGGAGTGATTTCTTTTATTTATGTTTACTTATTAGATATCTTAAAATTGCAGTTCAGTTCAGTTCAGTCACTCAGTCATGTCCAACTCTTTGCGACCTCATGAATCGCAGCATGCCAGGCCTCCCTGTCCATCACCAACTCCTGGAGTTCACCCAAACCCATGTCCATTGAGTCAGTGATGCCATCCAACCATCTCATCCTCTGTTGTTCCCTTCTCCTCCTGTCCTCAATCTTTCCCAGCATCAGGGTCTTTTCCAATGAGTCAGCTCTTCACATTAGGTGGCCCAAGTATTGGAGCTTCAGCTTCAACATCAATCCTTCCAATGAACACTCAGGACTGATCTCCTTTAGGATGGACTGGTTGAATCTCCTTGCAGTCCAAGGGACTCTCAAGAGTCTTCTCCAACACCACAGCTCAAAAGCATCAATTCTTCAGTGCTCAGCTTTCTTTATAGTCCAACTCTCACAGCCATACGTGACTACTGGAAAAACCATAACCTTGGCTAGATGAACCTTTTTTGATTGAGTAATGTCTCTGATTTTTAATATGCTGTCCAGGTTGGTCATCTTCACTTTCACTTTTCACTTTCATGCATTGGAGAAGGAAATGGCAACCCACTCCAGCGTTCTTGCCTGGAGGGTCCCAGGGATGGGGGAGCCTGGTGGGCTGCCCTCTATGGGGTCGCACAGAGTCGGACATGACTGAAGCGACTTAGCAGCAGCAGCAGCCAGGTTGGCCATAACTTTCCTTCCAAGAAGCAAGCATCTTTTCATTACATGGCTGCAAGCACCATCTGTAGTAATTTTGGAGCCCCCCCAAAATAAAGTCAGCCACTGTTTCCACTGTTTCCCCATCTATTTGCCATGAACTGATGGGACCAGATGCCATGATCTTAGTTTTCTCAATGTTGAGCTTTAAGCCAACTTTTTCACTCTACTCTTTCACTTTCATCAAGAGGGTCTTTAGTCCTTCTTCACTTTCTGCCATAAGGATGGTGTCATCTGCATATCTGAGGCCAAAGCAAATCAGAATTTGGAGGTTGTATTATCAATGCATCAGTTAATTTAGCAGTCAATATGTAGGTCATGAGAAGGCTGTAAATTCAGAGTATATTGGTTCTTAATTATTAATGACTTAGGAAATTCATTTGGTTTCTCTGACCCTGTTCTCCTCATCTGTTCTTTGCAAAGTTGCTGCCTTCACCACAGACTTCACCACACAAAGGTCATAAAATGATGTCTACATGAAATACATTGTATAGCAAACAGCACGAGACATATGAAAGCAGAACTGTTATCAAACTGTCCTAAATTTTGGCAATGATGTGATGCAGAATCTGAATTATCCAGATAATGATTATGGAGACCCACCTGTCATTGGATATGCAGATGTTTAAAATATAGTTAATGATTCATAAGATGTGGTGCTGATTAAACCTCTAATCAGATGTGTTCTAATTTTAGTCTAATGATGACTCTTCTAGCCCTTAGGTCTTTTTGCTTTCTGATTTTGGTTTCACCAGTTTCAGAACTGACAAAATTAAATACATGAAAATCAGTGAAATCTTTTTAGTTTATGTATATTTTTTAGCTAATGTTGGTAGAGTGTTAAATATCTCCTTCACCATTAATGGTTATAGATATTAAATACACTTTTATCCATGAGAAATACAGAAGATTCTAGCACATGAAAATTTGTTTATACTTTAAACCTGTAAATTACTGGCTGTATTAGGCTGGCATTTTTTAAATGAAAGTAGTGAATTGCCAGATACTTTACATTGCTTCTTATCATGTCCACAAATAGGAAGTGTATCTCAATTTGTCAGACATTTATAAATCAAAAGAAAATACAATTTGAGTTTGTCTGGTTCTATTTCTAGAATGATACAGAAAACTGCTGATGGAGAAGACATGATTTAGCCTTATAAACTTCTAAAAACTCTATTTAAAAATGTTAATTTTCCAAGAGTAACAAGAAAAGCTTACTTACAGCACACCAATTACTGGAATGCTCTTGTTCTACAAAAGCTCAGCTTGATCTTGGAGATAATACCTCTAAAATTTACAAAATCACTCATATAGATGTTAAGTAAGGTAAGAAGTATAATATTTTTATATTAACTAAATAAATAGTTTTCACGCAGGTATTATTCTGTAGTACAGATTTCAGAGATATGAAAAAAAATCCTAATTATTTTACATAATTAAATTAGTTTAATCTCATACACATTTCACCTAATTTCTCTATCAGGATAGTAGCTTAAATTTTTTTTTTTGCAATATTAATTAGAGAGATTAAAGATTACATGGCTTTTTCAATGTGTATATACTATACTTACATTTTTAAATCCATTTTGTATAAGGGTATTTTAAAAAATCAACAATGCTTTTTGAATTCCAAAAAAATACAAATTAAGATTATCTGTAGGACTTCCTGGTGGCACAGTTCAGTTCAGTTCAGTTGCTCAGTTGTGTCCAGCTCTTTGCAATCCCATGGACTATGAACCGCCAGGCCTCCCTGTCCATCACCAACTCCTGGAGTTTACTCAAACTCATGTCCATTGAGTCGCTGATTCCATCCAACTATCTTGTCCTCTGTTATACCATTCTCCCGCCTTCATTCTTTCCCAGCATCAGGGTCTTTTCAAATGAGTCAGCTCTTCACATCAGGTGGCCAAAATATTGGAGTTTCAGCTTCAGTATCAGTCCTTCTAATGAATATTCAGAACTAATTTCCTTTAGGATGGACTGGTTGGATCTCCTTCCAGTCCAAGGGACTCTCAAGAGTCTTCTCCACCACCACAGTTCAAAAGCATCAATACTTTGGTACTCAGCTTTCTTTATAGTCCAACTCTCACATCCATACATGACTATTGGAAAAACCATAGCCTTGACTAGACAGATCTTTGTTGGCAAAGTAATTTCTCTGCTTTATAATATGCTGTCTAGGTTGGTCATAACTTTTCTCCAAGGAGCAAGTGTCTTTTAATTTCATGACTGCAGTCACCATCTGCAGTAATTTTGGAGCCCCCAAAAATAAAATCTTTTGCTGTTTCCACTGTTTCCCCATCTATTTGCCATGAAGTGATGGGACCATATGCCATGATATTGGTGGCACAGGCGATAGAGATCTGCCAGCCAATGCAGGGGACATGGGTTTGATCCCTGGTCTGGGAAGATTCCACATGCCACAGAGCAACAAAGCCTGTGCTCCACAACTACTGAGCCTGTGCTGTAGAGCCCAGGAACCACAACTACTGTACCTGTGCACCACAACTACTGATGCCCACTGCACCTAGGACCTGTGCTCTGCAATAAGAGAAGCTACCTCAATTAGAAGCTCACACAACTGGTACCCCTGCTTGCTACAGCTAAAGAAAATCAATACAAAGCAAAGAAGACCCAAAGCAGTCAAAAGAATAAATAAAAGATTATTTGTGGATAGTGAAGTTTTTGTCATCTAAATTTCAGATAATATGGATTTTTAAATTTATATTATTGAAAAATTATTCATAGCCACATACTCCATGAGATAAGAAAAATAAATGACAAACCATACTGAGCAATGTACTGACACTCTCATCTTAAATGTAGAGATATTTTAAAATTTACCTCCAATCAATTGAATTATATTTTTGTACAAGATGTTAGAAATGTAGATGAAGTGACATACCTGAAATGAGCTATTTTAGACTTAGTAGATAGAATTATCATACCTTGAAAAGGGAAGTAGTGTTGATTAAGGAACTATTGACATTCCTCAGTAATCTTGCCTCATATCCTCTCAGTGAGTCTTTATATATTGCTTTGGACTTTTATAGGATATAGTTTATGGAAAAAGATAAAGATAACCACTACTTACTGAACCTGTCACCACCAATGTCATCAGTACCCCTACACAGTATCTCCTCATCTGAGCTACCTTTTTGTCCTATTTGATGGGGGGGTACCATTTTCAGGTCATTTTCCCCATAAAGAAGAATATTGCTGCTTTAATGTTGGCATTGCGATAGCTTCCACATAATTCCTCTTATCCTGTGTTAATTCTTCCCTATTCATGGTTTAAAGGAGAGACACTATTTTAAGGCAAAAGCAGAGAAAAGGGACAGTGTTATCTGCTCAAACTGTAGTTTTCCAGGGCATTGCTGAACCCTGGTGTAGTGGCCCAGAGTATAGTTTTCGTTGCCGCTATCACACTTACTTTTCTGCTCAAGTCTGTACAGGACTTCTAATCTGTGAAATGCACCAGCTTTGGCTGAGGAAACTGTATATAATTTTCTGTAATCATAAGGATAGTGAAAGACATAGAAGCTCAAATTCAATGAATAGTTAAAAGGGGAAATAATTATAACAAGTTGAATCAAAAATGTAATTCATGTTAGAAAAAAACTGAAAAAATATGATAAAACATGACAAGAGACTTGTAATTCACAGCAAAGCAAAGAAGAAAACATGGAAAAAAGCCCTGCATCATAAATATGAGATAAAAGAACACTAAAATAAAGATTTGGTTCATTGAGAGGGGCCCTCTGTCTTTTCTACCTTTCACTGGGTACATCTAATTCTAGCAAAAAAAAATCTAAAGCCTACTATGGAATAACTTGCAAAGACTGTTTCTATAAACCACATACTGCCTTTTAAAACTCAGTATGTTCTAATGCTCTCTGGTAGAATTATATTCAGTGTTTTAGCTATATTCTTCTTGTTTTCAGTAAGATATGGAAATAGCAATTAAATCACTAACTGATCCCCTTAAAATTGTAAAATGTGAGGAAATACTGTGCTGTGACCAGAACACTCAATTTACTACCCTATGTTCCCTTAGTTCTAAAAGGCTGTGGGCATGGGAATAACATTGTACTGTATGGGTACTATTCTATTCTATTTTGGGTGATAGGCTCAGGTATGTGTTTTATTATTATATTTTATTTTATTGTATTTCCTTATATATTTTATTTTACTGGATCAATTATTGCATGATAAAGAATTATTTAGAACCATAGCAGTTTCACTGAGTAGACTCATCTACAAGACTTGTAAGAAGTTCTTGTTAAGATTTAAAAGTTTAAGATTTAAACACTTTCTGACTTTCTAGGCATTTGCTGTAGTTTGTCCTTTACATACGTAGTTAATTAGATGAACAGAACAGTGACAACTGGATAACTTAAACTTAAGTATATATTCTTATTCTAGTGTAATTTTCTCTAGATGTACATGAGATTTGCTGTCCAATAGGGCAAGTACAATTTTTTCCAAAGTGTTTTGAAACTAAGATTTAAAAACAACAAGCAACAACAGCAAACTGCTGAACTGAAACTAAGCAATAGTTCAGAAAATATTGGCTAAAAAGACAAGATCTTGTTCATCAATGGAACTCTGATTTCAAATTTACTATATTAATTTCATGATTATATACCTATTCAAACTTCAGTATATTTATATCTTTTACTTACTGATAAGTCTTTTACTTATTGATATTTATGTTCTTCTGCTAATAATCAATACAAATAGGTAAAATGTATCAAGGAAATAGAATAGCTCACATGCCTAGGAAATGAAAGAGACCTTTGATGGACCTAATTGAGATTGGAAAATATAGTAAACATTTTACAGAGTTTAAAATGTACTTGGAAATCTGTTTGTTTTCTTAAGTTTATGTAATTAAAAATTGGCCTATTGAATAATTTAATTAAATTCTATGAGATTGCTATATCTTTCTAGAAAATTTACTGCTAGGATTTCAGAAATATTTCTTTATTTCTGAATGACAAAAATTTTATCAGAGTTGGACATTTTGATCAAGAAAGGAGGGAAAGAAAATAATATGTAAAATATTAGCACTATATTTTTTGCACAATATGAATAATGACTAATCAAGGGTACGTGTGTGTGTGTGTTAGTTGCTCTGTCATGTCCAACTATTTGCAGCTCTATGAAGTATAACCTGCCAGGCTCCTCTGTCCATGGAATTCTCCAGGCAAGAATACTGCTACCCTTCTCCAGGGTACCAATCCCTTTTCTAGGGGATCTTCCTGACCCAGGGATCGAACCTGGGTCTCCTGCATTGCAGGCACACTCTTTACTGTGTGAGCCACGAGGAAAGCCCAATCAAGGATACTAAAATATGCTATTTTTCATACTGTTCATTTTCATAGTAACCTCAGATATGCAGATAACAACACCCTTATGGCAGAAAGTGAAAAGGAACTAAAGAGGTTCTTGATGAAAGAGAAAGAGGAGAGTGAAAAAGTTGGCTTAAAACTCAACATTCAAAAAATGAAGATCATGGCATCCGGTCCCATCACTTCATGGCAAATAGATGGGGAAACAAGGGAAATGATGACAGCCTTTATTTTCTTGAACTCCAAAATCATTGCAGATGGTAACTGCAGCCATGAAATTAAAAGACAATTGCTCTTTGGACGAAAGCTATGACCAACCTAGACAGCATAGAAAAAGCAGAGACATTACTTTGCCAACAAAGGTCCGTCTAGTCAAAGCTATGGTTTTTCCAGTAGTCATGTACGGATGTGAGAGTTGGACCATAAGGAAGGCTGAAAGCTGAAGAACTGATGCTTTTGAATTGTGGTGTTGGAGAAGACTCTTGAGAGTCTCTTAGACAGCAAGGAGATCAAACCAGTCAATCCTAAAGGAAATCAGTCCTGAATATTCATTGAAAGGACTGATGCTGAAGCTGAAACTCCAAAACTTTGGCCACCTGATGTGAAGAACTGACTCATTGGAAAAGACCCTGATGCTGGGAAAGACTGAAGGCAGGAGGAGAAGAGGGTGACAGAGGATGAGATGGTTGGATAGCATCACTGACTCGACGGACATGAGTTTGAGTAAACTCTGGGAGTAGGTGATGGACATGGAAGCCTGACATGCTGCAGTCCATGGGGTCACAAAGAATCGGACATGACTCAGCTGAACTGAACTGAACTGAAATTATGTTTTTGCTTTTGTAACCTAGAATACAGAAGTAGAATGTGATAATGAACTACTAAGAGATAACAAAATTTATCTATATTAAAACTTAAATTGGACTTGTGAGACTCTATGTGCCTGATCAGTCTACCCAAGGCAGAAAGCTTATAAAATGTAGTTTGAAAGAATCACTAAACTATTTGATAAGGGAAATGCATTCAACATATTGGCATTTGACAAGATATTTTCATGAGATTAAATCTTAAGTAGGGTTACATGATATTTCAATTGTGTGTATTGCAAACTGATTGAATGGGGGTGTTCAAAGAATGCTGGGGAGGGAATGACTGTCAGTCTATAATAAAGTTTTACAGAGTTCAGCCCTTGACTATGTTCTGTTCACTATCTCTAAAATAAATGCAATATGGCATCACTCAACAAAAGAATGACTGAATATATAGTAATGATAAAATCAGTGTTTAAAAGCATCTTGATAAGTAAGAATGGTAGGCCAAATCTTGCAAAGTAATATGAAAACATACTCATATCTAAAAATCCAAGTGCAATAGTATAGTACACTATAGATAGAAATTAAAGAAATTTAATATTAGTGTCAATACCAAAAACAGTTAATTATACCTTACAAACCATGATAAGACTATGATCTCTTGATTGTTATAGGAGATGGACCATCTCTTAAGTGCTTAAACGTCTCAGGGATTGATGTATTCAATTTTGGTAGAAGCATATAAAAAAAATACTTATCTAGCATACTATAAAGGATTTGACAAAGATGGCGAACTTATCCAAAAATTCTACCTGAGGAAGAGTTAATTAGAGAAACTGGGAATATCTAGTCAGGATTAAGAACTTTCAAATTGAAGAACACAAGATAAAGCATCTGTTTTCAAAAGTTTGTAGCATGATGATACAAAAGAACAAGACTTTTTTTTAATTATTGAGTAGAACTAAGGCTAAAATAAAAATCTGAATTGAGAAAAAATTTCACTCAATATAAGAAAAGATTAAAATCTAGTTGATTAACCTTTATTTATTTGATTATCCATGTTTAAATGATTATTTGGGATGGTGTTAGATTTCAGATATTGAATGTTAAAATGGGTTAGATGACATTTAAAATCACTCTGAGTCCTGACTTAATCATGCTAGAGGCATTATTTGACTGTGTTTCAAATTTATCTTTATCTTATCTTTCAGCACTCTGTTTTGAGTATTTTATAGTTTTGAGCTTTCACTGTAGTATTACAGATATTCCAAGGAATTTCCACATCTTCACATGGATATCAGATCTTTGCTTATATTTGATTCTTCTCTAGTAAGTACATTGATAAAAGTAAATATTACTTTTTTTTGTCACCTAAATGGTAATTTTATTAATGACTATGCCATGTGGACTTCCCTGTTAGTTCAGATGGTAAAGAATCCACTTGCAATGCAGGAAACCCTGGTTCAATTTCCCCCAGATCAGGAAGATCCCTTGGGGGAGGGCATGGCAACCCACTCCAGGATTCTTGCCTGGAGAAGCCCCATGGACAGAGGAGCCTGGTGGCCACAGTCCATGGGATCACAGAGTCGGACACAACTGAGCAACTAAGCACAGCACAGCACATGCCATGTGTATGTTTCATAGATAATGACAGAATACCCCAGGGAACAATAAACCAAGACTGAAAACAGAAAACCTTCAAAGGAAATAAAAAGACTACCAATGAACCTGAAATAGTGATGAGTAAAAAAAAAAAAAGCCCATGAAAAATTTCACCAATAACAAATGATGCGATTAAAGATAACACTATCAAAGAGAAAGTGAAAGAGGGGATTAAAAAGGTAAAAACAATCCAAAGGGAGAAAATATGGCACAGAAGGTAAATGCAGCTCACATCAAGAGACTGGGCATGTCCAAAAACAACTAGAAATGCAGAGAGTGATAAAAGGCAGTAAGGTAATCTTGGAATTTCCATTAAAATTAGTTACCATAAAAGGAAAAAATTTTAACAGGGAAAAGTAGCCTAAAGGAAAGGAACAGACAACAGAAGCTCCAAAGACATGTGATATAGATAATGTGCCCATAAACAAAGGCAACCTGCACAACACATGAAAAGGAAAAGCCAGGGCACAGGCAAAGAGGAGGAAAAGCAGGACTGGATATAAGAGGGGCACCGTGAGAACAGCGATGATAAGGAAAAAGGGAGGAAGATGGAGTTGGAAAGAGATTAAGGGAATTGATGAGATAGAAAGTATTTATCAAGAATACATAGAAAAATGAGTGAATGAATCTCTTTCTCTCTCCCTCTCCACACATACACACACACACATACTTGAATCATTCCATTTAAGCTACATTCTGAATCATCACCAGATACCTTGCTAAGGAAAATCCTACAGCCAGAGGAGCCTGGTGGGCTACAGTCTGTGGGGGTGCAAAGAGTCAGACATGACTGAAGGGACTTAGCACACACTCACCTTGCTAAGAGGGCTTCCCAGTTGGCGCTAGTGGTAAAGAACCCGCCTGCCAATGCAGAAGATCTAACAAACATGGGTTCCATCCCTGGGTTGGGAAGGTCCCCTGGAGGAGGACACAGCAACCCACCCCAGTATTCTTGTTTGGAGAATCCCCATGGGTAGAAGAGCCTGGCGGGCTATAGTCTACAGGGTCACAAAGAGTCAGACACAACTGAAATGACTCAGCATGCATGCACACACCTTGCTAAGATAGACAAATCATCTCTCTATAGTTAAGTCAAGTTCCATTGTTGTACTTTAAATTTGGAAAATGATTCCAACTCCCCAAGCAAATTTGATGCTATAAATGAATGAAATTTGCCCATCAATTATTAGAACAAGTCTACAATTATTACTCTATTTTGTCAGCACGGATTTCTATAGAAATGTTGAAACACAAAGAATGTATAGAGAAATGTGTGATGGAATTTTTTGTCTTTATGATATAGAATGAATGTCTTTTTCTGCTTACTACTCTGTCACAGTGTTCTAGACAGACTAACTGAACATTTATACTTTAATATTTATTTAGACCTCCTATCAGATGCATGTGTGCATGCTACGTTGTTTCAGTTCAGTTCAGTTCAGTCGCTCAGTCATGTCCGACTCTTTGCGACCCCATGAACTGCAGCACGCCAGACCTCCCTGTCCATCACCAACTCCTGGAGTTCACCCAGACTCACGTCCATCGAGTCAGTAATGCCATCCAGCCATCTCATCCTCTGTCGTCCCCTTCTCCTCCTGTTCCCAATCTGTCCCTGCATCAAAGTCTTTTCCAATGAGTCAACTCATCGCATGAGGTGGCCAAAGTACTGGAGTTTCAGCTCTAGCATCATTCCTTCCAAAGAAATCCCAGGGCTGATCTCCTTCAGAATGGACCGGTTGGATCTTCTTGCAGTCCAAGGGACTCTCAAGAGTCTTCTCCAACACCACAGTTCAAAAGCATCAATTCTTCGGTGCTCAGCCTTCTTCACAGTCCAACTCTCACATCCATACATGACCACAGGAAAAACCATAGCCTTAACTAGACAGACCTTTGTTAGCAAAGTAATGTCTCTGCTTTTGAATATGCTATCTAGGTTGGTCATAACTTTCCTTCCAAGGAGTAAATGTCTTTTAATTTCATGGCTGCAGTCACCATCTGCAGTGATTTTGGAGCCCAAAAAAATAAAGTCTGACACTGTTTCCACTGTTTCCCCATCTATTTCCCATGAAGTGATGGGACCGGATGCCATGATCTTCGTTTTCTGTATGTTGAGCTTTAAGCCAACTTTTTCACTCTCCACTTTCACTTTTATCAAGTCCAACTCTTTGTGACACTATGGTTGTAGCCTTCTAGGCTCCTCTGTCAGAGAAGGTGATGGCACCCCACTCCAGTACTCTTGCCTGGAAAATCCCATGGACAGAGGAGCCTGGTAGGCTGCAGTCCATGGGGTCGCTAAGAGTCAGACACAACTGAGCGACTTCCCTTTCACTTTTCACTTTCATGCATTGGAGAAGGAAATGGCAACCCACTCCAGTGTTCTTGCCTGGAGAATCCCAGGGACGGGGGAGCCTGGTGGGCTGCCGTCTATGGGGTCACACAGAGTCGGACACGACTGAAGTGACTTAGCAGCAGCAGCAGCAGGCTCCTCTGTCCATGAGATTCTCCAGGCAGGAATACAGGAGTGGGTTTTCGTCCCCTCCTCCAGGAGATCTTCCCAATCCAGGGATCAAACCCATGTCTCTTACATCTCCTGCATTGGCAGGCAGGTTCTTTACCACTAGCACCACCTGGGAAGTCCCCCTATTAGATAACATACATATAAACATCAACAAACAGAAATATAACATGCCTTAGTCATGAACTTAATAGTATTGGTGAAGGTGTGGAGAAATAGGCATTTGTACACACTTCTGGCAGAAAACAGTTGATACAAATTATACAAATTCATTCTGGAGGACAATTTAGTACCATGAATTATTGTTCAATATATCAATCTCCCTTTCAGAAATTTATGCATAAAATAATCAGTTAAGTGAAGAGACACATGTAAGGGATATTCATTATAGAATAATATATTATATTAGTAATTCAATGCAAATAACCTAAATGTCAATCAAAAGGGGATAAGTTCAATATATCATGTTATCTTTAAAACTGGAATAGTATGCAGCCTTTCAAAGTGATGGAACTGAAGCAAAGTAATTGCCATAGAGTGATTTCTGTGATAATATATTGGTAGAGAAATGCATGCTACAAAATAATTTTATAAAATACTAACTTTTTTTTTGTAATTAAAGAGAATATGCTGTATCTATATGTAAAGGAAATGTCTGGAAAGCAAGACACCCACGCTAACAGTAAACTTTTAAGTATTTCCTGACCTCTTAAAAATGGGTGTCATACTTTTATAATCAGAAAAAATATATTTGTCATGTGTAGTTTATAAAATATGAAAGTGTACATTATAGCTTTGGTTTGTTTTGACAGAGGGAAGTAAATAACTTGAAGAGTGTTACAGGACATATTAGATCAATTCTAAAATAAAAATCTAGGACCAACATGTGTTTTTAACTTTATAATGAGGGATATGAGTTGGAATTAGAGTAGAACATATTCTGAAATCAATAATGAGACCATATTCTCAGTGATTTATACAAAGCCATGCTTTATAGAATGTAGTAAGGATGAACTGGGTACACATGGATACTATTTTAACTGTGTTTCAATAAATGCTTAGAAATAAGACTGGAAAAACTCTGTCAGAACCTATTACTGGCTTCACTAATGCAAATGTTGAAAACTTATTCCAGATGTTAGGACAGGTTGAATGTATTACCAAAATCCCTTACCCAAATTGTCTAGATATTTACTTTTGCATTCCAGTGTCCATCATCCTACTTTAGTCCATGTTCTAACTGCTATTATCTTTTCTAACTTTTCAAATTATAACTCATTTTTAAAATAAAAAAAATTATGATAATAATATTTGGTTATATCAAAATATATACATATAAGGATATAACTTACATTCAGTGAACTTGTAATTTGTAAATGATCTCTGAGATCATGACTGTCATATTCTCTCTTACACTTTAAAAGATTCTGAATCATTTAATTGAAGTTACAGGCAAAGTAAAGGAAATGTTCTCAAGCATTTATGAAACATTTATTTTGAATTTGACTAAAATTAACCTTGTTAAATTATAAAATGATTTCTTCCTTCATTAAGAATGTCCTATAAGTTTTTATTTCAATTTTCAAAAATGGAGACTTTTATCTCAACTATATGAAAAGAGAGTGCAGATTATTTTAGAATCTATAGACAGTAGCACAGTGGAAACATTTATGGTTTTCCTGCTTTTTATAAATACTTATTATTATTATTCATATAAGTGAAAGAAATATGATCTTTCATTTAAGTAGGTATAATTAAATATTGAATGTCTAAGTACCAAAAAGAGTTGACTGCAGGCTATATGAACCTTGGAAAGTTGGGATTTATATGGTAGTAAAAATATTAGAGATTACTTAACACATTAGAAAAAAATAAAAATGTCAGAAGTAGACAATAAGGTCAAATTATTAAGACAAATGAGACAAATGAGAGAAACAAGAAATAATATGAGCATGCCATACCATGCTCAGTCACTTCATTCATGTCTGACTGTTTGTGACCCAGTGGACTGTAGCCTACCAGGCTCCTCTGTCCACGGGATTTTTTCAGGCAAGAATACTGGAATGTATTGTCATGCCCTCCTCCAGGGGATCTTCCTGACCTAGGGATCAAACCCACATCTCCTGCATCTCCTACATTAGCAGTAAGATTCTTTACAGCTGAGCCACTGAGGAAGCCCAATATGAGCACAAAAGCTTCTAATTCTAACTGAACAAAATTAAAAAAGCCTTTCTTTACTTCATTTATTAAGAGCTAGGGACCTAAGACCAAATCCAGTCTAAGTTAATATATTTTCCCTTTGTTCTCTTTAAACAGGACCAACATTATAAATGAGTCTTCTTTCTTATCTTTGATCATTAATCGTTGACATTTTCATTATTTAACGGGGAAGATCTATGTAGTTTTTGTCTTAATCTGTTCTTGGAGAGGGAAAACACAAACAACATTCTTGATGCCAAGATGTCAAGTTATACATAGCTTCCTCAGATTTCAATGTTAATTTTTGAACATGGGATACACTGAGACACTGAGTGTTCATATACACAATATAAGTCACGGCCTCAAGGTGTGAACTGGGAGCTTGGTCATACTGTTTTCTCTGTGCATATGTGTGTATATGGACGTGTATGGGTGTCTGTGTTGGTATGGTTTTCTGTGATTTGAGTTGCCATAATATGAAAGAGGGTGTCCCAAGGAGAAAGTTATATGTTGAAATGATAAACAGCTTTTTCGTTCTTCATGACATTGTTAGTCTTATCTAAAATATCCTTTTACCTGAGTCTGAATTGTTTATGGTATCGCACCATATTATCGGCATTAATTAATATAAACAAACTCATACAATTCTGACTCTGTCATTTCTACATCATCCTAGATCTCCAAGATCACCATGGAAAAACCCTGGTATTCCTAGAATGCTATTCAAACTGTATAACTACTCTGAAGGGAGGTATTAACATCTATTCTTGTCTTCAGCAAACTGAGGATTAAAGGGATTAAGTTCTTGCCTGAAGTGTTAAGTGGCAGAACCAGGATGGGTGATAACAAAAATGTTGACAGTTTGTGAGTATTCTCCTAAGTAGTTAGCCAAACCAGAATAAAGTAATCTATGCATCGTTTATAGCCAATGTGAATAAAGAACATATGATCTAGATTTCTTAATTCAAATTAAATCAAAATCATAGAGAACTAAGCCTACAGGGTCAGTAGAAATCACCTGCTAAAGCCACTTTTTCCTTTTACAGATGATGAAGTTGCAATCCAAAAATCTTAAGTCACTCTTTAAGAGGTGATTTCCGTGGCCAAAGAGTGGCAAAGATGAGAGCTTAAGTCAGATTCTCTGCTTTTAGGTCGCTGTCCATTTCATGATGCCAATTTGCTTTTTTAAGCCAAAGCAATGTAATTCTTAGTCTTCCAGCAGGTGGAGTTAAGTCACTTAATCTCCACAAGTCACAAATAAAATGCTGAGAGGATACAGATGAAGTGTATAGCAGCCAGCTGGCCTACACAGATAGAAATGTCAGTGTTTCTATATCAGGAAAGCTTAAATTGTCCGTTTCTTCTTTCTTATACTGATTGAAAATCTATGGTAACGTTGACCATTAGCACTAAAAAATATTTTTTGAAAGCTCTCTAAATCAGCCCATATCTGGCAACTTTGTTAGAGAACAGAGAAAGAGGGAGTTTCTTGTCTCTTATAATTCCCCAATTCTTCCTTCTTTTGCTTTTTCTTTTTTTTTTTTCTGCGAATCTACTATGTGTCTGCTTAGATAATAACGTCACTGTACATCCATAGAAACAGGAATGTACAAATATAAATGCTCATACTAGCTCATAAGACAGGAACAAACTCAAACTTGGCATTCATTCCCTGTCACAAATCAATGCATATCTTCCCAAAGCAGCCTAGAGCTACAACGACCAATCAATACAAATGCCATTGATGTAAAACATGTGTGCCAGGGTGAGACTGAGGGGTGTGCACATGGTGCTGTTGGTGGCTGGTGGTGAGATATTTGAAGACAAAGAATATGCTGGAACCTTTGTGTATTATGGAGTAAATGCCATACGCACTCCTGGTTAAGAGTCATGGGTCAAATTATAAACAACTCTTAGACAAAAATAGTGTCTAACCAGTTTTTCTTAAAAAGCAAATGACAAAATCCCTATGGGTTAAAGATTCTAATTACTGCCTCTGCTCATCTTGAGGTTATTGTACAGGAGGATGTGTAAAATATGCTCATGAGACCTAAGAAGTCATCTGGTATAGGCCTGGAGAGAAAGGAAAGAAAGGGATTTAATTATAGAAGACAGAAAATCTCTGTTTTATTGCTTCTAGCTGCTTTCTTAGCAGATGCTTTGTATATCATAATGTTTTTTTCCTGTTTTTCCCACTGGGGAGGGTGGAAATAAAGTTAATGTATCATCCTCCCATCAGCCATATTAAATCAAATCCTTTTATTTTAATTTCTATTCCTCAAATGTGTGGAGCTTGGGGTTAGATATATAATAGAGAGGCAGTGAAGAGGGAAGGAATAATTATTGCATTACATAAAATTTTTCCCATGTATATATATCTTTCTATATACATAAGATATGTAATGTATGTTTGGCACAAAATCCATTTTTCAAATATCATTCATTCTTCAGTCTAAAGCATTGCATTTATCTAGTGGGGATCCACGATTCTCCCAGACTGGTTAGACTAGGAGTTGGTTTTTCCAAAACCTAGAACTTTTGGCAGGGTTTGCAGAGAAGGGACAAAGTTCAAATACCAGTACTTCAAGGGACAGAAGAAATGAGTGATTGTGTTCTTTTCTGTCTTAGTCATTATACATGAGTAACCTTTATGCATAGCACTTTAATATTTATAGCAATTCAAATAAAGAAAGAAAACAGTGAACATACAGAGTGGAACAGAAACAGGAGAGGCATTCAGTTTGTTTCAATAGTTTAAATAGAATTTAAGCAAGAGTTGCCAATAAATATTCTTGTCAGTACACTCTTCTGAAACCCTCTTGGCACACATTTTCCCCTTTCTCTTCCTGCTTCCTCCTATCAAATGGCTTCTTTTTATCTTATCAAAGCAACTATTCCCCAGAGCCTTTTCTTTCTTCTATTGCACCTTTGATGGTGAGAATTTTTTTCCCAAGAGACTCTCTTAAGCCTTATTTAATTCACCTTCTAGGTACATGATGTACATTCTACCTTTAGCTGGTTTTCATAATACTTTTAGGTATGAATAGCCATATTCAATAAACTATACTAGCAAGCAAATAGATTAACTAAATGTCCTGCAAAGGACACTAAAGGACATTCAAATGCATTCTTTAGCAACACTAGGATGAAAATGAAAAATGAATTGTTCCATTGCAGGCAAGATTATGATCTTAATCAAATGAAATTTGATATATTCTGTATCCAGTGGAAGACTCTGGGATTTGAAACTGCATATTTAACGTTCAGTTCAGTTCAGTCACTCAGTCGTGTCTGACTCTTTGCAACCCCATGAACTGCAGCAGGCCAGGCCTCCTGTCCATCACCAACTCCCGGAGTTCCCCCAAACTCATGTGCATCAAGTCAGTGATGCCATCCAGCCAGATGCTCTGTCGTCTCCTTCTCCTCCTGCCCCCAATCCCTCCCAGCATCAGAGTCTTTTCCAATGAGTTAACTCTTCGCATGAGGTGGCCAAAGTATTGGAGTTTCAGCTTTAGCATCAGTCCTTCCAATGAACACCCAGGACTGATCTCCTTTAGAATGGTTGGATCTCCTTGCAGTCCAAGGGACTCTCCAGAGTCTTCTCAAACACCGCAGTTCAAAAGTATCAATTCTTTGGTGCTCAGCTTTCTTCACAGTCAACTCTCACATCCATACATGACCACTGGAAAAACTATAGGCTTGACTAGATGGACTTTTGTTGGCAAAGCAATAACGTTGTCCTTCATTTAATAAAAATCAGCCAGTCTGGAAAGTGGGCAATAGGGGTGGCATTTTATATAATTTCATTTGTTGTGTTAGAGGGCAATGTTTTCAATCAACAGGTGTGGTCTTGGTCTGTTCTTACAAGAACTTCTGGCTGCTGTCCAGATTACTCACAAGTTGCACCTGTCAGACACCAAAGCCTTCCATCTACCTCTCAGAGAAAGAGTAAGAATGTTTTGGCTCTTTTATTCTTTTATGAGTTTCAATTTTAAAATGTTTGTGTTATCCACAAAGAGGCCCAGACTTCCTTCAGAGAACAAACTCATTAACTAGTTTCAGAACTTGCAAAACCTGCTATTGGGTCTGAAACACACACAGCTTACCTATCAGCTTCCACCCCCTCCATACACCCACCCATTTTCAACCTGTTTCCAATCCTGCATGGAGATTTGGCAACAACTTGCTTTATATATTGCTGTACTTCAAACAGAGCAGAACAACAAACAAAGAATCTCTTTTTCCACATATAACTGTCAATGAGGAAAGTCATTCTCCTAATAGACACACCCCAAAACTATGGGTAAAGTAGGTAGAATAAGGAGAACAGATTACTTCTGGAAATCCCACACTCCCTGCTACACTTAAACTTTCCCATCTCTTGCTGAGTAACTTCTATTCTTATCAAAGCCTTTCTTTGGTCACTTTTCCCATGGCATTCCAAAGAAGCCATGATCAGACATCGAAGAAGAGATGCTATAAGGTATAAAGAATAAAAGGGACAATTTAAAATGCATTTATATGAGTAAAAATTCTTAACTTTGCCTCTAATGTATGATCTCAAATAAATCATCCAGAATTTCACAGAGAACAGATGACCAACATATTTTGTAGTCTATTTTCCAATCCCAAACTGATCAATAGGAATAGATTTATTCTTAGAGCCCTTGGAAAGAGTTGATCAGTACATTTTTTTTTTCCTTCTGGTGATTGTATCCTATAAAAATTCTCTACCCTCTGACAAGTGTTCTGAATTCAACTGGATAGCAGCTTCAGGCAAGTTCATCTATCATAGACACTGAAAGACATTTTTGGGTCTGATCATCAGTAAAATATGATGGAACCATGTTAAGTTTTCTAGTTTTTGCCTTCAAGTCCCTACTTTTGGTCATACTAATTTGAGAAGGTGAGTAATTTAGCAAGATTTAAGTCTACCATTTTTTAGTTTTGAGTGGGTCAGATAACAAGCCAAGCAATTATCTCCCCAGCAAGCAAACTCAGTAATTATAACCAAGCACTCTAAAGGATTTATTTAGATAACGTCTTTCATCTGGAGAAGGAAAAGTCCCAAGAATTTTCTAGATGGTGTCAGGCTTTGTATTTCTATATGATATTAAATGAGTGGAAAGCCATAATTAACATTATTACTGGTCATGAAATTGATCTGTGTCATCTACACTGATTTTGGAATCATAGTACACAAATGACCTTTATGTTAGAGATTTAAATACAATGTATTCTTTGAATTAAAAACAAGACTTTCATTAAATTCCAGGCACAGAAAGCTTTTCCATGGATTGTTTGGGCATTTGAAGTTCATGAGGTCATTTCAGACAATAGAAAGTCTTTCTTTTCTGAACAGAAATAGTTTTGTAAAAGTCAAGTAACACATATCAAAAGCAAAAGGTATCTGTATCTTTGAAAATGTCAAAGAAAATCTGGTTAATCATTTCTTCTGATCAGTTTGAGAGGGGCGATCTTATCAGGGCCATTAAGAAATGCCTTCAAGAAATTAAAATACACCCATTTAGTTAAAGAATGATTCTGTACTTATTAAATATTAATTACAAAGTTAAACTGAGTGCATTTTTATAATTAAAGTTTCATGATCAGTGTGGGGAAACATGGAGGATGAGAAGGAACCTCAATATGAAGAAAGAGAGCTCTGGAGAGAAAAAAAGTAAAACTGGGAGAGGTGAATGGAGAAAGAAGTTAATACAAGCATGCACAGCAATACCTGATATATACTCCATCACAATTTTAAAATCAGAAACTTCTACACTTTTCTATGTGCTACTGCACTTATTTTAAAAACATAGCTTAATTTTTCTAAACATAGTCCTCTACTTATCCATAAGAGGAAAATACAGTTATGATCACACATTGTCTAGGTACACTATTTTACTCTACTTCCCTTGATAAATTAGCAACAGCATGAGAATTTTACTATGGTTTTAAAATATTGATGATAACATTTTCCTTTTCAAGATCATGGAAAGTTTTTACCTTCTTCTCCAAACATAAAAAGTATAACATCAGATAACAAGGGTCATTCATAGAGTAAGAAAACACCTCAATATTATAGATTATAATTGTAATTGCCAATTATCCCTTTTCTTTTCATATCTGAGCCTGTTAGGTCATGCTCATTTGTGTAGGTGAATTATAATGTATAACCTCTTCCCATCCAACATTCTTTTCTGGCTCAGAGAGCCTTTGTTTCTCTACTGGCTCAATAAAATCTTATTGTCTCACCTTAGGAAAGGATGTCAAGTCAGAACCCTCGAGCCACAAAATGTAGAGATCTTGCTGAACTCTGAATATTTCAGGACAGTAATTCTTTCAGTAAAGACAGAAAGAAAAGGAGGTTTTTCTTCTCTATTTCTGTTTTTCTTTGGTGTTGATCAAAAACAAAGAGCTGTGAATCTAGGAATGCCTTGTTAGACTGGATTAATGATGAAGACTTTTCTATTGTCTTTGGTTATAAGAATTTGGAGCTCAAAGTCTATGGAAGCAATGTCATCATAATCATAATATTTTACACACTAATAATACATAAACACATAACAAAATACAACACATATTGATATTTTACATCTAAAAGTTTCTGATTGAATTTGTGTAAAGGTATTTGATGGCAAATTCACCAACTTATCGATAAATAGCTCATCTCTCATATTGAAGTAGTCTCTTCATTTTAATATATAATAGAAAAATATTACAAAAAGAAAGAAAAAATGGGGAAAAAACTGAGTTTTTCTTGGAACTAATTTTAATCCTCTTGGATTGCTTGTCATTTGTAAAATTATACTAAGATATATGTATTAGTAATTGGGGCCCCAAGATACACAAACTGAGCTTTTATGTTCTCTTGTCCCCAAGGAGCCATGTATTCACCTCATACTAAATGTTCTTGCTGAGTTTACCATTTGGACTTTTGGCCAAGATATGCAGTATGATAATACTTCCAGTTAGGAGACTAACTATCAAAAATGATAGAATGATACCCATTTATCTCCAAGAGAATAAAAGAAAGACAAAGTACTGACCCATGGTAACCTCTTAATGACCTCAGTTTGTTCTCTGTGTTTCTTTCATTCCAAGCATGACATAAATCCCTTCAAGGTGCAAAGCTCTTTGAGGGTAGAAGAGAGAGAACAAAAACCTTTTTGGTTCCATACTTACATTCTTCAATGAAACCTGTTGCCTTTTCACATAAGGGGAGTCCTGAAAACATTTACTGCCACACAGTCTGGTCATTGCCAGCTGTCTCAAGTAGCCTTGTAGTTGTGCTTGATGCCATCAGACCAGCTATTGCCCTTTTCTTATTCACTGCTGTATACATTCATAATGGCCAGGGCAGTGACCAGTTGAACAAAATAAGACTAATTATCCAGGTAATTTACTCTTTTTTTTCAGTTATATCAGTAAATTAAAAGATTATTAGTGTTCCATTGCTATTTAGTAGCTAAGTCACGTCTGATGCTTTGCAGTGGTCCATTAGATTAAAATTAATACATAAGTAACAGTGAATTTAGACATATGACAGATGGCTAGATAGATAAGCTAAGGTAGATATTTTGTATTAATATGCACAAGTACTCAATCATCAAGGTCTGCTAAATGACAGAGATATAAGAAAAAGCTGACAATGAAGATGACTCTTTAAGAACTGGAAGTCAACTCAATAAATGATATTTTTGAACCATTTGTGTGCATGCTAAGTCGCTTCAGTCATGTCTGACTCTGCAATCCTATGGACTGTAGCCCACCAGGCTCCTCTGACTGTGAGATTTTCCAGGCAAGAATACTGGAGTGGGTTGCTATTTCCTACTACAAGGAATTTTTTCCAACCCAGGGATTGAACCCACATCTCTTATGTCTCACATTGGCAGGCAGGTGTTTTACCACTAGTGCCACCTGGGAAGCCCCTTTGCACACTTTAAGAAAGTGTAATTGTATCACTGTCAATACAGATATCTCCTCAGTCCTTCAGATCACAGAAGAACAGAAGTCAAATCAAATTTACATAAAATTTCCTTGATTTTTATTTTCAGTAGAAATATTCTTCCAGTGAGACTTTCTTTCTTTCTTTCTTTCTTTCTTTCTTTTTTTGATAATTTGGCAAAGTTCTAAAATCTATAAACATTGAAACAGCCAGGTCTCTGGCAAAAAATGTTGAATCACCTAAGGCTTTATTTGTTGCTTCTTCAGTCAATTCCTCCCTTTCTGTATTTCACTTATTCCTACTGCCATCTTTTTGAATACCAGAACTCCCTTTGTTTTAAATTTTCATAACTAATACCCCCTATTGTTTAGTATGCTACAGGAGATCAGTGGAGAAATAACTCCAGAAAGAATGAAGAGATGGAGCCAAAGCAAAAAACAATAACCAGCTGTGGATGTGACTGGTGATAGAAGCAAGGTCCGATGAAATAAAGAGCAATATTGCATAGGAACCTGGAATGTCAGGTCTATGAATCAAGGCAAATTGTAAGTGGTCAAATAGGAGATAGCAAGAGTGAACGTTGACATTCTAGGAATCAGCTAACTAAAACAGACTGGAATGGTTGAATTTAACTCAGATGACCATTATATCTACGACTGTGGGCAGGAATCCATTAGAAGAAATGGAATAGCCATCATGGTAAACAAGAGTCTGAAATGCAGTACTTGGATGCAATCTCAAAAACGACAGAAAGATCTCTGTTCGTTTCCAAGGCAAACCATTCAATATCACAGTAATCTAAGCCTATGCCCCAACCAGTAGCACTGAAGAAGCTGAAGTTGAATGGTTCTATGAAGACCTACAAGACCTTTGAGAACTAACACCCAAAAAAGATGTCCTTTTCATTATAAGGGACTGGAATGCAAAAGTAGGAAGTCAAGAAATACCTGGAGTAACAGGCAAATTTGGCCTTGGAGTGTGGAATGAGGCAGGGCAAAGGCTATTAGAGTTTTGCCAAGAGAACACACTGGTGATAGCAAACACCCTCTTCCAACAACACAAGAGAAGACTCTACACATGGACATCACCAGATGGTCAACACTGAAATCTGATTGATTATATTCTTTGCAGCCAAAGATGGAGAAGCTCTATACAGTCAGCAAAAACAAGACCAGGAGCTGACTGGCTCATATCATGAACTCCTTATTGTCAAATTAAGACTTAAATTGAAGAAAGTGGAGAAAACCACTAGACAATTCAGGTATGACCTAAATCAAATCCCTTATGATTATACAGTGGAAATAAGAAATAGATTTAAGGGCCTAGATCTGATAGAGTGCCTGATGAACTATGGAATGAGGTTCATGACATTGTACAGGAGACAGGGATCAAGACCATCACATAGAAAAGAAATGCAAGAGGCAAAATGGCTGTCTGGGGAGGCCTTAAAAACAGCTGTGAAAAGAAAAGAAGTGAAAAGCAAAGGAGAAAAGGAAAGATATAAGCATCTGAATGCAGAGTTCCAAAGAATAGCAAGGAGAGATAAGAAAGCCTTCCTCAGTGATCAATGCAAAGAAAGAGAGGAAAACAACAGAATGGGAAAGACAAGACATCTCTTCAAGAAAATTAGAGATACCAAGGGAACATTTCATGCAAAGATGGGCTCAATAAAGGACAGAAATAGTATGGACCTAACAGAAGCAGAGGATATTAAGAGGTGGCAAGAATTCACAGAAGAACTGTACAAAAACAGAGCTTCATGACCCAGATAATCACGATGGTGTGATCACTGACCTAGAGCCAGATATCCTGGAATGTGAAGTCAAGTGGGCCTTAGAAAGCACCACTTCGAACAAAGCTAGTGGCGGTGATGGAATTCCAGTGGAGCGATTTCAAATCCTGAAAGATGATGCTGTGAAAGTGCTGCACTCAATATGCCAGCAAATTTGGAAAACTCAGCAGTGGCCACAGGACTGGTCAATTTTAATTCCAATCCCAAAGAAAGGCAACACCAAAGAATGCTCAGACTACCGCACAATTGCACTCATCTCACACACCAGTAAAGTAATGCTCAAAATTCTCCAAGCCAGGCTTTAGCAATACGTGAACCGTGAACTTCCAGAAGTTCAAGCTGGTTTTAGAAAAGGCAGAGGAACCAGAGATCAAATTGCCAACATCCACTGTATCATCAAAAAAGCAAGAGAGTTCCAGAAAAACATCTATTTCTGCTTTATTGACTACACCAAAGCCTTTGACTGTGTAGATCACAATAAAGTGTGGAAAATTCTGAAAGAGATGGGAATACCAGACCACCGGACCTGCTTCTTGAGAAACCTATATGCAGGTCAGGAAGCAATAGTTAGAACTGGACATGGAAAAACACACTAATTCCAAATAGGAAAAGGAGTATGTCAAGGCTGTATATTGTCACCCTGCTTATTTAACTTATATGCAGAGTACATCATGGGATACGCTGGACTGGAAGAAGCACAAGCTAGAATCAAGATTGCTGGGAGAAATATCAATAACCTCAGATATGCAGATGACACCACCCTTATGGCAGAAAGTGAAGAGGAAGTAAGGAGCCTCTTGATGAAAGTAAAAGAGGAGAGTGAAAAAGTTGGCTTAAAGCTCAACATCCAGAAAACTAAGATCATGGCATCTGGTCCCATCACTTCATGGGAAATAGATGGGGAAACAGTGTAAACAGTGCCAGACTATTTTTTTGGTCTCCAAAATCACTGCAGATGGTGATTGCAGCCATGAAACTAAAAGATGCTTACTCCTTTGAGTGAAAGTTATGACCAACCTAGATAGTATATTGAAAAGCAGAGATATTACTTTGCCAACAAAGGTCCGTCTAGTCAAGGCTATGGTTTTTCCAGTTGTCATGTATGGATGTGAGAGTTGGACTGTGAAGAAAGCTGAGCACCGAAGAATTGATACTTTTGAACTGTGGTGTTGAAGAAGACTCTTGAGAGTCCCTTGGACTGCAAGGAGATCCAACCAATCCATCCTAAAGGAAATCAGTCCCATTGGAAGGACTGATGCTGAAGCTGAAACTCCAATACTTTGGCCACCTCATGCTAAGAGTTGACTCATTGGAAAAGACCCTGATGCTGAGAGGGATTGGGGGTAGAAGAAGAAGAGGACGACAGAAGATGAGATTGCTGGATGACATCACTGACCTGATGAACATGAGTTTGAGTGAACTCTGGGCGTTGGTGATGGACAGGGAGGCCTGGCATGCTATGATTCATGGGGTTGCAAAGAGTCGGACATGACTGAGGGACTGAACTGACTGACTCACCCCCTATTCATCCTTTGGAACCCTAAGACAGAAAAACTGTATGTTTGGCCTGTTCTAAGAAAATGTGTTACTAGAATTAAATTCCTGGTTATATTAAGTAGTAAAGAAGCTGGAGTCATTTGTCTATTTCCTTACCTGTAGGTGTTATTACAATTAATAAAATATTTTACTTTGAAAACCTTCTAATACCCCAATTTGGTTCCCTCTACCAAATTAATTGTCTTATTAATTGTCTAATAAAAATTGAAGGAAATAAAGAACAAACCATAAACAGGAAGCATAAAACCCATAATAACTTTTTTCGTTATTTCTGTTCTAATGTTTAGAATGCTGTAGTTATGTTTGATAAGTGAAGTGCAAAGAGGTCAAAGAATGTTACGTTTGGGTAATTCCACTAATTGGCCACCTTTTGAGAATAGTGCTTGATGCTCTTCTTGGTACTCCTCTGGGTGGTTCTCCTAGACTTGGACAAAGAACAACAGAGAAGTAGGATTTTATGGATTTACTATGAGATCTGAAACCAATGTTCAGAGAAAGGTGGTACCTTGAAACAAAATAAGTGGATTTGATCTTTAATTACGGAAAGCAGGGAATGAAAACATATTAAATTTACCACTGACAAAAGTGACCACAATAATCATCCACGAGAAAGAGGGCCAGTTAAACCAAACACAGAAACAAAATTTAGAACGAAGGGTCTGTGAACTTCAGAAGAATCTATGCAAGCTTGTTTTTATTTTGTCTCTATATTTGTCTAATCTTTGAAATTTTACCTTTCTTAACCTCTAGTTTAATTAGAAGAAACCTAACAATACTAACTATTCACTGTAAGGTACTTCCTGCTACTTGTGTTTGGACTACATATCTTAGATCTCAGTGCTGAGTATTCACTGTTAACGAACTTTGTTGAAAGTATGGGCTTTGATGTTAGTCAAGGATCTTAGAGACTTGCTTCTCCACATACTCTGAAACCTAAGCAATTTAGTTAACCTTTTGAAATCTTGGTCTCATCCCCATGATATAGAAATAATAACAATAGCACCTGCCTCACAGGATCCAGTAAGGAATACATCAAATTAATCACTCATTCTTATATTAAATAAATATTTATTGAATGCAGAGGTTATACGAGACACTGTTTTAAGCCCAGTGAGCAAAACAAGATCCTCACCTTTTTAGTATTTACACTTTATAAGGTAGAAAATTCAGCAATACAGCAATAAGGATAAAGAAACATAATAAACATAATATCAAATCATAAGAGATAAATAGTTGAATGCAAGCAGTGCATTTAAGAGGCAATACCAGGAAATGTTCTTAAGCAAGTAGGAAAATGAGACCACGAAGGAAAAACAGCCAATAGTGTATGTTGTCAAGTAACTCACCACCCTGGTGGTGCTTAAGTGACTGTGCTTAGTTCCTCTGGGAAGATAAGGATGTCATTGAAATGAAGTGTATGTCTCAAAAGCAATGCCACATAGGGAGCTGGAGTATTTTTATATCAATTCCCTTCATTGTTTGGGGATGCTGAGGGTGGGGTGGGGGACGAGTTAATTTCTTTGGTAATTATGACCTGTTACGCCCATGGGCGCTTCCTTGATGTGGCTCACACAGTAAAGAATCCACCTGAAATGCAGGAGACCTAGGTTCGATCCCTGGATTGGGAAAATCCCTTGGAGAAGGGCATGGCAACCCACTCCAGTATTCTTGCCTGGAGAATCCCCATGGACAGAGGAGCCTGGCAGGCTACAGTCTATGGGGTCGCAAAGAGTCGGACATGACCGAGCGACTAAGCACAGTCACTTAGCACTGTGACTAAGCACATGGGCAGCACACATGCCCAAGGGCAGGCTTCCTAGATGGGTCAGAAATAAAGAATCTGCCTGCCAAACAGGAAACGGGGGGTTTGATCCCTGGATCAAGAAGATCCTCTGGAGAATGAAATAGCAACTCACTCCAGTATTCTTGCCTGGGAAATCCCATGGACAAAGAAGCCTAGCAGACTATAGTCAATGAGATTGCAGAAGAGTTGGACAAGACTTTGTGACTAAGCAACAACAAAATGCCCATGGCAATTCAAAAGGACAGAGAAAGGAAATAAATAGAAATAGAGGATGCTAGAGAAGTGTAAAATGTTGTTTTGGATAGAGAGAGAAAGGACTGTATAAGGATGTTAGTCACATTGAGCAGTAGCCTGAATAAAGAGGTAATTCAAGTTAGATTTTGGGAGGAACGAGGCAGAGAAAACAGAGAATTCTAAGATCTTGGGGTGAGATCATGTTTAACATATCCCAGGTGGCACTAATGGTAAAGAATTCACCTGTTAATGCAGGAGACACAAGAGAAACGGGTACAACCCCTGGTCAGGAAGATTCCCTGGAGGAGGGCATACCAACCTACTCTAGTATTCTTGCCTGGAGAATCCCATGAACACAAGAGCCTGGCAGGCTACAGTCCATAGTGTCGCAAAGAGTCAGACACAACTGAAGCTATTAAGCACACACACAGCATGTGGATATACTACAAGAATAGTGTATCCACTCATCAGTCGTTGGGCATTTGCGTTGTTTCCACCTTTGGCTATCATAAATTATGCTGCTATGAGCATTTGTGTACATACTTTTGGATTCACTTATGTTCTTATTTCTCTTGGGTATGAAACTAGGAGTACAATTTCTGGGTCATATAACTTTATTTTTGACCTTTGAGAAAATGTCCAACTCTTTTTCATTTATCATTCAGAACTGAGAAAGTCTTAAAATGCAATAATATACAAGCACATAGTTCATTAACTATAAGAGCAATACTTTTACATTTTCCCCATAGCCTCTGGAAAACTCCACCAAAAACTGAAAGAAAAAGCATGATTAAGAAAAATAGCACCTTAGTACAACTGTGAAAATAATATGTAAAGGGTGTGATGGATTTCTGACATGTGAAACACTGGGAGTGAAATATGACTGCAGTCAGTTTAGAGGCAGAAATATAACAATTGTGATACAATACTTTATAATTAAGAGAAATGAGAAGAGCACATGATTCCTGAAACAATAAGAAGTCAATGGATTTCAGGATAGCGAAGATATGTAAATTTGGAATCTATTATCAAAGGTATGTTATTTAAGTCATAGGAAAAAAATATTACCTAGACAGTAGGTATATATTGAGAGGATAAGAAGTCCAAGGACTGAGCCTTGTAACATTCCAATTTGGGAAAAAGATGAGGCTCTATATTCGGAGAGTTAAAAGCACTAACCACTGAGACTTGAGGAGAATCAGGTGAAGGTGGAGTCTTAAAAGCCAGTTTAACAAAGAGCTTCAAAGAGTTACAGCTGTGTTAAATGTAATTGAAAATTTGAATATGAGAACTGATGATGAGCTTTTTTGCTACATAGAGATCATGAGTAAATGGGTGGTTTCAACAGTGTGGTGATGAAACTTGACTGATGTGGTTTCCAGAGAAAATGAAGCTGGGTAGTGACTGGACACACCTTCTGTAAGTTTGCTAAAAAGGGAAACCGGTAAATGGAATATAAAGTAGACAGGAAGTGGTTAGAGTTTTTTTATTCATTCATTTGCTTTTTTTATATATTAAAGAGATTAATTCACTGTTTTGTAATGAAGGAAATGATAGAATATAGAAACAATAATTGAATTAAATAAAACAAGGGATGGGTTTCCCTGTTGACTCAGATGGTAAAGAGTCTGCCTGCAGTGTGGGAGACCCGGGTTCAATGCCTGGGCCATTTAGATCCCCTGGGGAAGGGAATGGCTACCCACTCCAGTAGTCTTGCCTGGATAATTCCATGGGCAGAGGACAAGGAATAATGACTGAAGCAAGCTGTTGAAAAATAAAAGGAGATAGGGTTCAGGACACAAATACAAAGGTTAATGTTAGTTTGGAAGAGGGACAGACAACCCCCTGTCATCCATAATAAAAATCAGGAAGAGGTAATGTGTAGGCATAAATTAAAGGAAGTTAGTAAATCTGATGGTTAATTCTGATTGCTTCTATTTTCTTGTTTTATTAATATAAGGAATAGGATCTTCAGTTATTAGTCAGAGGGGAAAGAATATGCTAAAAATCTGAGGCAAGAGGTTATGCAAAATATTCAGGGAATGGGAGAATGAATGTATTCAGGAAATACAGTGGGTTTGCAATCAACCAAACTAAACAGTTAAGCCCAAAGTCTGGCACATTACAAGGACTCAATGTTTGTGAGCAGTTTATCATTACATAAACCCACATTTTTGCAGCCACTTCTTGTGTTTATCTCCTGTTCTTATTATACATCTATTCAACCACATGCTTTTGTGGCTTGGCTTACACATGTCTTCAAAGTTGAATGGCTTTTTCTCTTTTTCATTCACCTGCTGAATCCTTACACTTTCTTCAAGTTTCAATTCAAAATCCCTCTACAGTGAAATTCTGTCTCCTCTTAGAAATAATTAATTTTTATTTTCTCTTCATTTTTTCTTTGACAAAATAAAATTCATTAATATACATCATTTCATAACAATACTTTGCCTAAAAACCAAAACTCTCCATAAATTATAAAATTGATTCCAAGTTTCTGTCACTATATGCAAAGGTCCTACATAGTTAAGCCTATGGTTTCTTTCTTTAGTATCATTCTACAACTTTCTTACTGGTTATTTTTCTGTCCTCTGGACAGGCAACTCCTTCTTTCCTTAGGAATTGTGTACTTGATGGCCTCTTTATTTGGGACATCCTCTGCCCAGGTCTTTGTGTATAACTCTTTTATTCAGGTTTCATTTCAGATGCCTCTTTTTAAAACTTTTCTTCAGATGCACTATCCCTGGCTGTCCAATCAAAAATTGCTTGCTATGAAGTTATTCCTATTTTTTTACAATTATATTTGTTTATGGTCTATCTACTAATATGTAAGCTTCATAAGGGTAGACCCTGTATCTATCTGGCTCACAGACACACACAAAGGGCACAGAACAGTGCTTGGGTCAGAAAAAGTCTCAATAAATACTTGATTTTAAAAAATGACAGTTTCATAAACAATTACTTAATTTGCTTTATATATCTATTGATACATATGAGCAAGTTTTTGCTAGTAGTAATGGATAATACTAAGCATACTAAGCATACTAAATATTTACTCCTTTACAGTAGGTAATCATTAGCACAGCCTCCAGCACAGCAGCAGGCACCTCTGGACTGAAAAGTTTTTTTGAAGATACAATGAAATCTGGACTGCAAGCATTGCAAGCTTTTCTAAAAACAACTCAGTTTTCAATTTTATCTCAAGGTGATGCTAGTAGGGTAGCATTCTAGGAAAAAGCCTCAAATATCTTAGCAATTCAGACTTCTTGACATAAGCCCTCTGATGGGGGATCATCTCCAGGGATGCTGAGCCCCCAAACAGACTCCCTATTATTCTGAATCAGGAAACTAAAAGCATCTACTGACATCTTCCATCCAGCACCTTCCAGGATCAGTGCCCACAGTTTTCTCTCAGGAATTCCCAGGACAAGATTTAGAAACTGTTTCTGGTCTGACTCTCTCTCCTGTGTACTGTCAACACAATCATCTTAATGGATATAAACACAATCACACCTGGAAGCCAACAGGATCTGTCTCAACTCCTTTTCTGGCTCCAAGCCGAAAGAGCTCACAGGGCTGACCTCAGACTCTGTTCATCACCTGACTTCACCTTTTCTTCTTTGATTGTCTGAGAAAACGTCTATTTATCTGTATACATATTTCATTTTCACAGCCTCATCATTTGGAACATCTGGCTGACTGTTACAAAATCCACAATGTGAGTTACAAGTGGGTATTTGGCTATAAGATGTTTCTTACCTTTCTCTCATCCCCCTTCCTTCTTTTCAGCCCCTGCTATGTAGTAGGACTAGCAATAAACATTTATGACAGAGAGATGATTATGTGAGGGTCTTTCTTCTTGGTTTATGGTTAAAAAGGAAGAGAACTATAAACAGACAATAGTAAACAATATCATATTTTCTCTAATAGGAATGTGAATACGGACTTAGGGAGGACTAACTGCCTTAAGAAAGGCTTGAGAGACAAGGTTGCATTTGAGCTGGGTGTGAACATGGTTTGTCTTTGACTCACTTTCCTAATTTATCAGAAGGGTTCATGGAGCTTCACCGAAGGATTCTCAAACTTCAGCTGCAACTCAGAAAAACAGACTTCTTTCTGAGAATTTAAAACTGAGCTCTTAACACCTCTTTGTATGGAAATTAATAGGAATTGATTTCCCAGAAATATGGCCAATCTTTATGCAAATGATCAAAATCCTGAGGTGATGCCTTCCCCAGCTATTAATAGAAGTAAAAATGTCAATGTGACTTGAGCAAAGTCTCTTCCTGTGATGCATTACTTTGAAAAAGATAAGGCTCAAATTTTGAGATTGCATGTATGCCATTCTGAGCAATTTGGAATGTCCCCTTTATTTTTATTTTTTAATATAAATTTATTTATTTTAATTGGAGGCTAGTTACTTTACAATATTGTATTGGTTTTGTCATACATCAACATGAATCCACCACAGGTATACACGTGTTCCCCATCCTGAACCCACCTCCCACATCCCTCCCCATACCATCCCTCTGGGTCATCCCAGTGCACCAGCCCCAAGCATCCTGTATCATGCATCAAACCTGGACTGGTGATTTGTTTCACATATGATATTATACATGTTTCAATGCCATTCTCCCAAATCATCCCACCCTCTCCCTTTCCCACAGAGGCCAAAAGACTGTTCTATACATCTGTGTATAGACACATTCATGTGTCTGTTTTGTTGTCTCGCATACCGGGTTATCGTTACCATCTTTATAAATTTCATATATATGCATTATACTGTATTGGTGTTTTCCTTTCTGTCTTACTTCACTCTGTATAATAGGCTCCAGTTTCATCCACCTCATTAGAACTGATTCAAATGTATTCTTTTTAATGGCTGAGTAATACTCCATTGTGTCACAACAGACAACACAGAAATTCAAAGGATCATAAGAGGCTAAATTATATGCCAATAAAATGGACAACTTGGAAGAAATGGACAAATTCTTAGAAAAGTACAACTTTCCAAAACTGAACCAGGAAGAAATAGAAAATCTTAACAGACCCATCACAAGCACAGAAATTGAAACTGTAATTAGAAATCTTCCAGCAAACAAAAGCCCAGGTCCAGACGGCTTCACAGCTGAATTCTACCAAAAATTTAGAGAAGAGCTAACACCTATCCTACTCAAACTCTTCCAGGAAATTGAAGAGGAAGGTAAACTTCCAAACTCATTCTATGAGGTCACCATCACCCTAGTACCAAAACCTGACAAAGATGCCACCAAAAAAAGAAAACTATAGGCCAATATCACTGATGAACATAGATGCAAAAATCCTTAACAAAATTCTAGCAATCAGATTCCAACAACACATTAAAAAGATCATACATCATGAACAAGTGGGCTTTATCCCAGGGATGCAAGGATTCTTCAATATCCGCAAATCAATCAATGTAATATACCACATTAACAAATTGAAAAATAAAAGCCATATGATTCTCTCAATAGATGCAGAGAAAGCCTTTGACAAAAGTCAACATCTATTTATGATAAAAACTCTCCAGAAAGCAGGAATAGAAGGAACATACCTCAACATAATAAAGGCTACATATGACAAACGCACAGCAAACTTTATCCTCAATGGTGAAAAATTGAAAGCATTTCCCCTAAAGTCAGGAACAAGACAAGGGTGCCCACTCTCACTGCTACTATTCAACATAGTTTTGGAAGTTTTTGCCACAGCAATCAGAGCAGAAAAAGAAATAAAAGGAATCCAAATTGTAAAAGAAGTAAAACTCTCACTGTTTGCAGATGACATGATCCTCTGCATAGAAAACCCTAAAGACTCCACCAGAAAATTACTAGAGCCAATCAATGAATATAGTAAAGTTGCAGGATATAAAATCAACACACAGAAATCCCTTGCATTCCTATACACTAATAATGAGAAAATAGAAAGAGAAATTAAGGAAACAATTCCATTCACCATTGCAAAGAAAAGAATAAAATACTTAGGAATATATCTAGCTAAAGAAACAAAAGACCTATATATAGAAAACTATAAAACAATGGTGAAAGAAATCAAAGAAGACACTAACAGATGGAGAAATATACCTTCCTCATGGATCAGAAGAATCAATATAGTGAAAATGAGTATACTACCCAAAGCAATCTATAGATTCAATGCAATCCCTATCAAACTACCAACAGTATTTTTCACAGAACTTCTGCTGCTGCTATTGCTGCTAAGTCACTTCAGTCGTGTCCAACTCTGTGCGACCCCATAGACAGCAGCCCACCAGGCTCCGCTGTCCCTGGGATTCTCCAGGCAAGAACACTGGAGTGGGTTGCCATTTCCTTCTCCACTGCATAAAAGTGAAAGTGAAGTCACTCAGTCGTGTCTGACTCCTAGCGACCCCATGGACTGCAGCCTACCAGTCTCCTCTATCCATGGGATTTGCCAGGCAAGAGTACTGGAGTGGGGTGCCATTGCCCTCTCCTTTCACAGAGCTAGAACAAATAATTTCACAATTTGTATGGAAATACAAAAACCTCAAATAGCCAAAGCAATCTTGAGAAAGAAGAATGAAACTGGAGAAATCAACCTGCCTGACTTCAGGCTCTACTACAAAGCCACAGTCATCAAGACAGTTTGGTACTGGCACAAAGACAGAAATATAGATCAATGGAACAAAATAGAAAGCCCAGAGATAAATCCAAGCACCTATGGACACCTTATCTTTGACAAAGGAATGTCCCCTTTGGACTCTGTGGGAGAGGGAGAGGGTGGCAAGATTTGGGAGAATGGCATTGAAACATGTAAAATATCATGTATGAAACGAGATGCCAGTCCAGGTTCAATGCATGATACTGGATGCTTGGGGCTAGTGCACTGGGACGACCCAGAGGGATGGTATGGGGAGGGAGGAGGGAGGAGGGTTCAGGATGGGGAGCACATGTATACCTGTGATGGATTCATTTTGATATTTGGCATAACTAATACAATTATGTAAAGTTAAAAATAAAATAAAATTTAAAAAAAATAAAAAATAAAAGTTATGAAACTAAAGGAAATCTTTAATTAGTGTTTTGTTTTGTTTTTTCAGTTCCTTTGGTAATGGTGGCAAATATCAAAACTTGCTACTAATTGATAGTATCAGTCAGTAGATGTTTGGCACATAGTAGAAACTCAGTATGAAAATATGTCTTGAATTAATAAATAATCATGTAGTATATATATACCACACCTTTTAGCCAAATGTTTGTTTGGATCTTTGTCTTTTATTTCATAAATTTTGCTTTGCTAACTACTCTAAATCAATATGTCTAAAACTCATTTCTTTTAATATTTCCCAACATGATAACTAATGTGAACCTCATTTTACAGGCCTAGGAAACATTATGCAATATCATTGTTAATAATAAATACCTTTAATATATATTTCACAATATTCAAAATATTTTATAGTCTTCATATAATTTTATCCTTATCTTATCCTATAGAATTACTATTCCTATTTTACCAGGGAGGAAGCAGAGTTTAGAAGAAGTTAAGTCATAAACCAACTCATAAAACTAGTCAGTAACTACAAAGGCTAGAATCAAATTCTCAATGCATAGAACTTTGCTGATTAACTTGACTTTATACTTTATCCAGAATCATTACAGTTTTAAGAGACTGAATGTGATAGAAAAATAAAAGAGCTTACCTTGAAAGATAACTTGGCCTTTAGAGAGGGGCTGGTCCAAGCCAGTGGATCTCAAAATGATGGTGAGACAACAGAGTATAGAGAGACTTGAGGAAGAATCATCAGAATAGCTTGGATCAATCCCAGTCTTACCCAAAGGAAACTCTCTGGATGGACATCGGCATCTCTATTTTTACATTTTTTGGGTGATTTTGAATTCTGATGACCAGACATGTTTCAGATTCCCTAGGCTTGTTGATGTCTTT
Organism: Bos taurus; assembly: GCF_002263795.3. Classification (NCBI taxonomy): domain Eukaryota; kingdom Metazoa; phylum Chordata; class Mammalia; order Artiodactyla; family Bovidae; genus Bos; species Bos taurus. Next base: position 49,114,616 of record NC_037328.1, read on the forward strand.
AATTACTTACTTCTCTGAAATTCTGCAAGTTTCTGTTCTCTTCAGGAGTGGCTGTTTTTGTTTGTTTGTTTTTTAAACTAACCTCAGAACCCTTTAATAAATTCTCTTTTGATCCATATCCAGTCCCACAATCTGTGAGACAAATGGGAAGTCATATGACATTTTCTGGGCCAACAGCAGTTATTGTCAAATTTCACAGACATGCACTCTAATAGTTAGGCCCTATAAAGTATAAAGGGAAAATAATCATGGTGTATTAATCTCAGGCATTTGCATGTGAGTCAGTTACCCCAGCATCTGACTCGGTATCACATAAAAGAAAGGCTATACCACTGTGCAATAAGATGCTTTGGCTGTAGAGACAATAGGGGCAAACAAATTATTTTTGCCAGCTAGACCTGAGTCAACTCCTTTCTTCTGAATTGGCCCATATTATTAGGCTGTCCTGTCACTAAGCACCCTCTCCTCCCATAGGAGAGCTGGAATTTACAGCACAGAGAGGCTGCAGCTGGATCAGCAGATTGATCAAATATTTCACAGGTGGTCAGCATCTCTGGCAAAAGTTGGAAGTTACCTCAAAGCCAAACACAAAAGCTGGCTCTGAGTCAGGTGCATTTTCTGTGATTCCAACACCTGGATATTTATTCCTGCCTGAAAGGGAACAACAACTGAACCAACTTATATTCCAAGTCAAGTGTCTGTGACTATAGGAAACACATGGAAAAGTTTATAAACTTCATTCCTAAGCTAAAACTACCTTCCTTCCTCCTAGTAAGCCATCAGATAAGAGAATATCATTGGAAATAAAACATTGATTTTGTGCATTAGCTAAATCTATCAGATATAACTCCCCCCACCTTCCCCTAAAAATCCATTCCATCAAGTGTGAGTAGACATATCATGAGAAAATCAGATGGGAGTTGGGTTTAGAGCCATAGTTCTCAGTGTTGTCTCTGGAATAGTAGATAGAATTGGCATCACCTGGGAACTGACGCGAGATGAAAATTAATTTCCAGCCCCACTCAGTGTTGTTCAAGCATTCACATCTTTCACATTCACCTGGAGGGTTGGCTAAAAGACATTGCTGGGCTTATCCCGAGTTTCTGATTTAGTAGGTCTGGGCTGAGACCCTAGAATATGCATTTCTGATAAGTTCCCAAGAGGTGGTGAGGCTACAGACATCACACTTGGAGAACCAGAGTTTCAGAACAGTGGATGTCAGCCTTGGTTAGACATGAGATTTATTAGCAGAACTTTTATATTTCCTCATGTGTAGGTTGTTAACAGACCAATTGTGATGGTTAATTTTAAGTGTCATATTGACTATGCTGTGGGGTGCTCAGATTAAAAAATATTTCTGGGTGTGTCTGTGAGGGTGTTTCTGGATGAGATTAGCATTTGAATAGGTAGACTCAGTAGATTACCCTCCCCAATGTGGATGGGCGAGGAAAGAGAGAATTCCTTCCCTTCTGGTCTGCTATCTTGAGCTGGGACCTCAGCCCTCTCCTGCCCTTGAATGGAGATTTATATCCTTGGCTTCTCTGGTTTCCAAGTCTTCCTGCTCAGACTGGAATTACTCTACTGGTTGTCCAGCTTGCAGATGGCAGATCATGAGACTTCCAGTTTCCATAATCATGTAAGCCACTTCCTCATAATAAATCCACACACACACACACACACACACACACACACACACACATTTTTGGCTCTGTTTCTCTGGAGAACTCTGACCAATATGCCAGTTAAATAAAATTTTCAGGATGGCAGGTGTTAGACTCAAGAATCAGTAATTTTTACATCCCCACTGGTGATCTCAATGTGTAGTCAAATTTGAGAACACTGAAGTATAGAAAAAACACAATCATAAAAACGGAGGATAAAGAATATAAGATTTGATAAAGAGGAAGAAAATCCAGTATTTACTGAACCAGACATTATTTGACATATGATTTGTCTTTAAATGCAATTTTTGTTACATGGCACTTCAAATTTTATAAAGATTAAACAAAACTCCTTGCAATTCCCCAGGCAGATATAACCACATGTTCACACACACAACCCACACACAAACTGAGCCTAAAGAGAGGAAGCATAAAGAATAAATACACACATTATAAAACGATGTGATGCTAAAGCTGATTAAGTTTTTATAAAGGAAATAGATCTTTAAATGTAGAGCACATGCTCTGTTTTTGTTCATTGTTGTGTGCCTCAGAACAGGATATGGTGCACAGCAACCTTTCAATAAACATTTTTTTAAATAAATGAATGATAAATCTGTCTGAGATGCATTAGATCTTTAGTAGATATTTCCAGGCCTTTTGTATGATGATTTAATGTTTTTAAAGGTGAGCTTTAGCTAGCTGCATGCTCTCCTACCTTCAACTTAAGACATCAACAATGCTTGGAATGGTTCTTTTGTTATTTTATTGCCTTTTGGAAATCTCCTTGCTTATATGGAACAAAAAATACCAAAAAGGCTCATGATTCTCTTTCCTCTTTTTTTATTCTGGGAATTCATTTTTTATTTGCTTTTTCAGCCACTATCTGTGAAAACATATCAAACATTCATCATCTGCCATCTAACTCAAAGTCATGGGACCCAGTTTGCTAAAAGGGGCTCTTTAGGTTACATTTTTCCTTTGTAACAAAAACCATCCCACTCCAAGCCTTAAACACAATGCTAACCTAACATGGCTATTTGAAAACTAAATGGATAGACTACAATAGAGGAACATACTGTTACCACCAGGTTCTCCCTTGAGTTAGGAACACAATTAGAAAAATAATTCTCTAAAAGCAGCTACAGGCTTTCTCCCCACAATTTCCAGAAGCTGCTTTTATTATGGCACTTGCCTTTTGGTAATTTCAGTGGAACCTCACGTTGCCACTAATGTAAAAGGTTTGTCAGATTTTCCATTGTGAACTTCATTGTGTTGAGTGTTTAAACATTTCCAACTGTGTCAACCTAAAATTGTTTCCTGCAAGTTTCCACCTGGAATGCATTTTTCAAAACATCAAAAATGGTCAACAACTCCATTTAGCATATTTCCCTTTGAAGTTCAAGAAACAACTAAAAATATAAATCTGAGCAACTGTCTTTTGCTTGCCTCATTCACAAAGACACACAAACTCATGCATGTATGGACTACACAAATATATACTTTTTACCTAACTCTAAGTGAAAAAAAAAGGGAGAATTTTTTTTTCCTGATAAAGAGGAAAACATTGTTTAAATATTTCAGGGATCTCAGTTGTCTCTCAGATCATGCGAACCATGAAAATATTTGCTTAGTGACAATAATATTTTTACTGAGAATGCAAGTCATGAAAAAGACCAATGAAATCTACTGCTGTAAAAATGTATTAATGATTTCCTTTATAATATATTTTTTAACTGTTTGGTGTTTCATCAGAGACCTTCATAATAAGAAGTCTGACAGAACTCTATTCCTTTAGAATGAACACTATCCTTTCTTGGAATGTTACTTGATCACAGTTTCCCCCAATTCTAACCTCTGTCGAGCCCCTCTTTACTTAGTATTGAGGCTCCTGTACATGCATGCTCGGTAGCTCAGTTGTGTCCAACTCTTTGGCATGTTATGGACTATTGTCCTCCAGGCTCCTCTGTCCATCGGATTTCCCAGCAAGAATACTGGAGTGGGTTACCATTTCCTTCTCCAGGATCTTCCTGACTCAGGGATTGAATCTGTATCTCCTGCATCTCCTGCATTGGCAAGCGGATTCTTTACCCTTGAGCCACTGGGGAAGCCCCACTGAGGTTCCTACCGATACACAAACTTCATCTAAAAATATAAAAAATTGGAGTAACATGTTGTTGTAATATATTGAAATATATTCTAAAGGCCAGAGAAATTATTTTCCTCAAAATACTTAAATTTGATACTATCAAAAGACAGTAAAGTGGAAGACCTATAAGATCATTTTCTGTTAATATAATCCTAATATTATTTTCATGTACAATAGCTTAAATTCAGCACTGATTCTTTTCTCTTAATTAATTACTCCTTTGACATGGTATATTAACATGTTATTTTATACTGTTATTTTAACACTTACTGACCCTGAGGAAATTGTACTTCCTGGGACTCACTTATATGAGTGTGTTTAATGTGGGAAGCAATCAGTCTGAACCCATACCCCAGTCACCTCCTTTATTTGATGCTCACAGGGCTCCCACACTCAAGACCACTATCTCCTTACTCTGCTCACCTCAGGACCAGGTATCAGATAACTAGGGACATCCTCTATCCCTCAGAGTCTGCTAAAATTTTCAAAGTAGCAAATCCTAAATCTGCTACCCTGCCCTGCCCTGCCCTGCCTTGCCTTGCCTTCTAGAGAAAACCACAATAAAGGCTCTTCTTGCTCGTGATTTTCCTCCACTCCTTCAGCCTCCTGACTGACCCTGGTGCTTCCCTATGAAACCCTGTCTTCTTGGGAACTGTGAATAACAAATTATCTTTTCAAGAACAATTGTCTCCAGGTCTGTTGGGTCACAATACTGAAATAGTAATAAAATCTATACTTTAAAACTCATGATATGAAAGAAGAAAGATGTTTTAGGGTCAGAAACATAACTAATTTTTCAGATCAAGTAATCTTGAACAGCCTTTTAGGTCAAGATATTCCCACTGGGGAAAAATGGTATATAGAGAAGATATAATCTGAGTCTTTGAGAAACTTATACTCAACTGAGATATGCAGATGAATAATAAGATAATTATAGTGTGGTGCTTATCATAAGCTTCAGTGTTAAAGAAAGTATTTCTTCAAAACTTGTATTTGAGCCCAAAAAATAAAGTGTAGGAACTGGATATCACCCATATCTCTGAATATAACCTCTTTAGAGATAGTCTGTAAATATTGGTTTATCATCAGTGCTTCCCTGATAGCTCAGTTGGTAAAGAATCTGCCTGCTATGCTGGAAACCCTGGTTCGATTCCTGGATCAGGAAGATCTTCTGGAGAAGGGATATGCTACCCACTTCAGTATTCTTGGTCTTCCCTTGTAACTCAGCTGGTAAAGATCCACCAGCAATGCGGGAGATCTGGGTTCGATCCCTGTTGGAAAGATCCCCTGGAGAAGGCAAAGGCTACTAACTCCAGTATTCTGGCCTGGAGAATTCCATGGACTGTATAGACCATGGGGACATAAACAGTTGGACATGACTGAGCGACTTTCACTTTCCTTATTTATAAGACTGGGATTAAAGTATTCTGTGTAGGATTTTTGTAAGGATCACTGAGATATAGTATTTAAACTTCATATAACATTATAGCCAGCTGTAGCTGTACCCATCAAGCCCACATTCATCTCCTACTGACTTCTTTTCTTACCCTCTACTTCTCTATAAGCAATACATATAATACGAATCTAGCCAAAAAGAACCAGCTTCCTCTGTGCTTTTATCTGAGAATTTAATTTGGCTGATGCTATAGCATCAGACTGGATACCCTTGGGTTGAAGAACATGTGTTAAGTATTCTTTTAGCAGTCTGCCAAATCGATTCAACTGCATGTTTTGGAACACTAGATTTCTATTTACCTAAAGTAAAACAGATCAACGAATCATCTCTAATCAACTTGATATGTGTATAGCAAATACACTTAGAAACCTAACTAGATGACCAAAAGTGACAGCCAACATTTATGATCAAAAACAACCATTAGGGAAATTGGTAGGCAACACATTCAGCTCATGCAGCACACTCCCTGTATTCATTGTGTGCACACAAACATTTTGCTGAATTTTTAGGAACCCCACTGAGCTGGAGAAAATGCCATTTTTACAAATTAGATAAACTATCCTCAAGGCAAGGTTTTTTTGGAGAAAAAATCTATCAAGATAGTAACCCATAAGTATTTCAAATACACCTTGCTTGTAAAATATATATATATATATTATATATATATATAAAAGATCATGGCATTCAGTCCCATCACTTCATGGGAAATAGATGGGGAAATAGTGGAAACAGTGTCAGACTTCATTTTTCTGAGCTCCAAAATCACTGCAGATGGTGACTGCAGCCATGAAATTAAAAGACGCTTCCTCCTTGGAAGGAAAGTTATGACCAATCTAGATAGCATATTCAAAAGCAGAGATGTTACTTTGCCAACAAAGGTTCGTCTAGTCATGGCTATGGTTTTTCCAGCGGTCATGTATGGATGTGAGAGTTGGACTGTGAAGAAGGCTGAGCGCCAAAGAATTGATGCCTTTGAACTGTGGTGTTGGAGAAGACTCTTGAGAGTCCCTTGGACTGCAAGGAGATCCAACCAGTCCATTCTGAAGGAGATCAGCCCTGGGATTTCTTTGGAAGGACTGATGTTGAAGCTGAAACTCCAGTACTTTGGCCACCTCATGCGAAGAGTTGACTCATTGGAAAAGACTCTGATGCAGGGAGGGATTGGGGGCAAGAGGAGAAGGGGATGACATAGGATAAGATGGCTGGATGGCATCACTGACTCGATGGACATGAGTCTCAGTGAACTCCGGGAGTTGGTGATGGACAGGGAGGCCTGGTGTGCTGCGATTCATGGGGTTGCAAAGAGTCGGACATGACTGATCGACTGATTTGATCTGATATATATATATATATATATAAAACAGTACCTTATAAGATTCATTAACGAATATGCACTGTCAGGTGACAAGGACTATGCCAAGCCACCAGAAATTCAATGGTCCTTAGTGCCAGAGAAGTAATAAGAACTGAAAAAGATAGCAATGGAAATGTAAAATTGCCATCATTATAAGGATAGTTAGTAGGTTATAAGAGCTAGACAGAGAAGTCTGGAAAGATTTCTATAAGATAGGACAATTGAACCAAAATATTAAGAGTAATTAGAAGTTACATGGAAAAAGAGGAAACTGTGTTCTGGCACTTAAAAAGACATGGGAGAAAGGCCACGGTGTGTATAAGAAGCCTAAAGAAATTTGGTACAGCTTAAGCAGATTTAGTAAAGGAGAGCTCATTGTAAGATGAGACTTGAGGGATAGGGCCAGGCAATCACTGCTTTGTTAGCCTCACTAAATTCTCTATCTTACAAGCAACGGGAAAATATTGACCAGACTTAACAAGCATGTGATTCAATAAGATTTGAATTATTAAAAGATCACTCTGGTTTGTGTGTAGATTTGATAAAACGGGGACTTCCCTGGTGGCTCAGACGGTAAAGCATCTGTCTACAGTGCAGGAGACCCGGGTTCAATCCCTGGGTTGGGAAGATCCCCTGGAGAAGGAAATGTCAATCCACTCCAGTACTATTGCCTGGAAAATCCCATGGATGGAGGAGCCTGGTAGGCTACAGTCCATGGGGTCGCAAAGAGTCGGACACGACTGAGTGACTTCACTTTCACTTTCACTTTGATAAAAAGGAGGGCAAGAACAGGTGAACATACACTGATTAGGAAGCTGTTGTCCAGAATTTATATGGCAGCAGCCTGGACTAAGGTGGTAGTGGGAAAGTTAGAGAAAGAAAGTGAAGTCGCTCAGTCGTGTTCGACTCTTTGCGACCCCATGGACTGTGGCCTACCAGGCCCCTCTGTCCATGGGGTTATCTAGGCAATTGTACTGGAGTGGATTGCTATTTCCTTCTCCAGAGGATCTTCCCAACCCAGAGATCGAACCTGGGTCTCCCACATTGTAGACAAACACTTTACCTTCTGAGCTACCACGGAAGTAAAGTTACAGAGAATGAACACAATTGAGTGATATTTAGGAAGTAAATTTTGTGAAGTTTCTTTTAGTTTGGAGAAAGATAAGGAGAGAGAAATAATCTCATGGATGACTACAGGATGTCAGGCTTTTGTAACTGTATGGCTTCACTGAAGTGGAAATTATATTATTTGGTATTGGCAATGTTATAGATGACTCGATTTGAAGGGTGACATGGATTATGATTTCATTTTGAACGTGTTGACTTGATGGAGACTTGGACTTACTCAAAAAAAGATATCTAGGGGACATTTAGATCTCAGATGCTCAGAAGAAGAGTCTGGTCTGGAAATGCAAATTTGTGTCATCTGTGCATAGGAGGTAACTGAAAAGTAAGTGCTGATATAGATGTCTAATAAGAGTATAGAGTAAGGAGTGAAGTAAAACTAGGACCAGACCTTGAAGAACTCCAAAATTAGATGGCTAGGTAAAGGAAACTAAAGAGGAAAATGCCCCAAAAGGAAGAAAATAACTAGGACAATACTACCTGGAAACCATTGAATGAGATACCATTGCTTTTCAAGAGAGAATGCTCAAGAGGTTGAATGTTGCTGACTGAGTTAGTGTCACTAGCCCACAGGTAGATTCTGTGAATCCTAACCTAGGCACCTTATACATATGACTTGGGCTTTATGAGTCCTGGAAGTGTATTGCAATCTGAAAACTATAGAGTGTGCTATCCAGTGAAGGCAGCCAGGTTGCAAACAGAAAACATTTTTTTTTTTTTTAAAGAGAGTTTATTTTGTAGACCTTCTTTAGTTTCACAGCAAAATTGAGCAGAAGGTACAGAGATTTCTCAATCCTCCCTGCCCTCAACATTTTTAAGTGAAAAAATTGGGGGAAATTTTCTAAAAAATTACTAAAAAGAAAAAAATCAAACATAAAAGAATCTGAATCACCAAAGGTCCAGTAATTTGTTGAAATTTCTTTTCGAAATAAGTAATTACATATTTATTTGATTTCATACTTTTTACTTTGGTTTTTTTCTTAGAATGGTTCCCCTCATCCTAATTATATGAGTTCCATGCTGAAACCTGACTCCATCTCTACACTAACTGCTTCAAAGTTTGTAATATTTGTCCCATTGTAATTGTGAACAAACATTGAGGAACAACTCCAATCTGAGGCAGGCATGACCATAAAGAGTTCTGTCTGGGAAATTTTGGTTCACAAGTCACCAAGATCTGAATTGGCAGCTGAGAGCTCAAAGACTTAAGAATTGATAATAGATCATTTTGTGACCATAGGATAAATCCAACTTAATCATGATGTATGATAATTTTTATGTGTTGTTGAATTTGATTCACTAATAGTTTATTCAGAATTTTTACATACATATTCATTAAAGATATTGGCCTGTAGTTTCCTTTTTTTGATTTTGATATCAGGGTGATGGTGGCTTCACAGAATGACTTTAGCAGTGTTCCTAAAGTCTTTTGGAAGAGTTTGAGAAGGGATCAGAAAAGTTCTTTTTGTGTTTGTTAGAATTCTCTGTTGAAGCCATCTAGTCCTGGGCTTTTGTTTTCAGGGAGTTTTATTATTGTTATTATTATTATTATTATAGATTCTATGTCTGTATGTGTGTAACTGAATCATTTAGTATACCAAAAACTAATACAACATTGTAAATCAACTATACTTCAATTTAAAAAAATGAGTGGATTATGAAGAAAAGAGTTGAACACCACAGTCAACTGCCATCATTAGGGTTGTAGTTAATTCTATTAAATTTTTTTTTCAGTGTTTACTCTTAGAAAAAAGTGCTCACAGGGATGATGAAGTTATTGTTCCCAAAACTGTGTGGGGGGAATTTATAATGAGCACTGGAAGGTTCAGAGAGACCAGCAGACTGTGATGTAAATTTGATAAAAGGTAAAGGACAAGGGAAATTTTCATGCAAATATGGGCTCAATAAAGGACAGAAATGGTATGGACCTGACAGAAACAGAAGATATTAAGAAGTGGCAAGAATACACAGAAGAACTGTATGAAAAAGATCTTCACAACCCAGATATTCATGATGATGTGATCACTCACCTAGAGACAGACATCCTGGAATGTGAAGTCAAGTGGTCCTTAGGAAGCATCACTAAAAACAAAGCTAGTGGAGGTGATGGAATTACAGTTGAGCTATTTCAAATCCTAAAAGATGTTGCTGTGAAAGTGCTGTACTCAATATGTCAGCAAATTTGGAAAACTCATCAGAGGCCACAGGACTGGAAAAGGTCAGTTTTCTTTCCAATCCCAAAGAAAGGCAATGCCAAAAATGCTCAAACTATCACACAATTGCACTCATCTTACACACTAGTAAAGTAATGCTCAAAATTCTCCAAGCCAGGCTTCAGCAATACATGTACTGTGAACTTCCAGATGTTCAAGTTGGTTTTAGAAAAGGCAGAGGAACCAGATATCAAATTGCCAACATCTGCTGGATCATTGAAAAAGCAAGAGAGTTCCAGAAAAAAATATCTATTTCTGCTTTATTTACTATGCCAAAGGCTTTGACTATGTGGATCACAATAAACTGGAAAATTCTTCAAGAGATGGGAATACCAGGCCACCTGACCTGCCTGTTGAGAAACCTGTATGCAGGTCAGGAAGCAACAGTTAGAACTGAACATGGAACAGCAGACCGGTTCCAAATAGGAAAAGGAGTACATCAAGGCTGTATATTGTTACCCTGCTTATTAAACTTATATACAGAATACATCATGAGAAACACTGGACTGGAAGAAACACAAGCTGGAATCAAGATTGCCAGGAGAAATATCAATAACCTCAGATATGCAGATGACACCACCTTATGGAAGAAAGCAAAGAGGAACTAAAAACCATCTTGATGAAAGTGAAAGAGGAGAGTGAAAAAGTTGGCTTAAAGCTCAACATTCAGAAAACGAAGATCATGGCATCTGGTCCCATCACTTCATGGGAAATAGATGGGAAAACAGTGGAAACAGTGGCTGACTTTATTTTAGGGGGGCTCCAAAATCACTTTAGATGATGATTGCAGCCATGAAATTAAAAGACGCTTCCTCCTTGGAAGGAAAGTTATGACCAACCTAGATAGCATATTGAAAAGAAGAGACATTACTTTGCCAACAAAGGTACATCTAGTCAAGGCTATGGTTTTTCCAGTAGTCATATCTGGATATGAGAGTTGAACCATAAAGAAAACTGCTGCTGCTGCTGCTAAGTCGCTTCAGTCGTGTCCGACTCTGTTCTACCCCATAGATGGCAACCTACCAGGGAGTGCCGAAGAATTGATGCTTTTGAACTGTGGTGTTGGAGAAGATTCTTGAGAGTCTCTTGGATGGCAAGGAGATCCAACCAGTCCATCCCAAAGGAGATCAGTCTTGTGCGTTCATTGGAAGGACTGATGCTGAAACTCCAATATTTTGGCCACTTGATGCGAAGGCCTGATTCATTTGAAAAGACCTGATGATGGGAAAGATTGAGGGCGGGAGGAAAAGGGGATGACAGAGGATGAGATGGCTGGATGGCATCACCGACTCAATGGACATGAGTTTCGGTGGACTCTGAGAGTTGGTGATGTACAGGGAGGCCTGCCGTACTGCGGTTCATGGGGTCACAAAGAGTTGGACACGACTGAGTGACTGAACTGAACTGAAAGGACAACATGAGACAAAGTTGGATGGAATAGTCTTGGATTGTCAGGCAGTCCAAGAAAATCTGCCAAAGTTATAGGGAATCCTTGAGCCCAGGTTTTCTGTCAGAGCAATCTTGTCCCTCCCACAAATGGGTTTGCTTTAGTATTCCTGTGGTACCACATCCTTGGCTGAGTGGAGATGTTACCTCAGAAGCAATAGATTCAGAGCACAGCAGCTGAGGTCATCATTTAAATTTGTTCCCTGCAGTTAAACATCTGCAAGCACATCCTTCTGGCCATCACAGTCATTGTTTATTTAAATCATAATGGTCACTTGAAACATAACATCTACCTGACTTCAGTGTGAGACTTCCTGTGTAAAATATTTGAGATTGTCATCTCCAATAGTCTACCCAGAAACCTCATAGTAATCTTTACATATCATCCTTTAGATTCATTCAGTCATCAACTCTGTCCTGTTGTGGCCTACAAAATACTCCTCAGTTTTTTTCCCTGCTCTTAATTGAACTTCATTTTTAGCCTTCCAACTTATCATATAAGTTCCTTAAAAGTCGGTTTCATGTGAAATGGGAAAATAATAGTCTTTATGTATGCCTTTTTCATAACCAAATGGATTAATGCCTACAGAGACGCAAATGGCAAATATTATTATTGGTAGCTAACAATATTGAATGCTTACTCAATACCAGGTACTGTTCTAAATACCTTCTCAATTCTTAAAATCCTAGAAGTTTTACTATCTTTATTTTACAGGGGAGGACTTGAAGCATCAAGAATTAAATAGTCTGCTCACATCTCATATATTAAGTGTTGGTATCAGGATTCCAACCCAAGCAGTCTGACTGAAGAATACATGCTCATTCACTATACTCTGAATTGTTGGCTCCTCAGTATGTGCTTCCTTTCTTTCACCTCCCAACCCTTCCTTGTTTCCCAGTTATATTGTTTTGGTTTGTTTTGCTTTGTTTTAAAGACAAGAAGTGAGTCTTTTTCATATGGCTCATTTCTATATCCCCAGCAGCTAACACAATGACTAGAACAGAAAAAGTAGTAAATACATGGGAGTTTAATGAACATGAATGTGGAAATGTATTGTTTAAGGAAAGCCATTCTCAGCTGCAACATCTGTAGACAAACTTAGCAGGGATCTGCTATAGACTGAATTGTGTCCCACTAAAATTCATTTGTTTAAGCCATAAACTTCAATGTTATTGTATTTGGAGATGGGGTTTTAGAAAGGGAGTTAGATGATGTCATGAAGGTGGAACCATGATGAAGAGATATAAGGGCAAGAGATAGCCAGAGAGGCTACTCTCTTTCCATCATGTGAAAATACAGCAACAAGGCAACCATCAGTGAGTTATGAAGAGGACTCTCACCAGGAACTAAATCAGCCAGTACACCAGCCTGCAGAATGTGAGAAATAAATATCTGTTGTTTAAGTCACATAGTCTATCATAACTTGTTTTAGCAATCTGAGGTGACTAATATGGAGCATAAGCCTATGACACAGTTGCAAAGGGTCAATTTGTGTCAAGGTGTGCTTTTGGCAAAGTTTTAGTAAAATGTGATTAGACAAGCAAAAATAAGGGTCAGCAGGATCATGGGCACAGCTGATATAAAGGTTTATCAGCATTAAGGTACATGGCAGACTGAGATATAGTCAGGAAGAGGGGTCAAGGCCATGTCAACAGAAAAGACAGGTTAATGTTTAGTAAATGAATGAAGTCAAGACCAGAGTTGCAAACTAAGACAGCTATAGAACCAGGGTCAAGACAGCAACTGAAATAGTTCCTAAGGGTCTTTGTGCTCTGACTGGTACTTTCTGTAAAAACAGAACACTCCTTAATTTATGGTTCATCATGTTTTCTCTTATTGTCTCTACTTCAGGAAGGGGAAAAAAGAAAAACGTAAATTAAGGGCTAGAATTTGGGTCACCTCTGAGGTCTTATGTCAAGCTAAGAAGACTGTGATCTCAACTAGAGACTAGTTACTGTATGACCCCATGTGAAAAATTTTGAGGACATATAGCATCACAAAATTATTCCCAACATAGAGCAAGTTTACCATCTATGTCGGAAAGTCTTGAACTAAAGGCAACCCTTAGCATGAACATGTTGGGTGTATTACTTCCTCAACCAAGGGAGTTCTTGTGCCTGTGTGTGTGTGCTCAACTGTGTCCAACTCTTTGTGACCCCATGGACTATAGCCTGTCAGGCTCTTCTGTCTGTGAAATTCTCTAGGCAAGAATACTAGAGTGGGTTTCCATTTCCTTCTCCAGGGGATCTTCATGACTCAGGGATTGAACTTGTATCTCCCCCATCTCCTGCATTGGCAGGTGGATTCTTTACCACTGTGCCCCCCGGGAAGCCTATAAGTGGTTCTTAGTATAGAGCACTGCTCACTGAAGAAGGGCATCTTTGATCAAAACAGGCAATAACTTGTATTCTCCGGGTGTTGTTTTCTTTCCCCTATCACTGTTTCTCAAGGGATTAAAATGATTAAGACTTGTGTCTATTATACACAGATAGCAAGGAAAGAAGAAAGAAAAATAGCATCCATTTCATAACCAGTCACATGGAGACGGGATTTACAAGAGATAAAATAGATAATGTAGACATGAAAATAGAGAGAGTAGGTTGAAACCTGAGGCTTGCTGCAAAGAAGGAAAAGATACTGTGGGAAATTTTGCAGTTTTAATAAATATGCAGCATATTAAAAGGTCTCACTTCTTCCCTCCCGTCTATGGAAGGTCTTGAAGAAGTTTCTTTGAAATTTCAATCCCAGAATGATTCATACCTTAACCACTTCCCTTAATCACTTTTTTCATCCTTTCAGTTAGAGGTAGTAACTGAACAACTATTTTTTAATCATATACTGATGCAAGAAAGGGGTCAAGATCATTTTAATAAACATTTTATTCCTTCATACAATAAATGGTGGGATATTTCATGATCTTTTACTATATTAGAGGTTAGGGATGCAACAGCAAATCAGACAAGAAATGGTCCCCACATATATGAAAAGTATAGTTTTTAAGTAGAGACAGACAGTAAATAAAAAGCCAAACAAGTAATTAATTAGTCATCTCAATAGGGTCATGAAAGTCAAATGGAAGGACTTGAGAACTAATCATAAAGGAGGAAAATTGCCTCAGGCACATTTAACCTATTTCACAATTTTACCAAAGGTTAACCTTTGCCAGAGGTTCAACGTTCATGACATTATTCAGGAGACAGGGATCAAGACCATTCCCAAGAAAAAGAAATGCAAAAGGCAAAATGGTTGTCTGAGGAGGCCTTACAAATAACTATCAAAAGAAGAGAGGCGAAAGGCAAAGGAGAAAAGGAAACATATACCTATTTGAATGCAGAGTTCTAAAGAATAGCAAGAAGAGATAAGAAAGACTTCCTCAGTGATCAACGCAAAGAAATAGAGGAAAACAATAGAATGGGAAAGACTAGAGATCTCTTCAAGAACGTTAGAGATACCAAGGGAATATTTCATGCAAAGATGGACACAATAAAGGACAGAAATGGTATGGACCTAACAGAAGTAGAAGATATTAAGAAGAGGTGGCAAGAATACACAGAACTGTACAAAAAAGGTCTTCAAGACCCAGATAATCACAATGGTATGATTACTCACCTAGAGCCAGATATCCTGAAATGTGAAGTCAAGTGGGCCTTAGGAAGCATCACTATGAACAAACCTATGGAGGTGATGGAATTACAGCTGAGCTATTTCAAATCCTAAACGATGATGCTGTGAAAGTGCTGCACTCAGTATGTCAGCAAATTTGGAAAACTCAGCAGTGGCCACAGGACTGGAAAAGTTCAGTTTTCATTAAAAACCCAAAGAAAGGCAATGCCAAAGAATGCTCAAATTACTGCACAATTGCACTCATCTCACACACTAGTAGGGAGAAGGAAATGGCAACCCACTCCAGTATTCTTGCCTAGAGAATCCCATGGACAGAGGAGCCTGGTGGGCTGCTGTCCATAGGGTTGCACAGAGTCGGACACAACTGAAGCAACTTAGTATACATGCATGCATTGGAGAAGGAAATAGCAACCCACTCCAGTATTATTGCCTGGAGAATCCCAGGAACAGAGGAGCCTGGTGGGCTGCCGTCTATGGGGTCGCACAGAGTTGTGCATGACTGAAGCGACTTAGCAGCAGCAGCAACACATGCTAGTAAAGTAATGCTCAAAATTCCCCAAGCCAGGCTTCAACAGTACATAAACTGTGCACTTCCAGATATTCAAGCTGGATTTAGAAAAGACAGAGAGACCAAACTGCCAACATCTTGCTGGATCATCAAAAAAGCAAGAGTTAAAAAAAAAAAATCTACTTCTGCTTTATTGATTATGCCAAAGCCTTTGACTGTCTTTGTTCACAACAAACTGTGGAAAATTCTTAAAAGAGATGGGAATTCAGACCACCTGACCTGCCTCTTGAGAAATCTGTGTGCAGGTCAGGAAACAACATTTAGAACAACAGACTGGCTCCAAACTGGGAAAGGAGCACGTTAAGGCTGTATATTGTCACCCTGCTTATTTAATTTATATGCAGAGGACATCATGAGAAATGCTGGGCTAGATGAAGCACAAGCTGGAATCAAGATTGCTGGGAGAAATATTAATAACCTCAGATTTACAAATGACACCTCCGTTATGACAGAAAGTGAAGAAGAACTAAAGAACCTCCTGAAGAAAGTGAAAGAGGAGAGTGAAAAAGCTGGCTTACAAATTAACATTCAGAAAACTAATATCATGGCATCTTGTCCCATCACTTCATGGCAAATAGAAGGGGAGACAGTGGAAACAGTGACAGACTTTAGTTTTTTGGGCTCCAAAATCACACAGATGGTGACTGCAGTCATGAAATTAAAAGACACTTGCTTCTTGAAAGAAAAGATCTGACCAACCTAGGCAGCATATTTAAAAGCAGAGACATTACTTTGCCAACCAAGGTCCATCTAGTCAAGGCTATGGTTTCTCCAGTAGTTATCTATGGATGTGAGAATTGGACTATAAAGAAAGCTGAGTGTTGAAGAATTGATGATTTTGAACTGTGGTGTTGGAGAAGACTCTTGAGAGTCCCTTGGCCTGCAAGGAGATCCAACCAGTCCATCCTTAAGGAAATCAGTCCTGAATATTCATTGGAAGGACTGATGCTGAAGCTGAAACTCCAATACTTTGGCCACTTGATGTGAAGAACTGACTCATTTGAAAAGACCCTGATGATGGAAAAGATTGAGGGCAGGAGAAGGGGATGACAGAGGATGAGATGGTTGGATGGCGTCACCGACTCAGTGGACATGAGTTTGCGTAAACTCTTGTGTTGGTGATGGACAGGAAAGCCTGGGGTGCTGCTGTCCATGGGATTGCAAAGAGTGGGACACGACTGAGCGACTGAACTGAACTGCTGCTGCTGCTGCTAAGTCACTTCAGTCGTGTCCGACTCTGTGCGACCCCATAGACAGCAGCCCACCAGGCTTCCCCGTCCCTGGGATTCTCCAGGCAAGAACACTGGAGTGGGTTTCCATTTCCTTCTCCAATGCATGAGAGTGAAAAGTGAAAGTGAAGTCGCTCAGTCGTGTCCGACTCTGTGCGACCCCATGCACTGCCGCCTACCAGGCTCCTCCGTCCATGGGATTTTCCAGGCAAGAGTACTGGAGTGGGGTGCCATTGCCTTCTCCAGAACTGAACTGAACCTTTGCCAAGTCTAAAGGGCTTCTGATTTTACTTTTGATACACATTTCCAACATGTTCTTGTGATAAACTCAAGGAAAAGATACTGTTTCAAGAGTGCTTGCCATGAGGAAGTTTTCTGATACTATCTGGAATGAGTAGTTTTTACATAAATGTGAAATAGGGAGTCTGTGGGTTCTTGCCCTTTGAGGGATTGAAACAATTTCAGTTGCAGAAGCTCTGGGATGTGGGGGTGGGTTCAGCCCTTTCATGCTGGTGTAACCAGCTCACTCTCATGTTCCAGAACCCAGAAGGAAACCATTACTACCTGAAATACATTGGAAAGAGAATGCCTTGAGGAGGCCACACAGGGGAGTGATAGATCCTGATGATAAACTGGCTGACTTTGATCTTAACTCTGCCATTTACTTGCTGTGCAATATTGGGCAAGTCACTTAATTTTTCTGTGCTTCATTTCATGTGCACAATAAAAGCAAACAGAATCTACCTCATGGGGTTGTGATGAGGATCAAATGAGATAATATTTATAAAATACAAGGATATCCTTGTGCACATAGAAAATGCCAGATAAACATTAGGTATTTTATTATGTGTGTGTATTAAGTGTATATAATACTTACACTACTTATGTAATTTTTTTATATAGGAACACTGTGCCTGCATACTAAGTCACTTCAGTTTGTAGACTGTAGCCCACCAGGCTACTCTGTCGATGGGATTTTCCAGTCAAGAATACTGGAATTGGTTTCCATTTCCTTCTCCAGGGGATCTTTCTGACCTTTGGATGGAAACTGCATCTCTTCCATGTCCTGTATTGGCATGTGGGTTCTTTACCACTAGCACCACCAGGGAAGCCCATGGGAAATCTGTACCAGGTAAGAATTTCTACAAGTAAGCTGTCTACTCCTTCCCAACAATAACAGTAATGATTTTCAAAAATAGCTCCTTTTGAGTTGCTGTTAAAAACTATTAAAATATGCAACAAAGAAGGTTAATACCAAAAACAGACTGATTATATTCTTTGCAGCCAAATATAGAGAAGCTCTATATAGTCAGCAAAAACAAGACTGGGAGCTAACTGTGGCTCAGATTCAATTCAGTTCAGTTCAGTCACTCAGTCATGTCCAACTTTTTGCGACCTCATGAATCGCAGTACACCAGGCCTCGCTATCCATCACTAACTCCCAGAGTTCACTAAAACTCATGTCCATTGAGTGGGTGATGCCATCCAGCCATTTCATCTTCTGTCATCCCCTTCTCCTCCTGCCCCCCATCCGTCCCAGCATCAGGGGCTTTTCCAATAAGTCAACTCTTCACAAGATGTGGCCAAAGTATTGGAGTTTCAGCTTCAGCATCAGTCCTTCCAAAGAACACCCAGGACTGATCTCCTTTAGGATGGACTGGTTGGATCTCCTTGTAGTCCAAGGGACTCTCAAGAGTCTTCTCCAACACCACAGTTCAAAAGCATCAATTCTTCAGCGCTCAGCTTTCTTCACAGTCCAACTCTCACATTCATACATGACCACTGGAAAAACCATAGCCTTGAATAGACGGACCTTTGTTGGCAAAGTAATGTCTTTGCTTTTGAATATGCTATCTAGGTTGGTCATAACTTTCCTTCCAAGAAGTAAGCGTCTTTTAATTTCATGGCTGCAATCACCATCTGCAGTGATTTTGGAGCCCCCCAAAATAAAGCCAGACACGGTTTCCACTTTTTCCCCATCTATTTCCCATGAAGTGATGGGACCAGATGCCATGATCTTCATCTTCTGAATGTTGAGCTTTAAGCCAACTTTTTCACTCTCCTCTTTCACTTTCATCAAGAGGCTTTTTAGTTCCTCTTCACTTTCTGCCATAAGGGTGGTATCATCTGCATATCTGAGGTTATTGATATTTCTCCTGGAAATCTTTTGATTCCAGCTTGTGCTTCTTCCAGCCCAGCATTTCTCATGATGTACTCTGCATATAAGTTAAATAAGCAGGGTGACAGTACACAGCCTTGACATACTCCTTT
Organism: Bos taurus; assembly: GCF_002263795.3. Lineage (NCBI taxonomy): Eukaryota > Metazoa > Chordata > Mammalia > Artiodactyla > Bovidae > Bos > Bos taurus. The sequence goes on from NC_037328.1 coordinate 49,133,713, forward strand.
TCCTATTTGGAACCAGTCTATTGTTCCATGTCCAGTTCTAACTGTTGCTTCCTGACCTGCATATAGGTTTCTCAAGAGGCAGGTCAGGTGGTCTGATATTCCCATCTCTTGAAGAATTTTCCACAGTTTATTGTGATCCACACAGTCAAAGGCTTTGGCATAGTCAATAAAGCAGAAATAGATGTTTTTTCTGGAACTCTCTTGCTTTTTCCATGATCCAGCGGATGTTGGCAAGATTATGAGGTCCTTATTTCAAATTTTGGGCTTAAATTGAAGAAAGTAGGGAAAAACACTAGACAATTCAGGTGTGACCTAAATCAAATCCCTTATGATTATACAGTGGAGGTGACAAATAGATTCAAGGGATTAGATCTGGTAGGCAGAGTGCCTGAGAACTATCGATGGAGGTTTGTAACTAAGTACAGGAATGGAGACCAAAACCACCCCAAAGAAAAAGAAATGCAAGAAGGCAAAATGGTTTTCTGAGAAGGCCTTACAAATAGCTAAGAAATGTATAAACATGAAAGGCAAGGGAGAAAGGGAAAGATATACCCATTTGAATGTAAAGTTCTAGAGGACAGAAAGGAGAGATAAGAAAGACTTCCTCAGTGATCAATTGAAAGACATAGAGGAAAACAATAGAATGGTAAGACTAGAGATCTCATCAAGAAAATTAGAGATACCAAGGGAACATTTCATGCAAAGATAGGCTCAATAAAGAACAGAAGTGTACCTGAAATATGTAAAACATTGGTCTCAAAGTTTCAGGATGCAATTATAAATGTTGCATGAAAATGAGGAAAAAAAAGTTTAATAATAGACTATTTTTAGAGAAACAATTCATTTAGGAAAAAAGAAAAAAATATTTGCCCCATTGAATCTCATTGGCATAATCATGGCATTGTCGAAGCCTCAGCAAACACACTTCTAACATGGGTGTCACCAATACCTTTCTTTCTAACTTAGAAATATGAGCATCCTGAAATCAGGTAGATTTTACCTTTTCTGATAGAAGAACAGGAAACAATCAGCTATCAGAATTGTCTCATTATCATAGTATGCTTCAGTCATGTCTGACTCTTTGCAACTCTATGGACAGTAGCCCATCAGGCTCTTCTGTCCAAGGGATTCTCGAGGCAAGAATACTGGAGTGGGTTGCTAAGCCCTCCTGAAGGGGATTCCCCCGACCCAGCGATCAAATCCACATCTCTTATATCTCCTGCATTTGCAGGCAGGTTTTTCACCACCAACTGAGCTCTATCTAGTCAAAGCTATGGTTTTTCCATTAGTCATGAATGTATGTGAGAGTTGGAATATAAAGAAAGCTGAGTGCCAAAGAATTGATGCTTTTGAACTGTGGTGTTGGAGAAGACTCTTGAGAGTCCCTTGGACTGCAAGGAGACCCAACCTAAAGGAAATCAGTCCTGAATATTCCTTGGAAGGACTGATGCTGAAGCTGAAAGTCCAATATTTTGGCCATTGATGCAAAGAACTGACTCATTTGAAAAGACCCTGATGCTGGAAAAGATTGCAGGCGGGAGGATAAAGGGATGACAGAGGGTGAGATGGTTGGATGGCATCACAGACTCAATGGACATGAGCTTGAGTAAACTCTGGGAATTGGTGATGGACAGGGAGGGCTGGAGTGCTGCAGTCCGTAGGGTCACAAAAGAGTCAGACGTGACTGAGACTGAACTGAACTGAATTCTTTACCACTAGCTCCACCTGGGAAGTATCTGTGTATTGCCTGTTGAGAATTCAAGAATTTATTAAGTATTTTTAAGATCAACCTTGCTGTTTCCTCCTTCCTAAAATGAATTTATAAAGCTTAACATTTATAAAAAATAGTCCACCAAACACATTAACTTCCTTCCATATCCTAGCTCTGTTTTATAACCTCTTACATCTTTAAAATTCATTTTTGTTTTTAAAAAATCTAAATATTTATTATCTGTTTATTTTCACATGGCCCTGTGAGATGGACAGGTCAGATCTTAATATCCCCATTTTACAGGATATTGATGTTATATCACTCTGGAACAGGAACCTGAGGTTATATAACTTTTCTAAATTAACAAAAGCACTGAGATCCTTCATTGTAAGTAGAATTCAAATGTGCTCATGTCCATCCATTTTTCCTTGCATTTTACTCCATCTTTCATTTTACATCATTATTTAGTTTATCTTTTGATATTAAATTATATATTTAGCCATGTCAGTATCAGTAAGAGAGAGATCACAAATATTAAATATTTGAGAACAAAAAAAAATCTTATTAACCATAAAATAGAACTCTGATTACAATGTTGCTCAATGCTAACCAGTAATATCTTAGTTAAATGCCAAGGTACAGAAGGAATATTTGGAAAACATTACTACTTAGTTAGTGTCATTCACTATATTTCTATAAAATGTCTCTTATAATCTTTTATATTTTTAAATATCTGTGGACTTATTTCTACACAGAATGAACTAAAATACAGCTTCTCTGATTTTTATTCAAGGATGTGGGCTTTGATCATTGATACAGAATTGAAGTATTCTATTTCACTCATGCCAGGACACAAGTTTCTCTTCATTTTATATTAAGAAATCACAGGATAAAATTGAGGGGGGAAATTAGATTTATTCTTCCCTGTGTTTAATAATATTCACGTAATGGGCATATGCTCACAGGAGGTAGCAGGCAGGTAATATTCCAGCTGTGAGTCTGGCCTCTAGACTTGCTGAATTGTACAGGCATCTCCCAAGGGGCCATGTGTTTACACATCAAATCTGAGGGCTTATGATGTACATTCTTGGAAAACACTGTTCTCTGCTTCTGCACTTATAATGTGGATGGGATTAGAGTAGGTTAAGGTAAGGCAAAAGTTCATTCTCACCTTTTATAAGATTTGGGAAGCACAGAATAAAATAATCATGAGAATCTGGAGGTTTAAAAATTACAGAAAAAAATGAGAATAAATTTAAATACAGAAATCTTTCCCTGATTATATTTGCTGGTCTTTTCTCCAAATAAATTCCTTGGTATCCTGCTCCAAACCTTAAACCACAGTACTTCTCTTGGTTGGTGTTCTCTTATATTTTATTATCTTCCTGATAATTTCAAAATCCTTCAAGTACTGTATCTCTGCCTTTAGCCAAACATGCTGCCCACTAGGAAGTTCATAAAGACCACCCAGAGCATTTCAGGAGATCTACCCAACAGTGAGCTGATGCTGATAACTGCCAATCCCAATTTGCTTGGCTTCAGGGAACTTTTGTATTAAAAAGTGCTGTCACATATTTTTAATTTCCCCAGTGAGTCTGCTCCCCCTCCGTGCTGCCCCATCAAAGAACTGTATAATAATGTGAAATGTGAAAGAAGACATGCTGTTCTGGAATTTACATTGTTCTTTTTGATTCAAGAGCAAATTTGTGAACATGGGGTATTGTGTCACATGAGCAAACAAATTAGATTAACAAAGAATTAAGAACACAATATTATATTCACAGTTAGACCACTTTCATGTAGACTGCATTGTACATAACTATTCTAATGTGATTGAATTGGAAATATTCAAGCACTGAGGCTAAATCTGTATAATCCTTTTTGTTCTTGTTGAAGCAGTAACTTTGTGTATTTGAGCATTGACTTTTCCTCACCTACTTGAACCAAATTTATTCAGAGTCAATGGGATTTTCTACTCCTGGAAAGATACTTTGGCCTTTAAAGTCTTTTTTTTTTTTTTTTTAGTTAAAAATTTAAAGTCAATTATCATGGTAAACTAAGTATGACAGGTTAACAATATATATTTATATTGGAGAAAAAATGAATTAAATGAATTAATGTTTTTAATATTAATACACTTACACTAGTCAGATCATCTTCATGACAAATCCCTTTGAACAGGAAGCAGTTTCCAAATTGGCCAGTTTGCTTAAGAAGCAAATTTTAACAGTGGCATTCAGCCGCTTCTTGTTCTTCACTAACTAATGTTTTAGATTTACCTTCTTCAGCTCTGCTATAATTGAGGTATTGATCACTTAACTTGCAAAATCTGCTCTGACCCAATTTTCAAGCCAACTTAATGTTAAATTAGAATGAGTGCATTCAATTTTATTTTCCTGCTTTACCATCAATTCCCTTTCTTCTTACACTACAGTTAACACGTGAACACCAGGATGACTCAGAATCACTGGGAGTTAATTAAAGTCTTGGGACATCTGCATTATACTGAAAGATACAAGTCAACTCTGCTGAGGCTCTAAATAATTGAGTTTCCAAACAGGTTTTCTCCAGTTTTTATTTATCCTGAGTTATTCAAATGGACTACCATTCTGGTTCTTGTTCTGAGTTCTTATTTTAGAGATTCACCTAGTTCTCAAATTTCCCTGCATCTCAGGTCCTTCTTTTTTTTTTTTTTTTGCCAGTCATTTTCTTGCTTAACTGGGCTTCCCTTGTGGCTCAGCTGGTAAAGAATCTGCCTGCAATACGGGAGACCTGGGTTTGATCCCTGTGTTAGGAAGATCGCCTGGAGAAGGGAAAAGCTACCCACTCCAGTATTCTGACCTGGAGATTCCATGGACTATAGTCCATGGGGTCGCAAAGAGTCGGACATGACTGACTGACTTTCAGTTCACTTCACTTCTTCTTTTATAACTGAAGTCCTATTTCTGATCTCCAATCTATGTCTAATGGTCTTGATAGGGACAGGCTCTGCCCCCTACTGTCTAGACTCTCCCTAACTGGGAATGCAGGAAGGCAGAGTGATATACAGTCTGGGTTGGATTGTTGGTCTCTAGAGATCTTAGCCATCTCATCTAAAATACATATTTCTCTAATAAACTCAGCTTATACACATTATCAAAGACATCTTCACATTTTAGTATTTTAGAAATAGCTTTACAGATTCATTGTACTTAACATTTTAAGTGGAATGACACTCAGAAACCTAGCATGTCTTCATGTATTCTTTTTAATGGAAGTATATTTCCTTTATAATATTATATAAGTTTCATGTGTACAGCACAGTGATTCAGTGCTTTTATAACTTATAGTACATTAAAAATTGTTACATGATAATAGCCACAATTCCCTGTGCCATACAGTATATCCTCTTTGCAGTAGCTTGTCTCTCTTAATCCCATACCTCTCCCTCTCTTTCCTCTCTTCCATGGTAACTGCTGGTTTGTTTCCTATGAGTCTGTTTCTGTTTGAATATACACTCATTTGTATTATTTTTTAGATTCCACATACAAATGATATCAAGCAGTATTTGTTTTTGTCTTACTTATTTTACTAAGTATTATATTCTCTAGGTCAATCCCTGTTGCTTCAGATGGCAGATTCTCATTCTTTTTATGATTGAGTAGTATTCCATTGCATATGTGTATATATATTCATATATATATCTGCACTTCTTTATTCATTTATCTGTTGATGGATACTTTGGTTGCTTCCATATTTTGACTATTATAAATAGTGCTAATGAAATAGAACATTGGGGTGCATGCATCTTTTTGAATTAGCATTTCCAATATTTTCTGGATATATCCCCAGGACTGGAATTCCTGGGTCATATGGTAATTCTAGTTTTAGTTTTTTGAGGACCTTCCCTTGGTACTTCCATTGTGGTTGTATCATTTTATATTCCCAAATCCTCACCAATGTTTGTTACTTGTAGACTTTTTGATAATAGTGATTCTGACAGATATGAGGTGATATCTCATTGTGGATTTGATGTGCATCCTTAGTAATTAAAGATGTTGAGCATCTTGGCATGTGCCTGTTGGCCACTTGCATGTTTTCTTTGGAGAGCTATCTGTCTTCTGCCCATTTATGATTGGGCTGTTGATTTTGTTTTTTATTTTTTTCAATATATTGAGCCTATGAGCTATTAATGTACTTTTTTTTTAACTTCATTTAAAATGAGAGAAATATTATGTGCCATATACACTATGAGAAATAAATAATAAAGATAAGAAAATGTGAAAGTTTTAGCAAACACAGGGAATTATCAAGGGTTTTCCTCATGGCTTAATTGGTAAAGAATCTGCCTGCAATGCAGGAGACATGGGTTCAATCCCTGGGTTGGGAAGATCCCCTGGGGAAGGGAAAGGCTACCCATTCCAGTATTCTGGCCTGGAGAAATTTAATGGCCTGTATAGTCCATAGGGTCACAAAGAGTCAGACACAGCTGAGCAACTTTCACTTTTTAAAACATGATGAATGCAAATGAAAATAATATTAACATAAGGACATAATTCAACTTTTGACAACTCTTCATGTTATTTAAAAAAACATTTTCCTTTGCTCTAAAATTATTTGGCATAGTAAGAATATTGTTATTGTTGTTCGGTTGCTAAATTGTGTCCGACTCTTTGCGACCCCATGGACTGCAGCATGTCAGGCTTCCCTGTCCTTCACTATGCCCTGGAATTTGCTCAAATTCATGTCCACTGAGTTGCTGATGCTATCTAACCATTTCATCCTCTGCCACCATCTTTTCCTTTTGGCTTCAGTCTTTCCCAGCATCAGGATAGTGTAGTAAGAATAAAAGCAGGTAAATGGTAGAGAAACAAAATTTATTACACAAACCAAAGATTGGTAGAATTACAAGTTTCAAGAACCTTCAAGTAAATAGTAGTTTTAAGGATTTTAAAGGAAAATTATACAAATATATTTACTGAGGTCAAAGTTATTACTTCTTAAAAATAATTAGTATCAAATGAGAAAAGTAAGCTGAGAGTTTTATCACCATGCACTAAACCTTAGTAAAAAGGTTCTGTTTTCAAAAGAATATTGTATTAATACAGGAAATATACAAATTGAGAAATTTCAGTAATAGATCTGCACTTACGTGAGATATTAAAAAATGAAAAAGCTATTTCAAGTTAGTGGGAAAAGGATGGTCGATTTAATAGATGATTTTGGAAATGTATTAAATCCATTGTGATTCCCCCTCTATGGTCATTAAGGTTGCCTGCTTGCCCTTAAATATTTGACCTTGTGAAAAAGGTGGAAACCTGATCAAAGTCATCTCTAACCTTGCCAGAAAAAGGATAGGGGTGGTGTAGTAGACATTGATAGGAAAACTTTATATTCAGACCAAATTGACTCCATCACTAAACTATGGGACTTGAGCAAGTTACATAATCCTTCTTAGAAAATTAACCATTTCAGCTGATTCTCAAAATTATTGATACAAATTTGATTATAATTCTTTTATAAATTAATGTCCTCTTTATTTTTATTTCTCATCTGGCTTCATCCATTATAGGTTTTCTTCATGCTTCCTTAATTCTGTCATTATCTCTGGCCTTCAAGACTGTATTTTCCTTGTAGATCTTTGCAAAGAGTGAGCTATTTGTTTTTTTGCTTAAATCTAAAGTTTTGGTGTGTGATGTATTAATTTCTTCTTTAAGTATATGCTTTTGTTATAACATACTATTTTTGTAGTTTTATTTCTGTAGCTTTCTGAAGTGAAATCTGACAAAATTTTCCCCTGTATTAACTTTCTCCATGGGAGTTTGGTCATCCTTGCGTTGGTTTGTGTGTGTGTGTGTTTATTTTTTACTTTTCCTTTTTTAACATCTCTGTATACAATTGGATTTCTTTAAATACTTAGGGTTTGAGTATGTCTATACATACATAATTGGGCTTTTCTGGTGGCTCAGCAGTAAAGAATCTGCTGGCCAAAGCAAGAGGCATGGGTTCAATCCCTGGGTCAGGAAGATACCCTGGAAAAGGAAACAGCAATTTACTGCAGGAATCTTGCCTGGGAAATTCCATGGGCCCAGGATCCTGGCAGGTTACAGTCCATGGGGTTGCAAAGAGTTGGATACAACTTACCAACTAAATAACAACATCAACAACACTTATACACAGTTGGTATTAGTGGTATTAGCAGTGTATGCCCCTGTCATTTCTACAAGTACATGTAGCATCTGATTAATGCATGGCAATGGCAGCTGTGATAAATTTATGCATAAGTGTGTGGTTAGAGATAGAGGGATTAAACATTCACTTCAGATTGGCAATATATTTTCCCACATGGGAATGTATTTTTCTTCTTTCCATGATTCTTAATGTTACTTGGAATTCATTCAGAAGTCTCTGGATCTCTGACCATTTGTCTGAACTTCTTCACAGCTCTGTTTGTGGCTTTTCATTTGAAAAAGGGCCTGAGCAAAAAAAAAAAAAAAGAAAGAAAGAAAATGGGCCTGATGAACCCTTCCTCAGGCTTTAAATAATGGATCGATTTTCAATTAGCACCTTTGTTACCCCTGGTTCCAACACCAGGTTCTATGGTTCTTTAGAAAAAACCTAACTTGTTTTGAGGTTTACTATTTTAATTTTGCTTGATAAATAATTCTTCATATCTATTGGATTTTGGTCTCATTTTTATTTTATCTGTATCTTCTTTCCAATACATTGTTCACAGATATAGTCAGTTGATAACTTCCCAGAACATTGATATTGCTGAGGATTTATTTATTTGTTCTGTTATTTTTCCTTTTAAATGCGTACATGTAGCTACAGTTGTGTTCAACTCTTTTGTGACCCTATGGACTGTAACCCACCAAGCTGCTCTGTCCATCGGATTCACTAGGCAAGAATACTGAAGTGAGTTGCCATTTTCTCCACTAGGGGATTTTCCTGACCCGGCGATTGAATCTGCATCTTTTATGTCTCCTGCATTGGCAGGTGAGTTCTTTACCACTAGTGTCAGTTGGGATATTTATTGTCAATTTGGTGGGATTTTAAAGAGAGAAGTTAACCATTTTGCTTTTGATTACTCCCACTTCTAACTACCATAGAAGCATATCATGCCTTAAAGTAATAGTGCTCAAGCTTCAGCCTGTGTCAGAATCACCTGAGTGTTTGATTTGACATGTAGTAGGTGGGGCCTGAGAATCTGCATTGCTACCAAGTTCCCAGGTGATGCCAGTTCTGCTGGTCAGGGAGCCATATTTTAAGCATCACACCTTAGAGTGTCCCTTCAAATAGGTCTCAATTCAGTTCAGTAGCTCAGTTTGGTCTGACTCTTTGCGACCCCATGGACTACAGCACGCCAGGCCTCCCTGTCTATCGCCATCTCCCGGAGTTTACTCAAACTCATGCCCATTGAGTCAGTGATGCCATCCAGCCATCTCATCCTCTGCCATCCCCTTCTCCTCCCTCATTCAATCTTTCCCAGCATCAGGGTCTTTTCCAATGAGTCAATTCTTCACATCAGGTGGCCAAAGTATTGGAGTTTCAGTTTCAGCATCAGTCACTCCAATGAATATTCAAGACTGATCTCCCTTAGGATGGACTGGCTGGGTCTCCTTACAGTCCAAGGGACTCTCCAAGAGTCTTCTTCAACACCACAGTTCAAAAGCATCAATTCTTTGGCACTCAGCTTTCCTTATAGTCCAACTCTCACATCCATACATGGCTACTGAAAAAACCATAGCTTTGACTAGACAGACCTTTATTGTCAAAGCAATGTCTCTGCCTTTTAATATGCTGTCTATGTTGGTCATAACTTTTCTTCCAAGGAGCAAGCATCAAATAGGTCTACATATATGTATACTATCAACTCAAACTGCCAAAATTATGGCTTAATTCTCATGAATTATTTGGTTGAAACATTTGTTTTCAGATGAAGAAAGTTAGAATCAGTGAAATTAAGGGACTTGCACAAAGCTGGTTGACTGGTTGTCTCAAGAAAACCCAAATAACTTATTTGGAGTAGGAAATAAATTAAGTGACTGGTCTTCTTTTTTAAATGTAGGGTTGTTTTTATAAATAAGTGTCCAGACTTCCTGTTTAGGAAGGCAATCTCTAATTTTAGCAGAAAATGCATAGGGCTTTGAAATCCATGTCATCTTCTAACACCCAAAACACTGCTGTTCTGTTTGTTGGTGCACGTCTTTTTCCATGTGTCTTAGAGCAACTCTCTAAATACTCTAGGGTTAGCATAGTTAAACACTGTACTTAACTTGTACCAACAAAAGTCCCCTTCCTCTTGTTCTTTTGATCCATTGGCTTCTTTCCTTCTCCATTTAAGTGAAACTTTCCTCATAATTTCTGTCTGGGTCACAGGACTTGTCCTTTCTTGCTGCTGTCACTTAATTGACAGTTTAAACTAAATTATGTTTAAATATTACACATACTACTTGCCATTAAGTTATAATCGCAGTGAAATTTAAGCTAGAATCAATATTAAATATTCACCCAAACTGCTGCATTCAACTTGATTAATGATTGCAATTGATTGATGTGAATTAAGAATGGCAGAGCATTTAAAAGCATTACAGTGATCAGCTACATTTAATTTTTACAGCAATACCATCTTAGAATACTATGTTAAAAGTGTTCTGTGTATGTTAATAGGCCTAGAGTTCAAAATTCTCTACTAGGTTCTAGAAGTAGTAATCAGAGTTTTAGGACAATACCTTTCTCTCACTGGTTAAAATATCCAAATAGAAGAAAACTAAATTTCCTAACTTAATATGAATATTTTGGCTTTGTTAACTGAATCAGATAATTACATACTGGTATCTACAAATTTCCCCCCTAAAGTTGTCAGAGGGTAAAGTTTCACTAGAATATACGCAAGAAGAAAGGAGTAGACACAGGATATGTTAAAACTACCATATTTCATACATTCAGGGGAAAAGTTCATGTTTTACTAAATTTGCCCATAAATTAAATCAAAAGACAGTAATTTACAGCCAGGCTTTCAAATGTGGGCTGCACTTAACTCATCTAATAAATAGAGGCTAAGGATGAGTGCAAGCATACTATGCCTCAAGACTGGAAACTGGCATCCCAAAGTGATATACAGTTCTGTGTATATATATGACATTTGGAATTGCATTTGGTCTTCCTTCCTCCAGTACCTCAAATGGAAAGATTGCTTACTTGATTAGTGTAGGTAAATTAAATAGATTTTTATATTTATGGTGAATTCAACAACTTTTCAAGGAAAAAAATAACCAGTGATAATCCAATTTCTACTTTAAAATGAAATTAGATTGGAGGATCAATACAGGGAACATACAATCAAAATTTTATCCCAGGGTTTTTTTTTTTTGAAACTTTCCTAGAGCTGAAACGAATTCTGGTTTCTTAACTACGTCTTGTTTTGGCTCCCATCATATCAAAAATGGAAAATAGCCAGTTGTAGAGAAAATGTTGATGGTTTTGCAAGGTACAGGAATGTAGTTTAAAACTTAGCTATGTATAGAGTCAGCCTTTTTTTCTGCCAAAATGAATAAACCTCTCAGTGAACCTCTGAAGTTCACCTTGAAGTTCATGGTGAAGTCAACAGAACATTTAAGCACAAAGGGAGAGCAAAGTAGAAGTAAGCAGATTTCCACCAATTGCAAGATGCAGTGGAACATTATTAATTCTTACTCACTGAATTAAGACCTTGTAATGTCAGTGTAACTGTGTATTCTTGGGGTGGGAGTGCAGAATGAGATGTATTTGCTAGCTTAAAATACTGCCTGGACATTTACAAGACGTTTATATAGCACATTTTCTGGCCTAGATTTTTTAGGAAATCAAGCTATTTTCGAAGACTTAATATAACATCAAAATGCACTTGAGAAATTATGTAGTCCTGTTTCATTATTTTTTTAATCAATTTAATGCAGTATGAGATGATTTTCTATAGGTGGTTTCATCAAAGTTCTATACATTTAAAGCTTTAAAAATTTAAAAATTCTATAATTATCTATTTTATGCACATTTCTCAAAAATGTATTAAATTTAATAATATTTAACTCAAGAAGCATTTCTGAAAAATTACATGTATTTTGAATTAGTATGTTGCTTTTTTTATTGGCTTATAACAATTTTTAATTTATATCTGACAAGAAGTATTGAAATTTGAAATGCATTCATATATGGCAAGAAATATAATATCTTACTAATTCTCTTATATTGCTCCTTTTGAATATCTACACTTTTAGGCTGCAAAGTTTTAGGGTAGAGTTATCTGACTGTAATTTACTCCTGATAAAGGACTTTTGTTTATGTGTGCTTACTTCTGCCTGATTTGATTTACTTCAACACAAATCTCAGTAAGAGAAGGAGATTCTACATTAATAATTTGAAATAAATTGCACGATAAATCCACTTCTACAGACAAAGGATTGCTCATTAATATGTACTATGAAATGTACCATTAGTAAAATGTTGAGAAAACTTTAAAAAATAAAATTAGATCTATACTTGCTGCAACACACCAGAAACTGTAAGAAAATTAAATATTGAAACTTCAGTTTGAAATGGAAAATTGCAAAAGGCAAATACATTCATACGTCACAGTTGTTTTTTCTAATCACATTGGTGTGCACTAGAGATATATAATATCTTATATTTAAAAGATGTAGTACCTAAATCACTTTCTCTTTCTCAGACCCTCAAGAAATGAAAGACATTTAGATATAAATGCAATGTAGAAGATAATATTGCAGAAGCAAAGAACTATTATGTTTGAAAATAATAAAGCAGAGGATCCAGTGATTGAAGTGTATTCTCAATTTCGTGTTCTCTAGTGTTGGGCCATCCTCGTGCAGAAATGCTGAACCAAAGAAAGCAAGCCTTCAGAGCCGCCACATGAGGCTCGGAATGCTGTGTGAGGCTGTGGTGTGCTTCTGCTCCACGAGGCTGCTAGTGCCCGGTGTTATCAGATCTCAGCAAAAGCTGACCAAAGGGTGCCAGATCCTAGGTGTTTCAAGTGTATTTGTTCCTACTATAAGTGCCATATTAAGTTCTCAAAAATGGTATCATTTGCAATTCTCACAGTATGCACATATATAGTTTATGAAAATTTTCTTTATTCAGTAATGTTGTTAATTTGGTAAAAATATCTGAACAGACTTGGGCCATTAATTATGACTAAAGCTGTGTTTCCATTTGGTGATAAAACATAAACCTGATTTGGGTAACAATGTGTGTAACAACCCATTCTTCTTTTACTAATTTATTATAAATAATATAAGAATTTTAGGAGTTATATACTATCATCTATTATACTTGCACGTTCCATGGCAAGTCTAGAGATGTGCTTTGCATATAATCATGATGAAATCTTTTTTGTAAACCAGGATATTAACTATTTGCAAGTACACTAGGATTAAAATTTGTTTCATGATTACTATCATCAAAATAATTTCCCCTTCTTTACTCATGGTCACAAATTACTCTTGTTTATAAAAAAGGAAAATTGCTTTCTAGGACAGATTAATATTTCAATGTCATTATGGCAAGACACATAATGTTTTCATAAGAATAACAGCATAATGTCTTTCCTTGAGCTTAAATAACACATACTTACAGATTATAAAATATTTAGTGACTTTTTTGTTTGTTTAGTAACATATCACTTTTGCATTATTTTTTGGTCTCTATAGTGATATTTTGTTGATTCAATTTACATTTATCAAATAACATCTAAGCCCTAAATTAGAGAGGATTAAAATTAGTTTTTGTCATAAGTTTTAGCAGAGTTGAATTTTTTATTACAGAGGGCATGAAGAAAATTTTCCACATCCACTAATATAAGACTTAGAAATTTTCAATCAAAAATTGAATTTAATTTTATGAGTATCTATATGATAATTCTAAGTAAATTCAAATACTGGAATAGTAGGCTAATGACAAAGTTATCTATTTTATTTAGCACTTGTATGTTTATTTTAAATGCAACGGGACAATCAATAATTGAGGAGTCTTTAATGTTTCTTTTTTAAAGTTGATTGAGTTCTTAAAGCACTTTCTTCCTGTAAGGCAAAAGCATTTTCTACAACAGCTTTTGTTTATATCACTCAAAAGAAGCATGAAAATGGAGTAAATGGAAATAAAGGTAGTGATTAAGAGACTGTAAACCATACTTAGAAAAAAAAAGGAATGCATAGGTCTATTATTTGATGTAAACTGCACTATTAATATGTGAAAGAAAGTACAAAGAATCATATAGCAAATTTTACTTCCCTTTTTTCAGCTACAAAAACTGGAAAGAAGAGACTAAATAAAGCAGAAGTAAAAGTTGAGAGGAAAGGATGAGAACACCTGTAATTGTCTAAGTAAGATTAAGACACTAAATCCAGAAAATATATTTTACAATAGCAAATGAATTCATAGGTGTAATTTCAGAAAAACTGTCAGTAATCCTAACAAATTCATAATAAAAGGAAAATATGCCATAAGACTAATGATGGGTAAATGCTTCCAAAATGAAGGTAAGAATAGAGACCAGAAATAACAGGTAGATTCTGAAAAATCTTTAGAAAAGATTATATGTTTATGAAAGTTTCATTAACATAATTTTAGAGTTGTGATTTCAGAGGAAGAAAAATATGATAGTCAATATGCAATGGGATGTCACTAAAATGAATATAGAATTGTCATCTAAAGCTAAAGAACTTCAGACTCCACTGGAAAATCAATGACACTTGCTAAATCCAAATAGATGTGAAGATTTTCATTTAACTGTATCAGATTATGTTATAAAGAATATCTTATTATGGCAATTATCAGTTGAGCAGTATGCAGAGTTGGAGACCCTTGTCTGTAAAGAAGTGATGGTTAGTACAGCCACTATGGAGAACAGTGTGGAGATTCCTTAAAAAACTGGAAATAGCACTGCCTTATGATCCATCAATCCCACTGCTGAGCATACACACTGAGGAAACCAGAAGGGAAAGAGACACGTGTACCCCAATGTTCATCGCAGCACTGTTTATAATAGCCAGGACATGGAAGCAACCTAGATGTCCATCAGCAGATGAATGGATAAGAAAGCTGTGGTACATATACACAATGGAGTATTACTCAGCCATTAAAAAGAATTCATTTGAATCAGTTCTAATGAGGTGGATGAAACTGGAGCCTATTATACAGAGTGAAGTAAGCCAGAAGGAAAAACACCAATACAGTATACTAATGCATATATTGGAATTTAGAAAGATGATAACAATAACCCTGTGTACGAGACAGCAAAAGAGACACTGATGTATGGAAGTCTTATGGACTCTGTGGGAGAGGGAGAGGGTGGGAAGATTTGGGAGAATGGCATTAGAATCATGTAAATATCATGTATGTAAATGCAGATGCCAGTCCAGGTTCAAGTTGCGCGATACTGGAGTGCTTGGCCGTCTAGTGCACTGGGAAGAACCCAGAGGGAATGGTATGGGGAGGGAGGGAGGGAGGAGGGTTTCCAGGATGGGGAGCACATGTATATCCTTGGATGGATTCATTTGGATATTGGCAATACTAATACAATTATGTAAAGTTTAAAAATAAAATAAAATTAAAAAATAAAAAAAATAAAAAGAAGTGATGGTTAGAATGTCTATCTATGGCTGGAGAAAACTTAAGAAAATGAGTACTGCCTTTAGGTCCCTTGGTCTGTCTCTAATAGTTGACAAACAGCGCCAACTCTGTGAAATGGTCAGATTTAACATTCACAAATTATCATCCTATTATCCTCAATTTGCTTGATGTGCTAACATGTCTCCCAGTATTTTCTTGATCAATTCATCTGTCAATGGACACTTGGGTTGTTTCCATACTTTGGCTATTGTGAATAGCTATTATGAATATGAGAGTACAAATACCTCCCTGAGATAATGATTAGTTTCCTTTGGATACATACCCAGACGTGGAATTGCTGGATCAGATGGTAGTACTGTTCTTAATCTTTTGAGCAATCTCCTGCTGTTTTCCATTGTGGCCACAACAATTTATACTTCCACCAATCTTACACAAGGGCTCTCTTTTCTCCACCTCCTCACCAACATTTGTTATCTGTAGTCTTTTTTATAACAGACATCCTAATTATGAAGTGATGTCTCATTGTGGTTTTGATTTGCATTTTCCTGATGATTAGTAAGGGAGAAGGCAATGGCAACCCACTCCAGTACTCTTGCCTGGAAAATCCCATGGATGGAGAAGCCTGATGATTAGTAAATTTGAGCACTCTTTCATGTACCTATTAGACATTTGTATGTTTTCTTTGGTAAAATATTTAAGGTCTTTTGCCATTATTTAATAGAACAATTTGGGTTTGGGGATTTTTGTATTGTTATTGTTGGGTTTTTTTTTTTTTTGCCTATTGAGATGTATGATTTTCTTATATATTTTGGATATTAACATTTACTGAATATGACTTGCAAATATTTTCTCCCATTCCATAGATTGTCTTTCATTTTATTGATCTTTTTTCTATGCCAACACATTAATTTAAGGTAATCCCACTTGCTTATTTTTTTGTTTTTATTGCCTTTATTTTTGGTGTCAAATCTACAGAATAATTGCCAAGACCAACATCAAGGAGCTTACCTTTTATTTATTTTTGTTTTTTTCTATGAGTTTTATAGTTTTGGGTCTTACATTCAAGTCTTTAATACATTTTGAGTGGATTTCTGTGTATGGTTAAGACAAAGTGTATAATTTTAACTTGAGAATTTAAACAATTAGATTCCAAATGTCTAAATTTAATAAATTAATGTTAATTCATAAGCTGGGTAACTATAAATACTCCTTACACATAAAACCATTCTCAGATCTGTAGAAGTTTACACAGAAAGAACACTTCAAAAATCTGCTTCAGAATTGCTCTCCCATCATAAAGACAAAATACATGATACAATCATTCTCAGACGTTTAAAAACAAGCACCACTGGGCATAATTCCTGAGAGATGCAGAATAAATGAACTGAATCCTACAGTACTCCAGCATACTGCCTGAAGGCAGTTTCCAGAAGAAATCCTGGTGGCTGAACTGTGTTGAGGATACAGATATTAGAGTTCTAGAAGATCAAAGCAGCTAGAATTTAAGGGGGAAGAATACAGGGGAGGAGGGAACTACACAAAGAAACAACAGTGAAGAATTTATGAAGGATACCCTTGAGGGTGGCTCTGTGGTAAAGATTCACCTGTCAATGAGGCGATGCAGGTGACACGGATTTGATCCCTGGGTTGGGAAGACCCCCTAGAAAAGGAAATGGCAACCCACTCCAGTATTCTTGCTTAGAGAATCCCATGGACAGAGGAGGCAGGTGGGCTACAGTCCATAGGATCACAAATAGTCAGACACAACTGAAAGACTGAGCATACACACACCCTTGAGTCATTTATTGAATACTAATGTGTGCATGTATAAAGAAGACTCCTACCATGAAAAAAAAAAGAACCACGGGGAAGCAGAACTCACACCAACTGGAAATATTTTTTCTTCCTACTGAGTGTTAGTGAAGATGCAGAGAAAAGGGAATACTGGTACACTGTTGGTGGGAATGTATTTTGGTGACGCCACTCTGGAAGCAGTATGAAGTTTCTTAAAAAAGTTCAAATAAAACTACCATACAATCAAGAAATTCTACTCCTGGATATTTATCTGAAGTAAGCAAAACATTAGCTCAAAAAGATATATGCACCCCTGTGTTCAATATGGGTTTCCCTGGTGGCTCAAAGGGTAAAAAAATCCATCTGCAATGCAGGAGAGCTGGGTTTGATCCCTGGGTCAGGAAGATCTCTTGGACAAGGGAATGCCTATCCACTCCAGTATTCTTGCTTGGAGAATTCCATGGACAGAGCCTGGAAGGCTACAGTCTGTGGGGTTGCAAAGAGTCAGACATGACTGAGCAACTAATGCTTTCACTTTCACTTCACATGTTCACTGTAACATTATTTGCAATATCCAAAAATGTAGAAGCAAATTATGTGTACACTGATGTATGAGTGGATAAAAACATCATATTACATATATATATATATATATATATATATATATATATTCAGCCTTAAAATAGTACATTTTGCCATTTGTGACAATATAGATGAATCTTGGTGTCTCTATGCTAAGTGAAATAAATTAGACAAAAACATGATACTGTATGATCTCACATGGGCTTCCTAGGGGGCTGTTGCTGCTTCTGCTGCTAAGTCGCTTCAGTCGTGTCCGACTATGTGCGACCCCATAGATGGCAGCCCACCAGGCTCCCCCGTCCCTGGGATTCTCAAGGCAAGAACACTGGAGTGGGTTCCTAGGTGGCACTAGTAGTAAACAATCTGCTTGCCAGTGCAGGAGATGCAAGAGATGTGGGTTTGGTCCCTAGGTCAGGAAGATCGCCTGTAGTAGGAAATGGCAACTTGTTCCAAAATTCTTGCCTGGAAAATCCCATGGACAGAGGAGCCTTATGGGCTATAATCCATTGGGCTGCAAAGAGTCAGACACAACTGTGAAATCTTAAAAGACAATCCAAGCTAACTTATAAGTACAGACAACAAATTAGTGGTGTGTGTGTGTGTGTGTGTGTGTGTGTGGTGGGGCATGGAAAGCGTAAAAGTGATCAAATGGTTATAAATCAAAAAAGTCATGGGAATGGTTTACCACCACCGCACCCCCGCCAAAAAAATCAGAGCAGCAAATCTAGTGTCAGAGTCTGTGCAAACTAGAAGACAATGAATAAATCCATAAAGTACTTGGAAAAAAATATATATATATATATCAACTGAAAATTTTATCCCTTCCAGGATTATCTTATAAAGATGAAAGCAAAATTAAACTTTTACATACCAAGAATACCATAGAGAGAATAGAAAAAGCTTAAAATTTTGAGGGAGTTCTTCAGAAAAAGGAAAATAATATCAGAGAGAAATCTGTGTTGAATCTACATAGAAGAATAAATAGTCATAGAGATGGAAAACATATGAGTAATTTTTTAATTTCTCATTTTCAATCTATTTAGAAATAGTTTACTATTTAAATACATGACTTGGCTTCCCAGACAGTAAGGCATCAGCCTGCAATGCAGGAGACCTAGGTTTGATCCCTGTGTCAGGAAGATCGCCTGGAGAAGGAAATGGCAACCCACTCCAGTGTTCTTGCCTGGAGAATCCCAGGGACGGGGGAGCCTGGTGGGCTGCCGTCTATGGGGTCGCACAGAGTCCGACACAACTGAAGCGACTTAGCAGCAGCAGCAGCATAGGGCTACAGCCCAGGAGGTCACAAAGAGTCAGACACAATTGAGCGACTAACACTTTCAATTTCTAAATAAATAATAACAATGTATAGAGGAGTTTAAAACACATAAAATTTAATTATATAACTTGAATTTTTAATTATGTAATATAATTATATTCTTCATGGAACAAATGAAGGGAATGAGGAAATTATAGTACTTTTATGTCCTTATTACCACATATAAAGCAGTAAAATGTTATCTGGAGATAGATAATAAGTTAAAGATATATATTGTAATTTTGAAGTCAATCATCAAAAATATTAATACCACAAATAAGTATGGTTAATGGGCCATTAGAAGATATAAATTAAATCATAACAATGATTCAATTAATCTGAAAGATGTAGAAAACATGAAAAAATATTAAGACATAGGACAAATAGAAAATAGTAACAAGATGTCTATATTTGGAGAAACTATCAGCAAGAACCATATAAATATTCTCAACATGAAACCTGCTTTGAAAAAAAAAAAAAGAAACCTGCTTTGGCTCAGTTGTTCTGGCCCAAATCATGAAATACAGAGTAATCAGGGTATTGATGAATGGGACAGTGGCTCAATTTGTTCACAAAAGATGTTTTATAGAGTTGTTTTTGGTTCCCATCATATTAAAACTTTTTATCAATGGTTTGAATGAAGACATAACCAATTAAAAAAATTCATGATGACACAATGTCAAGCTGCTTAGCTAATACCAAACATATGATAGCATGTGCCAAGCATATGATAGAATCAAGATGAAAAATAACATATAGAAACAGTGGACATAAACCAAAGTAAAATATAAAAATGGAAATGAAATATTGAAATAGGTACAAAACAGCTAAAAATGCTTTTCAGAATATCATTGAAGAGCTTGGGATCTTCATTGAAAAAATTAATACATGGCAGAAAATGAAGAGGAACTAAAAAGCCTCTTGATGAAAGTGAAAGTGGAGAGTGAAAAAGTTGGCTTAAAGCTCAACATTCAGAAAATGAAGATCATGGCATCCGGTCCCATCACTTCATGGGAAATAGATGGGGAAACAGTGGAAACAGTGTCAGACTTTATTTTTTGGGGCTCCAAAATCATTGCAGATGGTGACTGCAGCCATGAAATTAAAAGACTGCAGCCATGAAATTAAAATTAAATTGGAAGGAAAGTTATGACCAACCTAGATAGCATATTCAAAAGCAGAGACATCACTTTGCCAACAAAGGTTCGTCTAGTCAAGGCTTTGGTTTTTCCTGTGGTCATGTATGGATGTGAGAGTTGGACTGTGAAGAAGGCTGAGCACCAAAGAATTGATGCTTTTGAACTGTGGTGTTGAAGAAGACTCTTGAGAGTCCCTTGGACTGCAAGGAGATCCAACCAGTCCATTCTGAAGGA
This sequence comes from Bos taurus, assembly GCF_002263795.3. Taxonomy (NCBI): domain Eukaryota; kingdom Metazoa; phylum Chordata; class Mammalia; order Artiodactyla; family Bovidae; genus Bos; species Bos taurus. The sequence continues at coordinate 49,154,093 of NC_037328.1, forward strand.
GATCAGCCCTGGGATTTCTTTGGAGGGAATGATGCTGAGAAACTCCAGTACTTTGGCCACCTCATGCGAAGAGCTGACGCATTGGAAAAGACTCTGATGCTGGGAGGGATTGGGGGTAGGAGGAGAAGGGGACGACAGAGGATGAGATGGCTGGATGGCATCACTGACTCGATGGACGTGAGTCTGGGTGAACTCCAGGAGTTGGTGATGGACAGGGAGGCCTGGCGTGCTGCGATTCGTGGGGTCGTAAAGAGTCGGACACGACTGAGCGACTGAATTGAACTGAACTGAAATGAAATGTATCATGGTGAAAATGAAAGTTAGTCACTCAGTTGTGTCTGACTCTTTATGACTCTTTGTGACTCTTTGTGACCCCATGGACTGTCTGGAACTAAATATTGGAATAGGATAAAATTTTAGTGGAAATTATGACACATGAGTAAAGTCTGTAGCTTTGTTAATAATGTCATATGCATGTTTCTTTCTTAGATTTGATAAATGTACTATGGTTATATAAGATGTCAGCATTAGAAAAAGCGTAGTGTGGGGCATATGAGAGCTCTGAACAATAACTCTTCTGTAGATATAAAATTATTTCAGGATATAAAGTTAATAAAATTAATAAGTTTCAATAAAATACAGTGGCATGTAAAAATTTAGGAGAATAGTTATTTCACAGTACAGAAGTAAATTCTCCTTGGTAAAGGAGCAAGTAAATGGAGGAACTGATAAAGATAATTGAGCACTACCTATGTATCAGGGCTTTACATGGATTATTGCATTTTATTTTCATAATAACCATTATAGTTGACATATTCCTCTCATCATTTTATAGATGAGATTAAGTCAATTGCTCAAAGCCAGCAAGTTGCAAATCTGGGATATAAGACTAAGATTGTATGACTATAAAGACCAAGAGTTTTCCACAATGCCATAGTAGCCTCTAGTGCTGCAAATTAACTGTCTTATGCATTATCCTTAAGTTTTATTTTCATTTTATGTTAAGTTTAAGATGGATGTTAAAATGTGGAATGTCTTTGGAGAATACCTAGAATTATAAGGGCGTCAAGAAACAATGAGGTTACAGTTCAGCTCAGTTCAGTTGCTCAGTTGCGTCCGACTCTTTGTGACTTCATGGACTGCAGCATGTCAGGCTTTCCTATTCATCACCAACTCCTGCAGCTTACTCAAACTCATGTCCATCAAATCAGTGATGCCATCCAACCACCTCATCCTCTGTTGCACCCTTCTGCTCCCGCCTTCTATCTTTCCCAGAATCGAGATCTTTTCCAATGAGTCAGTTCTTTGCATCAGGTGGTCAAAGTATTGGAGTTTTAGCTTCCACATCAGTCCTTACAATAAATATTCAGGATTGATTTCCTTTAGGATTGACTGGTTTGATCTTCTTGCAGTCCAAGGGACTCTCAAGAGTCTTCTCTAGAACCACAGTTCAAAAGCATCAATTCTTTGGCACTCAGGTTTCTTTATAGTCCAACTCTCACATCCATACATGACTACTGGAAAAACCATAACTTTGATTAGACGGACCTTTGTTGGCAAAGTGATGTCTCTACTCTATAATATGCTGTCTAGGTTGGTCATAGCTTTTCTTCCAAGGAGCAAGTGTCTTTTAATTTCATGGCTGCAGTCACCATCTGCAGTGATTTTGGAGCTCAAAATATAAAGGCTGTCACTGTTTGCATTGTTTCCCCACTTAACCAAAATAAAAGAAGAAATAGTAGATATATGAGTACATGATAACTATTATCAATAAACAAGATTTTTGTTTCCTCAGAAGGGAGCCAAAATACATTTATGACAGGGGTACATATTTCATCTTAAGGGAAAATATACTTCAGCAGTAGTTGTCTAATAATAAAATGATTTGTCTTTTGAAATCTTGCTAATGGTATTAAGTTCAGGCAAGATGTCTTCTCCAGGGGAAGTCTATCATTTTAAGAAATAATTCACGCAAAGACATACTGGTAAGAAATGCCCTGAATATGTAGGAACTAGAAAATACTAATGGATACATATTCTGGTACCAAGAGGAATTGCTCAGGGATTTTGCTATCACACTGAAAGACTGAGAAATACATTGGTATTCTAACTAAATCCTAATATTATGACTTGGAATACTATTATAGATGCACTAAGTAGTCACTTGAAGTTATTCTAGACAATCAAATTAGGTGATATTTTGTAAAATTGAAAGTAAAGTCTCAGTTCAGTTCAGTCAGTTCAGTCGCTCATTCATGTCCGACTCTTTGCCACCCCATGAATTGCAGCACTCCAGGCCTCCCTGTCCATCACCAACTCCCGGAGTTCACTCAGATTCACATCCATCAAGTTGGTGATGCCATCCAGCCATCTCATCCTCCGTCGTCCCCTTCTCCTCCTGCCCCCAATCCCTCCCTGAATCAGAGTCTTTTCCAATGAGTCAACTCTTCGCATGAGGTGGCCAAAGTATAGGAGTTTCAGCTTTAGCATCATTCCTTCCAAAGAACAGCCAGGACTGATCTCCTTCAGAATGGACTGGTTGGATCTCCTTGCAGTCCAAGGGACTCTCAAGAGTCTTCTCCAACACCACAGTTCAAAAGCATCAATTCTTCGGTGCTCAGGCTTCTTCACAGTCCAACTCTCACATCCATACATGACCACAGGAAAAACCATAGCCTTGACTAGATGAACCTTTGTTGGCAAAGTAATGTCTCTGCTTTTGAATATGCTATCTAGGTTGGTCATAACTTTCCTTCCAAGGAGTAAGCATCTTTTGATTTCATGGCTGCAGTCACCATCTGCAGTGATTTTGGAAAATTAAAATTAGCTAAGCTTTTTTATATGCCAAATACTGTGCTGTATATATTTTATATAATTTATAATTTCTATTTAAAAGAATAAAAACCAAATCCCAAATTTGCAAAAACCACATTGACTTTCTGAAACAATTTTGCCTCACAATGATATTTCAATTCTGTTTCACTTCTGGCACAGAGTCATACTATGCTTCATTGGTTGAGCCAAACTGGGGACAAAATACAAATATTTTCCTAGGAAATCTGGCAAAACCACAGGGACACATATTATTTAGTTCTTTTAACACTGAGTTATTTTCTAAAACTCATTTCTTTAGCTTAAGACTGATCTCTGATACCATAGAGGCATGCAAGCCTCTAAGTCTTTATTGTAATCACCCCTTTAATATAAATGAAAGCTCTGAAGGCAAATTTTGATTAAGATGTCTAGATAGAAAGCTAATTTTGCTGGGGGCAGAACTGGGGAATAAAGTGGTAATCCAACAGGTAGGAAGGATGGACAAGAACAGAAGATGAGACCTACGGAGACAATGTAAGTTGCCTTAAATACTTGCCTTGAGTCTCCCTGTTCATTGTTTTCAATTGTCTGTATGACATCCAATAAAATTACATTCTTGTATTTTGAGTTTATACTCTTCTCAAGGAAAATATGAGTATTGTAGTTCCTAATTCTTCCCTTAGGATGAATTGGTGGTGGTGGTTTAGTCACTAAGTTGTGTCCAAATCTTGTGACCCCATGTACTATAGCCCCCAGGCTCCTCTGTCCATGGGACTTCCCAGCAAGAATACTGAAGTGGGTTGCCAGTTCCTCCTTCAAGGGATCTTCCTGATCCAGGGATCAATCTTGAATCTCTTGCATTGTAGGCAGATTCTTTAACCCTGAGCCACCAGGGAAGCCAGATATGTGATTATAAGGACACTCATATAACACACAGTGTTTCTAGAAAATTCCTTAAAATCTCTATTGTAATAGGTGATAGTCACATTTAGATAGATAAATCTGCCTGGAGAGATCTACCTATCTAGTGTGTCTGTACTAAGTCACTTCAGTTGTGTCTGACTGTTTGTGACCCCATGGATTGTACCCCACTAGGCTTCTCCACCCATGGAATTCCCCAGGCAAGATACTGGAGTATGTTGCCATTTCCTCCTCCAGGGAGAGACATAAGACAATAACTTTCTTGAAAATGCATCATTGATTTGTTCGTGCCCATGCTTTGGCCAACTGTGTGCCTGTTATTGTTGTACAAACCTGGGTGACACAGAGAACCTGAAATACGTACCGAGTGATCACAGAACACAATCTCTGGACAAATTGATCGTCTTTATTAAGTGACAGCTACAGCCTTTGTTCTCGTTCTTATTTTTGTCCTTATGGAAAAGCTCATTTCCATTCTGTATGATATAATTCTGTGGGGTTTTTGTTGTTATTGTTGCTGTTCTGAATCTTAATTTTCACCCCTAGGAAAGATGTCTAGAAAAAAACCATTGTTTTAGGTTTATACTTAATAATAGTCTCCATAAAATTTAAACAAATTTTAATCTTGGACTCTATATCTTTTATTCAACAGAAAAAAAAAAAAAAACTCCTTTCAGAGTTTTTGATTCTTAAACATAAATAAAAAGCAAAAACAAATGTACCCTATCCTGATCAAGGTATAAAACACACACAGTTTTAGGGCCATATATACCCATCTTAGCTTGTCTTATGTAAGCAGGAACTTTTAAAAGTATGTCTTATTTCAAATGCACATATTTATGTAAAAATAAATCAACATATAATAAAAATGTAAATTTCTACATAAAGGCTTAAAAGCATACATAAAATCACCCTCACCATCGAAACAGTTTCCTCAGTACTATTCCCTGGAGATGTTCCCATCAGAGAAGTTTAGTATATCATCCTAAGAAAAAGTATGCATATATACCAGCATATGAAAGCATACTACTAGATACGCTACTTTGCCTCGATTTTTAACTTAATAAAAAAGATCATGTTAAATCATAAAAATACTCACAACACTATAAAGTGAGTATTCTTACCCAGTTAACTTGAGGAATGAGGAAACTGAAATATTTGACACTGAGATGTTAATTAACTCATCCAAGTTCCCATAGCTAGTAAGTGGCAGAACCAGGTTTCAAGAACTACCATTCTTAACTCCAGAGTTTATGCTTTTAGCTCTTCATTATAATGTCTTAGGGATCTTTCTGCATCCAAAAAAAATGTATATTTACAAAATTGTTTTGAAACTTAATGTGGTTCCAGAGATTTTTTTTTAATTTTATTTTATTTTTAAACTTTACATAATTGTATTAGTTTTGCCAAATATCAAAATGAATCCACCACAGGTATACATGTGTTCCCCATCCTAAACCCTCCTCCCTCCTCCCTCCCCATACCATCCCTCTGGGTCGTCCCAGTGCACTAGCCCCAAGCATCCAGTATCATGCATCAAACCTGGACTGGCATCTCGTTTCATACATGCTATTTTACATGTTTCAATGCCATTCTCCCAAATCTTCCCACCCTCTCCCTCTCCCACAGAGTCCATAAGACTGTTCTATACATCAGTGTCTCTTTTTTTTTAATAAATGATCTTTTTCATAAATTACTGAATGAGTGTTTAGCACTGTTGCCAACATCCCCAAGGTAGAGCTGTAGAAATGAGATACCAGTCTAAAAGTTTACCGTTAGCCTTCTTACCTTAAACTTAGCTAACTCTTTAAATTTAGCTTAAAAAAAATCTAACTTTGTTAAGTTTAACTTTTAATTCAGTTAAATTGTTGAGGTAGGCTCTCTTCATATATTTTGTTAAAATAACTAAGCTGGACAAAATTTGTAAAATAGCAGCATGATCTGCCTTAAATCTCTCAAGGTATACACTTGGAATAGTAGATCAGAGTGTCCATACTGTTGGCTGGTGTCTTTTTCCTGGTATTATTGTGGCTATTGCTGTCACCTTTCCCAGCCAATATGAAAAGGCTATTTCATATCAATCCCCTTGGCAGACAAGTCTCTGCCTCTAGTTGAGATCTTCGGACTAAAATCCTTTCTGGGTAGTGAGAAACTGTGGTTAAAGATATCTTGGGCATCAGGATTTTTCTCTACTTGAAGGCTTTAAAAAGACAATATATATTGTGCATGGTTATTTTATATATTCTATCAAACACTTTCAAAAATATGTCCCCAATTACCTCTTTCAAACCTGAAGATATTTACCTTACCAATTATCTTTGTTCAGATAATAAAATAGAATTCATATTCTTTTTCATTGCAAAAATGAAAGTAGCCATAAGTTACATTACAATTTACTATGATAAAGAAAATAAGACATTATGCAAAATATCATGGGTATAAGAATACAGATTGCTGAGGTTAACACAGTTCTCACAAAGCCAAACAGATTCCCTAGGCAGTCCTCTTATATGGAGAGGTCTGTAAGTATCTAATAAAGCTGCTGAGGAGACAGAGCATTTTGCCAATTATCTCTTATCATGTTTCATTTAATTACTACAAGACTTAATAAAGGAATGCAAGTTATTCTTCACATTGAAGTTTAAAAACAGTAATTGTACTTTGTAGTAAAACCCCTGATAAATTGACTATTAAAAGTACTACCATTTTTCTGCATTCTCCAATGTTTCTTTCTCTGCACATATATTATTTTTCTAATTGGAAACATGCACCCACCTCACAAATTTTTTAAATTGTTTTTTAATATGGTATGTCTCATGGTTAACAAATAGTTCTTAGAACGTGTATTTTTGCCAAGTAAACTCTCATGGAATCTCTAATAAGTGCAAGTATATTTTGATTTTGATATTAAATTTAGTACATATACTCCATAAGTATATTTCAAAGCTAGAGAAAAAATAATTTGGGTTTTATTTTTCAAATGGTCAGATAATAGACGCTATTACTCTGGAAAAATTCTTCTGTTTCTACTATAGCTCTATGTAAACCTGCCCCTTTATGGCAGATAAGTAATATATGAGAAAAAAAAGTACTGTTTAAAAAATTTCTTACAAGTAAAGAAAACTTTTTATCCAGTTCTTATATGTGTTCTTGAACTTTCTAAATGCTGTACATGTTTGTGTAAAATTTAAGATAACATACAAAGTATATATTAAAGGTATATTTTCTCTTCCAAAAGGCTTTATTTATAAAAGGGGGATATAAGACTTTCAAAGAAATTACATTTTTACCAAAAAGCTTGATCTTTTATGACATGTCATCTAACTTTGATAGTGAGTATAATTTACCAAATTGGTTTGAAGGCATTTCAATAACTACAGGAACCATGGTCTGCATTACTGATAGATTTATCCAAGTACTTGATAGTCCATTAGGAGAATAATTCATCTGAGAGCAAGCAGACAAAAATCCAGACAGTGCTTCAAACACACAAACAATTTGAGAAGTAACCAGACAGCAATTACCTAGTTAGGGTCTGCTTTTGACCATTGTAAGTAATGCCTCAGGTTGCCACTTGTAACAAGATTATATTTGCTACTTTAAAACTTGCTATTTTCTTTTAACTAGATGAATGTCACACATCCTGTAATTAGAAGGCAGCTAAAGAATATCCAATCCAGTGAAAAGGGTATGGAGGAGGAGAGGAAGAGCTATAATACAAACAGAAACATTGGAACGAATGAATCAAGGTTGCTTATAAAGTCTTAGGTACTATCATTAATGTATCTTAAATTACAGTGTCCTAAAATCTCTGTGCCTTATTTTTTCCCTACTCTCTATCCTGTAATTCCCCTGGTAATTTCATGCAGACACTCAAACTTCCATTTTTATTTTATTTTTTTTTCCATTTTTAAATATTTTATCATAACAACTCCATGCTCAGGGTGGTCCTACAAATATACTTAGGCATATTTGTGACTTGTTTTAAGTGCTAAAATATTTATTCAGGCTCAATGGTGACCAAACCCTGAAGAAATAATATGAATAAATTCAAATTCTATTTTTAGCTTTGGTATTACTATTTTCAAAATAATTTATAATTACCTATTTTTAATCTTATTGATCTAATTAACGTTCTTGATTTTCATATTAATAATTTGGGTTTCAGTCTTGAAATTAAAAGATGCTTGCTCCTTGGAAGAAAAGCTATGACAAACCTAGACAGTATAATGAAAAGCAGATACCACTTTGCCAACAAAGGTCCATATAGTCAAAGCTATGGTTTTTCCAGTAGTCATGTATGGGTGTAAAAGTTGGTTCATAAAGAAGTCTGAGCATCAAAGAACTGATGCTTTTGCACAGTGGTGTTGGAGAACACTCTTGAGAGTCCCTCAGGTAGCGAGGAGATCAAACCAGTTGATCCTGATTGAGATCAATCCTCAATATTCATTGGAAGGACTGATGCCGAAGTTGAAGCTCCAGTACTTGGCCACCTGATGTGAAGAGCCCACTCATTGGAAAGGACCCTGATGCTGGGAAAGACTGAGGGGAGAAGGAGAAGGAGACGACAGAGGATGAGATGATTGGACGGCATCATCAACTCAGTTGACATGAGTTTGAGCAAACTCTGGGAAATAGTGAAAGACATGGAAGCCTGGCATGCTGCAGCCAATGGGGCAGCAAAGAGTTGGACATGACTCAGCAACTGAACAATAGCAATAGCTCTACATCTTGTAAACTTCAGACTATAGGCATTTACAGACTCACTTCCCACAATTCCTCCTCAAGTAATCACAAATGGCTAAACTATTTACTATTGACAGAACCCTGGGCTGCTGTGTTATACAATTCTAGTGGGTATATTCATATAAACTATGTTAGCAATATCCCTGGAGCTTTTCAAGACACAGTCATTCATGTGAACTACAATGAGAGCCTGCCTTCCAGAATTATGCACTGCCCTAGACTCGATGGACGTGAGTCTGAGTGAACTCCGGGAGTTGGTGATGGACAGGGAGGCCTGGCGTGCTGCGATTCATGGGGTCGCAAAGAGTCGGACACGACTGAGAGACTGATCTAATCTTATCTGATCTGAGTATGGTTAGACCCATCACACCCTTTTACTTATCTGATCTTTGCTTCTGTATATGTTCTATGTCAGGACCTTCACCACCAGCCTCCGGACTACCTAAATGAGGTTAAATTCTCTTTATATTTCAAATTCATAATTTAAAGTTTACCATGTCTATGAGTCCACCTAGTGAAGTTTTGTTCTCAAAAGAGTTCAGCACTCACTCTGTTGCTTCATGAGTGTGGTGAGTGTGTGTGAGTTTGCCTTTCCTGCTTGAGAATGAGATGTTTAAGGAAAAGAATCATGACTTGCTAATCTTTGAGTAAGTACATCATAGTACTTGCTTCATGGTTGGGTTAGAAATCATTTGCCAAATTTATTTCAATAAAATAAGAATTCTTACATAACTCAGGAATGTATTTCAAAACATCTTATTAGCCTTTAGGGAAAAAATCCTCTAAACCACTTACCTAAAGTTTCATTCTTAAAAATAATCCTGATTTTGGAAACAGTCAAATTCTGTTTCATATATTTTATTGACATATACTCCTTATACAATACAAAATACAGAATTATCAGACTCATAAAGTTCCCCTGGAACAATGCCTTCCTATTTCCCTGTTTGGTTATTCCTTCAATGGTCATAAGAATTCTAAACTTAACCCACAAACTTAAATAACTCTATTTTCAGTAACCCTTCTAAAGCCTAAGCTTGCTCTTTGTAATACAAATGAAAACTTACACACCAGAAATTCAGAACACTGTCTTGAAAACAAAAAAGAGTTGTCTTCCATAAATGTAGGCATCAATCCCTGTTTTAAACAATTCTCTATGATCAACTGTAAGGTATGTGGGTAACAATTTCTTACTGAATGTAGGAATTTCACCAGATGAAAGCAAACATACCAGGTAACTGGCCATATTTAAAATGAATCATGCACATAAGTGCATGCTCAGTCACATTTGACTCTTTGCAACCCTATAACTGTAGCCCACATGTTTCCTCTGTCCATGGGATTTTCAAAGCAAGAATACTAGAGTGGGCTGTCATTTCTTCCTCCGGGCATCTTCCCAACCCAGGGATCAAACCTGTGTATCATGCATCTCCATCATTGTCTGGTGGATTCTTTACCACTGAGCCACCTGAGAAGCCCCAACCACATGCTATATAAGGCTTGGGTGCATGTTAAGTTGCTTCAGTCATATCTGACTCTTTGTGAACTTCAGACTATAGCCCACCAGGCTCCTTTGTCCATGAGGTTCTCCAGGCAAGAATATTGGAGTTGGTTGTCATTTCCTACTCTAGGGGATCTTTCAATGCAGGGATTGAACCAGCAACTCTTATTTCTCCTACATTGTCAGGCAGATTCTTTACCACTAGCGCCAACTAGGAAGCCCATATAAAGCTTAACGTGATTCTAAGAAAAAAATATGACAATACAAATAGTTAACTGATCTTTATTAGGCATTTCAGAAGATTTTAGAAGGTCTTATGAGTACCCTTTAGTTATCCAGCTCTATAAAGGTGCTACATGGAAGAATACACACAATAAAGAGAAAGACAGTTCTGAGACTTAGATCATTTTGATCTGACAGGTATTACTGAGAACTAATTATATTCCAGGTTCCATTACATAGCCATAGTTAAACATAAACAGACAAAACTTCTTCCTTCATACTATTGTACTTCCTTACAGTATAATAGGATGGGAGATTAGCTCTGGAAAGGTAGACTGGAGCTTGATTATAAGATAGACTTTATGTTACGTGTCATTGTGCTTCTTCTAAGCTAACCAGTCTCATCTTTTTAAGAGACCTTGGCATTTATCTTATTCTAAGGAAATGGCAACCCACTCCAGTGTTCTTGCCTGGAGAATCCCAGGAACAGGGGAGCCTGGTCAGCTGCCGTCTATGGGGTCGCACAGAGTCGGACACGACTGAAGCAAATTAGCAGCAGCAGCAGCAGCAGCAAGGGGCTGTTAACCGGGAATAGATAAGGGGCCTATGCTTCCTGGCACATCAGCACTACATCTGACTGTGCAGCTCCAATTGCAGGCTTAGTTTGTGCCTCTTATGTGACACATTGTGATGGACATGCCAACAGACCCCGATGGACTGTGTATACTTTGAAAGCCAATTTCAACATTTAGAGGCTGATTTGGCAGAAGACCCTTCCCTAAAGACCCTTTCTAACATCTGAACATGTGGTTTCTCCTATGTCTGCACCTTTCACATTATAAACACAAGCTTTCTGTCAAATACTGGTGTTAAATAATCAGCATCCTTCTCTAGCCAACATTTACTTGTACAGCAGAGCATGCCAATGAATCCCCTAATACTGATTACCAGCCAAACTATTTCCAAAGAAAACAGGAATGTTAACCCTTAGATATCATTAATTGTCTCTTGTATTAAATAAATCTAAAGAGGATGGAAGAAACAGGTTTTCTTGGAATTCAAATCTGAATCTTTAAATCTAAAGTCATCATCGTGAAGGTATAAAAGCCACGGGTTATAATTTCACTTTTAAAAAATCGAATAACTTTCTTAACAACAACCATAATGAAACGGCTTCAGGGTCTATTTCTGTGTATGTAAAACCAAACAGAAGAAATAATTTGTTTGTAAGAAAGTGAGTTAAATCAATTTGTTTCTAATGATACTTTAAGATTAATTGATGTAAGACACAGTAAACCAAAGGGATGACAAATCACCAAAGACCTGGATACTATACCAGACGTTTACATGACTACTTAAACTGGCTGTGTCTCAGCATCTCTTGTTGCCCACTTTGGAAACATAGTTAGGATGAGATACAATTATCTTGATGTCACTAGAGATTTTAATCTTTTAGAGAAATATTGTCAACTAGAAATATAATGCAAGCCACAACTTGCATTTTAAATGTTATATAGTCAACAATAGAAAGTAACAAGTGAATTAATTTAAAAATGTGTTTTATTTGAACCAATTTACCCAAAATATTATCATTTCAATAACTGTTCATTGTAAAAATATTCATTAATGATGTGTATTTTGATACTGCCTTTTCAAATTCTAATGTCAAATTTATATTAACAATGCATCTAAATTCAGACTAGCTCAATAGCTATATGTGAGTTCCATATTGAACAGCACAGTCATATGGGCTGACCCTGTATCAGTGTCACTGGTTGTTACTATGTACTGGACAAGTTTGTGTATATATCAGGGCCTCAAAATAGTACATTATTGTTATGAGGGATGTTGGTAAATTAATGTATAATTTAAAAGTTGTGTTTTTTAGTTGCTAAGTTGTGTCTGACACTTTTACCACCCCATGGACTGTAGACTTGCCTTGGATTTCCCAGGCAAGAATACAGGAGTGGGTTGCCATTTCCTTCTTTGGGGATATTCTTGACCCAGAGATCAAACCCACATCTCCTGCTTGGCAGGTAGATTCTTTACCACTGAGCCACCTGGGAAGCCCTAATAATTTAGAAGTATGTCATGATAATTTACCATATCATCCCACAATGTTTGAAAGTTGCTTCACATTCTGAGAGCAAGTAATTGACTCCCTACTTACTGGTTAAGGAAGTCTAATGTTTACTAATGTTGAGTTATTTAGGAAAAAAAGATATTTTAAAGCATCAAAACTTCTCAATTTCCCTTTCTCTCTTATGTAACTTAGAAACAGCTGAGGCAACATATGTCAGAGATTTAGAATGTCAGTTGTCATTAAGAACTAAAACTGAAGTAATATAATAAAGGACTAGTCAACATTTTCAGAATTATTGCTACTTAAGGCAGATGCCTCTAGTTTTGTGACCCCTCCCCTGCTAAAATTTAAGATGTATCTTTTCTAAAACCCTTTCCTCTGGAAAAATTCTCTTTGCTTTCTTTCACATGCAACCAACCCATTGCTCAGCCACATCATCCCATGGCTCTAAATGATTAATCATAAGCAGTTTCCCAAGCTCTTGCTCATGCTTGCTCATGCTAGAGTTTCAGTTTCCTACAAATTTCTTCTTGAGAAGTATTTTTTTTCCCCCAAGTCACGGGATATGCCTTACTGGGGATAAAAACAGCATGCAGCCTTTGTCATGCCCTTCCACAAGACCAGCTTCCCTCTTGGGTTCCTTGCTTTTCTCAATAGACTATTTGAAGGTGACCTGTCCCTTCTGTGAGCCTGTCTATAGGATACATTTAACAGTTTAATGTAAAAACATATTTAGCAGTATAATTGCTATATCCTCAAACTGTTAACTAGGCAAAGAAGTCCTCTTCCATGACGTGTCCTGGTAACATATGTTGCCAAAACTACTTTCTAACAGTTTAGAGAAAATAATCCTTTCCCTGGTGATGTTATCCTTTTAACTGAGCCCTAAGGTGATGCTGAATATGCCTAGTGTCTAATACAGTTGCGATAAAAATGGCCACTTTAACATCTGCTCACAGCTTCTCTATAGTGCTGGCATGGATCAGTACTTCTCTATAGCACCAGGTTTAAACCAGTTATTGGGCTTCAATGGTGGCTCAGATGGTAAAGAATCCGCCTGCAATGTGGGAGACCTGGGTTTGATCCCTGGATTGGGAAGAACTCCTGGAGGAGGGCATGGCAACCTACTCCAGTATTCTTGCCTAGAGAAGCCCTATGGACAGCGGAGAATGGGGGTGCTGCAGTCCATGGGGTCACAAAAAGTTGGGCACTACTGAGCGACTAAGCACACAAACCAGTTATCAGAGACTAGACTGTATTCTGTTTCCCCATAACCCTAGCCTTCATCCTTTGATGCCCTGCTTGCTGTATCAGTGCAACAGGAGAGCAAAACTTAGAGTAGAAGCAATATGCTGAGTGAAAATTCTTTTATATTTTGTAATTCCATTTTAATATTCTCCAGTACAGTATACTAATGCATATATATGGAATTTAGAAAGATGGTAATGATAACCCTGTATGCGAGACAGCAAAAGAGACAGATATACAGAATAGTCTTTTGGACTCTGTGGGAGAGGGAGGGGCAGATGATTTGGGAGAATGGCATTGAAACATGTATAATATCATATAAGAAACTAATCACCAGTCCAGGTTCAATGCAGGATACAGGAAGCTTGGGGCTGGTGCACTGGGATGACCCAGAGGGATGGTATGGGGAGGAAGGTGGGAGGGGGGTTCAGGACGGGGAACATGTGTACACCTGTGGTGGATTCATGTTGATGTATGGCAAAACCAATACAATATTGTAAAGTAAAAAAATAAAAAAATAAATCATATTCTATATATTATACAATATTTATTTAAAATTTGAGTATTTAAAGTATTATTTGTATAAGTGTACAGATTTGTTTTCATAAATAAAAAAAATCTTTATTGACTATGAAAATAGTCAAATTGCCAACATTTGTTGGATCAATGAAAAAGCAAGAGAGTTCAAGAAAAATATCTACTTCTGTTTTATTGACTATGACAAAGCCTTTGACTGTGTGGATCACAACAAACTGTGGAAAATTCTGAAAGAGATGGGAATACCAGACCATCTGACCTGCCTCTTAAGAAACTTCTACGCAGGTCAGGAAGCAACAGTTAGACTGGACATGGAACAACAGACTGGTTCCAAATAGGGAAAGGAGTATGTCAAGCCTGTATATTGTCACCATGCTTACTTAACCTTTATGCAGAGTACATCATGAGAAACACTGGGCTGAATGAAGCATAAGCTGGAATCAAGATTGCCAGGAGAAATATCAATAACCTCGGATATGCAGATGACCCCACCCTTATGGCAGAAAATGAAGAAGAACTAAAGAGCCTCTTGATGAAAGGGAAAGAGGAGAGTAAAACAGTTGGCTTAAAACTCAACATTCAGAAAACTAAAATCATGGCATCTGGTCCCATCACTTCATGGCAAATACATAGGGAAACAGTGGAAACAGCGACAGACTTTATTTTGGGGGGTTCCAAAATCACTGCAGATGGTGACTGCAACCATGAAATTAAAAGACACTTGCTCCTTGGAAAAGAAATTATGACCAAACTAGACAGCATATTAAAAAGCAGAGACATTACTTTGTCAACAAAGGTCCATCTATTCAAAGCTATGTTTTTCCAGTAGTTTGTACAGATGTGGGAGTTGATCTATAAGGAAAGTTGAGTGCCAAAGAATTGATGCTTTAATTGATACTTTTGAAATGTGGTGTTGGAGAAGACTCTTGAGAGTCCCTTGGACTGCAAGGAGACCCAGCCAGTCCATCCTAAAGGAAATCTGTTCTGAATATTCATTGGAAGGACTGATGTTGAAGCTGAAACTCCAATACTTTGGCCACTTGATGCAAAGAACTGACTCATTTAAAAAGACCCTGATGCTGGGAAAGATTGCAGGCGGGAGGATAAAGGGATGACAGAGGGTGAGATGGTTGGATGGCATCACAGACTCAATGGACATGAATTTGAGTAAGCTCTGGGAGTTGGTGATGGACAGGGGAGCCTGGCATGCTGCAGTCCATGGGGTTGCAGTTGGACATGACTGAGTGACTGAACTGAACTGATAAAAGTAATATTCATTGTAAAAAAATAAATCAAACTATAAATATTTCTATAAAATTTCTTATAAACTCTACAGTAAAATTTTCTAGAGTGGTTTGTTTTAATTCCTTTATCCTTTGTGCATTCTCTTTCTCATTAAGATTATATGATGTATGTATAACAAATTTTTCATTTATATATATAGTGATTATACAGTGGAGGTAACAAATAGATTCAAGGGATTAGATCTGGTAAACCGAGTGACTGAAAAACTATGGATGGAGGTCTGTAACACTGAACAAGAGACAGTGACCAAAACATACCCAAGAAAAAGAAATGAAAGAGGGCTAAGTGGTTGTCTGAGGAGGTTTACAAATAGCTAAGGAAAGAAGAGAAGTAAAAGGCAAGAGATAAAGGGAAAAGATATGCCCAACTTAAGGCAGAGTTTCAGAGAATAGAAAGGAGAGATTTTTTAAAAGGCCTTCTTAAGTGAACAATGCTCAGAAATAGAGGAAAACAGCATAATGAAGACAAGAGATCTCTTCAAGAAAATTGGAGATATTAAGGGAATATTTCATGCCAGGTTGGGCACAATAAAGGACAAATCCATAAGGACATAAGAGAAGCAGAAAAGATTAAGAAGTGGCATGGATATACAGAAGAAGATCTTAATGACCCAGATAACCATGATAGTGTGGTCACTAACCTAGAGCCAGACATTCTGGAGTATGAAGTCAAGTGGGTCTTAGGAAGCATTACTAAGAATGAAGCTAGTGGAGGTGATGGAATTCTAGTTGAACTACTTAAAATCCTAAAAGATGATGCTGTTGCAGCACTGCACTCAATATGCCAGCAAATTTGGAAAACTCAGCAGCGGCCACAGGGCTGGAAAAGGTCAGTTTTCATTCTAATCTCAAAGAAGAGCAATGACAAAGAATATTCAAACTACCATAAAATTGCACCTGTTTCACATGCTAGTAAGGTTATGCTCAAAATCCATCAAACTAAGCTTCAGCAATTTGTGAACCAAGAACTTGCAGATGTAGAAGCTGGGTTTCAAAAAGATAGAGGAAACAGAGATCAAATTGTCAAGATTCATTAAATCATGGAGAAAGCAAGAAGTTCCAGAAATACATTTACTTCTGCTTCATTCATATACTAAGCCTTTGACTACTGGTTCCAAATAGGAAAAAGAGTACATCAAGGCTGTATATTGTCACCCCGCTTATTTAATTTATATGCAGAGTACATCATGAGAAATGCTGGACTGGAAGAAACACAAGCTGGAATCAAGATTGCCGAGAGAAATATCAGTAACCTTAGATATGCAGATGACACCACCATTATGGCAGAAAGTGAAGAGGAACTAAAAAGCCTCTTGATGAAAGTGAAAGAGGAGAGTGAAAAAGTTGGCTTAAAGCTCAATATTCAGAAAACAAAGATCATGGCATCTGGTCCCATCACTTCATGGCAGATAGATGGGGAAACAGTGGAAACAGTGTCAGACTTTATTTTTGGGGGCTCCAAAATCACGGCAGCTGGTGATTGCAGCCATGAAATTAAAAGACACTTACTCCTTGGAAGGAAAGTTATGACCAACCTAGATAGGATATTGAAAAGCAGAGATATTACTTTGCCAACAAAGGTCAGTCTAGTCAAGGCTATGGTTTTTCCAATGGTCATGTATGGATGTGAGAGTTGGACTGTGAAGAAAGCCGAGTGCCGAAGAACTGATGCTTCTGAACTGTGGTGTTGGAGAAGACTCTTGAGAGTCCCTTGGACTGCAAGGAGATCCAACTAGTCCATCCTAAAGGATATCAGTCCTGGGTGTTCTTTGGAGGGACTGATGCTGAAGCTGAAACTCCAATACTTTGGCCACCTCATGCAAAGAGTTGACTCATTGGAAAAGACCATGATGCTGGGAGGTTTGGGGGGCAGGAGGAGAAGGGGACAACAGAGAATGAGATGGCTGGATGGCATCACCGACTCGATGGACGTGAGTCTGAGTGAACTCCGGGAGTTGATGATGGACAGGGAGGCCTGGCGTGCTGCGAATCATGGGGTTGCAAAGAGTCGGATACGACTGAGCGACTGAACTGAACTAAACTGATATGGATCACAAGAAACTGTTGAAAATTCTTAAAGAGATGGGAATACCAGACCACCATACCTGCCACTTGAGAAACCTATATGCAGGTCAAGAAGCAACAGATAGAACCAGACATGAAACAAAGGACTGGTTCAAAATTGGGAAAGGAGTATGTCAAGTATGTCAGTATGTCAGTATTGTCACCGTTTATTTAACTTCTGTTAGAATACCTCATGTTAAATGCTGGCTGGATGAAGCTCTAGCCAGAATCAAGATTTCCAGGAGAAATATCAACAACCTCATATATGCAGATTATATCACTCTAATAGCAGAAAGTTAAGTGGAACTAAAGAGCCTCTCAATGAGAGTGAAAAATGAGAGTGAATAATCTAGCTTAAAACTCAACATTCAAAAAACTAAGATCACGACATCCAGTCCAATCACTTTATGGCAAATAGAGTAAAAATTGGAAGCAGTGACAGATTTTATTTTCTTGGGCTCCAAATTCATGCAGATGGTGACTGCAGCCATGAAATTAAAAGATGCTTGCTCCTTGAAAAGAAAGCTATGACAAATCTAGATAGCATATTAAAAAGCAGAGTCAAAGCTATGGTTTTTCCAGTAGTCATATAAAGATGTGAGAGTTGGACCATAAAGAATGGTGAGTGCCAAAGAACTGATACTCTCAAATTGTGGTGCTGGAGAAGACCCTTGAGAATTTCTTGGACTGCAAGGGTATTAAGCCAATCAATCCTAAAGGAAATCAACCCTGAATATTCATTAGAAGAACTGTTACTGAAGCTCCAATTCTTTGGCCACCCGATTTGAAGAGCCAACTCCCTGGAAAGAGCTTGATGCTGGGAAAGATTGAAGGCAAAAGGAAAAATGGGTGACAATGGATAAGATGGTTAGATAACATCGCCATCTCAAAGGACATGAATTTGAGCAAGCTCCAGGAGACAGCAGAGGACAGACAAGCCTGGCTGCTGCAATCCATGGGGTCACAAAGAGTTGGGCAATACTTAGCGACTGAACAATAGCAAAGTGGATATAATATCTACATTTAAATTTTTATTAGATGCATAATATTCCATTTCATACCATGAATAATTAGCCAAGTCTTACTGATGAATTATTAGTTTCAAATCCTTTTTTTACACTTAGATTAAAATCTAAGTGTAAGATACATTTTATATGTAAATTGGAATCTGCTGCCAATTATATTTCTTGAGAATTCCTTCTTGTGGAACCTTTGTGTCTGAAGCTATTATGTTGAATGTGTTTACTCATTCCTTTAAAATATTTTGTTTAGCAAAATGTTAAAATAATAGATTTTTTGTTTCAAAATGACAAGTTTAGAACATGTGTTTTACCTCATTGATATCTTAAAAAAGTAAGAAAATCTTTTAAAATAACTAAAAAGGAGAGTAGGGGTACTCTCAACAAATTAAAAAAATATAAGAGTAGTTGAATAATATTATATATATTGTATTTGAAAGTTAATAATATAGGCTGTTTATCTCTTGATATGAATGCATACACAGCTACCTAATTCTTTCCAATGACTTCATATGACTTCATAGTATTCTATTTCCTACATCTAACATAAATTATATCCTAAAATTGACTTTGAAGAATGTTTCCAATTAATATTCTATTAAACACCATAATAAATATCAATGTGTAAATCTTACTGCTTTGGGTGATTGTAACTATAGATTATAGATTTAGCAATTGCTGTATAAAAGACATCATGCTTTTTACCAAAGTGTCTAAAAAACAACATACTTTCACCAAACATATATTTCTCTACACCTGGAAATTGAGAAGTTATCCAAATTTTTAATTTTGTCAAATAAGTAGGTGGTAAATCATATTCATTCTCATTGTGTTTAACATTTCTGAATACAGAACTAGTATATTTTATATTTTTCATTCCCTAGTTTTTAAATATAATTTGCTACCAATAATATATGCTAATATTATACCATTTAATTTTGTAAATTTTTGAAATTCAAATAATGATGCCATGTTACATAATTCTGTAATTTGTTTTATTCACTCAGTATTTTGTTGGTGAAATGCAAGCATATTATACATGTTGTGGTAGTTTATTAATTCCCTGTCTCATTCTTTCCCATTGTTGCAATATGTTGTTTGCTTTAATCCATCCTCCTGTTATTTTACATTTCGGTTTCCTACTTTTTTTCTTGTTAAAATGATGTTGATAACAACATTATTCTGTCTCCTGGTGTAAGTATATAAATATTTTATCAAACAAACATATATATATATATGTGAAGAAAATAGTTGTGCCTTAGTATAAGCATATTTTAAAAATACGTACATAACTCCAAATTGTTTACAAACTGTTTGAAAGAAATTCAAATTGTTGTAAGCAATAGCCACGGCTTTTTCAGACTTTTCAGGGTTTTTTCTACAATTAAGTGGTTCAGCTGGCTCCTCATTATGGTTTTAATTTGCTTTTCTTTAATTTCTGAAAAGACTGACCTTTTGTTTTTATTTGTATTAGGTACCCATATTCCTGCTTCTAGGAAATACCTCTTTTTATATTTTGTCAAATTGTTTTGCTTTTTAAATTGCTTTTTAAATGTTGTACATTCTCTGTATTAGTTTATTGCTAATTATATGTGGCAAATATCTTCTCCCATTATTTACTTTCACTCTTTCTATTTGTGGAAAAACTAATATAATCAGTTTTATTAATGTTTCCCTTTTTGTTCTCTATTTCACTTAAAAGCATTATAGTATTTATATCTCACAAAGAAGTATTTCCTTCATGTGTAGTATGTTATGTAATAGAAATCCTATTTCATTGTTCCATATAGGTAAGCACTGCCCCATCATCATTACTGAGTAATTGTCTTTCTCCATTGACCTCACTGCTGTCATATATTGGGTCTCCTTTTGTTTGCACTGATTTGCTAATGAGTTTATGTTACATTCTATTCTTTTGTTTTTTACTATCTTGTTATCACTTGTTAATATTCACCCTGGATCTATTATATGATATTTGCTACTTGATAACCTGGTGTTGGGGCTTCCTTGGAGGCTCAGATGGAAAAGAAACTGCCTGCTATGCAGGAGACCTGGGTGCAATCCCTGGGTTGGGAAGATCCCCTGGAGGAGGGATGGCAACCCACTCTAGTATTCTTGCCTGGAGAATCCCATGGACAGAGAAGCCTAGGCTACTGTCCATGGGGTTGCAAAGAGTCGGATATAATTGAGTGACTAAGCACAGCACAGCACAACATAGCCTGGTGTTAGTACTATCATATATTTATTAATTTAGTTTGATTTTGATGTTTACATCTTTATAGCAACCTCATCTGAATCTTATGCTTCAAAAATGTTTTAACTCTTTCATGGCTTTGCTGTCAAGAGCTATAAAGTTATTTTGAAATTTTGATTAGAATTTTGTAACTATAATATTATAAATCAAGTAAAAAATTAATCTTTACTGATACATCATATTCCTATGAACATGGATATATGCCTTCATCTATTTTAGCTGTTGTGTAATTTTACACATAAATGTCTCACATATTATTTGTAAGTTTAGAATTTTTTAAGCTTTCCATATCTTCTGTGCTTATTAAATTATATAGAAAGATTTTTTTATTTCTAAAATTTTTGAAGGATTTAGTTACATCTTAATTTAACTAAAATTTTAATTTTCAAATTAAATACAACCATTTTTTTATATGTGGTCCTGCATGTTTTCAGTAATTTAACTGATAACCTTTGGGTTATTTTTTCTAAAGCTATGTTCTCTGATATTTTAATGAACATGAATAAAATGAATTAATGATAAATTATTGAGAAATTCCTATGTTTTAAGCAATGAATTCATTACTCAATTTATCTTGGGTAAAATCCTGCAAGATAAAAGTAATTTTATCTTGCAGGATTTTTTATTTACTTTTTAAGTAAAATGAGAGGAGAGAGGAGAGACAAGATAAGTTAAATAAATAGTTAAAGATTGAACTTGTAAATGCAATATAGCCAGAATATTAAATCCAGATCAACTTGATTCCAAAATCTTTGCCCTCACCACATCCTATAATCAACATGGGAGGAAAATCCTAACACACAATCTCAAAACTTTCTGTTGTGCAAGTAATATTGCCCAAAATAAATTTGGAGCCCCTTTAATATTATAGATTCCACATCAGATTTGATGAATCCTTGTGAAGTAAGAAATACTTAGAACTATAAACACATTTTATTTTTTTGTCTGATTTCAGGAAAAATTTGTTAATATAGATAGACTATTTCTATGTGAACCTCTAAGTTGTGATATACAATGAAAGATACTTATTTATAGAATGTTTTCGTTAATTATTGAATTAAGGCTTTAGAGCCTAAATATTGCATTTAAGGACTTCTGTGATCTTTCTTTTTTAACATAGTGAAAAATTCAAATACGATTAAATTATCTTAATGTAATAATGAAGAAAGAAATCATTTTCAATTAATTATATATGAGATAAAAGCTAAAACGAAATCTCTATTAAATTTAATCTCATTGATTAAGTTTAAATACACATAAAATTCTTTCCTTCTCTTTTAGTAGCAACTTGAGAAAGTCACTGTACATGTTAAATGTTCCATACAAGCTATACCACAGAGACAAATCAATGACATTGCCGTAAACTTTGCTGGGGAGGCTCTTGGGTTTATATAATGTGATTTATCATCTGTAACACTAAAGTTACTTTTCTTTGCTAAAGCCCGTGGTCAGACATTAAAAATTACTTAAAAGATAAATGGCTTGTCAAATTTCTTGTTAGGTAAATCCCAAAGGATACAATTTATTCACTGAAGTAAGTGTTGGACAGTAATGAAAAAAATACCACATATTTCTTAGTGAGTTCACAAAAATTAAATGCTAGTGAATAGCATCTCTCCCATCACCTAATAGACCATAAAGGGGGGATTTTATTCCATTGATACCAGAAATCTCTTCAATGAAGTGACGCTATACGCCTTAACAATTCCTTGGCACAGGGCAGTAGTGCCTAGCCATCTGCGCAGCTAACTAATACTATGTGAATCAGACATCATAAGTTCAAATGCATGTGTATCGTGGCCCACAACATAAATGAGGAAGCATCCAGGTGTGAGACAAAGGAGGCAGTTGAGCCCACCGCACACTTCAGAGTGCGCTGCTTAAAGGGGACTGCCACTGCTCAGCCTAAGCAGATATTATGCAGAAAAGTGGGTGCAGTGTTGCTACATCTTGTGAATCTTAAAGAAAATTTTCTAAACCTAAACTCCTTCATAAAATGTCCAATTTTGAAAATGTTCTGCTGAGCAACTATAATACCTCTGTAGGTTGCTTTATGCTTAATGTGGCCTATGGATGTATTATATTTCAAATATAAACTCTTTACATGAGAACAAAGGAGTGAAGAGTAAAAGAGAATATAAAATGCAGAGAGATAAAAGTAATTTTGTCTAGAAGGAAAGAGGATTTGTTCCCTGTGACTAAATATTTATAGTGAAAAGTGACAAGGAAAAGCAGGACTGGAATATTTTTGGAAGACCTAAAGATAACATGAAATTCTTGAAATTCTTTTTGAATTTCAAGGTCTGACATTCCTGACTTCTGCCACTTGCTTCCTTACTGGGCTCTTTTTTTCTTGGGTATATTTGCTCAATCCAAGCCAATTTTTTTATTCATAAAGTGGGAATATTTGCTACAACTATATAGGATTTATGAGATTATTAAAATGAAATGTTACTAATATATAAAAATAACTACAAACATATCAGTTGCAGAAAATATACTTCATGGCTGTTGGCTGATATTTCTTTTCCTGTTCTTATTTATTTATTGTCAGCTGGGCTGGGTCTTCATTGCTGCATGCAGGCTTTCTCTAGCAGTGGCAAGTGCAGCCTACTCTCTGGGCCTGCAAGGGCTTCTCATTGTGGTGGCTTCTCTTCCTGGGCAGCACCGACTCTAGGAAGCATGAGCTTCAGTGGTTGCAGCACATGGGCTCAGTGGTTGTGGCTCAAGAGTTCTGCTGCTGCTGCTAAGTCGCTTCTAGTGCTCAGTAATTATGATGCACAGGCTTAGTTGCTTAACGGCATGTGGAATCTTCCTAGACCAGAGATTGAAACTGTGTCCCCTGCATTGGCAGATGACTCTTAACTACTGGACCACCAGGGAAGTACTTTTCTTCCTTTTCTTCTTTGCTATTATTTGGAGTATGGTTAAGACTATGGAAGGTGGTTTGTAAAAGGAAATACAAGTCAACATGTTAAGGTACTCAAAAAGGAATAAGAGTTTATAAGGGTTAACAATATAATATCCATATCCAATCATGCTATTATTTTTTCCCTGAATATCCATTCAAATAAAGAAAAAAGAAATAGACATTCAAATAATAAGTTCAGTGGTAACTCTCTGGACCACAATGAGGAAAGGAGATAGGAAACCTGATTGTGGATTTTTGCCTATTTCAGAAACTCATTTCAAGTTTATAGTGCTATTTTTACTAGCATAAAATAAAACACATTTTAATGTAGAGTTTTTATTTATCTAGGTCCTATTTTTTAATGATACATGAAGGGAAAATTGGTCCAGGGAACACCTGAACACACAGAATTGTGTTGTAGGATGGAAAGTCTGCATTTAAGGAACTCAAAACTTTTATACTCGGAAATAACCTTCCTGACCTTTGTCCCAAACAAAGGCATTATTTATATTATACTGGACAGTATATTTGACCAGGAGAGACTATCTCTATCTTCCAAAGCTATTTGCTTTACAAACACTGTTGAAAATATGATTAAAACAAAGGCAGTCTATGCATCACAAAACGTTCACACACATGGCAGAAACTACACGAGACATACAGAAACTAAGGAGAATGCCCTCCTATACTGTCTAATGAGTCAATTAACCAAGATCATTTCAGTTCAGTCACTCAGTCATGTCCGACTCTTTGCGACCCCATGAATCGCAGCACGCCAGGCCTCCCTGTCCATCACCAACTCCCAGAGTTCACTCACACTCACGTCCATCGAGTCAGTGATGCCATCCAGCCATTTCATCCTCTGTCGTCCCCTTCTCCTCCTGTCCCCAATCCCTCCCAGCCTCAGAGTCTTCCAATGAGTCAACTCTTCGCATGAGGTGGCCAGAGTACTGGAGTTTCAGCTTTAGCATCATTCCTTCCAAAGAAATCCCAGGGCTGATCTCCTTCAGAATGGACTAGTTGGATCTCCGTGCAGTCCAAGGGACTCTCGGGAGTCTTCTCCAATACCACAGTTCAAAAGCATCAATTCTTCGGCGCTCAGCCTTCTTCACAATCCAACTCTCACATCCATACATCACCACTGGAAAAACCATAGCCTTGACTAGACGGACCTTTGTTGGCAAAGTAATGTCTCTGCTTTTCAATATGCTATCTAGGTTGGTCATAACTTTTCTTCCAAGAAGTGTCTTTTAATTTCATGGCTGCAGTCACCATCTGCAGCGATTTTGGAGCCCAGAAAAATAAAGTCTGACAGTGTTTCCACTGTTTCCCCATCTATTTCCCATGAAATGATGGGACCAGATGCCATGATCTTCATTTTCTGAATGTTGAGCTTTAAGCCAACTTTTTCATGCTCCTCTTTCACTTTTATCAAGAGGCTCTTTAGTTCCTCTTCACTTTCTGCCATAAGGGTGGTGTCATCTGCATATTTGAGGTTATTGATATTTCTCCCGGCAACCGTGATTCTAGCTTGTGCTTCTTCCAGCCCAGTATTTCTCATGATGTACTTTGCATAGAAGTTAAATAAGCAGGGTGACAATATACAGCCTTGACGTACTCCTTTTCCTATTTGGAAACAGTCTGTTGTTCCATGTCCAGTTCTAACTATTGCTTCCTGACCTGCATATAGGTCAAGATGCAGGTCAGGTGGTTTGGTATTCCCATCGCTTTCAGAATTTTCTACAGTTTATTGTGATCCACACAGTCAAAGGCTTTGGCATAGTCAATAAAGCACAAATAGATGTTTTTCTGGAACTCTGTTGCTTTTTCGATGATCCAGCGGATGTTAGCAATTTTATTTCTGTACTCAATTTTCAATATTCATAGTCCTCTTAATTTCTCAATACTATTTTTTTTCTCTTTTCACTATGAAAATGATGTAGGTTTTATTGATATAAACCTAGACCCTACCTTGTGGACTCCATATATAGTAGTGAGGATTAAACTTTAAACCAAACAAGGTCCTTGGCCTACAGGTTCTCTTAGTCAAGAAAAGGAGCTACACATAAATGTCAGTCATCAATTTTATTTTAACAGTAGTATATGCAAAGGTCAAGTGGTAGATAGGAAGAAGTACTTGGTTTGACCCAAAAGATGTCTATCAAAGTGGATTTTTATCCAGGAACAAGACTCTAAGTTTCTCAGAGGAGCTTAATTTTAGACTATATTTTGATATTAAGACTATATACATTTTTAGTAAGTAGAGGTAGAAGAAGGGGTGCAGGAAGGTTCTGGCAATGAAAATATGCAAAGTATGCAAGAGAAAAACCATGGTATGCCATGGGATTTGTAAGTATTTGTTATTTCTAGGACATGACCCATCTAATGCTAAGGATTTGAGCTTTGCCATAAGATAGTTGGAATCAATAAGGAAAAAGATTTTAAGGAGGTATATTAATTTTATATTACATTAATGTTTTCTTATTTCAGAGGGTAATACTGATTTCTTATTAGCTAAAAGCTACAAGCAAGTTCTCTTATTCTTCTTGACATCTAGTCCAGGAAATTTACAGTGAATTCTGATGACAAAGGAGATAGAGAATTTTGCTTTCAATTGTCTTCAAAAGCTGATCTATTCACACATGGGCAGAAAATGTACAATACTTCAGATTCCTGACAGTGCAACAACAGTAGCACTGGCTTGGGAAGGGAGTAGGAGGGGTAGACCAAATGTGGTTAAACAGAGTCTATAGGCCATTCCTCCTTCCTGTATGGTTCACTGCATATGTTTCTGATTCCTGCACTGGATTGACCAGGGAATTTGGGAAAGGACAATTTAATGACTTGAAGAATGGTTTCAGTTCAGTCACTCAGTCGTGTCCGACTCTTTGCGACCCCATGAATTGCAGCACGCCAGGCCTCCCTGTCCATCACCAACTCCCGGAGTTCACTCAAACTCACATCCATCGAGTCAGTAATGCCATCCAGCCATCTCATTCTCTGTCGTCCCCTTCTCCTCCTACCCCCAATCCCTACCAGCATCAGAGTCTTTTCCAATGAGTCAACTCTTCGCATGAGGTGGCCAAAGTATAGGAGTTTCAGCTTTAGAATCATTCCTTCCAAAGAAATCCCAGGGCTGATCTCCTTCAGAATGGACTGGTTGGATCTCCTTGAAGTCCAAGGGACTCTCAAGAGTCTTCTCCAACACCACAGTTCAAAAGCATCAATTCTTAGGCACTCAGCCTTCTTCATAGTCCAACTCTCACATCCATACATGACCACCGGAAAAACCATAGCCTTGACTAGATGAACCTTTGTTGGCAAAGTAATGTGTCTGCTTTTGAATATGTTATCTAGGTTGGTCATAACTTTCCTTCCAAGGAGTAAGCATCTTTTAATTTCATGGCTGCAGTCACCATCTGCAGTGATTTTGGAGCCCAAAAAATTATGTCTGACACTGTTTCCACTGTTTCCCCATCTATTTCCCATGAAGTGGTGGGACCGGATGCCATGATCTTCATTTTCTGAATGTTGAGCTTTAAGCCAGCTTTTTCACTCTCCTCTTTCACTTTCATCAAGAGGCTTTTGAGTTCCTCTTCACTTTCTGCCATAAGGGTGGTGTCATCTGCATATCTGAGGTTATTGATTATTCTCCCGGCAATCTTGATTCCAGTTTGTGTTTCTTCCAGTCCAGCGTTTCTCATGATGTACTCTGCATATAAGTTAAATAAGCAGGGTGACAATATACAGCCTTGACGTACTCCTTTTCCTATTTGGAACCAATCTGTTATTCCATGTCCAGTTCTAACTGTTGCTTCCTGACCTGCATACAAATTTCTCAAGAGGCAGGTCAGGTGTTCTGGTACTCCCATCTCTTGAAGAATTTTCCACAGTTTATTGTGATCCACACAGTCAAAGGCTTTGGCATAGTCAATAAAGCAGAAATAGATGTTTTTCTGGAACTCTCTTGATTTTTCCATGATCCAGCAGATGTTGGCAATTTGATCTCTGGTTCCTCTGCCTTTTCTAAAACCAGCTTGAACATCAGGAAGTTCACGGTTCACGTGTTGCTGAAGCCTGGCTTGGAGAATTAGAGACTGCTTAACCCACACACATCAAATGTAGGCAGTCATTCAGGATCTGAGATTCCTCCAGATAAAACCAACCAAACAATCAAACAAAACACAGCTCATTCATTTTTTGAAGCATGCCCTTAAAAAAAAAAAAGAAAAGAAAAGAAAACAAACAAACAAAAAAATAAAAATACATGTGAATATTTTTTAAGTACATATAATGTTCCAGATACTGGTATAAGAGATTCACATGTATTAAATGGAGCTATCAAAATGACTCAAAGAAGTAGATGGTTTTTTACTTCTTCTTTACAAGTGAAGACACTGAGACACACACAAAAAGTAACTTCAGCAAAGTAATAAATGGACAAAGTCAAGATTCACAAGCCATCTTCCTCCAGAGGCCATACTCTTAAAAGCAGTTAAAAACTTATATAGAAGAAAAATCACACATTGGAGTTTCAAACACAGACTTGATAGCTGTATTATAATCAATTTGATCAGTCACTTTATGTCTAAGGCCTGCAATCATTAACTTCTCTAAGACAAAGTATAAGAAAAAATTATACTTTTTTTAATAAAAGGGTAAGATTATAATTGGCATTTGTTGGCAGGAGGGTAAAACCAAAAGACTTATAATCCATTAAGTAGTGAAGTTATAAAGGGAATAGGTAAATCCTACAATAACTAGAGAAATTAATTTCTACATTCGATGAGTTTACTCAAAAATAAGAATGGTCTTTAAGGAGGAAGTTTTAGGTATACTGATTCCTGTTGCCCATTGGAGAGTCAGGTAGAAATGTCCAGTATGTAATTTTAAAACATGTGTAGATTTTAGGAGTCAAAATCTAGGGCAGATATGCAATGGTTAGTTATCTTAAGGGTTAAGAGCCATATGAATGGAAAGATTATATAGTGAGAAGGGTGAAGTAGACTGTGAAACAGCATAGTTCTAAGGAGCCCTGGAAAATATCAAGGGGTCAGAGAAAGATGAAGAAGGAACATTTAGAGAGAAGACAGTTGAAGAGAGAAATAGTTTCATTGAGACAGGGGGAGTTTTAAAAAATGAGATGTTTTTAACAGAGTTTGATCTGATAAGAAGCAATATTTCTCTACAAATATGTCAAATGGAAGATTTGCTGGTGGCCTTACCAAGAGTCATTTTAAAGGAGTAGGAGGAGATCCACTCAATTTGTATAAATATAACAAGAAAATAAAAAGAAATTAAATTACAGTTTCGAGAAATAAAGCTATGAGGTGAAAGAGTGATAGAGAGATAGACAATCTCTAGTGGGACAGAGTCAGAGAAGAATTTTTGTTAGTTACATTGACAAAAATGTCTTAAAAATTTTTAGAGAGAGAGGAACTAATATAAAGTGGTAGTTTGAAGTTAGGTAATGGGTGATAATTTACGAAGCACAAAGAAGTGTGAGGCTAAAGCTGGAATGCTAATAATTCATTTTTAAAGACTTATAAAGTATGCCTTTTTTACAAAGTATTATTCATAAAGATGGTAAATAGAAATATAGAAAAAAAAAAAACTCTAACTAAAGAACATACCAAAATGTCAGAGAGAAAAATAGAAACCAAATATGAATTAAACCACTGAGCTTTTCTTTTTCACTGTGCAATGTAGGTTCAATAAAAAGATAGGATTGAATTACCAAGATTCCTGTGCTGCTGTATTTACACATGCACAAACCCCACTGCCAATATAAAAGCTCCTTTAGTGATGACTATTTTGTTCAAGCCATACTTACGAAGCAATCAATCGCTTCTTTCCTTTTTCTTTTTCAATGAAAGTATGTTCCTTCAAATTTGTTCCTTTGATATTCAAACAATTTATGTGAGTTTTCATCTCTGGACTCAAAAAAATATAGATTTTAAGGTGATCACTATTAATTTTAGTTTATTTCAAAGTATAGAAATTTATATTATAGTCATTCATTCAACAATCAAAAAAGCAGCTGTATATCGTACTACACTGGTGGATGTAGGGGCCATAAAACTGTAATACAACACCCTCTCCTCAAGTGGTTTGCAAACTGTTTTGAAAATAATTACCCTCAGCATTTGTAGGACATTCTTTTCATCCCATTTTGCTTGCAAACAAGTTTATCTGGGTGACTTATTCAATGCCAGGTGTAAGCACGGCTGATGGATTTGCATTGATTTATTTAAAGTATCTTTCCTTGTGATCAAAAGCAGATATTTGCAAGAAGGCTGGAAGAGATGGAAAATATATTTGCAGCCATGAAACAAAATGAAAGAAACTCACATCCATGACTTTGACCTTATTAGCATGGTGTTTCAAACTAACCAGCCACGGAGGAGATGATGATAAATATATACATATATAAAGACAGAGTACTTAACACAAACATGTTTTCCTCATACACTCAGATTTTCCCGTGAATCAATTTACATTTCCTAAAATACTTGTATCTATTCATTTTTTCAGAATTGGTAAGAGATTTTGAAAGCACCCTTCTTAATTAATCACAAACCAATGCAATAAAAGCAGTAGATTTAGAACACAATAATCTACATTGTTTAGATAAAATTTTATCTCTGTTATAAAACACAAACACTAGATTTCTAGTGATTTATTTAGATCAACTGATCAATAATTTGGTCAGAGTTTCAGATTCTGCCAAGTCAGAACACCAGAGGAATAGGGCGCTATTGAATAGCAGAATGAGTTGTTTTCCCCTTCATTTCACCCATCACTTGGTTCACGAATATGCTGGTAAAATTTCCATGTTGTGTTACAATTTATCTGCTTACTTTCTGCTTCATCAAGGCAAGAGTCCCTAAATAGAAATATCATGTTCTATTATCAAGTAATGTTACTACATGTAGTGTACTTTCAATTAATGTTTATTGTGTACTAAGTTTTTTTGATATATTTCTCTTTTCTAATTATTCTCATCTTCAGTGAGTGCATATAGATATTATAATATAATTTTTATTTATAGAGTATGATAAAAGCATATATACTTATATTAAGAATATATTTACAATTCAAGTTTGTTACACTAATTTTGTCCAATCTAGAAACTAATAATTCTTTTTAGAGGTTGCTCCAGTCTATTGCTTTTTTGTGTTGAGATCTAAGAACAGGTGTTTTGTTCAATTGTTGTGCCAATTCTGGTATAGTTGTTTATTGTTAATTTCTATTGCACACCATAGCAAATTGATAATTGAGTGCTAATCCAGTTTTCTATTTTTCCTCCTGCTGAAGGATTAAGATGTCTTATACTAAACTTTCCATGTTAAAATTTCTCCAGTTGTCATTTTTTGTTTCCTTTTGTGTGTGTGTATGTGTTTTGTCCTGAAAATGATACAGTAATATTGATCAAACAAAGAGATACATAAATATTGACATTCACTTAGCTGATTAGGGCAGCGAAAATTATGTTATTGTCTTACTCCATCAATTAGAGACACTGAAAAGAGAACAAAGTTTAATTTAATGTTGGTTAGGATACTGGAACTGCTTTCTCCAAAAGACCATAAAATCAACTACCATGATAAGATCTGTAAGTTGCCCTAAAACAAGTCAGACTATATTCTATATGCCACAAATGATAAAAGCTGCCTTGGATTTATTTTAATTATTTTATACACATAAGATCTCTATACTTTAAGCACACAAAAGACTAAAAAATGGGTCATGAAGCTGAAGACAGATTTATACAAATAAATCAGAGCAATTATTTGCATCTCCATGAAATCCCAGCATTGCTTGGTGTTACAGGGTCCCTGTAATGAACAGAGGAATTACAGTAATTCTCTAAATAAGCACGCTTGTCAAAGAAGTCAATTTACTCCACCCCCAGCCCAATTATCTAGCTTTGACTTTGCAGAGTTGACAATCAGCTAATTAAATTGCCTTTGAAAGATCAACAGGAAAACAGCTTCCACCATGTTTACTCAGCTCTTTTTCAGCAACAGGAATGCTTTATTACTTAATTGTCAACATCATTGACCTAATGAAGAATCAGAGAATATGCCTAAAAAACTCTCCATGCAAGGTTTATTACTTCAGACCTTTTTCCTCCACCTCTGAAGTAAGGATAAAGATCACTTATTCAGGCCTACAAAATAAACTTGGGGCCAAAAAGAGAGGCTCCTGTCATCAGACCTTCCTTCCAGAAAGAGGGAAGTCATCCTATGTAGAGTCCAATTTTGATCTGTGAGATGGGAAATAATAGAACAGCGCTCACATATCCTCATTTTAGAAATCAGTGAGAAGGGGGAATTAGAATGGTTGTTTTTTCCCTTCTACCTAGATAATGATAGTGCACTAATGATTTGGATCTTCTGCCTGTATTGAAGACAGGTGACTAGGAAATCTGATTCAAAACACTATAATCCTTTACTTTTAGTTGCTTTATTTCTGTTTGTTTTCAGGTAGTCATATCATCACAATTGTTATCATAGTCAATCAGTCCAAAATGTAGTATTTATTAAGTACTTATTATATGCCAAACTATACTAAATAATGCAAACGTAAAATCTGACTCAGTGATTCATTTACCACTGTTTCATCTATTTCAAGCCTGAAAAATTGAGACATTTGGAGAATAAGTAATGGATCTGGAAAGCAGTAGAATACTGTCTTGGACTCAGACCCAGCCAAGATCCTTCTCTTAACCTCTTCACTAAAAAATAGTGTAAATGGCTAGGCTGTATAATGTGAGGAGAAAGGAAATTGCAATTACATAGCTAGAAGTACAATGTCTGCATATAGAAGAATTCATCAGTGAGGCACGTTTTATCCTGTTTAATGCCACTATGCATCTGTCACTTTTGGCCAATTCTAATGAGAAGTTAAAATGATCTGCAATAATAAGAAGTCACTTGTTAACACAGATTTCTTTTAACTACAGAAAATAGAACTCTCTAATACTTTACACTATTATAATGTGTATCCATGTGTTATTCTAAAAAGCCTTAAAGGATAAAAACTGATCTGCTAGCACAAAGTATATAAAGATTGCCAAACAGGACACATGTGCCTTGACTCTAGATGAGAGCATTTCCCAAGATATGCTTCCACTTTTTAGCTACATGCTATATATTCTTTGTATATTCCTTCAAAAGAGGAGATTTAAGGCAATAATTATTGCATATCTGAGATCACATAGTATGGTCTATAGCTCCCAGGTGATGGCTAGAAAGTGCAAAATTTATTTCTGCAGACCAAGCATGAACACACTGAAAATACAGTGATGACTGTAAATTTGTTTAGGGGGTAAAATGTAGCAAGTTGTTCAGACTACAGTAGGGATAGGAAGTGAAGGAATATCTGTGATGGTCCTCTCAGGGGAAGAGTTATGTTCCTTCAGAGTGGAGCCAAGGTGACTGTCAATAATAACCAAGAAACCACTGGAAATTATTAAATCAACAGAGAAAGCACTATACAAACCACTCTTCACGTATCAGTAGAATTTTTTTCATTTGCATTTATGATTGTAGTTTAATTCAAATTATTTTTAATGCTCTCTTCATAATATAGTCATGTAAGTCCAGCAGAGTACTATGTGAATTGAATGAATTCTGAAAAATAGGAGTAACTTAATGATTATTTCTGAAATTGAGTAAACATCTGCTAGTAAACAAAACTCTTCACATGTACTTCACATGCATTATCCTGCAATATCTCCCTCATGTGCACAAGCACACACTAAAACACACTCATACATGCATATGTACCCACCTGTCATACCTTAAACTAAAAGTGTACACATAATTTCCATTTTTCAGATTTAAGACATTAAAACATAGAAACAAAAATAAATAGGCTGCCTTCAAGTAACAAAGTTAGTATTATGATCCTGTGTATACCTTGTTCTTTGGTCTACACGATTAAACTACATGTCTTTCTTTTCTTGGCTTCAACTATTGCATCTTTCTAAAAGGCAGGAATAAGTTTATCAATAAATATTTAGCTAAGAGTGGTGCTATTTTGTTTAAAAGAGTGAAAGCAGAGAGGTTTTATAATGAAGATAAAAAAAGACAGACATGGAAATTAAGAGGTGGAGAAATGTTTTAGATAAATTCATAGTAAAAGAATGTACAGAAAATGATACATAATATTTCTCTTGATATGTAAGATATTTTCATTTTTGTTATTTCAATCTTAAACAATTCTTAGTTTCTAAGTTCTCAAATGGAGCAAGTGGATTGCTCAAATGGAGCAAATGAAGCAAAGATTTTTCATATTTACATAATGTAGATCTCAAGGAAAAGAATATCACTTAAAATTAGAAAAGATGACAGTTCAAGTATAATCATAAATAAAATATAGCAAACTAGATATTTCCTAATATGATGAAATCCTTCCTCTATAATAATTCTCTCTGATTTTCCTTTTTTCAATGATGCATATAGTATTAACTCAGTTATATTTTGGCATTTTCTTTGATTTTCTCCCAAGAGGTACTTAGAATCTATAATCAGAAACACGTATCTTTGCCTGTAAGACTCAGCAAATTCTCATTATTCCTGTTGTTCAGTTGCTAAATTGTGTCTGACTCTTTGTGATACCATGGACTGCAGCACACTAGGCTTCCCCGTCCTTCACTATCTCCCAGAGTTTGCTCAAATTCATGTCTGTTGAGTCGATGATGCTATCTAACCATTTCATCCTCTTTGACCCCTTCTCATTTTGCCTCCGGAGAAGGCAATGGCACCCTATTCCAGTCCTCTTGCCTGGCAAATCCCATGGACGGAGGAGCCTGGTGGGCTGCAGTCCATGGGGTCGCTAAGAGTCGGACACGACTGAGCAACTTCCCTTTCACTTTTCACTTTCATGCATTGGAGAAGGAAATGGCAACCCACTCCAGTGTTCTTGCCTGGAGAATCCCAGGGATGGGGAAGCCTGTGGGCTGCCGTCTATGGGGTCGCACAGAGTCGGACACGACTGAAGCGACTTAGCAGCAACAGCAGCATTTTGCCTCCAATGAGCTGGCTCTTCACATCTGGTAGCCAAAGTATTGGACCCTCATCATCGGTCCATCTAGTGAATATTCATGGTTGATTTCCTTTAGCATTGACTGGTTTGATCTCCTTGCAATCCAAGGGACTCTCAAGAGTCTTCTCCAGCACCATAATTCCAAAGCATCAATTCTTCAGCACTCAGCCTTCTTTATGGTCCAACTCTCACATCTGTACATGACTACCGGAAAAGCTATAGCTTTGACCATATGGACCTCTTGTCAACAGAGTGCTGTGTCTGCTATTTAATATGATTTCTAGGTTGGTCATAACTTTCCTTCCAAGGAGTAAGTGTCTTTTAATCTCATTATTCCTATGTGTGCTAAGTTGCTTCAGAAGTGTCAGACTTTTTGCAACTCTATGGAGTGTAGCCCACCAGATTCCTCCATCCATGGAATTCTCCAGGCAAGAATACAGGAGTGGGTTTCCATACCCTTCTCCAGGGGATCTTCTCAACCCAGGGATCAAACCCATGTCTCTTACATCTCCTGCATTGGTAGGCAGGTTCTTTACCACTAGTGCCACCTGGGAAGCCACTAGAAAAAATAAACTTATGGGGGTGGAAGGCTGGTTATTGATCTAAATATTGCTCAAGCTCTGACCTTGAAGAAATGGCCAAATTTCTTATAAGGGAGTAGAATTTTTAGTCTGAAGAACATGAAGGAAACCAAGCTGACTATGCAATCACACAGAGGGAGGAGTATGCTCTGACAGGATGCACACCCACAAGCACTTGTGAACACACAAGGTAAATCTTGGCTCAGAGTATTTCTCTTTGCAATTGAGCCTCTAGCAACACTAGAAAACAATTGAGTTTTCCACACTAACAAAGGTTTAGACCAACATTAGGTACCAAAATTAGATACCAAATTAGAATTCACAGATATACACTTCACTCCCACATACACATCAAAAACCTTCATAAGTTATGCCATTTATTGCTTAGAATTTATTACACCTCATTCATAAGTCAGACTTACAGAATATCCAAACGCAAAAGATCATCAAAGAAATCATCTATCCTTTTTTACTTACTGTAATTTTCTTCTTACCTTTAAAAAATACATTTCCCAACCATCCCTTTTTATCCCAATTTTCACAGATTAATTCCAAACTTTCAATCATTCAAAAGTTATTTTTCTTAAATTTATTCTTAAAAAAATCACTGTGAGAATGTTTCTTCTCTCTCAGTGAGAAGGTAACCTTGAAGAATATCTGTGCACATGAGTAAGAGGAGCTGTTTGAGCAGGTAGGAATGAAAACCCACAACTTCACTTGTTATTAAAAAGTACCCATCAGCCCACTGTCATGCCGCTTTCCCACTTTTCATTTCTGCAAAATGTTTCTTCCAGAAAAATCACAGCAAAAGCTGTTATACTTCTTCTTCATCTATGGTTACTGCTGGATTAATCAAAAAAGAGTGGCACACTATTGATTATAACTGAATTCTGAACTTTTTATGAGCCCAAAGCTTACATTTATTTTAAAAACTCTGTGCCAAATAAAATGAACTAGAAAAAATTATACACTTGACATTATTTGCAGGTTGTAGCAAATATAGAATTTGTCATGCCTGGCAAATTGACTAAGCATATTTACACAGAGATGATTTTCAAAAAACTTTCAATGTAATGTTGTGTACTTTAATTTATATTTCATAAGGTATATTCTCTGGTATTTTATCTTTTATTAACATAAGCAACTATTATATAACTATCCAAGAATGTTCTCATTATCTCATAGCATATATATACATAGATGGATAAGTATATATAGGTATCATGATTTGTTTTGTGCATTCTCTAATATAGTTTATAAATCATTTTTTAAACTGCAACAACAGAATGGAAATAAATTAATCTTTTCGAACCAAATGCCAATTTGAAGAGAATTTATGTTTTCCATTATAAAGGCAATGACATTTATTTATGGTTTTTAAAGTAAGTCTAATAAACTTGTAAAATCAGTTAATTTTTCTTGAGTTTTACCAAGTTTATCATGCTGAATACTAAACTATTTCATTAACAAAGTAATAATTATATGAATGTTGAATTATTTTACTTGCATTCATGTCTTTCAAAGCACTTAGTAAACATAAAGATATTTCTCCTTTTGATAAAATATGTAGAAATAGGTAAATGTGTTGACTTATTGAGAAAAAGACATTGCCTCTGAAAGAGACAAAGATTACCCATTCATTTATCCATTGACCTGCTCTCTTCACAGTAACAAGAGTGATAGCATATAATTGTGCACAATTACCCATTAAGAAAAATGCTTCATATCCCAAAAAATACATCTGACTATTATATATATCCTGATAGAAGAGATTACAAATGCTTCTATAAAACTGCCTTGTTTCCAATAAATGAAACCATCTTTAAAGTATATTTACCAAATGCTGTGAGGCAAATTGTACTGAGATATGGAAAGTCTCCACCATTTGAAAAGTGTGTCTGGGGCCTTGTAAAGTACAGAACCATAAGAAAAGGTAGCTTACTTTTATTCCTTTGGAAAACTAAGATTGAACTTTAATGAACGTTGCAAAGAAAAACAGCGAAAGCCTTCATTAACAGTTTCTGCTACTCTGAAGAACATATAATCTTTCAGGAGATGGAGCAAATGACTACAGTCAAAATGAATACTTAGAATCAGCTCAACTAGAATCACTAAAAATGAATATTCTCAGATTTTCAATGGAGAAAAAAATGAAAACTGTGGCAAATATTACATGTCTAAAAATAAAGCACAGATTAACCTGTTGTCACAGAAAAAGTTACACATAATCATAAACATTCTCACTATGCTATAAGTTTAAGAGCTTACTATATGGTAATTATATTCAAGGAGTGTCACATATTATGCATTTTTCAAACATCTAGGAACAGAGCAAAAGTAATGCTATATAAATGAGCAAGAATGTGTATTATTAGTATCATTAATATCAATGTCAACTATCTGATGATGAGACTTGTGTATCTTCATATACTCTTACTCATGTATTTTCAAACTATTTTCTCTTTTT